>NC_073266.2:77849941-79099941 GCF_029289425.2 Pan paniscus | reverse complement strand
AATAAGGTCACATTCTGAAGTTCTGGGAATTTGGGGGTATGTGTGGGGACACTATTCAACCAAACTTTTCACCAACCGACATACCTACAAATGTTGACAAAATCAGCAGGGCAGGAGAGTAAGGAAGTGAAACAATATACTTCCAAGAAAGAAGCAAAGAGAAGAAAGGTATTGTTCTTGTATTCCTCTCCCCTGAGTTTAATATAGGCACCGAAACTTGAAGTAGGACTGTAGCAGAACTAATATGATAATTACTTTCAGAGGAAAATGTAGGGGCTTTTTTTTTTTTTTTTGACAGGGTCTTGCCCTGTTGCCCAGGAGTGCAGTGGTACAATCTTGGCTTACTGCAGCCTTGACCTCCAGGGCTCAAGTGATGCTCCCACCTCAGCTTCCTGAGTAGCTGGAATAACAGGCATGTGCCACCATGCCTGGCTAATGTTTGAAAATTTTTTACAGATATGAGGTCTCACTATATTGACTAGGCTGGTCTCCAACTCCTGGGCTCAAGAAATCCTCCTGCCTCAGCCTCACAAAGTGCTAGGATTGCAGGAATGAGTCACTGCCCTCAGCCCTGGGATATTTTATATTATGAAGTAGATGCAGTTTACTCTTTCCTGACTTTTTGTGGTGTTGGAAGATAAACTGGCTTTGGCTTTACTTTAACTCTGGAGAAATTGTGGAACAGGATGAGAAAGAAAGCCTGGAATAGGTGATTTAGGTTTGCTCTAGGCTTGGGAAAACACAGAAATAGGACCTTTTGGGGTTCATTCTAACATCTCCAGAATAGCTCACTTGGAGACAAGAGAAGTCAGAAATTTAAGACAGACTTTTCTCCTGGAATAATAGTGTGCATTTAATTGTGTTTCCCCTCAATCTCTACGACTCCTGAAAATGTTGTGTCCAGAGGGTGAAGAATGCTAAATAGCCAGGCACAAAATAGTTACAATACCAGTGAATGTGCTGAATTCTGGGAGAGGTATTAACTCTGTACATAAGAACTCTGAAGTGGTAACTGTCTCTGGATCAGAAGGCTTCACGAGATGGAGCTGGAAGGCTGAAGTATGTTTTTGATAGTTGGAGATGGGGAAGAGCCACAGACTACAGTGCTATTTGATATCTCCAATCTCAAAAATGTGTGCTGCTAATTTTGAAAAGAAACAGAAGAAAGTTAATTGGTCAAGGAAATCCATTCTTATTCATGGAAAAAAAACCCCAAAACTGGGGTACATGTTTTTTGATGAGGCATCAGTAGTCATTATCCTATTCATATTGGTCATAGTCATACCATTGATTATTGATATGATTTGGCTGTGTCCCCACCCAAATCTCATCTTGAATTGTAGTTCCCATAATTCCCACACATTGTGGGAGGGACCTGGTAGGAGGTAACTGTATCATGGGGGCAGTTACCTCCAGGCTGTTCTTATGATAGTGAGTGAGTTCTCACAAGATCTGATGGTTTTATAAGGTGCTTTCCCTCCGCCTTCACTCTGCAGTTTTCCTCACTGCCACCATGTGAAGAAGGATGTGTTTGTTTCCCTTCCTCCATGATTGTAAGTTTCCTGAGGCCTCCTCAGTCCTGCAGAACTGCAAGTCAATTAAACCTCTTTCCTTTATAAATTACTCAGTTTCAGGTATGTCTTTATTAGCAGTGTGAGAATAGATTAATACGGTTAGTTTCTCTTCTTAAGAGAAGTTAACAATTGTTGTTGTATCAGTCAGGATAGGCTAAGTTATGCTGAAGTAACAAATAACTCCAAAATCTTAGTAGCTTAACACTATAAAAGTTGGTGTCTCTGTCATATGACAGCTGTTATGTCTACTCAATACAGTCGCTCAGAGACCCCAAGCAGCAGAGGCGCCATCCTGGCATAGGCTATAAAGCTCACCATAGCAGGGAGAAGAGCACATAGCAAATCATGTACTAGCTCTTAGGTATCATGTTCATATTTCGTTAGCTAAATGGAGTCACGCAGCCATATTTAACTATAAAGAAGTGACAAAATGCAGTCCCACTGTGTACCTGGAAGGAGGATGTCTTAGTCAGTTTGGGCCGTTATAACAGGACATCATAGACTGGCTGGCTTAAACAATGTTTATTTCTTACAGTCCTGGAGGCAGGGAAGTCTAAGATCAAGGCACCAGCAGATTTGGTTTTTGATGTGGTCTCTTTTCCTGGCTTGTACTTAGCTGCTGCCTTGCTGTGTCCTCATGTGGCCAAGAGAGTAAGCTCTAGTCTCTTTTTCTTTTTATAAGGTCAATAATCCCATGATGGGGGTTCCACCCTCATGAACTCATTTAAACCTAATAGCCTTCCAGAAGGCCCCACCTCCTAATACTATTGCATTGGAAGTTAGGATTTCAACATATGAATTTATAAACACAAGAATGCAGTTTATAACAGCGGAGTTACTGGAATGTCTGGGAACGGCCCTAATGACTACCACATCAGGATGTAGATTTCTTGTGCTTTAGAGTTCCTACACATTGGCACCATCATTCTTTTCAGTTCAGGAGAGTGAGAACTCTCTCCTGCAGTGTGGAACTTTGACCAAACAACTGAACACGATGCTGAGAAACCTCTTAGAACATGGCCATGGGTAATAGTGCTATTTGTAATCAAAGACTTAAAATAGAAGGACAAAGGATCTATGGCCATCCCTTGAAGAGTTTTAGGATTAGTATTCAATAATTTAGGCTCTCAAGTGTGCTAGTTACCATACAGGCTATAAAAATAATATATCTACTTTAGTTTGCTATTCATGTAGTTTATCCATTTATACCTTATTAGAAAACTTGGCCAAGGACAGTTGCGTAATACAATTAATGTGCCCCTCAGTTAGATGGCCACATTTCTCCTGTATTGACATTTTTACATCTGCTTTTGAGGCAGGAGAGGTATCCAAGGAAGTAACCGTGTTCTTGGGATGCAGCAACCTTGGTGATCATACAATCAACAACACAAATCTCAGCATTTACATCGTAACTGAGCTCATTCAAGCAAAGCTATTTTCAATAGGGAATTTTCCCCATAGAGAGCATGTGCATTTTGATTTTACCTGTCCTCACAGTGACCCTTTGCTCATTATGATAGTAAAAAACACACCCCTTGGGGGAGATTTAAGATGCTAATGAGACACGTAATGTATGAACAGACACGGACAGCTACTGTGCATGTGTACCCAGAGGACCACCCAGAACATGCTCACTAGTAACACCTCTTCCTACTTCCTTATGAATAATCATGTCAATTCCCATAAAGGGAGTTTCTCCAGCAAGAATCAATGCTGGAGAAACTCATCCTTATGAGCAGCCCACCCTCTGTTCTCTCTCTCTCAGGGTGTACTGTCCATTCTGCACCTAACTCTAATTTTTTAATTATTTATTTATTTTGAGATGGAGTCAGGCTCTGTTGCCCAGGCTAAAGTGCAGTGGCATGATCTCGGCTCACTGCAACCTCTGCCTCCCAGGTTCAAGTGATTCTTCTGCCTCAGCCTCCCAAGTAGCTGGGACTACAGACACGCGCCACCACACCTGGCTAATTTTTTGTATTTTCAGTAGAGAAGGGGTTTCACCATGTTGGCCAGGCTGGTCTCAAACTCCTGACCTTGGGTGATCTGCCCGCCTTGGCCTCCCAAAGTGCTAGGATTACAGGCGTGAGCCACTGCTTCCAGCCCTGTGCCTAAATTTCAAAATATTTTTTTTCCTTTGCAGCAAATTGTTCCACACTCTATCTCCTTTGCTGTGTGTCTCTTGTTTAAATTATTTTAAGCTAAGAAGACAAGAACCGAGGTCTCACAGCAGCCATCAACAGTCTAACTTTGGCTAGGGAGAGCCTATAGAAACTTCTATGCTGTGAGTTTCTATTTGTGCAACCTCAAATTTTGTTTCTTCTCTTTTAGATCAAATGGAGGTTCCCATGATTTTCTTTTTCCTCATGGAAACGTGTTTGGTCAGAAGGGAAACAAACCAATTAAGGTGATACCAAAGGATGATCCTTGATACAGTTATATTTTGGTGGAGCGTTGAGATTCGCCAGTGAACTCTAACAGTGAGGATGGCACTGGAATAAAAAGAGAAGAAACATGTACTAGAAGCCAAAAAACCTTGTCTTATTTTCTTTGAAAAAAGGATGCTCTAGCTAATAATAGCAATAGGGTTTCCACATGTGCTGTGCTGTTATTGTTGCCTGCAACAAAAGAGCAACTTTGAATAATGAACAGTCTAGCTTCACAGCAGGACACTGTTCTACAGGGAGGCCCTCAATTATGGTGTATTTAATAATTAGAAATATGAGCAAGAATTGACCTTCCAAGTTGCATATATTATTATTCACTTTACCTGCTCAATGTCACAGTGAGTGCCGTCAGGAAGACTGTGACTGAAAACCCTAAAGACTTTTCTGCCAAGTCCCATAAATAATCTGTTTGCCAAATGTGCCTGAGATGTACATGGCATATGCTTAGATCCATGTCGGAGTCTGGATGTGGCTCGTGGCCTTGAGTTTACAGAGTATTTGTACCTGTTTGTAGGGAAGGGACATACTGCAAATATGGCCATGTGCCCATGCCCTCCAGAAAGAGACCCCTGCTCTTTTGAGAGACAATTAACCTGGGTATACAAGGTCCCTGATAACAAAATCCTACATGATGACATCTATTATTTTTTTTTTTTAAAGAGATAAAGTCTCGCTCTGTCTCCCAGGCTGGAGTGCAGTTGCACGATCTCGGCTCACTGCAACCTCTGCCTCCTGGGTTCAAGCGATTCTCCTATCGCAGCCTCCCGAGTAGCTGGTATTACAGGCGCCTGTCAACATGCCCAGCTAATTTTTGTATTTTTAGTAGAGACAGGGTTTTGCCATGTTAGCCAGGCTATTCTCGAACTCCTGACTTCAAGTGATCCACCCACCTTGGCTCCCAAAGTGCTGGGATTACAGGCATGAGCCACTGTGGCTGGCTGACATCTATTTTTTTAAATCTTTACATATTATAGTGAAATCATGCTTTCAGGAAAGAACTGAAGAGTGGAATTTTGAAATAATGATCACTCACTGATTCTCAGAGGATTCATACCAGTGTCCTTCCCTGGTTTTACTGCTCACTGTTAGGGCCAATCTTCAGTTCTCCAGAGCTTAAGGTTTAGAGGGAGTATCAACAATCAAAGGTCAGTAATGTTTTCAGAGAACGTTCTATGCGTTACTATTCTTGGAGGAGTCAATGATATCCATATCCAAGGCGAGTGTTTCACACACAGCCTCTGTTTCCTTTTCTGGTTTCAGGTTTTTGCTAAGTTTATTTTTTAGTATGGCAATGTATGTGCAAATACCTAGCACGGTGCTTCCATACAGTAGGTGCTCAATAGTTGGCATCTTCCTTCTCCACTCCTTTTTCTAAACCTTGCATCTCAGCAGTGAGGATGTCAGCCTGGAGAATGCTGATGAGGCCCGGTGTGCCTCTTGGGTGTAGTTAATATATATCCTCAGGTAATGACTCACATTTGAGAATCTTGTCTTGTACTGACCGTCATACAGTCCATTAGTCAAAGTCCCAAAAAGTCACTGGCAGATGTAAAAATTTGAGGTTGATGAAGCTAATCCTGGGGGTAGACACCAGGCCAGACTGCGAGTGCCCCTCGGTAGGCTAGCGAAGAAAAGAAATCAGGATGAGTGAACATCATTACATATGGGCCTGGCAGGGAAATGCAAGGGATTGCATCAGGTTCCTGGGGCAGCCAGAGAATGTCAAGCATGAGAAACAGAAGGAAACCACACAGGCTGCTCTTTGAAGGTTAATTCTTTCACTTTGTAGGGCAGCTCTTCACTTACAGAGTCATGGCAAGGGGGAATTCGCCAGCCTGGTCCATATGCTCTGCAGTCAAGCAGGGTGTGGGGCACCTTTCTGAACACCGTTTCTTTGCTGTTGTACCTGAGGACCCAGGGGCACTGAATACTGTTTCCAGCAAGCGTGGGCCTGTCTCCATTCTCAGCAATCTCTCTGCATGGCCCATATCAGTGGGGTCACACGAATGGAAGTGTCTCTTTTCAGCCATCTGGTGATTCATTCTTCCCTACCCCCTGTCTGGCATCGTGAGAGAGCTGCTCACACACTGCCAAGTCAGCTAGAGAGGAATGCTGCCACCGTGGCCTGCCAGACTTCAGTGGCACATTCAGAGGTCCTCTCTATGCACTCAAACTGTGTGTGATGGCAAAGTTAAAGTTAAAAAGAAAATCTCACAAAATGAATGCACTAGTTCATAGGTAAACTGGTGCGTGTGTGTGTGTGTGTGTGTGAGATGCATGTGTTGTAGGTACAGTCAAAGTGGCAAGGGCACATAAAAGCCTTGTGATTCAGTATTTTTAATGTTTAAATAGATTAAAATATGTTACATACATTTATGTGTACATTATGTATGTATATATCTTAGGGTGGCTGTAACAAACCGCCATATACTGGGTGGCTTAAAAATCTCATGGTTCTTCCAGAAAAGCGCCCAAATAGCCAAGACAGTCCTAAGCAAAAAGAACAAAGCTGGAAGCATCACACTACCTGACTTCAAACTATACTACAAGGCTACAGTAACCAAAACAGCATGGTATGGGTACAAAAAACAGACACATAGACCAATGGAACAGAATAGAGAACTCAGAAATAAAGCCACACACCTACAACCATCTGATCTTCAACAAACCTGACAAAAACAAGCAATGGGGAAAAGATTCCCTATTTCATAAATTGTTCTGGGAGAACTGGCTAGACATATGTAGAAAATTGAAACTGGACCCCTTACTTACACCTTATGCAAAAATTAACTTGAGATGGGTTAAAGACTTAAAACCCAAAACTATAAAAATCCTAGAAGAAAATCTAGGCAATATCAATCAGGACATAGGCATGGGCAAAGATTTCATGACGAAAATGCCAAAAGCAATTGCAACAAAAGCAAAAATTGACAAATGCAGTCTAATTAAAGAGCTTTTTCGCAACAAAATAAACTATCATCAGGGTGAACAGACAACCTACAGAATGGGAGAACATTTTTGCAGAAGAAAATCTAGGCAATATGAATCAGGACATAGACATGGGCAAAGATTTCATGACAAAAAGCAATTGCAACAAAAGCAAAAATTGACAAATGTGATCTAATTAAACTAAAGAGCTTTTGCACAACAAAATAAACTATCATCAGGGTGAACAGGCAACCTACAAAATGGGAGAACATTTTTGCAATCTATCCATCTAACGAAGGTCTAATAAACCAATTTACAAGAAAAAAAAGACCCCATTAAAAAGTGGACAAAGGACATGAACAGGCACTTCTCAAAAGAAGACATGCATATGGCCAATAAACATATGAAAAAAAAATCACTGATCATTAGAGAAATGCAAATCAAAACCACAATGAGATACCATCTCACACCAGTCAGAATGGTGATAATTAAAAAGTCAAAAAACAACAGATGCTGCTGAATTTGCAGAGAAAGGAATGCATTTACACTGTTGGTGGGAGTATAAATTAGTTCAACCATTGTGGCAAGCAGTGTGGCAATTACTTAAAGACCTAAAGGCAGAAATACCACTTGACCCAGCAATCCTATTACTGAGTATATACCCAGAGGAATATAAATCATTCTTTTATAAAGATACATGCACATGTATGTTCATTGCAGCACTATTCACAATAGCAAAGACATGGAATCGACCCAACTGCTCATCAATGATAGACTAGATAAAGAAAATGTGGTACATATATTCTATGGAATACTATGCAGTCATAAAAAGGAATTAGATCATGTCCTTTGCAGGGACATAGATGGAGCTGGAAGCCATTATCCTCAGCAAACTAATGCAGGAACAGATAACCAAACACTGCATGTTCTCACTTATAAGTGGGAGCGGAATGATGAGAACATATGGACACATGGTGAAGAACAACACACACTAGGGCCTGTTGGGGAGGGTGGGAGGAGGGAGCACATTAGGAAGAATAGCAAATGAATGCTGGGCTTAATACATAGGTGATGGGTTGATTTGTGCAGCAAACTAGCATGGTACACATTTACCTGTGTAACAAAACTGTACATCCTGCACATGTACCCGTGAACTTAGGAGTTGAAGACTAAAAAATCTCATGGTTCTGGAGGCCAGAAGTAGGAAGTCAAGGTGTTGACAGGCATGGTTCCTCTTGGAGGTGTTGGGGGAGAATCTGTACCAGGCCTCCCTCCCAGCTTTTGGTATTACCAACAGTCCTTGGCCTTCCTTGGTGTGTAGCAGCATCACTCCAATTTCTGTCTCCATCGTCAACATGGTGTCTTCTCTGTGTCTCTGTCTCAGTGTACAAATCTCCCTCTTTTTATAAGGATACTGGTCATTGGATTAGGACCCACTGTAATCCGGCCTGACCTCATCTTATTTTATGTCAATAAACAAAGACCCAATTTCCAAATAGGGTCACATTCCCAGATACTGGGTGTTAGGACTTAAACGTATCTTTTTAGAGGACACAGTTCAACCCACAACAAGGCTCAAAGACAATGCAGTGAAGAAAAGATAGCCCTTTTCAATAAATGGTGCCAGAGCAGTTGGATACCCATATGCAAAACAAAACAAAATAAAAAATAAAAAACAAAAGGACATTGATCATATCTAACAATCTACAAAAATAAACTCAGAAATGAATATAGACCTAAATGTAAAGCCTAAAAACACAAAACTTTCAGGAGAGAACATAGAAAAACAACTTTGTGACCTTGAGTTTGATAAAGTTTTGTTAGAAATGACGCCAAGGGTACAATCCATAAATGAAAAAAAAAAAGATAAAATGGATGTTATCAAACTCAAAAACTTCTGACTTTTCAAAGATATTGTTAAGAGAATAAAAATGCAAACTACAGACTGGGACTATATCTTTGCAAAGCATATAAGTAATTTTTAAAAAGCATCTAAAACATAAAAAACATATAAAGTTTATAAGGAATGTGTATGCAGAAAATATAAATAAATCTCAGAACTCAATACTAAGAAACAACCCAATTAAAAATGGACAAAACATCTGGAAACAGCATCAAAGCAGATATATGGATGGCAAAAAAGCACGCGAAGATGCTCGACATTATTAGTCATTAGGATATTGTAAGCTAAAGCCACAGTGAGATGCCGCAACTCTCCTATTATAAAAAGTCCAGCCACACCAAGTGTTGGTGTGGATGTAAAAAAAATGAAACTTTCATTTATTGCTAGTGGGAGTAGAAAATGGTAAAAACACTTTGGAAAGCAGTTTTGCAGGGTTTTTTTTTTTCTTCTTAAAGCATATACCTACTGTATATTCCATCCATTCCACACCTAGGCATTTACCAACAAGAGGAAATATATGTCCATTTGAAGACTCATACATAAATGTTCATAGCAGTTTTGCTTACAATAGCCAAAAACTGCAAACAACCCAATTATCCATCCATATGCAAATCAATAAACAAATTGTCCTATAGCTATACAATGAAATGTTACTCAGCAACAAAACCCAATAAACTATTGATGCACACAATGACACTGATGAATACCAAAATAATTATGATGAGTGAAAGAGTCGAGATCAAAGAAAAAAGTATCTATTGCATGATTCCATTTATATAAAAGTCTAGAAAACGCAAACCAATCAATAGTGGTAGAAAGCATAGCAGCAGTTGCTTGGGGTTGGAGAGGAGTAGGTCAGGATGGGAGGGAGGTGTTACAGAGGAGCAGGAGAAAACTTTTGGGGGTGACAGGTATACTCACCATTGTGACTGTGGCGGTGGTTTCATGGGTGTACACATATGTCAAAACTTAACAAATTCTATGCTTTAGATATGTGCAGTTTATTATACCTCAGTAAAAATTCAATACAATTGACCTTTTATTGAGGTCAATTATATCTCAATAAAATATATATATTGAATGCTTCTTATACATCAGATATTTTGCTAGGTGTTTTCATGAAATATTCATTTACTTCTGAAAGTACGTTGTGGTAGGGAGAGTGCTGAATTTCAAAGAATAATAATATATCTATGGAAATAAGAATGTATTCTACAATGAAGAAATGGAGTGGAAGAAAGGAAATGATGAATGGAACCAAAAGTGATTTCCTGGAGTAAGAAAAAGAGGCAGGGTATTAAAAAAGGAAAAGACAATATAGCAGATTGTATTTTCCAACAATGGGCAACGTTATTTCTTATAATATAGATCTAGCTCTGACGCTCTTCTCACTGAGAGGTGGAGCCCACATTCCCTCTTCTTCAACATGGGGAAGCTTGTGACTGCCATAGAGGTAATGCTACATGACTTCTGAAGTCATTAAAGGTGATTTAGCTTCTGCTTGGTTTTCTTGTGATGTTTATACTCTTGTAACTCAGCCTCCATGCTGGGGAGGATGCCCAAGCAGCTACATACCAAGGTTTGGCTGACAGTTGCTCCATTTGATATCCTTGTTGATAATCAGTGTCAACCACCAAGACATGGGTGAACAAACCAATGGATGTGTCAAGTCCTATCCCATGAATCACTCTCAGCCTTTGACCCTTCCCGGCTGAGACCCCAGACACTGTGGAGCAGAGACAGAGTGTCACAAAGTGTCAGATGCACCCTTTCTGAATTCCTGACCCACAGAACGTATGAGTATAATAAAATGGTTATCATTTTCACCAGTTTTTTAAATTAAAAAATTTTTTATGCAGCAGCAATGGTAACTGAAACGGGTGATAGGAAAGAAGGGGAAGAAATGGAAATAACAGTAAAAAAGACCAAGGATCCAGCCCTCCCGAAAAATTAGAGAAGATTCTGTGGGTAGTTGTACCAGTTTTTGAGAGTGGCTACTCTCAGATAAGTGATGTAAGGCTTTCTGGGATAGGAGATAGAGCGCTTGGCATCACAGGCACCAGGAAGGTGACCACAGTAGCTAAAGCAATAGAGTGGAAGAAACTCTCTCATCATCAGTCATCTGATCATCCTTATAAAACCAACAGTGTGGCCAAACAAATGAGGTAGGATTTGCTAGCTTCCTGTCCCTGGAAGAAAGATGTAAGAAAAATTGGGTTGGTGTTATAGTTAATTACATAGTATATAAATTAGTATTCATGTGTATTTTTGCATAACATGAATCACAAGAGACAAAAAAGTCACCAGAAGATCATTTTAAAAGAGGGCCACGACTGAGCTACAAGATGGCCAAATAGGAACAGCTCCAGTCTACAGCTCCCTGCATGAGTGACGCAGAACATGGTTGATTTCTGCATTTCCAACTGAGATTTGAAGAGAGCAGTGGTTCTCCCAGCATGGAGTTTGAGATCTGAGAATAGACAGACTGCCTCCTCAAGTGGGTCCCTGACCTCTGAGTAGCCTAAATGGGAGACACCTCCCAGTAGGGGCTGACTGACACCTCATATAGCCGGATGCCCCTCTGAGACGAAGCTTCCAGAGGAAGGATCAGGCAGCAACATTTGCTGTTCTGCAATATTTGCTGTTCTGCAGCCTCTGCTGGTGATATCCAGGCAAACAGGGTCTGGAGTGGACCTCCAGAAAACTCCAACAGACCTGCAGCTGAGGGTCCTGACTGTTAGAAGGAAAACTAACAAACAGAAAGGAATAGCATCAACATCAACAAAAAGGACATCCACACCAAAACCCCATCTGTAGGTCACCATCATCAAAAACCAAAAGTAGATAAAACCACAAAGATGGGGAGAAACCAGAGCAGAAAAGCTGAAAATTCTAAAAACCAGAGAGCCTCTTCTCCTCCGAAGTATTGCAGCATGTCACCAGCAATGGAACAAAGCAGGACAGAGAATGACTTTGATGAGTTGACAGAAGTAGGCTTCAGAAGATCAGTAATAATAAACTTCTCCTAACTAAAGGAGGATGTTCAGACCCATCGCAAGGAAGCTAAAAACCTTGAAAAAAGATTAGAAGAATGGCTAACTAGAATAAACAGCATAGAGAAGACCTTAAATGACCTGATGGAGCTGAAAACCATGGCATGAGAACTATGTGACGCATGCACAAGCTTCAGTAGCCAATTCGATCAAGTGGAGGAAAGGGTATCAGTGATTGAAGATCAAATTAAATGAAGTGAGAAGAGAAGTTTAGAGAAAAAAGAGTAAAAAGAAATGAACAAAGCTCCAACAAATATGGGACTATGTGAAAAGACGAAATCTACATTTGATTGGTGTACCTGAAAGTGATGGGGAGAATGGAACCAAGTTGGAAAACATTCTTCAGGATATTATCCAGGAGAACTTCCCCAATCTAGAAAGGCAGGCCAACATTCAAATTCAGGAAATACAGAGAGTGCCACAAAGATACTCCTCGAGAAGAGCAACCCCAAGACACATAATTATCAGATTCACCAAGGTTGAAATGAAGGAAAAAATGTTAAGGGCAGCCAGAGAGAAAGGTCGGGTTACCCACAAAGCGAAGCCCATCAGACTAACAGCAGATCTCTCTGCAGAAACTCTACAAGCCAGAAGAGAGTGGGAGCCAACATTCAACATTCTTAAAGAAAAGAATTTTCAACCCAGAATTTCATATCCAGCCAAACTAAGCTTCATAAGTGAAGGAGAAATAAAAACCTGTACAGACAAGCAAATGCTGAGAGATTTTGTCACCACCAGGCCTGCCTTACAAGAGCTCCTGAAGGAAGCACTAAACATGGAAAGGAACAACCGGTACCAGCCACTGCAAAAACATGCCAAATTTAAAGACCATCAATGCTAGGAAGAAACTGCATCAACTAACGAGTAAAATAACCAGCTAACATCATAATGACAGGATCAAATTCACACATAACAATATTAACCTTAAATGTAAATGGACTAAGTGCTCCAATTAAAAGACACAGACTGGCAAATTGGATAAAGAGTCAAGACCCATCAGTATGCTGTATGCAGCAGACCCATCTCATGTGCAGAGTCACACATAGGCTCAAAATAAAGGGATGGAGGAAGATCTACCAAGCAAATGGAAAACAACAACAACAAAAAAAGCAGGGATTACAATCCTAGTCTCAGATAAAACAGACTTTAAACCAACAAAGATCAAAAGAGGCAAAGAAGGCCATTACATAACGGTAAAGGTATCAATGCAACAAGAAGAGCTAACTATCCTAAATATATATGCGCCCAATACAGGAGCACCCAGATTCATAAAGCAAGTTCTTAGAGACCTACAAAGAGACTTAGACTCCCACACAATAATAATGGGAGACTTTAACACCCCACTGTCAACATTAGACAGATCAATGAGACAGAAAGTTAACAAGGATATTCAGGACTTGAACTCAGCTCTGGACCAAGCAGACCTAATAGACATCTACAGCACTCTCCACCCCAAATCAACAGAATATACATTCTTCTCACCACCACATTGCACTTATTCCAAAATTGACCACATAGTTGGAAGTAAAGCACTCCTCAGCAAATGTAAAAGAACAATCATTAAAAAGTCAGGAAACAACAGGTGCTGGAGAGGATGTGGAGAAATAGGAACACTTTTACACTGTTGGTGGGACTGTAAACTAGTTCAACCATTGTGGAAGTCAGTGTGGCGATTCCTCAGGGATCTAGAACTGGAAATACCATTTGACCCAGCCATCCCATTACTGGGTATATACCCAAAGGACTATAAATCATGTTGCTATAAAGACACATGCACACGTATGTTTATTGCGACATTATTCACAATAGCAAAGACTTGGAACAAACCCAAATGTCCAACAATGATAGACTGGATTAAGAAAATGTGGCACATATACACCATGGAATACTATGCAGCCATAAAAAATGATGAGTTCATGTCCTTTGTAGGGACATGGATGAAACTGGAAACCATCATTCTCAGTAAACTATCGCAAGAACAAAAAACCAAACACTGCATATTCTCACTCATAGGTGGGAATTGAACAATGAGATCACATGGACACAGGAAGGGGAATATCACACTCTGGGGACTGTTGTGGGGTGGGGGGAGGGATAGCATCGGGAGATATACCTAATGCTAGATGATGAGTTAGTGGGTGCAGCGCACCAGCATGGCACATGTATACATATGTAACTAACCTGCACAATGTGCACATGTACCCTAAAACTTAAAGTATAATAATAATAAAAAAAAAACAGAAATCTTAACAAACTGTCTCTCAGACCACAGTGCAATCAAATTAGAACTCAGTATTAAGAAACTCACTCAAAACTGCACAACTACATGGAAACTAAACAACCTGCTCCTGAATGACTACTAGGTACATAATTAAATGAAGGCAGAAATAAAGATGTTCTTTGAAACCAATGAGAACAAAGACGCAACATACCAGAATCTCTGGGACACATTTAAAGCAGTGTGTAGAGCGAAATTTATAGCACTGAATGCCCACAAGAGAAAGCAGGAAAGATCTAAAATCAACACCCTAGAGAAGCAAGAACTAGAGAAGCAAGAGCAAACACATTCAAAAGCTAGCAAAAGGCAAGAAATAACTAAGATCAGAGCAGAACTGAAGGAGATAGAGACACAAAAAACCCTTCAAAAAAAGTAATGAATCCAGGAGCTGGTTTTTTGAAAAGATCAACAAAATAGACCACTAGCAAGACTAATAAAGAAGAAAGGAGAGAAGAATCAAATAGATGCAATAAAAAATGATAAAGGGGATATCACCACCAATCCCACAGAAATACAAACTACCATCAGAGAATCCTATAAACACCTCTATGCAAATAAACTAGAAAACCTAGAAGAAATGGATAAATTCCTGGACAAATACACCCTCCCAAGACTAAACCAGGAAGAAGTTGAATCTCTGAATAGAACAATAACAGGCTCCGAAATTGAGGCAATAATTAATAGCCTATCAACCAAAAAAAGTCCAGGACCAGACGGATTCACAGCCGAATTCTACCAGAGGTACAAAGAAGAGCTGGTACCATTCCTTCTGAAACTTTTCCAATCAATAGAAAAAGAGGGAATCTTCCCCAACTTATTTTATAAGGCCAACATCATCCTCATACCAAAGCCTGGCAGAGACACAACAAAAAAAGAGAATTTTAGACCAATATCCCTGATGAACGTCAATGCAAAAATCCTCAATAAATTACTGGCAAACCAAATCCAGCAGCACATCAAAAAGCTTATCCACCACAATCAAGTTGGCTTCATCCCTGGGATGCAAGGCTGGTTCAACATATGCAAATCAATAAACGTAATCCAGCATATAAACAGAACCAAAGACAAAAACCACAGGAGTAACTCAATAGATGCAGAAAAGGCCTTCGACAAAATTCAACAGCCATTTATGCTAAAAACTCTCAATAAGCTAGGTATTGATAGGACATGTCTCAAAATAATAAGAGCTATTTATGACAAACCCACAGCCAATATCATACTGAATGGGCAAAAACTGGAAGCATTCCCTTTGAAAACTGGCACAAGACAGGGATGCCCTCTCTCACCACTCCTATTCAACATAATGTTGGAAGTTCTGGCCAGGGCAATCAGGCAAGAGAAAGAAATAAAGTGTATTCGATTAGGAAAAGAGGAAGTCAAATTGTCCCTGTTTGCAGATGACATGATTGTATATTTAGAAAATCCCATCGTCTCAGCCAAAAATCTCCTTAAACTGATAAGCAACTTCAGCAAAGTCTCAGGATACAAAATCAATGTGCAAAAATCACAAGCATTCTTATACACCAATAACAGACAAACAGAGAGCCAAATCATGAGTGCAGTCTCATTCACAATTGCTTCAAAGAGAATAAAATACCTAGGAATCCAACTTACAAGGCATGTGAAGGACCTCTTCAAGGAGAACTACAAACCAGTGCTCAACAAAATAAAAGAGGACACAAACAAATGGAAGAACATTCCAAGCTTATGGATAGGGAGAATCAATATCGTGAAATATCTATAAGGTAATTTATAGATTCAATGCCATCCCCATCAAGCTACCAATAACTTTCTTCACAGAATTGGAAAAAACTACTTTAAAGTTCATATGGAACCAAAAAAGAGCCCACATTGCCAAGACAATCCTAAGCAAAAAGAACAAAGCTGGAGGCATCACACTACCTGACTTTAAACTATACTACAAGGCTACAGTAACCAAAACAGCATGGCACTGGTACCAAAACAGAGATATAGACCAATGGAACAGAACAGAGCCCTCAGAAATAATACCACACATCTACAACCACCTGATCTTTGACAAACTGGACAAAAACAAGATATTGGGAAAGGATTACCTATTTAATAAACGGTGCTGGGAAAACTGGCTAGCCATATGTAGAAAGCTGAAACTGGATCCCTTCCTTACACCTTGTACAAAATTTAATTCAAGATGGATTAAAGACTTAAATATTGACCTAAAACCATAAAAACCCTAGAAGAAAACCTAGGCGATACCATTCAGGACATAGGCATGGGCAAGGACTTCATAACTAAAACACCAAAAGCAATGGCAACAAAAGCCAAAATTGACAAATGGGATCTAATTAAACTAAAGAGCTTCTGCACAGCAAAAGAAACTACCATCAGAGTGAACAGGCAACCTACAGAATGGGAGAACATTTTTGCAATCTACCTATCTGACAAAGGGCTGATATCCAGAATCTACAAAGAACTTAAACAAATTTACAAGAAAAAATCAAACAACCCCATCAAAAAGTGGGCGAAGGATATGAACAGACATTTCTCAAAAGAAGACATTTATGCAGCCAACAGACACATGAAAAAATGCTCATCATCACTGGCCCTCAGAGAAATGCAAACCAAAACCACAATGAGATACCATCTCATACCAGTAAGAATGGCGATCATTAAAAAGTCAGGAAACAACAGGTGCTGGTGAGGATATGGAGAAATAGTAACACTCTTACAGTGTTGGTGGGAGTGTAAACTAGTTCAACCATTGTGGAAGACAGTGTGGCGATTCCTCAAGGATCTAAAACCAGAAATACCATTTGACCCAGCAATCCCATTACTGGGTATATACCCAAAGGATTATAAATCATGCTGCTATAAAGACACATGCACACATATGTTTATTGTGACACTATTCACAATAGCAAAGACTTGGAACCAACCCAAATGTCCATCAATGATAGACTGGATTAAGAAAATGTGGCACATATACACCATTGAATACCATGCAGCCACGAAAAATGATGAGTTCATGTCCTTTGTAGGGACATGGATGAAGCTGGAAACCATCATTCTGAGCAACGTTTCGCGAGGACAGAAAACCAAACACCGCATGTTCTCACTCATAGGTGGGAATTGAACAATGAGAACACTTGGACACAGGGTGGGGATCATCACACACCAGGGCCTGTCGTGGGGTGGGGGGAGGGGGGAGGGATAGCATTAGGAGAAATGCCTAATGAAAATGAAGAGTTAATGGGTGCAGCACACCAACATGGCACATATACACATATGTAACAAACCTGCACGTTGTGCACATGTACCCTAGAACTTAAAGTATAACTTAAAAAAATAAAAAATAAAAGAAGACCACTTGGCCTAATTTTATCGACTTCCTCTATCAGAAACTTGATCTTTAAGAATAAAGCAGAAGCTTCCCCATTCCAGATATTTATATATAATAATCTGTTGAAGGTTCTTTATTGTAAAAATGACAAATGGATATGACAGTGAGTCAATCTGCAATGAGAACTGCTTGTAAAGTGTGTCTGTCCTACATTCATATAGTCCCAGCACTATATGGAAATACTGTGAATTCTGTCATCAAGGCCTAGTTCTGCAATATTAGTGAATTAATGACAACTTTTAATCAATGTGCCTGCACTGATTTTTAACTTGTTGAATTCCATTTTCAGGATTCATAGATTCTTTCTTGTGTGAACCACCCCATGTTTGTCTTTGCTATATGCCATGCTTGAATATTCTCTTTTTAAGATATTCTCTTTTTCAAATTTTTCATTGCTAATTTTTATCTTTGCTTGTGTTCTTATTCAGAATACATTTTCAGATTGAGTCTCATCAATTGGTTTCTACAGATTCTCCTGTTTCCCTCCAACATGTAAATTATAGGCTAGCTGTCATACCTGTTGACAAAGAAATGGCTGAATAATTTTACAGCTCTCTGGCCTAACCTGATCACATTGTCTGTATAGAGATGATGATGGTTTTCTTTTTCTTTATTCCCAGAGGGATCAGCATTTGTATTACATTGTGGCAGTAGAAAGGGAATTTTAAAACTCATTTGGAGTGGGAATCTCTTAGCTTAGAGTATGACGCTGAAATAGATCTATTTTGTGCTTCAATCACGCTTCCTGTATTACACCGTTAAATATCCTCCCAGGGACCAGAAGATTCAGGAGATTTTGTTTAATCACTTCATGCCCAATATCATGGGGACCACATTTGCAGGATGTGGGGCATGATAACCCCCTGTGGTTAGGATAACAGCTGTTCTCAGTTGTAACATAAGCAGTACAAAGTGAAATACTCACAAAATTATCCTCAGGGCTGTGGTAGGAAGGAAGAATGTTATAGAGGTTGATTTGCCTACATCCATATAATTGGTATATTGTAAAGCCTAGTTTGGACTCAAGTCCATGCTTTTTCTTTTGCTTTGTTAAATGTATTTATTTTTACATTGCACTCTATCCTTGAAGAGGATGTGTGAGAGCTGCCTGCCTTTCATGGGAAGAAAGGGTTAGTATGCTGAAGGCTGAAGAGAATTTGGTGGCTGTTAATGTACCATGTAATGGTACCATGTAATATGTGATATGCAAAAAAGCACATCCTACTGCCTCCCAGACCCTCATCAGCTTTCTCATACATTTCTGTAAACTGTTCATGTTTTACTGAGAAAACAATTCACAACACCACTCTGCAGGAAGATGGGACCCAGTACAGATGGGGACATAGTTTAATCTTCATGTGTTAGAGAGTGAGTAACTACATATCAGAGGTTTTCAAAATGTGGTTCCTGCACCAGCAGCATCAGCATCTCCTGGGAACATGTTAGAAATACAAACTGCCCCAAATCGACTGAATCATAAATTCTAGGGGTGAGGTAGTTTAACAATTTCTTCAAGTGATTCTGATACATTAAAATTTAAGAACTGTTGCTATAATCAAGGCTCTCAGGGAATGATTTTGTTCACAATTTGTCCTCAATTGTGAGGATAGTTGTGTAAAATATTTTTTAGTAATAGAATGTCAAATAGAGATCCCTCCCATCATGTAGCCAAGAAGTGTTAAGCACCTACTGTATGCAGAAGAGTATGCTAGCTATTGTAGCAAAAGGAAAGATGAATAAAATATGGTTTCAACCATCTGTGAGCTCAATTTGCCAATGAAATAGAGATGTAAGTAGCACAGTAGCCTGCCTCATTGGGGGCTATGTGTAATAACCTTTTGCAAAATGAAAAATATGGGCTAAATTCACCATTGTATAGTTGATATTACCAAACCACCCTTTGCTCTTTTCAGGGATGAAGAAATGAAGGGTGTTCATTAAAAGCTTAACAGTTTGAACCATAATGTTCATACGGTTAGCGACTGAAATAGAATGCAGCCTCACACTTCTTTTCCATTGCTTTTGCCTTACAAATTAGCCCCAACCCCGGGAGCCTGAGGCTAGATCAGGATTACAAAGTCATCTTCTACCTGTTCAGCAATTAAACAAATTCACAGTAGACTTTTCCTTCTATTTAACTTTTATTAAAAGAAGTGCTAAGGTACTGAGATGCAGTACATCATATTTATTACCAAAATTATTAACAAATATACAAAACTTGTACATGTAATTTTCTTACATCCATTTATTCTCTATAATACTGATTTTTGTTCAAGTAGGTTATCTACAGTATGTAAACATCCCTTGGATTGACCTCACACAGATTAGGAAAGCCCTCTAACCCATGCTTTTGTCAGATACTTCTTTTTTATTTGGCTTTCATTTGTAGCATCTAATCTCCACATTTGGCACATGGAAGAGACATCTACAGTGCAAAAGAGGCAGATTTTTCTGGTTTCATTCTGAACAATTTTGCAGGGGCACAGTTAAAGAGCTGAGAGGAGACACGAGCACTCTAACTTGATGGCGTTGGATGAGCTGTAATGCCAACATCTCTTGGTTCAGCCACTAAACTTGAGCATAAAGTCAATGTCTCTTCCTTCACCCACCCTCCCACCCATCCACCCCCATGCAAGGCTGATTCAGTCTTAACCTTGTCTCAAAAGGGTTACGGGAAATTCCATCCATCCCAGAACAAGTAGGTTAATTTCACTGAGTAACAAGTTTTTTGTTCTTTCTTGTGGGTTGGTTTCTGTGGTTTGAGCCAGCAAAACTCTTAAATGGAGAATAAGATAAGATAAAAAACAGATACGAGAGTAGAACTTTCTGCTTTCAATTGGCATCTCTGTATCCAAGGCCAGAGCCTTTCTGTGGTGGAAAAGTGACAAAGGCCTTAGCGAATGGCAGAGAAAAGCCACCCTTGTCAGAACACCTTGGACTCCAAGCCTTCGCACACAGTGTCAGAAAAATCAAAAAGAAAAGAAAAAAAGGTAATTAAAGATTCTGCCCTCTTCCTTCTGGGTTTCCTTTTGCTTATTTAACTTAATCTACCCAAGTAAAGCTGATCCAGAGAGAGCTCTGTTCGCCTGCTCACCCCCATTCTCACTCTCCAGCACAGTATTGCTCGTGTGGTTGGCTGCACCTTGTCCGCGGAGCACCCGCGGAGAACGTCTGGATTTGGACGCGCGCCTGCCTCCTGGCTTCCGTCACCACAGCGGCGCGGGTCCCTCCGACGCCCCGTAGAGCTCGGCCAGCTTCCGGAAGCGGGGCCCCCAGTCCGTCAGGAAGTCGAAGCTCTGTTCCGAGTCCGACGTGGCCGACTGCAGGGAGCTCAGCGACCCCGCCACAGAGCCGTCCCCCTCGAACATATACGTCTGGAGGGAGTCGAAGGGCGGCGCCCACAGGTCCATGTCGGCCTCGTAGAGCTTGGCCAGCACGTAGCTGTGGACGGTGCTGTTCACTGCGCACGTCTGAGGCACGTAGCGGGAGAGGCTCTCGATCTCGGGCAGCATGTCCTGCCGCGTCTTGGGGGCGGCCCCCGCCTGCGCCTCCCGGGGGTTCCACATGGCCGCGATGTCGAAGGCCTCGGTGTCCTCCTCGCCGCCGCCCTCGTCGTCGTAGCGGACGATGTTCTCGTGGATGTTTTCCTCGTCGTCGATGATGTATGGTTGCTTCCGGTGCCGCCTCATGGACAAAATGAGCAACACCAGCACTGCCAGGAACAAAAAGGAGAGTGTGTTTACCGAGGAGATGTGGCTGTGTGTGCGGTGACTAGAAATAGCCTTGATCCACCACGGATAGGGGAAGGGCTACCGAGTGGAGGGCTCAGAGATAGCTTTTGGATACCTGAAACCTCGGGGAGTTCTAATTTAAGTCCACTTTGTTCTCTTTCTGTAAGTCAGGTTGTGGACAACGAAGCCCTGTATTTCTTCAAATGGTTTACTTAGAAAAAGTTGCATATAGTCGCTTAGCATCAGCTTGCTGTTTTGAAATTGTGTGTCTACACCTAACACCCAATTTAAAATCCCACTAACAATGCACAAAGGCCTGCTATGGACCAACATACTCTAAGGACCAGATCACGTGCTCTGTTTATATGATGATAAATATACATTCTCTTATAATGTGAAAGTCTTATTATGTAGGTGGAATTCTGCTTCCGTATATTAGCATCTTAATAGGATTCTACTCTGTATATAATCATATCTTAATATGCATAGAGACACACATACTAAGTGTGCACCAAAGTTGTAGTCTTTTTATACCTCTAAAAAACAACAGAACATAAGTGATCCCTGGGGTCCAATAAACTCAGGTTCCTCAGAGAAGCCTTTCATTAAAGAAGTGGTTGTGGCTTTCTGGACCCAAGGGTATTTATGGAAGGCAGAGAATGAGCAGTGGCCTTTTATATAATTCATCATGTTATCAAAGAAACACCACACTGTTAGATGTGCCCTTGCAGGTTTGGATAAAATTTTATCCCAACAAATGCATTTTTCCCCCCTAGAATGTGTTCGCTGGGGTTTAAAGGAGAGATGGAGATAATCCCATTGAGCTATTTATCTCTCTGAAAACGTTTTCCAGGAAGAGTGTTGAGGTTTTAGCTGTAGAACTGCTATTGATTTTTTTTTTTTTCTGGTGTGCTTTGTTATAGCTGGTGAACAGTGACAGTTTTGACAGCACTGCAAAATAAGACCCCAGTTTATCCAAGGGGAGAAAGTGGAGTACATTCATACATGCAGTAAAAGAATACAGACTAATAAAACTCACAACAATGATTTAAAAATTTTTTTGAATGTAGATGTGCTTTTTTATAAATTGCAATTAATGACATTAACACGTAATATTTTCCCAGATAGCTTTGGTGACAAAACATACACAGGAAACGATGATATGCTCGTGTGTATTTTCCCTGTGTGCAAAAATACGAGGCGTGGACTGAAAGGAGGGTGGGATTCCTAGAGAAAAAGAGACTAATAGGACTCTAAGGAAGCGTGGGCTTGAATCGAGCATGAAAGGTTGGAGTGTGATTTGGATTGATGCAGGTCGGAGACGTGAGATTCGAAGTGAGCATGCTGTGTTTGCAGGATTCAGTAAAGTTATTAAACCCAAATATTTTTAATCCTCTATGCTAAGCAATGGGGAAACAATATTGAGTGTGACATGGATTCTGCTCTTGTGAGCTTGTAATTTAAGGAGATTATGGATGCTGATAATTAATGCAAGTCAGACAGTGATAAGGGCTGTTAGAGCCCCAGGTGTCACTGGGAGAGTACAGAGGCAGGGCCAGTGAATTTTACCTGGGAGACTGGGTAGGGCTTCACAGAGGTGACCTTGAAGTGGTAGGGGCGGTATTTCGGATAACGCTAGGAAGCAAAATTGGAAGTCTTTTGAATACCTTGCTGCAGAGAATTCTGATGGTCACAGAGAATTAGGCCGTTTATATAGAACTCGTCCGTCTCTTGAAAAATAAAGACAGCTACGTCTTTTTTTTTTTAGGTAATCTAATTAGGTAAATAACAAATATTAGATAACAAATATTACATAATGCCCTGAAAATCAGATTTTGAGGAAAATGGTCTTATTCAGCTGAAAGGCTTCTCTGACAGAAGAGAATTAGGTCTAGGGATGGTTTATTCTTCGTGTACTATAGGCACGGTGCGTAGAGCTTATGAGATTTTCTAGGCACTAGATACATATATGAGACATGAAAAAAAAAACCCAGGAAGTCAGAATTAATTTATTTAGTTGTCTATAAAATATAGTATTTTGTTAACAAATGCAAGTCAAATCTTAAAGTTTGATGAATTATTTTTAATGTGGGATGTGTACTCTTAGAAGTAAGGGTACTTAAAACTGTGAGGATTTTATGACAGCTCTGCTCAATTTAGCTCCTGAAAACTGTTTACTTTTTCTGTACAGTTTAAAAGACAAGACATCATCGTGGGTGGGAAGGGATAAAATAAATTGTCCCTTGCACACCATTTTTAACTTGAGAGCCTCTCCAAGCCAGTCTCTTTAAATCAGTATTTCTGTAATGATGGCTTTTTGTGGGCCAGGGTGAACTTTTAACTTCGACATTTTCCAAAGATAGAAGTCAGGACAGCCAGTCTGGAAATTCCTCCCAGGAACAAGTTTCTTCAAAGGCCTCTTACAGGTCGTCCACTTCTGTGCTAAAGGACTCCCAATGCCACCTTATGGAAACTCAAGGAATTGCAGGGAGGTTTTACTTGTCAATGCAGTCAGGGACCAGAAACCATAACAATTTTCTCTGACACAGGGATCCAAGAACTTAGAAAGGTTACTTATTTATACTCTTCCTCTCTTTACGTAGGACTGAACTAAAACAACAAAATTAAACCACATGTTGTATTTTTAAATGTATTTTGAGAAGCACATTGTACGGACCTACCTAGAAAATCAAGTGTTGACATTTTACACAGGAACTTCTTTCTTTGGTCTGTCTCTTGGTATAGAGGTGAACTTGGGATCAAGGGTGTATATGAATATCTGTACCTCTATTCTAATTTCAATCCTCAGGGCTTTTTCCCTCAGAAAACTCGGACTTCTTTTGTATTGAATAATACTAGTATCTACTAAATC
Source organism: Pan paniscus (assembly GCF_029289425.2). Taxonomy (NCBI): domain Eukaryota; kingdom Metazoa; phylum Chordata; class Mammalia; order Primates; family Hominidae; genus Pan; species Pan paniscus. The sequence continues at coordinate 79,075,779 of NC_073266.2, read as the reverse complement.
TGTTTTTCTCTAAGCATGATATATATGCTATAGATTAGTTCAATAAGAAGAGCAAGGATATATGTACAGATACTTTCTTTTTTGCAAGAGTTGGTTTAGGTGTTTTTGTTTCACTGTTTTTGAGTGTGGAATTAGAAAAGAATTGCAAGGATGGCCTTACATACCAGGGAGTTGGGGAGCCACCTTGCAGTATGACTTGAGAGGAAGAAGGAAGGGTTCCTTACCCCAGTAGTGTTCTGCCACTACTAGCCTGTTATGCCCTTATTTCATCAGCAGAGGCAGACTGACCCTGTTTAGTCACTGTTCCTGGTTGGATGGCCATGGTGCCTGGGAGGGGTACTAATCACCCCAAACAGCTTATTTTCCAGAAATCTGTGTGGTTCACACCAACACTTCCTTCAGCTCTCTGCTCAAAGGTCTTATCAGTAAGGGATTCCCTGACTACCCTGTTTGAAGTGGCATCTATCCCTGTCACTTTTCCAACCAGGATACCTTATCCCTCTTCCCTTCCTGTAATACCACCTCCAGAATCGGGATGAGCATTTAGGAGAAAGGCAGTGCCTTTGAGCCACAGGGGTGCCCAGTGTATATGGCCTGCCTGCATTTCAGCCCTGGCTGTGCCTCTGACTTTGGTTTTGAGCCTGTCACTTACCCGTTTGTGACTTAGCTACTACTTAAATGAAGGGGTTAGAAGAGGTGATCATCAAATCCTGTCTAAATTGTAATTTTGATTCTATGATGTCAAAATGAACCTGCTTTGTTCTGAAGTAAACTCAGGAAGGCCAGGACTTGTCTGTTTTATTAATCCTAGCACCTTGTGTGGTGCCCCAGCTCATAGTAGATACTTTATAAGTATATGTGCTTTGATCTTGCCACAGACACCTCAAAGAAGGGACTGTCCTCAATTTCTTTACTGTTTTTTGCAGCCTCACTCTACCATCTTTTGAGTAAGCAAGGTGTGGAAGACCAGTTCTGAATAGCTGTGTCAGGAAGGTAATGAACAGATGTCTGAGTGAGCACTGGCAGGACTCCACAGAAGGGAAAGCAGCCCCTTACTCACCTAAGAGGACAAAGATGCAGGCGAGGATGGCAATGAGGGCGCCCCGGCTCAAACTGACTGGGAGCATGTAGGCCTCTGGGCTGCAGGACATGACGTGGCCGTCGTCGTCACAGCTGCACACTTGGATGGTCAGTGTGCCTGTGCTGCTCAGCACGGGCTGCCCGCTATCTGCTATCAGGATAGGCAGGTGAAAGACACTCTGCTCCTGCTGCCGGAAACCAGACCTCCTGGTTAGAATCCGTGCTGTGTTATCTGAAAGAAGGAGGGGTTCCAGGATTGGAAAAGGGAAGATGAATTAATTTCTTGGATTGAGGAAAGCAGGGGGGCAGGGGCAGGGTGTAGGAAGGAAAGAGGATAGTCAGATGTTCCCTGGTAGTGGTCAACCATGGCGGGTTTGCCTGGATCAGCATTTGGATTCAGAAACCATGCTTTTTGCTTGCTTTTAGGCAAAACCCTGAGGCCTAAGAAGAGAAAGCCTCTTTTTTTTGAGTCTGTCTTATCCTTTGTGACATAAAGTGCCCAAGGCAAACTGTCAGACTTCAGATCTAGCAAAAATGTCCCTGGGAAAGCTTGACAGAAAAGAACAATCACTGGTGACTCGTGGTCCCTGTTTGTTCCTGCTCAGCAGCTTGCCAAGGCCCCAGTGCTGCTTTGCGCCTCCAGGAAAAGAATGCTGAGGAGCCTGTGTGACTGTGGCAGATTACTTATTTTTGCCACTTTGTCTGGAATTCACGTCTTTTACTATTTTCTTTTATGCCTCTGAAATGCAGTCACCACCTCCTGTGTTTCCTAAAGAACCTGCTCGTTTAGTAGAAGCTTCTTTGAAATCCCCTAATCATATGACACACCTTGTTATTTCTCCTGGGTTGGTGGTCTCACTTTAAGCAGTTAAAATGAACTTGGTGAAACTTTGTTACTGATCAATACTAGAAATCTTTCCTCCAGTTTTAAAGGGGATTCGTCAAATTATTAGATATTTTCTACAAAGTTGGGATGTGTACGTGTGTGTTTACATTTATATTCACATATTGTGTTGTGGGAGTTTTCATTTTTAAAAATCTACGTTCTGAAGTTTCCTGGCATAGGTTTGAATTCTAAAGTAGATATACTTTTGCAAAGCTCAGATTATTTTCAGCAGAGGAAAAATTTGAGAGATGTAGTAGGACATGCAAGAAGTGATTCTCAAAGCTAATACCACCAACACAGAGGTCCCATGGATGTGTTTCATATTTCATAGGAAAGAGTCTAGAACATCACAAAAAATTCTGAGAGCCTAACCTAAGAAAACATTATTAGTGATTATCAATATTTCTGGTTCTTCTTCCGATTTTGGACATAATAAAGAATTACACTTTTCTATCCTCTTAAATGTAGGTATGTCTGTGTGATTTGCTTTAGTTGATGAGCAATAGTGATTTGTGTTACTTCTAGGCAGAAGTCTGTATGAGCTGGTGTATAAGTCTCCATGCTCTTTCCTTGCTGTAGTTACTGAGAAAGAACCACAGGGTGTGAGATGCAGAGCGGGGCGGCCTGGGACGCTGAGCTCAGACCCACAGTAGGCTGTATGTGAGCAAGAAATTAACTGTAGTTGTGCTAAGCCACTGAGATTTTCGTGGTAGTTCCCGTAGCATAACCTGGGCTATTCTGAGTAACACATTACCCCTTAATTAACTTTTCCTCCTCCACTCTGCTTTTTATGCTAACAGCTATTGTTACTAAAGGCTCATGTGCTATGTACCTGCACTTTGCATGCAGTATCTCACTCAATCTTCACAATTTGGACATAGTAATAATCTTACTCCTTTTCAGAAATAGAAGTAAGGCCTAGAGTGATTTTATTATTTGTTTGAAGCCACTAACCTAGTTAGTAGCAGAGCTGGGATTTGAATTCTGGTCTCTCTGGCTCCAAAACATGTACACGTTCCATTGTGCTATATAACTGCTTATTTAGTTTAGTAATATTAACTGTCAAAAAAATTCAGATAAGCATAACCTCTTCCTGCTTTGATACAGGCTACCTCTTATTTTCTTCTCAGTGGAGAAAGGATGCCAACCTGAGGATTATATTCATATTTCCACCTACCAAACAACCTGTGCGCCTGTGTTCCAGACTTAATAGCTAAATACTATCAATTCCACTTTGTAGTTTTAATTGCTTGTTTTTTCAGAAAGCAGGTTTTTCTCTAATCAGAACTTTTTTTTAATTTTTTTGGTTTAATCCAGGTGAGGTCATGAGTCTTTTAGAAAGTCTGACTAGAGCCGAAATTCATAAAAGTATTATACCTACGATATATATGTTTCTTGATCTAAGAATTATTTAAGATTAAAGAAAAATATCAGAGCATCACATTGCTGAGTCCAGTGCTGGAAGGGGCCTTGCATATAGTAGCCACTTGGAAAATTTTTGTTGAATGTAATAATGAGGACTTTAGTAACTTATTTGGAAACAGCATTTTTTCCTAAGGTGACACAGAACACTGTGTGGGGGGGGCGGGGGTGTAGTGGAGGAGCATGGTAAAACAGGACTCAATTTCTAATCCCAATTTTAATGCTTATTCAGCTTATTGACTCTGGTCTTGGGCCATTTGCTTACTTTCCTCATCTATCAGATGGGACAATAAGAATCAGAGGGATTAATAACTTCCTTAAAGCCTCACAGAATTATTGTAAATATCAAATAAGGTATGGGAAAATACTTTGAAACTGTAAAGTACTATATATACATAATTCTTTTCATAATGTTTTGGGGCTGAAAAGTAGAAAAAGGCTTTACTGGAGATAGTGCCCTGTTGTGTTCATAAAAGGACATCATGTTTCAGGCACAGGAACAGAGGTAGTTGACAGTAGATCTGCCCTATATTAGTCAGTTTTTGTTGTGGTGGCTTTTTTTAGAGACAGGATCTTACTCTGTCACCCAGTCTGGAGTACAGTGGTCTGATCATAGCTCACTGCAGCCTTGAACTCCTGGGCTCAAGTGATCCTCCCACCTTAGCCTCCCAAGTAGCTGGGACTACAGGTGCATGCCACCATGTCTGGCTAATTAAAAAAAATTGTTAGGGATGGGGTCTTGGTGTGTTGCTCAGGCTGATCTCAAACTCCTGGCCTCAGGTGACCCTCCTGTCCCAGGCTCCCAACTAGCTGGGACTACAGGTGTGTGCGACCATGCCTGGCTAATTTTTAAAATATGTTTTTCAGAGACAGGGTCTTGCTGTGTTGCCCAGGCTGGTCTTGAACTCTTGGTATCAAGCAGTTCTCCTGCCTCAGCCTCCCAAAGTGTTGGAGTAACAGGCATGAGCCACTGTGCCTAGACTTGTTCAGTTTTAAAATGAGCCTCAGTAAAGGATACTCGTGAGATAAATTGTCATTTGGAGATTAAGAGTTCATGCTTTCTGTTGAAGATGTGCTGACTTCTGTTTTGGGAAACCTTCCACGAGATGAGTCACGTCTTACTATAGTCATCCAGTGCCGGTGGCCCATCTTTTTAAGGAATTGGTTCCATAAATTGGTGCCCAAAGTCCTCTTTAAGAAATTTGCAGCATTTTGCTGCATTTTGTTTCACTCATTAGAATGATAGCTTAGCTGAACAGTTGAAGAAAAAATATAATGTGTTACAATGTGTTATTTTTCCCCCCCCAGGGTTGCCTTTGTAAAGCCAATCCTAGGTTGAAAGCACTTTTTGCGGGAATAGTTTCCCTATGAAGCAGATAAATGAATAGTTCAAAATTGTGACCCAATAAAAACTTCAGGATATTTAATTGAAGTATTTCTGCCTTTATAATTCATATTACCGTTGCTTCCAGAATTATTATAGTATTTTTATGATGACATGTAGGAGGTTGAAGGGATGACTTAGAAGAATGCTTTCCCATTTAGAAGAAAACAGGTTTGAGATTCTCAAGTTTTACAGCAGAAAACTGTCATGTGGGGTTGAAGTAATACTTTTAATCTCAAATAATTGATGATTGAAACTAAAATCAGGCGTGCCTAACCTAATCATGACTTTTTGTTGCCCTTTGCTTAGATTTTTACAAATCGGCAATTAATATTTTAGAATCGGAATGAAAATGAGGCTACTGCAGTCTCGAGAAGTGATGACCTTCCCAGGGTCAGCTGGCTAGCTGGCAGCAGAGTTAACAACAGATGAGGTTCATTTGACAGTTTAACTTATTTTTTCCATTGCCCTGACCTTTTTTTTTTCTTTTGAAGCAAATCATCTGGCTACAGAACAAAAGTCCTTCCTTTTCCCATCTGTGCCCAAAGAAGTGTGTGCTGGGTCTATGAGCCCCTTAGCTGGTCTGAATGCTTGTTGGAAAAGAGGGGCCTAGAATTCTGTTCCATCAAAGCTATAGCGGGGGGCAGTTTATGGATAGGGAACCCTACCTGAAAGTATTTCTCTAAATCATTCTAAAGTAATAAAGCTGTTTCAGTGCCAAAACTGTGTTTATGGTCCTGTATTTGCCCTTTGTTATCTCTATTATCCTTGTCTCCTTTTTGTTTGGAGAGCTTTTTACTGTTTCCTGCTTTGATCTCTGCCTAGAAATGTGCCCCCAGGGGTTTTTTATTTTATTTTATTTTATTTTTTATCCTAGATCACTTTCTGTCTTTCTCAGATTTTTCCCGTTGTTACAGAACATATGAACAGGGCTGCTACCAGTGGGAATGAAGGATTTTGCCTCTGTGCTTTGCAGTGTTTCTGGCACGGGACAGGCACTCAGTAAACATCTGTCGACTTACTGACTGAATGAGTTTTAGAGTTGGCAAAGGGTTCTCTGTGTTTGTTGTTCTGAAACAAAACTTTAAAAGACACTGTGAGGCTGGGCACAGTGGCTCATGCCTGTAATCCTAGCACTTTGGGAGGCTGAGATGGGAGGACTGCTTGAAGCCAAGAGTTCAAGACCATCCTGGCCAACATAGACCCCATCTCAAAAAAAAAAAAAAAATACACTGAATTATTAACATCCTCCCTGCTGGTAAGGAACAGGTAGCCTTTGATACTGTTTGCATAAGACAGTAACCCAAAGTAGCTGGCCTATGCTGTAGAAAAGCATAGATAGCCAACCATCCACCTGATTACCTTGGTTGTCCCTTATGGTAAAGTTGGGGTTGTTAGCAGCCTCAGGAGCCAAGCTGTAGTAGAAATGCTGACCATTGCGTGGGTCATCTTGGTCCACCGCACTCACTGTCTGGATCAGCTGAGGGAGGGACATGAAATCAGGTGAGTTGGAGCCAAAGGAAAAAGCACCAGGGCCCAGTTAAATCCCAAACCCGGAAACGCGATGGTGGGATGTTTTACCTTATGAGAAGGATATCATTGGTATGGGAGAGGGGCAGGGAAATGCTGGGTAGAGAAGGGCAGGGTTCCTGGCGAGGGGTCCATCCTCTGGCCTGTGCCCATGGATCTAAGTGAGAATAGGAACTCCTGTTTTTGGGCCCAAATGTTGCATTTTCCAAGACCACTCTGGCCCACCACGCCCCCCATTCTGTACCCATATGAACTTGAGACCTTAGCGGGCACAGACACAAGCAGCTGGATGTTGAGAGGAGAAGAGGAGCACACCAGCAGACACTGGCAGACTAGCGATGGTGGAATGATGCGGATGCCAAGGGAAGTTCAGCCCGGGACAGTTGGAGAAGAATCTGGCCACTGGGCAGCCCAAATCCGGGGGAAGATCACCTTCCCACTCCATGCCCCGCTTCTGGCTTCCCATCCATTTCACTAAGAGCCACCTTCACCACTCAATAAACGTTGCACTCAGCCTTCCAGCCCATGTGTGATCTGATTCTTCCAGTTCACTGGGCAAGAACTCAGGCTGTCACACTGGCCCTGTGTCCTTGTGATAAGGCAGAGGGTCTATTGAGCTAATACAAGCCGTCTGCAGAAGGCGTAGCTGAGAGCGAGCACACTGTCACACATGCCCACTTGGGCTTCAGGAGTCCTAGACGCTGCCTTTGGGCCAGAGCCCAAAAGCGCTCCCCATGGCTTCTGCACCTGCCCGTCTGCATGCTTCCCCTAGGGGTTTGAGCAGCAGGGCACACCCCTGTTCTGCAAGGGGGATAAGGGAACTCTCCCGTTCCATGTGAAACTTCCCTGCACAGTCTCCATGCCATCACACACCTCGGGATTTAATTTTGCTTTAGGGTTGGGCTTGAGTATGTTAGTAGGCATAGGATAAATGTTACCTAAATACTTCAGATGTTAGACATCAAAATAACATATATTCTTCCACCACGGCCAGCCGTTTCTAGGCAGTCTAAAAAATAAGAGACTTTGAGTTAAAGGGCTCGGGTGCCGCAAAGTCCTGCTTGACCCCATATTTTCTTCTCACCTCATCTACTTAACCTCATCACTGGCCCAATATTTCAGGGCTAAATTGCTGTCTTTAAGAAGCCCCTATTGAAGAACGACCATGACCTGAAGAGAAGTGAGTGACCCATCGGCATTGGCCATGTCAGGTTAACAGAAAACAGACATGAGGGAATGGGTCACAGAGAGTCACATTTTGTTGGCAGGAGGGAGAGCTAGCAAAGATAGCACAGGATCCCCAGAGTGGAAATGCAGAACAGACAAGAGTCAGAAGCAGAACTCTGGAGTGGGGAGAGCAGGAGGTCAGGTGGCTTCCTCTTGGACTCACTGGCCACGTTTTGCCTTTTCCATAATGTTTTTCAAAGGAGTAAGTTGCATGAAGTCTGTGGAGACCATGATGTAAAAGCTATTAAAGAAATCTGTGTGAAACAGACGACTGGAACGGGAGCTGGCAGGCTGAGGGGGATACAGAAGAGGTATTGAACGGCAGCCTCCTTCATATGTGTTTCCTCTTCTACCAAGCAACAGCACAAACTATTCCTACCCATCTTGGGCCCAGCCCTGTAGACTTGCCAATCCTGCTGTTTAAAAGCCAGCTGTGCTTCTACCACCATAGGAACCAGGACATCAAAGGTCAGTTTGAGGTCCCAGCTGGGCTTGCTTAGTTTATATTTCTTCATCTGTAAATTAGGGGAGCTAAAGCTACTCTCACAATATGCTGAAGATTAAATAACTGGGGGTGGTGGTAGGGCGAGCTCCCATCAGGGGGCCTTTTGGACACTGTGTTGCTCAGATCCCCCTTCAATGAAGGATTTTTCCCCGTCACCTACCAGTCCCTTTAGGGATTGCCAATTGCAGAGAGCCACCTACCCACTCCTACGTTTTGGATATTTGACCCCACCAAATCTCATGTTGAAATCTGATCCCCATTGTTGGAGGTGGGGCCTGGTGGGAGGTGTTGGAGTCATCCAGGTGGATCCCTCATGAATGTTTTGGTGCAGTCGTCCTGGTGATGAGTTGAGTTCTTACTCTCTTTGTTCCTGTGATAGCTGATTGTTAAAAAGAGCCTGGCACCTTCCCCTCCTGCCTTGCTTCCTCTCACCATGTGATCTGCACATGTCAGCTTCCTTCCCCCTTCCTCCATGCATGGAAGCAGCTTGAGGCCCTCCCTAGATGCAGATGCTGGCACCATGCTTCTTGTACAGCCTGTAGAACCATGAGCCAAATGAACCTCTTTTCTTTATAAATTACCCAGCCTCAGGTAATCCTTTATAGCAATACAAACCGACTAAGACACCCACGGTCACCACATCCTTCCAGGGCGACAGACATCCAGTGACTAATTAATGTGATAGTATACGGGTCTGGCTATCCCATCTCAACTTGGGGAAACTCTAGTTCTGGAACTCTCTGAGAAGTCAGCTGAGGCAGTTAGTCTGCATGGCAGCTGGACTTCTTTTGCCCAGTCCTGCTTCCTTAGCTTCCCTCCCACAGGTGCTGGCCCCAAGGGCCCTCCTTAATAAACACCTTATACTGGAACTCCATCTCAGGGTATGCCTCCTGGAGACCCCAACTGTTGAACCTGAAAGTAGGGGGAATGGAGTTCCCAGGAAGGTGAGGGCCAGGAGACTAATGGAGATAAACTTGCTCACAGCCAATCCTAGTATCAGTGCTGCTCACACTCCAGGATTACCCTCCTGTCCTATCCCGCCTGGAGACAGAGCCGGCACTTTTCAGCTTGCTTGTAGTGCCAAACACATAGAGAGGTAACATATTTCTTGAGGCATGTTACACATAGGTGATTCTACGTAATTTGATAAACATAGTTGGGAAAGTCGTTTCAGAATATCTGGCCTGCGTATTGTGTATATATTGGTGAGACTGGGGCCTGAGGCACAGAGCTGGTTGCTTACAGGGCTTTAAAGCATGAGTGAGTGAAGATACAAATCACTAAGTCTGGGTTGGGAGCGCATGGCCCGCTCTCCTGCTCTCTGTTCTCCCAGCAGGTCAGATTTCTTCCTCAGCCCCACTTGTCGTGCAATATTCTGCTCAGCTGGTTTCATTCCGCCCTTGGCCATCACCAAGTATGTTATCTGATTTCTTTATGGGCTTCCTTCAAGGCTGCTTACTAAGAGGGAAGCATGTATCTGGACTTGTCAGACGTGAAGCTGACGATAGTATCCAACAAGTAAACACAAGGAGGCCCGATTCTTTATAAACCAGATGTATCTCTGAGCTGTATGCTTTTGAAAAATCTTCAAAACATTTCCCAGAGCCTAAATCAAAGGTTAATATTTTCAGTATCTTGGCCTAAAGGTGACAAATGGGACAGACTGAACTTGAAGTGAAAGATCTGTACTTCAGATCACTGTATAACAAACTATTAAAAGATGCATTTAGAAATGGGGACTATGTTTGTTTGATTACAAAAACAGGAGAGATCGTTGAAATGTTCTTCACTTGTTAGAATGCAACCTCTCCTACTCTGAAGCCCTTTAAAAAAGAGTGCTTTATTTTGGGGGGAAGGAGGTTTAATTTACTCTGCTACTTATCACCCTCTTTGTATTATAGATTAAAATTAGCTTATTTTATCATAACAAAATATTCATATAATTTTATAACATAAGTTTATATTACATATATATAAATTTTATAATATAAAACAAAAATTATTAAAATAAAGACCCAAACCTCCTCACTTAAACTCAACTACCTTAGCACAGTAATTATACTATTTTTGCATCTTCCCTCTCGATCATTGTTCACTTGCAGTCATAATTTTACATGACTGCAAGCATGTAGGTGTAGTTTTTATACCTCCCTTCTTTACTTATAATAACATGGATCGTTTCTTGGACTGTAAATTCTGCATTATAACTTTTATTGGCTGCATAACATTTCAGGTCTTAGTAGACTAGAAATTCACTAGATGTGGAAAGAGAATTATCCTAGACTTGTTGAAAAGAATCTTTTAGGAGGGCTATAGACCATTGCACCAAATTTCAAGGATTGTTAGATAAATTTAGATCAGAATCGTGATGGAACATCTTTCTTCCCCTGAGGGACATAAATCACTTTTTGCTTTGGCTGAGTAAATGGTAAAGATGTGTCATCGAGTCCATCTTTGGTGAGTTCAGGGAGCTAACATAAGTTTTGGTTATGCAGACCTAGTCTCTCTGTGCAGCAAGATGCTGGAGGTACTACTCCCAGGGAGTGAGAGAAGTGAAGTGATATGGTTTGGCTGTGTCCCCACCCAAATCTCATCTTGAATTGTAGCTCCCATAATTCCCACATGTTGTGGGAGGGACCTAATGGGAGATAATTGAATTGCGGGGGCAGTTTCCCCCATACTGTTTTCATGGTAGTGAATAAGTCTCACAAGATCTGATAGTTTTATAAGGGGTTTCCCTTTTCACTTGGCTCTTAGTCTGTCTTGCCTGCTGCCATGTAAGACGTGCCTTTCGCCTTCCACCGTGATTGTGAGGCCTCCCCAGCCACGTGGAACTGTGAGTCCATTAACCTTCTTTTTCTTTATAAATTACTCAGTCTTGGGTATGTCTTTATCAGCAGCATGAAAATGGACTAATACATGAAGGCAAAGTTAGATTACAGTCAGGGGCCAGAATTACCAATGCATGAGTCCCTGTCTTATCAATATGCGCTCCCCAGCTTTCATGTTAAAACCATTCCAGCCCATTGATCCAGCACCAGCATCCACAGGACCACAGGATACACTGGGGTGGGGAAGGGGAGTAAATGAGGACTATTAGGGGATCTGTAGGGTTGCTGGGTCATACACAGGGGAGGAAAGCATCTTACAAAAGCAGGAGCAGAATGGAGGAGATGGACAGATTATAGGGCAGGCAACAGCCTGACATGCATTGCTACATGGGCACTCCAAATGGAGTTCCAGATGTTTCTCAATTACACCACTTAGAATTTGATCAACTAAATATTCAGTTAGGTTTAAGGGCATACTTAAAAAATACACAAATATGTCTCTGAAGATTATGGAGGTATATTTCAAATAAGTAGACCTTTATCCTTTTGGATTACTTTCCTCTCAAAACTTACCTGACATGAGCAGCACTAAGAAAATGGATGTTTTAATTGAGGAAGGAGAGAAGGTAGGTCATTCTAGGTGGCAGCATTCTGAGATAGGCCAGGGAGTCCCTAAATAAGGTACTTCTTGCCAGAAGTTAAGAAAGGGAGGTGGAAAGATATAGAAAATAAACTTGTCCTACTGCAAGATATTTTGAGGAATTGGTACCACACTCGGGAAAAGAGCAGCTTTTTCCTCCTTTTCCTGGTCTTCCTGGTCTCTCACTTCCAGGCCTCAGAGCAGGTGTTACTGCCATTGGTGCTACACAATTCAGTTTCCAGGTGGACACATACCTTATACGGCCATTGTGTGCATCTGGCCACCCTCAAAGTGCTGTTTAGGCCATAAAAGGTAATGTAGGTTCCAAATAGTTTTTTGTTTTTTCACTTTTTTAGAGCTTGGGTCTCACGATGTTGCCCAGGCTGGTCTCAAACTCCTGGGCTCAAACTATCTTCCTGCCTCGGCCTCCAAAAATGCTAGGATTACAGGCATGAGCCACCACATCTAGCCTCAAATAGTTGTCTTAACAAATAAATGGTTGAAACCTGATATACGGGAATTAGGGACTCTGTTTTGTGAATTGTTCGTTTCTGGAGTCAAAATGGCTTTGATGGTGAATTTGGTTATCTAACAATTGTTTCCAGAAGTTAGGGGTTAAGCAGAGTGCACCACCCACAGGCCACCTTACCTGTCCTGCCTTGGCGTTCTCACAGACAAAAGCTTCATAGAATCTGGGGAACTCTGGAGCATTGTCATTCACATCTAAGACTTTGATTGTGACAGGAACACTTCCAACCTGGGAGGGATTGTCTAAAGGGAACACAAGGAAAACCAAATCTGAGAGTTTAGTAATGCCAAAAGGAAAAAAAAAGAGTAATGGTCTTTGCTAGAAGTCGGTATTTATGACTGGGCGCAGTGGCTCACACCTGTAATCCCGGCACTTTGGGAGGCCGAGGCGGGCGGATCATGATGTCAGGAGATCGAGACCATCCTGGATAACATCCTGGATAACACGGAGTGAAACTCCGTCTCTGCTAAAAATACAAAAAATTAGCCAGGCATGGTGGCGGGCGCCTGTAGTCCCAGCTACTCGGGAGACTGAGGCAGGAGAATGGCGTGAACCCGGGAGGTGGAGCTTGCAGTGAGCAGAGATAGCACCACTGCAGTCCGGCCTGGGCAAAAGAGTGAGACTCCGTCTCAAAAAAACAAAAAACAAAAAACAAAAAAACAAAAAAACAAAAGAAGTAGGTATTTACTTGGTGAGTCTGGGTTTGAAAGGAGAGGATGAAGTACATGGAGATGGTAGCAAGAGCATAGGATCCATGTGTTGCCTACTAAGAGTGTGGCCGGACATGAGAAGTTTGGACAGAACAAGGTGTGTGTTGGTGAACCTTTGCTATCAGCAGTATGAAGGGAAGGGTGAGACAAAGGGAGCAAGTGTCAAAAAACGAATCTTAAAAAGAGGTTTTCAGTCTCCCATTTGGCTCACACTTCAAGTCTTGGAATTAAAGGCAGGTCAGTTCTGTATTCTGGGCTTTAAAAGAGCCCATTGCCAATCGGATGCATACTGTGTGGCACTGCTTGGCCTTCTTCCTGTGGAATCATCAGTTCTTTGAATTACATTTGCAAAGGTTTCGAGTTATTCACTGGAATAAAGATAACACTGCACATTTATTTCTGCTTAGGGACTAACAGGATATTACAGGATCAAACACACACCAAATCCATATCTTTGGCTGGGGTCATAGTCACTCATGGGGAGCTGTGTCTTTGTGATCTGTGTCTTTTGCTTGGCACTGCCATGCAGAGACAGTTTCACAGCTCTGGTAGTGCTCCTCCTGTCTTTTTCTGTTTTGGTCACCACCCCAAGGAGACAAAACAGAAATTGCGAGACACAGAAATTTTTCTTGGTTAATAATTTTACTAAATCCCAAAATGCATTGTTCTTCTGAATCATATTTTTCTTCCTTTCTTTCCCAAAAAATTATGCTCTACTCTTTCCCCCCTAAATACTTCTATTGCTTGGTTACCATAATATGCTAGCAAAATTAAGATTTATTTCTTCATTATAACAGTGGTGTTTGTCTAAGGAATAATGAAAATTCCAGAAAAGCATAGATGAATCCATGAATATGATCCACAGTCCTACCACCAGAGATATCCATTAGATATATGACATTATACAACATGGGTGTCTAAAGTTGGAGTTATACACCCTCCCCCGACACAGAAGTTACAGTTAAGCAAAATAGAAAGATTGAATTCAGAACATTAATATTTTAGGGTAAGGTTATCCTTTGTCATTGAATATGTTTTGAAAGCATCTGTATTATATTGTCATTTTACTATAGGTTGTACCATAATTTATTTAATCTCCTATTATTAAACATTTAAGTAATTTCCATTTTCTCCTTATTTTAAAATAACATGGCAGTGGAAATTTTCACATTTAAATCTTTGTTGATATCTGTAATTATTTCCTTAATATGATGACTAGCAGTAGAATTCCTGAAAGAGTATAAATATTTTGGAGAATCTCAATACATATTGCCAAACTGCCCTCCTGAATGGCTGTTTAGTTATATAGCCAATAGGTTAGGGACTGCCATTTTTCTAAGCCTTTACTATCACCAGTATGAAAAAAAAAGGAATGTAGTAGTATATAATCTAATTTTTATTATGTTTATAATATATATTAATCTAGTTATTAATCTTCCATTCCATTTATAAGTTTATTATGTTAATCAATTTGCCTTTTATTGTAAGGTATCTCAAATTCTTGTGGGCATGGATATGTATATGTTTGTATAATAAGAGTGATATGTTATAAATGCTTCCTTTCATACAGTAATATTTTATACTCTTTGTACATTCACAATCATATTAAAGATTGAAAGCCTGTTAGATTTCTCAGGAATCTTCCCTTTTCCTCATAGCTCCTTGGGATAAGAATGCTGTCTTTCACTGTTTTCCATGTTTTGTTTGCTTTTATCTCTAGCACAGGACTAAGTATACAAGCGAGCCTCAAAAAAGTATTTGAACTGAACGCATTTACTTACTTGCATAAAGCATGATTTCCATTTCTTCCCTTAAAGGATATAATTTTTGTTACAACAAGTTCTAGAAACTTCCACTTTCTATAACACCTATATTTTGTCACTGCATGGAGACCAACTTACTGTGCTACTTACTCATTTCCATAGCAAGGACAGTGATATTATGCCAAGAAAATTCTTCCCGGTCTAGGGGTCTTGCTGTCATTAGGGCACCTGTTGTAATGTCAACATAGAAAAATCTTCCAGGGTCACTGCTTCTATCAATGGAGTATCTGCAGAAACATGGATTACGTACATCATTTGCATTTGGGTAAGCATATGACAGCATACCACATGAGACAACTGAGTGCCTACCATATGAAACATGGTTCCACCACTTCTGAGTTATGGCTACTGGAAGGCTGCATTCGTGGTTTTATTTGTTCAAAAACAAAAGTCACCTCCTCCTCCAATAAACAAAACAAATATTGCTTCAATTTTCTCATTCAAAAAATGAAATAAACAGGGTGCCGACAGTCTTGGGGAAGTTTTAAGCTATTTAAATATGGTTTATGCTACGTAATGCTTGGAATTACCCCAAGAATTCTGGGACATCCTGAGTATCGAGTCCTGTATATATTTGTTTAAAAAGAATTGTATTCAAATGAGTTCTCAAATGCTAATCTGAAACTAGAAAAGGAGAAAAGGTATAGTTTAGTGGTTCCAGTCCTTATAATTTGTATCAACTATTGAGAAAAGAAGCCTTGTACCAGGCCCTTTCTTAACATGCTAATGACCCACCTTCTGGCAAATACAATAATGGTAATGTATTTGCTAGCCAGAGAGTCCTTAACTGTGGTATGCTTTTAGCAGGATGGACCGGATCTGGCTAGGTTGTTTACTGTAAATAAACCTAGAGTTTATAAATTTGTGGGGTACAGCCTACTGGAAAATGTCATATAAGCTATGTAATTAATGATGTATAACAAGCAAATGTTCCATCACAAAAATGGATCTTTGCGTTCAAACAATGCACTTCGTCCATTGCTTCTACTTTTCATGTTCAGTCTGGACCAACATGCATCTTTATGCAAGAAAAGGACATTTATAGGCACCTGTGCCTGACAGTTTCAGAGCTCTCCAAGGGGAGAATGACTCATGTTTTGCTGTTGTCTGTATCATTTGAGCCATTAGTTAACTAGGTCCTGGGTAGGATCTATATTTCCTGTTGAACCTGATTTGGCAATCCAATTCTGTTGTGTTATCTCACCTGTGTTATCTCGTCTGGTCCCCATCTTGGAAGATTCAATAAATATGGATGGAGGCTCAGGCATGTGGATGTTAAAAACCCTCCATAAGGGATTTTGATATGTAGCCATGATTGAGAACCATCAATGAGAACCTTATGTAGTCCTTCGTAAAGGCCAAGTAATTTTTATCATTTTTATTTTTTAATTCTTTTTTTTTTTCTGAGGTGGAGTCTTGCTGTCTTGCCCAGGCTGGAGTGCAGTGGCATGATGTCAGCTCACTGTAGCCTCTGCCTCCTGGGTTCAAGTGATTCTCCTGCCTCAGCCTCCCAAGTAACTGGGATTACAGGTGCCTGCCACCATCCCCGGCTAATTTTTATATTTTTAGTAGAGACAAGGTTTTGCCACGTTGGCCAGTCGGGTCTCAAACTCCTGACCTCAAGTGATCCACCTGCCTCAGCCTCCCAAAGTGCTGGGATTACAGGTGTGAGCCACTGTGTCCAGCCATTTTTATTTTTTTAATTGACAAGTAATAATTATATATATTTATGGCGTACAATGTGGTATTTAGATATATGTATACGTCAGAATGATCAAATCAGGCTAATTAACATGTCTATTACCTCACATATGTATTTGTTTTTTGCAATGATACCATTTAAAATCTATTCTTTTAGCTATTTTGAAATATACAATACATTATTATGAACTACAGTTACCATGCTGTGCAATAGATCACAGGAACTTACTACCCCTTACTGAAGCTTTGAACTTTTTGATTCTTTTCCCTTTTTACCCACCAGCCTCTGGCAATCACCATTGTACTCTCTACTTCTATGAGTTTGACTTTCTTACATTCTACATATAACTGAGATCATGTGGTATTTGTCTTTCTGTGCTTGGCTAATTTAGCATAATGTCGTCTAGATTCATCCATGTTGCAAATGACAGAATTTCTTTCTTTTCTAAAGCTGTATTGAATATTTAAGGCTGAAATGAATATTCCATTGTGTATGTATACCACATTATTTTTACCCATTCATCTGTTGATGGGCACTAAGGTTGTTTCTGTATCTTGGCTATTGTGAATAATGCTGCAGTGAATATGAAAGTAGAGACATTCTTTGACATATTAATTCCAGTTCCTTTGGATATATACCCAGAAATGGGATTGTTGGATCATATGGTAATTCTCTTTTTAGTTTTTTGAGGAACCTCCATACTGTTTTCTAAAATGGCTGTACTAACATTCTCATCAACGGTTTGCAAGGGTTCCCTTTTTCTACACACCCCAGCCAACACTTACGTTTCATGTTTTTGACAACAGACATTCTAACATTGTGAGGTGATATCTCATTGTGGTTTTAATTAGCATTTTCCTGATGATTAGTGATGTTGAGCATTTTTTCATGTATGTTGGTCATTTGTATGTCTTCTTTTGAGAAATGTCTGTTTAGGCATTTTGCACATTTTTTTAACAGGGTCATTTGTCCTAATTTTGAAATAATATTACAAAGCTATAGTAATTAAAACAGCTGGAATTAAAACAGACACATCAACCAACTAAATAGGATAGACAGCTGAGAAAAAAACTCATGGGTCTGCAGTGAATTAACTGATTTTTGACAAAGATTCCAAGAACACATAATGGGGAAAGGACAGTCTCTCCAATATAGTGTTGAGAAAACTAGATACCCACATGCAGAAGAATGGAAATGGACCCTTATCTGACCCCTTATACAAGAATCAACTTAAAATGGATTAAAGACTTAACTGTTAAGACCTGAAACCATCAAACTACTAGAAGAAACCTTAGGGGAAAAGCTCCACAATGTTGGTCTTGGCAATGATTTCTTGGATATGACCCCAAAAGCGCATGCAAAAGCAAAAGTAGATGAATGGGATTGTATCAAACTAAAAACTTCTGCACAACAAAGGAAACAACAGAGTGAAGAGACAACCCACAGATTGGGAGAAAATATTCTTTTCAGAAAATAAGGGGCTAATATCCAAAATATATAAATAACTCAATAACAAGAAAACAACCCTGTTTTTAAAAGACCAGTAATTACAATAGCTGCCATTTGCTGAATATCAGGCACTTTACTATGTACTTAATACACAGCTTCTTTTAAAATTTTTCCAACATCTCTGGGAGGTAGTTATTATCCCAATCAACAGATAAGGAAACTGAGGCTTAAATAAGTCACTTTTTTTTCTTTCTTTAGAAATGGGTTCTCTTTCTGTCATCCAGGCTGGAGTGGTGCAGTGGCATGACCAAACTCACTGCAGCCTCAAACTCCTCGGCTCCAGTGATCCTTCCGCCTCAGCCTCCTGAGTAGTTGGAACTAGAGGCAGGTACCACCCCACCTGGATAATTAAATTTTTTTTTTAATTTTAAAAGACAGAGTCTTTTAAACAGCCTGTGTTGCCCAGGCTGGCCTCAAACTCCTCAAACTCCTACCCTCAAGTGATTTTCCTGCCTCAATCTCCCAAGTAGCTGGGGTTACAGGCATGAGCCACTGCAACTAGCTGAAGTCACTTTTATGCAATTACACAGGTAATAATTTACAGAGGTAAGACTTGAAGCCATCTTTATGGAGTTATAACTACTGTGTTTGATTTGAAGCCATATATACAAAGTTATAACTACTATGTTCTTACAAATTATTTAAATAGGGACTGGGAAATATATTGGGTTCAAAATTTGATTTAAAGTTGCCAGCAACTGTAATCCATATCTTAACGTTGTAGAGACGGAGAAGCAGCACTTTTGGAGGGAATAAACATTTTCTTTACTATAGTGCATTGTTTTTCAGATGTAGCTTAGTGGATTGTGAAATCAGTTTGGTGGGTTATGATTAGCATAGAAAGAAAATGAAATAGAATAGAATATATGCATGCCAGACTATCACATGCAGTAAGGGTAAATATTGATGTAAAGCTTTTGTTTTATATATATATGTGTGTGTGTGTGTGTATATATATACAAACAATACACACATGTATACAGTTGTGCATATATAGCTATTGTTGGTAAAATGTATTGTATCAAATACAATGTATATTTTTTTCTGCGGAGATTCGGGATGGCTATTTAGGAATTAGGAATTAAAGAGAAAGCTGATGAGTAACAGCTAGAGAAATCAGAATCATTTAAGCCATGACTCCCTAAGAGTTAGGAAATTTAAGGAAGAAAATTAATGTTTGTCTCTGCCTGTGACCCTATTTAATGAACATTCACTGTATGCCAGGCACTGCTCAGCACACATCACCTATATGGACTCATTTAATCTTTACAATAACACCATGAGGTAGGCACCGTTATGATCCTTATTTTACAGGTAAGAAGTCTGAGGAGTAGAGAGGTTAGGTCCCTTGCCCAAGGTCACAGTGCTGGGAATCAAGCCCAGGCAGTCTGGCTGCAGGTTCTGCTCCCAGCCACCAGGCCATGCTGCCTTATTGACACATAGTCTATAAGAGATTGTCTAAGGAAACAAGACTTTATCTTTTAAAGATAAGAGTATTAGTCCGTTCTCACACTGCTAATAAAGACATACCCAAGACAGGGTATTTATAGGGAAAGAGGTTTGTTTGACTCACAGTTCAGCATGGCTGGGAAGGCCTCAGCACACTTACAATCATAGTGGAAAGGGACGCAAACATGTCCTTCACATGGTGGTAGGAGAGAGAATGAGTGCCAAGGGAAGGGGGAAGCCCCTTTTAAAACCATCAGATCTCGTGAGAACTCACTCACTATCATGAGAACAGCATGGGGGAAACCACCCCCATGATTCAGTTATCTCTACCTGGTCCCACCCTTGACACATGGAGATTATTACAATTCAAGGTGAGATTTGGGTGGGGACACAGAGCCAGATCACATCAGAGTGACAGCGAATAGTTGCCTTTTTAATAAAGAAAAACACGTGCTTCAGAGTTCATTTAAAATGGACTAGATTCTTACTTTTTAAGCATAAATTGTTATTTACTTTTAAAGTTTACTATTTTCAGAATTGAATTTTCTCTAATATAAAATAAAAAAACACCGATTGGCTCATGACAGTCTTCTCTTTCAGCTCCCGACACATGCAGAGAGCCAGCCATGTGGTACACGGAGCCATGTCCCTGATGGCAGCTCTCCAGGCTGCAGGCATGATGCCAAGGGGAGAGGCAGCCTATGAGAAAGCAGCTTTCTATACTCAGACCTACGGCACCATAGTGAATGTCGCATGGGAGAGGGAGTGATAGAAATAACTAACCCACAGGACCCCTGACAGCATTGCCGGGCTGACACACCAGGAGCCTTCCTCAGAGAAGCCTCCCTCATCGAGGGGAATCCCTCTCTGATTTCCCCAATGGGGCCGGAATTGAGGGAATAATAGCCTTTGTTTCCCTGAATGGGATGCTGGGTTAATTTTCAGGAGGCAGGAGAAAAATTAAAGGTGTAGATACAGATGGAAAACGAGGAAATTGGGACACACTCATGAATTATGTAGGTGGTTTTCTTTTCTTAACCATTACATCCTAACCTTCTGTGAGCAGAATCGGCATCATGCAGGTACAAAGCTGCCCAGAGCCAGCAGTAGCTGGTGCTTTCCGGACTCCCTGCTTGTCACTTAGCTGGGGACATCCTCTGAATTTGGGAGCAATTTGGAGGTGGGGTGTCAGGAGCAGGCTGGTTAAATCCACACACATTCTGGGAAGGAACTGGGGGGCAGGCAGTTTCCACATCAGCAGAAGCCTCTTTCAGTTGCCAAATGGCTCAGTATCCTGCCTGCCAAAAAGTCCTTGAGCATGTATTAAAAATTCAGGGGATCCAAACATTGTCTTTTCATGTAAATATCACTAAATCTGGAGATTTTGTTTTGGGGATTATAAATAAGTGAGGACCAGCATATATTCCTGAACACACCATCAACTTTCTAGAAAGGAGATTATAAAAGTCCTAATAATTTGTTAAATGGCCTTTTATCTGTAACATTTTAACTTCCAGTGATGTGTTGATTTTTTGAATTATTTAATAGATATTTTCTCTTTAAGAATATAAATCTCATTTATTCTTCGTAACAAAAATGCAGATGATGAATTAGCCATGCAGCATATAACTATACACATTATTTTAAAAGAAAGTAACTTTAATATGAAAAATAAGGATAAGAAGAGCAGTTTGGTGAAAGATAACAGAAGAAAGGAATTCCCAAATGGGTTTTGAAATGAGAGTCAGGGAGTTCATTGAGTTTTAAGTGCTTTTCCCTCTGAGAGGCTAGGACCCCCAGTGTTCTTCTTGGGTTCAGGGACCATTCTTTGTTGCTATTGGATAGTACAAAGAGTCAGGGACCTCATACCTAGCAATAAGAATTCCTCTCTTTCTTTGTAACCAAAATGCAGAGGGAGAATTATCCCCAGATCTGATCATTGGAATTTCACGTTGCCCCCTGTGCCTGAGCCATGTCTTATTACCTCTGGCCTTGTGGCCTTGTTCTCACCAATTTTCATCTCAGGATCTGCAGTCCTGCCCCAGAACAGCCCAGTGGACCCTGCCCTGTGCCTCTGGCCTGTTCACTCTTGCATTCATCCTGCCTGGGTTCTAGTGGGGTAGCCAGACACTCCAATATGAACCTCCCTGATGCTAACAGATGTGCTGGCCAACTGATAGTTTTCAATTGGTCATCATCTGAAGCAGCATTTTCTGTTAGCCAGACAAGATTTCTTCATTTTGTCTACCTCATTTTACTTCATGCCAGTGGTGAAAGTTTTATTCTTTAAAGTTTCTCTCATAGGGTCTTTTGTTACAGGAATAGATTAATTAGCCTATGGTGGATTAATACATATATAATTAATAAATTAGGGTCAGAAGGTATATATTCTTGGCTTCTGAAAATACACACAATGTTTTGTTTTCATTGTGATTGCTTTGGGGATAATATGGTTGACTAATCTCTCCCCATCCTAGTTTATATTTAAAAAGCTTCAGGTTGAAATACAACATCTATAAAGTTGTTATATAATACATTAGTTGCCTTTGAAAAAATCAAATATCAGAATTCAAATAAAATCGTTTTTGCCATTTTAATGCCTGAACATGTAAAATGTTTACTGGTTGGTTAGAGGAAGTGAATTTGCCCCTAGTATGGTTATTCTCTGGAGAAAGCCATTCTTGTTAAACTACAGAAGCACGTTTTCATTAAATACAAAACAGCACTAGGTGAGAGAAGCAGCCAGCTGACAGAAAAGGCATTTGATAAAGTGCGGTATGTTTAAAATGTGTTATCTGCACTAAAGCCCCAGATTCATTTTACTGTGTGGCTTTCAACAATTGATGTGACAGATGGCTTCCGACAGCCTTGGAATTCTGATCTTTTGTGTCAAGCTTCATAGGTTTGGCAGCTGCTCTGGAAGGTTGTGGTGTCAACCTGTCCATCAACTATTTGCACTTTGGTTCCAGTTGATGAGAGATGGCCATGACTGTAAGAGCAGTTCTCATCTTCTTGAGCGGGAGCATCTTGGTTGGAATCTTTAATTCCAAAACATGGTTTGGAGAGATAGATACTTGGTATTGCCATACAAAGACCCATCTGTCTGGCCAGTCTACAAGGCATTGAAGTTGCTGACAACAGAAGTAGTTTCTATGTCTGCTCTTTCTATAGTATGTGGAATATATGTAGTATATATTGTTTTCCCCAGTTTTAAAAAGTAAAACATGTCAAAGATTCATAAAAGATGGAAGAATGCATGATGATTTCCTTTATGTTTACCACTGAGAGTCAATGGATTTTAACATTTTGACATCTGTGTGTCTGATTATACTTTATCTGAATCAGTAGCTCTCAACCTGGGGTGATTTTACACCACTTCCCTGGACATTTGGCAATATCTGGGGACATTTTAGGTGGTTACAGCTCAGAGAGTGCTACTGCATTTCGTGGGTAAAGGCCAGAGATGCTGCTAAACATGGTTCAGTGCACAGGAGAACCCCTCCACAACAACACAGAATTATCCACCCCCAAATGTCAACAGGACCATGATTGAGAACTAAGGGGTGTGTGTGTGTGTGTGTGTGTATGTGTGTCTCAACCAATTGAAAGTGAGTTATAAACATAATGACACTTCTAAATAACCTGGCAAGGCCATGTTATTTAAGGGAAAAAAAAACAACACAAAAAACTCAAAGAGGAGAGTCTCCAGAAATGGGATAGAGAAGAAAGAAACAAAGGGAAAAGTGCTAGAAAATTACATACAAGGGAAGGGAAGATTCCAGCATATAAGGAAAAGGTGAAATCTGTGGAAAAACCTGATTGAGTTGTTGGTCACATCTGGGTCCTTGGCAGAAATGATCTGTATGGTTGTTCCAATCGCCACATCCTCAGGCACCTCCACAAAGTAAAAGCCAGGTTCAAACACAGGGGGCTCGTCCACGTCTTCCACGCTGATGTGCACTGTTGTTGTGTCCTGAAATGGGCCCAAGTTCAGAAAACGCATCTCTAGGTGAGGATTGGCTCCCTCCACCTTTAAGGTGTAGCTTTTCTTGGTTTCAAAACTCAGGGGCTGAAAAGCAATGACAGGAAAATTGATTCGCCACTGAGGTTCAAGATTCAAAATATGTCAACGTTCAAAAGGATGCCCAATATTGATGGCTGGTGGGAAGATTCTCCAATTCATTAAGTGGGAAAAAGGTAAACGGGAAAGAAGGGAAATCTTTGTCTTGTTCTGTAGTTCTTGGTCTTAATGTCAGTTTCAACACTTTGGGTAAAGAGGATAAGATATCAGTCACTGCAGAGATAGTTAAGGAAGCCAGTTTGATAATAGTTTGCCCGTTTATTCTGGGCAAACTTGGCTTTAACTTGTCTACCCTTCAATCAGCCTGGTCTTTAGAGAGATCCCAGGAATCCCCTCACTCCTGGGCCCAATTTGCCTGGTACTGTCTCAGTTCTAAAATGAAAAGTTTCATTTCCTAGGACTCTATTCTGTCCCAGGCAAACCAGGACGGTTGGTCACATTATCTTTAGAGGTGCTTGCTCATTTGAAAGGACTTCACAACAATTAAGAGCAAGTTTGTATTCCAAACACAAACTTCCATATATATTCCATATATCTATTCTATCTATCATCTATCTATCTATCTATCTATCTATCTATCTATCTATCTATCTATCTATCAGAATATTCATGCAACTGAGGCCTAGGCTTTTGTTTTTTTCCTTAAAAAATTATTCTTGAGTACAAAGGCAATATTGATTCTTTTCAAGAAACTGTGCCACACAAGGTTCTCAGGTGCTGTGTCAGATCAATGTTTGTATATTTAGTTCATCATGCACAATCCCTTTTATTGTTACTATTATCTTTTGAGACGGAGTCTCGCTCTGTCACCCAGGCTAGAGTGCAACAGTGTGATCTCAGCTCATTGCAACCTCCACCTCCCAAGTTAAAGCGATTCTCCTGCCTCAGCCTCCTAAGTAGCTGGGATTACAGGCATGTGCCACCATGCCTGCCTAATTTTGCATTTTTAGTAGAGACAGGGTTTCACCATGTTGGTCAGGCTGGTCTTGAACTCGTGATCTCAGATGATCCACCCACCTCAACCTTCCAAAGTGCTGGGATTACAGGCGTAAGCCACCACACCCTGCTGACAATCCCCTTTAAAACCCTTATTTGATCTTTTAGAGTTGAAGAACCCAAGATGCAGGAAGCTCAGAAGCCTGGAGTACGCTGACGTGGTTACAGCTCTTCCACAAGGACTTTAATTTTGTCTATAAAATTCCATCGCGTAAAATACAATTTTTTTGGTTGTTCTCTTTTTTGATTTATTCCTATCTTCAGAACTTTTTTTTTTCAAAATAAATACAGTGCTCCAGGGCAGAACGTGAACTTAAAATGCTATTTCTGAAGACTAATCTATTGTTGTTTAAAGCTGATGAACATGTGTGTTTTAAGCAACAAGTATTTCAGAACATCTCGGAATGTTAAGTCCCATAAAATAAAAGTGGATAGCAAAGCAGTTACTAGAACTTAAAAGTTGTGTGTCAACATAGCAATAACTTACATTTTTCTAGCTAAACATCACTTTTTTCATAAAATATGTTGAATGGCAGCACATTTCATGTTAGAGAGAGGCATGTACCCATTTAAACAACTGCTTGGCTTTTCAGAAAAAAATATCGGTAGGTGCTGCTTTAACTAGATTTGTTATTTTCTTTCTTAAAAAAAATCGTCTCTAATAAAAATACAAAAATTAGCTGGGTGTGGTGGCACATGCCTGTAATACCAGCTACTCGGGAGGCTGAGGCAGGAGAATCACTTGAACCCGGGAGGTGGAGGTTGTGGTGAGCCGAGATCAAGCCATTGCACTCCAGCCTGGGCAATAAGAGTGAAACTCTGTCTCAAAAAAAAAAAAAAAAAAAAAAAAAAAGTCAACTTTTTGGCCAGGAGCAGTGGTTCATGCCTGTAAGCCTGACAATGTAGGAAGCTGAGGTGGGAGAATCGCTTGAGGCCAAGATTTCGAGACCAGCCAAGACAACCTAATGAGACCTACATCGCTACCAAAAAAAAAAAAAAAAAAAATTAGCTGGGTGTGGTGGCATGTGCCTGTAATCCCAGCTACTTGGGAGGCAGAGGCAGGAGGATGGTTTGAGCTCAGTTTAGAGTGAGCTATGATGGCACCACTGCACCGTAGCCTGAGTGACAGAGACACCTTGTCTCAAAAAAATTACATTAAAAATGGATACATAATAGATGTACATATTTTCAGGGTACATGTAATAATTTAATGCATTCATATAATTGTTATTTTCAAATTTTAATAAAGTTTTTTTTGTTTTGTTGCTGTTGTTGGGTTACTGCTTGTTTACCATTTACTTAGTAGCAGACATAGTGCTTCCCGTTTCATGGGTCGCCAGCCATTTCCATCCAAACCAAGAAGCCCCATTCAAACCCAGACGCCCATCTCCACCAGCCAGCCTGCCTCCCTAGTTGTCATTGAAAAGGCAAGGTTTTCATAAACAGGGAAATCTGCCAGTCAGATTAATGATATATTTGAAGGACTATTTTACCAATTCATTTAATGCTTGCTCCCTAAATCGAAACATTTTTCTTTCCTGGTAAATTACATTTATACGCTCTTAAAATTCTTTATGTATTTGTAACACAGTTGTGGACACCGTTGTTCGTGTTAGGTTTGAGCTAGGCAAAACTTGTTTTCCCTTTAATTTTAAATTGTTTTTCTAATTTTGTGTGAAATTTGTATGTTTTAAAAAATAAGATATTTACATACATTTATATATTTACATACATTAAAATTTCTTTTTTAGTATAAAGTTGGCAGGTTTTGACTAGTGTATTCAGTCATGTGTCTACCGTGATAATCAAGCTATAGAGCTGTTTCAAAACCCCCGTGACCCTCTCTGTGCCCCTTTGTAGTCAACCTCTCCCCTCCCACCCAGCCCCTGGCAAACACTGATTCATGTATGTTCTGTCTCTATTGCAAGAATGTCATATAATGTCAGATAAACTACATTCAGTATGTAATCTTTTGAGTTAGGGTTCTTTCACTTAGCATGATGCATTTGAGATTCATCCATATTGCATGAATGAGGAGTTTTTTTTTTAGACAGCATCTCACTCTGTTACCCAGGCTGGAGTGCAGCGGCATAATCTGGGCTCACTGCAATGTCTGCCTCCCGGGTTCAGGCGACTCTTCTGCCTCAGCCTCCCAAGTAGCTGGGACTACAGGTGTGTGCCACCACGCCTGGCTAATTTTTGTATTTTCAGTAGAGGTGGGGTTTCACCATGTGGGCCAGGCTGGTCTTGAACTCTTGACCTCAGGTGATAGGCCCACCTCGGCCTTGGCCTCCCAAAGTGCTGGGATTACTGGCGTGAGCTACTATGCCTGGTGAGTTTGTTCTTTTTTTATTTCCAAGTAGTATTCTGTTGTATGGATGCACAACAGTTGATTTATCCATTCTTCACTAGAGATACTTTTGTGTTTTTTTCCAATTTCTGACAGTTATGAGTAAACCTATAAATATTTACATAGAGTTTTTTTGTGTGAGCATAAAATTTCATTTCAGTGGGGTAAATACCTAGGACTGGAGTTGTGGGATTGTATAGTAAATATATTTTTAACTTTATAAGAAACTTCCAAATGAATTTTCAGAAAGGCAGTACCAGTTTGAATTCCCACCAGGAGTATATGAAAGCTCTAGTTACTCCACATCTTTGTCAGCCCTTGGTTTTGCCAGCGTTAAAATTTTTATCTATCCTAGTGTGCGTTAAGTGGTATCTCATTGTAGTTCTGATTGGCACTTCCTTACTGCCTCGTGATGCATCTTTCTATGTCTTCTTGAGGAGGTCTTTGTATATTTTATATTCAAGTCCATTGTCAGATGTATGATTTGCAAATATTTTCTCCTAGTCTGTGATTTGTCTTTTCATTCTCTTAACAGTGTCCTTTATTATTATTATTATTATACTTTAAGTCCTGGGATACATGTGCAGAACGTGCAGGTTTGTTACATAGGTATACCTGTGCCATGGTGGTTTGCTGCACCTATCAACCCGTCATCTACATTAGGTATTTCTCCTAATGCTATCCCTCCCCTAGCCCCCCACCCCTGACAGGCCCTGGTGTGTGACATTCCCCTCCCTGTGTCCATGTGTTCTCATTGTCCACCTCCCACTTATGAGTGAGAACATGCAGTGTTTAGTTTTGTGTTCATGTGTTAGCTTGCTGAGAATGGTGGTTTCATCCATGTCCCTGAAAAGGACATGAACTCCTTTTTTATGGCTGCATAGTATTCCGTATTGTATATGTGCCACATTTTCTTTATCCAGTCTATCATTGATGGGCATTTGGGTTGGTTCCAAGTCTTTGCTATTGTGAACAGTGCTGTAATAAACATACATGTGCATGTGTCTTTATAGTAGAAAGTTTTATAATCCTTTGGGTATATACCCAGTAATGGGATTGCTGGGTCATATGGTATTTCTGGTTCTAGATCCTTGAGGAATCACCACATTGTCTTCCACAATGGTTGAACTAATTTACACTCCCACCAACAGTGTAAAAAAGCATTCCTATTTCTCCACATCCTCTCCTGCATCTGTTGTTTCCTGACTTTTTTAATGATCACCATTCTAACTGGCATAAGATGGTATCTCAATATAGTTCTGATTTGCATTTCTCTAATGACCAGTGATGATGAGCTTTTTTTCATGTTTGTTGGCTGCATAAATGTCTTCTTTTGAGAAGTGTCTGTTCATATCCTTTGCCCACTTTTTGATGTGGTTGTTTGTTTGTTTTTTTCTTGTAAATTTGTTTAAGTTCCTTGTAGATTCTGGATATTAGACCTTGGTCAGATGGATAGATTGCAAAAATTTTCTCCCATTCTGTAGGTTGCCTGTTGAATTTGATGATAGTTTCTTTTGCTGTGCAGAAGCTCTTTAGTTTAATTCAATCCCATTTGTCAATTTTGGCTTTTGTTGCCATTGCTTTTGGTGTTTTAGTCAAAGCCTTTGCCCATGCCTATGTCCTGAATGGTATTGCCTAAGTTTTCTTCTAGGGTTTTTATGGTTTTAGGTCTTATGTTTAAGTTTTTAATCCATCTTGAGTTAATGTTTGTATAAGGCATAAGGAAGGGGTCCAGTTTCAGTTTTCTGCATATGGCTAGCCAGTTTTCCCAACATCATTTATTAACTAGGAAATCCTTTCCCCATTGATTGTTTTTGTCAGGTTTGTCAAAGATCAGATGGTTGTAGGTGTGTGGCATTACTTCTGAGGCTTCTGTTCTGTTCCATCGGTCTATATATCTGTTTTGGTACCAGTACCATGCTTTTTTGGTTACTGTAGTCTTGTACTATAGTTTGAAGTCAGGTACTGTGATGCCTCCAGCTTTGTTATTTTTGCTTAGGATTGTCTTGGCTATACAGGCTCTTTTTTGGATCCATATGAAATTCAAAGAAGTTTTTTCTAATTCTGTGAAGTAGTCAGTGGTAGCTTAATGAGGATAGCATTGAATCTATAAATTACTTTGGGCAGTATGGCCATTTTCACGATATTAAGTGTTCCTATCCATGAGCATGGAATGTTTTTTCATTTGTTTGTGTCCTCTCTTATTTCCTTGAGCAGTGGTTTGTAGTTCTCCTTGAAGAGGTCCTTCACATCACTTGTAAGTTTGATTCCTAGATATTTTATTCTCTTTGTAGCAATTGTGAATGAGAGTTCACTCATGATTTGGCTGTCTATCTATTATTGGTGTATAGGAATTCTTGTGATTTTTGCACATTGATTTTGTACCTGAGACTTTGCTATAGTTGC
This sequence comes from Pan paniscus, assembly GCF_029289425.2. Classification (NCBI taxonomy): domain Eukaryota; kingdom Metazoa; phylum Chordata; class Mammalia; order Primates; family Hominidae; genus Pan; species Pan paniscus. Next base: position 79,046,719 of record NC_073266.2, on the reverse strand, counting down.
TTATCAGCTTAAGGACATTTTGGGCTGAGATGATGGGGTTTTCTAAATATACAATCATGTCATCTGCAAACAAAGACAATTTGACTTCCTCTTTTCCGATTCAAATACCCTTTATTTCTTTATCTTGCCCAATTGCCCTGGCCAAAACTTCCAATACTGTGTTGAATAGGAGTGGTGAGTAAGGGCATCCTTGTCGTGGGCCAGTTTTCAAAGGGAATGCTTCCAGCTTTTGCCCAATCAGTATAATATTGGCTGTGGGTTTGTCATAAATAGCTTTTATTATTTTGAGATACATTCCATCAATACCTAGTTTATTTAGAGTTTTTAGCATGAAGGGGTATTGAATTTCATTGAAGGGCTTTTCTGCACTATTGAGATAATCATGTGGTTTTTGTCATTGGTTCTGTTTATGTGATGGATTACATTTATTGATTTGCATACGTTGAACCAGCCTTGCATCCCAGAGATGAAGCCAACTTGATCTTGGTGGATAATCTTTTTGATGTGCTGCTGGATTCAGTTTGCCAGTATGTTATTGAGGATTTTCACATCGATGTTCATCAGGGATATTAGCCTGAAATTTTCTTTTTTTGTTGTGTCTCTGCCAGGTTTTGGTATCAGGATGATCCTGGCCTCATAAAATGAGTTAGGGTGGAGTTCCTCTTTTTGTACTGTTTGGAATAGTTTCAGAAGGAATGCTACCAGCTCCTCATTGTACCTCTGGTAGAATTCGGCTGTGAATCTGTATCATCCTGGGCTTTTTTGGTTGGTAGGCCTCAATTACTGCCTCAATTTCAGAACTTGTTATTGGTCTATTCAGGGATTCGACTTCTTCCTGGTTTAGTCTTGGGAGGGTGTATGTGTCCAGGAATGTATCCATTTCTTCTAGATTTTCTAGTTTATTTGCATAGAAGTGTTTATAGTATTCCCTGATGGTAGTTTGTATTTCTGTGGGATCAGTGGTGATATCCCCTTTATCATTTTTTATTGTGTCTATTTGATTCTCCTCTCTTTTCTTTTTTATTAGTGTGGCTAGCAATCTATCTATTTTGTTAATCTTTTCAAAAAACCAGCTCCTGGATTCAGTGATTTTTTTGAAGGTTTTTTTGTGTCTCTATCTCCTTCAGTTCTGCTCTGATCTTAGTTACTTCTTGTCTTCTGCTAGCTTTTGAATGTATTTGCTCTTGCTTCTCTAGTTCTTTTAATTGTGATATTAGGGTGTTGATTTTAGATCTTTCCCACTTTCTCCTGTGGGCATTTAGTGTTATAAATTTCCCTGTAAACACTGCTTTAGCGGTGTCCCAGAGATTCTGGTATGTTGTTCTGGTTTCAAAGAACCTTATTTCTGCCTTAATTTAGTTATTTACCCAGTAGTCATTCAGGAGCAGGTTATTTAGTTTTCATGTAGTTGTGTGTGTTTTGAGTGAGTTTTTAAATCCTGAGTTCTAATTTGATTGCATTGTGGTCTGAGATACTGTTTGTTATGATTTCCATTATTTTGCATTTGCTGAGGAGTGTTTTACTTCCAATTATGTGGTCAATTTTAGATTGGTGATGTCGTGCTGAGAAGAATGTATATTCTGCTGATTTGGGGTGGAGAGTTCTGTAGATGTCTATTAGGTCTGCTTGGTCCAGAGCTGAGTTAAAGTCCTGAATATCCTTGTTAATTTTCTATGTCATTGATCTGACTAATATTGACAGTAGGGTGTTAAAGTCTCCCACTATTATTGTGTGGGAGTCTAAGTCTCTTTGTAGGTCTCTAAGAACTTGCTTTATGAATCTGGGTGCTCTTGTACTGGGTGCATATATATTTAGGATAGTTAGCTATTCTTGTTGCATTGATACCTTTACCATTCTGTAATGCCCTTCTTTGTCTTTTTTTTTTTTTTTTTTGAGACGGAGTCTCGCTCTGCCACTCAGGCTGGAGTGCAGTGGCATGATCTAGGCTCACTGCAAGCTCCACCTCCCAGGTTCACGCCATTCTCCTGCCTCAGCCTCCCGAGTAGCTGGGACTACAGGTGCCCACCACCACGCCTGGCTAATTTTTTGTATTTTTAGTAGAGATGGGGTTTCATCGTGTTAGCCAGGATGGTCTCGATCTCCTGACCTTGTGATCCACCCACGTTGGCCTCCCAAAGTGCTGGGATTACAGGAGTGAGCCACCACGCCTGGCCTCTTTGTCTTTTTTGATCTTTGTTGGTTTAAAGTTTATTTTATCAGAGACTAGGATTGCAACCCCTACTTTTTTTTTTTTTTTTGGTTTCCATTTGCTTGGTAAATATTCCTCCATCCCTTTATTTTGAGCCTGTGTTTGTCTTTGCATGTTAGATGTGTCTCCTGAATACAGCACACTGATGGATCTTGACTCTTTATCCAATTTGCCAATCTGTGTCTTTTAATTGGGGCATTTAGCCTGTTTACATTTAAGGTTTATATTGTTATGTGTGAATTTGATCCTGTCATTATGATGCCAGCTGGTTATTTTGCCCGTTAGTTGTTGCAGTTTCTTCATAGTGTCAATGGTCTTTACAATTTGGTATGTTTTTGCAGTGGCTGGTACCAGTTTTTCCTTTCCATATTTAGTGCTTCCTTGAGGAGTTCTTTTAAGGCAGGCCTGGTGGTGACAAAATGTCTCAGCATTTGCTTGTCTGTAAAGGATTTTATTTCTCCTTCACTTGTGAAGCTTAGTTTGGCTGGATATGAAATTCTGGGTTGAATTCTTTTCTTTAAGAATGTTGAATGTTGGCTCCCACTTTCTTCTGGCTTGCAGGGTTTCTGCAAAGAGATCCACTGTCATTCTGATGGGCTTCCTTTTATGGGTACCTGATCTTTCTCTCTGGCTGCCCTTAACATTTTTTCCTTCATTTCAACCTTGGTGAATCTGACGATTATGTGTCTTGGGGTTGCTCTTCTCGAGGAGTATCTTTGTGGTGTTCTCTGTATTTCCTGAATTTGAATGTTGGCCTATCTTGCTAGGTTGGGGAAGTTCTCTTGGATAATACCCTGAAGAGTGTTTTGCAACTTGGTTCCATTCTCCCCGTCACTTTCAGGTACACCAAACAAATGTAGGTTTGGTCTTTTCATGTAGTCCCATATTTCTTGGAGGCTTTGTTCATATGTTTTCATTCTTTTTTTCTCTAATCTTGTCTTTATGCTTTTTTCATTAAGTTGATCTTCAATTTCTGATATCCTTTCTTCCACTTGATCAATTTGACTATTGATACTTGTGTATGCTTAACGAAGTTCTCATGCTGTGTTTTTCAGCTTTATCAGGTTATTTATGTTCTTGTCTAAACTGGTTATTCTAGTTAGCAATTCCTCTAATGTTTTTTCAAGGTTCTTAGCTTCCTTGCATTGTGTTAGAACATGCCCCATTAGCTTGGAAAAGTTTGTTATTACCCACTTTCTGAAGCCCACTTCTGTCAGTTTGTCAAACTCATTCTGCATCCAGTTTTGTTCCATTGCTGGTGAGGAGCTGTGATCCTTTGGAGAAGAAGAGGCATTCTGGTTTTTGGAATTTTCAGCCTTTTTGTGCTGTTTTTTCCTCATCTTCATGGATTTATCTACCTTTGGTCTTTGATGTTGGTGAACTTTGGATGGGGTTTCTGTGTGGATGTTGTTTTTGTTGATATTAATGTTATTCCTTTCTGTTTGTTAGTTTTCATTCTAACAGTTAGGTCCCTCTGCTGCAGGTCTGCTGGAGTTTGCTGGAGGTCCGCTCCAGACCCTGTTTGCCTGGGTATCACCAGCGGAGGCTGCAGAACAGCAAAGATTGCTGCCTGATCCTTCCTCTTGAAGCTTCTTCACAGAGGGGCACCTGCTGGATGCCAGCTGGAGCTCTCCTCTATGAGGTGTCTGTTGACCCCTGCTCAGAGGTGTCTCCCAGTCAGGAGGCACGGGGGTCAAGGACCCAATTGAGGAGGCAGTCTGTCCCTTAGAGCTTGAGTGCTGTGCTGAGAGATTCACTGCTGTCTTCAGAGCTGGCAGGCAGGAGCATTTAAGTCTGCTGAAGCTGTGCCCACAGCCACCCCTTCCCCCAGGTTTTTTTTCCCAGGGAGATGGGAGTTTTATCTATAAGCCCCTGACTGGGGCTGCTGCCTTTCTTTCAGAGATGCCCTGCACAGAGAGGAGGAATCTAGAGAGGCAGTCTAGGTACCGTGGCTTTGCAGAACTGCGGTGGGCTCTGCCCAGTTTGAACTTCATGGTGGCTTTGTTTACACTGTTAGGGGAAAACTGCCTACTCAGTCCTCAGTAATGGTGGACCTCCCTCCCTCCACCAAGCTCCAGTGTCCCAGGTCGACTACAGACTGCAGGGCTGGCAGCGAGAATTTCAAGCCAGTGGATCTTAGCTTGCTGGGCTCCACGGGGGTGGGATCCACTGAGCTAGACCACTTGGCTCCCTGGCTTCAGCCCCCTTTCCAGGGGAGTGAATGGTTCTGTCTCACTGGCATTCCAGGTGCCACTGGGGGTAAAACAAAACAAAACAAAACAACAACAAAAAAAAACTGCAGCTAGTTCGGTGTCTGCTCAAACAGCTGCCCAGTTTTATGCTTGAAACCCAGGTCCCTGGAGGCGTAGGCACCCAAGGGAGTCTCCTGGTCTGCTGGTTGCAAAGACCATGGGAAAAGCGTAATCTCTGGGCCAGAATGCACTGTTCCTTACAGCACAATCCCCCATGGCTTCCCTTGGCTAGGAGAGGGAGTTCCCTGACCCCTTGCACTTCCCAGGTGAGGCAACGCCCCACCCTGCTTCAGCTCGCCCTCCCTGGGCTGCACCCACTATCTAACCACTCCCATTGAGATGAGCTGGGTACCTCAGATGGAAATGCAGAAATCACCTGCCTTCTGCATTGATCTTGCTGGGAGCTGCAGACTGGAGCTTTTCCTATTCAGCCATCTTGCCACAACAGTGTCCTTTGAAGAGCAGAAACTCTTAACTTTGATGAAGTCTTACTTTTTCTTTGGTAGGTTGGGATTCTGATGTAATATGGAATACATCTTTGTCCAATCAGGATTGCAAAGATTTTCTCCTATGTTTCCTTTTAGAAATTTTATAGCTTTAGGTTTTTACATTTAGGTGCATGATTCATTTTGAGTTTTTTGTGGGGGTATAATTGAGGTTTATTTCTTTATTTTTTTGCAAATGGTATCCAATTGTTCCAGCATCTGTTGAAAGCACTAGCGTGAGTTTTTAATTATTATTGAAATTCTTTTTAAGTAAGTTACTTAAGACTTTTAAACTATCTAAGATTATTGTCTCCCTCACTTCCACATTTAAAATGGAAACAAAACATTGCCCTCAATTGTCTAAACTTTATTATTTATTTAATTATTTATGTACCGACACAAACTCTTGCTTATGTTGCCCGGGCTGGTCTCAAACTCCTAGGCTTAAGAGATCCTCCCACCTCCATCCCAAGAAGCTGCAACCACTCTGCTCAGCTCTTAACATTTAAATTGCCCACACTTGATATATGAGTTTTGGCTTTTCCCTCTTGAATAGTTTGTGTCCTTTTTATTTTAAATATCAAATAATTATTTATTTCTGTATTCATAATAGAAAATAAAAAAGTAATAATATCTGAGAACCCAATTTCCAAATTCAAGAAATTTCTTCAAGTTAGAGGATACAAAAACAAAAAGCCATTATATCCTTAAAAATTGAGTCATGAAAATTATGGCACAAAATAGTAATGAAACTTTAATTACTAATTAAGGAGGATTAAGTATTCCCTTCTTTGTTCTCACAGCACACTATTATACTTCCTTTATAGCTTTTCTCTTGTATTACAAATATTTCTTTCTGTGTTGATCCCACTCCCCATACTCAAGGGCAAAAGCTATGACTTAGTCAGATTTTTATTCCCCACTGCCTAGCAAAACCAGAAACTCAAAGGGTAGCAAAAACCTAAAAAAACTGTTACATTGAACAGTGCAAAAAGTTTCCCAATGTGAGTATTAACATTTACTGGTTGAGTGATAGTATATGCAGATTTTATTAATGTATTTCAGTAATGTAAGATGCACAGTTTTTCATATTTTGATATTTTAGAAATAGCGTTGCTTCTCCAATTGATAACACCTTATAAGTGCTCTAGTGTCAATGGGAGGCAAAGGGATCTTTATAAGCAGTAGTTGTTACTGCCCATGCAAGCCAGACCTAGTCAAAGCTGCCCATCTTGTACTTTAGGGGAGTTCTACACATTGTTGGTACTGCACATGTTGAGCTTTATTGCCTTCTAAAATGTCTTTTTTTTAAAAATTATTATTATACTTTAAGTTTTAGGGTACATGTGCACATTGTGCAGGTTAGTTACATATGTATACATGTGCCATGCTGGTGCGCTGCACCCACTAACTCGTCATCTAGCATTAGGTATATCCCCCAATGCTATCCCTCCCCCCTCCCCCCACCCCACAACAGTCCCCAGAGTGTGATATTCCCCTTCCTGTGTCCATGTGATCTCATTGTTCAATTCCCACCTATGAGTGAGAATATGCGGTGTTTGGTTTTTTGTTCTTGCGATAGTTTACTGAGAATGATGATTTCCAGTTTCATCCATGTCCCTACAAAGGACATGAACTCATCATTTTTTATGGCTGCATAGTATTCCATGGTGTATATGTGCCACATTTTCTTAATCCAGTCTATCATTGTTGGACATTTGGAGGGGAGGAGCCAAGATGGCCGAATAGGAACAGCTCCGGTCTACAGCTCCCAGCGTGAGCAACGCAGAAGACGGGTGATTTCTGCATTTCCATCTGAGGTACTGGGTTCATCTCAATAGGGAGTGCAAGACAGTGGGCGAAGGTCAGTGGGTGCGCGCACCGTGCGCAAGCCGAAGCAGGGCGAGGCATTGCCTCACTTGGGAAGCGCAAGGGGTCAGGGAGTTCCCTTTCTGAGTCAAAGAAAGGGGTGAGGGACAGCACCTGGAAAATCGGGTCACTCCCACCCGAATACCACGCTTTTCCGACGGGCTTAAAAAATGGCGCACCACGAGATTATATCCTGCACCTGGCTCCGAGGGTCCTACACCCACGGAGTCTCGCTGATTGCTAGCACAGCAGTCTGAGATCAAACTGCAAGGCGGCAGCAAGGCTGGGGGAGGGGCGCCCGCCATTGCCCAGGCTTGATTAGGTAAACAAAGCAGCCTGGAAGCTCGAACTGGGTGGAGCCCACCACAGCTCAAGGAGGCCTGCCTGCCTCTGTAGGCTCCACCTCTGGGGGCAGGGCACAGACAAACAAAAAGACAGCAGTAACCTCTGCAGACTTAAATGTCCCTGTCTGACAGCTTTGAAGAGAGCAGTGGTTCTCCCAGCACACAGCTGGAGATCTGAGAAAGGGCAGACTGCCTCCTCAAGTGGGTCCCTGACCCCTGACCCCCGAGCAGCCTAACTGGGAGGCACCCCCCAGCAGGGGCACACTGACACCTCACAGGCAGGGTATTCCAACAGACCTGCAGCTGAGGGTCCTGTCTGTTAGAAGGAAAACTAACAAACAGAAAGGACATCCACACCAAAAACCCATCTGTACATCACCATCATCAAAGACCAAAAGTAGATAAAACCACAAAGATGGGGAAAAAACAGAACAGAAAAACTGGAAACTCTAAAAAGCAGAGCACCTCTCCTCCTCCAAAGGAATGCAGTTCCTCACCAGCAACGGAACAAAGCTGGATGGAGAATGACTTTGACGAGCTGAGAGAAGAAGGCTTCAGACGATCAAATTACTCTGAGCTACGGGAGGACATTCAAACCAAAGGCAAAGAAGTAGAAAACTTTGAAAAAAATTTAGAAGAATGTATAACTTGAATAACCAATACAGAGAAGTGCTTAAAGGAGCTGATGGAGCTGAAAACCAAGGCTCGTGAACTGCATGAAGAATGCAGAAGCCTCAGGAGCCGATGCGATCAACTGGAAGAAAGGGTATCAGCAATGGAAGATGAAATGAATGAAATGAAGTGAGAAGGGAAGTTTAGAGAAAAAAGAATAAAAAGAAATGAGCAAAGCCTCCAAGAAATATGGGACTATGTGAAAAGACCAAATCTACGTCTGATTGGTGTACCTGAAAGTGATGGGGAGAATGGAACCAAGTTGGAAATCACGCTGCAGGATATTATCCAGGAGAACTTCCCCAATCTAGCAAGGCAGGCCAACGTTCAGATTCAGGAAATACAGAGAACGCCACAAAGATACTCCTTGAGAAGAGCAACTCCAAGACACATAATAGTCAGATTCACCAAAGTTGAAATGGAGGAAAAAATGTTAAGGGCAGCCAGAGAGAAAGGTCGGGTTACCCTCAAAGGGAAGCCCATCAGACTAACAGTGGATCTCTCCGCAGAAACCCTACAAGCCAGAAGAGAGTGGGGGCCAATATTCAACATTCTTAAAGAAAAGAATTTTCAACCCAGAATTTCATATCCAGCCAAACTAAGCTTCATAAGCGAAGGAGAAATAAAATCCTTTACAGACAAGCAAATGCTGAGAGATTTTGTCACCACCAGGCCTGCCCTAAAAGAGCTCCTGAAGAAGCGCTAAATATGGAAAGGAACAACCGGTATCAGCCACTGCAAAATCATGCCAAAATGTAAAGACCATGAAGACTAGGAAGAAACTGCATCAACTAACGAGCAAAATAACCAGCTAACATCATAATGACAGGATCAAATTCACACATAACAATATTAACTTTAAATGTAAATGGACTAAATGCTCCAATTAAAAGACACAGACTGGCAAATTGGATAAAGAGTCAAGACCCATCAGTGTGCTGTATTCAGGAAACCCATCTCACGTGCAGAGACACACATAGGCTCAAAATAAAAGGATGGAGGAAGATCTACCAAGCCAATGGAAAACAAAAAAAGGCAGGGGTTGCAATCCTAGTCTCTGATAAAACAGACTTTAAACCAACAAAGATCAAAAGAGACAAAGAAGGCCATTACATAATGGTAAAGGGATCAATTCAACAAGAAGAGCTAACTATCCTAAATATATATGCACCCAATACAGGAGCACCAAGATTCATAAAGCAAGTCCTGAGTGACCTACAAAGAGACTTAGACTCCCACACATTAATAATGGGAGACTTTAACACCCCACTGTCAACATTAGACAGATCAACGAGACAGAAAGTCAACAAGGATACCCAGGACTTGAACTCAGCTCTGCACCAAGCGGACCTAATAGACATCTACAGCACTCTCCACCCCAAATCAACAGAATATACATTTTTTTCAGCACCACACCACACCTATTCCAAAATTGACCACATACTTGGAAGTAAAGCTCTCCTCAGCAAATGTAAAAGAACAGAAATTATAACAAACTATCTCTCAGACCACAGTGCAATCAAACTAGAACTCAGGATTAAGAATCTCACTCAAAACCGCTCAACTACATGGAAACTGAACAACCTGCTCCTGAATGACTACTGGGTATATAACGAAATGAAGGCAGAAATAAAGATGTTCTTTGAAACCAACGAGAACAAAGACACAACATACCAGAATCTCTGGGATGCATTAAAATGTCTTTAAATATATTATATTATGATTTGGCATTGAAACAAGATTTATTGTGTAGGGAGAATGGCATGGAAACAGCGGCATGGAGTGAATCTAACACTGGTGAAACAAATTTGTCTAACTGTGCCTACAAGAGTACTTTATAGACACTAAACTAAGAAATAAGAAAGTATTGTATTATTTGAATTGGCAAGAACTGTTCTTAAATGACCCATAAGACAATGATGAGATTTATAATTCATGACATCTCAGATTTGATCAAATATAGAATTTTTGTTCTTTGTGACCTACCTAAGAAGAGAATGGACTCTAAACAATTGCTTCTTGTTGTCGTAAGACGGAAGATATGCAGAAGACTAGAAAATGGTACATCATGCTCATTCAGAATAAAGAACATCCTGAAAATTATATATTTCAAGTTATACTTCAAGCATTTAAGAGACTGAAAATCGATTGATTGATTACTTAAAAGCTAAAAAGACCCAAGGTACTGGGTAGTAATCAGTGTGGTTTCCTGAAGACCCAATTCTATCAATTCAACTCAATTCCTCGTTTTGAAAACGTATGTGCTTCTTAGACAAATAATAGGCCTAAGGGAAATAAATCAAAAGCAGAACTTTTGTTTCAATTTTATATGACATTATTAATGACAAAGTGGGAAGATGGGCATGGAGCAGACATCTGAGTGAATGTTGTTGCAAAGGCGTAGACTGAGCTGTCAGTGGCCTCTAAAGTATTTATTATATGTGATTTGTCCATCTACCCAACTTATTGACCTTTTTCTTAATTCCATTTTCTGGCAGCTCATAAGTTCAGAAGAGAAATCAAAGTGACCTTGGCAAAATTGATATGTATTTTGATTAAACATGGATATCGTATTAGTAATGACAGTGAAAAACAGTACTCTGTCTTAAGAGGCTTCATCTTTTCTGCAGGTAAGGGAGCTGAAGAAAACACATTTTGAGATTTCTTTCAGAGACAGAGTTGTTACAGGTAATAGACTTTTTAAAACAAATGGCTTGTAATACAGTCTAAACTATATTGTGATAATCTAACATAAATTAATATTTTATTATTTAGAATTATCTCAGACATTATTTTAAGACATAAGATAACATTTAAATATTGAGAATCCCAAAAGTTCTTTTTCTGGTTGCTTAATTGTTTGAATAGAGTTTTCGTACTAAAGAAACAGTAAAGCTGGTTGCGGTGGCTCATGCCTGTAATCCTAGCCCTTTGGGAGGCTGAGGCAGGAGTACCGCTTGAGCTCAGGAGTTTGAGACCAGCCTGGAAAACATAGGGTGACCTTGTCTCTACAAAAACAAAACAAAACAACAACAACAAAAATAGGTGGCTGTGGCATGATCATGGCTCACTGCAGCCTTGACCTCTTGGGCTCAAGCAATCCTTCCACCTCATCCTTCTGAGTAGCTGGGACTACAGGCTGCAGTGAGCCATGAGCATGCCATTGCACTCCAGCTTGGGTGACAGAGAGAGACCCTGTCTCAAACAAACAACAACACAAAAATTAGGTGGCTGTGGTGGCACATGCCTATAGTCCCAGCTAGTTAGGATGGTGAGGTGGAAGGATTGCTTGAGCCCAAGAGGTCAAGGCTGCAGTGAGCCATGATTGTGCCACCGCACCCCAGCTTGGGTGACAGAGTGAGACCCTGTTCAAACAAATAAACAAAAAAAAAAAGAAAGAAAGAAAGAAAGAAAAAACCCAATAATTAAAAAATTTGAGCATTTCCCTTATTTACAGTTACTAGTTATGGTTAGCAATGTATTATTGTTTACTTGAGGCATGCCACACAGTAGGGGAACCTATGACATATACCAAAATAGTATTGTTATTTTAATCACCTGTTATAATTCTAGCATGTGTTATTAATTCTCAAAGAATGAGAATAAGAAATTATAGTATTTTAATTACATCTAGATTTATTTGATGATTTAGAAGTCAATCTCAGCCTTTTGCATTGTGTCAAGGTCATTGTTTACAGGATAGAAAGATTTCTGGTTGGTGGAATTCTGGATCCTTTGCTGTGATTCTGTTCCTTTGCTGTGATTGATTGCATCTTAAATAAATACAGAACAAACATATGAACTGGTCCCTTATTCCCTTCTGAAGCAGTGTTAATTCAGTTCTATCAAATAGCGTAGAAAAAAGTTATTATAAACACACATTAACTTGAGTTACATTTTAATGTTATAACTGTGGTTTTTGTCAAGGTTGTCAGAGGCTTCCATGTTCCTAAAGTCTGTGGTGAATTCCTGATGTTCTTATTTGACCTGTAGCAGCATTTGTCACAGGTGATCACTCCATCCCTTGGAAGCACGTTCTTCATGCCTTCAGGACACTGCACTTCCTCCATTATCCTCCTGCCTCCCTGGTCGCCCCTCAGTCTCCTTGCCTGTCCTTACACTTCCCCTGACTTCTTCATGTTGGGGTGCCTCAGGGCTCGTTTCACTGTCCTTTTTCTGTCTATGCTCAGTCCCTTGGAATCTCATTTGTTTTATTTGCTTTAAGTACCATCTATATGCTTATGATTCCCAGATTCATATTTCCAGTGCAGGACACTTCTACAAACTCCTCACTCTTATAACCAAAGCCATGACACGTCTCTACTTGATGTCTAATAGACTCTACAAATGTCACATGTATGTCCAGAGCTGAATTCCAATACTTGTCACCCCTGCCACCTGCTCTACTTGCAGACTTCCCTGTCTCAGTTAATGGCAATTCCATTCTTGTTGCTCGGTTGACTCTTCTCTTTCTTCCATATCCTCCTCCACATTTTTAGGAAATCCTGTTGGCTCTGCTTTCAAAATATGTACAGATTCTGACCACTTCTTATCACCTTCACTCCCACTACTTAGGTGAAACCCTCATCATCTCTTACCTGGATTATTGCAATAGCTTCTCAGCTGGTCTTCCTCTTTCTGTCCTTCTCTCCTTAAATTCCCCTGACCTCAACACAGCCTACTGAGTATTTATAATGAAAACTGAGTCATGTCATACATCTGTTAAAAATCCTCCAGTCATTTCCCACTTTACTCAGAGTAAAAACCAAAGTCCTTATAGTTAGCTTATATGGTCCTAAATGATCTGGCTCCTTTGTTACTTTTCAGACCTCATCTCCTAAGAGTTCCCCCCTCCACTCAGCCTTATGACCCCACTGTTGCTGTTCTTGAAATACAACAGGCATGGTCCCACCTCAAAGCCTTTGCACTGGCTGTCCTTTTGCTTGGAACACTTTCCTCAATAGTTCATGCCCATTTCTTCTCTCTAGGACTGCCACGTATGCTTTTCACAAAGAGTCATTTATAGGGCACCTCCCACACTGTCAACCTGCTTAACTCAGTGGTATGACTCTGCTCACTGTAAGTCTTTGCATAAATGCCACTTCTCTGTGATACCAGTCCCAACCACCCAATTTATTTATTTAATTTTATTTTTCTATAAGTTATTGGGGTACAGGGAGTATTTGGTTACATGAGTAAGTTCTTTAGTGCTGATTTGTGAGATTTTGGTGCACCCATCACCTGAGCAGTATACACTGCACCATATTTGTAGTCTTTTATCCCTCGCCCCTCTACCACTCTTCCCTCCAAGTCCCCAAAGTCCACTGTATCATTCTTATGCCTTTACGCCCTCAAAGCTTAGCTGCTACATATCAGTGAAAACAGAATATGTTTGGTTTTCCATTCCAGAGTTACATCACTTAGAATAATAGTCTCCAATCAGCTGGGTGCAGTGGCTCACGCCTGTAATCCCAGCACTTTGGGAGGCTGAGGCAGGCAGATTGCCTGAGCTCAGGAGTTCACAACCAGCCTGGGTAACACAGTGAAACCCTGTCTCTACTAAAATACAAAAAGTTAGCCATGCGTGGCAGTGTGCCCCTGTAGTCCCAGCTACTCGGGAGGCTGAAGCAGGAGAATTGCTTGAACCTGGGAGGCGGAGGTTGCAGTGAGCCGAGATTGCGCCACTGTACTCCAGCCTGGGTGACAAAGTGAGACTCTGTCTCGAACATGAAAAATAATAATAATAATAATAATAATAATAATAATAGTCTCCAATCTCATCCAGGTCACTGAAAATGCTGTTAGTCCATTCCTTTTTATGGCTGTGTAGTATTCCATTATATATATTTACCACAGTTTTTTTTATCCACTCTTTGATTGATGGGCATTTAGCCAACCATCCAATTTAAGTTTGAAATCATCTTAGCTTTCCTGGCCTCACTTATTGTGTTCTGTTCTGCCTCCTGGCTCCCCCTCCCATATCAGTTATTACCTTCTAATAAACTACTTTAGTGATTTGATGTTTTGATTGTCTTCTTCCCTTGCTAGAATGTAAACTCCATGAGGGCAGAGATTTTTGGTTGTTTTATTTACTCTGTATTAAATGCCTGTAACAATATCTGGCACATAGGTGGCACTCAATAAATTTGTTGAGAATATCATTTAAAATTAATGTATTTCATTAGATATATATTTACTATGGAGTTAAAGATTCAATTTTTAAAAAGTTTTATCTTCTAGCTGAGTATATCCATATGTGCTTTATGTCACAGAAAGAATTGATAGCTTATCTTGGTACCTTATAAAACAAAGGAATTTCAAGTGATAACAGCCGTTCAGCAGCTATGTTTGATAAAGCTTTTTCAAGTTTAATTAGAATTTACAGATCTTTGAGAAGCAATTAAAAAACCCTTGCATGTTATTTATTGATTCATAAATAATATTATGGCTTACTTTATTGTTAGGTATAGTATGCTACAATGCATGTGTTATTCAAGTGCAAATGTTGATCAAGTCATTAACATCATTAGAAAGTTAAGCTACAACAGTTTTTTAAGTGGCTGGGTAGAAGGAATGTATTTAGAAATATATTTATAATATATTTTTATCATGACCTGGTACCTTTTCAGTAAAATGATGGCACAGCCAGTGTTTTCATGTAAACATAAGTGTTAAGAGGTTTTCTGTGTGTGTTTTTTTTTTAAATAATAGGAAAGTGCTTTTATCAGAGGATTTGAAGCAATGCATATCAATAATACAACAGTCCTTACTAGCATTTCATAAACATTCAAAGCACCCATGAAAGTGGTTTAGAAAAAGGAGTTGGATTACCTTCTTCACAGTTATGATACCAACTTGGAAATTGGGATCTGTGCTAATGTCAAAGGCGTCTGCACCATCTCCATCCACAATAGTATATTTCATCTCTGCATTGATGCCTTCATCCAAGTCCTTGGCAAACACTCTCCCGACAGTGGAGCTAATTGGAGCTGATTCCAACACACTCATCTGGTAATGTTCTACGAAGAAAAGCCAGGACACGCATTCTTGATAATCCGTCACTATAAAAAATGCCTCGTCATTATCATATCAGGAGTACTGTGCAAAATATCTTTTTTTCTGGGTTCAAAAAGTAAAACTTGAGTTTTTACAGATAAAAACTAAGGTCCAGAAAGGCTGAGCAAACGGTCCTACAGGCCATAGCCTGTATTGGATGTTCAATAAGGAGGAGTCAAAAAAGCTTGAGTAGAACAGGGTGAAAGCAAAACGACTTAGTCCTAGTGACTGTAGCTTGAGTGGTAGGAAGTACCTTGGATTCGAATCTTTTAGTGCTTCCTAGTGAACTGAAGTATTTCCTTAAATTGCAGTTCCTTCTGAGAGTGATAAACACTGTGGTCACAAAGTGCATATTTATTCTGTTTACGCTTCAAATGTCCATCTTTTCTTTCATGGCCTGGCCTGTGTGCTGAGTGCCTGTCTCTAGGACCACCTGCTCAGAGGTCATGGAGATCAGTGATCTATAAAGGGGGGGCAGCCGTGGAGAGCAAGCTCCATCAGCTCCATGTGCTGCCCCTCAGTGTGTCCTTACACCCCAGACTGCCCCGGCCTGCCTCTCCATGGACAGACCCTTCATGCTTCTTGTTTTCTTATTCCAGAATAAAATACTAAAAAGGTTCTCACATATGTAAGAAGCTGAGAGTTGGTCATCTCCTTTTGGACATGATATCCTGAGCTCACAATTAAATTTAGTTCACTTTCATCTCCATGAATTCGTATTTTTACCAACTTACTTTTTCTGGGGCTCAACTTTTTGACGTTTTTTGTTATTTTGTCGATCATAATGTGACTGACTAAATAACAAAGAAAAATCACACAATCACATTTTCAATATGTACGTGTTCCCTTTTATTCTAATATGCTTTGTAAGCTATAGCCTAGGGTGTGAGGGCTCAAGTTTCACAAAGATTCAGGGAGGTCGACAGCACCCAGCCAGCTCACAGCACCCTGCGTTGCGCAGGAGAAGAAATGATGCTTGTTCTTTACAAATATGAGCCAGGAAATCTTTAAAGTTTGTACTAAGCTGGCAGGGGATTGGATTTCATGATCTCTTTCCATTTACTTCCAAAGTTGTTGATGGATTACACTTTGCTGTTGCAGAACTTTTGGGAAAAACAAGCATCTGCCTACAGTTTTCCTCATCCCAATAAAGCTATGTTATATGTTTAAACATCTACATACAATTTCTACATGATACATTATATTATAAATAAATAGCTTGAGATCTTGATGTTTCATTATATTTGGTTCTATTAAAGGTGGCTTAGCTTGTTCAATGTAAAATAGTAGGTGTATCATTTTGTCAACATTCCATAATCAGTTATAGTAATATTTGTGAAAAAGAAGCAAAATGGAATTCCTACAATGAAGACTCATTAGATTAATTAGGCATAAGAGTATAGCCAAGATAGGTTTATAGAATATCAAGGTCATCTAAACTTAGTTTTAGCAAATAGATGGGGAACTATTTAATGAAGAGAGAATGCAAAGTTTTAAAAGGTCAAAAAAGAGGAAGCAGCGATAACGTGTGTAGAATGCATAGAGACACAGAGATTTAAACTTTTTTATATTTCTGTTTTGTCTTCCATGAAACATAATCCATGCTTCCACTCTATCCTGGAGTCTCCATTAAAACTATATTTTGAAAAAGTGACAACTTAAAATGTGTGCTTTAGAATGGTATTAAGATGTTGGTTTGAGGCTGGGTGTAGTGGCTCATGCCTGTAATATCAGCACCTTGGGAGCCTGAGGAAGGCAGATGATTTGAGCCCAGGAGTTCAAGACCAGCCTGGGCAACATGACAAAATCCCGTCTCTATAAAAAATATAAAAATTAGCTGGGCATGGTGGTGTGCACCTGTAGTTCCGGCTATTCAGGAGCTGAGGTGGGAGGATTGCTTGAGTCTGGGGGTTGAGGCTACAGTGAGCTGTGATTGCACCACTGCAGTCCAGCCTGGGTGACAGAGCAAGACCCTGTCTCAAAAAAAAAAAAAAAAAAAAAAAAAAAAAAAAAGATATTGGTTTCGGAGGCAAGACTAAAACCCCAGTAATACTTGTATAGTGTTCTGCTATTGTGAAGCTGCCATGTTTGGGGTAACATGACTCCCGGCAATATGTCCAAATCCATCTACCTTTGAGCTATGTAATAACCTGAGCTATGTAATTAGCTGGTTCTACTGTCCCTTCTGCCTCCATCAGAGACACCTGTCTAGTGTGAAATGTAAAAAGCCAAGTAGTTCAAGGGTGTTCAAGAATTTATAGTCTATAGTGTGAGTAATATGAGCCCTTCATGAAGTAATGAAGATGGAACCCACAGAATCACCAAAGCAACACAAAGTCCATCCATGTGGCATTTCACAAACTGTTCTGTGATGCAGAATACGAATTCTGCACTGTTGGACCAAGCAACTTAGGAACTTAGTTACTTGCACCCTTTGTGAAATGCTTATCTAGTATCCTGCTTTTTCCATCATGAATGCTCATGGGGACTTTGTGTATTCCATTTGCATGTAAATATTTGAACTCTCCTGTGTTTACATAGATACAAGGGAAGGTTCACTTGGTCTGGCTGATTCAAAATGCAACTATTCATCTGACAGTCTGGCTAGTCTGGCTAGACTCTTCCTCCTTTTAGTTTAGTTTTTTTTTTAAGCCCCGTTTCCCTAGCTAAGTGTTTCACCTGGAATTGCACTTCCTGCTCTCATTTCTCCCACTGCTTCCTTCAGGCATCTGCTTCTCAAACTCACGTCTTCATTCCTGGGCTCTGTTCCACGTTCATAGCTCTATATTTCCACTTTCCTTAAGGACATTCAACCTGATTGTCCTGCTGTCACTTCATATTCAAATCTGAATTTGTCTCCCTCCTTCACTGCCACTCGTTCCATTATGCGTCCTCTATTTTTATAAGTAGTACAATCCTTCTCCCTGTCATCAGAGTGAAAACGTCGTTGTCATCTTTGACTCCACCCTCTGCCATGGTTCCCTTAGCCAGGAAATCAAGAGGCAGAAGTCCATGTTTCCTCATTTGTCCCATTCCACTCCTCCTGCTATTTCCTTAAGTCCTTAGCAGTTCAAGTCTGGACCACTCTAAATGCCTCCTAACCGACTCCCCTGCTCCTAGTCTCTGCCCTTGCCAACCCCTCCTCTACATGGCTACCAAATTAGCCTTTCTTTATGTCTCCCTCTTGCTCAAAAACGTTTCTATGGCTTCCACTGGAGATACAGCACATTTGAAAGAGCAGGTTTTAATTTTAGGAGTCTTTGAACGTAAAGTGACAGTGAAAACTTATTTCCAGGCAGCAGTTTTTTTTTTCTTCCATTCAGGTTTTTACTCAAATGAGCTCCAGGATGGTAGAGACGTTGTTTTGTCTGTATACAGCTTTGTGTTCCATTCATAGAATAGTGCCTGGAATAAATATTTTTTGAATGAATAAATAAATGAATGACTTCCCCTTCTGGAATGTTTTCTTTTCTGCCTATGTAAACCTGTTATATTCTTTAGCCCCCTGTTGAAATCTCATCCTTCTGTGGAGGCTTCGTTCATCTCAGTTTATGTGAAGGCATCATCTTGCACTGTTCAAGTGGCACCTAGTGCTACTACGGTTTAATTTTTCCTGTGTGTAGAATGTGTCCTCCCAAGTGCATTTGAAGCTTCACAAGGGCAGAGACAGGATTCTAAGCCTCTTGTGCCCTTCATGTCCAGGGGTCTCACCAAGCAAGTGCTTGGTACCTACTGGAGTGATTGGTGAAGATCGTCACATGGGCAGGTGTGTCCATCTACAGCTTTGGATATCAGTGAATGCATTCTCAATGGATCAATATTGCCCCCTGGGGGCAAAAATAGGTTTCCAGGGGTGTGATGAAAAAAATCTCAGCATTACTAGTTTGTGGCCCACTAAAGGTCAGTTCTACCCAACAAACCTTATTCCTTAGTATTGCATTTTATGTGGGGTGGGTGGGCGTGGCAATCAGGAAAGAAAGTCTAAAAAGATTCCACAGGGAGGAGAAAATGGAAAAATATGTTTGAGAAATCCTGGTTTAGTACTATGGGAAGCTGGAACACTGAAGGCAAATAGTTATGCGAGAATTGCATGATGAATGTAAGAAAGGAATCTATGGATAATTGAATTTAATGAGGAAACTCAAACTGGGCTTTCTCCCACACCTCTGCAACAGGTGCGTCCCTCTGGGCCCGAGGTCTGTGCTCTCTTGGGTTAGGTACTCACTCTGGGGAAAGCGGGGTGGGTTATCATTGACATCTGAGAGGGTGATGTTGACTGTTGTGGTCCCAGCTAATCCTCCAAGCTGCCCTCCCATGTCCTTGGCTTGGATAATCACTTCGTAGTATTCTTTGGCTTCTCTGTCCATGTTCATGAGCGCTGTCCTAATTACACCTGGAGGATAGAAATGACTTTGTTTATAAAAATAAAACCACAGGTCCAGTTTTTAAAGATTGGTTTCTAGGTGTCTCCCTGGTGCACCGTTAATGCCTAGAAGTGAGGTGCAAGTCACCTGTGCTTTTAAATTTGAGGTAAAAAAATCTCAGCTTCAAAAACGGGCTGTACTGAAACCAGTGGTGAATGAAAACTTTTATTCCAGCAGGAAGTGCTCAGAGGGCTGGTTTCTTCTGGCAACATTACTGAAAGTGAACAGGAGGTGGCAGCAATGTTTCTCTTACAGATCTGGGAAACTGTGGTCCAAGGCGATTTCAGACAGTGCTGTCTCACCAAGGAAAACTGGGGGCTTTGGGTCCAGAAAACAAAGCCTCATATGTCTACAAATCTGTGAATTTAGATAATTCTCCCTCAGTTTCTTCAGCCCCTAGAGCCCTTGTAGTGTGAATGGCTCTTCTTTAGGTAACTCATTCCTGCTTTTTCTTGCTTCCCTACTACCTGTAAGCAGGGTTGGAATTCTAATTGGATTTTCCTGTTGTTACATATTCATTCTGTTTTGTGACATTCTTCTGTTTACCTCTGTGCTTTTTACTTAATTTTGTGAGCTAGGACATGAAAGATGCTCTGTGAGCTGTTTATTTTTACCATGCATAAGATATGAATTTCCCCAGAGAGCAAGCAGCAGATACGGTTTCATTTAAGAAGAGGGGCCTACACCACAATCCGTTGAAATGTGTTGTGATCCTGCCAAGCCTGTACAGTAATGTTTTATCTCCCTTTTAACCCTGCAACTTAAAAAAGTTGACTTCTCTACACTGTAGGCAAAGATTAAAGGCTTATTTACTACAGCTTTACAACATGACTCTTGGCTAGATAGACCTTTTGCATGAAAATGGAAGGGACTGGGAATAATAATCCGTCCCCAGTTTACCCCTATAATGTATATATTGCATTATAGTATAACATTCTCCAGTGATATATGCAGCATTTTCTTTTTTAAAAGGCCCTCCATGGGCACAGCAATAACTCTCTGTTCATGTATTTTTGACCTTAACACTACAGATGCCCCCCGGGAGCTGTCAAAATAATGTAAGACTCTTCTTAGGATATAAAGGACACATTATCCTCTTCCTCCCTGCATTTTTCCTCCCTGTGGGCACCCTTCATCTCTTCATTCTCCCCCTTGCCCTTAGTAGAATTGTTAAAGTTACTGTTTTATAGAAGTCTCTAACTGCAGTCTTTTTTCTTTCCTCCGCCTAATTTACACTCCCTTACTACTTTTATGATACAATTTTCTGAATGTCTGGTTTCCCTCAGGACTTCTGGGAAAAAAATTCGATCAGGTTGCTGATAATAGAAATGTATTTTTTCTTTTTCAAATAAAGAGGTGACTTTGAGTGTTCACCATTAACTTTATTCTGTGGCTGTAAGTTTCTTTACTCAAGTTCCTTGTTAATTACTCCTAGGTCCCATGTTTACCCTCATATAAAATGGAAGTAATATTACTTCCTGTATCTTGTGCTAGTTTACAAGATTATTGGGAAGCTCAAATATGGCAACGTTTATGAAAGTATTAATAAGAGAGGAAGCCTGGCACAAGTATAAGATAATAATGATATCGCAATAACTTTGCCAAGCTCAAACATATTAAATGAAATCTTTCATACATCCAAAGGTAAATTCTGTAGTCAAAGTTCTCGGGTAAGACAGAAATAAATAAGCAAACAAAACACCAAACTCCTGTTTGTCTTTTCTGCTGCATTGCTCCTCGCCCATTCAGTTCTCTCTGATGTCCTCCCTGTGAGAGCTTCCCAATCAGGACCTGCCTTTTTGGGGGCCACATCCCACCTGGTCTTTCCTCCCTCATCAAAACCTGTCTGCCCCAGCAACCATTCATTTTGGACTTCTTCTCTGCTGAGTGCACAGTGGTTGGTTCAATAGAAAGAATATCAGACCACATGTCAAGAGACCTCTCTACACTAGATGAACTTTAGTAGCTCTCAATTTCCCAATTGCTTTATCTGTTAAGCAAATGGTGATGGACTGGATGATTCCCCCAAGGCTCTTTCCAGTTTCACAATCAATGCTTCTAGTTCTCTAATGACCCAGGTGAATGTGACAATCCTCTTGGGTCTTCAAGGGGTTATAAAAGACCTTAGTCCCTGGGAATAAACATAACCATAGGATTTTTTGAAGGCTATTGGGGAGCTATTTTGTGTGTGTGCGCAGAGGGGCTTTTTGCCTCTCCAATCAGACACTGCTCACTGTCTATGCATAGTGCTGCTCTTACCTGTCAGGGCAGTGCTAGTTTGCTCTCTTAATCCTAAAGCTAAGAGCAGTCTTCTCTGGTTAATACACTCCCTGGAGAGTCCTTAAAAAGGAGAGTTGGATCTGTCATAGCAGCAGTTATAAATTATCAGGGAATAAACACCTCTGACTCGACCCTTGTATCAGATACCTGTTTTAGAGTCCACAGAAAAATATGGCTGGCCCTGAAGAATGCTGTACACCACCCGGGCACTGTTGCCGTAGGTCGGGTCATCTGCGTCTGTGGCTGTCACTTGGATGACAGAGGTACCTGGGGAAGAGAAGAGGTAGAAACCTGTTCAAGTCTAATAGCTAAAGGCTGGATGCAATCCTGAGCGGTCCATCTTAAAGCATTTGCAAATGTGTTTGCTTCACTGGGAGAGTCCCCTTTCTAGGTCAAGCTTCCATAACTCTTATCTTGTACCTGTTTAGTAGGGATAAGAGTTATTTGTGCTTTAAAATCTGAATGACTGATAAGGACACAGCCTTTGGGCTCTTCATTGCTTTTTTTTTTTTTTTTTTTTTTTTTTTTAAGATGGAGTCTCACTCTGTCGCCAGGCTGGAGAGCAGTGGCATGATCTCAGCTCACTGAAATCCCCACCTCCCGGGTTCAAGTGATTCCCCTGCCTCAGCCTCCTGAGTAGCTGGGACTATAGGTGCATACCACCACACCAGGCTAATTTTTTTGGTGTTTTAGTAGAGACAGGGTATTTAGTAGAGACGGGGTTTCACCATTTTGGCCAGGATCTCCTGACCTTGTGATCCACCTGCCTCAGCCTCCCAAAGTTCTAGGATTACAGGCGTGAGCCACCGCGCCTAACCCTATTGCTCTTTTGATAACAACAAAACATTTCTCCCTTATGAAACAAATCTGTCTAGCTAATATTTTGTTTTTAAAGAATCAGAACTAAAAAACATTAATAGGCTTATTATTATTACTTGCTCTGGTTGATTCCAATGTCTAAGTAGCTTCCTGCCAGCCAAAGGGCTTGGTTGTCATCTTTGGTTGCTTTATAATTGGTGAGCTTCTCCTCTCATGCTCTCCTGTTCTGAATATATGTGTATCTACATGTGTGTGTGCATGTGCATACGTGTGTGTGTGTATATATATATATAGGAGGTGCTATTTGTGAAAATCAGCGAGTCACCACCTTACCCACAGGGGACATTTCTGGCACAGTGGCCACATAAGGTCCGTCCAGGAACTTGGGCTCATTGTCATTGATGTCTTGAATTTTGATGATGAACTCTGACTCAGGCTCCATGGGCCTGCCCGTCCGCCTGTCTAGGGCTTGAGCCCTTAGAGTATACTGGGCTCTTTCCTCTCGATCGAGCCTCTGAATGGCGTGGATGTCTCCAGTGGTGTCGTCGATGGTAAACACGATGCCAGCACCTTCTCCCGAGAGGATGTATTTGATGGATCCGTCTCCCCTGTCCATATCTGAATGAAGCTGGGAGAGGAAAGCACCTAATTCTCATCATGAATGTCAACAGGTGTCAGAAAACACATTGATTTTCAGTTTGTTACAAACTTATAACCTCCCTTTACATAAGGAGATTTTTCAAATGTTTAATAAGTTTGTCGACAAAGAACTAGTATGCATTGGACACGATTGTATCAAGGAGTGGGTGTAGGTTGATTAAGTAAAATTTTCCATGTCCCATTCTGTATCCTGAACTCACCATTATTTAAACACAATTCTTCTCCCTGATAAGTAGGGAAAACAGGAACTCTGGAAAGTGAAGATCCCCAATGTTAGAATAAGAACAAATTTAATAAGGAGGAATCCTGCCTTTCCACTTAAGAAAAATAAAAATAAAATGGATAAGCCTAAATGTGTTAAAATGAAGAAATTGCCGTAAGTTTTGGAGTATCAAACAGTTTTATGACCATTCAAGTTGGCTGATAAGCTGATGGAAGTAGTTTATAAAAAGGTTAAGGGCACTGCAGTGAGAAAAGTGAATGACCTCCGTGGATTCTTCCTCCCATTCTGTGATCCTAGTTCTGTAGTTTCATTCGGTAGGACTGGGCTTGTGTTTCAGGTGTCAAATGGAATTTAACTGCTGGTTATGATTCTTTACATCGGTGTGTGTCTCCTTTAGTTGGGACTGGTTCTTGGGTTCATAACTGAGTCACTTAAATCTATATGTGGATGGTTGAGTTAGGGACATGCTTTTATCTGACCATGCAGCTATATTTGCTCTCAGAATCTTTTTTTTTTTTTTTTTGAGACAGAGTTTCGCCCTGTCACCCAGGCTGGAGTGCAGTGGCATGATTTTAGCTCACTGCAACCTCCACCTCCCAGGTTGAAGCGATTCTCCTGCCTCAGGCTCCCAAGTAGCTGGGACTACAGGCATGCACCACCATGCCTGGCTAGTTTTTATATTTTTAGTAGAGAGGGGGTTTGGCCACGTTGGTCAGGCTGGTCTTGAACTCCTGACCTCAGGTGATCTACCTGCCTCGGCCTCCCAAAGTGCTGGGATTATAGGTGTGAGTCACCAGGCCCGGCCAGAATACTTTTAATAACTCTCAAAAGGAGTCCAGGAGTACTATATTTTTAAAATCTCAGGCCTATAAACATATTTCTGCATCTGTAATATCTAATTAATTGCAGATAGTATGTATGGGTGGCAAGAACCCTGTAATTTTGAGCAACCCTATAGGTAATGGTCTCTTTCCAAAGGTGGTAACAAAACAATTAGTTAAATTTAGTCAGCCACTCCATTGTTGCCTGGGTTGTTAGCACTTTGCATAGTCCAGGGTGAAGTTCATGAGATTAGTTGATAAAACAGCCAGCATTAGGCTTGGGGCAGGGAGGCCAATATATCTGGCCTGAACACTGTCTAGGCCAGCTATAAATTCAGGGCCCTTGATGAGTTATTTTATGTTTATAACCATTAATTTCCTTATAAGTGTGAGGACAGCACTAATACTTATTCTGAAGGTTCACTGGGATCATTAGAGATTAATGCACGTGAGGCACCCAGCACAGTGCTTTTCCCAACATAGGAAGGCCATAAATGGGGCCAACCATGACACACGTGCATAGAGAAAAGGGTATTAGCACACTCAGCTCTTCTCTGCTCCCTACAGACCTCCAGGAGGGTGGCAGAGAGACAAAAACAACCTGTTGGCTTTTTTGTTATGCACAGTCTCATGGTAAAAGCTGCAGAAGGCCGCCGGAAGCATGGCTGAGACAGTGTTACTCTGAGGATTAAACAGCATGAACACCAATAAAACACCTGCAAATGCATCCACAACAGCCTCCGACAGGGATGGGTTTGGAGGTTGTGGCTGGCTTTGAGCTGATCTCAGATTGACTCAAGGCCAAATCATGCAGGCAATGGTTTTGCTGCCTAGGGGAACTCAGCTGTGTCTTATCTAGAAAGGGAAATAAGGGAATAAAATTGACCGAAAAAATAGTTGTGGACTTTTTTTCTACTTATTTTATTTAGAATATGAAGTTCTCACATTTCCTCATTTCGTATACAGTATTTTCTTTTTTCTTTCTTTCTTTTTTTTTTTTTTTACAATCCAAATCTTCTATTTATGCAGTTAAAAAAGTAGAGGTGCCCAACTCTTGTTGTGTAGAATAGAAAGCCATTTCATTTGACCTGGGTACAAACAAATGAAAATCTATTCCATTTGGACCTGTGTTCTCAGGCAGAGGAACAGAAGTGTGGGGAGAACAAGGATTTCAGAAGGTGTTTTAAATTAAAAACATGTATACGTATGCATATAGGTGTATGTTTATATATATAACAGTGTATGTATGTAATTTTATGGCATGTGGCATAGGACTTTTAATGAAATTGGTTTAATTTAGGGCACTGCTGATGATGTAGGGAAGGAAAAACAGAAGCTGACAGAAAGGCCACCCCAGGACTGTTCCGAGGTGCTCTGTTTATCAAATAAAACTGTTTGTTCCCTGATCCTTGAAATATTCAGCACACCTGTGATCCCGGCAGGCCGCAGGTGGGCGCGCTTTAAGCGCTTTAAGAAACGACAGCGGCAGAGCTCACCGCAGGGCGCCCCCGACTCCTGGGAGCTGGCTGGTGCCCTGGAGTCTGGGCTGACGCTTGGGTGTGAGGCCTCCGCTTTCCGTGTGACCTTCATCTTGATGTGGGCCTGACGTCTTGTAAGTGCGCAATGAAACTGTGTTGGAAGAAGGGTCTGGGGGAGGACGAAAGTTCTGTATGGATGGTGCTAGCCCTGGTTAACAGAGCTAGGAGCAGCTTTCCAGGAGGTTCGGAGCACCGGTCTGCATGTGCAAGTGTGCACATGAGCAGGGGAAGAGGGGGAGAGAAAGGGAGGAGGGGAGATAAAGGAGGGAAGGGAAAGGAAGGGAGAGGAAGGGAGAAGGCGGGGAGAAAGGGGGGAAGGGAAAGGGAGGGAGAGGAAGGGAGAAGGCGGGGAGAAAGGGGGGAAAAGGGAAAGGGAGGGAGAGGGATAGAGGGGGGAGAGGAAGGGAGGAGAGAGGTGGGAGAGGAAGGGTGGGGGGGAGAGGGAAGAAGGCGGGGAAAGGGAAAAGGAGTGGGGAGGGGGTAGAGAACAGCCCCAGGGAAGCAGGAAGCGTCTCAGCTTTGAAGCATGTCAGGATCTACTTACACAGAGGTGGTTTCTGAGGCCCATAAGCCTATCAGTTCGAGGTGTAGTCAGGGAACAAAACTCACACCTGGTTTCAGCAGGGAGAATTTGGAGTGGAGGGCTGAAAGGCCAGAAGGAAGCCCCGAGGCATCAGAGAGAGAGCGCAGCTCCAGGAAAAACAGCCAGTGCCCCTCTGGCTGGGGCAACACAGGAGGGAGGTGGGGATTCTGGCATCTGCAGGTTTGGAGGGGAGCCCCTTGAGGCTGAGCCCCTGAGGAAGGAGTGCTGCTCCTTGGGCTGGGGCCGCAGGAGCTTCGAGGAGGTGCCCCTGTTCCCTGGGACTCAGACCTCTTAGAAGTAGGTGTGATGAGGAGCAAGTCACTCCTCCCTCCTCCTGCCTCCTGGGCTCCCTCTAGTACCTTCTGCTGGCAGGCAGAACCTACCTGGGAGAGGAGATGGTTGGAAGAGGAGAAATTACGGCTTGGAGAGTTTCAGCCCCAGCACCCAAAGCAGAGTATGGAAAGGTGAGCATGGGGCTGAGAGACACCAGCTTAATAACCCATGCAGCAGTGCACATTTAATATTCCGCTTTACCAGCCGTAGAATACACATTTGGTTTCAAAAATGGCAAAGAACAGACATTAACAGCTTTTCTCCAAGTCACTCAGCAAATTGGCGGTGTAATAAAAATGTGTTTTATATTTACCCATATTTAATTCAACTAACACTGACTGCGCACCAGCTATTTGGAGGAAGGTAAGAAGCTTCCGAGCAGAGTCAGCAGCACAGTTACGTACATCTTGGGAAAATGTTTTTTTTCCTTCCTAAAAAAATATTTTAGGCAGAATAAGACAAGTGAATGTCTCACTTATCCTAATCATTCTTTAGTTTTTAAGATCTTCAGCCAAGGGAGTAGTGAGTGATGGGAAGTACAAGCAGGTCCTGAAGAATCTTAGCTAATTGAGGATTTCAAAAACAAGAATGATGTTCACTCCTTTTGTCATCTTTCAGAGTACCTTGAGTAATTTCGAGAATGCAGTGAGTGCTTACAGTTTGTGGTTAGGCAGCTTCCATGTAGTTGTTAACCTCGGCATGATTTGGACCCACAGATTCGTGCACAAGCTCTCAGCATCCCTCTCTTTGCATATGTCAATATAATCTAGCTTTAACTTGACACTGCCTTGTCCCTGGAAAGCCCAGTGTGGATTTTGTAAGGCCATACCAATTACAGCTGATAATTGTTGCCATACTCCTTTCTGAAATAAGCAAATACTCTGGCAAGCTCTCTAAACAGACATCTTCCGGAGCTCAAGGTGACAAGCAGAATGCCCCTGGGTAAAGAGAATGAAAGTGGATGAATTCCCTTTCAAAAGAAAGTAAAAGGGAAAAGTGAATATATAATTATCTTCTTCATGTAGAGGTAACACACCTAATGCAGGGTAAAAATCTTCGCTTGGTTGCTGGTGTGAGGATTGGATCAGATGACTGTTGAGATGCATGGGTGTCTTGTATCTTGGTTGGGGTTATTTGGAAAGGGCGAGCACTAATTGTGAGTATGCAAGGGTGCTACACAGCTAAGAACTACCCAGCGTGAGAGATCAAGGGTTCAGGAAGCAGCCTGGCTCAGATTCCTGATCCCACCTAAACACCACTGACTCCTGTGTGTGTCCTCCGGGCTTAGTCTAAAGCCACTGACCACAGACAAGGCAATGTAAATGAAAGCTGGGGCTTTTGGGTAGGAGTGATGTGTATTTCAGTCTGGGCTTCCCTGCTACCTTCGGTCTAACTTTGGGCAATGAACATAAATAACCTCTCTGAGTCTAGTTCCCTGTGTTATACTCACCTCACAGCATTGTTGTTATGATTAAATGATCTGCTTTGATGTAATTGTGACCGACACATAGTACTGTGGTAGTCCAATAAAACGTTAGCTACCCTTCTTTACTCTTTGTGTGTGGCCAGTTCTGTGCCAAGTATTCAGCGTCAGGGAGGTGTAGACAAAGTTGGGGAGTGGTGTCTCAATTTCTACCCTTGGGAGGAGGGAAGAGAGCCCTAAATTTTATGTGCACATAAGTAATTACTGAAAATTGCTGAATACAAACATACTCTTTTCTTGAACTTAGCAGTGGCCATGTATGTCTATTTGGAAGAAATGTTATATAGATATGGAGAAGCTAGAAGTCTTTGGAATTCTGAGTAGATACAAGATGTGTTCATGATAGAATTGTCTGATTTTAAGCTAAAACTTTGAGGAATTTGAATGTGGCCTGATAAGCGGAAGTCAGGGCCTGTCCTGGGCAGGGCGGCAGCGTGGGCACACATGTGGGGTCAGGGACAAACGTGGTATGTGTGGCAGAACCAGTTAAGGAGGTCCAGCTTGATTGGGATGAGGACCTGATTTGAGAAATTGTGCAAGAGGGCTGAGTGAGGGAGGAGGAAGTCCTTGAACTGCATGCTAGGAGCTCTGATAGCATTCAAAGCACTGTAGTGCTTTCTTAATCAGAGGAGCAACATGATGGAAAGGGTGCTTCAGGGAGAGGAATGCGCTGAGCATCCTAGAGGAGGGATGGGAAGAGTCTTTTCACAGGGAGACAGGCAGCACCGGCGTAGTTAATCTAATCAGGAAGAACAAAGGCTCATGGTCATGACCGAGCCTAGAGAGGAGGAGATGCATCTGAGAGAAACTGGCACAGAAATATTGGCAGATATGGGGACCGATTGCACGTGAAGGTAAAAGGAGATAAGGAAAGGAGAAGTCAATGAAAAGTCACAGGTTTTGAGGCCAAGGGATTTGCAGCTGCATTAGGTATTACTGAGCGCTGAGTTCCCATAATGAACTCCTTAAATGCTGTTACTATTACCACTATTAATACTATTGCTAGTATAGTACTATTTACTACTACAGGTTAAGGATAATTAAAGTTTTACTCTGGATTGAGTACTGTGCAAAGTGCTTTACATGCATTAGCTTATTTAATCCTTACTACACAGTGAGACATTCATTTATTAAATGTCATCTTGAGCACCTTCTATAAGATAAATGCTGTGTTAGGCCTTGGGGATAAAATGGGAGCAATGTTCTTGCTTTCATTGAGCTTCTAGGTTTAGTCAGAGGCTTCAGACAATAAACATGTAAATAAGAAACAAATACGGTGGTTGTGATTAGGGCTGTGAAAGAGAGTCTAACAGAGGGGCTTGCCTTAGACAGTGGCCAAGGAAGGCATGAGAGAAGCCACAGGAAGGATATTTCATTATGGGGGAGCAGTAAAGGCAGTGCTTGACAGGTTGTAGGAACTGTCGAAGGTCATACCGCTGCAACGCGAGAATGAGGGCGAGAGTAGCATGGGCCATGGGTGGATGCCAGGAGGTAGGCTGATCCAGAAAGGGATGGTCTTGTTAGCTGTGGGGAGGTGTCTGGAGGATTCAATGCACAGTGGGAAAACATTGAAGAGACGTAAGTAGAGGAGTGACATGATCTGACTTAAATTTTAAAAAGACCATGGTGGAGAACAGATGGGAAGGAGGTACAGGTGGACATGAGGAGACTGGTTGGGAGGCTAGGTACTTGCCCAGGTGACAGATGATGGTGGAAGCAGGGATAAGAGAAATGCAGGATTTGGGGTTGATTCTGGCATAGGACTAGCAGAATTTGCAGAGGGAGAGAATGTGTGGGCAGGGGAAAGGGAGGAATGATCCCCAGTTCTCTGGTTTTAGGAAATGGGTGATGGGTGGGTGTTGGGGCAGACTACGTTTAGGAGAAAAAAAACAAGAGTTTCTTACTGGACACACTACATTGGAAAGGCCTATGGGTAGAAGATGTGGAGATGTCACATATGCAGTAGAATTTATAACCCAAAGTGGTCTAAGCCAGAGATAGAGGTTTTGCATTCATTGGCATAGACATGGCATTCAAAACTGCAGAGGTGGCGAGTCCACCCAGGGAATGAGTGTGTGGAGAAGAGGCTAGGGCAAAGCTGACAAGCCCACCAACAAATGGGGTCAGGTGGAAGGAGAGGACCCACAAACACGGCTGAGAAAAAAGAAGGAAAAACGGGATTGTGAAGGTCATGGCACAGATAGGACAATGAGTCAAGGAGAGACAGGTCAGCAGTGTCTGAGGTTGTGACTGAGAGGTGTGATTGGGCAGTAGGGAGGTCTTGAGAAGCAATGAAAACACAGCTTTGGGTCAGAGGTAGGGACCAAAGCCAGATACCTGGGTTAAGAAGTGAGTGGACACTGGGGAAAGAACTTGGGTAGACAACACTTGAGAAGGAGCAGTTCTCTCAATCTCATTCAAATTTGAGGAAGCCGAGATGAGCAGGGCTTGGTGACCTGTCCAAAGTTCCTCTAGAAATAATTGGCAGGGCTGGGCTTTGAACCCACCTGTGTTTGAATTTGAAACCCATGCTCCCAGCCTCTGTGCTAAACAAGCGTTTAAGTTACCATTTGAATGAATTAGTTATTTTCTAATTAGTTTCTTGTCTCCCATTCTCTCTCACTTGGTTGCTTTCACAAAATGGTCTGTAATTAACACCCCAATAAAGTAAACACAGGAAAAATCCAGGATTAAAGATGAAATAATGATAGATTAAATCAAGAGAATTCAAATATAACATTTATAAATATATTTATTGTCTCCAACTATCCTAAAGCACATGCTAAGATCTTCTGAAATGAAAAATGTTTTATTTTTATTTTTTTCATTAAATTTGCACCTCAGGCAATACCTCTGGAAATGCTCTGAAAAAAACTCCACAAAAACACAAAGCAAAAAACTCTGTACTCTTCTTGTATTTCCAAGTTTCCCTCTCCCCCATTCTGTCATTCCCAGACAGCTGCTGCTGCCTCTTTTAGGACTTGAATAGCTCTTGCAGGGTCTGAGCCTTTTCCTCCAAATCCCAATTCCCAGTTTTTCCCATTCATAACAGAGACATGGACAAGGAAATAAATCTTTCCTTTCAGACTGGTCTCTGACAAAGCAGAAGTTACATTTTAGCTAGGTGTCAAGTAACGTACCACTTGTTCTAGTTTTCTCAGGTCTCAGATAAAGGCTAGGTCAACTTTGATACTCAATTCATATTCAATTTCAATATCCAATACCCGGGTCATTTCTACTTGGCATTTCTTACCTTGCCGACATACAAAGGGTCGGTCCCAGTGTACTCTTCCAGAACGAAAAACTGGTTCCAAACCCAGCTCCTCTTGGTCCGCTGATGTGACTGTGGCTTGTCTGACAGGAGTGCTTCTAGTTCACCTTGTGGTGTTGGGGTATCCGAGAGAACGGTGGTCGTAAGGTCCATCAGTCCCCAGAAGTACAAGGACATGCCAAGTCCAAGCCAGTTCTTTGCATTGCTCATTCTACCAGAAGTCCACATGGGATTGCCAGGTTTTCAGAAAGTGAAGGAGAATGATAAGCAACTGGAACTTGAGTGTTTTCCAAATTTAAAAAAATACACAGTTTTTGATTGGACACTTATGCTTCCCAAATAAGATCCCGTTTCAAGTCAATCTGCTTGAAGTTGACTTCCTGTCAAGTTAAGGAAAACACAGTGTGATGATGTCAGATTCTTTCCTGCAGGTGGGTTGCAAGTTTTCAAGAAATGTCAGTAAATATTCAACTTTCTACTCAATGAGTTAAAAAGTCATAACAGGTTATTGCTTTAGAAATGTTTGAGTAATAAATACTATTTTGATAATAAGACAACACATCTTGCTATAATCAATCCCAAACCTTTGGATATAGATTCAGTGGGAATAAAACTGATGAATAAATTTCTTCTCATTGGTAACTTAGCTGGAGGGTTATACTGTATTATTGATTGGTTTGAATTAATAGTGTGCTCTTTGAAATATTTATGATCAGACAGGCTCTTAAACTCTTAAAAGCAGCATTCATTTACAAAATTTACAGCTAATAACTAATATTTCCATTAGCCCAACTGCTTTTCTTTGCTTATTAAAAAAATAGGAGAATCCAACTACCTTGTTTTTTTTTGGTCACCCACAATGATCTTGTACCTACTGCTGTTATTGATAATGCTAGAAATCTTGGACTTCATTTATAAGCAGCCATGGATCACTTCTGACTTTAATCATTTTCTGAGCTCATAGTGAATTTCAAGTTTCACACTCTACTGTTTTGGCTCCGAAGCACTGATAGGGGCTGCTAATGTGACCTTTCCAGGATTTAAATGGTCAGTTAATCATTATATCCTTCACAACAGACTTTAAAGTGCTATTAGTCACATGCCTTTGGGAGCAAGCTAAGAGAATCTAGTCAACAAATTTCCTTTCTTGACCTGAAGGACTCATTTAGGGAAAAGGACTACTACCGTGGGGACACATCTTTATCAGTCAAACTTCTTTTGTTGCTATGCGGTCACATTTAGCTGGTGACCTCACTCCTGGGCTATGGCCTCATCAATCTTTTCTTCCCTTACTTGACTTGGTTTAATGAGATGGCAAACACTCAAGTCAACCTGTCAAAACAACCAAAATGTCTTCCGTCGGCTTAATATTTTCACTGTTAATTCGAAGAACTGCTGTCATCTGAGAACAAATGTGTGTATTTGGAGATTGCAGCTCTGTGAAACTAAATAACACTTCATTTCTACAAGTGGTTTGAAGTGAATGCATTGATGCTAACTCAGTTACTACCTTCCACCTGTCATCAGAACTGGTTTCAGCTTCCTCTCAAATACTCATGATTGAAATGTACAAAAGAAATTTTAAACTATTTTGTAATTATTTAATACAATATGCCATTTCATTTCTGTATAATAAATCATTTTAATGAGAAATGATAGAGAAAGTAGCTGAGGAGACTATAGAATTTTTGTAGCAGAATGGGAGGCTGTGCCTCTTATGAGCTCCAGCTCTGAAGGCAGATTGATTGTTAAGAAAAAGCAAGCCAGCTGCACCTCATTGAGGGCAATGGGTTTGCTAATAAAGAACAATGGTGCTGCTAGCAGGTGGGTTACCAAATATTAGCTGTTCTCTCTCTCTTTGGACTGGTGGACATCTTCCCTTAGGGAACAGAGAAGCCCAGTTCATGTTACTCTGATCCCTGTCTACAGGGAGGTGTTTGGGAAGAAGGAATTTAACCCAGGAAACGAATTGATGACAAAGATTAGTGAGAAATAGCTGTGCTGTTTTAGGGGCCTAGAAGGCAGACTAAAGGGCATTGCCAAAAAAAACAAAACAAAACAAACCCCAAAAAAGCCACTGCCAGAATGCTGTGATTAGTAAACCATAAAAGCAATATTCTGTATGTTGTAAGACACAATGTATCTATAATTCCTCAAAGTGCATTAGACTAAGAGACAGTTTGGTTACTGGTTCTATCTTCATTACCTCTGACTTATTTAGTTGTATGAATTTCAGTTTCCTCATCTATTAAGCAGGGACAATAATTCTCCCACCTACCTCACTGGACCATCACAAGAGTCTGATGGGATCATGCAGGCAAAAAAGTGCCCTGTAAATGACTAAGGTGCCAACCGACATTTGAACAGTCAGGTAAAGTACCTGGGTCATATGTAAAAATCATGGAGCTAAGCCAGAAATATATATTTTATGGGTACCTTTGAGGCCAGAATTCTGAAAGGGCTTATAATATGTATCTGTTATTTTTCAGATCTCTACATCTGTGATAAGTACCGTCTGGTAGCAGATTCTGGCTCAGTCTAATTCTGTAATAACCAAACACTTGCGTTCCATCTGAGGAGATTTAATGAAGGGCTAGCTATTAGAAAACTCTTCAATAGTAAAGAAAATTATTTTGCGGATTGCGTTGATTAAAGCTAGAACTCACTATACATACATATATACATACATATATGTATGTATGTATGTATTCTATTTAGTGTATTCCCTTTAATGTCTTTGTTTCTTACCTATATTTTGCCTAAGCACACATGTCTGTTATTTTCTCTGGCTGGTTGTAGCAACTTGCTTTGAACCTAAGAGTGCCTGTGCATGCATGTGTGGTATGTGCAGATGTCTCCTCTTCTGCTTCCACTGGCTACATTTTATGTACAGAATGAGATTTGAGGATTTTTAAGTAGTGTTTTTTATATTCCCCATTTCTAACTAGGCATGTGTTCCTCCCAATTAAAACCCCCTATCCCCCTACCTGAGGCATGATCTGAAGAGCTCAAGGAGAAAAGCCTTCTTTGAAATCTGTGATGAATATTTTGTAGGCGGTCAGGTTGCCTGTTTTCATCTCTCCCTCTTTTCTACTTTGGCCTCCTACACACTAGTGCAAATTCTTATTTTCCTCCCCTCCACTGAACACGTACAAAGGTGGCTTTGGGATCTTGATCTGGGGAGCCCTTGGTGATTCTGTGAAAGCTGATGGTACCTTTACACACCCCAAATCACAAAGACCGCAATGTCGTACCAACTCTTTCTGTCTTATATAACTTGATAGCAACAGTTGGTGCAAAGCACTTTATTTCTACTTCCTTAGGGATGAATGCATGAAAAAGACTCCCTGCCTAACTTTCTAGAAGGTAAAAGCTGGGTTATACAATAGTCGCATTATTCTTCTCACAATTAGAGTTGTTTTTTACAAAACAGTTCTATCAGAAAAACTAATCAGTTTGCATTTATTATAAATGAGGTGGTTCTCATATTCATGTTTTTCCCTAGAGGATATGAATAGCAATAATGTGTTTGGGGTGGGCTAATTGCTGTTGTTCTTATAAAAGAAGATACTGATACATGTGTATTTGTATATATAGATCTGCTTTGGAAGACTACATATGCCACATGAAGAATACATTAGTGGAAATTGACTTCTGTGTTAAATGAGTCTTTTAAAAGTTTCCCCCTCATCCTCCCTAAAGAAAGAAAACAGCTTGGTAATGAACACAGTAGGAAGAAATTAAAGTTGTACATAAAGTGTGCTTTCAGTGAATTGTTTATTTTGTTACGTAAATTCGTTGTGATATTTAAAATGTAGTGGGGAGGGATGGTTACTGCTTTCTCCTTGAAATGAACTGGGCTTTTATGGTCTTGCTCTGATTTCTTTCCTCATTATTCCAGTTTTCCTGAGCTTTTCATGGTTAATGGAAGTACTGCTTAGCAAAGCTCAAATGACATCTCTATAGAAGCAGTCAGTCGACTCTGTGACTCTGTATAAGAAGATGGGGTGTTTTAAGGTTCTGATGTGGCCTAATGCCTTTAAGAGAGGTAAATGCAGACAGTGGTGTCATGGTTTTAAGAGCTAAACTTCTTAAGCTATCATTTTTGCTTATAGAAAGAGTCTCAAAAATGCACTTAAAAGAGAGACTTTATGGAGATCTTAGATAGTACAATGAAACATGACAGTGTACCATAAGGTGCATCAACATTAAATCAGAATGCAACTTAATGTCATAATGCTATTCCACCTCCCAATCAAGGTTCTCTCTTGAGAAATAGCAACAAACCCATTTTACTTAGGAGTTAAAATCCTTTTGTATAGAGTACAAAACCCCAGAGAATGACACAGGTGGTCACGAGTATAAATTGGAGTAAAAAGTTGTTTGTGTATTTCAGTATGTATGGTTCACAAACAACAATATTCCCATTGTAGAATCCCATAAAGAAAATAGTTTGAGTGCTTCTCTAAATAAACTTTCAACATTTCTGGATTTGTTTGTGTATGTTTCTGCTACTGACCAAAGTCCATCACTAGGGATCTGTCTTGGACAGGGTGGATAGTATGGTTTTATATGCTGAAAGGGGACACAGTTCTCTGACCGGAAGCTGTTTTCATTTACTAAGTTTTTATTTCTTCTGTACTCTATACAGAAGGATTTTAACTCCTAAGTAAAATGGATTTGTTTGTTTATTTTATTTTATTTTATTTTTTTTGAGACGGAGTCTCACTCTGTCACCCAGGCTGGAGCGCAGTGGCGCAGTCTCGGCTCACTACAAGCTCCGCCTCCCAGGTTCACGCCATTCTCCTGCCTTGGCCTCCTGAGTAGCTGGGACTGCAGGTGCCTGCCACCACACCCGGCTAATTTTTTGTATTTTTAGTAGAGACCGGGTTTCACCATGTTAGCCAGGATGGTCTCGATTTCCTGACCTCGTGATCTGCCCACCTCGGCCTCCCAAAGTGCTGGGATTACAGGTGTGAGCCACCGCACCTGGCCAAAATGGGTTTTTTTCTATTTCTCGAAAGAGAACCTTGACTGGGAGGTGGAATAGCACTATGACATTGAGCTGTATTCTGATTTAATGTTGATGCACCTTATGATATACTGTCATGTTTTGTTGTAATATCTAAGATCTACATAAAGGCTCTCTTCTAAGTGTATTTTTGAGGCTCTTTCTATAAGTAAAAGTGATAGTTTAATTTTCATTTACTACAGAGGTTCTATCCATCCCAGTTTCTTCTGGGACAGTCATTAGGTGAGTGGAAGCTCCATGGCTCTTTTGTGGTCATCAACTCACCAGCCTACCCAAAGCCACCCATCTGTGGAGGCAACCAACTCCCAACAGGGTCAGAAGAGGTAGTCCAGGCACTAGATTTGCTGAATTTTGAGTTGTACTCTCACTTCCACTCCCCTACCTAACTCTCACCTGCTTCACCACACCCCTCCTCCCAACTTAACATTTCTGAAATGAGATATATCTTAAAAATCAATGTTTACATATTTAATGTTCTCATAGTAGGCTTTCCTCACTCCTCAGAGAAGCTGTTAATACATTGATGGTGTATGGAGAATAGAAGAATTACAGTATTACCTTTTTAAGAAATTGAACAGAAGAAGAAAAGGAATACTTAATTTCCTTGGAGATTTCTTGGAAAAGGTGGTCACCACTCTTGCTTATTCTAATTCTCATTATTTATCTTTCTATGAATTCCTTCTCCATCAAGTTCCTCAAAAATGGTGGCACTCCTGAGCCTAAAGGTTCAGCTGTTATCATGTTCACTCAGGCCATTGTCAGTTCTCTGAAATCTTCTCTTTCCCACCACTCCTACTTATTTTCCCTCTCCTTCCCACCAGCCAACCAGTTTATGCGAGAGTGCTGTTTTCTAAATGAGACTGGGAGCTCATAAATGGAACTATGGGGTGGATGTGGGTGAGGGGAAGGTAAACAGTAGCTTAATTGCAGTTTAGGAACAATATCTAGTTTTGTATAATGGTAGGGATATGTGTGTGTGTGTGTGTGTGTGTGGAGTAGAGCAAAAAAAAAAATTGGTAGAAAGCTTGAATTATATAATTAAGAGCCCTGGCTTTGAAAAACTTGGTCAGTCCCATAATAAAACTTGCCATATGTTACCTGTATACATGCTGACCCTCTAGCTATGAATTCCCTAGCTTGGGTCATAAATAAAGGCATTTTCACTTTAGAAATCCTTGCTCTAGAGTTCATGCCCGATTCCTCTGTGCTTTTCATTCTTGCTATAATCAATTTTTGCAGTCCAGGGTGCCCTGTCTTTCTTTCCGTATCCGCCAAGGCTGGGGAATAGATTGTTACTGATCCTTTCAGCCATACTTAGGATCTAGTAAATGTTTTCATCCTCAAGGAGTCAGGAAGTTTTTGACCTACTTTACCCTTCCTCCAGTTTTCACTTTTAATCAAGCTAATGAAACTACCGCCCAGTCTATGGGCAATTTCTCTGACTACAGTTAGACAAGAATGATCAATTTTGATTTCTGAGACTTGTTCCACATGCCTACTAATTTCTCGTTTTATGTGACATTTATAATTGCATTAAATCTGTGCTCATTCTTTATAGAAAGCATGTATTTAAAATGAAATTATGTGGCTAACATTCTTCTTTGTTAAGAAGTTGCAAGTAATTGCTACTCAGTGTTTTCTCTTATGACTTTGCCTTTGTACAGCATTTTAGGAAGTTAGGAAAATCCTGCAGTTTTCCTTGACCCATAAAAAATAATTCACAGGAAGAAGATTTTTTGGCAAAGGTAAGTTTGCTACCTAAACGTAAGACTTAAATCTTGAGTATCAATATGTTTAATCAAAAAATGGATTGGAAAGCCAGCCAAACTTCAGTGAGTTTCAGCCCTACCACTTACTATCTATGCAATCTTGAAGAAGTGACTTCATCTCTTTATGTCTCTGTTTGTCATTTACAAACTGGAGGTAATTATAGACTCTATCTCACAGGGTGATTGTAATTAAGTGAGAAAAAAGTATATATGAAACTCTTAGACATTTGAGAGATGGTTAAAGTCTTGTGCCTGTAAAATAGTAGATGCTCAATAAATATTGGTTTCCTTTTCCTCCTTCAAGGAGTTTACAGTTTAGGAGGGAGGTATTACCATTAATACTAGTGATAGAAATAATAATAGGAATAGGCATAGGTATACATACCATTATTAACAATAATAGTGTAGCAGCAGCAGCAACAGAAGCAATAACAGCAGAGGTAATGACATGGAGTGTTTACGCCAGGCTGTGTCAAGTAATTTACATTTACTTTGCCATTTAATCTTTACAAGGATTCCACAAAAATGTTTTGTTTCCTCAGTTTACAAAGAAACAAACAGTGAGGTGGTGGGGTCAACTCCTATCACCTTTCACCGGAGCCTCTCAATGCCTCAAAGCCTCTCACTTTCAAGGCCTCTCAATGCCTTGAAATTGGCCATGGTGTATTTATACCATGGGTGTTGGCAAATGCTACATAGTTAGGAAGAGGATGAACTGGAATTCTTCGTCAGGAGTGACTGTACAAGAGGTGCTTAGCACGTGACTGACTGGCACAGATCTATTGGTGATGAGGGTTACAGGACCCCTTAAAAAACAAAATGCTAGGCCAGATCAGAAAAGGGAGAAATGATTTCCATCAGGAGGAGAAAGGCTTAAGGGAACATATGAACTAGACCCTGAAAAATAAAAGGGCATTCCCAGTTAAAACGCAGATACCATGGTGCAGATGCAGGATGCAAAGGGCCTGTCTGGGAGAATAATAATAATTTAATTTGCTTAGAGAATAGGGTCACTTTAGGAGACTGAGGAGGGACGAGGAAGGCAGGAAATCCAGATAAAAACCACTAGCTAGGAGCTGGGGATATTGGATTGAAGTATTTGGAATATACTCCATAGTTCATAGTGAGCAACTGAAGGTTTTTGAACATGCCAAAGTAATGTTGGGCCAGTGGTGGTGGTTCACACTTGTAATCTTAGCACTTTGGAAGGCTGGGTTGGGGGAGGATTGCTTATGGTTAGGAGTTCAAGACCAGCCTGGGCAACAGGGCAAGACCCCGTCTCTATTTAAAAAATATATATGTAAAAAAAGGTAAAGTTAATATGATACTAATGTATATGGGCAGTGGCATCTGAGGCCATATGTATGTAAAGAAAAAGGAGAAGAAAGTAATGTTGATAAATCTCTGTTGAGTAGTGTTTCTGGAGAGAAGTTGGGAAAATCAGTTGAGAGTCCAGGGAAAATTGGTAAGGAGAACTTCAACCAAGGATCCAGGGGGAGGGAAGGATTGGCCAGACGTCTGAAACATCAAGGAGGCAGAGTCTCTAACACTTGCAGACTAACTGGATATGAAGAAAAGTTGGAACTGGAAAAGATGAAACAATCATGACTTAAACTTCTGTGCCTGGGTTAGGGCAGGAAGTTGGGAGGAGGTGCTAGTTAGAGCCAAGGTGATAAATTTGGTTTTATATGCAGGAATAAAAAAATCATCATTCTACTCTGATTATTTAAAGAGGCAGGAACTTTCTCTTTTTAGTCCACACTTCAAAGGGGCTTTGGGCATAACGAATGTGAGCTGCTTTCTCTTAGAGCACACCTCACCCCTCCTTGAGATACAGCTCTGAATCCAGCTTCCCTGTCCTGGTGCTGTACCTGGACGTGGCTTCTCTGTGGCTAACCTGGTAAAATTTATCTTTAACTTCAACTTAGCTAGGATTTTTTTTGATTTGTCCATTTCTCG
Source organism: Pan paniscus (assembly GCF_029289425.2). NCBI lineage: Eukaryota > Metazoa > Chordata > Mammalia > Primates > Hominidae > Pan > Pan paniscus. Next base: position 79,006,637 of record NC_073266.2, on the reverse strand, counting down.
GATCTTATTTACTTTACACAATCCCCTCTCACGCTAGAATAATGTGGTCTAGCTAGGAGCTGGGGATATTGGTTTGAAACATTTGAAATAGGCTTGATAGTTCATAGTGAGCAACTGGAGGTTTTTGAGCATGCCAAAGTAATGTTGGGCCAGGCATGGTGGGTTCATACTTGTAATCCTAGCACTTTGGAAAGCTGGGTATGGGGAGAATTGCTTGAGGCTAGGAATTCAAGACCAGCCTGGGCAACACGGCAAAACCTCGTCTCTATTTAAAAAATATATATGTAAAAATATTAATATGATAGTAATGTGTATGGGCAATGGCATCTGATGCCATATAAATGTAAAGAAAACAAAAGAAAGGGGCAATCTGTTCAAGAAAAAGAAAAATTTGCCTTTTAATGCCCTAACAAAACAAACCAAAAATCTCACTGATGTTTATTATGTATCTTGTTGAAGGAAAGTAAAACCTTGTCTTCTAATACATGCTTTCAGGAAAAGAAATCTCTTTTGGAGCATAGTGTATCATTTGGAATCAGGACATCGCGGTTTAAGACCAATTCCAGCTCTGCCACTCGATGTGTGACATCCAGTATATTGCTTAATCCTTTTGAGCCTCAAATATGAGAATAATAATCTTCTTTAAAGGAGTATTACAGATTATCATGACCTAATACTATAGATTAAGTTGAAAATATATATGTATTTTTAACTTCCTACATGTTTCCCTTTTTATCTATCTATTCAAAGCAGTTTGTGCATTTTCTTTCCTGGCACTTCATTATTCTGTATTGTAATTATTTACTTGTCTGTTTTTTCTCCATATTGTAAGCTCTTTGAAGACATGGGTAATATCTTTTATCCATGTATCTATGGGCAGTACTTGGCACATACTAGGTGCTCAGTAAATATTAACTGTCAATGTATTTTTAAATGGTAGAAAAGTATTTAACAGTTTAATGTTATTCTTTCTGCCTTCAAGCTTTTACTTTGATTTAATCAGTGTATTCCCATACTGATTTTAATGTCTGTTCACACCTGCAACAATTAGTGAACATATTAAGAGGCAGAGATAAAGACAATACAAAGTGAACAAAAGTCAAGAAAGCAGTGAGTTTTCACAAATGCTTTTTTTGTTCTTCAGCAGACAACATAATCCTTATGTGTCAGAAGTCTTCTAGAACTGTGGGATCACTTGTAATGTAAAGTTAAAGCATCATTTGCAGAAATACTTGGAAATCTTATGAGGAAATTGGGATTTGAGAAATTACAGTGACCTATGTGAAAGGAAAATAAATCTTGGGATCCAAGATCTCTAAGTTAAAGGGAAAAGTCAATCTGAGAACTGCGTAGGGCAACCCTGCCTCCCATCCTATTCAAAGTCATCCCTCTGGTCACTGAGATAAATGCATATATGAGTCCCTCCTTTGAAAAAGCTAATGAGAAACTCAGTGCAACCATTTGTCTCTCACCTACCTGTGACCTGAAAGTCCTGTCCCTGCTTCGAGTTGTCCCGCCTTTCTGGACAGAACCAATGTACATCTTACATAAATTGATTGATGTCTCATGTCTCCCTAAAATGTATAAAATCAAGCTGTGCCCTGACCATCCCGGGCACATGTCGTCAGGACCTCCTGAGGCTGTGTCACAGGCACGAGTCCTCAACCTTGGCAAAATAAACTTTCTAAATTAACTAAGACCTGTCTCAGATATTCGAGGTTCACACCTAATAATATGTAATATTGTTAAGTTAAAGGGATATGACCGTCAGAGTTACCTCTGATGGCTTAGATTTTAACTTTCTTAATTTGGGGGAGGGAAGGTGATATGAGAAGATCTTTTTTCCTCTAATTCTTTTCAAGGTCAGCCTCCACCTATTCTTTGGTAATTCCCTTTTCCTTGAACCTATAATCTCTTCATTAGTCCAATCCTCACTATAAGACTATATTCACATCTCCTTTTAGAATGTTTTTATTCTACCCTTTCATTTCAGTGACATCTTTTTCAAGATAGACTTTCACCATGGAAGTCTATGATGAAAATTGCTCCACTGTCTTCTAGCACCTAGTATTACTAATGAGAAATTCAGTGTATTTTAGCAAAATGGTAAACTTACAAAGATATGGGACCCAAGAGAAAGGGGATCCAACAAAGGAGACTGGCAAGGAGAAGGTCCAGAATAGCAGTTGCTTACCAGGCTGTGAGTACGGCAGCCAGGTGAGGGGAGGGAGGGCTCCAGGAAAGAAATGAAGTGTTGGAGTGACTGAGAAGCTTCCAGGATTTGGATAAATTATTGATAGGCACAGGACAGATTTTTTGAGCATTAGTGGGGAAAAAATAGTGACATACACATAGAGAAGACAAGAAAAGAAAACCCTAGGCAATTGTTAACCAAGAAAAACACAAAGTTCTATAAGAAGGGCATTAAATCTTCAGGTATAACTTTGCTCAGTAGAAAACAACATTTATCCATAATAAATAAACATTGGCTATTCTTTTAGTGAGTACTGAAATATAACTGTTGAAGGGCGAAGGAGGGGAGAGTGGATGGGAATATGTGTAAAAAGAACTAAGAGCTCAATTACCCTACTGGAACACCAACTGCTAATATCTAGAATAGGTATTTCAATAAATATATATAAGCATATGACTTAGAAATGTATTGGCAAATACTCGAATAAATAACTTTGGGGTTTACCTTTTGAGATTGGGTTTTGAGGTTAGAGCGGGTGGATGGTTTTTCCTTTTATTATAAGTCTTTCAGAGCCATCTTGGGGTTTTTTGGCCCATGCAAATATTCTACTTGCAATAAAATAAAAACTCAGAAATTTTAAAGAACATATTCAAAGAAGCAAAATAAATATTAAGGAATTAAATAGAAAAGAAAGGTTTGAAATAGATGTAGTGAAGATATTTTATATACTTCGGAACTATTTTTTCCACCCTTTAAGTGTTTCTGAGAGCAGAATGGATATATCAGTGTACACACTTACATGTTAGTGTGTTTATTCCTCCAAAACTTGAGACTATTATATTTATATAATATAAATTTATATTTATGGTGTCTTTCAATTGCAGTTTCACAGGATCAAGGAAGTGGAAATACTTTAGTACAGAGATTTTCAGAACTATGCTCTTCTAGACATTAGAAATTCTAAAGCTTTTTCAAGATCTATTATGAAACTTCTAGGCTCAGCTGTCTTCTTACTTCCCCCGTTCTTTATTGCCACTTTCCCGTTTACTAAGCTCCACCTTAATCTGTGTTACATATTTGGCAAGAAAGACTTCTTCACTAAGTTGGTTAACTGGGGTTAAAGAAGAGGCTACATCTCTATTCTTCACCATCCACTGTTTACTCCTCATGCACTGAATAGTTAAATGGGAACAATTACAACATGTGGGTTAGTAGAATACACGGAAAAACAAAAACAAGCTACTGAGAAAACATGCAGGTTTATAATACTGGGTTCCCAGTATTATAAGAAAGGTAGGGAAAGATTCCCAGAGAACCTTTATCCCTACCTTTCTACCTTTATCAAAGGTAGAAAAGAAAAATGTTGAGATATTGAATTAAACAGTTATTAGAAATTGTTATATTTTATATACTAAAAACAGGCAACATGCATGAGAAAACGAGGGCTTATTGTCCTTAACATATTTAGAAATCTTTATGCTCAACATTTAAAATATTATTCCAAAAAAGAGTGATCAAATGACAATAGGAAAAATTCAGAAAGGCAGAAATAAAATGATCAATAAATATATGAAAAACATTTTACTTTTTTTTTTTTTTTTGAGACAGAGTCTCACTCTGTTGCCCAGGCTGGAGTGCAGTGGCACAATCTCAGCTCACTGTAACCTCTACCTTTTGGGTTCAAGTGATTCTTCTTCCTCAGCCTCCCAAGTAGCTGGGACTACAGGCATGTGCCACCACGTCTGACTAACTTTTTAATTTTTAGTAGAGACAGTTTCACCATGTTGGCCAGGCTGGTCTTGAACTCCTGACCTCAAGTGATCTGCCCATCTCGACCTCCCAAAGTGCTGGGATTACAGGAGTGAGCCACCGTGCCTGGCCTCAAAAAACATTTTACTTTCACAATTAGCTTAAGAATACAAATAATAAAATATCATTTCAACCTATTAAATTAGCAAACATTAAAAAAGAACTAAGCTAACCAATGTTTCTGAGCATATGTTGTTCATATACATATGGATGGGAGTGTGGGTTGATAAAAGCTTTCTGGAAGACAATTTTGCATGATGTGCCACGTCTTTAAAATTACTGATGGATCTTAAGGAGCTAATTATAATATATATTTTAATTTTTATTAGCATTATTGGAGCAAAAAATCAGTGTAATCCATATTTGCAACAATAGATGATTCTAAACATTATGACATACTCATGCATAGGAATACTATGCAACTGTCTTCGAAGGAAGATAGAGAATTGGTTTTAAACCTGTTCTCAAGAACACTGTTTATTATCAATTTCTAACATTGTTGCCACACACCTTTTAACTGCAGAAAACAGAATTTAGCCACTTTGCAGTTTTATAAGTACAAAATCTATTCTATAGAAATACTTCAGAATAAACTAGTACAGTAAGTCAAGTTATGTTGGAATTAGCTGACCCTAGACTGGTAGTGTGACAGTATCCATTATCTACAGATCCCAGTTACCTTTATGGAAGATAATTGCAGAAGGTGTTGTTTATCAGCCTGAGATGCAACATTCTCTTCTCCTTGGTACCACTGGGTCTTGGATCTCTCCAACAGACCATGCCCAGCCACATGTATATGATAAGAGTTGTTATTTGACCTAGAGACTGCAGCAGCAACCTGCCTCTAATTATATCATAGTAATAAAATCATGGGGCAAGGATTGGCTCAATGTCCTCATTTTCCAAGGCTGTTTTTTTAATTCCCCGATGGTTCTTCAGTAGTGTTCTCTAGTTTAGTAACTGGAACCACCTTTCAAGCAAGTGTGTGAGGTGTTCTCAATGAGGACTCTCAGTACATTCCGAGTGCTTGTGCCCCCACAAAGTCCAGTCCAGTTAGCCTCTGATAAGATCATTGAATATGTACTTACATTTTAATTTTTCTTGGGAAGTTCTATGTTAACAAAGGACTTATTAAAAAAGAGAGATTCCCAAATGGCCCAAGACAAATTGATCTGCAACTAGGTATACATTAATGCAAAGGGAAGCCATCGTGAATCCCAGAAGTGACTGGCACCATCAGGAATGAGAATTGTTTAAGTCAGAATCTTCTCAGCCATTTCAGGTGCATCAGAAACCAGCCTAGTTTTGGTATCAAGGTAACCAACTAGACCAAGGCCTGAATTAAGGGCCACAGTTGTATTCTCCTGTAATGAGGGAAGGGAGATTTCATCCAGTGGTCCTTTATCATTCGACCTTCTACTGGATCATTTTGGCACTAAATCATATTTTCTAGCTAGCTCTTGTTATAAAATAAATCACCTCAAAATGTAGTTAATACAGCAGTCATTTTATTAATTTTCACAGTTTTCTATGGATCAGGAATTTGGATATATCTTGGCTACGTGGTTCTGGTGTGGGGTTTTTCATGCGTTTGCAATCAGATAGTGGCTAGAACTTGGACAGTGGGGGTCTGGTGCCACTGGGGGCTGCTGGGCATCTTTGTCTCTCCAGATGGTCTCATTTAGCACCTTTACATGTGATTTCCACATGCACTAATTTGGGCTTTGTCACAGCGTGATGACTTTGGGGATGGCAGTTGCAATCAAGGCTCTGGTGTGAATGCTGCTGTTCTTGAAGCAGAAGCCATGTCTTCTGCGGCATTCTCTTGGTTATGAGTCACTGAAAGTCCACACGCATCTTAACGGGGATGTGGCAAGACTCCAGAAGAGCCTGCGGGGTGGGAGATAATATTGTGGCTCTCTTTAGAAAATGCACTCTGCCACACCTGGAATTCCAGACAGGCATCCAGGACCACTGAGTTCAAGGTTGAAGAACTTTAGCAATCTCAGAATACAAGGAGCCAATCCCCCTCAAGGAGGAAAAGGCAAGTTCTTGCATTTAGAAGGGGGTAAGAAAAAGTTATTTTTCTATGTAAAAAACAGAACAAGTTTAGTCAGACTGGTCTAATTTTCATTTATGATGTGACAGATAGGTGTCTCTAAAGAAGAGAATTCTATGCAGGCTATATGTACAAAACTTTGGATTATGTCTGTTCAGGCATAACAAAAGAGAAAACATCCTGATGGTTCGGTACTGAGTGGAGAATTATTATCAATCGATCATTTTCCACTTTAGTGCAATAACATATGCTATTATACAGTAGGTTCTATATCAATGATATCTATTCATACTTTTAAGGATGTCTAAAGTCATGGTCACTAAGCATTGAGATTTTTCCAAATATGCAACAAGTAAAAGCGATGGCAAAATCTGTGGCTTGGCTTTAGACACATGGATCACTGGAGAAGTACTAGGAGATAAACAGAGTGATGATGAATAAAATAAAACCTAGTAACTTCTGGAAGTGAGATACTCATTGAACAATGTAAGATTAGTGAGTCACAGTGGATATCATTTATTTCCAGTTTGACTCCTGATTTTATTTAGAGCTTCCTTTGCTCTGCTTATTCTAGCCCAAAGATTGGCACTTCTAGCCATCCAGGTCAAAATCCAGAAGTCAGGGTAAGATTTCTTCCATCCCCACCTTCACACCCCCATATCTGGTTACTTAGACCTGTCAAATTCTACCATTTCTACCTTGTAAGTCTTTCTCAGATCTGTCTTTCCTCTCCATTCCTTCTGCCATTGCCATAGTTCTGGTGTTGTAAATTCCATCCCTTCAGCAGCCCTCTGGCTGGTATTCCTGTTCTCATCTATCCTGTTATCTGCCAGAGTGATCTTATCGGACCACTCACCTGCTAAACGTTCTCTAATGGATCCTCATTTTTTAACTGATAAAATCTATACTCCTTGACAGGACCTTAAGGACCTACACAATCTGGCTCCCCCTCTACCATTCTGTCTCGTCTTTCCCTGTTCCTCAACCTTTTGGGGTCCCTCTGATAAACTATAGATGCTGTATTTTAATACCTTCTTCATGTTTTTGCTCGAAGACAGGTGCCTTTCCCCGGCCCTTCTTTGCTAAGCAATCTCAATTCCAGGGAACATCTATTAATCCCCGGGCCTGTCTTCTGTGCCCCCTGCCACTCTGGCCATGATGCCAGCACAGCCCACCTGGTTGCTTTTCATGCTAGCCTGCAAATTCTCTGAGGACAGTGGCTGTCACCTCTGTATTCTCAGCATTAGCATGGTGTCGGCACCAACAGGAATATAATAAAACTTGGAGTTGAATTATTTAAATAAAAAGTGAACAACGATTCAGCAATATAACATTCTCATCTTGAAGAGAATCTTGGCACCTGTACCGCAATATTAAAAGAGTAGAATCCCGAGGAACCAGCAGGTGGGACTGGGATCCTCTCCAGAATTTGTCAGTTTCTGAGAGCTACACAACGAAAAGAGGTTTGGAGAATGAGGACGGCTTGAAACTTGGAGCAGGTTCAAAGAAATCCATGGAGCCCTAAAGATGAAATCTAAGTGTCTGAAAAAAGGAAATCTTTAAGGCAAGAGGAGAAAAGGTCAAAGTACAGCTTAATAATGATATCCACATTTAAAAAATTCATCTTCACAGAAGATGAGCATCTCTTTAGGAACCAGGAACAGGGAAGACAGTGTTAATCAGTGGCAGAAGAAATTTAAACAACATCAGGTTTCTTGAAGCTTATAAACTGGGACAGGTTGCTTAGGGAGATTTAGAAATCTCCTGCCCTTCCTTAGGTAGAGAGTGATGATAGGGACAAGAGACTGCAGGGGAGGAAGTGTAACACTGACTTTGGCAGGAAGACCTGCCAGGGGTGGGAGATGGAAGCAAAGGATTTTAGGGTCTTTTACAAACACTAGAAATCAATGGTGTTTTAAAATGCTGATTTTACATAGTAGTAAGCATTTATAACATTTCACTCATTTTTGCCTAGGAGAAATGTTGAATTTACAAGCATACAGTGAAAAGAACGAGCTGCCCTTTCCAAGTGCAATCAATTGATGATGATGCTTGATTCTAGCTATTCCTACTCTGACTGGCTATAAAGTATCAGTTAAAAAAATATTTTTTATGACCTGCTGATTGATCCCAGGTAGCACTTGGAGCAAGGCAAAATTGTTAGCTCTGCTGTCTGGAAAAATCATTGTTATTTGGGAATTACAAGTCAGCTTCCACTGCTTTTATGCTGATATTTTTTCCCCTTTCTGATATGTAAATACCATGTAATGAAGCCACAAAGATGTTCAAATGTTTCTAGTGGAAACTGCATTACCAGTTAAAATTGCTGTATGTTTCTTTTCTATATTGGTAAAAGAATTTAGGTTTCTTTGGAATGGAAAATGCTCTTATGTATCTTTTGCAAAATTTATTATTTTTTTCCCCTATAATCCCTTTTATCTTTTCCATATAGTAACTAATTACTAAAAGAAACCCATGTAAACTTTACCAGTTTTTGTTCTTATGAGGCTAAGAACAGTCTAACAGGAACCAAGCCACATGCTTTAATCCATAATAAGGAAAAATGATTTTGCAAACGTTTCTCTTCACGGTATTAAAAGTAAATGAAGGTTAAAGAAGGAGGCTAAAAAGAAAGCCTTATTAATGGGAAATACATTCTGATAAATCAGACGGATTCCAATCTTAATAGTCAATTTAAATAGAATTGGTTAATAGCATCAAATTAGGATTAAAGAGAGAGATAAAAATCTATTTCCACAAGTTGTTTCAAAACAAGACATTCACTGGCTGATGCCATATTACATCAATCTGATTATACTGTTCCTAATAAAGTATGCCCTATGATAGAATCCTGCTGGGAGATGTGTTTAATCAGATGCCTTTGATATTATTTGAGCGAAAACTACTTTAGACTCAAAAGAATCAAAGAGAAAAATCTTTTGCTCCTGCAATCAGTCTTAACCCACGGTGGAAACTAGTGCTGTGTACACACCCCGTCCTAATCTACTCACAGACATAAGCATGACCTAACTGGCTAAGATTTCAGATTTGTCTTTTTCAGAAGCCATGAAAGAAATTTGCTTTGCTTAATAACCATGTTCCACACCAACTGCTCATTTCTAAGTTCATCACAAATCAAGTCGAGATAAAGATTTTCTGTTGGCAGGAATTTTAATGGGCACTAGTGACTACAATTAACAGCCACCCAATAATAATTTAAAATGATTATCTCAGATCACTTTGTTTGGCTCCCACAGGAATTACATTGACACATTCATTTCCCAAGACAATCTTTCTATTTCATTGACCAATCTTGAACATTTCGTAAAGATATGCAAAGAAATAACAGACAAGATGAAAAGTTTTATAACTTACTTTTCTCCTTTCACGGAGCGTGCTATTTTTGCATTTTCCCGAGCTTGCCCCTGAGTGGTGGAGTTCCCTTCCTGCTGCCAGCTCCCACTGTATGTCAGGACAACTTAAAGTGGCCCTCCTTTTGCCAGTTCCAGATTAGTCTTTAAATTAGAATCAGGGGTGAAAGAGGCCATCGGATGCGAGGACATCAGCCGAGTAACTTTGAGGGAAGAAGGTTTTCCTTCCCCTGCTGCCTATGCCCTGGGGTTTGAGCACGTCTCTTGGGGGGAAGTAAGACCCAGCCAGCCCCCAAGTTGCTGATGCAGCCTAAAGCGACTTGGGAAGGGAGTGGGAACAAAAGGCATCTCTTAAGTTAGGTGATTAGCAGCAAATGATGTATGGGGGTGGGAGGGAGCCTGGTATACAAGGAAGGGGAGCTGGCAGTTGCCCTTGTCTGGAGGGGGAAGGACAAAGAATGCTGGCCCTGAACATTTGAGGCCCTGGGGGATTTCTTAACGGAATCAAACAGCACAGGACTATGTGCAGCCTTGTACAGTAAGAGCTAAAGTTCTTTGGACATGTTGTCCTCACAGACAGCTGAAAATATCTAGTGGCAAATACCTATCAGCTACTGATGCATTTCAGAAACAAAAGATAATGGGAATGCTAACAAATCACATGTCTTTTTCACTTACCATTACTTAGTGTTTCCAGTAAGTAAATGCAGTATCTCAGCTGAGCTGCTCTTTCAAATTATTGTTAATTAAATAATACTCCCTAAGAAATCTGTCATTACCGGCAGCCAGGAATGGGTTTGTTGAGTTTGCCTGAGGCTATAAATGCTCCGACAAATGGGATCTTAATTGCCATAAGAGGTAATTTCATTGGGGATTGTAGTTCACTTTTTCCAACAATTTTATAGTATGTTTTACATCTTAAACTTTTGCTGTTTGCTTCTACGTGTGGAGTTCCACAGGGCCATGGGGATCATTCTCCAATGATTCATCCATTGAATAAGCCATTCTTCATAATGGAAAAAATGCATGTTGCTATTGAATCTGTAATTTCCCCCCAGTTCCATTATGACTAAAGAGAAGCAATTGATAACGGATTTTAAAATTAACTTAATTTCCTCCAGTTCATTATATTACTTATCCTTTGAAATAAATGACTTTTGCTGGGAGATATAATTTCTGGTATGTCACGGACCTAACTCTGACATTATCTCTTGTCAACTGTTTTCCTAGTGGACAGGAGAGTTAGGTAGGTGGAACAATTATCACTGGATGGAGTTGAAAGGGAGACAGATGAGGGCATTTGGCTGCAGAGAGCAACATGTGCTATGGCCTAGAATTTAAAGTGACCTTATCTACAAACATTTTCCTTCTGTCCATGAGCAGAGAATAAGGACAAGTATTAAGAAAAAGTCACCTTTTTTTTCAGAGTTATAAAAGTCTCCATATGCCATTTCAAAAAGAAGTGCTATTTCAGCCTTTTCTTAAATGACCTCTTTTTCATCATAATATAATATATTTCTTTCACCTTTTGACTGGTACTTTGGTTTTTTAATCAAGTTACATGTTTCAGAAAAATTACACTTTAGAATGCGTCTTGGTGGTATATCATTCCAACAGTTTCATTTGGTTGAATTAATGTGCAGCTGTGGCTTAGTAGAGGGAGAGAGAGGGAGGGAGGGAGAGAAAGAGGAGAAGATAGAAGAAGGCTCATATAATCCAACCTCCAAGCATAACTTTCCTCAATTTCACATTTCATTATCATTATAGAAACCTCTATCTGTAATAAAAGCATAATTTAGGTCAATAGTACTAAAACGTATATACCCATATTATATCAGTGATTTACTGTTCTGTGGTCAAAATTCTTTCCTTTCTTCCTCTTCACCAAGTTCACGTCTTGTTTTTATCCTTTCTCTATCTGGTGTCACTTGATAATCTTTCATTCTCTCTTTTTTTCTTTCCAGGTTCTTGTCTCTTTTTCCCGTTAAGGCGTGAATGAGCAGGCATCTCAGCCAATATGTCTATACATGGCTGAATACACTTGGTGAAAAGCAGGGTCTCCTTTTGTCTGGACCCTGGATGGCTGCGTGTCATTCCGCACCAACGGGCAGGGCCTCCCTCACAGTAGGAACTTTGCAATAATTGCCAGAACAAATTGAGCTCAGGCTTATCGGTTCCTTTCCTTTTTCCGTTGGAAAATGGAGGGAATAGGGGAACAAGGCCAGTTTTGACCATTAACAATACGGCGTAGAAATAGATTGGATACAGCCAGTGCCCAGTCGTGTTGCAAACAGTCATGGGATAGGTTGTGTACAGGGATGATAAGATGCGACCCTGTAATCACACAGCTAACCAAGCCCCGATTTCCCCACACCCCCCAGGGTGCTCTGGTGTGTATGATATGCATTTATAGCCGTTGGCAGGGGAATTGTTGGAACTGACACACAGACCGCCGGCAGAGGTGAGAACAAAAGATGTGATGGGTTGGTGCTTGTGTTCTTTTTGCATCTGGTGAAGAACAGCAGATGCAACTCTCAAACTGTTTTCACCAGATTGCAATGAGAAAAATGGTCTTTGGTAAGAAATCTGAACATATCGGGGAAAGAAACTCATTTAAAAATCATGTTACACTTTCTTTTTTTCCCTGCACAAGTCTTTATCAGAATCTCTATGAATCATTGATATATTTCATGTACGTACATCCATCTCCCCGTGTTCAGTGTAGTAAGCATGTGTGTATGTATGTGTATGTGTAACTAACATTTTTTATTTTGTTAATTTCATGTGTATATAGGTAACTGGAAATGATAATGTATATACATAAATGTAAATGCAAACATGCAATGGCATGGGTGATTTTCTCTTTACATACATACGTATGCTCATACTCCAAAGGTTGATTCTAAATCTACAAAATGCCACAGGCTCCCTGCTAGAAATCTTTCCTTAATGAGATATTGTGTTGGATTTGCTTGAGGGTCACATACACAACCAAGGTTCTATACTGTGTTGCCCACTATAGGATGGTTGAGAGGGGAAAGGAGACAAGGCCTTACCCTAACTGGGCAGCCAGACTGTTGTTTCAAAACTGCTGAAGCAGCCAGATCACCTGTGCGTGTGACAACCCAGTCTGTATTTCTAAAATAATGTTATTTATATAGGTGTGTGTGTGTGTGTGTGTGTATGTATTCATTCTCATCCAACTGGGGTTAAGCTTTGCTCAGCTGCTTTCAAAGTGACTGGAAGTAGACAACATGAGGAGCTACAGCCAACTGAGTGGCTTTCCATCTGCCTCTGCTTTGCTTGGAAGTAACCAGCCAGAGCAATGGTTTTAGCTTTATTCATTTGTTGTTGTTGTTCTGATCTGAAGCAGAGGCTGACATGAAACAAACATAGCATTTCCTTTTGAAAATTGAATTCTGAAGTTGGCTTCATCTTTCCAGAATCACAGTGCTATTGCAGTTCCTTCCTAGCTTTGTGAATGTCATAAACAATTTGCATATAAAGCTCCAAATCTGGAGGTAATGACCACATTTGTGTTTTAGGATTTTTGAGGGGAGGGGTTTGATATTTAGTGGTTATGAAGGGATTTGTTGAGATTTGTGGGATGAATGGAACTAGTTTCCCCTATACAGGAGAAATCAAGAAATGGGGAAACAAATTCATAATAAAGAACACCTTTGCCAGTCTTTCACTGGCAATTTTTAAGGAAACACAGCAAAATGTAAAGTCATACAAATGTGGCTTTTTGAGGAACTTCATTAGCATCACCCACAAGCCATAGTTTACAATAAATGGGCACTGGGGCCCCCACAGGTCATGGCCCATAGCCAGCTTGCTGCAATGGAAGTGACGCTTACAGTAAGGCGAGTTCCCTGGATACGATGTATGAGGTATGGATGACAGTACATTATCTAAGCCAGTTGCACTGTAGTGATTTGAAATTGGAAGACACTTAGTGGAGCAAGTAGGGGGGGAAAAGGGATACTAGAGAAACACAGTGCATTAAAAGTCTCTCAGCATTAAATATGCTTAGGAGAGATAAGAAAAAGAATATTCTTAGAAAAGATTTACCATTATTCTTTAGCAGTAGGTCCTTCCCCTCCCCAAACACACACTCACACGCCTACACATCCCTACAGACAGAAATGAAAAGGGATTTCCCTCACTCAGAACATCCTTAGCATATCTTGATATCTTGAATCTTTTGGGGCCATAAGGAAAAATACTTGTTTTAGGGAGAATAAGGATTTGAGAATCTTGGCTATCAAGATTGTCATTTCTGTTTTCCACACATGCAGTGAAAGGCAAACCATGCAATTTTGACTTAGCTTCATTTCGATGCTGGTGATTGGATCACGGCTGCTCTTGCAGATACAGTTGAGGCCTATTAACTTGAGAGTAATCACAAAGGGACCCGTGATATGTACAGAATCACATTCTCCAGGGGAGACAACTTGATGGGAAGTATGGCTGCATTGCCTGGGTTCTAACCTCTGCTCCACTGTGTACAGGATGTGTAAACTTGGGCAAGTACTTAACCTCTTTGTGCATCCGAGTCCACACCTGTAAAACAAAGCTAATAGTAGTTCCTATGTCTACTACATAAGTCATTATATGTGAGGCAATGGGGCAGAGCCTTCGCACACAGCAAATGCTCAATAGATACTAGTTATTAGTACTAGTAAGCGAACGTAAGCCTTGGGGTCAGGCAGAATCAGCTTTAGATTCTACTTCTGTGTTTTTTTGGCAAACAATTTAACATTTCTGAGGCCCAGACAGTTTCCAATGCATAGAATTGCAGGGTTGCTATAAGCATGAAATCCTCTTGTGTGCCACAGGAAGGCCCAGTGTGTAGAACATAAGAGATGCTCAGTAAAAGTTTGTCTTTCCAAAAGTAGAGAAGAAAATATCCCTATGGCGTAAACTATCATGTTCATCTTTCCTCATAATTGTTTGGATCTTTTCCTTCATTATATTTGGAGGGAGGGAGTGAATTTTTCTAACTTGGGATTTCATGGTAGTTATTGGCCAGGAGTGGTGGTTCCTCAAAGTGATTGAAGTTGCAAACTCTGTATTTGATGTATAGTGAGAAATGGAAGCTTATTAGTAATGAGACATAAAATTGTACCTGGCTTGTCAAAAAGACACTCTATACCTGACATTTTTGGGGAAAAAAACCCCAAACACCATAAATATGCTTCTTCATTGTGATGATTTGGAAATTGTCAGATTCTCAAGCAGAGAAGAAGGCAAATTAGGCCTCACAAGCCTCTCCAAATACAGAGAGAATAGGAAACTGATTTTGCAATACTACAATTTGCACATGATTCTAATGAGAAAATCTGAGGGGATATCATGGCAATATGTCTCCCCAGTGGCAGCTGATCATTATATATATATACTCTCATTAGAGATGGTACCAGACACCTTTAGGAGTGTGTGTCTAGCATATTTCTGTCTTAGAACTGACCTTCCATCCTTAAAGGACTGGCCCCTGCAGCCTTGTTTGTAACAAAGAACTTGCCCATCCCCCAGGCTGAAACTGGAACAGGATGGACACTGAGCCAAGCCAGGCCAAGCACATTGTTTGCTGGGAGTATGGAAGGGAACCTGCAAGGATGGCTGGGGCGCTGTGCCCTGCAGAAGCAGAGCAGAGGAAGTGGGACAGAGAAGAGGGAGGCGGGGAGGGCATGGGAAGAGGGCAGGCTCTTGCTCCTTGTTTCAGTCCCTCTGGAGGCTGAGCCCAAACTCCTGTGTGTGGATTCTATGTGAGTTACCTCTGTAGTTGTGCACTAATTTCTTTCTTTGCCTTAAAGCCATCTTGAGGGAATGTTGTTTCCCTCAGACCTAAACTTTACTAGGGGGAGTTCCCAAAACTTTACTAGGTTAGTCCCTAGATAGATACCTCATGGGAAACTGGCCTCAAGTTGTGGATCCAAGGAAAAACCACTGAGAGATTTCCATGGACTTAATCCTCTTCTCTGTCCCCTAGATTGTTTTGAACACCTTTATTAATTAGGTGAACTGTGGAAGGTAAAGTCGTAACAAGATGGCCTTTGAAGAAATGGTGGTGACATCATGAGCTGCATGTCCCGTAACTCTGCGTGACTAGAACATCATGTCATGAAAGGATTTTGAATACTCATTTTTAAGGAAATGCAGTATGATATAGCATTTAAGTAAAATAGTAAGTTTCTATTGTAAATGTTGTAAGTTATTGTAAATGTTTGTAAAATAGTAAGTTTCTATTGTAAATGTTGTAAGTAGAACAATACTAACAGGAATTGTTTGCAAAATGGTGAATAGAGAATCACTATTGGAATTATTTACCTTTTGTAAATGACCATTTATTTCAAAAAAAGTAATATTACTATTCACACAGTAAAAAGAAGCTATTTGCTTCTCTTGAGAAATATGTCTTCATTAAGCTATATATATAAATAGCTATATATATATATATATATATATATATAGCTTAATGAGAAAATATATATATTTTAAGTGACAAGGTCTTGCTTTATTGCCTAGGCTGGAGTGCAGTGGCACAATCATGGCTCACTGCAGCCTCAACCACCTGGGCTCAAGTCATCCTCCCGCCTCAGCCTCTTGAGTAGCTGAGACTACAGGCCTATATCACCATGCCTGGCTAATTTGTAAATGTTTTTTTTTAGAGACAAGGTTCCTCCAGGTTGCCCAGGTCGGAGCCTTATATTGTTTATGTGACTAGTATACCTCCTTCCCAGAGCAGATTCCATATCTTGGTGGGTCACTAAGTTTCTCTGTAGAATTAGAAATAGAATTAGAAATGCATAAATATTCCTTTCCCTGTGTTTTCTGGATGCTTTGATCCTCTATGCTGTTGACCTTCTTGCTTCATTTCGATGTTAATTTTCAAAATGGACCATTACAATTCAGTTGATTTGAAAACAAAATTCCAGCCCACGTAGTTCTTTTTTTTTTTTCCCCATGTAATTCTTTCTGAGAGTTAATTTATTTCCAAGCTATCAAAATTTAAAAATGTTTTGGAGATCAAAGTGGCAATTCTGTTTTGCGAATCTGGTAACTCTAAAAACTCTGAGATTCTTATTGCTACTTCTATTTTATTTTATTTAGTACAATGGGAAGTATGTGTGCTACTAGCAAAAGGCCCATGCAGTTAGAAGATTAGCCAACATGCCATTCTTTGTAAAAAATGACAATTGTAACTATCAGATCCAAAGTTATGATTGAGAGAGGCCAGGGGGCTGGAGAATGACTAGAGTTAATAGATTTGGTGCTGTTCTTTGCTTTTTTTTGGTTTTCTTTTTAGTAGCTGTAGGGGTATATGTGTAGAAAGTAAGGTGTTCCAGTTCCTGCAGACAGTGACCCTATTTTCAATTTCAATTGAAAACAATATCTAGGGCATATTCTTGGGCAGCCAGGCCAACTGGTTTATTTCTAGTGAGCTCTGTGAAGAGCATGTTTAAAATACTCCTGAGGGTTTACTTGGGAGCTGAAGTTGTTTGATATTACAAGGCTTATTTTGAAATGATTGATTCCATTTGTGGATAGTGTCATTTCCTGAAGTTATGAGTCAAGATTATTGTTAAACATTGACAGACCCTGTTGAGGATTTTCTAAATATGTCCAGTGGCTTCCTACATTTTATTTTAGTACTAATCATTCACATCTAGACCATGATGGAGGATTCTAACTGGTTTTGCCACAACCTTGACTTCAACGTCAGCTCTGGGCTTGGTTCATTAATGTCTGCTTTCAAGTCTGAGAGGTCTGGCTATTATTCACTGTGATGCTAATGTTTCCTCCTAGTCCTAGATATTAATAAATGGGTGTGGTTGCTTTCAGTCCCCTGCGGCTTTGAGTCACAGCCCACATTCACTTCTAGCCAGTGTTTTGATCAGTGATTCTGTAGTGAGGATAGTTTTGGCAGGGAACTGTCAGCTCCTGTAGCAAGCTCTACCCTGCTGGGGTTCCCATACTCTAAGTTGACCAGCGCAGTGAATCAAAACATCCAGAAAACAGATGGGAGGGGATATTCCTGGACAAACCATGGTCTTTGCTTGCAGTGACATGTGAAGTTTTTTAGCTTATCTACCAATTTTTTTAATGGAGACAAAGGGAGGGAGTGTTGTGTGATGGGCCGAGAGGACAGTGGGTTGGTGGAGAAATCAGTGGGAAGGGGTGAGACTAGGTTTGGACAGGAAAAATAATAAGAATTGTGCAATATGTTAACTTTTTTTTTTTTAACACCTTGCTAAACCACCAAACTTTTTCCCTCAGATGTGACCTTGATTTTTTTTGAAAGTTAGAAGCATAAACATGCCAGATAAGCACAAAAACTCTGAGCTTACATAAAGCATATAATGATGTTATCAATAAAATTTTAAAACGGAATTACCATAGTGGTACGTATTTAATTATGCACACACTTCTTACTGTGCTATATAGTAATAATAGCAAGCGAATCACATAAACACTGTAGCTGGTGTTACTTTTAATAGGGAAGGTAACTAATATTTATTGAATCCCTAATATCTGCCGGGCTCCATGCTGGGTGCTTTACATATGTTATCTCATTTAATAGATAGCTAACAAGGTGTTTCCAGGCTCGGTGTGGGCAGAGGAGGGAGAAATGATACTTCTGGGCCCTTCTAAAGATGCAGAATTCTCTTTTCCTTGTCAGGGGCACACATTTTCCCATTGGTCCAGGCATCTGTCACATCTCCTTGGTTTAGGAATGTGTGCTTCCTGAGCCCTGGAATCTTCGTCACCCCTGGACAGAGTGAGGACACAGTGCCCAGAGTTGGGAGTTGACCGAACCTACCTTCAGATGGGATTTCTGCTTGAAAACCAGGAAGCAGAACTCAGAGTAAGTCAATGGTTTTTGAGGAGAATGTGAACAGGAGACTCACTGCAGCCCCCAGCACTACTCTCCTCTTTCTCCCCCAACGCACAGCCTCCCAAAGAGAAGAGAAGGAAGCCAAAGGGTGTGTTTCAGAGAAGGCCCCACCACCTTCACCCCTCTTATGCCCTTCCAAACATGTTCATTGACAATAGCATTTCACTATTTAGAGTCTGGCTCTTTCATCTTTTGGGATTAGGGAATTCTTTGAAAGTCTGACAACAATCTTGACTACACTCTTCAGAAAAATGTACCAATATTTACACTTCAGGTTAACATTCCTTGATTTAGAGATTCACACAGACCACCAATGAAAAGCTCTGGGAGGATGAGGGAGGTAGTTGAGAGTCTATCAGCCATTGATTCTCTTGAGGATGATACTGGGATGGGGTGAGGAGCTGGGGCTGAGATTAGAAGAAGCAAGGATAGGAGAACAGTGCTGAGAGCACTCATGAAGGTGCCTACAAGGAAGCGAGAAGGAGCCCAGAGGGGAAAAGGGAAAAGAGACAACAGAAAGGGCCCTTGAAATGGTACTCCAAGGGGGAGATGGGAAATTCTAAGTCCAGGAAGACAATTAAGTCGGGTAAGAAAGTGAGGTATTGAGATAAAAACACAGAATTGCAATAACAAGAAGTTGTTTACTACAATATGTTGAATCCTGAATGGTATATAACTTAGTGTGAATTACGCTTTCTAGACATTCAACTGCTATCAAAGAATAATTGCCATGCTAAATTATTTATATTTGTGGAGCAAATGACTTTAGGCACTAAGGCTTTTATCTCTTCCCCTGAGGAACCTTTTGAACTTTGTTTTCTTAAACTCTATGCCATCCAGGCAGGTGTGTTACCGGAAAACTTCAAGGATCTTGAGTTATTAGCCCTTATTATTGGTGCTGCCACCATTGACATGCCCTAGATGCCCCCCACCTTTTTTTTTTTTTGTAAGAGATTCATTATTGGATACTAGTCAGGCATCTTACATTAACAACTATTGTTTGATTTCTGTTTCCTTTTGGTGAAGTGAAAAAAATTATTTCAATTTTTGGAGCAGAGAGGATAATATGTCATTTTGGTAAAGTTACTGCCTATATTCCATCACTGAGAAAATGCTAGCCATATGTGATTGGTTGAATTGTGTCCCTCCTAGAAGATATGTTGAAGTCCTTACCTCTAGTACCTATGAATGTGGCCTTATTTGGAAATAGGGTCTTTGCAGATATAATCATGTTAAGATGAGGCTGTTAGAATGGGTCCTTAACCCAATATTGAGGCAGGAGAATAGGGTCTGAAGGCAGAGAACCTAAGGCCGATTCATGCTGACTTCCTTATTTTTAACTGACAACTTATAATTGTAATATATTTATGGGGTACAAGGTGATGTTTTGATATATGTATACATTGTGAAATGACTAAAGCAAGCTAATTAATATATCCATCATCTCACAGTCTTCTTTTTAATGGTGAGAACATTTGAAATTTACTGTCTTAGCAATCAGAAGGAAAAGGAAAACCCCAACTTTTCACGCCTAAGTAACAAAAGGACCAGAGGCTGCTTCCTTTGCACTCCCCTCCCCTTTTTGCCTAGCAGATGGAAGATTGAGAGTACCTCTGATTGGTACTCCTATGCAAACCAATTGCATAGGAGTGTAACTTTGTAACTTCACTGCAGCCTCTGAATGCGGGCCAAGTCTTCGTTTGCATAGGAGTGCAACTTCGTAACTATTTAGCCTCTGATTGGTTGTGGAAAGCAACCAATCAGACGTTCGCATAGGAGTGTAACCTTTATAACTTCACTTCAGCGTCTGATTGAGGGCCACTACTTCATTTGCAAGGGGTGTATACCAAATGGCCAATGGGAAACCTCTAGAGGATATTTGGACCCCAGAAAATTCTGTAACAGGGCTCTTGAGCCCCTCTACTTGGCCTGCTCCCACCCTGTGGAGTGTACTTTCATTTTCAATAAACCTCTGCTTTGTTGCTTCATTCTTTCCTCGCTTTGTTTGTGCATTTTGTCCAATTATTTGTTCAAAATGCCAAGAACCTGGACACCCTCCACTGGTAACAATATGACTGATGTCCTTCTAAGAATAGGAGCAGACAGACACACAGGGAAGGACGTCATGAGAAGATGGGAGAGACAGGGTTTGGGCTCATGCTGCTACACACCAAGGGATGCCTGGGGCCATGAGAAGCCGGAGGAGCCAAGGCAGCTCCTCCCCTAGTGGCTTTGGAGGGAGCATGGCCCTCCCAACATCTTAATTTTAAACTTCTACCTTCCAGAACTGAGAAAATAAATTTCTGGTTTTTTTTTTTTTTAAGTCACCCAGCTTGTGGTACTTTGTTACGTCAACTTAGGGAACTAATACACCATGAATAATTATTTTTCTATAGTTAGTAATCATTTTGATCCGATTTTGAATGAGTTCTGTAGTTTTATATACTGTTTGAGATAGAATACTCGTGAGTAATAAAAATCCAAAATATTTTCCCAATTAATATTAAATTCAAATACCCTACTTGTATAGGCCACATATGTAACATTTATATATGTGATGACTCAAATTTACCTTTTCACAAAATGCAAAATTGCTATTTTCCTTTTAAAACTAAAAAATTAATGTATTACCGTTAGTGAACAGAAAATATACATAACAATGTCATATAATTCTTTAGTACTTATTACCTGAGATATTCTAAATAAGATTCTGACTTAAAAATACCAAAAGATATATTTACTCCTAAATCAAAAAATTACTTCAAAATAAATACTTTTAAGAAAGTTTTTAAATATTGCCTGACAGTCACTATTTGTGTCTAGGACATCTAATTATTGAAAACAATGGCAAAAAGAAGAGAAAATCACAAATGGCTAAGTAAAAAGCCTCTGCAAAACAGCTTATGCAATAAATAAACCATATGGTCAAGGGATATCAAAAGTCTCAAATTTATTTGGAGACCAGAGTCCATCTGATCCTGCAAATTACCTTCAGGGAAAGATGGTGGTGCTACCCTAGTGACTCCCATGGGTGTCTGTCATGCGTATGACTTCCAGGACTGTTTTAAACAGCAAAGACGACACCCAATTCTGAGATGTGATTAGCTGAGTAAGTACAGCCTTTGTAGTGGTGGTTGCCTGTTTATGCTATTGCCTCCCTGCCCTGCATAAGGCTTCTGTGAGCTGCTCCTCCTGTTAAATTAGATGTGTTTTGGATCTTACTCAGCTTCTTACTTTTTTGTCATTTGCCTAAGTGAAATTTATCATAAAGTCTGTTGTTTTGAATTCAATGCCAGGAAGACTAAATGCAAATGTACCCAAAGGAGTTCATTCCAAGATGGCTCTGAGATGTGAATATCATTGCAGAATCATATCAAGGTCACTTGTATTTATTTTTTCCCCCCTAAACAGTTTCTTGACTTTAAAATGCCTTTGGAATTTTAAACTGAAAATTCTAATCCCTTTCAGTGAGCTCAGTCTCTATGCAAAACTTGCTTCCCGCCTGCCAAATTGAAAGCATCTGGATGGAATACTGAATTTAGGTCATTTTTTTTTGTTTGTTTTTAAAACCAGTGTGTCCTCCTCTAGAAGAAAGGAACTCAAATCCAATAACATCACACAGAGAAGAAGGTCAAATTGTTCCAACAAGAGCTTTTCTTTTCAACAGTTGGTTGGAATTGAGTATGGGACACTTTCCCTCTTCCCTGTCTCTCCTTCCCCAGACACCAAATCTCGATGCCTGATTTAAATTTTTGAGGAGTTACAGCCTTTCACTCTCAGTTGTCAGTATAGCACCATTCTCTCCTAAGAGGAATGATTAGAGTATTCCTAGTTAATAACCTGAGGTTAAGCAGAGGGGAACAACACTTTTCCATCTTCCCAGGGAAGGCTCCTGGAGTGGTGTAGACAGGGTTTCTCGGACTTGAAAGTGCATAGGAATCCTCTGAGGGTCGTGCCAGCCTGCAGATTTTTCTGAGGTCACCCCGGGATGGGGCCTGAGCTTTTGCATTTCTGAAAAGCTCCTAGGTGGTACCAACAACTGCTAGTTGGTGGACCACATCTTGAGTAGCAAGGAGTGGCACACTTTGAGAACATCTAGTTTAGGTCAACTTTTTGGGTCCAGACTTTCTCCCAACACCTGGCCGTTTCTGGGCTTAGTATGGTGGTGTGCATATAGGACTTAGCATTAGTATCTACCACACATGGATGTCATTCCACCACTTCCTCTTCCCCCTTCATCCCAAATCTCTCCCCACGAGATGCACTAACTGGTATTTTAAAAATCAGTGTTTATAGAAACTTGCCATTGCAGAACAAACATTTTTAATTGAGGTGAGTGTGAGAAAACAAGAGAAGAGGTTTATCTACATTGAACCTATATCCCATCATCAAAAAATTCAGAATATAATTTTACCAGAGGTGATAGAGTGTCCTTACTATGTACTTAGCACTAAGGTAAGTAATAGCCACAATGATAGCAAATTGAGACATATTTAATTTTCAGCTTTTCAAAAGCTTTAAATAAAAAAGATGATAATAATATGACCAAAGCTATTATATCCACAGCAGCACTTAAGACTGATAGATATAATGTTCCACTTAGGAGCTATTACCGTACGATTAACTAGATGGTATTAAAAAGAAGTTTCTTAACACACTTAAAGTTGTAAAGCTGTTCAGAAATAGATCTGTGCTTCTCAAGTAAATACAAACAAGGACTGCAGTCATTTTAGTGGATAATAAAAGAAATCAACAAGCCAACTCCAGCTCCCCATGGATGAGATTTAAAGCAACAAATCTATGCTACTTTATGCAATTAACATAAAATATACTTAAATTTGGAAGATTTACTCTGCCATCACCTTCCCACACAACAAACACAAATCCTGGGCTAATTTGCCTTCATTAATTCACATGCAATTGCAGGGCTGATTTCTGCTTTCAGATGCTTATGTGCAATCTAGCTTCAAGTTAAATTACTGCCTATAGGGCCCTTTAGCCTCTGTTCAGATCCTGAAGGAGTCACAGGTTATACACATCATAAGCCTTAAGCCTGATTCCCCAACCCTGAGGGAGGCTCTATTGCTGCACACAGAATCAAAGGGGTTTGTGGAGAACAATCGCTTGCCAATTGTCTGGCAGAACTCAGACCCAGCTGCTTGGCTCTGGAAGGGAGAGGGCTGTGGTGGTCTCGTGTGGGAAGAGATATTTTCCAAGATGCCTTTTTGATGGGCAACTTTCCTGACCGTGCTTTCCCCCAAGTATGGCAAAGAATGGGCCTAATAAATTATGATTGAGGGCCAAATACATCATTAACAACTTTTGGTGTTTTGGAGTTCTTTTTAGAACAGGATTTTTAGAATGTTCCACTATTCCTCTTCAGTAAGGAAGACCCTATTCTGAAATAGAATAAATACTGCAGAATATTTCAATATTATCACTTACAGTAAAATAAGAGAATGGAGGGACACAGGAAGGAGGTTGTAGGGAATGAGAAGGCAACCAGATGGAGAAGGTTTCATAGCAAGACTCAGGCAGACAACAAAAGAGAAGCAGAGCTGGAGAGAAGAGGCAGGATGAAGAGGAAATGCCATGATCAGAAAGACAGTCATGTTTGTTTAAACACACACATTATGCTGTAGATGGGTCTTATTTAAGAGTGTTTGAAGGAAGACTAGCTCCTTTACTCATAAAAGGAGTTGACTGATAACCCAGATTATTCACTGATAATCTACATTTTAAAATTAGGACATAAGAGGGTAGCAGCTGTGTGAGGTCAACTGGGACACAGCCAGCTATGGATTGCCTGGATGGAAAACGGGGTGGGGTAGAGGCTGGAGAATTCTCAGCTTTCTCTATTTTAAGTTTTGGTTTTCCTCAATTCCCAAAGAGCTAAGATCTTGCCAAGTATTTTACGTATTTTATATTTAAAAAAAATAACACCAATGATGAGGGAAAACCTCCAAACATATTATTTGATCCTTCCATCATATTTGATCCTTCCAACAAGTCTGAGAAGTAGAAGGAACAGGCATTCATACCAGTGTCATCCAGTCAAAAGGCAAATGAGGAAACAGACCTGGCATTGAATTTCTTGGAGAAAATTACCCAGCTAGGAAGAAGTAGTCATATTCATAGTGGTTAAATAGGGAGTGGCTCTGCCACCAGGATATTTTGGGCAAGTAATTTAACTTTTCTGTGCCTCAGTTTCCTCATCTATGAGGAAAATGAGAATGATAATAAGAATACCTGACTTTTAGGGTGGTTGTTAGCATTAAATGAGATAGTACAACAAGCACTTTGAACAGCATTTGGCAAAACTCTTAAGTGCTAAATAAATGCTGGGTATGACTGTAATTATTAAGAGAGATTAAGCTATTCAGACCAGGTGTTCTAGATTCACATCCCAGAGCTCATTTTAATAAAGTATAATTAGACAACCACTGAGGAATCAGTGAGAAATCAGAGATTACTACCTCTTTTCAGAATCAGGGAATGCATCAAACACACATGATGCTCTACAATGGAAGAGAAAACAGAGGTTTCAAGCAGAACACAAGGTCTATTTAGAAGGTTTCTGACTGGAAAAAGTTCTACCAGAAATGCATTCATGCACTGAATGTTTGTCTCTGCCCTAAAATTCATATGCAATTCTAACTCCCTAGAAGGTGGGGCCTTTGGGAGGTACTTAGGTCATAAAGGTGGAGCCTTAAGGAATGAGATTAGTGGCCTAATAAAAGGAGATACAAGGGAGATGATTTCTGTCTCAACCATTTGAGGATACAACCAAGAGACAACCACCTGCACACCAGGAAGAGAACCCTCACCAGACACCAGATCTGCCAGCACCTTGATCTTGGATTTCCCAGTTTTCAGAACTGTGAGAAATAAATGTTTGTTGTTTCAGCCACTTAATCTATGGTATTCTGTTAGAAGCCTGAACTGCCTGAGACAGACTCATTAATCAAGAAGTCTTTTTTTGTGTTTTTTGTTTTTTTTTTTAAGATAAAGTGTTTTATTGCAAAATGTCTCCCATCCAAAACTAGGTTTTTGTGGCTAAAAATGTTTTGCTCCCAATACATCTTTCTCCAAACTTTTTGTTTGTTTTTACAAAGTTATGTAATTATATTATCTGTTTAACCATGCATAGTTTTAATTTTTAAACATAAAAGCAGCTCTATTAAGTTTAGAAGTCCTTTAAGCATTGGAGGGAGATTTGGTTTGTAGGTTTTAACTGCCAAATATAAAAAGTACATCATCTTGTGGTCTTACCCAGGAACAATGACAAAAAAAGAGACAATCCTAGGTATGGGAAAACCTCAGAGGGGTAACTCCCAAATCATGTAGAGAACATAGAATATCCAGGCCAGGTCACGCTTTGCATTTGATAACTGAAAGAAGGAAAGAAAAAATTCAAGCCTACTACTTCAAATACATTGAAGTTTATTATGTAGCAGCCACTTGGTTTCTATACCCACCTAGGAGCAAATAAAGGAATGGGGGCACCCAAACCATAGGCTAGAGGATTGAGGTTAGCAATAGACTGTGGAATGGGGCCACCCCAAACGGTGAAGCTTGTTAAATGATAGGGTTACGAGAGTTCATTTTTTAGAACTCTGTAGGGTAAATTCTACAGTGAAGGGGGTCCAGAATTTGAACTTAAATGTCTCTATTTAAACGTTTTCCAGTAATTTATGAAAAGTTCTTTACAAAAGCAATGCTCAACGTGAAGATGCTGTTACCTATACAATTTAGATAACAAATATTAATTTGACATAAAGTTGAAAGTTCATCATTTTGATGTCATTTAGAACAGAATTATAAGGTTCATTCTTTATGATAAATCATGTTCTTTTGCTTGCTTCTCCAACTTGAGTTCTCATATCTTTATATTCCCACATCTGGCAAATAATTTTAAACTTGTAGAATCTCTTAGAAGATGATGATGTAGTCAAAAATATTGTTAGGAGAATATGACCTTCCAGTGGTTTTATAAATAGCCATATTGAAGAAACCCAAAACATAGAATAAATGACTCAAAATTTGTGCCTCCTTAAGGTTATTTAAATTTGCATATTCATATTAAAAAAGAGCTGCCCTCTTTTCCAAAAAATAATTTCATTAATGGCTCCGGAATCTTTGTCTTACAAACTGGTCTATTAAAAATTTTACCCATCAATCGTATGTTTTAATTAACTAAACTACAGACTTTATTTGGATTTCTCCAATTTTCTCACTAATATCTGTTTTCTATTCCAAGATTCAATCCAGGATCCCACATTGTATTTAATTGTCACAGCTCTTTAGTCTCCTCTAATGTGTGACAATTTCTTAAATTTTCCTTGTCTTTCATGATATTGACACTTTTGAAGAGTACTGGGTAGGTATTTTATAGACTGCCTGTCATACCATTTAGTAAAATTTTCATACCTTAAAAATAGAAATCATAGAATTTATGAGCTGGAAGTGACTTCAGAAATCATTGTATTGATGAGTCCAAATTCCTGGTTTTACTGCCTTGGAAAGCAAGGCCTCCATGGTTTAAATGGCTTCCCTGTAGTCAGATGCCTGCTGAAGCAGGGCCAGGATCAGTACTCAGTTCTTTTGCCTCACACATGATGCTTTTCCAAGGCACCATGCAAATAATGCATCTGTCTCTACCCAATAAACACCTTACCACAATGGGAACCTACAAACCCCGAGGATGCTGTTTTATGCTGCAGGGGCATTGTTCACATAGAATGTCTTGTGAATGCAGTTACAAAGTCAGGTGGTACTATGTCTACTTGAACTATATATAAGATGATTGGAGGTGGCTTATAATAAAAGAGAGTGAAACAAACATATAGCAAGATCCTGCAGGTTATTTGGATATGATGTGATTGGCAAGTGGTCCTAGTCTTCTACCCAGACCTTATTTTTAGAAGAGGGTGGCTGAAAGGCAGAAATTTTTATCATTTTTGGCAAGGGACTGAGGTAGGAAGTGACTCCTCCTTTCACTTGAGACTTTCTTATTTCAGTGTGCATTGTGTGTTTTCTTTGCAATAATCATTCTTTTCCTTACATGTCAAATAAACGAAAATAAGTTTTTATTCCTCCCTTTTCATTACAGACAGGTACTGGAAGGCTGACCAAATCCAAACCAAAATGAAAACTCAAACACTGTTTTCATTAATCTTGTAATTCATAACTCCATATTTTATGTAATAGAACTTCCTGTATCTGTACTGTCTGTGTTAAGGTGGAGTTTTGCTATAGTTACCAAAATAAGATACATAAGCTAACAGAGCGGGATAAAAGATTTGGAAACCACATATCTAACAAAAAACTAGTGTTTAGAACACATAAAGAACTCTCAAAACTCAACAGTGGAAAAAGCAAACAATCTAATTAGGAGGTGGGTAAAAGACATGAAGAAACGTATCACCAAAGAATATATCCAGATAGCCAATAAGCACTTGAAAAGATGTTAAACATCATTAGTCATTAGAGAAATGCAAATTAAAGCCACTATGACATAGTGCCATACACCAATCAGAATGGCTGACGTAAAACAGTGCCAACACCAAATGCTGGTGAGGAAGTGGAGGAGCTGTGTTACTCATACATTGCTGAGGAGAATGTAAAATGGTACAAACACTCTGGAAAATACTTTGGCAGTTTCTTAAAAAAAATTAAACATGCAACTGCCATACCATCCAACGGTTGCACTCGGGCATTTATCCCGGAGAAATGAAGACATGTTTACCCAAAAATATGTACACGAATGTTTATATCAGCTTTACTAATAATGCCCCCAAACTAGAAACAACCCAGTTGTCCTTCAGTGAGTGAAAGGATAAACACATTGGGGCACCTCCACAAAGTAGAAAATACTCAGCAATAAAGGAAGTCATTGATACATGCAATGCCTTGGATAAATTGCTGAGTGAAAAAGCAAATATGAATAGGTTAGATCGGCTGGGCGTGGTGGCTCACGCCTGTAATCTCAGCACTTTGGGAGGCTGAGGCAGGCGGATCACGAAGTCAGGAGTTCGAGACCAGCCTGGTCAACATGGTGAAACCCCGTCTCTACTAAAAACACACAAAAGATTAGCTGGGCACAGTGGCACACACCTATAATCCCAACTATTTGGGAGGCTGAGGCAGGGGAATCACTTGAACCCGGGAGATGGAGGTTGCAGTAGCCGAGATTGTGCCACTGCACTCTAGCCTGGGTGACAGAGCAGGACTCTGTCTCAAAAAAACAAACAAAAAAACAGAAAAGTTTAGGCCTCATGTGGTTCCTTTTGTATAACATTTTTGGAATGACAAAATTATAGAAATGGAGGTCAGATTAATAGTTGCCAAGGATTAAGGAGTGAGTGGAGGTGGGAGGGAAGTGGGTGTGGCTATAAAAGGGTAACATAAAGGGCCCTGTGGTGATGGAAATGTTTTGTATCTGGACTATATCAATCTCAATATCCTGGCTGGGATGTTGGACTATAGTTACCAAGAAGTTAGCAGTGGGGTGCACTGGGTAAAGGGTAGTCAGGATCTCACTGTATTATTTCTTCATAACCTTATGTGAACTTATAATTTCCTCAAAACAAAGAGTTTAGAAAGAAAGGGGGCCTACTTTTTATTGAAAATACTTTTGTTTGAATTTTTAAAAATGATCAGATATTCACGAATTATTAGTGCAATAAAAATATCAAATAGGAGAGGGAAGGAGAATGTAAAACAGTTGTGGGTCTTAATTAAGGAACTGTGAAGACACAGAACTTGGCTCATTGCTTCCCTTCAGTCACAGCCAAGAGGGAAACATACAAGTGTTACATAGCTGTCATGTAGATGGAAAAATACAAGTAATTCAAAGACTGGTGCATATTTGGGGCCAAGATTATTTTCATATTATGCGGTATAAAAAACATATTAGAAATGCCTTATTTATACCTGTTTGTATATGGCGATTCCTGGTAGACAAATGCATTCATGCTTTTATTGGTATTATAAAACTTTGGGATTCAAGAACTCACTTTTCAATACAATGACCCATACTTTTCTTCTTATAAAACAGAAAATTTAAAGAAAATAAACACAATTTCTAGGTGGAAAAAACTGAGAATTGTTGGAAGGATGATAACAAACGTAGAACGATCCAGCCATTATTCTTGTTGGAATTGGTGTGTAACCGCTCTTTTTAACTTAGTTTTTGGTGCAAGAGTTTTGTGATAATTCTAAGTGGTGATAAAACATCTGTGATAAATAATTTTTAAAAACATAAAATTTCACACATACAGTACATAAAAAAACAAAAATATCAAATACCTAGAGTTAGGAAGACTGGAAATGAATCGGACATAGATGAAGACAATGATAAGAGTTAAACAATATAAGAACTGAATGGAATGAGGAGATATCACTGGAGGACTGTTGGGAGGGGGTGTTTTTTGTTTTTTGTTTTTTAATTCATCTGGAATAACCAGCACTGTGGAAAATAGTGAGTAGTATTTGTCCTTCCAGATACTAAATGTATTTTAAAGCTTTAATGATTGAATCATTGTGGTACTAAGACCACAACAGACAGAAAGATCAATGGAACAGAACCCAAATTTCAGAAATAGCTGACCACAAATAGGAACTTAGAATTCAGTGCATGTGGTATTTCAGTTCTTATAAAGGGAAAGCTTCTCAAAGCATCCCTAAGCAGTAGTGTGCTATTAGACATTTAACTATCAGCTCTCTGAAAAAGTATGTAAACTTTTCAGTCAACTGATTCTCCAAGAATGCTTCTCTTGATTTTTTTTTCTTTGACTCTGTAGTCAACATTCAGCCATGATTTGACAAATGGAGCTTATTCCAGTCTGCTAACTCTTTTCCCAATAAATTTATTGCCATTAAATCTGATATGTGGCTTATTGTTAAACTATTTCTCACCCTTGTATAAATTATTAATTAAAAACTCTTTCAGCTTCAGCACTAAATCAGGCCCTGATTTCTAGCACTTGCTGATTTCCATAGTATAAATGCTTCCACCATGACCAATATTAAGCTACTGACATAGTCACTGAGTGTGGAATTGGGAAGAGATGCAGGGCAGTACACCACTGCCAGGTATTCCCACTCTCCAGATGTGATAGTCATAACTGACTTCAAGAGCATAGATAATAGCAAATAATTAGGAACTGCTATACTTTGAGTATTTATCACCTTTGTTTTTTTATATAATTTAATAATTTTCCATAATTTTAAAATAATGGCTACATTTTACAAGTAGTTGAAAATTTCTGAAAATTTGACAGTAGGCTTTCATAAGCTGTTGTGCTTTTACTCCAACATACCGCTGTCCTGAGGCAGAACCACAAAGTAAAAGATTTTAAACTTCCTGAAATATTTAAATCATAAAGTAAAAAAAAAAAGGTATAAATAACAGAAAATTGATTAGTTGCCTTTCTGAAAGGCAATTTAGCAATATATATCAAAATATAAACTTTACCAACTCTTTGACCAAGCCATATTTTATCCATTAATTCAACACATTAATGAGAGTGTATTATGGGCCAGCAAGTTCTAAGAATTAATTTCACAAACGTATAAAGATGTACAAGGAGGAGGCTTACCACAATGTTTTTATCATAACAAAAAAGTCCAAAAAATGTTAAGTGTTCACCAACACAGGATTGGCTAAATAAATGATGGTTCATTGATATAATGGAATACAAAGTGAACATTAAAAATAAAGCTGGAGATCAATGTTTATAGTAATGGAAATATGGCCGTGGTACACTTAAAAGCAAAACCATTAGGTTTTAAGAGTATGTATAGTATGATCTCATTTTGTAAAAAATTATATCTCTATACATGTACATATATGTGTACAGAAAATCTGGAAGGATATGTACAAATTGTTAAAGAGGCAAACCTTTCTATTTTGAATGAATGGCTTATAGTGAACATGCATTACCTCTATAATAAAAAAAGTTCTTTTTAGTAAAAGTTGCTGTGATAAATACTTCTATGTCATAGTTGAAGAATGTTCTAGAAAAGGAGCTTTAGACTTGAAACTAAGTCTTTGGGGTTTTAATATCATTATCATTCCCTTTAGTTGGGTATCTCTTTGAAAATTCTCGTGGTAAAAAGTAAAAAGTTTCTTTTTTTTTTTTTTTTAAAAGGGGTTTGCCTTTCATCTTCATTTTCCTCTGGCTGTGTGACCTTGATTGGGATAATTACCTACTCTGAGACTTATTTTCCTTATCTGAGAGGGAGGTAGACTGTGTTCTCTTCCACGCTATTTACTCTCTCACTGATGACTTTGAACCAGTTATTTAAATGTTCTGCTGTTTAGTTTCTCTATGGGAAATGGGGATAATGGTAATAGTGGTACCTATTTAATAGGGTTATTGTATTAAATGGAGTAAAATAATGTGCCTGGTATTGAATAGGTTTTGGTTATTCTTACTACATACAGAATAGGATGCTGCTGCTGCTGCTGCTGCTACTAAAATATGCCTCAAAGATTTGTTGCGGGGATTGCGTTTACTAAAATATTGGCACCTAGTAAGTATTCAACAAATACAAGTTGCATCTACACTGAAAGTAATAGAATAAAAACATAGCCTAAGTTTTCTTTATTTCTAGAGAATAGCCAATATAATTTATCCCATGTCATATCCAGAATCTAAATAATAAAAGATTGAATGCAAGACTCTTGATTTTCATTTATTAAAGAAAATACCCCCTCCCTGTTCAGTTATCCAGTGTGCATATGTATGTGTGTGTGTGTATGTATATATTTTTTTTCTATTTTAAAATCTGGGCTGTCTTATTAAGCAACACAAATAATATTGTATAATTTTATTTCCAGAAATCTCTGTTGGATCATCCTAATTCTTTATGATTCCCTTAACTTAAAACAATTTGTACTGCCTTACTTGATATTCTCTGTAAATGGAAGCCATACAATTATGCTATTTTAAATAATTTAAAGTGCCATGTTCCCTACCACCTATTCGCTTGGACAATATATTATTCTGTGTACATGGCTATCGGATGCCAACATGCTGCCTGGTCTATTAATGAGGAGCCATTAACCATGTGAGAATCAGAGACAATATATATATAAATGATATGTTTTAATTTAACACATGACAGCAAGGTAAGGCTGAGTGACAGATCATATTTAGCTACAAATAAGGGAAGAACTCATTGCTTAGAGTGTTCAAGTCACAGGTGAATAGCAAAAGGTTTTTATTCCTTCCCTGACAGAATAAATTTATCTCCTTAAAAGTCACCTTTATGCTTTCTACTTATCAGGAAGGCTGCATTCTGTATTTCAATTTTATGTGGACAAGACATTAATTTTAAGTGAAAGACATTGTTCTGTGCTGGAATTAAATGAGGTCGTTATAGGTTTGAGTGGTAAAGGTGGAGGGTTTGGGCTCATGTTTGACTTTAATGAGAAAAGTCCTATGTGAATATGGTCCTGTTAACTTTTCTGGCACCAAAAGCAACATATAAATGGGGCAATGAGGTTGAAAGCCATCAGTAGCTTCTGTAAGTACCTGGAGTCGGGTGTTCATCTGATATCATCAGCAAGGAAAGGTAGCGTAAGAATATATGCTTTCCTTTCTCAGTCAAGAGATTGCTATGGCCACTTAGAATTGATTTTACATAGAGGAACCTGAAGAGTGTTGAATTCTGCTGTTGAGAAAGGAACTTCAGAGGTCACCTTGTTTAAACCAAAGTTTAATCCTTTCAACAGTCTATCCACTTCTTAAATGCCTCCAGAGAGATATTTAGTCACTTCTCTTAATATGGAAATGTCACCAAATTGGCAGGATAGTAAGGTGATGATTAGGACAGAATATTTAAAACAACCTTAATATGTCCCATGTCTTCATGAAAACAAAGGAGTTTTGTTCAAATAAGGCCAATAACACCAATTCAGCTTGATTCAGGGAAGGCTCAGGTGATTGACTATAGAAGAGCATGAGCTAATTATTAAATAAATAACAACTAGTTTAACTTCCTCCTGCCACAGTCGCACTTCCTGAAAGGGCAGTTTACATAATTTTCACTTCCTCACCTCTTATTCATCACTTTCTATATCACCTGGTGAGACCTGGCTTTTGCCTTTTCTCATCAATTGAAATGGCTTTGAAACTCAAGATGTTTGTGCCCAGTCCCCAGACTCTGTTCAGACTTAAATTACTTGACCTCTCTAATGTATCTAATAGATGGGGAAAGCACTTACAAGTATTCTGAAATGCAAGGAATCCCATTATTCCCATACATGCTGTAATTGGGTGAGGGCTAGGCTTTCTATAGCTCCCCCTCAAAATTGAGAGGAGTTGAACTGTCCTGAACATGTCTATTCTTTTCCTTTTTGATATTTAATGAGCACTAGGCCAAGCATTGTGTTCTCTGTCTTAGACATGTTATCTGATTCAGTGCCCTGCAATGTCAGTATTTGGTAGCTTTACCTTCATTTTACCGATGAGAAAACTGAAGTTCATAGTGAGGGTTGCTCAGGTTTATATAGCTAGTTAAGTGGTGGAGCCTGAGTTCAAAACCAGCATTGAGTCCTTGTTTGGTATAGAGTACCAGAGGACTGCTGAGAGCAGCTCTTGTGTGGGTAGAAATCGGCTGCCCAGGACATCTGTTGCAGTGGCAGGAGCAAGCGTTAGTTGGGGTGGTAGAATGTTACTGAAAAGAGGAGGCTAGGAGAGAAGGAGTAACCTCACGTATATGTGAGAGTCGGCAACACGGATTCAGACTGGCCATCCAGGGGAGCAGAGGACAGTGACTAAAGTCATGATGTGAAATTAAATTTAAACTCTCCCCAAGGAGAATTGTTGGCTTAGCTCTTCAAGCTTACAATGAATAAATGTCTGCTTACTGCATAAATCATAGACTTTGCTCACCCTTTTCATTGCTGCATCCTTAAGCTTTAATTCAAAGGCAATTAATAAATGTTTATTGAATGTTACAATTCCCTTTCCTCCTGAAATTCTCTAACATCTAGGAAACCACACAATCCAGATTGTCCTCCCAACTGCCTGGCTGCTCGTCGCCAATCTCTTTGTGCGTTGTATTTTCTCTTAGATCTCTTGCTGTTTCAAGAGTCCACCCTTACCACACATGTTAAGTGTCCATATCTTCCCCGCATAACCATACTTAACGTTTTAGGGGGATTATAAACTCCAACCAGTGGCTTTAGCTATCCTGTCTAATGCCTCCAGTACTGTGAATTCAGTTTAAATTTCTCTCCTGAGCAACATAGCTGTATGTCCAACTATCTCCTGGTAAACTCTACTTTGGATTCCCACAGGCATCTCAACATCAATAAATCTAATATGTCCCAACTGAACTCACTAGGTCCCCATATTCAAACGTTCGTGTTTCTTTCTCAGTGTAAATTTTTCCCTCAAGGGGAAGGTCTAGAACTTTCATTAGCTACTTTAAAAGTTCTGTGGCCCCAGAAAAATATAGAACTATTTTGCATTCTTCCTAAGAGAAAACTCTTTCCCTTGAATCACAGTCCCAGTGGTTGGGGCAGATACTCCTGTGCAGATTGAAAAACGTTGGATATTGCAAGATTTCTCATCTAAATCTCATGCCTCTCGTGGATGTAACACAATTACTTGGTTTCCACATGTGGCAACTTGCTTTGCTGTGCTACCAATCCTCGTGTGTTTACACCTAGTTCTGCCTTTAGGATGAGCCTTCCCGACAGTTTGCTTTGGACTACTCTGTTAAATGGAAATGAATTGAGACAAGGACAAACCTATCCAAGGATATCAAAAAGAGAAAACTTTAAAGAAGGACAGAGAAGCAGCTATAACAAATGATCCAGAAACAAAAAGAATGAGAAATGAGAAAAGGTAATTAGGGGGATTAGAAGGTACTTGATAATTAGGGGGATTAGGAGTACCTCCTAATCTGAGTAATTTGAATAAACTGATGGAAATTGTGGAAAAGAAAGATTACAAGGTGATGAAGAAGAGAGTAGATAATGAAGAGGGTGTAAAAACTTATAAGGTACTGGAAAGGGCAGCCGTGAAATTCCTGACCATGGAACCCAAACTGAGAGATGACAGACTTGAAGGATATGGAGAAAAAGATTCAAGTTCTTGGCGGAGAAGGTCATGTTCAGAAGCAAGTAAGGTAGTGAGAGCGGTGAGAGCAGGAAACAGTTAAAGAAGGAGAGCTCCAGAGTGAAAATCTTGTGTTTGATGGTCCCTTCAGTGATGCTGATGCGGTTGAGGTGTGTTATTTTTATGAATAGTTGAGCAGAATGGAGGTGAAGTGGGTGAGAAAGTGTGAAACAGTGTGTATGTAGTTTTACAACGTGTCTGTAAATCCTTTGATATTTTTCCCTCGTGAAGTATAGTATAATTTCCTTCTTCTTAGGTATGGCTAGCCTTAGTCATATGTTTCTAACAAATAAAATGCAATGCATATGATGCTGTGTGGGTTCTGAGGCTAGGCCCTAAGAGGTGATATGGCTTCTGTCTGTCTCTCTCTCTTGGGATGCTTACCATTGGAACCCAGCTGCTATGCTTTGAGGAAGCCCAGGCTACATGGAGAGATCTATATACAGGGGCACTTAAGCCTGGGACCTCAGCCTAGGCTGAGCTCCTGGACAAATCCAGCACTAGCTTAGCAGTCCTGGAGGTGAACCATCTGGAAAGCAGACCCTCAAATCTTGGGTTGACCAGCCCCAGCTGTGGCCATGCAGAGCACAGAGGAGCCCTCCCTCCCAAGCCCTGCCCACAGTGGAGATTTGTGAGAAAGATAAATGATTATAGTTGTCTCAAGCCATTAAGTCTGAGTGGTTTGTTTGTAGCAATAGAAAATTGGAATAGGGTTTTAGCAATGTACTAAACAGACATATCTGTATCTGTCAGTGTGGTTGTCCAAAGAGCAAGAATGTTGGACTTTGAATAATCTCAGTTCAAATCTTTGACCACTTATGTGACTTAGAATAGGTTACTTAACATTTCTGAGCTTCATTTTTCCTATCTTTAAAATGAGAATAATGGGACCTGGTGGGATTGTTGTGACATTTGGAAGTAATTAATATAAAGCTAATGGCTGCCAGTTTAAAAAATTGTGGCTATTCTTTTTATTATTAGGAAAACTTAGAGGTTAGGCTTTAGCATCAATTCGATTTGTGTTTTCTTTCTGGTTCCATTGCTAACAACTCTGTGGCTTAGGGCAGGTTATAGAACTTCTCTGATCTGTGGATTTTTTTTGTGTAAATGAAGGATAAAACCTACCTTGCAGGGTTGTTATAGATTAGAAACAGTGCCTGTAAGACACCACATAGTGACCAGCACATGGTAGGCACTAAATAAATAGTAGATATAATTATAAATATAATAATTACTATTTTAACTCTAAACTTATTATGGCTGCTGGCAGGAGTAGGGCAGACTAGAAAATTCATAGCCAAGCTTTAAAACCTTTGAAAGAATTATAAGAAGGTGGTAGGCATTAGTAGAAGATAGTAATGAAGTTTCAGAAAGGATGATATTAATAAATGATATAAATTTTCAAAGAAGAAACTTTTGAATGATGAGAGCAGAATAAAGACTTAGAATAGCATTTAGAGCAACCCCTTTCTTCCACTAGTACTGGGAATCGGAGGAAATAGGCTAAGGAGATTTAAAAAGTAATGAGTTTCTAAATATTAGAAAAGGCCACAAAACTCCAACATAATGAATTTGAAATTATGGAGAACAAGGGAGGTCAAGAGACTAGCAGGAAAGTAATATGATTGATAAGCAGGATTATTTTGAGGAATTTTAGTAATGAAGAGGAAGGTTTAAAGCTCTGCCTCATTCAACAGACAGCTCATGGCTGTAGTTTGCTGTGTCCTCTAACATTAGCCACCCATGTAGACTTGCACAGGACTTGCACCTCTCCGGCAGCCCTCCCCCTTTGGGTTGAATCTCTCTTGACCTTCCTCAGACAGATTAATCTATTTTCCTTTAAAAGACTACCAGCAAGTAATTGACTATCTCAATGCCTGAGAACCTCCATTTACCAACTTTTCCCATAGCTGCCAACTTCAGTCTGTTTTTACAAGGGTATTAGCCTTCAAGCATATCCCATACCATATTTAATAGCCATTGAACATCCCTTTTGGTCTGGACATAAAAACAAAATATACTCAACAGTTCCCAAGAAAGATATATGTCAGCATCTGGAAACATTTTTTAAAAATTGTTTTATCTGTCTAATCATGTATACACCTGTCTTATATACCCATACCTTTGATATAACATCACCCATTCATCTGACATTTACTGAGTATCTACTATGTATTAGATACTAGTCTAGATACCCTACCCTTTTGGAGGTTGAAATCTATGGTGCAGAATGGGGAGGGAGGCAGCGGTGACAGAGAGATGGACCATAAATAAATAAATACACAAGTATTTATTTAAGAATGTACAAGACATGCAATATACCTTGACTAGCTATAAGCCCCAAACTCTAAAGGGTCTGAGAGAGTCCAGGTATTGGGTACATTCAGGGGAAAGAGTAACGGGTCCAGACAACTGACTTCCTGCTGACACTGTGCACTGGGGGTCACTGGAGATTCCCAGTGGTGGACTACCCATACCCTGGCTATCTAGGGCCATCTGCAATTTCCCAGATCCCTACCGGTGTTGTACTCTCTCCTTTTCCCTTTCTGTCCCCAACATGGTCTGTTGGGCCATTCAAATTCCTAATAGAGCACCATGGGGAGAGGGGTCCTGAAAGCTTCTCTAGAGACCAAGGCTGTCCAAATCGCAACCAACAGTGGGATAACGAGCTTATGCCAGAATGTAAATCAGTGCCCTGCATCCTCTATAAAAGAAAATCTCGCTATGGAAAAAAATGTCATCTGAACGACAGGGTGTGCTTAGTCATGCAGCTGATTTGCATTCTTTTGTGGGCTCCCTGTCTTGTTGCAGACTGGGAACAAATAGTTTGTGGACAGGTGCTGGTCCGAGGGCCACACTCTGAGTAGCACGGCTCTGGAGCATAGACTGTACATCTGGGATCCATGTGGCTGCATCCAGCCTGCAGTCATGTTTTCTTTGGCCTGCATACCGTTGTCAACACTTGACAATATAAATATTTTAAATAAAATTCCACATTTTCAATAGCTCTTCATCATGTCTTTGTGTCCCTCCAACAGTTGATATGTAGAGATTCCATATTCCTACATAGCAAAAGAAAGATGGAACTGAGAAGTGATTATCCCTTTTATATGGGGCCTGTACCTTTAAAGAACCCAAGGGACATGTTTGGCCCAGTTTTTTCATTTATGCTGTTTGCTGGCCCTTAGAGGCATTTGATTTCAAAACCCCTAAGGATCAGTGGGCTCACTGAACAAGCACAATTGTTGCTCAGCCCTGGGAGGAAAAACCTAGTAGGAGTGTGATTAAGAATGTCCCTTTTCTTCCTTCCTTTATTCTTTCACCCATTCATGAGGTCTTCTCTCCTACCCTTTCCATCATAAAAGTACTTACAACTTATCGCGTGGAAGCTGCTCAGTGATGAGACTGGGAAAGATGAATATGCATACGCTCTTTCACTCACAGCAAAATCACTAGTAAGTAGTTCCAATCTGGCAAGCACTGTTTTTTTTTTCAGGATCCCGGGGAATTAGATCTTTAAATCTGAGGGCAAATCAGTGAGGTCCTCAGAAGGCCAGATCTGTGTGCCATTGCTAACTGCTCAGAGATGAATTACTGCTAACTTTCCCAAGAGAGCAGGTCAAATCAAAGTATTGCTTTAGAAAGTGCCTTTTGGTTTCTAATGGTTCAATGATCTTCTTGTAACAAAGATTCTCCTTTCACTGCTCCCTCTAATCCTTACAAATTTTACAAAATGGTGTTTGATCTGACTTCTGTGAAAGCACATAATAGTCTGCAGTTTTAGTTAGAGTCTTTTTGATGCCATTTTCCCATTGGTTTGAAGCCTTAATTGTATTCTTCTGTGCCGTATGAAGTATACTAATTGAAACTGAAAATTATAAGTGAGTACTTGTTATGATGCAGCAGACTTGATTTTGGGCAGCCCTCATTTGGCCAGACTTAGGTAAAGTTCTGGAAAACCACTGTGATGTTCTAAGACAGATGCCCTGCCTGGAAGTCCTCATGACCAGCATTTGCTTCTGTTTTTTTTTTTTTTTTTTTCTTTTCTTTTTCTTTTTTTTAAGACAGGGTCTCACTCTGTTGTGCAGGCTGGAGTACAGTGGTGCGATCTTAGTTCAGTGCAGCCTTGAGCTCCTAGGTTCAAGAGATCCTCCTGCCTCAGTCTCCCAAGTAGCTGGGACTACAGGCACATGCCACCATGCCTGGCCAATTTTCAGTTTTTTACGTAGGGAGAGAGTCTTGCCATGTTGCCCAGGCTGGTCTCGAATTCCTGGCCTCCTGCAGTCTTCCTGCCTTGACCTCCCAAAGTGCTAGGATTAAAGGCATGAGCCACCATGTCCATTTGGGTTTTGTTTTGCATTTTCCTTGTTTTCACTTATTTACTTGCTATAAAATACTAAAAGATTTTGTGGGCCCTGAACTGAGAGAGACAGGAGGAGAATCAGGTACTGGGGTCGTCTTTTCCTAATCTAAAGCCAACTGATTCAGGATTTGAAGCAAGACATGCGGGTAGAGAACACAAAAAGGATATAGTTTGTAAGTTTCATAACACAGGGAGGTGGCTTGGCAGAGAATGTGGAATTGTGTACAGGAAAGTCTTAAAAACTACATTATAATTAAACTAGATCATATACTTCTAGACACACATTGTACAAATGAAAAAGAACCTTTACTAAATAGAAAATATTCTATAGGATAAACAATATAAAAATGTTGAAAGGGACCCACAATAAAGGAATGACCAAAGCTGAGTACTATCAAATACTTAAGTTGCCTTTGCAAAGGTATGGGGCCCCTATCCACACAACTATTTTACAGGCACAAAACTATTCATTTTTTTTTCTTTGTCTTACTATCTTCAATATAATTTATTGGAAACTTTCTGTGTGTAAAGTCTATATTTATTGCTTATTTGGTTCACCTAATAAAAAGGACAGTATCTGGATAAGCTCCAGTCCCTTAATTTGGTGCTTTCTGAAGTTCAGTAAAATTGATTCATCAGAATGTTTAACACACATGAGACATAAATATGTTTCACTTAGTACTTTACAAGATGAATATAGGGAGGGAATTTAAAAAGTAAAATTATGAAAAGGATTTAGAAATTTATAATAATTAGAATACCACCACTGAGTAGATTGGAGTTGTAAACCCAAACACAACTGTATACAAAATCATCATGCATTTTCCCACCTGGGAAATTGAGGTGGTGAATTTTAAGAAAGGTGAGTTATGCAAAGGTGAGAGGATTATTAGAGGGCTATTATATCACAGGGAGCTTATACCCGATCCCATGATCAATCAGTTTTTGAAGGTAGGAAGATCTTAGATCAAGAACTATTAATAACAGTCATTTACTGTAAATGTTCACTATATTCTGTTTGGGCTTCTTAGTTTGCTATTTCTCCGTGTGCTTTGAGACTTGTTAGATTGATTGCAAAAGTAGCTGCAATTTCTTACCCTTTCCTGTATCCACATACTCTGCAATGTGACTGCAGCTCCATCCATCAAGAGGTAGAGAGTCTGCTCCCTTGACTCTTTGAATTTGGGTTGGCCTTGTGACCTGATTTGGCCTGCAGAAGTTCCAAGCTTAGACCTCAAGAGACCTGTGCCCTTCCCCCATCCCATGTTCCCTCTTCCCCATCTCAGAACTCACACCATGAGAGCAAGCCTGGCCTGTTGAAGGGGGAGAGACCATGTGGGGCAGAACGAAATAAGCCCATTTGCCCCAGGCAAGCTCCCAGACGTTGAGATGCCTAGCCAAGACCAGAAACTGTTCCTGGCTGGCTTGAAGCTGACTACAGGTTCATGAGTGAGTTTCACTGAACCCAGCTGAGGCCAGAACTGTCAAGTTGATTTTAGTCTTATGATTATAAGTGGGTGTTGTTTTAAGCCATAAGTCTGTTGCTTTGTTACATACTATTATTGTGGCAATAGATAACTGACACAGAAGGAGTGTATTAGTCGGCTATGTCTGCAATAAAGCTGTGAAACAAACAACTCCTAAATAGTAGTAGGTTTTACTATTTCTTTTCCTTTTTTATTTCTCTGATAGTGTTGAGGTTAGCTGTGATACCTCTACTTCAGGCTGTGGGTAGGGTCCAGGACTGTTGCCCATGTCTCTCATGATAGCAGAAACACCAGAGTCAAGTTAAATTATGCAAGCAAATATAAAGTCTTTGCTTGTATCATGCCTACTTACATCCTATTGGGAAAGGAAAGTCACATGGCTAAGCCAAAAGCCAGTGTGACTATGCATACTTTATCTACACTACTCGAGGCTCTGCAAAGTCATAGGCAAAGGAGTGAGGTGTAATTGTATTAAGGAAAGATACAAGGAATTAGTAACCATCATTGGCTACAGGAAGAACTCTTCAGAAGGCAAAATGGGGAAACTGCTTTCTGAAATACTTGATGGAACTCATTAATGCAGTAAGAGTTTGCCATAGAAAAAGCCAAAATAACCCATCAAAGACCTGTAACAATTAATATGCTAGTATGAATGTAGTATATTGTTTTCCTGAAACATAAATTCTTTGAAATAGGAATATGCCAAAAATGTTTTCATTTTCCTTAGTCAACTCACCTGACTCCAGTTTTTCTTGATGTTCTCCACATATGGGGGTTATGTGATGCTTTTTCTCTTGGTTTTATAATTTTATCTACCCCATATTTAGTGAGGTTTCCTTGGGTTTGCAGTATAATAAAAATAGGAATATATTTCTTCTACTCTAAAAAATTGTAGAGCCAGAAAAAGTCATATGTGCTACTGTAGGCTAATATGCACTCTAATTATAAAATGATTTTTAGTCTGAATTGAAAATGGAATTGAAACAGGTAAATCAGAGACTAAATTAATATTATTATAGAAATGTAGGACTTTACCTTGTACACAACATGCTACACAGAAAAGTGCTCTAACACCTATTATTTATGGTATATTGGAATCTTCTTTATCTGAGAGTTTCAGAATCTAGACATTGCTTGTTGTGGTTGATTCTCAATATTGCTTCTTTCATTGCCAGGTCTTTCCTTGAACAGTGTCCATTTATTATTTGGAAAGGTGACAGTCAGAAAACCATTTTTCTTTGTTAAAAATGAATATATACTAGTGTCTCAGTGTCAACCATTTATTAAAAAAACTGATTTGAAATAACATTTAAAATAATTTCAACTTTTATTTTAGATTAGGGTATACATGCATGGGTTTCTTACATGGATATATTGCGTTATGCTGAGGCTTGGGGTACAATTGATCTCGTCATCCAGGTACTAAGCCTAGTACTCAATAGTTAGATTTTCAACCTTTGCTCCCCTCCCTTGATTCCCCCATTTAGTAGTCCCCAGTTTCTATTGTTCTCATCTTTATGTTCATGGTTACCCAATGTTTTGCCCCCACTTGTGAGAACATGCAGTATTTGATTTTCTGTGCCTGCATTAATTCACTTAGGAAAATGGCCTCCAGCTGCATCCATATTGCTGCAAATGACATGCTTTCATTCATATTTATGGCTGGGTAGTATTCCATGGCATATGTACCACATTTTCTTTATCCAATCCACCATTGATGGGTACCTGGGTTGATTCCATGTCTTTGGTATTGCGAATGGTGCTGTGATGAACATAGAAGTGCATGTGTCTTTTTGGTAGAATGATTTATTTTCTTTTGAATATATATTCAGTAATGGGATTGCTGGGTTGAATGGTAGTTCTGTTTTAAGTTCTTTGAGAAATCTCCAAACTCCTTTCCACAGTGACTGAATTAATTAACATTCCCACTAACAATGTATAAGCGTTCCCTTTTCTCCATAGCCTCACCAGCATCTGTTCTTTTTTGACTTTTTAATAGTAGCCATTCTGACTGGCATGAGATATCTCTTTGTGGTTTTGATTTTCATCATTAATAACACTTTGAAAAAAATGTAAGTACTGTAAATATTTTGGATCAGTGTATCCTGTGGATTTATTCTTTAAAGGTAACCTCTGCCTGTCTGTCTTCCTGTATCAAAAGTGTCAGAGCACCTCTGGCAGGAGCACAGGTGTTTGGGAGAGAGTTATACCCTCTCCAGGAACCCTTCTCCACCTCCTCTACATCTCTGAATTAACTC
The DNA here is from genome assembly GCF_029289425.2 of Pan paniscus. NCBI lineage: Eukaryota > Metazoa > Chordata > Mammalia > Primates > Hominidae > Pan > Pan paniscus. The sequence goes on along the minus strand of NC_073266.2, from coordinate 78,963,056 downwards.
CCCTCTTTTTCCTGTCACCACCCACATACCCAAGCACACATGATGCCAGAGAAGAAATTTGTTATGTTCCTTAGAAACACTCATTGTCAGAGGAGTCAAGGGGAAAGAAAACAAAAGAAATGGGCAGAAAAGCAACAAAGAATAGGGAGCTAATGCAGAGTAGGAAGTAGGTGGACTAGCCATAGGTGGAAACTGAGACATAGTGAGTTTGAATGTAGGAGAGTTGGAAACCAGCCAGCCAAGCTGAAATGCACCTGTTTAGATACCATTGATCTCACTTTCTAGCCTCAAAATATTTATTCTTGATCATCCACAGGATTTTTCTGTACTGCTCAAATCCTCTCTTTTTGGTTGGAGCAATTTAATAAATTGTTAAATGAAAGTAATTTAGGCAATTCCACTTCGAGATTCCCTGTATTAGTCATTTAACTCAACGTGAAAACATAGTATGGACAGAATGAATAGAAAATTCACATGGGGGAAAGAGTAGAAGAAATAAAATCTACACTGAATAGTTTTATGGAATCATAGAATTTGAGGGCTAGAAATGAACCTAGTCACTGTAATGGTCGACCTCTCATTTTATACATGAGCTGATGTCCAGAGAAGTAAAGTAACTTGCTTAAGGTAATGTGAATGCCAGAGCCAATATTTGAACTGAGGCTCCTATCTCCAGGATACTATTCTTAACCCAGAACTTCATTTCTGCATAACCTCTTTGAACCATTTGCCAGTGACTTTTGTGCAAGGAGGAATCAGGGAAATGTTGAAGTTACTTCTTATGGCACCAGTGGGGTTAACAAATCCTTTCAACATGAAAGCGTTTTAGGGTGCCTATTCAGCCCTTCATTTAACAATATTTAATAATGCCTATTGTAAGTTCCATATATTATACAGTAAGCACACAGGGCCAATAATATTTTATGCATTCTCATCAAGAGTGAAATTGTAAGGGCCATAAATGGCCTGATGGAAGAGGATGATGAACATGGCAGCTCACAAATTACATTTGCTTGGCTCAAAGAGCTGAGAGACTGTGGACATGAACCCTTCTTGTCTGACAGGCCCCCAGGGAACTACCTGGCAAGTGGGAAGAACATATAAAGACATCTGCCATTTATGTTTTGTTCTGGTCAAAGGCTGATGGTGGCAATGGAACGTTTGCCCTTGCCGCAAATTATTCTTTACTGCTTGAGTGTATTGAATATTAACTGTGACTGTTGAACAATTACCAAGTGCAGGACACTGTGCTAAGTACATTCATTCAACCGTTATTCACTGAGTGCCTACTATGTTCCAGGAATAGTTCTACTTCTTTTATATTCCTCATGTTAACTTTATGATATAGGAACACATTTTTTATTCTTCATTTACACGCAAAGGAAACTGAGACTAGAGAGGTTAAGTGAAATTCTGTGTCCCTAATTCACACAGCTATTTATTGTCCCAGGCTGTACTTTTAACTCCTAATTATATAGCCTCTCCAGTCTTCAGAAAGTCTCCAGACTCAATGAAGAACAGGAAAAACCTGATTTGCTTAGCCAAGGCTGGTCTTGAATGTGAATGGAACTGGTAGGTACCCACATGGTACAATCTGAGGTTCTTGGGACAATCTCATGACCCAAATAGTTTCTACCTAATGCCACCGTGCCTAAAAATCCCACAAATAGAAATACTTTATTTGATATTATTACGCTGATGACTCTCAAATGTAAACACAGGCTCTATCCCTAGTTTAGACTTGCTGTATACTTAAAGCTGAATTTCCAGAAGCTTCCTAGATGTTTCACAGGCATGTCAAATCCAGGTATCTAAAACTGAACTTCATTAGTCATCAGGAAATGAGCACCACAATGAGACAGCACTTTACATCCACTAGGATAGCTAGAATAAAAAGACTGATAATAACAAGTGTTGGTGAGGATGTGGAGAAGTTGGAACCCTCATGCACTGCTGATGGGAATGTAAAATAATGCTTTGAAAAAGAGTATGGTGGTTTCTCAGAAGGTTACACATACAGTTACCCAGCAATTTCACTCCTAGGTATTTATGTAAGAGAACTGAAAACATATGTCTATACAAAATCTTGTATGTGAATGCTTATGGCAGTGCTATTCATAATAGCCAAAATGTGGAAACAACCCAAATATTTGTCAACTGATGATTGGATACATAAAATGTGGTATAGCCACATAATTGAATATTATTCAGAAATGAAAAGAAATGAAGTCCTAAAATGTGCTACAACACAGATGAACCTTGAAAATATTATGTTAAGAATTACAGTGACCACATACTATATGTGATTTCATTTATATGAAATGCCCAGAATAGGCAAATTGACAGATGCAGAAAGTAGATTAGTGGTTTCTTAGGGCTGTGGTGGCGAGTGTGCAGAAATCGGGGAGCAATGGTTAATGTGTGCTGGGTTTCTTTTTGGGGTATTGAAAATGTCCAAAAATTAATTGTGATTGTTACACAACTTTGTGAATATATTAAAAAAACATTGAATTTGCACTTTAAATGGGTGAATTATATAGTGTTTGAAATCTATCTCAACAAAGCTTTTATATATATAAATATATATTTTTATATTTATGTTATAATTTAATACAATACATTAATATATAATTTAAAGCTGTTATATATATATTTTTAAAAACTTTGAATTTACTTGTCCTATGTCTGCCTATGAATCTGCTTCTTCTGATAGTTCCTCTTTCTGGGATAATGGCATCCCTCCTCCATTTCCTGTCTATATTGTGTGTTCTTTATAAAGGTCAACTTCTTATTTCCATTTATCTACCTGCATCTAGCATTATGCCTGGCCTGTATTAGGTTCTCTTTATGATGCAAACTGTCCTGGGAAGGACAGAAGCATTTTTCTCTGTGCCATGGAGATCCTGGACAGTCTGAGAGTCCTGAGAAGCTAGGAGAGGAGGGCACATTGAAAGGAGGAAAAAGGGCAGAGTATGGGATATGCTAGGTATTGACAGCGTCCTGCCTACATCACGATTTTGCCTGGGATTGGTCCTGTGTGTAGTATATAGTGGTACCACTAGAGGCAGTATTTTGTAATGGGCAAATGTCAGCCTTGCTCAAGATCACGGAGATAGTAAATGATGGAGCCAGGGTGTGAACCCAGCTGGGTGACCTGAATAACTCTTTTTCCCCTGAAATTTTCTACAGATCAATTTCCTGATCTGTAGAAAAAGGACAGTAAGTCTTATGTACAGGAATTGTGAAGATTTAATGAGAATGCGCATAAAATTGTCTGTAACATGGGGGGAAAATACTTTGTCATTGTTATCTTTATATTATTATTTTGACTTTTATTTCTGTCCCCAGACACTGTCATAATAAAAGGGTAAACACAGGAACTCTAGGAACTATGTGTTTTCTGTCTCAGTCCTTATCTTAGACACCTAAGAGAAAATATTCTAAAGGAACTGTGAAGATGTATAAAAATTAGAAATAAATTCAATTAACATTCACTTTATGGGTCAAAATGTCCTCCTGCATCATGATTTTAATTTGTGTTATATTAATACTTCTCATCAGCCTTACCTCAATAATTAATAAGCTGTAGGAGGAAAACTTCATGACAAATTAAGACTTAGGAAGAAAGTTCTGGCTCAGGGAGCTTGGGGTGCAGGCACAGTGAGCAGCCCACAGACCTCATGGACCACCAGACCTCCCAGGACAAATTTTGCAGCAGGGAGAAGTGGGGTGTCTACTTCACTCTGCCTCCTGTCGGCTGTGAGGCCTCTTGAGGTCTCAGTTTCCCTAGCTGTAAGAATCAGGTAATTATAATAGCTCCCTTACAGGGCCTGAGGTGATAAAGTGAGGTTACCATGCAAAATACTTATTACGGTATCTGGCACTTAGTTAGCATTCAATAATTGTGCTGAATTCTGAAGGATACTTTGAAGACATAAAATGTGGTTTGTCGCCACATAACCTGTACACTAAATACAGAACCCTGTACCATGTTTTCTAACAGTTTACCTTCAAATCAGTTCAACGGGTATCTATCATTGCCTGTAATGCCAGGGGCTATGCTAGTTGGCCTCATTGTGGACTTCTTCTAATAGATGAAATGGGCCAATTAACTGACAAGATTTATGTCATGAAGCCTCCTTTCACTGATTTTACACACATCCTGGTTTTCTTTTCATATAGAATGCTATGTGAAAATACATCTAGAAACACACAGGCTGCTTATGTCCTGTATCATATGTCACAGTATAAAGTGCTGTTACTGCTCAGATTTGGGGGCCTAAAAGAGTACATATACATATGTAGTCCCCAAATACCAGCCGTCCCAGACCTTTCTTCAGGGAAAATCTGGTCAAACACCCATGAACTCAATACCTTCTCTGTGTTGTATTGATTCTACCCCTGAATTTGTTTCTAAGGTTCTGTTTTCTGAGAGTAAACAGAAGTGACATTTTCTATACTGTTTCTTGGGTTCGTATTTCTCAATTAGGAAAGCCAATGCAAGCCAAAATCCTGCTCTTGAACAACACAAACAGTGACAACAGCAAACAATATTTTCCCAAATATAACAGCAAGCACCAGGAGAGGCAAGTGCCCAAGTAAAATTCAGAAAACACCTTCTATTCATATTTTGGTGATCAATACTATATTCAACTTAGATTGTTCCTTGGAGCTCATTAGTCCTCAAGATCAAACCGTGACCCAGAATGTACATATGGGTGAAGAGCTGGTGTTTATGAAAGCAAGGGTATCCAAGGATATCATTGGCCTCATGTTTCTACTTTGAAGTGGCCCCACACATTTTCACGTGTGAGACTGAAATTTAAAAATCCTGGCGAAATGATAATTCCCAGTGTGTCTAAAGTAGTGGCAATACATGATGTTTATTAATTATGTTTTAACATATATTTGTCTTCATTATATTTCCAAATAAAAAAGGCAATACAAAGAAATAAACACCAAAAATGATAGTACAGATCTAGATTTAATCACAAACAGTTCTATATTTTGTTGAACAAAACACAAGTTGCCCCTACTGAGATGTTTGACTAAACACATATTAGTAACACTTGCCATTTATTCTGTACCTATTCTGTGTTTGGCATGGTGATTGGTGATATATATACATTACCTTGTTTAATCTTGATATAATAATGTGATATTTTATTATAATAATAAATAACACACCATTTATCCCCATTTTACAGATATGAAAACTGAGGCCTAGAGAGGTAACTCATTCAAGGTCACATAGCCAAGTTGAGAAGATCTTAAGTCTAACAGTGCTCTCCATGTAGTTACACTGCTCCTAATAGGACAGGGAAAGATACATTAAAATGTGAATTGCTATCTGTATGTGGTGTATGTTTTTTCTTTTTGCTTATCTGTGTTTTCTAATTTTCTTCAATTAACATGTATTATTTGCATAATAAATAAAGGGGAAAAATAAATTGAACCACAAACAACTTTCCCTTGCCAAAGCAGAAGGAGGAGGTGAGGGAAGAAAGGAAGAAGGGAAAGTAAAAAGAAAGTAAGAAAGGAAGGAAGGAAAAGGGAAGGGAGAGGAAGAACAGGAGGAAGGCGAGAGGAGGGCTGTCTTCCTCAGATGGCTGTAAGACTGTGTGTGCACAGCTCTGTGCCATCACCCCTTCCCCTGGGGGTGGCATTGAATGCAGTTCAACAAGGTGGACAGGAGCAGAGGAAAATGCCCTTCAAAACACAAGGGTTTGGGAAAGGGACCTCTATACGTTTAGAGTACTTTCAACTGTGGAAGGTTTAGTGTTGCAGTACTGAACTGGATAGTAATTTATATAGAAGGTCGTATCTCCTCCAAAGAGTGGTTATTTAGCAAAATGTTTTGAGTTTTTTGGCAGGAGACTATTATCTACCAAAAAAAGTACCCTGTTTAACTGCCAAGGTCTGGGCACCAGTTGTGGATGGGGATGGAGTAAGAAGCAGCAGCTGGGGTGCTGGGAAATATGTGTGGGAGAACAGACGAAAAGCATGCTGGTCAGGGCAGTGCCGTGGCACAGTAGGGTGACCATATAATTAATCTTTCTGGTTTTTTTTTTTTTTTTCTGAGATAGAGTTTTGTTCTTGTCACCCAGGCTGGAGTGCAATGGCATGGTCTCAGCTCACTGCAACCTCCGTTTCCCAGAAGTGATTCTCCTGCCTCAGTCTCTTGAGTAGCTGGGATTACAGGCGCCTGCCATCATGCCCAGCTAATTTTTTTTGTATTTTTAGTAGAGATGGGGTTTCACCATGTTGGCCAGGCTGGTCTCAAACTCTGGACCTCATTACTTCAGGTGATCTGCCCGCCTCGACATCCCAAAGTGCTGGGATTACAGGTGTGAGTCACCATGTCCTGCCTATAATTTATCTTTCTAAATACAAAGCGTTCATGTTAATCATCAGTTGGTACAGCAGACAGGAATCAGGACTGTCCCTGAGAAACTGGGAAGTGTTTGATTACCCATGTAGCCAGGTAATTCAGAAGAATCAACAAGCTACAAAAACCAGATAAAGGATGTAGATACAAAAAGCAACACCAAACTTTTATAGAAGCTCAGCCTCGCTAATCATCAAAGAAATTCAAACTAAAGCAACAAAATGTTTCTTTTCACTTTTCAAGATGGCAAAAATTATTGTAAAAAATAATAGGGCTATCATTTATTGAACTATATATGGTAGGCACTTTCTAGGTCTTTTTTTCTTTAAGATATGCACTTTTCATTTTAGATTTACAGAAAAGTTGCAAGGATGTTACAGAGTTCTCATATACCCTATTAGTTTCCTCTTACATTTCTATGGTACATTAGAACCAATGAACAAATATCAATATGTTATTATTAACTAGTCCATACTTTAATGGACTTAATTAAATTAGTTAATGAATCAGTATTGATATATCATTATTAACTAACGTCCATACTTTATTTGGGTTTCCTTAGTGTTTCCCTAACATCCTTTGTCTGTTCCAGGAACTCATCCAGGCTACATTTAGTCATGATATTTCTTTCGTTTCTCAGACTTTCATTGTCTTTGATGACCTTGGCAATTATGATATTTTGTAGGATGTCCTTCAATTTGGGTTTGTCTGATGTTTTTCTTATGGTTACATAGGAGTTACAGAGAGATTTCTCACTGTGGAAGGGGAGGTTGCAGGAAGGCAACATGGGATGCTAGAAAGAACTATGTGGTGCTGGATGAGTCCAAGATATAAGTATGAACTCATATTTAGCTTAACACAGATACAGATGGATAGAAACAGAGAATTACAGATACATAGGTCTACAAGTTCACATATATACATATATTTCCTATTTCTGTCGCTTGAGAGATCTTAGAAGTAACAAAACCCTTGTAAATACAAGCACACCTAGGGCCCAGATCTTGGTTTCCAATACCATTCTCCAGGAAAAGGAACCAGGGCTCCTTGAAGAAATGGCTGATTCTAGGATTGGGGCAGGAAACACCCAAGATGGACCCAGAGGGTCTTATACTGCCAGAAAGTAAGAAAGAGCTTGAAAAACAAATGATGGCATGTCAAAGGGTCACAAGAGCCAATCTGGAAGAGCTCCCAAGGGCCAAAGCTGGAACAATTTGAACAATAAAATAAATGATATAGTATTGGATTATAACCCAAAGTATACAATGAATATCCATTAGTTCATACTGAAAAAAATTATTAATTAAATGGCAGAGAAGGGATAAATCTCATTGCAGAATAATTCCAAATAATGTGTGTAGATACTTTGCTTTCACAGATGTGGAGCATAGCTTCCAAGTCCTTAAATGTGGGCTTCAGAGTAACTTCCTTCCAAAGAGTACAGTATGGAAAAAGAATAATTTTATAGTGGAGAAACCTGACAACACTGTATCAGCAAGGTGAGCAAGGTTAACATCAACAGTGATGCCATGTTGATACTATCAACATGTATCCTGATATGATGTGATGAGAATAGTACTTTACCTCTGTGGTCTTCTCCTTTCATGGCTTACCTCTGAAATCAACTGACTAGTAGTTACTGAGGACCCTATGTAGACCCATCACTGTTTGACCAAAAAAAGCAGAGGGATATATTCTTATTCTCAGAGAGTTTATAATCTAGATACTGTGTAATCCAGATACTGTGAGATTTATGCTTGCAAGCATGACCAAGACCAAACTGCAAAAGTCAGGCATTTTGTTTTTCTAAAAACAATAAAATAAAAAAGATGCCTAGGAGTAAGGGGACAATGAAAAAAAAAAAAGCCAGGAGTGGATATTCTACTCTGGTTGCTGAGCCACTCCATAGAGCCTGTGCTGTCAGGATGACCCTTGTGGGTTGCCTCTGATGTTATAGCTCCCTTGAAGTTACATGTATATGTGACACAATATATAGGAGCCAAAGTGTCAGGATGCTTACAGTCCTCTTTTCAGAGTACCCACTACAAAGGAACATAGTTTGTTGAAATCTGAGTGGGAAAAGTATTATTCCAGTGAAGAAATAATAATTGTAAACCATCACTGTTTATCTGGGAAGGGACGATTTCTCAAGTGAACTCCTCAAAGCATCTCTATGCTCTTGATTTGACAGGCATCTTACTGGGAATTAGAGAGAATTGCCGAGGTGATTTAACTCTTTCATGTTAGAATCAGGGGAGACGAGGCTGTCCAGGTGTGCTGGGGAGAAGAGGTGGGTAGAGTGTTCTGGACTTCCTCCAGGTGGTTTGGAGAAGATAAGCCAAATTTGACAAAAGCTAAAAAAAAATTAAGTTGTGGCTACAGTAGAAAAACACGATTTCTCTTTGGAGCTGAAGTCATGGGAGAAGTTGAGTTGGCTTGCTCTGTACTTGAACAACATACATAATAATTGTGATTATTTTGGGGGTTATAAACAACTGAAAGGTCAGAAGACACACACAAACAATCTCATTCTAAAGCCAACTTTTAGTCAAGTTGGAAAAACTGTGAGAGGAAATGCAACTCTAAGAAGTAAGAGGTATCTTGCAAAATTCCCAAATGTAGTCACAGAATCAACACTCAGTACAATGGTCTGTGTCTGGGATGAGGACAATTAAGAAACAAAAGTCTAAAGACATGTGAATTAGCACTTTAAAAATCCAGCACATTATGATTTTCCTAAAATTTCTCCTTGTTTGAAATGAAAAAGAAAGAACCATGACTGTAGCAAGGGAGTCAAAAACTTGTGATTTTTTACATACTCCCACACCTCTCAGAAATTCGATAAAACCCCCCTCACCACCTAGAAATTCCTACATAACGCTCTCCACTGGTGTGTTCCCTAAGATATGTCACAGGGTGTGGTGCTGTGGAGGCTAACTGAAGCTGGGGACTACTGTGGCATAGACAAGTGATACTCATTAAAAATAAAGAAAAGAAGAGGAGGCATATGGTTGAGCCTTGGCATATTCTTGAATAGGTGTTCTAGCGTAAACCTGTATCAGGAATGGCTGGAGGGCTGGTGGGTGGGCCCCTTATGGGCCTGTTTTATTGGAAAGAACTAAGGGAATTTGGATAATTTTATCTCAAAGAGGTGAAATGCACATTTCAGAGGGAAAAGTCTGTTTCAGGAACCATGGGCTAGTTAGTGTCTGAGAGATGTGGTGATTCTATGCAGAGTCCATCTGTGTCTTCCCAACCACTGTAAACTGAAACTTGAGTTTTATACAAAGGAAATGAGGCAGGCACAATGGAAGAACCAGTGGAAGCTAAGAGAGCTGAGATATGGAGATGCAAGGTGTCAGTGTTGATGGGGATCTTCTACAGTGATGGGAAATGGAGCTCTTGACCCAATAGCAAGACCCTCATTATCACACACAGGAGACCCCAGCAGCCATCTGTGGCTGTGCTACCACTTTTGCACTGCAGGAGCTGTCAACACAATGAACCAGATCAAAGGAGAAGAAAAATGGCCCATGATGTTCCAGGGGTGTCAAAAAACATTCATTATGGAGCACACATGAGACATCTGGGGCCGCCTACACTTCTTTGGTAGTAATATTAAGGTGACAGTAGGTCCAGGTGCTGTAGCATGGGTAAAAACAGAGCCCGAGGGATCTCTTACTTGATTGCAGATTCCATTTTTATAACACCCTGACACCTCCCCACCCTATACTCAGCAGGTAAAAAGGATTACTTGGGAAACACAGGATTCATTCCTTTTATTCCTTGAAAAGGACTCAAGGGAGGGAGAAAAGAGTGTCTCTTCTTTTTGCTTTTTTAGCTTTAAATGTCATCAGCTTGTGCCAATCTTACAGCATTTGATGTATTTTTATCCTCCCATCTAGAGTGTAAGTTTGTGGAGGGGGCTATATCTTTATCCTTCTATCTTTAACACCCATGACAACACCAGAAACAAAGTATGTGCTCAGCAAATGCTTGTAGGTGAATGGAAGGTGTCTAACATAAATCTGGCATTGTTTTAGAAGCTTTATTTAGGCTTAATTTTAACCTCCTTTGGAATTTAGTTTTTGTAGAGAAGAGGGAAACCTGGCCAGCTTTTCAAAATTTGTTCTTCAGAACCGCGGAGCTGGAGGGGATTCTAGAGATCATGCAGTTTAGCACTACATACAGTGTGATCAACCAGCTAGTGCTGTGAACTGTTTATCAGTTTGTGATAAGAGAAGCACCGAAATAGAAAACATTTAGAAATTTTATTGTAATTTGACACTGCTGCAACATCCAATCATGCAATCTTATTTTAGTATTTCATCTTTGCAGTGTTATTAAAGTCGTCTTGCTTTATGAAGGATAGGAAATGAAAAGAACAAAGGCTCTGACTTTTTGGTAGTCTCAGACAAAGGTTTGAGACCACGTTTGTAGTTAGTTCTCTACCTTTTCAGTACAGCATAATGGTTAAGCACATAGGCCCTGAAGCCAGGCTATCAAGGTGGGAATCATGATTCCTCCGCTTTCTAGGTGGGTGACCTTGGGCAAATGATTTAAATCTCTGTTCCTCACTTTGCTATAAAATGGGTTATGATAAAGACAAACATGTTAGTACGTACTTCACTGGGTTGTCATGAGGATAAAATGGGTTGAAACATTTAAAACAGAATGGGGCCTGCCACATAGCAAATGCCTCACAATTATTGTATGTAATGTTATTGTATGTAATGTTATTAATTATACAGGTGAAAAACAGACTTAGGGAAGTGAACGGAAATCTACATTCCCATACTTCTCAGAGGACTCTTCTTTCTTGATCCTATTTCCTCTCTTTATCCCAAATCTCCCCCTACCAACAATAATAATATTTTCTTAATTCTTCTGTTCTTGCCCCTCACTCTGTTCTGACCCCTGATTTGCTCTGCATCCCCTTCATACTGTTGCTTCTTAAAACATGCTTCAGTCATTGCAGTCTCAGTCAGGTCCCCACTTAACTGACCACAGACCCAATGACTGCGCTCCCTCGTTCAGGGCTCTAATTTCTCTGCTGGAGTCGTCACAGAGATTACCAGGGATACTTGATGTCCTGACAGAGCACACAGGCTCTGCTGCTTAACAAAACCACGAGGACGTGTCCCAGGAGCACTGCAGCAAAGATGAGCAGTGACTGCAAATGTTTATTAAAATTATGACTGACTTCCCTGCAAAGAAAATGAATCACGCAATATGCTGCTGATGCAGGCCATTAAGTCAGTCCTTGTGGGACAAGCAATACTGACCTGTCGTGGAGAGAACGCTGGGAGTCAATGGGCAGATATATTAATTCTACTCAGTCTGAACCCATGCAAAGGAACCGATTTAACTGTAAGGCTGCAGTTAGGGAGCCTTACTTAGGTTTTGTTGGAAAGCAAAACAAGCAAATAAACTGAAAAATGGCTCCCTTGCCAGTTTGCTAGGTCTATTAAAAAATTCTATATTTCGAGAAGATAAAAAATGCCATTTTCCTCCTATAATCCTTCTCCCCTAAGGCTTTGAAGGTCATTTTCAAACCCTTTCTAAATTTTATGTCCTTTGCCCTCTTGTACACCGTATTGTATTTCTTATAAAATGATTGAGGGAGAGTTGGTTGTATACTGGGCCCTGTTTTAGAGCTTTAAGTTTGTTAACTCATTTAATCCTCACAACAACCTAGAAAAGGGGCTCTCTTTTTCCCATTTTATTTTATTTTATTTTATATTTTGGAAAGGAAGAAGTAAAATGACTTTATTTCCAGATGACACAATAGTATATATAGAAAATCCCAAAGAATTAACATTAAAAAACCCCAAAACTATGAGAGGTAATGAATGAGTTCAACAAAGTTGCAGGATACAAGATCAACAAATGAAAATCAGTTGTGTTTCTGTACACTAGCAATGAACGATTTGCAAATTAAATTCCATTTGTAATAGCATCAAAAAGAATGAAGTACTGGGAGTGTTGCCGTCTTAACAATATTAAGTCATCCAATCCATGAACATGGAACATGTTTTCATTTATTTAGATCTTTAATTATTTTTTTAAAAATGTATTTCAATAGTTTTTGGGTAACAGGTGGTTTTTGTTTACATGGATAAGTTCTTTAGTGGTTATTTCTGAGGTTTTTCGTGTATCCGTCATCTGAGCAGTATATGCTGTACCCAATGTGTAATGTTTTGTCACTCACCCCCCTCTCCTTTCCCCCGAGTCCCCTAAGTCCATTATATAATTCTTATGCCTTTGCGTCCTCATAGCTTAGCTCCCACTTATAAGTGAGAACATACAATATTTGGTTTTCCATTCCTGAGTTACTTCACTTAGAATAATGGCCTCCAACTCCATCCAAGTTGCTGAAAAATTTTGGGGCACTGAATGCTGCAGTGAGTTGGGACAAACGTGCTCTGGGCAGGCCTTTGCTGTGGTTACCTTGGTACCACCGTCTGAGGGGCAGTGAGAGAGTCACTGGGCCCTACTCATGCCTCTGCCCCCTCAGCCGTTCCTCACATCCCTTCTTCTCTATCTCTGTCTCCTTCAGAGCTTCTCTGAGGGTATAGGATACTTTCTTTTCTATGGGTCAATGACAGGGTCATTACTGGAAGTTCCCATCACTTCCCGGTCCATCTTCCTGTGCTGGAGAACAAACCTAAACAGGAGGGTTGGGGAAACTGAACTGTAAATACAGACCCTATGGTCTGACATAAGCCTCTCTAGGACTTTAGTTCCCCTCAACATACCTCAGGTTTGTCTTGCATCTTCAGTAAGATGTTTTCAGGAAGTGGGCAGGGAGGGAAGGAGTTGAGATAGACCTATACCTAGAGCCGGAGTGAGTGAGAGTGAGAGAGAGAGAGAGAGAGAGAGAGGAGCGGGGAAGTGGGAGAGAGAGGGAGAGGAACTGGAAGAAGGAGAAAAAAATAAAGAACCCATCAAGGAATGAGAGACATTTTAGAGGCTCAAGAACCTAATTATTAATCCAATTATTGATTTGTTTTCTCTCTAGTTAAAAAATTGAGATGCTAATACTGAGGAATTTCCCCAGATGGTTTGTGGCCCAGGGCTAGGTTCTTATTTCATATTTTTTATTGTTAGAAAACAAAAGTATGAAGGAAGAAGAAGAAATACATGAGTTAAAATTTTATTAGCAGAGGGTAGGTTCTTATATCAGGTTGGATTCCAATATTATCCCAATGATACTAAGAAGTCTACCTCAAAGTAAATATGAAAAAGAATATGCATTCTGAGAAATGTTTTTTCCCATACTACATTGGCTAATTCTAAATCAATGCTATTTGACATTAAATAAAATTAGTACATACAAATTCTAGATGGATGAGATCTCAGCAATCACTGTATATTTTACAATTTTCCATAGCATGACAAATATTGTATTGATTGAGAAGGGTATAGTATCTAACCTAGAGCAAATTAAGTCTAATTTAGGCACAAATAATAATCAGTGCTAACACTGCCATACTTTCCAATGCTCAGAGAGACACATTTTGGTTTCTGTAGGCCTCCCATTTAGTAAACATTGCACAAGATGGCAGGCAAGTCTTCAGTGCTTGTAGCACACTGCTTGTAAACACAAGTTGATTAAGTCTGCTGGTGAAATGCTCACTGTAGCTAACAATAATCTATTGTATATTTCAAAATAGACGAACTAGAAGAGAGGACTTGAAATGTTTCCAACACAAAAAAGTCATAAATGTTTGAGGTGATGGATATCATAATTGCTCTGGTTCGATCATTATACATCATATGCATGTATCAAAATATCACATGTACCCCGTAAGTATGTACAATTATGTATTAGTAAAACAAACATGAGTTGAAGACACTGTTGCATATACTCAAGTCTGCATAGAATGCAGTGCTGGAGGTTGTCTTGCTGCCATTTTTTTGATGAGCGTAGGAGGCGAAGAAGGGTATACTTGCCAGAGAATGAGGGAAGATAAAATTAGAAAAAATATAAACATTTAGAAAGGATTAAAATCTTTGAAAATGATATCATTGTCTCTGTGCATATGCTATACTCTTTAATTAATTTTTGTATTTTAGAAAACTATAAAACACTGTCACGTTGAAAGAATTTAATCTAGCATTTGGAAGTGAAATATGGACAGCTTATATTGAATAAAATAATTTTCCAGAACTTCAGATTTATAGAATGAGTTCAAAAAGCTTTGAATTTAGCAATTTTTTTATGGGGTGAAGGCTGGAGAGAAGCAGGAACGGGGAGTCTGATATACATCATGATTAAACTGGCTTTTACTGCTAGATGTTATAAAACGTAGCATAGATCTATTAAATTAGAAAAAAAAAAAGAAATTTCCAGAGAGAGTCAGCCTGGACTTAATAGATGCTTAATCTTGTAGTGTAGCATATTCAGGGGAGTCAGGGTAAAGGTAAGATAGGGCCTTGGCCCTGATGGATGATGCAGAGATTATTCACAAACAAGTGAATGGGATTGTACTATGAAACTATGACTCTCAGATAAGTGAGTTCTTTACAAGAAGGCATGAGTCCTCAGACACACTTAGAGGAGCTCAAGCAGGAAGAGGGTCCAGGCCGTGTCTCTATAACACTGAGTGCTCTGATGGGGGCTGCCCTAGCTGAAAAGAGAGACCCTGAGAGGGCAGGGCGCCCTCCCCAAATCCTTATCCCTGTGCTCTGTATACCTCATCCTTCTGCATCTTTGATGCTGATCTGACGCTACTGACCACATTCTTACTGGTCCACACTTGACGTGATTCGGGACCTCCCCAGGATTTGCCCTGTTTCTTCTTCTCGCATTGGACCAGCCATTGAATATTCTTGATAAAAAGAACAGAAAGAAATAAAAACCAACTGACAATGATAAAGTTGTATTTTTATTTAGTAGCTAAATCATTCATCTACCCACAAGACTTATCCTAAATTACAAAAATAACAATTGCGCTCTCTGTGTAAAAGAGAATTCCGTTATAAACATAGTCAAAAGCAAAATATAATCATTGGAACTACTTTCTCCTACTCTTTCATAAAATTTATGTTAGATGAGTCATGGACAGTTTTATTTATGAATTATGGGCTCGTTCACACTTGGTAGCTATTGTATAAAATGTGACCATTTATGTAAGTATATATTTATAAATATATTTTATATATTTAAAACATTTAACAAAAGTATTTTTTGTTCTCTTTTTATATTGTATACTGTGAGTAATTTTTTATTAAATGTCATGTAATCAAAAGCTCACAGTATGATAATCTTTTTCAGAATCTTGGCTCCCATGCTGAGTAAAAATACTTCCCTGAACGTAGAAAGTTTGAGGTTTTTTAAAAAATGTAATGTGCAGTTATAACTGTGGAGTTTTCTTCTGATAACAGCTTCTCCTAAAAACACAGCAAAGGTCAACAGAACTGCCTGGCTAACTAGAAAGTAATTAGAAAAATTCTCATTAATGTGGCTATTTATTTATTTATTTTTTGCCCTGTAGCAACATTATTTTTTCCCAGTAAAACACTAATTTCTAATCTAATTTAAATGATATCAAGACAGAAGATGCCAATGTGGAAAGATAGAGAAATTGACAACCCATAAAGCAGCTTATAAAGAACTGATAGTTTTCCTTTTGCCTGGAAACTGCCAGTTGCTTTCCCTGCAGCTGTATTCGATAAGCTCAGAAGAATATTCTTGAAAGAGAAATGAAATATATGTTTAATTATGTCTTTAAGCTTGTGTAGGAAATCACTTTTCTGTCCCATGGAGCTAAAGAACTGTTAATTTCATGTATTTTTAAAAATATTACCATCCTCATTAAGGTCCATGAATGCATGGAATAGAAGCCATATTAATCCCAAATCAGTATGCTTCTTTTGTTATTTTAGATAGTAAGTACAGTAAGCATGGTAATGTATAGATTTTTGAAAAGTTGCTTGAAAAATTAGCTCATTGTATGATATGAGCGTTATTGAAAATGGAATTTGTGACTATTTAGATGAAAACTACTGAATTTTCCCCCCTCATTGACACTAATCAGACCAAATAAAATTTTTCCAGTGGAATTGGAATTAATTCTATGTTATGTGCCCCTCTGGAGAAGCAAGACTCATGATTATCTATCTATCTATCCATCTGGTTTATTATTGATACATATTAGGTATACATATTTTTGAGGTACATGTGATAATTTGATACATTCATATAATCAGTTCAGGTTAATTGGTATATATATCTACCACCCCAAATATTTATTCTTTTTATGCTATAGACATTCAAAATATTATCTTCTGGCTACTTTGAGATGTATAATTGATTCGTGTTAACTATAGTAACTCTACTGATCTATGGAACACCAGGTGATAGTTTATATTTGTAAGAGACCCACAAATCCAGAAATAGAGCTGTACACTTTATAATTTTATAATTATATTGCATTTTATAATTATATTACATTATATGACATGATTAGATAGTGAAACATTTAAGCCCGATTGCCAGAGACTCAGAGATTTAGATCTGGGACTTCTTTTTTGGAATATAAAGTAGGAGTTATGCCTCTGGTGATAACAGTAAATTTGAAAAGATAATAAGAGAGAATATTATGAATTTCATTAAGTGAAATTTATCTTCATGGCCCATGGATTAGATTACACTAGTTTTTAATGTTCTGTATTAGCTGCAATATTTTTGCTATCCCTTTGTTTTACTTCTCTGCTTCATTTATTTACAAAAAATTTCTCGAACATTATTTTAGACACCATTTCATTAATTTTACCACTCTGTTGATCAAATAATGTCAAGTTTAATCGTCAGCTATTTAAGTTTGGAAAGAGTAAGGTCATGACCCTCTCCCTTTGTTCTTTATAGCTGGCAAATTTTAGTATGTACTATTATTATTTTTTTGGAGACAGTATCGCTCTGTCACCCAGACTGGAGTGCAGTGGTGCAATCTCAGCTCCCTGCAACCTCTGCCTCCCAGGTTCAAGCAGTTCTCCTGCCTCAGCCTCCCAAGTAGCTGGGATTACAGGCACGCCACCACGCCCAGCTAGTTTTTGTATTTTTAGTAGAGACAGGGTTTTGCCATGTTGGCCAGGCTAGCCTCGAACTCCTGATCTCAGGCGATCCACCCACCTCAGCCTCCAAAGTGCTGGGATTACAGGAGTGAGCCACCGCGCCCAGCCAGATTGTTTAATAGGAGTTTTTGCAGGATCAGCAAGGAATGTGGTGATGAGTAGGAGTCAGCCTGAGCATTGCAATTCCTTGCAAGAGTTCAAGCTGAAAAGGAGGCCTCATTCTGTCCTGTGTACCACTGCAGTTCCAGCCCCAGGCACAGCACCTCTCCCCTGGAAACCACTCAAAAAATTTTTTGAAAGAATAAACAAATCAGGAAATGAAAACTAATATCAATTCCTATTCTAGTGTTTAGGTTACTAATTTGGTAGACTGTGGGTACCACGCATGAAGTAGAGCTGAATTTCAGCAAGTATATTGAACAATTTGCAGGGAAGCAAAGTGTGTTAGGTCACAGTATAGTTACTCCATAGCCCGGCCCACAGAGGTCACTCAAAAAATATTTGTTGAAAAAAAAAAAAAAGCCTGTGAAGACAGGCTGAATGACATGTTGTTGTGCTCCTACTTAAATCATTTTCATTAACATGAATGAAGACATTCATAAATTAGGTTAGCAGCAGACTTACAGTTAACAAACAGCTCAATGGGCTGATGGAACAGACAAAATTAAAAGGAATAATGCAAACGCTTAGTAGCCAGCTTTAAAAAGTATTAAAAAATATAGGCTGAGAAAGATGTAATGTTTCAGTAGTTAATGTAAACAAGACTTGAGATGTAGTTGATTGCAAACTCAATACAAATCAACAATATTGTGAGGTCACTACCAAAATATAAATGTGATATGGGGCTGCATTAATAAATGATTAATGTTGGGTCTGTGCTTCACAAAATCTTTGACCTTGTGTACATATTGCATGCCTGTGTATTTTGGTGGGGTGGGGGGAGGGCAGAAAAGCTCATTTCTTTTGTTAGATTCTCAATGAGAACAGTGACTCACAAAATATTAAGATCTATTAGCTCAGAACAAGGTAGGTAATAGTTCTATTTTGTACGCAGGTCAGGTCAAAGTACACTTGTACCATTATAATCAGTTATTGGAAATACATTGTAAGAGAAACATTGATAAATTGAAGTATCTCTGGGAGGCAAGTTGGGATAGTGGAAGGTGTGAAAATCATGACCTATAAAGATGGGATTAAAGGAACCAGAGAGTATTGAAAAAAAAAAGAGATTTTACAGAAATATTGCATATGACTTCAAAAAAGTTTCAGATTGGGAAAAGATACAAATACTGATATATAAAGTATTAGTGAGAATGTGAGGAAATGGAGATTCTTGTAATCTGCTAGTGGGTATAAAATTGCATGGTTGTATTGCAGAGTAATTTGGTATGATCAGTACTTTAAAAATGCACATTTGTTTATATGTAATTTTGAAAACTTTTATACACAAATGAATATACACAAAGGTACATACACAAAAACATTTACAAGGATGTTTAGCAATTTTATTAATTGCCCTAAACTGAAAATATCCACCTGTAGTCCTAGCACTTTGAGAGGCTGAGGCAGTAGGATTGCTTGAGGCCAAGAGTTTAAGACCAGCCTGGGCAATACAGCAAGACCCTGTCTCTACAAAAAAATGTAATAATTAGCCAGGCCATGGGAGTGCATACCTGTAGTCTCAGCTTCTCGAGCGGCTGAGGCAGGAGGATCACTTGAGCTCAGGTGTTCCAGAGTACAGTGAGCTATGATTGCACCACTGTACTCCAATCTGGGTGACAGAGCAAGATCCTGTCTTAAAAAGAAGATACCCTAAGGGTGTATCATAATTATGTTATATACATGGCATAGCTATGGAATACCATGCAGCAGTTAAAATGAAAGAACATATATGAGTTCTGATGTATAGAGATCAGCAAGATTTATCAAATTCAAATAAAAGCATGTTGCAGATAATATATATGTATTATGGTTTATGGAAAAAATCCATAAAACAAAATATTTCCCTATGTGCATAAAGAGATAAATATCTGGAATAATTCATAACAAGCTGACAATAATGGCTTACTAAGTAGGACTAAGGGTGAGTCAAAGGGCTCCTTATTTGTATAAATTGTATTTTTTGCATAAAAATGTATTCAGGTCTCTATAAGAACCAATAAGTGGAAGTTATAAATAAATAAAACTGAGTGAATAGAATTTATATAGCCTTTATACCTGGAAAACTTGTTAAATGGCTTTATTATTGGTCCAGGGGAAAAATGGTAAATTGTATTAGAAAAAATGTATTTACATGCATATAAGGAAGTTTTTGTTTTTTTTTTTTGAGATAGAGTCTCGCTCTGTCGCCCAGGCTGGAGTGCAGTGGCGCAACCTTGGCTCACTGCAAACTCTGCCTCCCGGGTTCATGCCATTCTCCTGCCTCAGCCTCCCAAGTAGCTGGGACTACAGGCGCCCACGAACTCGCCCAGCTAATTTTTTGTATTTTTAGTAGAGACGGGGTTTCACCATCTTAGCCAGTATGGTCTCGATCTCCTGACCTTGTGATCCACCCACTTCAGCCTCCCAAAGTGCTGGGATTACAGGCGTGAGCCACCATGCCCGGCCAGGATGTTTTAGGATTAGAAATGTTTTAAAATGGAATTGGTTGCCTATTATTGATTTTATTCTCATTGAAAAGGTTGAAACAGCTTAAATAACTAGGTTCCAAAGATGTTTTAAAAAGAATTGTTCAACGGGCAAGATTACTTCTAAAATAAATTTCAACTTTATAAGGTTATGATACTTTTTGTTGTTGCTTTTTAACTTATGATATTCTTTATTGTCTTAATTTTTGTCATTTTTATTATTATTTCAAGTCAACTTGACATATTTTTAAGAAAATCAGGACAACTGTTTTAGATTTTTAATTTTTAGTTATTATGGATACTTAACAGTTATACATATTCATGAGGTACATGTGATATTTTGATGCAAGCGTATGCTGTGTGACTGCATATGTGTGTAACTGAGGTAGCCATCACCTCAAGTATTTATCATTTATTTGTGTTAGGAACACTGCAATTCTACTCTTAGTTATTTTGAAAAATACAATAAAATTATTGTTGACTATAGTCACACTATTTTGCTACCAAACAGTAGATCTTACTCCTCCTATCTAACTATATTTTGTACCCATTAGCCAATCTGTTTCTATCTGCCCCCTGCACACTACCCTTCCCAGCCTCTGGTAACCATTATTCTACTCCCTATCTCCATGAATTCAATTTTTTTTTTTTAGCTCCCACATCTGAGTAAGAACATACAGTATTTTTCTTTTTGTGCCTGGCTTATTTCATTTAACACAATGTCCTCCAATTCCATCCATGTTGTTGCAAATTACAAGATTTCACTCTTTTTAATGACTGAATAGTATTCTGTTGTATATATGTACGTAATTTCATTACCCATTCATTCATTGATGGACACTTAGGTTGATTCCTTATCTTGGCTATTGTGAACAGTGCTGCAATAAACAGTGATATTATGATTCTATGGTTGGATAATGTCTAAATACCCTTACAGGTATAAATTCCAAAATTCTAATTTAGAATTTTTTGATTTAGCACCAAAGTCTTTTATTACTCTTTATCCTCATTTTACCTCTATAATCTTATCTCCTTTCATGATTTCTTTGTGAAAGGCAGACTTTCCCCAAATGCGAGCTCCATACCACTGGTCATTTAGGAAGTGATTTTTACGTGTTACACAAATATGACATTAAATAATACTAAATCACTAAATTATCAAATCACTAAAGGAAAATAGTTATTTTCTCTTTCAGTGCTTTTGATTGGGGTCAAAGAGAAGATTTTTAATATTTTTCTGGTGCTTTATATTTTCCCTTTTAAACCAAATGTGAGAAGATTTTGGACTTTGAACTTTAGTTATAAACGGTATATATCTATAGTTTAATCATAGTTTGTTTTTCATGTATGTGTTTGTAGTCATCTTCTGTTTTTGGTAGTTGTGGCATAAACTATTGTTTGCCATCCAGTATCCATTATTTGCTTCTTCTTTCCTAACGAATCCCATTATTGGCAGTGGCAGTGTACCAGCTAAAAGGCTATAAGGCCTAGCCTTCCTTGCACCTAGGTGTGGTCATATGTCTTTGTCCTGGCCAGTGAGATAAGCAGAAATGCCACTGGTGACACCTGGTAAAAATGCTCACAGGACACTGACTAATCTAGGGCACGCACACTTTCTTCCCTAGGCCCATTTTTCCTTCTTGCCTGTCATATAGATGAGATGGCTGGAGCAACAACAGCTAAATTGGATAGTGAGGCAATCCTGAGAATGACAGAGCGGAAAAGTAGAAGGATACTTATCCCTAATGGCCACGATGCTGCCATTTCTAAGGTTGGACTGTCTCTCTCTGGACTACATTTCTGTGAGAAATATATCTGTTAAAGCCATTGTCACTTTAGGTGGAGTATATAAAGGGACACAATCGTAACCAAAATGGCAAATGTTATTGGTTTTCCCATGTTAGTGATATAAAATTTAGTTCTAAAATAAATCCATGTCATTGGTATGCCATTAAGGCCCATTGGATCTGATTTGCATTTGAAATTTTTAAAAATGGTTTTAACTATTTGTAAGGACTGATAGTTATTATTTATTCAAAGCCTTCCAAAGAACGAAGAGAAAATTTACTATTACTTTAAACAGAAAAAAATTAAATCTTGCAGTTACTATATAGGCCCATTAAACTCTTTTGAAAATCCAAGATACATAATGAGTTCTTATAGTGATCTTAATATTTTTTTTTTTTTTTTTTTACATCTTGGAACATTGTGTTAGTACATCATCTTAGGAATTATTTCATCATTACTCATCAATTATTAACAATTAGGCTAAGCAGACTAAAATAGTAAGACATAAGAATCATGGAATTCCCTAAATTTGAGGCTGAAGAATAATATATTCATAATTCTTCAGCTTTCTAACTACATTGCCCAAAGTATTATATCATTTTTTTTTAAATTATACTTTAAGTTTTAGGGTACGTGTGCACATTGTGCAGGTTAGTTACATATGTATACATGTGCCATGCTGGTGCGCTGCACCCACTAACTCGTCATCTAGCATTAGGTATATCTCCCAATGCTATCCCTCCCCCCTCCCCCCTCCCCACCACAGTCCCCAGAGTGTGATATTCCCCTTCCTGTGTCCATATATCATTTTTTAAAGAATAGTATAAGAGGAGATGGAAGACACCATCTTTGTGGTCTGCTGCTTTTAGCTTCCATTAAAAAGAGTGAAGAATTTCAAAGTTTATATTTTCTGCCCAAAATGATAAAGGAAAGAGATAGATAAATCTGGTTCAAAAATTTAAGATGAATCAATGCATACATGCAAAGAGGTGGAGAGCAGCATTCTACTTTTGAGTGATGATGTTGAAATTAATCATACACACAAAATTTGAGATTATGAGTTTTCGGAGGGTGATATTCTGCCTGAATTTTCTCCAACTCAAGAAAAGATGAGTGAACAATACATTTCTAGGGGCACAAAAGAAAATGTGGTATTTTCATTCAGTTTGTCATTCAATCAGGAAGGATTCAGTCTAGTCCACCAATATTTTGTGATGGGACTCACACAAAGTGTGTGACAGTGCTATTTCATCCTTTACAATGCCTGTGCTCCAGCATTTACTTGACCCAGTGAGGTGTGCTGTGTTTAACTTCTTATGAAATGTTAAATAAGTTTTTCATTATCTCTTTATTGTTCCATAAATTATTTGTAAAATGACTTAAAATATATATTTTAAAAAGGACCCATTGGACTCAGATGATAAATGACGATGATTTTTTCTGGTATGTTGGGGGTTAATTGAAAATAGGGAGCTAATTAGATGATAAATATACAGTTAATGATAGTACTAGTGAATAAAAATGCTAGAATATAGCAAAAAGCCACAAAAGAGGTTACATATATAGTTGGGGAAACATATCACATCAAAACCTTTTCTCATTATTTTAACTTTGACTTGCAAATGATGTCATTGTATACATGTTGATATTTTTCCGGCATTTAGAATTTCTTACTGTAGGGAGTTATTGTTTAACGGATATGGAATTTCAATTTGGAAATACGAAGTTCTGGAGATGGATGGTGGTGATGTTTGCCCAACAATAAAAATGTACTTAATGCCACAAAATTGAACACTTGAAAATAATTAAAATAGTAAATTCTATGTTATTTATATTCTATCCAATTATAAATATTTAAAATTCTTAATAATTATTTTAATAAACATAAAAAAATTCTCGCCTCTTCTCTGACAATCATGTACATTAATCAAATTAAAACTTAAATTGGTTTCTATAAAATGTTTTCATTGAAGATTTGTCCCATTCATACATTTATTTTAGGTGTTCTCCACATTTTTAGACAGAATTACTATACTATATGGATATTATACTATACAGATAGGCTCATGTAAGAAAGCAAATGCTTGCATAGAGAATCCCAAATCACTCATTTTGACACTTGTATACAATGCAGGCTATATTAATTTGAGCACACTATATTATACTGTTTTCAATTAATATCTATAAAAAATCTAATTAAACTAGAAAATGATGACGTGCCCTAATTCCTTTAGTTCTTTTGGAGCTACTGTCTTGCACAATGTGAGGGTCATAGGAGACGAATACATTCACATGTCTGAGATGAATTAGTTTTGCTGAGTAGCTTCCCTTGTGCTTCTCTTGTTTCTGAATCAAGCTGCATGTAACAAGACTCTGAGATCTTATAATTGAATATTCAGTATCCAAGACCCCTTAGAGTCCACACTTTGCATCTGTCCCTTACTTGTCTGGCTTCCCACTGGTTTTATTTCATCTCTTGCTATCTATAGTACCAACCACATCGACATTTGGTAATTATTTTTTAGTTTCTAAAATACGATGGAGGGACCATGCAGTCTACAAGAAGATTCATTCATAAGAATTCAAATAAAAGACAATTTTGATTAAGACCAGAAAGCATGAAGACAACAGAGCAGAGTGAGAAATCAAATTATGTCTACATCAAAATTACATTTCTCTTGACCTACTGAGGTGTATTATGAACAGATTTCTTGACAAACTAATTTTTTAATGCATACTGCATTATACTAAGATATATGGAATTTGCACAATAAACTGTGACACAGGAAAAGTGTTCTGTATGTTCCCTTTGAAAATTCTTCTCCATTTGTATGCTTCATGTTACCATCACATTTTTAAGTAGGCCCCAGTTTTTCCTAGGAAATTGAAATGCTTTAGTACTCCATTCATTGCAGGGATTTTCCTGCAATTTTTTTTTTAACTTTTCCACCAATACGTTCCTTTCAGAACACCTACAGAGGATATAAAAAATATATTGTAGTTCATTGTATTGATGTCAACAGAACTATGTGTTTTCACCCTGGTGTGATGTCAGAACAATGCAGCGCATCCTTCACTGTGCCAACTCACTGGAATAAAAGACCCATTCAGAAAGAAACCCTTGGATGGTCACAGTTTTTAGGAGTTTTTATGCATGGCCACACAAGTTTATAACTTTAAACTTTTCTTGCAGTGCATTATATTTTCTTCCCATTGCTGCTGAGCTTTCATATTGAAAGCGAGTATTTTTCTATATAGCAGCTGAAACGTCTATTGATTCTTTGGTTAAAAAAATAAAAAATAAATGTACTTTGTAGAATGACTGCATTCCAAGGCCAGGGTTAGCACATTTCATTCATACTATTTTCTAAAACCCCTAGTGTGAAGACTGACAGCAGAATGTGGATTTCATAAATCCCACCATATGAATTCCGAAACTCCAAAATAGAGATTAACAGATGCGGATGTGGATGGTACAGTGGATGCTTTGAAGATAAAATTAAAACATTTTGTATTTGCATGTGTAAGATAAACATAAAGCATTTCATTTTAGGTAGTTGGGGTTTGCAGAGAAAGATAAAATAAGTACTCTGCTTTAGTTCAGGGATTCGTCTCCGTCTCCTGACTTCATTTTTTGTTGTTGTTAAGCTTTCACTTTCTTAATTACAAAAGTTAATTGTGACTATTGAAGAAATTGGAAAATACAAACATGAAGTATAAATTAAACTACCTTGTAACCTCTTTCCTACCCGACCCAGAGAGATCCATTGTTCACATACTTGTGTGTATCCTTCCTTGGAGTATGTATGTTGCAAATATGGGTCATACCTAACATATGATATCATAGCCTCATTCTAATTGGTATACCATGAATCTTTTCCTATTTAAGTAAATATTCAAAAGCATCATTTTTAATGGCTGTATTTTATTATAGATGAACTATTTAAAGCAATAGCTTGATTATAACACTTGAGCTATTTTTATTTTTTAATTGCTATTTAAAATCTTTTTTGATTCCACATCCCCTTTCAGCTGAATCACTGTGTCTTTTGCTCCACCCATACTTCTCCAGCAGATGGGTTGTTGGACTATTCTTTTTTGTTTGTTTTTCTATTTATTATAAACAAACCTGTTATAATCTTTTCTGGACATGTATCTGTGTACATGTTGAGTATTTATCTAATACAGCTTCCTAGAAGAGTAACAAGATGTGTGGCCCTTTAATTTTGATGAATATTTCCAAATTGTTGTTAAAAGGTTGTACCAATTTACACTCTCAACAGCAGTGTGAATTTCCATTTTTCTGCACTTTCTGTAACATAACAAAATTTTGCCAACCTTATAAGCAGAATATGTTGCTTAATTTATATTGCCATAATAATTTTTAAAACTGGTAATCTTTTCAATGTTTATGTCCATTTGTATTTCCATTTCAGTGAATTTTCTCTTTGAATTATGTATATATTTTTCTATTAAATTATATCTTTTTAACTGATTTATGGAAACTTTTAACTCTTTGTTTTCTATGCCTGGCAAATGTGTTCTTTCAATCCATCATGTATCTTTTAATTTTACTTACAGTGCTTTTTTTTTTTGCCATAAATGTGTTTTCTTCATTTTTTCACTTTTTAAAATTATTTTTAAATTTTTTTATTTCCATAGGTTTTTGGGGGAACCAGTGGTATTTGGTTACATGAGTAAGTTCTTTAGTAGTGATTCGTGAGATTTTGGTGCACCCATCACCCGAGCAGTATACACTGACCCCAATTTGTAGTCTTTTTTGCCTTACCCCTTCCCACAACTTCCCTCTCCACCCAAGTCCCAAAGTCCATTGTATCATTCTTATGCTTTTGCATTGTCATAGCTTAGTTCCCACATATGATATTTGGCTTTCCATTCCTGAATTACTTCCCTTAGAATAATAGTCTCCAATCCCATCCAGGTTGCTGCAGATGCCATTAACTCATTCCTTTTTAATGGCTGAGTAGTGTTCCATAGCGTGTGTGTGTGTGTGTGTGTGTAGATATATATCTCACATATATATATACACACACACACACACATATATACACATACATATCACATCGCAGTTTCTACTCATTGATTGATGGGCATTTGGGTTGGTTCCACGTTTTTGCAATTGCGAATTGTGCTGTTATAAATATGCATGCACAAGTATCTTTTTCATATAACGACTTCATTTCTTCTGGGTAGATACCCAGTAGTGGGATTGCTGGATCAAATGGTAGTTCTGCTTTTAGTTCTTTAAGAAATCTCCACACTGTTTTCCATAGTGGCTGTACTAGTTTACATTCCCACCAGCATTGTAGAAGTGTTCCCTTTTCACCACATCCATGCCAACATCTATTATTTTTTTATTTTTTTATTATGGCCATTCTTGCCATATACATTTTTTTTTTTTTTTTTCAGACAGAGTCTTGCTCTGTCACCCAGGCTGGAGTGCAGTGGCATGATCTCGGCTCACTGCAAGCTCTGCCTTCCGGTTCACGCCATTCTCCTGCCTCAGCCTCCCGAGTAGCTGGGACTACAGGCTCCCGCCATCACGCCCTGCTAATTTTTTGTATTTTTAGTAGAGATGGGGTTTCACCGTGTTAACTAGGATGGTCTTGATCTCCTGACCTTGTGATCCGCCCGCCTCAGCCTCCCAAAGTGCTGGGATTACAGGCGTGAGCCACCGCGCCCAACCCCGCCATATACATATTTTTAATTGCAGTACAAATTCAGTCATTTTCTTCATGAGTTCTAGGTCTTATGCCTATGCTGAGAAAGGCCATCTCCTTTCAAAGATTATAAAAATACTTACATATGTTTCCTTCTAGGGCTATTATGTTGTGATATTTAATCTATTTGAAATTTGTTTTTGCTTGATGGTAAGAGGAGGGGATCCAGCTTCATGCTTTTTCCAAATAATATTTAGTTGTTTTTAAACCATTTATTTTCCATTCCATCATTTGCCACTGATTTTAAATATCAACTTAATATATCAAAAGGTCATATCTCTGTTCTGTGTTTAAATCATATACTGTTTTAATTATTATAGCCTTATAACGTGTTCTGCTATCTGGAAGGAAGAAAATGGCGTTACTTCCTCAAGCAAAATTGTTGGGTCAAATTGATTTGGGGTTCTGGGAAGGCTGCCCTAATTTATAGTTTCACTAGAAGCATATGCAAATACTTATTTCGCTTCACCTTACTAATACTTGTACATATGTATTTAATATGTTTTTCATGTATTTTTTAAAATTTCAAATTTCATAGATAAAAATGGTATGTCATAAGCTTTATTGTACATTGATTACTAGGATAGATGAGCTCTTCTTGATACTGTCATTAAGTTTTGCTGTTATTTTTTAATATTTTCTATTCAGTTTAATGTGCTCATGTTAGGAGACCTGTGTGTTTTAGAAATGGCTCATGCTTGAACTAAGGGGAACACAGTGGTTGACCCAGGACAGGACAATTCTGAAACCAAAAACTAAGGAGCTCCCTGCCTCTAGGAAACATAGTAGGACAATAGTAGTGTCAAAAGGCAAAATTACAACAAATTTACTTTCATTATCTGAATTGGCTTTTATTTACAATTTAAAAATCATAAAGACGATTCTAGCACCTGGTTCTCAGAACCAGAAAAGGTTCAAAGAATTCCCTGGCTGCAATGTGGTCAGACATCTATGGTCAGAAAACGGAAGTCACAGGGACAGTGACTTCCCTGTCACTGTCATAGGCAACAGGTTGGTGTTTTGCCTAATTCAAATCAACTGGCTGACTGTGATTGGCTGGAGCTCAGCTACTGTGATCTGTGATTGACTGAGACCAGCTATTAATATTCGTTACTTCAACTCCTAAGTTAGGGTTTAGTTAATGTACTATGTTATGTTGCAGTTCATTACTTAAGGACTCAGGACAGGGGCATCCTCACGCGCAATTTTAATTTAGTTTAACAGTTGCCAACCTTTATTAAGCTTTGTATTAAAAGCTTTATATTCTCTGGCTTATGAGATCCTCTCACTACTGTGTGGAGGCATTATGTCCATCCCCACTTTCTAATGAAAAACTGGGGCTCAAGGACATACACAACTTGCCTAAGGTCACAGAGCTGGCAAGTGGCTGGGCCACTTTGTGAATCCAAGTGGTGTGACTTCTGAGTCCAAATGTCCCCATCGAAGGGTCTGCTGAGATGTGCCATCCTTTCCCCAGGACTGCCACAGGTCCATGTTGAAGGAGCCTGTCCCAGGCTCAGGCCAGCAAAGACAGAAACAGGTGCCTGTCCCCTTAAAAGTCAGGGTGTTAAAATCTCTGGAAAACTGGAGATGAGGATGCGGGGTGGGGGCACAGAAGCACTGTGGGGACCTCCCTTCTCCACAGTGAGAACCGTCTGGAAGACTTACGTGGTTTATGGTGGCAAAATCATGTATTAATGAAAACATTTCTAAGCAACCAGTTCAAAAATGCTCAGAATGGGTTGGAGGCATAGCATAGACTTCTTTTCAAAAGTAAAGACATTTTCAGTTTCTGTAAAAAGTCATCCTTCCCTGGAAGGGGTAAGTTGTAATTATTTATTCTTTTAAAAATACAGAGTCAGATGCTACTGCTTTTTCTGATTAAATTTGTGCTTACTTTTAAGTTGTAGTGTGGCAGATGAGGAGCTGATGCTAGAATTAAAAAGGTCTGCTCTGTCATTTTTTTTTGTATTAGTATTATCTTTTATCCATACTTGTGAAGTTTAGTTTAGTTAAAATTAGACAATCTGTAAGTCCACATAGTGCAATTTGACTTTTTGAGTAAAAAGGTGGTGGGTTTTTTTGTTTGTTTGTTTTGTTTTTTGGCTTCCACAGTTGGCTAAATTAAGAGGACCAAATGGTTTAGCCAGGGTTCTGATTAACAACTTGTTGCTGACTAGTTTGCTGTCTAAAGTAATGGGGTGAGAGGAGGAAAAGAAAAATCAATCTAAAAACTAAATGCTGGTAAGAAACAAGTCTTAGACTAGTTTACTTGATGGTTGTACCTTGTACATAGGTCTAAACTGGGATTTGAAGTGTCTGTGGCCACCTCTATGAAGAATAATGTCAAAATCATATATCGTTCATTATAACATTGATCAACGCTCACTGCTTTCTCAGAGGGAGCTGGATTTGTGATATAACATTGTAGAGGAGAGGTTGAAACCAGAGATCATCCAGCCTAAAACCTTATGTCTTTCTTAGTGCCTTCTCTTTGAAAAAATGGCACATCCCAACAGTTACTTATGCAAAGTTCTAGAAACTACCTTTGTCCTTCAATTCTCACACTCAGTAGATACACGAGTACTGTCAGTTCTGAACCCAAAATGAATCTTGATTCTTAATATTCTCCATAATTGCTGCCACCATCTTCAAACTCTTATTTCCTGCAATTTTTTTCATTAGCCTCCTATCTTCCCTCCCCACTTCTATTTTCCCCCTTAATAATTTATTAACTCAGTATCATAAATGATATTTTAAAATGTTTTTAAAGCTCTTTTGCTTTTTAATTTTTTATTTTGAAATGATTTTAAATTAATAAAAAAGTTACAAAAATAGTGCAGAGAGTTCTCATATATTCTTCATGCAGCTTCTCCTAATTTTAACATCTTACATATATAACCAATTTTGGAAAGCAGGAAATTAACATTGATGTAATACTATTAACTAAGCTACAGGCCTTATTCAATTTTCACCAGTTTTTCCACTAAAGTTTCTGGTCCAGGATACAATCCAATGACCCACATTACATTTGCTTGTCATATCTCTTTAGTATCCTTCAATTTGTGACAGATCTTTAGTCTTCCTTTTATAACATTGACATTTGTTAAAAGTACTGGTCAATTCATTGATAGAATGTTCCCCAATTTAGGTTCATCTGCTGTTTTCTATGACTGCATTGGGTTATGGATTTTTAACAAGAATTATCACAAAAGTGACGTTGTGTCCTTCTCAGTACATTCTATCGGGGGCTAAATGCCTTGTTAAAGATATAAATTTGATCATGTTACAAACCTTCAGCGGGTTTCCATTTCTCTGAGGGTAAATGGCAAACTCTTCTAAGATCCTGCATAATTCGGTCCCTGTTACTTTAATTCATGCCTTTTGTAAGGGCCAATACAATTTAAAATTAAGAGGCTTAATTCTTGTTGTTGAAAATAGAAGGAAGGACTTCCCCACCCCAACCTCTTATTCTTAGAGCATTTACTTAGAAAACTTGTAATTGTTAACTTCTTTCTCTGTCTCTGTGAAATATATGTAAATCTTTTTGAAAGCTAAATAAGCTTCTGGCCAGTTTTAGACCCAGGAATGTCTTTCTCAAGGCCCTGGGAGCCATCTTTTTCAAATGGAATCAAGGAAGATAGTGCCCCTATTTCCCCATTTCTGTGGGAGGGCAGGTGCCTCGCTCCAAGTTGCAAAACTGTCTCTTATCATAAAGAGAACTTTATTTTTCTGTTGAATAAAGCCAATAGTTAACACAGATGGTCACCTCAACTACCAAGTAAATTTAGGAAGAGCTGTGTGTGACAAATGGTGCTGCCAAGTCCTCTTACTTGAGTAGTTATTGTTTATCTTGATGGCAAGTATGTACCACATGGTAAAAGGATGAGATGTCTTTTGAATTTTGGAATCTCTTAATGGATTACCTGTGATAGTTATCATATTCTTATTCAATGCTTTTTCAATAATAAGATTACTTTCTTTCTCTTCTAGTCTGTAGAGACATTTTCTGTGTTGGGAGGAGATTTTGTTTTTAATGATGTTTCCCCAACACTCTTTCCCGCTGACTTACTATGGCTTTATTTCATGTTTCATAAAGTGCAAAACTGTTGCTTGCTGTATAATCCTCTGCCTGAATTCCTCCGCTTTCCTCCACCTCTTCGTTTAAGTAGCTCCTTTCAATCTCCAGGACTAAGTTCAGATATAATCTGCCTAAAGACACCTTTCTCAACCACCCTGTCTAAGGAAGCCACCCCTTCCAGGGATTCTATCACATTATCCTGTTTCTATCTTGCAGAGTGTTTCATACAACCTGTAATTATTGTACTTATTAATTTGTTGATTTATTTATAGTGTTCTGTCCTCCACTACAATGCAAGCTGTAGCAGGAAGAGACTCCCCTCCAATCTGTCCAGTCTCACCCCATCTGTCTTGTTTATGGCTGAAGCCTTCATACCTAGAACAGTGCCTGGCACATAATAGGTGCTTGATGCATATTTGTAGAATGAACAAATGAGTGAGATGAGACTGATACACAGGTTAGGGTAGTTAAATAAAGGAGATGCACATTTTATCCTATTACTTATCAACTTGTGGAAGTCTCAACAAACAAGTTTTTAGCAGTCTCTGTATTTAACGAACACATAAAATAATTATATTGAGGAAATAATACATGAAAAATTCACCTTCATACTTGAACAAAAATGGGCCCAAATGCTTGTTTTGAAAAGGAAAATCTGTGATTTTTTTTTTAAACCCACTCAAATATTTTAGGAAAGCTTTCATGTTAATTCTGGATACAGCTGGGGCCATTTGAATTGTAGCATTGACTAATTGGCCAGTGTGAACATCAATTAGTCCTGAATAAAGAGCAGGAGATGAATGCCAAGAAGGAGGAAGTGGAGACTCAGATTGTTCAGCAAATCTACTAGGAATCTGCACATCCTAACAGACAAAGAAGGGACCTTCTGCAAGACCGTTGAGACAGTGGAAGCCTTGAAGTTATGCTGATATTTGAAGGAAGGCTTAACGCAGTGTTTCTCAACCTTAAGCATGTGGCACAGTCCTCTGGAAGGCTTGTTAACACAGGCTGCTGGGCCTCATCCTAGAAGTTTCTGATTCTGTAGGCCTTGGGACCCAAGAATTCGCATTTTAACAAGTTCCCAGATGATAATGCTGACATCGATCCAGGCTCCACACTTTGAGAACCACTGCTTTAAAGCACTGATTGACTAGAAGAACCTGATGGAATTTGTTTATAATGGTTTTTTAAAATTTATTTTATTTAATTATTTAGAGATGGGGTCTTGCTCTGTCACCCAGCCTGGAGTGCAGTGGTGTGATCATAACTCACTGCAGTCTCAAACTCCTGGGCTGAAGCAATCCTCCTGCCTCAGCCCCCTGGAGTAGCTTGGCCTACCCCAGCTAATTTTTAGGGTTTTATTTTTATTTTTATTTTTTAAAGATGGGGGTCTTGGTATATTGCCCAGGCTGGTCTCAGACTCCTGGCCTCAAGCCATCTTTCACTTGGCTTTGCAAAGTGCTGGGATCAAAGGCATGAGCCACCAAACCCAACCCTATATCAGTCTTTTAAGAGTTGACAGTGGCCTTTCTCGCTCCCGGGCCATCTTAGCAGCAGCTCCTGGTTGGGGGCCATCCCGCACCTAAGGCAGAAAGATGGTGGCTGCAAAGAAGACAAAAAAGTCGCTGGAGTTGATCAATTCTAGGCTCTAACTTGTTATAAAAAGTGAGAAGCATGTGCTGGGGTACAAGCAGACTCTGAAGATGATCAGACAAGGCAAAGCAAAATTGGTCATTCTCTGTAACAACTGTCCAACTTTGAAGAAATCAGAAATAGAGTACTATGCAATGTTGGTCAAAACTGGTGTCCATCACTACAGTGGCAATAATATTGAACTGGACGCAGCATGAGGAAAATACTACAGAGTATGCACACTGGCTGTCATTGATCCAGGTGATTCTGACACCATTAGAAGCATGCCAGAAGAGACTGGTGAAAAATAAACCATGCAAAATTTCCCTTTAATAAAATTTGCCAGTGCTTGTTAAAAAAAAAAAAAGTTGACAATTTTTTTTTTAATTAAACAAATGTTCCATTTTTTTAACTGCCAAGGAAAAGGGTCTCTTTTTTCATGCTCCATTTTTAAAGGTCCCATCTCTGTATCTCAGCTCTCATTTATTGAGCATGTACTAGTTATACATATGATTTTATTAATCTTTAAAATTGCTGGGTAAATCCTTATTTTACCCGTCGATTATTATTGTATCTTGGGCGACAGAACCAAGATTTCATACAGCATTTTCAATATCGTGCCTCATATCACGATGTAGAATTTCATTGCTCCCTACAGATCTACTCTGGATTTCTATATGTGGGAGTCTTTAATATGATATTGAAGAAATCGGCTGAAAACTTTCCCTAGGGGTTTTCCTCCTTAACCAGACCTTGTTATATTTTGGTGGGTTAGTGGCCTTTATTCTCAAAACAAATATTTAAAATTCAAGATTCAAAGACAAAATACGCCTATCTGTTTTTAAGTAATAAACCATGTTTTTCTCTGATTAGATGCATTACTCCTCACTCTGGAATCATAGAATTTTCTGTTAGTAGTTTCTTTATTTTTTCAATTGAATTTTATTTTAAGTTCTAGGATACATGTGCAGGACGTGCAGGTTTGTTACATAGGTAAAGGTGTGCCATGGTGGTTTGCTATCAATCCATCATAGGTATTAAGCCTCACATACATTGGCTATTTATCCTGATGCTCTCCTTGCCCCCTACCACTCTGACAGTGTGTTCTTCCCCTCCCTGTGTCCATGTGTTCTCATTCTTCAGCTTCTACTTATAAGTGAGAACATGTGTTGTTTGGTTTTCTGTTCCCACGTTAGTCTGCAGAGGATAATGACTTCCACCTCCATCCATGTCCCTGCAAAGGACATGATCTCATCCCTTTTTATGGCTGCATAGTATTCCATGGTGTATATGTACATTTTCTTTATCCAGTCTGTCATTAATGTGCTATGGTGAATAGTGCTGCAGTGAATATACGTGCGCATGTATCTTTGTAATAGAATGATTTATATTCCTTTGGATATATGCCCACTAATGGGATTGTTGGTTCAAATGGTATTTCTTTACCCGCGAATTATCTAAGCTTCTAGGTAGTGTGATTATTGCCCAGTGGTTCACTTCTAACCAGTGATATAGCTGGTGCTTCCACAGGGCTCTCTGACTCCAGGATTAGGCCTCTTTTTGCTACAGTGCTTCTCAGCCTGAGATAAAACTAATTTTAAGACTATTTGGTAACACCTTGAGGTATTATATGACTGAAGTAGAAATTACTTATCAGCCTGATCTAACATAGAAGGCTGGTTAAGACAAAAGTCCTAATATGAAGTGCTACATCTAGGTGTTTTGTTACCAAAGAAACATGGTAGCCTTGTTTCCCAAGAAGTATTTTAAAGATAACTCTAGCAAAACACTCATTTTCTACATGAGTTTGAGTAATTTGTCTAAGTGGTAAAACCAAACTGACCTTTTTAGCTTAATTGCCTACATGATTCAATGAATTCTCTATCGAGGGATAGTAAGACCAAACACGTTCTCCTCAACATCCCAGAAATGCATGGATCACCTTGAAAATCTCTGAAAAACGAATACAAAGAAGCAAGTGACTGAGTTCATAATTGTTTCCCTTTCTCTAAGCCAAAATTGATGGCCAGGAGGAAGGCATTGAAAGCCAGTACATACTGACACTATTTATAAGATCTTGATATTTTAGACTTGTATTGCACTATTCATCCTGGGATCATAAAAATGGTTGTTAAAATTTATACCATATTAGTCTGATTAACCCTGAGAAGGGTAAAAATAAAGGATTGAGGAGAAATATTTATTTCACAAGGGTTAGGACTTTAATATACAGAAAGCTGCATAAATCTGCAGATGTTCTAATTAGATTCAGCTGAACTGCTTCAGAATTCACGATAACATGGATTTACTCTGCCAACTACTAAGAATAACTTTTCTGGTGTAAAAAAATGTTCAAGTTTCAATATTGAAACATAAAATACCCCAGCCCAGGGGATAGATTCGTTTCACATCAATTTTTTCATTGGCTCAAATTTCTCTAGCTGTTAAGTTGCTCCTTTATCATAAGACTTAAACAGAATTTTCTAAATGGTACCCTAATGGTACTCTTCTCAGGTTATAGTACCTGGAATCCTATTTTCTGTTAATAGTTAAACATTAACCTTAGATCACTGTAATACCATCAGGCAGGTTATTCATATGGTGCTTAATTTACAATCAGGGAGTAGTTTAGGCCATGAGAAAATCTGGTTCATAAAGAGGATGACATTAGGGAATCAAGAGATGTATTTCATGAAGTAGTTTTGCTAGTCAATTTCCTTTTTTTTTCCCCTTGAATATATGATGGTTTTTAAATCTCAGGAAAGTTATTCCTTTGTGCTGGCAGGGGAAATCTATGTTGTCCTACATTTGTAAGTTTTTCAGTAAATCTTATCAGAGAATTTGCTGAGGCCCAAGTTACAGCAGGGTGAAGAATGAGCCTTCCTCTGGCATGAGAATCCTACTGGATCCCCAAAGGCATGGGGATACCTTTAGTGTCTAACTTTGAAAAGTTCCATCAGCACCAGAATGCTTTCCACTTCCACAGAACCTGGGGGTCAGATCCAGCTGCGCCTTCTGATTTATCTGTTTCTAGGTCTGAGAAGTCAAGGTGAGGGAAAATGTCTCTTTGCAGAGGGAGTCAAGGGGAAATGTGAGAGAGGCTGTGACTAGAACCTCATGTTCCATTGCCTGCCCCTTAGACAAACCAACCTTTGGTCAATATTCCCTCAATTATATTTGATAAGCCAACCTATTATCCTTAATTAAAATGTTGGCAGGAAGTATTCATGTGAATTTTTGCCAAGGATTTATTATAATCTCCTTGTTTTATGGTTTCCTATTTTGAATAGTGAAAGAATAATTTCATAAACCCTTCTGAAGGACAGTCTCTTGTAAATGCAAATTTTATCTCTTTCATAATCTTTTTGGATCTCTGTGAATTTGCACGGAACAAAAATACATTGCTCAAGTATGCTGTGTTTTAATTTATTAATAAAAACAAAATAGTTGTGAAAGGCATTTGTAGGAAATTGATTTGAAATAGATGTTACCATGGCATATGCATTAGTCTGCAACATTAGGAACAATGAACATGGAAAATCAACATTACTTATAGACTTACCGGCTACCTGTTACTGTAGAATCTGAAGTCAGGGATATTATAAATATGTAGAGTCATGTCCTAGAATTTACATTTAACCCTTGGTTGTCTAGTATCTAAGTCACTTTATCTTGTTTCCCTGTTATCCTATACATAAATATGTGTGTAAACACACACACACACACACACACACACACACCTGGTCATTGATATAAAAACAACAGCAACAACAACAAAAACGGGTCACTAATGTATAGAACCCAATAGTGCCTGTA
The DNA here is from genome assembly GCF_029289425.2 of Pan paniscus. Lineage (NCBI taxonomy): Eukaryota > Metazoa > Chordata > Mammalia > Primates > Hominidae > Pan > Pan paniscus. The sequence goes on along the minus strand of NC_073266.2, from coordinate 78,925,904 downwards.
ACATAACGCAATAAATATGAGTTCCCTCTTCCCATCCTAAATCCCTTTTCTTATTTCTTGGGCATTTTCCTTTCTCTCCTCACTTTTATCAAAGGATAGGTTGGGAATTTAAAAAAGATGGAACTGGAATAAGCTTATTAGAATGCTTTGCAGCACACTGCACAAGGAAATATTGGCAGATGAGTTTGAACATGGGTAAAATAAGTACGAGAATGATTAGTGCCTCTTCTCATTCCAAGATAGTGTCCTCTATTAGCATGGATGCTGGAGATGCAGCTGCACGGAGAGCATAGTTTGATATGCCAGAGGTAGGAGATATTCCAGGGAGGGCCAGCCCTTCAACGCATTAGATCAAATGTTCTCAGCCCGAGGAGGACAATCCCTCAACTCTAAGGTTAAGTCTAAATAGCAGCCACTTCCTCTTTCCCACTAAATACTTATTATGAGTCAGGCCCTTGTCATTTGGGGTTTCAAGCCAATGATAATAATCTTTCAGTTTATATCGAATACCATTGGGACACCAAAGACTGACCAGAGCTCATTCTTTGGTTCTGAATTCCAAGATAGCCTTTATTATATGGTCCAAGATGAATAACTTCCTAACACTATCACTTGATATCTTTACACAAGAACATTTGCCTCCTGTGAATTGAATCCTAGAAATAAAATTGTGCAGGTATTAGGGTGATGCATTTACCTGAATCTGGCAGAAGCACTTTCGACACAGCTAACACAATTATGGAACGAGAGGAGGGTAGAGGTTGTGTTCCCTTTGTCTCTTTTTCAACTACAGAAATTACACTGTGGTAGCAGGATTTCCTTTAAATCTAGGTTTGATAGACATTCCATCTCCCTTTGCTCATTTTCACTTGCACATAATCTCAGTTATGTGACATATTACCAGAGAAGAGAGTCCTGCTTTTGCCTTTAGGTCTTTCGCAAGTTAACTGAAGAAAAGAATGAATTTTCAGATTGACTGTTATCTCACTAATCACATCTGCCCCCAAGTTAAGCAGTATCTACTTTGCCTTGCTCTGTCTAGACCTGACAGTCTAGACAAGAGTTAATGCTCATTAGCAGGCTGGAGAGGCCCCATGGACCTCCTTTGCCAGAGAGTGTGATGTTTTCTTCTTCTGATAGAATTTGGAAAGAGGCTGCGACTACAGGTCAGGGAGGTGGACATGCAACAGGAAGCAGCCCTATTGTCCCCTCACTTGGTAACAGTCTCACAGTACAGCAACACATTCAGCTCCCAGGATAAAAGCAGGTGTTTTGCTTTAATTAAGACCAACAAAGACTTTTCTGTTCTCAATAGGCTTATATTTTTAGACACTAAGGTAAGGAGGAAGAGAACATTATCCTATTCTGTGCATAAAAATAAAGATTCAGCATGAACTGCGTAATTAAGAACTGAAAGGGGGAAATGCAATTCAATTAAAACTGACAGAATAATACACGGAATCAATGGCTTTATTTGGTGCTTAATGATGATACTGTTTTCATTTCATTATACATGAGTCATAACCAGCTTTGCCTTAGTGTAATTGTATTTTTTACAGAGTAAACCAAAGTATGCAATTTGCTGTAGACTCATCAATTAAAAAGAGGCTGATTTAAGATGATCATAAGTTGATCCCTGAGACTGAAAGCAAATTTTTTCCATTCCAATATATTAACTTATTAGAATGATGAGTAATTTTAGGCAGGGGTGGAGAGAGGCATTGGTGGGGGAGGTGAAGATCAGTGAACAAATATTAAAGACTGATTTCCATGAAAAAAAATGGCAGTAGTATGTTTTCCAGTGGGGAAATGATATGGTAATGTATTTTTGATCCAGTGAGCTGAACAAAACATGATGGGATTTCGGGCTGGAGAAGAAATGTATAAAATGAATCATAATATTGACACAAAGCCAAGTGTAACAGGGAGATATCATTTCCATATGTGGCCTTCTAGCTATGTGGATTTTAAAATTGGAACATGAGACCCAAGGAAAGCAGAAAGAAGAGGTTAAATTAGAAGTTAGGCTACTCGAGTACTTTATGGAATTAATGGTGGAATATAGAACATGTTGCTGTGAGGAACATTCACTAAACTTCTCAGACGTCCGGCTCTGTGAGGTACAGACAACTGCTGGTGTTCTATGAACCCCACTGAAAACCCAATGTGAATTAGCAATGAATGACTGTGCAGTCAGGATCGGAGAGGTTGGTCACTGCAAAATGTGTCTGACTTATGTCTTCATTCCATTAGTCATGTTGATAAAAGTTTCATATTTTCCATGCCTTGACTAAACTTCAAATGTACTGTATGAACAGGTAAATGAAGGGACTCTCATTTACCCATGACAACCCTGTGCTCCTCAAAAGCTGATAAGTTTGGGCCAGGGAAATAGTAATTTTCCCTTCATCGTGGGATCAAGGGGCCCACCCTGTCCTCCCTGGCAGACTTGTGCTGGCCACTCAGAATATACTGATATAGGCCAGATCTTCCCACAGTAAATATATCCTTCTAACTCATTTCTATTTGTTAATATTAGCGTAATCTTCTTTCTTACTGGGCCATGCTTCTTTGTGACTGGGCCATGCTGACAATGCCATTGATTCCTGTAGAGTGACCTGGAGTGGACAGAGGAAAAGCAAACCTAACAGAAAAGTATATACTCAGGAGTCTCAATGCCCACAAATGATAACACAAGAAGGCCTGTGCTCTGTAGATAGGGGAGACCATCTTAAATTCGTAATAACTCATCTGTAAGAACCATTTTTATATCTTCTTAAATATCTTATATTTTCCTTTTTTGTTGTTGTTTTTACACATTGAAAATAAGATGTCAATATGCTGATCAGCAGAAAGGTTTTTCAGACACTTCCATAGATTATCCCTTAAATACTTGGCTTATCATTTAATCTTCTAATTATGATCTCCTAATCATAACCAGCTACTTGAGTAAATATGTACATATAGATATATGTATATAAATTAAGAGGACCATAATTAAATTGATACTACTCTTTTCAGGTTCTGGAATTGTTGGCAAATTACATAGTTTTTATAGGATGATTAGAAACAAGAACTATCAATTACAAAGCAGATAAAACTATAAAATTAGAGTAAATAAGACATGTACTATGTATGATTCGTATACTAGTTGTGACAGACAAATAGTGACCCGTTCAGACTCTCATTCATTACAACCTGTAAACAGCACAATGCAATTGCTAGATGGCTACACAGGCTAGGGATGTAGTTAGATGATACAAAGCCATAAGTTATGCTGCCCTTGTTAGGATTCAAGCAAATAGCCTTGATCTTGTTGCAATCTGACTTAGCTAGCAGAGCAAGTGAATCACAGTTGGAAGACTACATTTGTTTGGAGTTGTAGTGTTCATTCATTCTTTTATGAATTCCTACATTCAACAAAAACGTTTTCTGCATCTCTTACGATTAAGGCATTATACTAAGTGCTAAATACTTCTTTTAATAAACACTTTATAGTACTTACTATGTGCCAGGCATTGACTCATTTAATTCTCATAATTACTCTATGAGGTGTGTTTCCCTCATTTTACAGGTGAGGAAACTAAGTCACAGAGGTTGAGTAACTTGCCTAAGGTTACACGGCTAGTAAGTGGCAGAGCTGAGATTAGAACCCAGGCAGGCTGGCTTCAAAGTTTGTGTTCTTAACCACAAGACAGAGGTAGTCTCTGTTCTCCTGGAATTTACAGTCCAGAGGGAATACAGACAATAAACAGGTGAGCAAGAAAGAAACAAAAAATGATGAGCTGTAACAAGCAGGGTAGTGGAGGGTGATGGGTGGCTGCATAGGGTGGTCAGGGAAGTGACATTTACATGGAGGCAGGATTGGTTAAAAGGAGCCAGCCCGGGAGCCCTGAGAGTATCCAGACCCTGGGAAGGCCTTGGATGCTCAAGAAACTCCACAGCGCTGCGGGGCTGCAGCAGGCAGTCATGTGCTTTGTTGCTTCAGGAGTGGGTAGGCCAGGCCAGGAGGACTCCAGGAAAAATGCCTGGAAGAAATTTTATGAGGCAGAGAAAATTATTCTCCTGGATGAGATAAAATATTCCTTCAGTACAGGGAGGTTGGGTGATGATGGGAAATAGATGGAAGGGGAGTAAGGAGGGCAGAGATGTAGGTGGGTTCCAGAGAAAGTCTTAGGGAAGGAGTCAACCCCCAAGAATCCAGAAGATACTGAGGTTGGGCAATCTGTTTCTTATATCCTAGGTTAGATGCCCATGGAAGCAACACCTACCTCTCCCACTAGAGTAACTGGCAGCACGTTATATTTGGGTCTTGGATAGTTTCACAGAGACTCTGGTGCCCCAGTACAGCATAGAAACCAAATAGTTCATGGTCCCCAGGAACATACGTAGTAGCAAGAACAGCCAGGCTTGAAGGGATAAACAGACAGCAATGAGAGATGTCTCAGAGGAGACTGTGTGTGGACAAATTGCAAATGCCCTCAGCAATGTCTTACTACTATGAAGGCTTTCCCTGGCCCCAGGATGTTAGGTCAACCCCAGGAAAAGCAGAGTTGCTGTTTTCTGGGGATTAACTGCCTGCTACCTCTGCAGGATAGAGGCTCAGAATGGAAAGGGAATAATGAAAAAATAAAGTTGGTCTCTTGCACATGTGCATTTATGGACTGAAGTTTCTACCTGCTTCATGTGGAGATATCTTCCAGGTTTGCTAAAAATTCACCTGCAGCGTGTATCCACATCCTGGGTTGATTACAAACTCTAAGATGAAAGCCAAGTCATCTGGAGGCAACATGTGTAACCCTGTGGGAGAGCTGTCTAACAGAAAGGAGCTCCATTCCTAGAAGTCACTGTTGATTCTGGAAATATCAGTGGGCTGTGATGAGGTTGAGTTTGAAAAAGTATAAGAGAATGTTTTAAGCCCTCTGAGCAGATAAAAACTGGTCTTTAAAAAAAAGGATGAACAGGTGAAGGTACCCACAGAGGTTTTCAAAAATTGTTAATTTTTAGTAAATTAAATTATTGATTTCCAGAAGAATACCTAGAAAGGAAGAGTTTGGAAAATGATTTTCATGGCTTCTAACTTGGATGGTGATTTTTCTGAATGAACTAATACTCTTTCAGGAGAGGAAAGGGCAATACTATTAATAGCAGCAGCCGCTAGAGAGAGAGCACTCTTCTGTAGTCTCTCTAAGAAATAGCTATTAAGGTTAAAGTGAATTGAATCCCCTCAATGGTGCTTGTTCCTAATTTACCAAGATGTACCTCTCCACATGGTGTGCGTGCATGAACAAAGACACACACACACACACACACACACACACACTCTGTGAGTGCACAGGAGAGATACTATGCTTGGAGAGAGATTGGGGAACAATCTTCACTTCACTGCAAGGCCGGTGCACAGTCTCAGAGGGAGATGGTTTCTAACACTATCGAAAAAGTAGCTGGGATTACAGGCATGTGCCACCACGCCCAGCTAATTTTTGTATTTTCAGTAGAGACAGGGTTTCACCATGTTGGCCAGGATGGTCGCGATCTCCTGACCTCATGATCTGCCCGCCTCGGCCTCCGAAAGTGCTGGGATTATAGGCATAAGCCACCGCGCCTGGCCAAGGTCATATAATTTTTATATTGAGAGTATTTGAAAATATATCTGTTTTTACTAGTAGACAAATTTATTTCAAAAAAATACAAAGCACATATGACAAAACATTAACATCTGTGATTGGAGTATGGGATCTTTTTAATTTCAGAAGTTGGAGGTAATACAGATTTTGGAGTTGATAAGGCTGGAATGTGACCAGGGGCATCAGTGGTTCAGATGATGTGAAGGAGAAGGTCTTTGGAGGTAAGGAGATCAAAGAACCAATAATCCAGGTTTGGGATGGGTCATCCACACATGTATGGAAGGCATCGACAAAGAAGACGGTCATTAAGGTGCAGATGAAGATGACTCAGTCCTAAAAACTCACATAATAATAGCTAATATTTATTCAGTGCTTATCAAGTACCAGGCACTGCACTATGAATTTTATATATTATTGTTACATTCATTTTATAGATGAGAACAGTGAGGGTTACAAAGGCTTGTAAACTTTGCCAAGCACCACTGCTAGTGAGTGTCAAGTCTGTTAGTTCTCAGACCCAGACAGCCTGGCCCCAGAGCCTGCATTCTTTACCACTTTTCTCTCAGTATCTGTGAATGATGTAACTATGGCCAGGGGACAGAGAGCAGAGGGTACAGTGTGAACCTTAAAGAAGTGGGAGGTTTTGCAAGGGGAAGAGGAAGAAGTGGTCTTGAACAACTCAAAGTCTTGGCCTTGAGGCATGAGGAGTGTGAATGACCAACAGTCTCCACTGAAGGTAGCTGCAGATTCTAGACAGTGGTTTCTTCTAGGGGAACACAGGTTCCTCTTCGGGCAAGGAGGAGGAAGGACCATTCTAAGAAAAGGTGGAGAATATTGAAATACCCCAAGGCCAAGCAGGAGGGTGGATGGAGAGAGACAGGGTGAGGGAGGTAGCCAGATGCAGAGATTACATGAGGTTGAAGATACTGGTGACAGCTGCCAGGTGGGCTCGGCCCTCTGGCAGCGACATTGGTAAACACCATGGAGGCCCTGAGGAGTTCGTTGCTGTACCTCTATTGACGCAGCAAGTGGTAAAGCAGTGAGCATATTCCTTCCTAGAGCTGCAGTAACAAAGTACCACAGATGGAGTGGCTTAAACAACAATAATCTATTATCTCACAGTTCTGGAGGTTGGAATTCCAAGATCAAGGTGTTTGCAGGGTTGGTTCCTTCTGAGGGATGTTCCAAGCCTCTCCTTTGGCTTCTGGACATTTGCTGGTGATCACTGGCATGCCTTGGGGTGTAGAAGCCTCACCCCAATCATTGCCTTCATCCTCGCGTGACATTCTTCCTGTGTGTGTGTCTGTGCACAAGTTTCCCATTTTTATATGGACCCCAGTCATACTGGATTAGGGCCCACCCTAATGACCTCATCTTAACAACTAATTACATCTGTAAGAACCCTATTTCCAAATAAAGTTGTGTTCTGAGGTCTTGCAGGGTAGAACCTCAACAATGGAATTTTGGGGAGACATTCCAGACTATATAACCGTGGTGTTAGGGGCTCTGCTCACTCCTGGCCACTCGCATTTGATTGGGAATCTGTTCTGAGCACCTGAGCATTCAAGGTACTTTCTGGGTATAGCAGGGAACATACAAATGAATGAAACAAAATCCCTGGCTTCCAGGGCCTGAACTTGGGGTAGGTAGAGAGAGTGGGTAAAGTATGACAAACTCAGATGCCTAAAACACAAGTCAGATCTGATTAATGCTGTAAGTGAGACGCCATCAGATTATTACGTAAATTAAAAAATTAATGAGAAGGAGAGTGGGGCTTTGGACCTAATTTGGTTTATTTTTAAATTTTGCAGGTAAGGAATCTTAGTTCTAGAAATGTTAAATGGCCTGCTGCAGGTCTGCCAACTGGAAATATGCTCTTTCAGTTACCCTATGTATATAAACACACATCCAGCCCCATTTTCTATTATGTCAAACGTCTTTGAGATGTATTATTTTAAAAATTATTTTTATATAACTGGTCAGGAAAATGATTACCTAAACTTATGAACGTGAAATAGCAAATAATGTTTAAAAGAAGTCAGAGACATTTCTATGACAGTGACTGAGCTGTTGACTAAATATTGAGTATAAATCTTCAACCACCCACTATCCACAGGTGCCAATCTGCCTACAGCTATACACAATTTATATAATTTGTATTTGATGCCAAAATACACTGTAAGTTTCTTGCGTCCTTAAAAAATAAAACCATTAGCCACCTTGAACCACTGCAGTCTTCTTTTTCAAATATCCTTCACCTTCTTAAGTGAGGTAAGAGTAGCCTACCTGGGAGAAACAGCTGGGCTCTATGCAAAGGCCTGGATTCTTCACTGCACTGACAGATAAACATTGACAATTCCAAATTTTAAAAATACAGTGTTGAGTTAGGAGCCACTTGATAACTGTGGGAAGCAAAATGTCTGTTCTGAGTTTCCTAGGTGGGTATGGCTGGATTTGGCAGGCACTGTGAAGTGTGGTGTGGAAAGCCTAGGAAAAGAGAAAGAAGATGAAGGGGTAGTTGATCTTCCCCTTTTCTGGTTTATAGTGAAATTTTTCAAGAAAGTGAGACTATCTTTGGAACATGGCAACAGAGAGTAAGAAGAAGAAATCTGGAATCAATTCAACATTGAATTTCTGATTTACAGTTTACAAATGGAAAATAAAACTGGCCTTATTATGGGCAACATTTAGGAAATAAGGCCACTAGGTTCAAGAGGGTCTGGTTCTCAGCATCAGAATTCCAGAGTTTGCTGTAAATTTGACTTGGGCAGTGATCCTGCCACTGGGGATGAGACTGCCCTCTTGTTTCTGGAAGTGAGGTGCAACAGCCAGACAGTGCACCACTGAGTCTCTGATTTGGGAAGGACAAATATACTAGGAAAAAAATACCTTGCTGCTTTCATGGTTCAAAATTTGTGATGAATTATCCACCTTGTTTTTTTTACCATAGTAATTAAAAAGTTCTTATAGCTCTTCATCTATTTCTTACCAATTGTCAAGTAATAGAATAGCAAATCCTTATTCTAGCCTTTCCTTCGTTCACTCAAGATGCTTCAGTGTCTGATCATGTCAGTCTCTAAAATGTGTTTAATATGTAGCAGAGATATAATGATGGGGAAAAGAGACATGGTCCTTGTGCTCAGCATGGAGAGGGAGATGGATAGTCATGATATAATCTAGAAATACGTAATTCCAAGCTGTAACAGGTGACTGAGGAAGAAGGAAGACAGCTGTGAGACTACAGCCTGTCCTCTGTATCCACGGGGATTGGTTCCAGGACTCCCTGTGGATACCTCAACCCCTCAAGTCCTTTACAGCCAGCCTGTATCCACAGCTTCTGCATCTGCAGATACCGATTGTATATAAAAGGGAGCTGATTTAGAGTGGGTAAACAGGGAAGACTTTCCTGAGGACATGACATCTGTGCTGCGTGCATAAAGGTCTAGAGGCATTAATGGGCACAATGTGGAGATGGGAGGTGGAGTGTGAGCAAGAAGGTTCCACACAGAGAACAAGTGCAAAGGAGCAAGGTTGGAGTAGGGGGTGGGGTGGGGTGGGAACAGAACTGAAAAGGTCACTAGAGCAAGTGGGAGAGAGAGGCAAGAGAGGGGGCTGGAGGTGTGAGCAGATCAGGCAAGGGCAGTAATCTTTCTGAGCAATGGTAAGTTATTACAATTTTTAAGTGAGGGGCAAAAGATTCAGCTAGCATTGTAGGACTTTCCCCACAGCTGCAGTGTGGAAGATCAACAGGAGGTAGGCATGAGAGGAGGCTGGAGGACCAGGAGAGAGAGGATGTTGCAGAGTAATGAAGGAGATGGAGGAAGGGGATTGGGTCAAGGAATATTGAGGTAGAATAGTTTTAGAATCTGCTTTTTCTACTTGACATATTGTGAATCTCTGTCTTTTTATTTTTTAAAAAATTTTTGCCTGATTTCATTTTTATTGGATTATTATGTTTTCTTTTTCATTTGTATTTTTTTTTTCATTTTAAGTTCCAGGATACATGTACAGGATGTGCAGGTTTGTAAAAATATGGAATGCTTCACGAATTTGCGTGTCATCTTTGCGCAGGGGCCATGCTAATCTTCTCTGTATCATTCCAATTTTAGTATATATGTGCTGCTGAAGCGAGCACTGTGGTCTGTCTCTACATTTCAAAAATGTTGATCTCCATAATCAGGTCTCTATGATAGTTCCTTGTATGGATCAATTATTACATATTCAATAATCTCCTACCGATGGACTTTTTTTCAATTACAAATGACTCTGCAAATTGTATTATGTATTAATTGTCTGATTGTTCTCTTAATGGATATTTTATATTAGTTGCCAAACCAACTCTCAGAAACATACTAGTTTATTCTCTCACTAATAGTGCATAAGACTTCCATTGTCTATCCCCTTTCAAACCCTAGTGTATTGTCAATCTTTTTAATTTTAGCTGGCTAATAGGTAAACAAAATTCAGTATTTTAACTTGCATTCTTCTGATTACTCATGAGACTGGCCATCTTTTCATGTGTTTACTGACCATTTGTATTTATTATTTTGTAGATTATCTATTTCTTTTGCCTATTTATATCTCAGGATTTTCTTTTCCCTGTTGATGAAACATAACTTTTTTGTAACCCTTTGTCATATGTACATAGCAAAAGTGTTTGCTAGATTTTTGTTCGCCTTTTAATCTTGTTGACAGGGTTTCCTATTCTACTTTGTTCTGCTTTTACCATATGTATATTTTTTTCACTTCTAAGTAGAGTCTGTCATCTGTCAGTGGTTTTCTTTATGGTTGTAGTTTTGTTGATATATTCAAAAGGCCTTTCTCACTCCAAGCCTAGAAAAAGGTTTTCCAATGCTATATTTTCTATTATGAATGTATTTGGAATTCAGTGTGAGGAGTAAGGGAGGGATACTTATTTATTTAGCAAGCACCTAGGCAATTGTCTTGAATAACCACTATTTCCTTCCCTAACCTAGGCAACTGTCTTGAATGACCACTATTTCCTTCCCTGATTAGAAATGCTATCTTTTTTATTTACCAAATCCCCAAATACATTTGAGCTCAATTCTGAACTCTGTATTCTGTTTTTGATCTCTCATCCCCTGTGCCAGATTCACGCTGTTTTAATTACTGTTATTTTGTAACACAGTTTTTATATCTGGCAGTGCAGTTTTATCCACATTATTCTTCTTTGTCAAGTCTTCCTGGTTATTTTTAAATATTTATTCTTCAAAATGGATTTTAGAATTATTTTCCCAACTTATACAAAAATATCCTGTCGCAAGTTTGGTAGGACTTAAATTACATTTTTACGTTTGCTTTACTCTAGCATTTTGGGCCATTACAAATTTTTTCAAATAGTGGCTGAAGTAATTTAATTTGCAATCAAGTAAAATTTGGCATATATTGTGACCTATCTTTCTGAAATATATGAGAAACAGGCAAGCTGTATATTATGTATTTCACTAAATCACTATATGGTTCTAGCTGATTTATTCATTCCACACATATTTACTGAGCTAAGCATATGCTGGGTGCTGTTTCGAGTACTGGGATACATGGTGAATGGGCAGGATCCCTGTTCTCATATTCCAGAGGGCAGAAGCAGTGGAGCTTGCCTTTGACAACAGATGGGGTGGGGGTAAGGGTGGGAAGGCCTCAGTGACTGCAGACAAGTCTTTCCAAAAATACTTGCTTGGAAAGGAAGAAAGGAAATTGAGTGGCAGTTGGTCATGGGGGCAAGGAAGGTTTTTGTTTTGTTTTTAAGATGACTGTTACTGGAGCATATTTATGTGCTGCAAAATGATCACCAGAAAGAGAGAAAATAAATATACAGAAGAGAAAGGAGATGCTTGCAGGATCCAGCTCCTTGAAGGTGAAAGTAGGTGGACTGTACTCCACAAGTGGCATGTTAGCTTTTGATAGAAGGAGCAAATTAATAATAGAAATTTTAGAAAGAGTGGGCCCAGGTACAAGCAGATTAGTGTTTATTTCACTGTGGAAACTAAAGAGGTGTTTTTGCATGGGCAATAACCACATTTATACTACTATACTAATTATTCATCCATTTCAGCAAGAATGGGGATGTTTTATTCCAGAGTTAAGCTTAGATGTCATAACTTCTTTGTTGGAAACTGAATTTTATGGGGCTGAAAGCAGTGCTTAGAACAATGTCTGGGACATATATGACACTTAATATTTATTGAATAAGTATACAAATTCATTTTATATTGCTGAATGGAATTTTCATACTGTCTAGGTGATGTCATATCTCCTATACAAAACTGTCCTGATTCTTAGTACTTCCATGTCAGTATGTAATATTTGTGTAACTTCACCATATGGTATAGTAGAAAAGGCATTGAACTTGGAAACAGAAGGCTTGGATTCAATCATCTGCCTTGCCAGTTTGTAGTTACTTAAAGCTGGGGAAATTATTTAGCTTCTCTGGGTTTTACTTTTCTCGTTGTAAAATGAGCCAATTGGGATAAATCAGTGGTTTTCAATCCTTTTAAACCATTGGATATTTTCTTCGTATGAAAGGTTTTCTGGAGCCTACTATGTAAAGCAGGTAATCGAGGACTCCTCAGACGAAAGTAGAGATGTGAGAGGTGGAGCCCCACCCATCCTGCAGCAGTGTCCTTGAGCCTGTCTCAACCCTGCCTTCATTTTGCTGTGAGGGGACCCTGAATGGAGCTTCTCGGAGCAAAATTTACAGACCTCATAAGATGATCTCTAAGGTCTTTAAGAATTGCATAAACGATGGCATGTGCTACCTGATGTGATTTTAATCGTCCTGTGAAGTAAAGAGTGCATGGTACTATTATGTCTGTTTCACGGATGGGAAAACAAGGTTCAGAGTTTATCATTTTCTGTAATTTCTTGCCTAGTAGATGGAGGAGCAGAGATGAAAGCCCCAGTCCTTTTGTTGCCATCAAATGATTTCCCTCACTGGCTTTCTGTTGGTTCAGGGAAGACTCTGACTAAAATACCTGAAAGAATTTCTAACTTGTATTACTGTTCGCATCCACACGCATGTCATAAAACCACTTAAAAGTGTTTGCCTAAATGTTTTTCCACACCTGAGTTAGCTAAGTTACAGAAACTTTAATCAAATTGTGAAAAATAATGAGCTGTGAGGAATCATTATAATTTCTCAACAGAAATCTCCAAAATGCAAATCAAATGAATTGGCTGAGCACTTAAATCCGTTTAATTTTGAAATTAGTTCAATTTTTGAAATAATCTTCAGATTGAGACAGATGAGGCATGCAGTCCTACTTATTGTCAACCATAGTAAAATAAGAAATCAGTTTTAACCCAAATGCATACTGAGAAATTAAAAGTTAATCAAGACTAAACATTGAGTTGGAAGGGGTTGACAATTGGGGTTGCCACATCCGATAAGGAAGGGCTGTCACTCCAGATTAACTGTCCTTCCCCTAGTATGTTCTGTACTCTCATCTTTGAGTTTCTACATGCTGATCTTTCTCTTGGAACACTCTTCTTGGCCAGATAAAAATATTACTCATCCATCAAGGCTCATTTCATAAACTGCTTCCTCTGTTTAGCTCACTCATCCTCATGGCGCCTCCTCCTTCCTGGACAGAATTAATCTTCTCCTTCCCCTGTGAACTCCCCTGGAACTTTGCACTGTAGGTATAGCACTCTTTACACTACCGTATAGCTAGCTGTAAAATCTGTCTTCCTTGCCAGGTTTTAATTTCTGCAAGGGCAGAGAACATTAAATATTGTAAGGGTTTTTTTTTCCCCCACTATAAAAGTAACATTCACTCAATGAGACAAAATTTGGGAAAATGCAACAGAATTTAAAATGAAAAAGAATCATTTCACTTATCCATTGCCCCTATACAATCAGGGCTTAGAATTTGAAATAATTCATCTAATGTTTCCTCCACCGTGGACAAGCATTGAGTTTAATTGGGTAGACATTGTTGATTTCAAAGCACTAGAAGACTGTAAATCTCTCTGTCTCTGTATGACTCTTGATGTACAGTGCAGTTGGCTGGCAGACATATAATGATGTCTATGTATACACACACAATTCTGTAGATATTTAGAATAAAGAAGGGGTTTGCTCAAAGTATGGACAAGCCTGTTTGGAAAGTATTTCATGAAGGCACTTGACTCTGTAAATCACATGCGTCCTTATCACAAAATTTAGCCGACTTTAATGAATTCCAACTGTTTTGTCGAGTGAGAACAGGTTATTTATTGAATTGAGCAAACTGACACATATCCCAAATGGTGAATACATGCTCCTGTAGGTTCTCACAGTTCCTGAGGGTAATCAGGAACGAGTACCATGTTGCCTTGACAGATTCATCATTGCACTGAAGAACATGTTGCTGCAACTTTGAGTTCAGACCCTGGTAATTGTCTACCGCTGGCTTCCCACTCTTCCATTCTCCACTTCTTTTGGTAGGACTGACAGTCTTTGCTGTGGTAAGAAAGCTGGGCTCCAGAGCTGCAGTCTGAGGGGCGTGCTTGCCATCAGGACCACATTGTTGGTCATTGGCATTAGTTCACTCTAATAAACATCAACAATGACATGGAAGCTGTTTTATTTGTGAAGGTTGAATAGATGTATGGATGAAAATAGATCACTAATACCAGAGTTCCTGGCTGACAAAAATTGAGATAGTACCAAATTATTCACCCACAGGATACTATTAATTTAGGCACTTTCATATTTATAACTTTTTTTAAGTATAAGAGTTATAACAGTTCCTTGTAGAAAACTTTGTAAAATGTAGAAATGGATAAAAACATAAATCAAAATCAACTATATACCTGCCACACAGAAATATTGACTCACAACATTTTCATATATTTTACTTTCAATCTTTTTCTCTTAATATACAGATACATGAGATCATATTGTATATAAATATTCTATCCTTTTTTAATTTAGCTTTTGATATTTACGTTTTGAGATAGATCACTTTTAAGTAAGTAAATATTCAAACATTTTAAAAGCTTAACATTCCGTCAAAAGGATGAAATAAAATTAATTGAACCATTCTTCTATTGTTCAATAGCTAGGCTGGTTTCACTGTTTTCAATGCTAGATATAAAATTTCAAAGAACATATTTCTATGTAAATTATCATCCAAATTTTAATTATTTCCTTAGGGGAATTATGTATTACAGGAATTATTACACCAAAGGGTGTCTTAATTCATTTGGGCTTCTACAACAAAGTATCACAAATGGGTGGCTTATCAACAACAGAAATTTATTTCTCATAGTTCTGGAGGCTGGGAAGTCCAAAATCACATCATAGGCAGATTCAGTTCCTTGTTCATAGACAGTGCCTTCTCCATGAGACCTCAAAAGAAAGGAAGGGTGAGAGTGTCTCTCTCAGGCCTTTTTTAAAAAGGGCACTAATCCCTGTGTGACCTTATAAAAGGGCCTAATCAACTGCTAAGTCAACTGCCAAAGGCCACACCTCCAAATATCCTTACCTTGGTGATTAGGTTTTCACATATGAATTTTGAGGAAACACAAACATTCAGACCATAGCAAAGGATAGGAAGTGTCTAAGAGTCTGTATTTATTGATAAATTTCTGACCAGAGAAGTTAGAAACATTTACCCTTTTACAAGTAATTGTTGCAGTATATCCTCAAAAAATATTTGAAATGTTTGCTATTTTGGTAGGTATAAAGCATACCTTATTTTTTAAGATTACACTCAATTACTAGTGAAGTGAATTTTTTTTACATGTTAATCCACTTGCATTTTCTATGTAAACTGTTAATATCTTTTTTTTTTTTTTTTGAAACAAAGTCTCACTTTGTTGCCCA
This sequence comes from Pan paniscus, assembly GCF_029289425.2. Taxonomy (NCBI): domain Eukaryota; kingdom Metazoa; phylum Chordata; class Mammalia; order Primates; family Hominidae; genus Pan; species Pan paniscus. Next base: position 78,910,448 of record NC_073266.2, on the reverse strand, counting down.
GGCTGGAGTGCAGTGGTGCAATCTTGGCTTACTGCAAACTCCACCTCCCAGGTTCAAGTGATTCTCCTGCCTCAGCCTCCTGAGTAGCTGGGACTACAAGCACATGCCACCACACCTGGCTAATTTTTGTATTTTTAGTAGAGATGGGGTTTCACCATGTTGGCCAGCTGGTCTCAAACTCCTGACCTTGTGATCTGCCCGCCTTGACCTCCTGAAGTGCTAGGATTACAGGCATGAGCCACTGCACCCAGCTGTAAACTGTTAATATCTTTTATACAGGGTCTTGGTGTTCTTCATAACTATGGTAAGGTTTTTTTTCCCCAAATTTTTTTTTGCCTTTTCATTTCATTTTTTTCCTTGAGGTATGGTCCATTATGTTCGTTGATATTACATATTTTTACTGTCCATTTTTGCCTTTTGATTTTGATGTTTTGAGTGTAGTGAAATATATCACTGGTATATGTTTCCTTTCATATATTTATGCTTAGAAAATGTATCTCCTTCAATTAAAGAATCTTCCTAACCTAAGTATGGATATTTATTTGTATTTTAATCTATATTCTTGTTTCTTTTCTATGTTTAAATCTGTTTTATTTTTTGTTCTGTCTTATTGCGTTAACAAGAGCTTACTGACAGTCTCACATAATCATGGTGATAGTAAGCATAGATTTATTTTGTTTGCCATTAGTAGATATTGGCTGTCAGCTTAAGGTAAATATAGTTTATTATGTTAAAGTTGTTGACTTATATTCCTTTTTCTACTACAAATAAAATTTGTATATTATGATGAATTAAAGGCAGGTTTGGAGGTAAGATGTTGGGCATGTTCTTTAGCGTTTCTAAACATTAATTATTAAATGGAGTCTGTGATGTTATCTTCTTGATAGGGTTAATGAGACGGTAAAAGGAGATAATGCATCTAAACCTCTTAGCTTAGGGCCTGGAAACTAGGAGGTGTTTAATAAATGTCAGCCATTATTTTTGCTATTCTTAGAAAAAGGTGGGAATTTTGTGAAATTCCCTGTGTTTATTGAACTAATCATATCACGCTTAATACTAATAGATATTCTTGTATTGATGGGATAAAGTACTTGGCTTCAGTGGATTTTTATTTTTATATGCTCTCAAATTTGCTTTTTAGTTTTTTTAAAGGTAAATATTAATGTTGGGCTTTTAATAATCCTTAAGCTGGATGTTATCCATGAAAAAAATTGGTTATTATTTGGGGCTAAGCCATGAATGCTAAGAGAATCCTGTAGATTCTGTAAGGAAATAAAATCAGTATCTCCTTGAATTACCTATCAGATACTTATTTAGTGCTCACAACTATAGTCGAAAGACAATGACAGCCAATCTTTTTGGCTACAAAGGCCTAGCAACCTTTTTGTTTAGGTTTTCTAATATTATTGGTAGGGATTACTTGAGAAAAGATGCTACATTGTAAGACAGCACACTGGTTTTAAGTTTTCTTGGCATAGGGCAGGCATTTCTTTCTACCTTCAGAAGATTTATCCCAAAAATTGAGATTGAAATATTGAAGCCTGTGTTAACTTATTGTCAGAATTAGCCTGAACTGGGGCCATTTATCAATACAATTCTTATTTTCCTTCTCCTGATGAGATACAATGAAAAAGTTATGAATGATGATGATAAACGATTTTAATCTTCTTTTGGATTGAACATTCAGTGCAGCATTTTTGGAATGATTTACTATTTTTAAAGGTCTCTAATGTGAAGATACCTGGTAGCCTGAGACAGTCTATTCACAAGAGTTTTGTAAGCCATTTTCACCCATCTGTAAAAATTCGAGAACCATCACCCCCTGTTTCTCTCAATTAAGGGAACAGGAATAAGCAGATTTGTTTTATGGTTTCTTTTCAGAAAAGAGAAGAAAGGTGTCTGTGACACACTTGTGTGCATGGTAGGGGAGGCTTCTTCTGAGATCTGGCAATCTCATATATGGGATCTTCAGGTCGCTTAGGAACATTTGAATCATGTCCCGTTCTTCCCCTACTACTTCAACTTCTCCCTCTCCCCATCCTAGAAACTTCCACCGAGGCTGAGCCTCACCATGGCTGTGCTCAGGAACTCTTTTCAAAAGAGTCTGTCTCTCCTTTCAATTCTGGAGGCATGGAAAAACAAAATGACTCTTTTTAATGTACTGAAAATAATATCAACTTAAAAATTCAGATTCTAAATGTATCTCATTTTTCTGTTACTCTTAGTAGAATTTCAGATATGTAAATATTTCAGGTAACTGAAATTTTCTGTCTTCAGCACCAGACCTTCATTAGAATGTATTTTTTATTTTTTATTTTTTTTTAGACAGAGCCTAGCTCTGTCTCCCAGGCTGGAGTGCAGTGGCACAATCTAGGTTCACTGCAACCTCCGCCTCCTCGGTTCAAGCGATTCTCCTGCCTTGGTCTACCAAGTAGCTGGGATTACAGGCCCATGCCACCATGCCTGGCTAATTTTTGTATTTTTAGTAAAGATGGGTTTTTACCATGTTGGCCAGGCTGGTCTTGTACTCATGACCTCAGGTGATCCACCTGCCTCGGCCTCCCAAAGTGCTGAGATTACAGGCATGAACCACCACGCCTGGCCAGAATGTAACATTTTTGATTGAACTAATTCCCAAAGGTATTGTCACTTCTCTTTAAAAATAGAAGATACAGAACATAATTGAACTTTTGATGGTTCAGTCTTTCAGATAAGCATTATTGATGATACTGTGCTACAATAATATAAGTAAGTGCTTTTGTGGTCATTCATTATGGGTCCAGCACTCTTCTAAGGGCCTTTCAACAAATAAGTTATTTACTTCTATGTTTACTTAAATATAACTCTATGTCATAGGTACCATGATTGCCTTCATTTTACAGGGAGGAAACTGAGGCCCAGAGAGATTGAGAAGCTTGTCCAAGACCGTAATCTAGTCAGCAGAGAAGCTGAGATTCAAACCCATGCTGCCAGAGTTCACAATCTGTGCCTTCACCACCATATTATATTCTTTCCTCCTGCCTTACACGGTGGATGCCTCTGGGCTAGCAAGGGCTGTTTGCCTTATTACTGTTCATTGTGAGTTCTTACATCTGTATGTTATCATGTCTCCTTAAGCTTCCCTGCTGTCATCTACTATTTCTCAACATTTTTACTCTTCCTGCTTTTCAATTTGCTGCCATTCACAGGATTTGGGCTGGAAAATCAGAATAAAACTTATTAGAATTGTGTACCATCACCAAGTATGAATTCTGCAATAGGTTTAGTTTTGGATAAGGAAGAAAAACCAGAATTTTGGAAGTACCTGGTACAAAGAATAATAATAGCAATTATGTGTTGAGATCTGACATTCTACATTAGATACTTAACCCTGTTACCACATTTAAAGCCCTGGACAGCTCCCAAAGTGGGGACTATATTCCCCATGTTAAGAGTGGGAAACTACCACTGGAAGGTTAAGGGATTTGATGAATCTACCCTCAGCTTGTAAGCTGAAATAGCCTAGGACTTCTTGACTCCAAAGCCCTTTTCTCGTTCTACTTTTTGGCCATTACGTTTTACTCTAGTTTCTTTAGCAAACACTTTTCAATTTAAGTAATCTTTCTTATTGTTAGCCTAATCACTGTGATGCATTTAGAAGAATGTTTTGAAGTGTAGACTTAAGGAGGAAAGTGATCCGAGGCTTTATATCAATAATACTATAAGAAACTTTTTGAAGGGTGATTTAAAACAGTCCATGATGTTTGTAATTTTAATAGCAATGAAATGATGGATTGGAGTTAGATGTGTCTGAAGTTTAGAAGTCAGCAAGGCATCGTTTCAGTAGAGCATGCGGCATGGATTAGGGGAAGAAAATGGGATTGATGAGCAAGAGATAGAGCCAAGAGACGTTTTGGATATGGAATTAGCAGAAGTTGTGACCATACTGGGGGGGGGGGTAGTAATGACAGAAGGGTCAAGGACAGCTTTGAAATTTCCAGTTTATTTGAATTGGTAGAAGAGATCTCATGTGTTGAGATGCGGAATATAAAAGATGAAACAACTTTTGAGAGGGAAGGTCAGTTTTATTTTAAACATTTGAATGTGCTAAACTTGTGGGATGTTCAAGAAGAAATCTCAGACATCTGAAAATGAGGGTCTGTCTTCTGACAATATTTGCAGCTCTTAGAGATTCTATAGGTTCCTAATGAGCAACTTGAATGGTGTTTTTGATGAAGGTGTATTGTCTTGTGTATCAGACATTTTTGGATTGCCTCTCTAACATCCATCTCCCTTTTGTCTCTCTTGAAATTACTTTCCCATAGAACATGATTGGTGAATTTCTAATGTGCTTTGCATCTTTGCAGCAAGATAATTTTATTTATTGCAGACAACTAGAGTGGTACCTCTCTATTCAAAGAAGGCAGGTAGGATAGGAGAGCAAGATAACCCTGAGGTCACAGAACTTTGGAATTTTGTAAGAACTACAAATAAATAGACCCACTCCAAAATTTTCTATATTTAGGGAACAGACTAACATTACTTTTTGTATTATTCCTTGCCCAAATGATTCTTTCAGTGAGTACCCAAGTAAAATGCCTGATCAGAGATTAAATGGGAAATTCACAGTACATACCTTTAAATCTGCTTGTTAGGCCTAAAAATAATGTCTTACTTTATAATTACAAGTTTCAGTGTGTTTCAGAATCTTTTTTCTTAGCTCCAAGCATCTTTGTCCTCTTCAAATGACTGACAACTTGATGATATTTAAATTTCTTCTTTAAGTGTGATTTAGTTTAAAATAAGCACATAGGTAAGCACGAAAGTGCTTTAGCATGCTTCTTTAATATGAGAAACACCCCTGTCCTTAGGGGCTGTCAGATTTATGTCCTTAGATGAACAATAATTACATTAATAATTTGAAGGGCTAATTAGCATTTTATAGTAAACACGTTGTTCATCACACTAAAAGTATGGCTATATGCTTTCTGCAGAATAACCGCTTTTCAAAATCAGAAGCCGTTTATATTACTTCAGCAATATATGCTACCAACTGACCAAGAAGTATTTCTGTGCTGACTTTTTTCTAAATCTTGAGTCTTTTTTTTGTTTTGTTTTGAGATGGAGTGTCGCTCTTGTTGTCCAGGCTGGAGTGCAGTGGCACGATCTCGGCTCACTGCAATCTCTGCCTCCTGGGTTCAAGCGATTCTCCTGCCTCAGCCTCCCAAGTAGCTGGGATTACAGGCATGTGCCACCATGCCGGGCTAATTTTGTAGTTTTAGTAGAGATGGGATTTCAACATGTTGGTCAGGCTGGTCTAGAACTCCTGACCTCAGGTGATCCACCCACCTCGGCCTCCCAAACTACTGGGATTACTGGCATGAGCCACTGTGCCCGGTTGTCTTGATAATTTTTACAACAAAAGTTGCAGAAATTAAAACATGGAAATATGGACTGGCTTTAATTTCTACTTGTGTGAACAACAACACAAAAGCAACCCATATTTTGTCCTCTGTTTTTCATATACTTCACTCTTTCCAGTGTTTCTTACTTAATTTTACTATGGTATTTATAATATATATGTGCGGTTTGAATTCACCTCCTCCCCTTTTCTTTCCACGGTCTCATGAAATGCAGGAAATTGCCATGGTTATTTCTTTGTTGCATTAACTCCTGAAAATACACTGATTTCACTTTAGTTTTTGCAAGCTCAAAGCTAACTGTGGATAAATTCAAGAAGACTTTTCATCAGGATATTGGCCTTCCTCCCCTGAAGCCCCCTTCAGGGGGTTTTATCTGCCTGCAGCCACTTTCAGTACTTCCCTAACCCACAGTCGCAGCAACTCCAAATCGACAGTCTTGTCAGAGCAAATGATCTAAAATAAACATCCGCGTGTCTGCCTGCATTAAGAATCCTGACAAGGAGGCTTTGCCTGTGTCAACTACAAGCTGACAGTCCTTAGAAGCACTTTGCTTATTGCCTTGGTTCAGTGGCTGAGGGAGAGTAGCTATAAGGCCTGAAGTCTAATTTTGAATGGTTAAGGATGTTAAAATCCAAATGAAACCATCAAAGACCCACCTCTCTGCTTTCCTCCTCTTGACAGGTTTCTCAATTGTAATAGTTATCTCATGTATGTGAAACTCTTGGATCAGTCAGCAAATTACATCAGGACACTCCAACAATACTATTTTGTATACAAAGACACTAGATGAGGAAATAAATGTAAATATGAAGCCCATAGTTCTGCAGGCAAGGCCCCTTTCTGATGTTTTCTTAGCTACATAATGCCCACTAAAACTTTATCTTTGGGATTCATACTGGGAACTATCTCACGATACCAAAAATTATCAGTTAATAATAGATACTCTGTCTATGTGGCCCTAAAGATTATTCCATAGACTTTCCTTTTCTCTAGTAAGCTTTATATTGTGGAGCCTAGAAAGAGAAAAGACACTAAGTTTGTACATTCTGTATCTTAAAGCCAGAGAAGTCAATGCAATCCTGGGAAGGGACTTTTCTATTAATGTTCTAAGGTTTGGCATCCTCAATAAAGCGATTAATATTTCAACATTACAAGTTTCTCAAAGAGCCCTAAGAAAAATTTGAAGGGAGCATAATAATGCTTCACAGCTGTTGAAATTTTATGTGCCCAGCACAAATTAAGGAGAAATTGCTTGATTATTATTAGGCTTATCTGATCTATTAAAATAGCCAGTTGAAATAAAGAGAGCCACTCTTCTGTGGTAATTATCTAAGCTGATTATCTGTGTTAACCATATCTGAGTCATTATCATTTTTATACATCATTTCAAGAGATACAGCCTAAAAGCCTGAAACTTATAAGGGGAAAAACCTAATTGTAGATTTTCTTCTTAAATTTTATTTTTATATCATATTTATCTAAGTAATCTCAGGAAGTCTTTAATACTATAGGAAAACTACCGAGAGGGGAGAAAAAGGCCACCATTTAATTTATTATAAGATTTTCTTAAATCACTTGCAGTATATATTCTATTCCTGGCAAACAACCCTGAGTGTCTCATATTAATTGTGCTTACAGTGTGGTTGTTTCCTTAAAATACACCCCAAGTCACATCTAAGCTGAAGCACCAAATGCCAGTTCTTTAGAAATTAATTTTGAAAAAAGCAGAACTATTTCCCTTATTATCTACCTGAAAGTTTTGTTACATTTGATCTAAATCAGAGCTTTTACTAAGACAAAAAGAATAGTCACCAGTCGTAATGGTTAATTTTACGTCAACTTGACTGGGCTGTGGCATGCCAAACATTTGGCCAAACATTATTCTGGATGTCTTCATGAGGGTGTTTCTGGATGAGATTAAAATCTGAGCCCGTAGACTGAGTAAAGCAGCTTGCTCTGTCCAACGCGAGCAGGCATCATCTAATCCGTTGGATGCCTGAATAGAATAAAAAGGCTGTGTAAGGGGGAAGTTTGCTCATTCTGCCTGTCTTTGAGCTGGGACATCAGTCTTCTCCCACCTTTGGACCTGAACTTGGACTGGAACTTTCACCATTAGTCTTCTGGGTCTCTAGTTTGCTACCTGCAGATCTTGAGACTTCTCAGGCTCAGATACACGTCTACCATTGGTTCTGTTTCACTAGAGTACCATGGCAAATACATCAGCTGATGAAAGTCCACAGAATTTTGAAAATGAAGGTGTTTCATACACCTATTATATTAAAATTTAATTTAGAATGCCCATACAAGTATTTAATCTGCACCTGGGGTAGAATGAGCCAATAGTGAGCAATCTGTTCTTCAGTATTTTAGCCATTTCTGATGTGAACAGAGCCCTGTTGACCCTTGGGAATCTACTAGGAAAACGGGGACATCAAAGGAACTCCTGGGTCCCCCACAGACTTTCTCAGCTTAAGAAAGGTATAGATTTTTCCTGCTTGGGTGGACCCTTCCTTCAAGTCCTGACATTTCAAAAATGTGAAGTAAATAAGTCATTATTTGTCAGAATGTGAACCAGTCTAATTAGTATAAGAGTTAGTAAGTGGCCCAATATGTGCAGGTCTGTGGAGTGAACCGTAACATAGATCCAATACATAATTTCTTCCCTCAAGATGTAGGCCCACAATGTAAAAAACAGATATATCATAATATTGAGAAACCCATGATAGAATGTGCAAATGAGCCGCTGAGGTAGGAATCCCTAATCTTGATTTGGTGACAGCCAAATAAACTCCATTTACTAAAAAAAGGGATGTGTGTGCTGGTTGTAAAATATTTAAAAATATTAATTTTAGTTCATTTTAATTTAAGAAATAAAATATATTTCTGAAGTGGTCACCAAAGATTTAACAATGCGGCCAAGTAAAAACTCAAAGTGGATTGGGCTCTCGGTAGACAACCTGAAGGAAGGCTAAGAGGCTGGCCACTTATGAGGCTTCGCGTGTCTGATGAAACCTGAACAAGATACAAGTAATGGAAACTTATGTGGCCAGGTCTAATGTTTCAGTTCTACTGAGGCTGCCTCCTGGTTTTCTCCCTGTTGTTCTCCCCTGTTCCATTGTAATAGGGTTTATCTGGGGGTTTGACTGCCCAGCTAGAGGCCACTCCCAGACTCCTTTGTGGCTAAATATGGTCATGAAATTCTGTTTCTCCAGTGAAATGTGAATGGGTGTACTAAGTACAACCTCTACAACAAATTGCCCAGAAGGAAATTACCTGGTTCAGACTTCCTTTTCTCACTTTTCTGGTGAGGAAAAGGCAATGGGGATGAATCAGTTTTGACCGTGTAAATTCTAAGGGCTCCAAGCTGGGAGGGACTCATGTCCCTGAATGACCTCATGGAGAAGAGCTGCCTCACTTTCTGTCATGAAAGAAGAATAAATTATTCTCTACTTTTCTGGTCGTATCAGCTAAGCCTTTATTGAGCCTAGCTAATACAGCTACTTATCCTTCTTAATGAAACAGCAGAAGAATCCTTCAGTTTACCTCATTGTCTCCTCTGATACCTCCCCTCCACACATAACCAACTCTGCCTGCATACGCACCTATTCCTAGACATTATCTCCCTGATTCCTGGCCTTGTGAAAGCTGTTACACCCTCAGATAGCTCACAAGTTATAAGAAGAATCTTGTGAATAACTTAAAGTTATACCTCCAAATACACACACATGCTAAACTTATTTTACTCATAAAGAAACTGTCTTCAGAGTACCTTTTCTCGTCAATAATCCCATCAAAGTTTAGGGCTTAAGGTTTTTAATATGTTTATTTTTATTTTCTCTTTTTATTTTCTCTTTGTGTGTCTCACATATACATTGTATGTGTTTTTAATAATAATTTAGAATAACTAATGATAAGTCCAATAAAAGGCAACTTTTTTGAAGGAAATATCAAATTGGAAAACCTCAGTTTTCAAAAGAATCAGCATCTAAGAAGCTCTCCATTTATGTTCCATATTTAATGCTAGAAATCTCTCTTAGATAATGTGAACAGTACTACTAGTAGTTTGGAGAAAAGTAACTCTCTAAAAAATAGCAGATAGGTAAATTTTGTATCAAAATGTGAACCAAAATTCCTAAAAATGTACATGTAAAAATTCAACAAAAATATATAACCCTAATTCCTTTTTTTAAATAAAGGGATTTGTTGGTTTGTAGAAATGCTGCCTTAAGTGACTTTAGTAGTGCTGCTTTGTATCTTTCATACATTTGATATGAAAATCAGGATAAGGAACAAAATCCTAGTCACTAGACTACTAGGGGGCTCAAATTCTATAATATTCTCTGCAAAAATGAATAAATAACCTTTCTAAGAATTATAGATGAAGTTATTTTGTTAATAAATGCAATAATTCATATATTTTAAGCAGTCAGTGTACTATTAGGTTACTGTTAGGTGTTATTTTAAATGTTGATAATTAAATTTTAATCATTGAATCTTAAATAAAACTGAAATAATTAAGTCTATACAAAGAAAGATGGTGGTGGAAGGATAATGCAGTTGGATACTTAACTTTTTTCTTTTACACAAGATAAGCCCTGGAAAATGTAAGAGATTAAAGACAGTAGTAGTGAAATGGTTGTTCTGGTTCCTGATATTATTAAAAGTGAGAAAAAAAATTTAAGGGCAGTGTCTGGCATATGGCATCCTGTTAATTAAAGTTTGTTATTAAATGAATGAATAGTACCTCCTAGGGAGGGAACGGGGTAATGGGTGACACTTGAGTTGGTCTTTAAAGGATGAAGGAGTTGACTAGATGGATGGAAGGGGAAGATGAGGAAGCATTCCAGGTGGAGAATAGCACATACAAAATACTGAAGAATGAAACGGCTTCCTTGTTCAGTGACCTACAGGAAGTCTGTGAGATGGAAGAAGGGAGGGTGGAAGTAGCACGAAGGATTGTTTTTCACTGCATTCAGCATAGCAACTTTCTTTTCACTAAAATCTAAGATCGTCTGTATAAGCCAAGAGAGAGAAAGAAGCCACTCCCAGGCATTTCCAACTAGAGCAGAAATTTGTAGGGTCTGTGGAAGGATGAACCCTGCAGAATTCAGCGCTGCATGAAACGCTTCAGTAGTTGTAAGAACAAAGTTAGAGCTTTTAAACACCTTCTGTGAATACTTCAATTATGAACTATCAGTAACCATAGACAAATCCTGAAGATTATCTGCTACCGCTATATCAGTTCTAATGCTAGGAAGTGACTGGTCCAGTGTGGACTGGCCTGGACAGAACCCCAGATGAAGAGCGGCGCACAATGAGACATGTCCCTTAGCCTCTCTGATGAATAGGGTTGGGACTTAAAACCAGATTCACATTATATATTACTTGATTGACATACATTTCTAAATACTTTTTAGTAAATTCTGTAAGATTTACCCTGCACTATGAGTTCAGTAACTTTCAACTAATCTAATCTTTTTGCTGTCCTTATAAACGCCCACAATAAAATAACCTCTTTAGAGATTGCTAAAGACATGTAAATTGGGTGAGGAAACTGACAAATGATAAAATAAGAGGTTGTGCCCAGGGTAGATAGCCAGGAAAGAAACACCCTTTACAAAATGCTCTAAGACTGTGTCTTCTGGTTGTGCTTGCTTTGTGTAGACAGGTGCATCTAGTGACCTGTATCTGAAACTGCAAGGACAAAATTAGCTCTTTAACACGCAACTGGAAGCCAAGATATTCAAGTCCATAAGAATCTAAAAACTCTGAAAGTGTTTAAAAATGGTTTAAGCATTTTAAACATAAAAATTTCATATAAGTTTTGAAAAAGGTGAGTAGATAATTCTGTGCAAAATGCTAGTCGATCTCATCCTAATGTTTTGAAAAACAAACATGGGCAGAATATAAAAATATTTCTCTCTAATAGAATAATTTTCATTTTTGGGGAAAGTAATGTGCACAAATTTGTTTCTATATACTCTTTTGTAAATGGTAATAATTTTGGTTACAGTTTCCATTCAAAAGACTGGAGCTGGAGTTGTAATTTGTTTTTTGTTTTTAGATGGAAAAACGACCTTTTAAAGAGTTACAGAAATTTCCCCTCATTTGGGGAAGATTGTTTCTTTAAATTTTGGAGAAGCCCCTATGATGGTAGGTGTAGTTAGTTATGCACCTACTCACTACTCTCAGAAAGTGTTGACAAGACAACTCAATTAAGGCGTTTCACACAGAGGTGTTAAGAGTTATGTTTAATGATGGAGACTGGGTATATGGCTACCAAGGGTGAAAAATCTTTCCCCTTCCCTTCCTGCCCCAATATACACACACTCTGAATTTGAATACAGACTGTTGTATGCTTGAAAATTGTGAATTGATTTAGATACGATCATGAGAGACTCAGAGAGAAGAGCATACCTGATTTCCTTGTCACTCAATCTTACAGAAAAGACTGACAAAGCATCGAAGACAATTCAGACTTTGGGAAAACTGTATTGAAAGACTTGGGCTTTTGTTATCTGAGCCATGGTGCCAACTCAGTCCCTTGTCTTTGAGGAACTTGTTTCCCTTGAGAAGATAAATATCTGGGGAGAAAGTTGATCTTCCCAGACATGACGTAAAATGTGAAGTGGGTGCTGTATTGGAAAGGGCAATTTCCTCCACATCTGATGGGGTCTCAGTTGGTCCCAGATGCCAAGGCAAGGAGGAGGCAGGTGGTGATTTCCTGGAAATGAGTGGTTCTGGGCAGGTTTTAAAGTAGCCATTCTAGCAGCAGTTGTTAGTTAACGTTTTGTGTTATACTTTCTTCTGTCATCCCTGAGCCTTCATTAAAGACTTGGTCCCATACACAAATATGGTGGGGAATTAAGGTATATCCCATGCTTTGGAAGGAGGCCTGGAGAAGAATAGTCAACAACTCAAAATCAGAGTGGGTGTTGGGGCAGTGCCATGAGGGAAGATGGAGGGCAGTGGCCTGAACAATAGTTTGAAATCTGCCGAGGATGCATTTCTGGCAGTTAGGTGAAGTAGTCTCGGGTAATAGTCATTAGGGGATATAAAATACATATAATCTATTATTGAATAGGGTCAGCAATCTGTGGGTTTTATGCACAATAAAAGTCACTCTTATTGGAGAGAATTAAAACAAGACAACAAAACAAAACCCCAAAGTAGAAAAGTTAGATACATTGAGATGGGGGTGGGGTGGGGGGAAGATAAAAGACAAAGTAAAATCCTGCCTTAGAATTACATTCTTTTTTTTTTTCCATCTAAGTCATTTATTCTAAATCATGCATTCATGTGCCATCTGTGTGAGACAACTTTGCATAAGAAAAACGAAAGGCAAAACTGAGGCCAGCATTACTAGGAAGGAAATAATCTCACCATCAGTTAACCATGAGCCCACAGAGTCTAGAGATGGTCCAAACATTCTTTACTTGTCCATTCAGCCTCCTTTTGGTCCCTAGAGTCTACTGGAAGAATTACATTCTATCAGTGAGAGGTCGTTCATAGCATAGGCTTTGTCATAGGATTATCATGGACAGAGAATATACAATTTGATGATGTACTGGGGGAAGTTTTAGTCTAAATTAGGGGTCTGCAAACATTTTCTATAAGGGGCCAGATAGGAAATACCTTAGGCTTTGTGCACCATTCAGTCTCTGTCACACCTACTCAACTCTGCAGTTACAGAACAAAAGCAGACATAGACAATCCATAAATGAACAAGCGTAGCTGTTTTCCAATAAAGCTTTATTTACAGAACCTGAAATTGAATTTTATAGAATTTTTAATGTCACAGAATACTCTTCTTTTGATTTTTTTCCCAACCATTTAAAGATGAAAATCCGTTCTTAAGCTTGTGGGTTCTCGTTAAACCACCAGTGGGCCACAGTTGACTGACCTCCGGTCAGAATTAGAGGTTCTTACTGGGGTAGATATTGCCCCCTAGGGAGGATTTAAATAATTTCTGGGAATATTTTTTGTCTTCTGATAAAGTATTTCCTGAGTATTTACATGCTGAAATACCTGTTACTTTATAATAAATATTTTTCTTTTATTGATAAGGCATTATTAAACTTAAAAATGAGTTGAACATTTGAAAGGATCAATAGACACAGAAGATGTTTTAGTATGGGTATTCTGTGCAACAGAACAAAATGAAATTTAGGACAAAATGAAATGAATTTAGTAAAATTGTGGGGAGAAGAAATCCTGAAAAACTTCTAGAGAACTAGGAAAGACAAATATAAATTAATAGTATAGTACCCTTTATTTCAAATTTGAAAATGCATAAAACTTTAAAAATAACTTTTATTTAGTGTGCACTATTTACATACACACTTATTGTGTGAGTGAAAAGTAGAAGGATTCCTATAGGTTCTTTCCTGACTATAAACTCCAATCTCATGTTTTTACTACAGTGATAGTTTCTTCCACTTGCAATTTAACTCCCACAGGGATATTTAAGAACATAACCTTAAAGTACGAGGGAGAAATGACTGCATTTAAAATATTGTTTTCGAAGTTAGTACATTTCTCAGTAATCAAGGTATTTACCTGCTACCTAGCAGTCCTCTACTGGAGTCATCTATAAGAGATGCTGACTTGCAGTGGGGCGTGTATTCCTATACCGTAATGAATGAAAGAAGGAAGACCATTTGGAAAATATAAGGCCAATAATCATATTTGTCACAAATTTAGCTGTAGGATATGAAAAATCATTGCTCTCTAACTCCTAATGAGCTACTTTTCTTTTGGCCATTTATTAGCCTTTCTTGAGACCAAACCCTCTGGGCAGCTGTCAGTCATTATTGTGTAGTGACACAGAGGGCATGGATATTTTTGGAAAGAAAATACCTCATTTTTCTCTTTAGTTTTATTTAAAAGATTTTTCTCCTTATATCTAAGACAATGCATATTTTATATCCGTGCATATAAATGGATTCCAAAATATGTGTGACCTCATTTTCTGGAGTCCGGCCTCTTTAATTCACTCAATATCATGTTTCGGTATATGGATAACAACCTCAAAGAAGATTGTAGTGATTCACTATACAGCACCTATAACAAGGGACAATTCAAGACAGATACCATTTCATCATTGCCAGTTAATTTTTTGTTCAGTAGGAAACAAAAACCAAAAACAAGTCAACCAGCACTAATGAAGAAATATTACCCTGCTGCTCTGTCTCATCAGGTACAAGGGAAAGCGCTCTGATGAATGAGAAGTTTGAAAATACAGCAGGTTAATTACAGGTTACTAATCCTCTCTGCCCCTTTTAAAACCTAGAAAACACAAATGCAAGGGAAGATAATCTCTCTTTTAAAAGAATATTTCTTGTTGGTAAAATTCATTCTTAATCCAGAAGCTCTGATCTGAGATCATGGCCCCATCAACAAAGAGTTGTATTAAAAATGTTCCTTTGTTGTTCAGTAATATAGATTTTATTACCATCAATAACTATTTCAGGGGCTACATGCCTAGTCTAACTTTTTTATAGCTGGAGAAAATACCATCACTATTTAAAAAGAATGTCCTGATTGTGGTTTTCGACTTAAAAATTGATTTGTCACTGAATACTTTTCAAAAAAGATAGTTTTGATGTTGATCTATTATTGAAAGAGCCAATATTGCAAAGAAAATATTAATACTGAGACTTTGTACTCTTTCACCAAGTCTCAGTTATGCAAAATGAGTAAATTCTGGAGATCCAGTTTACAGCAATCAGACTACAGTTAATAATCCTGTATTGTATACTTGAAATTTGCGGAGGGTACATTTTAAGTGCTATCACCACAAAACAAAAGAGAAAAAAACATGAAAATAATAACTTTGTGAGGTGATGAGTTGTTTTAATCAGTTTGTGGTGATTATTTCACAATGTGTTTACCAAACATCACATTGTACACCTTAAATATATACAATTTTTATTTGTTGAAAAGAAAAAAATGTTAATATAGGAGAAGTAATAAGGTGATCATTTAAAATATCAATTATGAAAACTATTCTATATCCAGTAGCTTTTAGACTTACCTGGACCTAAAGCATAGATATATTCACTTTTAAGCTATCTAAGTTATTAAATTACACCTGAAATGCCTTTTGGAAAAGGACATGTCAGGCAGCAAGCATCCTATGAACTTAGGATAGTGTCTTTGTAAACACCATACCCTATGCCCCAAGATGGGAAACTTGATATTGTTTCATTTCCTTAGCACAAAGGACTTACTAAGAAAATCACATGGACAAAACAACAGAAAAAGCACCCCATGAAGTTTTAACTCTCTTCGTGAGAGCAGCAATTTTTAGTCACAATTAAAGGACAACTCTTGGAAATTTATTTTACTTTATTTTTATCTAACTTTTATTTTTAAGGTGAGAGGCACATGTGCAGGTTTGTTACATAGGTAAACTTGTGTCACGGGGCTTTGTTGTACAGATTGTTTCATCATCCAAGTATTAAGCCTAGTACCCATTAGTTATTTTTCGTGATCCTCTCCCTCCTCCCACCTTCCACCCTCCATTAGACCCCAGTGTGTGTTGTTCCCGTCTATGTGTCCATGTGTTCTTGTCAGTTAGCTCCCACTTACAAGTGAGGACATGTGGTATTTGGTTTTCTGTTCCTGCATTCGTTTGCTAAGGATAATGGCCTCCAGCTCCATCCATGTTCCTACGAAGGACAATGATCTCATTCTTTTTTATGGCATAGTATTTCATGGTGTATATGTTCCACATCTTCCATATCCAGTCTATGACTGATGAACATTTAGGTTGATTCCATGTCTTTCCTATTGTGGATAGTGCTCCAATGAACATACGTGTGCATGTGTTTTTACCACAGAATGATTTATATTCCTTTGGATATATACCCAGTAACGAGACTCCTGGGTCAAATGATAGGAAATGACAATATAAACATAGAATATACACCTCTTTTAAAATACATTGCCTAAAACTATGATGCTCAGTATATAGTAATCAACATTCAAGCTGGGTATTTTTAGATTATTTAGTTTGAATATATATTATGCTTCGAGTTATAGACTCCCATTAAAAGTCTGTCATACAATTAAAGGGATTAAAAACCTATCCTGGATATTTTGTTCTGATCCAGGGAAGCTGCATGGAGTGAATATGGGCCTTGCAGTCAGACAAACCTGACTTTATATTCCAATTCCACCCCTATAAGTATTTGACCTCGGATAAATCACGCAAGTTTTCTGAACCTCAGTTTCACATTTGTAAGTCTTCCTTCTCTACTTTGTAGCCTTGTTTGAAATATACATATCCAGCGGATGCAGAGTAGACCTACATAATAAGTGGTGCTGCTTCTCTTTTTCCTCTTGGTGGTTTGTTTGAACCCAAATCCCAAATCCCGGTTTCTATAGAACATTTCCAGGTCCTACAAGTTATCTGTATCTTATGTCTTATTTTTGGTAAAATATCATTTATCAGAAACTAGGTTTTTGAATTACTACATGCAAGGCACAGCTTTTCCATGTGACTAGTAGAATGGGAAAGCATGATTTATAGAACTCCCAACTTATTTGGAACTTTTTTTTTTTTTTTTTGAAAAAGAACTAGTTTCTATTTTACTTTATTCCAGCCTGGCTTTATATGACCTCTACAGCTTATAGATTTTGTTTTGTTTTTGACATTTGAGAAAATGTCTGTCTTCTTCTTCACAAGCATGTCTTTGAAAGTGATTTTTTATTAAATAGTGTACTTTTACTTTGATGCAATTGGTTACTAATTGTGTTTAATGGGAGATAAGGTATGTAATGTTAGCACCATACAGTTTTTTCAACATTATATGATATTTAGACATAATAGTATCAGTGTAAAACATAGTCTTCTAATGTCCAAAAATTTTTGTTTTTAATCTCTTAAAATGTTATGTATATTACATCTGTTTTTGTGATTTGTAAAAATATCTATTTACCCCCAAACATATGTTGTCAGTCTGTTACATTTAGTAGTTGTGGCCCCCCACCCCCGACCCAGCAGTCCTTCCAACAGTCTCCTTTTATCAATTATCTAAAATATCTAAGGCACCATCATACTGTAGATTTCCTAATAAACAGTTGAAATTAAATAAACAGAAGAAAAGAAAAGGAGACAGTGAGTATGATCAGTAAAATAATTCCCCCTCCCCCCAGGTGTCCACATCCTTATTCCCAGAACCTGTGAATATGTTATGTCATATGGCAAAGGGGCGATTAAGGCAGCAGATGGAGTCAAGGTTGTTAATCAGCCAACCTTAAAATAAGATTATCCTGGATTATCCAAGCAGGCCCAATGTAATCACAAGGGTCCTGTTATGGGTTAGACTGTGTCTTCCAAAAAATTCATATGTTGAATTCCCAACCCCCAGTACTTCAGAATGTGACCTTATTTGAAGATAGGTCCTCGGCACAGGTGATCAGGTTAAAATGAGGTCATCAGAGTAAGTCCTAATCAAATATGACTGGTGTCCTTATAAGAAGAGGACATTTGGACACAGACAAGTACAAGACAAGAGGGGAAATGATACAAAAACACAAAGAGAAGATGGCCATCTACAAGCCAAAGAGAGAGACCTGGAACAGATCCTTCTCTCACAGCCCTCAGGAAGAACCAGCTCTGCCTACACCCAGAAGTCTGGAGGTTGGACTTCTAACCTCCAAAATTGTAAGACAATATATTTCTGTTGTTTAAGCCACCCAGTTTGTGGTACTTTGTTAGGCAGCCCCAGGAAACTAATGCAGGTTCTTTAAATGTAGAAGAGGAGGGCAGAAGAGTCATAGAAAGATTCAAGGTGAGAAAGACTTGACTGGCCATTGTGGACTTTGAAGGCAGAAGGGACCACGAGCCAAGGAAGACCAGCAGCATCTAGAGATTGGGAAAGTCAAGGAAACAGATTCTCCCACAGGACCTTTAGAAATAAACGGAGCTCTGCTGACCCCTTGATTTTAGACCAGTGAGAACCATTTTAGACTTGTGAAGTACAGGTCTGTGAGATAATAAATCTGTGTTATCTCAAGCCACGAAATAATAATTTGTTACAGCCACCATAGAAAACATATACAGTGAGTGAGTTTAATTTCTCTTAGTATGAAATCTGACTTCCTTAGGATCTTACTTGACTTCCTTTCGTGCTGGTTTCATCTCTTTTGGGTTCAAAGCATTTGGGCTCTTACTCATTTTCCCGTGTCAGCTATTGTAGAGAAC
Organism: Pan paniscus; assembly: GCF_029289425.2. Classification (NCBI taxonomy): domain Eukaryota; kingdom Metazoa; phylum Chordata; class Mammalia; order Primates; family Hominidae; genus Pan; species Pan paniscus. Next base: position 78,891,833 of record NC_073266.2, on the reverse strand, counting down.
ACGTAAAACATTTTTAAAGGAACTTGCCGTGCTTCTCTTCTTACTTTCTTAAGAATTGGCAAACTCTTTTAGGATGTTCCCTTTACATGAGAGGAAATGTTTTAAAAGTGTGCACCTTTTGTAAAAAGGCTAGAGAAGCCCTTTATACTAAGGCATACAATAGACTCATTTTCTTATTTCTCTCTTCCTGTCTGAAATTACTTTATAATCCCAGATGCACCTCTAAGTCATACCACAGATCGACACAAGAATTAGGAATTGATTTTACCTGTTTGCGCCCTAATATATTCATCGTATATTCTCATAAGCCTCATCTATAATCCCACAGTTTTTCAAGGTAATTTAGCATTGTATAAAGGAACAATTAATAGATAATCTTTAGGTAAAAATATAACTATGCAGGAAGAGATTTTTTTTACAACGTCTCTGCTTTGTTTCACTGTTGGAAATGAAATTGGAAAAGGGAGTTATGAAAAGTTGATGTGTGTGAGGGAAGAGGGAAGGGGCAACATTATAAATCTTCAAGTAGCATTCAAATTTTTCTAGACTAATTTGTATAACAAATTATTTTAAATTATAATTAAGGCATGTCTAAAATCAGATATGCTAGCTACTCAGATTAATTTCACATCAAAAATTAAGAAATACAAATCCTACTATAACTCATACCACCTGCTAATCTTTTAAAAAATCAAATACTTGTTATAAAAAAGAATAAGGATTTATGTAATGTCCAGTTCTTTAGTGTATATCTTGGAGATATAATACCATATTCATATTACAAACATTAATTTAAATTTTCTTAACTATGTAACTGATGTACTTTAATAAAGTCTAAGGAAATTTAAAATGGTCAAAGGAAGGCCATAAGGGAAGTAAAAGCCCTTTCCTTCTAACTTTAAAAAACATTCTCAGTATTTGCAGTGCTTACCACAAATACTGTCCACACTAATGATGTTGGTTTAGATTCCTTACTTTATACCAAGCGGCAGAATGTGAGTTTATTTTTCTCTGGCCCCTGACATTTACACAAGAAATGAATAATATGTAGGATAAGAGAATTTAGGAGGTCAGTTTTAGAACCAAATGAAATTTGAGAGTTCAGCATTACAGATTAATTGATAAAGATCTCACAAAAGCCTATATTTATGAATTATTATGAAAATCAAATTAGATAATGCATATGAAAACTGTAAGAGGCTTAAAACGTGCAATGTTGCAAGTCATGTTCTTTTTTAATGTGATAAATGTAACAAAACCCCCCAATATTTCAACCAAAAAAGTTTTACCTAAGGAGTTTTAAATATTTTAGAAATATTAAACACCTACACCCTCAAAGGTCAATTTTTATTTTGTGAAGAGACTTAAGGCTTGTGATAGCTAGGGTATGGCCAAATGTTGTATCACACTGCAAAGGAACTTTTAGTACTTCAGTAGCTTACAAGTTTGTAGAATCCATGAATTCCAGAAAACATTTGCCTGCTTAGGGATTCAATTACCAGGAACCTGTAAACCTACTAGAACTACAGGAGTTTTTAGGATTGGAAAATATAACATTTCAGCTATACAGTCAGCAACCTTATCTTTCTGATACATAACTGACAACTAAAATATAAGGTTAAAAAAAAAGCGGAAGGGGGTGGTTTTGAGTTGCCAGAGGTGAGTTTACAAAAACCTTTGATTAAAACTCCTATTTTTACTCAGTGGACCTTTTTTATTCCTGGTACTCTCACTGGAAACCCATTTCTATGCCAAGGCATCTGGGGAAAAAAAGTGTGATTATCTGCTTTACCCAGCAGATTAGAAATAGCTAAAACTCCAAAATTTAGAATAGGAATTTAGAAACCCATAGCATCTGGGACCATTTAATATAGAGGCAGACAGTTTTCAGAATCCTCAGTGGGACCCGACAGAAGATGGAATTACTGTGTTGTAGTCTAACCCAATAATGAATGTTCATAATGATGTCTTTCATTCCTCATGGAGGGAATCCTTTCCAAGATGCTGCAGTAGTAATGGCAAAGCCACTGTTGATTTATTCTATGAAGGGTATTGATCACCTCCTCTGTGCGAAGCAAAGTAGAATGAAGGACAGTGTCTGCTCCTAGACAGTGTATGTAAGATCTATTGGGGTGGCAGACAGATGTGAAAATAAGTAATTTCTAGATAGTGAGTTAAATGCCTTGGAAGTAGAGACATAATAGTAGGGAAGCACAGGCTTTCCCTGATTAAGGAAATGAGATTCTGTCAACATTAAAATAATAAAAATAGTTTTAGATGCTTAAAATTGAGGTTTTATACCTCAACTTTAGTGTAGCTATTTAGAATGACTCATTTCTCAAACATTAGCTGTAGCCGTGTCTTAGTCCACTGGTGTTGCTCTGAGGGAACACCTGAGACTGGGTAATTTTGAAAGAAAAAGGGTTATTTGGCTCACAGTGCTGCTGGCTGGAAGACTGGCATCTGGGCCAAGCCTCAGGCTGCTTCCATTCATTGTGGAAGGGGAAGGAGAGCTGACATGCGCAGAGATCACATGGCAGGAGAGCAGGTGGTGGGGAGGGGTGCCAGGCACTTCGTAATAACCACCTCTCTCAGGAAATAATTAGAGTAAGAACTCACGGCTGGGCACAGTGGCTCATGCCTGTAATCCCAGCACTTTGGGAGGCTGAGGCAGGCAGATCACCTGAGGTTGGGAGTTCGAGACCAGCCTGACCAACATGGAGAAACCACATCTCTACTAAAAATACAAAGTTAGCTGGGTGTGGTGGCGCATGCCTGTAATTCCAGCTACTAGGGAGGCTAAGGCAGGAGAATCGCTTGAATGGGGGAGGTGGAGGTTGTGGTGAGCCAAGATCACACCATTGCACTCCAGCCTGGGCAACAAGAGCGAAACTCGGTCTAAAACAAACAAACAAACACACCTCATTCACTTCTCCACCTATGGAGGACGCTAATCTATTCAGGGAGTATCTGCCCTGGTGACCCAAACACCTCCCATTAGGCCCCACCCCCAATGCTGAGAACCAAACTTAAATGTGAGGTTTGAGGGAACAGACATCCAAACTATAGCACCATAGCTTCATCATGTTCCCCCCAACCAGCAGTTGACTTTTTACACATATAATCCAGGGAGTTATAATAAATTTAACGTCAAGATAGAGATGGCCATTTTGTGAGCTGGAATCAAGGTGCAGTTCCAAGTGTATCTGGTACCACCTCACTCAGCAGCACAGATGCACCTGTGCAGTCAGATGAGCTTGACTAGTGCTTCCCTTTCTTTCTTCTTTTCATTCTCTCTATTCTTTTGTAAAACAATATAAAAATTCACCCGGGGGAGGATCATCTATCTCATTTCATTTAGGTCATAAAGTTACACACCATGGAAGGCCATTTTTTCCTCTGTAAGCTACCACCAACTTTGATGTAATAAAAGGCTGTTACTACCATCCGGTGGGATGAATTCCCTGACTCTTGTTTTAAGTAAGATGAAATAAAATTTTATAGACCTTCTTCATAAATCCGCAATAAGTAAGTCACTATTCTCTTTTGGCATGTAGCACAAGTCCAGAACACAAGCATCACTTTAAACAACACGAATATTCAAGGTTGACACTCTCTCAGCCAGAAGAACAAAAAATGCTTCAAATTTACTGAAAACACACCTTTTTATTTGTTAATTGAAATAATACCAAATACATTAAAGGAATGCTATATTTTAATTTTCTTGACGTCTCTTATTCATCTATGTTTAGTCTTAGTTCTTATCCATGAGAGATACTTTTTCCCCCACTATAAATTAGCTATAATAGAAAGGATGATATTATGCCATGTTACATTATTACTTGATGGAGAGTAGAATTCCTAAGCAGGAAAATTCTTGGGTACCATAAAAAGTACACAGCTCAATAAAGAGATCTGCACCGAGGGCTTCTGTAAACAACCTGCACAATATACCATGCTGTGTAGCTGCCAATACTGCTTACCTGAATCCCAAGTGGCTCCTGAGATGCTTTAAGTATGTTATTTTTTATCATCCAAGCTAGACGGTAAACTTTCCAAAGAGAAGATCAAATATCTTCTTTTTCTTTTCCTCACAAATCAAGCACAGATCTGGGCATATTAAGGGCCCAAGATAAACACTCATTAATTAATCATAAAAGGTGCATCTGCTCTCCTTAATTTCTGCCCCTTAAGTCACGATGATGGCAAGAAGACAACTTCTCCAGGGCATTTAAATATTCAGTCTCTTGACTCACAGGCTTTATCTTCTGTGGAGGTTAGTTTACTATGATTTTGCTCCTAATGCATTTCATCATTGGCCAAAAGTGATGACATTTTTGAGAAATTTTGGATAAGTAAATTAAACATGTATATATGTAATATAAATATGTATATTCAAGCATATGGGTAATTTTGTATACTAAGCCTACTATGTCATAGTAGTTAGTCATACTAAGTCTACTATGTAGTACTTAGTCATAGTAGTAAGTCTATGTAGTCATAGTACTAAGTACATACTACATAGTACTTAGTCATACTAAGTCTACTGTGATTACTTAGAATTGTTGCTTTCTTGCTCTCATGCTCCTCTTCCTCATACTTTCATCTCCGTAGTACTTATTACTGTCTAACATAATGTCTAATTTACTTATTTTTTATATTTATTATCTGTCTGTCCCCACTAAAATGCAAGCTGCAGGAGGGCTGGGATTTTTGTTTGTTTGTATCCTCAATTCTGAGGAGAGCCCTTGGTGCATCACGGCTCCTCAATAAATATGTGTTGAATAAATTCATGAAGGTGCTGACAAGTGGAAAGGACATTGGGCCAGGAGACTTAGCATCTGTACAGCATTGACTCTGCTGCTAAACAGCATTTCTGTTTTTAGGTCTCTATGTTTCCATATGTATAATGCAGAAAAGGGGTATGTGGGTTACTCACATATAAACAAAAAATAATTTTTAAATACTACATTGAACCCTACCCTAAAAAAATGTAAAATCATGTGTTCCTATGTTGTTAGATTTTCTTAAATTTTCTGTAATTTCGCTTTTTAAGTGATGGTTTTGGGTTATGGGAAGATAGGAAAATCGTTTCTTGGAGTAAGTGGATTTATGGGCTCTGCTCCTCCATCTGCCTCAGACTTGCTGTGTGACCCTGGGTGATTCACTCACCCTCCCTGGAGATGAATTTCTTCTCCTGTAAAATGGAGATTAATAACTAACAGAGCTGCTATAAGACCAAGAGAATGCTTGAAAAACATAAAGCACTGCACAACTGTAACTAATACTGTAATTATAATCATTATAGGTCTGTAGAATGCCAGAGATCATCTTAGATGAGGGCATCTTGTATCATTGGTTCTTATGGAAAGGCTGGTTTTATTTTCTAATCTATTATGTTCTCATGCTTTTATAAAATACAATAAAATGACTTTATAGAAAAACAAAATGAAAAAAAATTTTAAATAAGCCACAATTTTAAATTTATTTTTAGACTTAACAGATGAAGTATTTCTGTCAAATTGCTATAAATATTGCTAAGCTTACTCTCAATTTCTATACTTAACTGGTCATGGGCAGGCACTGGTTGGCACTTAGGTGACCTCTTATGATTCTTCTGGTCCTATTACTATCCAGTGAATGACTGAGCAAAGAGATGCATTTTTAAAAAATATTAATCTGTTCTTAGCTCAACAGTTGTAATTTTCCCTTATACATGTATTTCAAAAGGCTGATTGACTTAGATGATCTTAGTTCAGCACTATTTTTATTGCCAGTTTGCCAAGATGATAAAATTTATAAACAAAATCTAGCAAATTGAACAGCTAATAATTGAAAACAAGGTACAGTGCTGTACATTTTCTAGAAAGATAATTTGTCACCTCATGTTAAAGTTTCTTTCAGGTGTACAGCACATACAGCAAAGGTATCTGTTAAGTATGGGTATGATGGATGTCCTTGAGTTCATCTGTTTACCTCCTTCCCCCTAGCTCTGTTACCACCACGCAGCGAACCTACAGCAGAAGAGGAAGGTACCCACAAAGCAAAGGGGAGAAGGGAGTGGTATTTGCTTCTGCAAACTAATTGAAATACTTGTAGTCACCATACAGGGTTTGTTACATATGTTCAGAAAAATAATCTGTCTGAATGATAATCAAATTAATTGTCCACCTTAATGATATAGTACCAACAACCCCGACTGAGATTTAACATGCACACTTGCTTCAAAATACTGAGGCATAAATCACAGTCATTTCCTTATTGCTAACATCAGTATGAGAAATATAACATGATGTCTGCAAACTGAAACTAAAACAGAAAGAGGAAGTATTGAATGTGGGAAGACATTTATGGTTTTGATGGCCACTTTAGCAAATGCTGTTCCCCACTTCTTTGTCTGCAGCCAGCCCTGGGGCAAGTGGTGTTAGAAATGTGTTGGGTCCTTTTGCCTGGCTGGGCTTTGGTATTCACTTAACTGGTCATGCACTGTTCCTTCTCCCTGGACTATTCCTACCTTAGTTACCAGGTAAATTATTGTCTATTCTTCAAATGTCATCTCCCCTGTGAGGTCTGACTCAGTGCCACAAGGCAGAGCCTGCACAGTTTCTGCCTCCACAGTGCTTTGCACAGTCTAACTGCTCCATAAATCTCAGCTCTCCTCTCCCCTCCCCTCGCCTCCTGCCTGGGCTCTTCCTTTACACACTTAACATGGGGTGTGGTGGTTGCATGTGCCTCATTCAAGAGACCCTGAGCACTTCTAGGGCAGGAATTGGGTCTTTCATTTTGTATTCCCTCCATTAAGTGTTAATGAAGAAAACCATTCATTTGTTCATTAATGCATTTTTCCCCCATCCATTCATCAATCTAATATCTACTATTGCCAACTTTTGAGAACAAGCTGACTTGTTGAGGCATGAGCCATGCTGTTCCCTTATGCCCACTTAAGTAGTTTTGGGGACTTTTTCTCAAAGGGTAACCTACAGATCATCTAGCAGCAAAATTGTCTGAAGAGCTTGTTAAATGTAGGTTCCCAGGCTCCACAGTAACCCATTGAATATCAGATCTTAGTTCAGCACTATTTTTCCTGCCTGTTTGCCCAGATACTCCATGCTCCCCACTCTTATTCACTGAAATTAAAGTGAAAAGGGAAATGGGTGCATTTTTGACAAGCCCTCCGGTGATTCTCATACACACTTAAATTTGACGGCGACTTTTCCTTTAAGATGTTGCTAACAATTTTCTGTAATTGACTGGAAGAGTTGACTTTGCTCAAGGAATGGCTGCCTGTATCTCTTGTCACTTGGTGCACATAGATGGAGTTTGGGAATCAGAACGCCAGCCCAGCACCTACCACACAGTATAGGCTGCAGAAGAAATAGCTGTAATTATGGATGACTCGTGATCACCAGTGACTAGAACCTAAGGCCAGAAAGATCAATTTTTGGTCACCTATAAGGAACATCTATTGTTTCCATACATGTTAAACTCATGTCAGTATATCCAAATGCTCTTGACTCTTTAGAAATTATCCCCAGGGATGGGAGACAACTTGATAACTTTCTTTTTTTAAATAAACCATGCCTCAAGCTTCTCAAGAAGCACATATCTTAGTTTAGCACTATTTTTATTTCTACTTTACCCACATAATCCATGCTCCCCACTCTTGTTCAGTGAAGTGAGAGTGAAAAGAAAAGTGAATTCTTAGAAGATTGGTCATGAAAAGGTTCTCATTTATACCCATGAGGGAAAGGGAAAAAGATTTCTAAGCTTTGCGGGTTTCTTTTTTTTTCTTTCTTTCTTTTTTATTTTTTTTTTCTGCTGCTCACCTAGCTTTTTGTCCCTGCAGCAGAACAAATGAATATAAAGGAAAAGTCTATGCCAAAAAAACTTTAGAAGATTTAAGCATAATAAATGTTAAATCTTTGGGATAAGGAAAATTGAGTCCCTATAAAATGCTCTGCAAAATGTATTATAGGGAATGTAAAATGTAGATGGAATAAGGAACATCACATTATGGTCACTTATTATATTTACCAAGTTGGAATCAGAAACAAAACTCAGATAGCTAAAAATATTAGTATTCAAAGATTTAGAGATTTGTCTGATAGTAAAATGTGAAAATTGGATGTCTTAATTATTTATTTCAGAAAGGTTTCTAGAGATGTTTGTGAGGAACTACTTAATGTGTGTGCTTAGATTTTAAAAACAGAAGGTTGTGAGACCAATTGTGAATAATAAACCCCAGAATATAGTCACTCAGAAAAAAAAGTCCATTGCACCAATATTTATTATAGAATAATTAAAATCAGAGGCTTATAAAACAGGGAAACCAAAAGTCCAGTGAATATATCAAACAACTTGAAATCATTTCCTCAAATATATTTTATGACCCAAAAAATCATGCTTATATAAGCCAACTAAGCAATATGGAAATTCAAGAAAACATGAAATATAATTAAAAATTCAAATAGAATTCAGCAGCATTATGGTATTATTCATTTCAGAGTCAAAAATGGGTAAGAGTGTAGTGAAGAGAAGGGTCAACAGTTCAGGACAGGTCAGGAAAACCACTGATCCATTCATTAAGTCAGAATCAAACTATTAACTCAGCACCTACCCTATGCTTGGCTCTCTTCCAGGCACTGTATGTAGCAGACAAAATACAGGGAGCCCACACCATTACGTATATAAATACAAGGGGTAGAAGAGAAGCACATAAAGAAAAACAATAAAATATTTCAAATATCAAGAAATGCTATAAAGAAAATAAAGGAACAGTCTGGGTGCTGTGGCTCACGCCTGTAATCCCAGCACTCTGGGAGGCCGAGGCGGGAGGATCACGAGGTCAGGAGATCGAGACCATCCTGGCTAACACGGTGAAACCCCGTCTCTACTAAAAAAAAAAAAATACAAAAATTAGCTGGGTGTGGTGGCGGGTGCCTGTAGTCCCAGCTACTCGGGAGGCTGAGGCAGGAGAATGGCGTGAACCCAGGAGGCAGAGCTTGCAGTGAGCAGAGATCATGCCACTGCACTCCAGCCTGGGCGTCACAGCAAGACTCCGTCTCGAAAAAAAAAAAAAAGGAACAATAACAGAAGCAAAATAAAAGAAAGTGATTGGAGGTGGGATGAGACTATGTTCACTGAAGGGATTGGATAAGGCCTCCTGTAGGAATTGACGATTTGTGCAGAAATCTGAATGGTGCATAGACATGAACCATGCAGCAGTTCGGGGAAGAGAAGTCTAGGCAGAGGGAACAGCAACTGCTAGAATCAAGAGGCAGGAATGAAGAAGGGGTATCTGAGGGCCAGAGAGGCTACACTTGAAAAGGGAGTGAAGAGATCACGAGATGAAGTCAGAAAGATTGGGCGGCAGCTGTGCCAGTTGCTTACCCTCTTCAGTCTCCTCTCCTTACCCAAAATTTGTGTTTGGGGGTCATGTACCCACTTAAAAAAAAACAAACAGTTGATTTTGTTGTGTTTCAACAGCCTTGCAACATCGTTCTGGCTGATGAGATGAAGACTATTGGTTATTCTAGGAAAACAATTGTTTTCCTGATTAAAAGACACACTTGGCTGGCATGCAATACTTTCACCTTTTGCTGTTTCTCTCTTCCTGCCTGGAATATAGACACAGTCCTGGAGACAACGCAGCCATTTTGCAACCACGAGGACAAAAACCACATGCTAAGTAGAGCAGAGCAAAAATCCAGATAGAATTTGGCCCCTTAATGACTTTGTTGAGCAGCTGTATCTGCCCTGTACTGTCAACCTCTAGACTTGTTATAGGAGGGGGGAAAAACCCTCTTAGTTGTTTAATGGTGATGAGTTTAAATCTCTTGCTTGTTTAGGGGTTAGAATATTTAAGCCATTATAGATGGGTTTCTGATTCATGCAGCTAAAAGTACAAACGGTTAGGGCCAGATTCTGTAGGGTTTATATTTGCCATGGTAAAGATTTTTGCACTTTATTCTAATTGCAACAGGAAGCCTTCAGAGGAGTTTAAGCAAAAGACTGGTATAATCTAGTTTTTTCTTGGAGAGTATTCTGGCTGCTTGGTGTAAATGAGACAGCAGGGAGGCAAGTTGGAAGCAGAGAGAACAATTAGAAGGCAAGAGACAGTTGTTGTCTCTTCCATTTGTTTTACTAAAAGTATCTTGGTATAGTTAAGCCTTCAAGAATTAGATGTTGTAATAGTACTATCAGGCAGGCTATTGAACTAGTTTCTACATGTCTGAGAATATGGAATTAGGAGACACTCTTTAAATACTTCAAGAACTTTGTCAGCAGTATAGGGATACTTGGGTATCTCCTTTTAGCTTGCAGATGTTTAAATGACGATGATGAACGTTAATTAGTGGTTTATGTACTCTGTCTCCCTGCCTGATCTAGATTATCCTCGTCATTGTAAATCTCCCTCTACCTTATTTTTTCCCCTCTTTTTTGTTTCCTTTGCTAGGGATCATTAAAACATTAGCCAGAGCTGTCAGCCAAACTAATTGAAAGCCACCTGCCTTAAGGATCATCCTAATGAAAAACAAGGAAGTTAGAAAATTGACCAAATTGAGTTACTTAACTGCCTGTGAATTGCTATTAGCTTGGGAATTAAAATAAGAACCAAAGTAAAATAATAACTTATACTCATTCCACAAATTATGGGTTGGTAAATTGTTTTCCTTTGTATATCTAGGCGGTAGAGGAAAATAAGTATTTTCTTAAAAGATAATATAACCTTCATTTTAGTATTATTAAAGGTGTAAGATTTTGTTGAAATAATATTTCACTTATAAGCACTTAATTACAAATGCCTGATTTAAAAATTAAGAAAAATACTGTGTGAGAAAAATATATTTTAAAAAGCAGAAGAAATAAGTGGAGTCATAGTGTATAGTGCTTTAAAAATGTCTTAAAAGTACAAAAGGTAGAATGCATACATTTGCTGCACATTGCAAAGATCCATGAAATAAATCACAACTCTGAAAAGAGTTTATTGCAGTTATAATTTAGAACTATATTTTCAATGGATATGAGAAGCTTAAGTATTTCCTTCTAAACTCATGTCTAGCATTACAGAATTTTAAAGCTGGAGAACCCTTGGGTTCAAGTCCATGAGTGTAGATTTTGAGGGGTGGAATCACTCTTTACTCTTCCCCAGCCCACCCTGAGGGCCAAGAATTGTTTCTTGAATGATGAAGAATGAAGTGCAGAGATTAAGAGAGACTTGACTAAGTTTACAGAGCAAATTAGAAGTGGAGCTCAAAGTTGGTCCCTCTCCTCTGGTTTCAGTTTAATAGTATACTTTTATCTCTTTCCTTCAATCTTATGCTAAGACTTTTATCTGACTTTTTACTACATTAGTCTATGGATTTTTTGCCCAATTTTTGCCCAAATTTATTAATGTTTCTGTGTATAAAATCCATGAAAACAGAATTCCACATAAATCTTTTAATTTTATTTTATTGAGGGCTTGACAGTGCTACTCCATTTTCTTCATTCTTTCAGCATCTGTACTTGTTTTTGTTTATATTTACTTGTTTATTTTAATCAGAGCCCGTGTTTTATGGTTTAGAGTTTTACAAGGACTTTTTTGGTCCACTAGCCATAGATGAATGGCAAGTAATAGTTAATGGCCACTATCAGTTGTGGTTTGCCTCCATATAGACACTTTCACAAATAAAGTGATACATGTTGAACAACTTTCTCAAGTATACTTGGCTACATGTGTTCTTTCCTTGTGTGTAAATCCTAAAACGTAGCTACTGGTCATTGTTAGCCTCTCATGTACAGGCAGATATTCTGCAAACCTTTGGAGTCCTTTAGTCCCAGTAAGAATGATACTATATCAAACTTTACAAATTCATTTATTCTGCTCAAATTTTCCTAATGTATAAATAATTTTATTCCCTAGTGTGTTTTCTTTTTCTGAAAAAAGAAAAAAAAAAGCTACATTGGTTCTTCTATTGAATGCTAAAAACAGTAGCATAATTTGAACTTAAGCAAAATATTTTATTTCTCATGATAATCATATAAATAAAAAGAGCAATGTGATCTGAAATAAGGTAAACTTTTGTCAACATATTAACAGATTATTGAATGTTACATTAGTCCTCATCTGGAGGAAGAGCTTCAGTGATGCAGCAGTGGTTCTAGATGTGGCCTTCTAAGGGTGGAGTACAATCTCTCCTGGTCAGCCTCGGACAGTACCAGTTAAGGCCAGTGCCTAAGCACAGTTTTTTACGGCATTGCCTTTCACTGAGAAGTGTACCCATTTGAATGACAAATTATATAGTCACCCTATTTATGGACAACATGTTTATTAACAACTGATATGACGTCAGAAGTACTTACAAATGTGTAGGTAGCTCAAACCTAGAATAGAATAGCCCAAAATATGACAGAATTAAAAATAAAGATCTGGATAAGCTGAGCAGATGAAATAAAATAGAAAAAATAATTTCAATATGTGTTAGGGTTTGATGCAGAGGGGGTTACTTTTAGATCCCCAAAAGTAATTGTCTCAGTACAGCATGAGGGAAGTTTAGCTACTCATTTGAAAAAAAACCTAGGGGTTTTATTTATTTATTTATTTTGAGATGAAGTTTCACTCTGTCGCCCAGTCTGGAGTGTAGTGGCGCTATCTCAGCTCACTACAACCTCTGCCTCCCAGGTTCAAGCAATTCTCCTGCCTCAACCTCCCAAGTAGTTGGGATTGCAGGTGCCTACTACCACGCCCGGCTAATTTTTTGTATTTCTTGTAGAGATGGGGTTTCACTCTGTTGGCCAGGCTGGTCTCAAATGTCCGACCTCAGGTGATCTGCCCTCCTTGGCCTCCCAAAGTTCTGGGACCACAGGCGTGAGCCACCACACCGGGAGACCTAGGGGTTTTAATTTGCCAGAGGCTTGCGTGACTTTTGTCAATAGTGTGTAATTCCACAGGAAAGAAGGCATTGTTTTCACTGTTGGAAAAGTAGAATGGTGTCGAGACCAGCACTCACTAAGAGAACCATCTGCACAGGTGGAAATGTTCCAGATCAGTGTCATCCAGTGTGGGAGTTAACAGCCCTGAATGGCTGCTGTGCCCTGGAAATGTGGCTCATGAGATGGAGAAACTGAAAGCCTTCTTTTTCTTTTTCTTTTTTTTTTGACAGGGTCTCCGTCTGTCACCCAGGCTGAGTGTGTGGCCCAATCTTGGCTCACTTGCAACCTCCCAAGTAGCTGGGACCACAGGTGCACGCCACCATGCCCAGCTAATATTTTGTATTTTTGGTAGAGATGGGGTTTTGCTATGTTGCCCGGCTGGTTATGAACTACTGAGTTCAGGCAATCCAACCGCCCCGGCCTCCTAAAATGCTGGGATTACAGGCATGAGCCACCATGACTGGCTGGAACTGAAAGACTTTTTTAACTTTTATTAATATAAGTTTAAAGCTGAATGTCCTTGTGTAGTTAGTAGCTACTGTATTGGCTAGTGCAGGCCAAGACGATCAAGAGTGATCTCAGTGGGTTTGGAGTTGGTCGAAGGGCATTTGGTAGGTGGTGGCCCGTTAAATTTGAGGGTCCATTAAATTTAACTGAACAAAATCTTACCAAACACTGAAATATGTGCAAAGCACTGTGATACACAGTGTTGGATATTCAAAAGCAAGTAAAGCTGTGTCTGTACAATTACAGATCATCTTCTAGAAAAAACAAGAGGACCACAAGTAGAAAAATGATTAGTGCTGGTATTGCAATATGAAGTCCATTTTATGAGAATCTAGGGGAAGAAGAAGTAACTATTGACCCATAAAATTGAGAAGGCTTTGTGGAGAGGTGAGCCTTGATGAGTAGTCAGATGTAGAGAGATTGAGAACAGCATGTAGATGAGAAAAGCCCAGGGCCAGAGAAGTATAAGAACAAAGGAAAGAATGTGTATCGGTGTGTATCATGCAAGAGAGTTATCTGGATGTAGATGGTGGAGAAACTAATGCCACGCTAAAAGCTCTGAGCTTTGTTATGTAGACAATTAAATGAATGTTTCTAAGTTAGAAATTGATGTATCAGACCCGCGCTTTTGTTGGGGCACACATCATGGAGGTGATTGCAGGGGAGGTGACCAGGGTAGCCATAAAATAGAAGCCATGGACAGCATGTGAAGGTTGCTAGAGAAGAGGCTGACTGGGAGACCATGTTGGCTTTGTTTATATGTTTGAAGAGCTATTATATCAAAAGGAATGAGAATTATTCTATGCAGCACTATAAGGGGCCAAGGTAGTGTTTTTATGCAGGCTGATTTTGATCAATAAAACAAGTAAGTTCCTAACAATGAGAACTTCTATGAATGAAACAGATACCTTGTGAAATAGTGAGTAAGCCCTTGGCCACCCAAGGATTTTGTGTTGGGCGGTTACAGGAAAGAGTCCAAAAGAGTTTCTAGATTTTGAAATTTCAAGAATTGGTCAAAACAGCCAAAGGGAGGAGTCAGAGTTACTAACATTTAATTTTGTCAAGTAAGAATATTGTGGTCTTACTTGCCAATGTGGTCCAGCAACTAAGGTAATTATTATTTATTACATTTAGATTGGGAGAATCATCATCAGTAAAACAGTATCATGGCAGGCCCTCAGGAACTTGACAGAAGTTATAGAAATGATACGGTGATCCAGGTACCGAATGCTGTAATAATTAGTACAACAAATGTCATTTACAACTCCAGAAATAGTAAAAAGAGAAATACCAGCCACAAATAGTTATCATAGAGGGCAAAACTTTCCATTTCTTTATTATCATAAATCACAAAGCTCCATTGATGCATATTTTATCACAGCACTCTTGCCATATGTGATCTGAAGTTCTGAGTGCATCCCCAGGGACCACAGTTACTGATATAGATAATCAAGAATTCCTTTTATGCTCCTCTCAATGCTGCTACAGCTCAGATTGAAATTAGCATCTTTTACAATGAAATACCAGTTGCTGTCACAAACAGACATGACAGCTGGAGAGAGAGGCCTGTTTATCCAGTTATTCTTCATGTTTCCAGTTCATTATGGTTTATTAAGATGTGTACTGTAAGTTCCTGAATGAAGAGACTTTGAGTTTTGCACAGTGATTATCATTTAAATAGAGGCATCGAGAAGCTGTTCTCCAAGGAGGGAGTGGGCAGTGATGAAGGTCAAAGATCAAAAACATCTTAATAAGCACTTTTAAATGATAATCATTTATTTTCTCAAAATAAGTCTTTATGCATGGCTTTATCTCGCTCTCATAGGTTGAAAATCACTTTTCATTGCAGAAGCATTTTGAGGGGAGGTTGATAATTGTAACTCAATATGTATTGAGAATCTACCATGTGACAGGAATATACTAGATGTGTCTACAAGTTTTCTTATGACACAGGTATTCATGACATCAATCTCATGACACAGGTAGTAGGAATATATTTTAAAGAAAGACATCAACTTACCTGGCTAATATCACAGAGCTTGTACACAGATTTAGGCATCCCAAAGGTGCTGCTTTTTAAAACTATCCCCATATCACCTGAAAATTGTTTTTTTTTAATTAGACTTTGCAGTTATTTTTGCTGTCCAAAAGTAACATAGAGGCAAACTAAACAAGTTCTTCTCTCCTGATAATATTTGCAGCTACCATTTATTGTGTGTTTCCTATGTACTAGGCAAGGTACAAAATGTTTTATATTGATGATCAAATGTAATTCTTTTGAGATCAGCATTATTACTCCCACTTTTCAAATGAGTGAACCTGATCAAAGCGATTAAGTAACTTGTCTGGAAATTTAAGTAACTTGCTCAGGGAGAGGCAAGAGCATGATTTAAAGTCAACCAGACTGCAACATCCATGGCTGAACCCCCACCTGAGACTATAGGAGCTTACCAGAGGATGAGGGGAGTGAAATGGGAAGGCTTATGGCAGTGGCTCTCAATAAGTAACCCTGGGACCAGCAGCATCTATATCCAGATGGTCTTACTCGGTAGACAGTGCACTTAACCATTACACAGTACTGCTACATTGTGTCTTCCAAGATTTGTTAGGGAGTTTGCATCTCATGTTATAGCTAATGTGGACTTACTGACAATTACTTGGTGTACTTCCTTCACCCACCATCAGTGCCATCAGACTACAAGAATTCACTTAGGCACCAAGATGCTGCTTGCTAATGAAAAAAGGTTGTGAGCTGTATCAGAGACTGGAAGACACTAATGTGTCCCATTTCCTCTTCCTGGGCACACAGGAAGAGAACATTTGCCTGCCTCCCTTGCTGTTAGGTTGAGGCAGGGTTCTGGCCAATGAAAGGCATCTTTATTATTAACTGTAAAACACTCTGAAAGATCCTCTGCACTTTCTGTCTTTGCTCCCCTGGTGACTTTGAGGAAAGATTTCTGCCTTCTACCTAGAGGACGTAGAGCCACCAGATGGAAGCAGCCCAAATTTCTGAGTCATTGCTTAGAGGAAAAGCACTCAGAAGGATCACCTGACATACAGCTGAACTATGAGGTGAGCAAGAAATAGACGACTATGGTGTGAAGCCACTGAGACTTGGTGTTTTTCTTAGAGTAACTAGCATATGTTACCCTATTTAGCGGGCAGTTCACACTTCAACCCTGTTTGCAGTAATGGCTTTGAACCCTCAGATAGCACCCTTTCCTCTTCCCAAGAAGATAATAATAAGTTCTAGTGATTCACTTATGGTTCCTTTGGATTAAGGGTGGAATCTTGCATGGAATCGCCCTCCATCTACATAATTACCATGATATATTAACTCAAGACCGCTGGAAGTCCTGTCCTACAACCAAGGTGATTATTAAAGGGAGTGCAGTCCCATTAGGAAGTTAAATGTCCTGCAAAAAGGAAGAGAATGAAGGCTTGGAGATCAGCAATAATTTTGTATAGAAATTTAAATAAAAATGATGAGGGCCAGAACATAAAGTGGTAGAATAGAGAGAATAACATAGATTCTTTGGGTATGTCTGAAGAAGACAGCAATAAACACTGCTAAGCAATGTGAAATGCAGTGTCCACCAAAGTAGTATACAGGCAGTTTAGCAGGGAGAGAGGGGACCTAGTGGGAGGATAATATACTGTACAAGCAGGAGCAGTGGCATGGAGTTCCTGGAATCTAGTTTCAGATTAGTCAACTACTGTGTGACTGCTAGGAAAGTCACTTAAACTCAGTGGATTCCAAACAACATGCAGTGATTTCTTCGTGCTTGAGTCAATGTAAATGTAACAAATACATTAGCTAATAAGCTTTATTGGTGGAAATGGCACCTTTGCCTTGATTTTTTAGTCATCCATTTAAATCTTCAGCTCATGTAGTTTGTGGAAATATAAGCCAAATTACATGTGACAACCTGCAGTGTGAGATAGATTAAAACACCTAATTTTGATATTGTTTGCCCTTCTCTCTTTTTTTTTTCATCTGTCACTTGCATGTGACAATTTAGAAGTTTGTATACTCTCTGGCCTAATTTAGGATGTTGCTGCATTTGGATTTTTAGTCTTAGGAGAGATATGGCTTGAATGAAGCAGTTCTAATACTCACTGCAGAACTCCTAGGTGCTGAATCTGTAGATATCCATGGAAAAATAATTGTCGCTGTGCTGTGTAGGAGTGAATCTTTAAAAAGTTCATGCCAACAACAGTGAAAAGGGCATACTTCTTTGCATGGCAAAAACAGAATGGAGTCATTATAGAATCTGTAGGAAACATTCATTAAGAACTTAAATTCCTTCTAAATTAGCCTATTTCCTGGATGTCTCATATTCATACATCTCAACCTGGGAAGACATATTCAGAGAAGGAGTCCTCTGGGTTCAGCCTGTAAATTAGAATTTCAAACTGCTACAGTTCATGAATGTCTTCTGCTTTCCCTGGGAAAGCACCAATCTCTAGGGCTTAAATTCACCTGTTCATTTTTGGATTTGGGTTGGATCTGCTAGGAGGAAGCAGATGGTGAAAATCAAACAGGAGATTTTTTAGCTGTTAGGGCACACAGAACAGTTTTGCCAAAATGCCATTTATTGTCTAGAATTCAGAGATGGAGACCATGGTTAGTTGTTCTGGTAATTCCAATGTTTCTAACAGCCACTCTAAAGTGATCATTTAAAAAGAATACACATTTCAACCCCCACAGTCTTAAAAGCACAGCCTACATGCAGTTTAAAAATAAATTTACTTCCTCCAACGCATTACAAAGCAACGCCTAGATTCTAAGTAAAAACAAAATCTAGCTATTCGTGCTGAAAAATTTCCCTCTTTCCACACAATCCTGCTTTACTGCCCCACAAAGCTACACCTAGATTCCAAGGAATAAAAATAAAATGTAGTTATTCATAGTTTTACCAAGCTGAAGTTTGTTCCTTTTTCACACAATCTTGCCTTACTGCTCCCTCCCAATTCCCCTCCGAATGTTCCTTTTCTTCTCTCCATGCTAGTTGTGCTCTCTTACCCCCACTTTCTACCTTTGCAATCCCTCCTTTCTTTAGATGGGGTGACAATCTAGATTTCTCATGTTTTTACGGCTATGTGGATTGGATAATCGGCTGACTGACAGGAATGTGGACTCAGAAACTTCCCAGCCCTGAACTGACACAGTGGTATGTTTCAGGGGTATTGTAAAGCCCTGGGCCGTTGGTATCCATGTGCCCCACCATTCAGAATGGAGAACTCTGCCATCAGAAATCAGAACCCCAGTCTGCTTTGAAGCAGGTTATGACTCAGCTGGTGGGAGAGAAATTCAACACCCAAGATAACAACTGGTGAGGATACCATAAAACATGGTGCACAAGTGTAATTTAATATAGGGGAGAACATCAGAGTCTTGGGGTGGGGCAGAGTAATCTATGACTAATTAAGGTCTCATTCAGACAGAGTGATTTTGAACCATCTTTTGGGAAAAGGATCAGAGATAGTTCAAAAGAAATACAGTTTCCTCAAGGTGTGGGAATGATAGGAGCAAGCCTGTGGCAGAAACAGTTCCTAAGAATAAGGAAAGTAACACATTTGGCACAAGCACACTTTGACTTAAAAACATTAATTGAGACCTAAAATGTTCCAGTGGACCACCCCCCCCAAAAAAATGAAATCAATTATAACCAGGAGAAAGGTTGATGGCAGGTAGCTCTGAAAACATGAAATAATACACGTGAAGCCAAACTTTGCAAAGGTAAGGTTCTGTAGGCTCAGGAAGTATCTTTATTGCTATAATTATCAACTAATAAAACTATGTTTGAGTTCTTTATGTGTGTGGGAGGGGTCAGTTGATAATATTTGGCCAAAAATACATCGTGAGTTTTAAGAAAATGTTAGCCACATGTCCATCTGAAAAAAAAGTATTGTTTATGAATTTCTCAAAGTCTCTAAAAACTTACATATGGCATTTCCCCTCCTAGTTTTATTGAGGAAACTCTAGATTATCCTAGAGGAGGCCCTCTGAGGAGAGGCTGTTCCAAGATAAATTATTATTTCAAATTTATTGACAACACCTCCTTAATTATATCTTTGTTGACAGCTAGTCACTTTGTGTGCATAGAATTTGAAACAATGCATATTCCAATTTGCCTTGGAACCAGAGAAATGTTTAACAAAGCATGTGTTTTTGTGTTTTTGTGTGTGTGTGGTTTTTTTTTTTTTTTTTTTTTTTTTTCCCTGAGGCAGGGCTGGAGTACAGTGGCACGATCTTGGCTCACTGCAACCTCCGCCTCCCAGGTTCAAGTGATTCTCATGCCTCAGCCTCCCATGTAGCTGTGATGACAGGTGTGTGCTACCACACCCGGCTAATTTTTGTGTATATATATGTGTGTGTGTGTGTGTGTGTGTGTGTGTCTATATATATATATATTTTAGCAGAGACAAGGTTTCACCATGTTGGCCAGGCTGGTCTCAAACTCCTGGTCTCAAGTGATCTACCCACCCTGCCCTCCGTAAGTGCTAGGATCACAGGCATGAACCACTGAGCCTGGCCTGTTTTTGTGTTTTTGATAGTTAACATTTGTTGGCAAAACTTCCTCAGTTAACCCTTTCCACATATTCTCCCATTCCTTGCTCTCAGACTATCAAATTTATAAAATCACAGCAACTATAAAGGAACAGAAAGCAAGAGCAAAAATAGAACCGACAGACCATTGGGTTATCTGGTACACCCAGCAGAAGATAAGCCCAGCACTGGCCAGGTGGGTACAGCATGCCAGCACCCCAGACGGACATGCTGGGAGGAGCTGAAATGAGATAGGAAGGGGAATAAGAGCAACTTCCAAGCTTGGGCGCCTGGACTTCACTTATTTGACTTTTCTTTTGAAAAATTAAATTGCTAGATCCAGGGCTTACCTGTGTTCAGTTGAAATATAAAAAATCACTCACCTACTCAACTGTAAATTATTTCAGATCATTTACAATTTCACACAATCCTGACCTCTTCTGTTCTCTCAATTAGTGTAGATAATGATAATTGAACTAAACTATGTAATTAACCTCATATCTACCTAGATTTTTCTTTTTTTGCAAAACCTCAAAGAGAAACGTGTGTCAAACTTGTATTTTATTTTAATATTTTCGTGTTCCTTGAAAATTCTACTTACTCTCATAAATAAAGAATACTTGTCAGAGCTATGCTTTTCAATTTTTTAAAAAACAATTTTTTTCTAAGCTCCTTCCATAAATTGTTTATTGTTCAATGTGGCTGTGACTTTTCAATGCAGTTACTTATTTTTCATGCCTTCAATTTGGTATAAATATTTCTTTTGCCCAGAATCAAATGCATAAAAGGTTTCCTTTCATCTCAAGGATGCAAGTTATTTTGTTATCTTCTATGGGAAATTAATAATGATGGGGTCAAGGTGGGGAAGGAAGTTAGCGGATCCCTCTAACTTAATGACTGCATGTTGTAATAGAAATAACTCATAACAATGATGCAATTCCTCTCGTCCCTTCTGATAAACAAGACCATGACTTAGTGGTCATTCTTTTTCTTTTCTATTTCTCACTTACTCCTGTCCTAGTTATTCAAATACCTAGCCAATGACTTCTAAAGGTGCCACCACCTGAGGTCAACTACGCTTTCCAGAATTAGACATAAGGGTAGAGATGGATGCCATAATGACTTCTGTCACACATTGGCTCAAGGAACTTGGAAAGCCCAGGGCCCAGGTACTGGCAGCACTTGCCTGGAATATTCTTCAGTGCTCATAGGATCCATCTGGTCTTAAGTTTGGTGAATCCAGAAAGGGTGGCGCCCCTGTTTCCTTCCCATGTCAATCCTAGTCTGTTTTGTCCAAATTCCCAAACAACCTCTCAGATCTTACGTTCTGGGTGGCTCGTGGAGGATGGAAGTGCTGCTCTCCTAGTTCGCACTCTATCCTGCATACTTCTCAGAGATGTTTCCCATGATTCATTAAGACATCTGGGTTCTTGATTCAGAACATTTCCCATCATGAAGTATCCTGAGAGCATTCTTTTATATAGGTTTTCCCCTAAGAAATAATGTAAAAACCTAGGGGGAGAAACATCGATGGCTAATCTCCATTCCACTTCACAAATTCATATAAATGTTCTTCAAGCCACAATTTGACATGAAGGAATGGTACCCTAATGAGCAAATGTTATGGTAAGGGGTTCATCGAGGCAGTTATTTTAGACATGTACCTGGGCGGGTTGTGAACCTTCAGCCTAAAACTGTTTCATTAACAGCAGATGACCCTGGTCACTGACAGGTGAAGAAACAGGCCTTTCCTCAGCTCTGCAAGCCACAGGGCCCAGCAAAGCCTCCTGCCTCTTGGCAAAATAACCATCCCACCAAGAGCTGCATAAGATGCTTTTTAAGTCCTATGACAAGTGCTTGGGCTCCCTCCTACAACCATCTTGATACTTTGCAAGAATGGTAAACATAGACTTAGGGACTTCCATAAACGTTTAAGTGCATGTGAGCGCCAGGGCAGCAATAACTTTAGAAAGCAAATGCTGAACAGTGTTTTAAGTCTTTTGCTCAATATTGTCCGGATTGGTGGGCATGAAGCAGTCCTTCCTAAGAACAGGAAGTCACCCGATTTAATTTGCAAAGTTAACGTTAACCTCAACTAAATCAGAGTTCACTGGCAGAATGGTTTAGAGGTTTTCAGTGTCTTTCTGGCATTGAAATGATAAAGGCAGAGAAAGTAGTTTTCAAAGTCAGTTTGGTTTTATGAAATGTTCACCAAAATAATCATAAGACAGAAGATAACCAAAGGAGATAATCATAATCAGAAGAGAGCATGATCTCCAATGATAAAATTATCTTAAAAAAAAAACCCTTGACCATTGGAATTTTCTGAACTTGTGGAAATGAAAGTCATGATCTTGTTTTGCACTAGTACCTTCCAGTCTGGAGACCTAGGTTCTAATTCCCTAATTTATAGAACAGCATCTGAAATGCCATTACCAATCTTTCTTCCATAGACATTTTTTTAAGCCCTAAAAACCTTATTTTGCTCATTTACTTAAAGTTAACTCATGGTAATTTGCACTATTTGAAGGAATTGATATCATGGTTAACAGAAAGCAGCAAATAATTTTTTAAATGACGTATTTTATTCTTCGGAAGATATTTTAGGTATCTGCATTTAAATAGCCATATGTCTCAAACTCTAGAAACTGGCAACATTTCAAATTAAATAGTGCATCCCTGCTGAAAGGATGAGGTGGTATACTGTAGTATTATAGTTACAAAACAGGCTTCATAATTTTGGACAGACTCAGGTTCAAGCAGTAAGGCTAGAATAACTAGTTATGTGATCTTGGGCAACATATTTATCTTCTCTGTGACTTCATTTCTTCAGCTACTAATGGTGATGATATTTGTACCTCATAGCATTATCAGGAATAGATGGGATAATACTGATGAAGTGCTTTTGACAGGGCTTGGCCTATGGCAAGTGATTCTTATTTTATATGGCATATGGTAGGATCCTCTTTCCTGTGTATTCTCTCTAATTTACCCCTCTGAGTGACTATGCGGGTTAGAGAAAATAGTACATCTTGCTTTTCTTAACAAAATTACACAGAGTAGTTTACAAGGTCAACCAATAGCCTCTAAGAAAGAGTTCACATGCACCACAGGCTAGGAAGCACCTTGGAGGACCTCTGATACCTTCCCTGATCTGATGTCTGTGCTCAGACTCCTACAGGCCAGTCATCTGCATGTTCCCCTCTGGCTGCTGGGAACTCACTGCTCTCCAGGAAAGCTCACTTCACTGTAGGGCAGTTCATCATTAGGAAGCTCATCATTTTGCTGGGATAAAATATGCTTCCTTAGGATAAAATATGCTTCCCACTCATTGACCCTGGTCCAGGCCTCCATAGCAATGCAGAATAAATATATTTTCTATTTCACATGAAGATATTTCAGATACTTGAAGAGGATTATTGTGCTCCCTCTAAGTCTTTTCTGTGTCAGGTCGGCTATTTTGAAGACTTTCAACCATTTCTCATGTGGAAGGCATGTTGTTGAGCCCTTTCCTGGCCAGTGGCTACTTTCTACACAGCTCAGGTACAGTGTGATGAGTGGAACAGAACAGGACATCACAGTGCACCCTGACCAAGAGAAAGTAAAGCAGGTTGGAGCCATCCCTGGAAACACTGGGTATCTAAAGGCCTGAATTTGCATCCTGGGTCTGCCTTTCTCCAGCAGAGTGGTCTTGGGTGAGGCACTCAACCTCTACATTGTTTGCTTTTCTCACTGGCACATGTTGGTGTTAAATTTTATCTAGTCATATATAGTGGATCATATCAGCCTTTTTGACCCCATTTCTTCATCTAATATAAACTATTCATTCAGGTTTCATTAAATTTGTATGACTGGCATACCATAATGTGCATGTCCATGCCACAAATTAAAGCAAAATGTAATACATTGCAAATCCAGCTAGAAGCCCAGAGCAGAGCATTGGGAACCTGCACTAGGGTAACCAGGGCTTCAGTGGTTTATTAAAGAAGTAGTTGTTGTGCACTGATTATGTGCCAGGTAAGATACTGGGTTCAGGGCATATAAAGATGAACAAGAGAGTTCCTGTCCTTACCCTCAAGGAGCTTGGAGTCTAATAGACCATCTATTAATGGGCTTTTGGGGGCACTGTGGACAATGCCCTTACAACCATTGTTCCAGCTTTTGTTGGTACAAAGATATAAACATGGCAGTCCCCTGATCACCCAGTATGGTCCCAAAGGAAACCAGTTTAGTAGGGAAAGACCTGATCTTAATGAAGGCATGTTGACTTAATGATTTTTTTCTCCTAAAGTTTTGTCTGATATATATCTTTTTTACAAATCATATATAATGTGGCTGATGTAACCATGGGAACTATCTATATTATGATCTGGAAAATAGATGCCCTACTCTTAAATTGAAAATGTATACTATAATAAGGAATACATGAAAATTGAACTTTACTATGGCAGTGGTTCTCAACTAGGGGTACTTTTGCTTCTGGATTTGACATTTGGCAATGTCTGGAGACATTTTCTGTTGTCCCAAGTGGAAAGATATTATTGGTATCTAGTGAGTAGAAGACAGAGATGCTGTTAAGTATCCTACAATGCATAGGGGACTTCCTGTTCCAAAGAATTTGCCAGGCAAAATGTCAGTAGTGATAGCCAGGGTGAGAAACCCTGCTTGGGAAGAGGAAGCAGTAGAACTGAGTGGTGAAGACCACAGGCGTGGGAGCCAGAGAGTCCTGTGTTTGAAACCTCTTGTGGTGACCACTTCATCCTGCCTCAGTTTCTGCATCTACAAAGTGAAGATGGTAACAATACTGAATTCAAAGAGAGGGTTAGAGCGGTAATGCACATGAAGCACTCACAGTGTCTGGCAGAGAGGTATGGCTAAATAAATGGCGGTTATTTATTTATTTATTTTTTTGCTGTGTCAATTTTTCCTCTGAATACTACATGTTTTGACATGAGCGAAATAGATAGATGTAGCCAGAGAAATGTATAACACTTGGTATTTCATGAAGAAATCTGTTGTTTTCCTGTGTTTAAAGAAACAACTCGAAACAATTTGATCTTCAAATGTTAGCCAGCTCCATGAGTCAAATAATATCCTCTGTGCTGAGCTGCCTGAAGTATTCCACTGAGATGCTAACTGCCAAATGGATTAATATTTTAATGACTGCTCAAAGAGTTTATTTTCAAATATGAGTATGCCTCATATTTTTAGACTGAAATAAATGTTCCCAATATTATGGAGATGAGGGTATCAGCTAAGCATAAAGGTAGACGCAACTATAACACTTCAAAACTGTGATGTTAATGAAGATGTACTCTGGTTGCCAGCTATTATTTGCTTTAAATGCAATTTGATATTAATGGTAGCACAAAAGTGTTATTTAATCTTTATTTATAAGACGAACATCCTTGGGAGATCTTGCCAGTTTGTGCAAAGTATAGGCATACATTTAGATTCTTACTTAATATTCCAAAAAAGCCTACAAGACACATGCTCTCAAGTGTGGTGCTTGCTTTCAATGATGTAATGATGGTTGGTGCCTCTGCAAATTGATGTGAAGTCTTTGATGCAGGGAATCAAGGGATTTGAAAAAGAAATATTGGAAACTGTATTGTTTCTTACATTAGAAAATGAAGATGAGATGCAATGACCTGTGAGTGTTTGTGTCTCCCCCAATTTCATATACTGAAATCCTAACCCACAATGGAACGGCATTAGGAGGGGGGGGCTCAAGGCAGTCATTGTGTAATCAGGGTAGATAGAGCCCTTATGAATGAAATTCTTGCCCTTAAAAAAAGGGGGACCCCAGGCAGCTCTCTTGTCCTCTTTCTGTCATGTGAGAATACAATGAGATGATAGCAGTCTGCAGCTCAGAAGAAGGCCCTCACCAGAAACGGACCATGCTGGCACCTTGATCTTGGACTTCAGCCTCCAGGACCATGAAAAATAAATTTCTGTTATTAGTCGCCAAGTCTATGGGATTTTGTCATTTCAGCCTGGACAGAGTAAAACATAAGAGAACATTGGCACCCGTGTGGGAGGTGGGTACGGAGATGGCTGTATCATCCAGTTAGTTTCTCCTAGTCCTTCTCTGACCTTCAACAGTGGTAGGTAGGTGATACTGCCTACTCTACATGTTTATTCAAGCCATTTGCATAGGAAAAGATATCCTTTGATGCAAAGATTAAATGTTCATTTCTATCTATTTTGTTACTCTTATTTTAGTGCTCAACACCTTTCAAATTAAAAAGAAACATATATTTGGTAGCCCTTTCAAATATAGATAAGATTACTTCTAAATGAAATTTCTTTAGCCAATTTTTAATTAAATTGCTAAAGGAAATTACGTCTGTTGGCTTAAAAACAAATTATGGTTAAGTTCATCAATTATTTATAATATGTACAATTTAATCCCTTATTAGGATTGGTAAGGGGTTCAAAGACGCTGAGTTTACCAAGTGAAACAATCATGAATATGATAAAGGATGTATGCTAGTCCTTCAGAAAATATTTTGTATTAATAGCTTTGACCAAAGATTTGTATAAATATATGTATAATACTTATGAGTACACTTAGTGCTCAATTTATATAAGCTGCTATTTAGTAAGCTGTATTTTTAAATTACTGGGGGAAAGTGGAAATCAAAATTTGGTTCTGTCCAAAGATACCAGCTAAAGAACAGCAACAAAAAAACTTTCCTGTACCTCTTTCCATGCTATTTTGCCCACAACCTTAACTCTAATCCTAGTAAACAACCCTCTCTGGGAACAAGTGGTAATTGAATCTTCATGCTAATTCTATCCTGGCTTTCTTTTGACTGCTAGCTCCCAATTATGCCAACATATTACACTATGTACTGTTCTCTGGGAAAACGCTAAGACTACCTTGTTCATTCAGCTAAGGTCAGACCTTAAAAAAAAAAAAAAAAAAAAAAAAAGAAGGCTGAAGATTTAGCTAAAGACAATTTAGTTCCTAACAAGCATCTGTTTTTCATTTTGGGTGGAAGGTTAACATTGCTTATTTTAGTTATAAACCAGGTGCAGGAACAGATAAGTAGGAGTGTATTAAGAGTTAAGTTTTTGTTATCCTGCCAGATGTTGAACACAGAGTTGTGGTTGTATGGTTGGAGTGTTGGGGTGTTGGGGGCTACATGTCAAAGAAATTTCTATGACCTGGCCGGGCTCAGTGGCTCACGCCTGTAATCCCAGCACTTTGCGAGGCCGAGGCGGGCAGATTACGAGGTCAGCAGATGGAGAACATCCTGGCTAACACGGTGAAACCCTGTCTCTACTAAAAATGCAAAAAAATTAGCTGGGCATGGTGGCGGGCGCCTGTAGTCACAGCTACTTGGGAGGCTGAGGCAGGAGAATGGCATGAACCCAGGAGGCGGAGCTTGCAGTGAGCCAAGATCATGCCACTGCACTCCAGCCTGGGCGACAGAGCGAGACTCCATCTCAAAAAAAAAAAAAAAAAAAAAATTTCTATGACCATCAGATGTATCCATTGCATGGAATCAAATTATCACTTTATTAGTTACCCTTTAATTAGTTGATATAACAGAGGACATGCAGTTATTTAGTCATGATTGGTCTAAGACTCAGCACTTAATACATGAATGTAAAGATGGAAAGAGTAGACACTGGGGGCTTCAAAAGTGGGAAGGCTAGAAGGAAGTTGGCGGTTGAAAAATTATTATCTATGGGGTACAATGGTCATTATTTGGGTGATGCATACACTAGAAGTCCAATCTCTCCTTATGCAATATATATGTGTGTGTGTGTGTGTGTGTGTGTGTGTGATAAACTTGCACATGTACCCCTTGAATCTAAAATAAAAAAGACTCAGTACTTAAAGAGTAGAATCTGTTTATGTTACTACTTGTAAATAGTAATTCAGAGATAATACCACTTTTTTATAAAGAGATATTGTACATTTTAACAACTTATATATGCATACGCACATTTAAGAGTTAGGTAAAACTTAGGAAAAAAACCATTAACTTAAAGATTTCCTACTTTCTCACCCCCCTCACGTCCACACCAGAATATCGCCAATAATTATTACTAACGGTCACAGGCAAGTTTTGTCCATTGAAAGAAATAATTCAAAGTAACAAGGACCATTCAAATATTTAACTAAATATTTGATTAAATATTACAAATTTATTTAACTTGAAAATTCAATTGATTCAATTT
Source organism: Pan paniscus (assembly GCF_029289425.2). Taxonomy (NCBI): domain Eukaryota; kingdom Metazoa; phylum Chordata; class Mammalia; order Primates; family Hominidae; genus Pan; species Pan paniscus. Next base: position 78,863,662 of record NC_073266.2, on the reverse strand, counting down.
TATATTCCTTATTAAAAACCAAATCAACACATATTTTTTAAGAATCTATTATGAGCAAGATTCTAGTTAGGAGTTGTAGAACTATAAAGAAGAAGAAAGGGCTCCCATGCAAGATACCCCTTTACTCTTTGGAGGTAATGGCATTAGTCAGAATACACTCTAAACTTGTGATTAGATTGTTAAACATTCTTATAAATAGCAAGGATACCCCCATTTCAGGCTATGCTGTGCATGTTTCTGACATTTGCACTTTTGCATGGTATTTTACATGCTGGCCCTTATTGCTTAGGAAGAAGAGATGAGTGATATTGTTAAAACTTTATGTTTTAAGGATGTAATAGTTTATAGCTTCCTTTACTCTTTTATAGTGGTTATTCAATGATATGTTTGTAGGCCAGAAAACCTCTCTTTTATGATCTCTTAAGCTAAAAACAAAAGAAAAATTACATATACCTTGAGGTGAATTGGATCATTTCTATTTTACATTGCACTTGAGTAATGTTTTGAGTTGAATGTTCTCAGGGTTCTAAAATTAAGTTAATCCATATGTAATTAGGAACATTCTTAACTAGAGAGTCCTGGTTAGCAAGAGATTGGCAGATTATTCTGAAACACTAGTTAGCAAACCATGGATAGCAATTAAATAAAAAAAAAGAATAAAATTCTCTTTAAAATAGGTTGTTGCAATAACTTAATGTGGTAATATGATTTTCTATTTTTAATTGCTGTAGACAGTGCATTTTTTAAAGCAAAATTTTGTCTTCTGAGAGCTAGTTTCATAATTTTGTACTACTTATGCTATTTAGCACTTCAGTAAGTCTTCTGCTTTTGCAATCCCTTTTGATTTGTGATGGATAAAATAAACTAAAGGTTAGTAAAGATAGTGTTGCACCTCTTAAGCAAACAGACCATATTTTGGAGAAACTAAGTATTTCTCTTTATGAGACTGTATGACCTTATGTTATACAGTTATGTTATATTTATGCTAATGTATAATGCTTTTATAACAATGCTTTTATTCCCAGAACAATTATACTTAACATTGACACTTAAAGATGTTCCTTTTTTATATTCAACTAATGACAACTTTGCTCTATATTCCGTGTCAATAACAGGATTCAGGGAGGGCTGAACCTAATGAACACATGGTTCTTCATTTACCCCTCCCCAGATACCATGTGCTTAATGCTGTGTATAGTCCCTTACTTATGTCTTCATTTGCAGTAGTCATTTCAGAAGGAGTTGATGACAGTGCCTTCTTTTAGTAAATAACAATAAGTCACAGTCTACTGAATATAAAACCTGTGGATGCTCAGTTGCTTAAAACCACCTTTATTACATAAAATATGTTTTCTTGGTCACTAAATTAGTATGAAAATACAGAGGGGGTTGTTTCTTCAATTAAATGTGAAAGATTAATCCCTGTAGCAATTTGTTTCATAATAGAAAACAATTAAATGTCAAAAATGAAATATTTACTTTTTAAGTCTTATATGTCCGAGAAAAAATATTGGAGAAGCATAACAATCTGGTGCTATTTGCACATATGTTGATTGAGTTGACATGGAGTTTACATATAAATAAAATATATTTAATACTAGAATTAGGTAATGCATTTATTTTTATTATAACTTCACATGCTGTTTTTAGAGGACAAGAAATTTTCCCCATATCCGAAGTAGAATGTGGAGGGAATAAAAAGTGGCAGCCCTGAGTCTTAGCTCTCTGGTATTCTGGGGGTATGCCTTTGGGGGAAAGGGGAAATAACGAGGATTTCCCAAAGTACCATCAAAGTAAAACAAATGAATATAAAAGTGATAAATGCTACTTTTCTCTCTCTCTCTTGTTCTTATTTTTGCCACCCTGCACTACTGATGGCAGCACCACCAGATCAGAATGAACAATTAACTGTCTAATTATTCTAGTCACACCAGCCCACAATGAAATCTTTATTCCGTGTTTACAGCAATCTTTGGCAGAGGCTGTCTTGCTGTTTCTAAACTAAGAAGAACTGCCCTTTGGCTCCTCTCAGCATCAGCTGCCTTGGTTTCAGCCCTGGATGCCAATAATCAGACTTCTTTTTCTTCCAAAGTGGACATTTTTTTTTAGGGTGAAAAGACCTATTCTCATCACCCCCCCATATATTCTGGCTGATTTATGTTCTCGCCACTGCAGCTCTTCCTTCCGTGTCTCTTTACATTTTTCCTTTCTCCATAGAACACCATCAGCAAAACACCATTTTAAGTCCAAAATTGTAAAAAAATGCTTGGCCAAACAGTGCTCACTACTATGAGGGAAAGAAAAATACAACTACTGGTTTACGGGTAGAGGGAAGTCAAGGAACTCCCTCCTGCTTTTCTGAACTGCTAATTTTCTAGCTCAAAAGGCATTCAATAACTTCTCCACCAGGGGAAAAACATGTCCACTTTTCAGTGGCTCTCTTGATGACTTCCAACTATTTACTTAAATCCACCAACAGCTGCAGGTCTTTGAGAAGCTTCAGAACTTGGGGGATATTTACAAATGTATAAGGGTCTGAGAGGGTAGAGGGTACATCTGAGTCTCTTGGAGATGGTAAGAGAAGACTACTGCACTATGACTGACAGGAAGAGAGAAGTTAATACCAATCCAAAGTCTAGAAGGAGGCAGTGCTTTTACCCAGTGGAGGAGGGAAAAATACCTTGGTTAGCCCTCTGGGCTATCTCAGGGAGTCCTCTTCCTGAATCTGAGAGCAGAGGACAAGCAATGCTAGATCTGTTACCCTATGCTGCTCAACTGCTTTCTCCAGACGAGCATTGCTCTGCTCTTTCAGGATAGTGGCGTCTTCCTTCTGATTCCAGTCTCTGAACCCTGTGTAACAGTTCCCCTAACAACTCTCAATCTCTCCTCTCAACCCTCAGCACTTACTACAGTCACAACGCCTTTCCGGTGAGAACTGGGTCATAAAATTTTACAGGGCAGAAAGGTAGAAGGGGGCGTTTCAGTAGTATAAACACTGATTAAATTTCCCGGCAACTTTCCCCAAACGAAAGATAATTTTTCTACAAGTATGCACAAGAATGTCAAGAATGCTAAGTCATTTTTATGTTTGTACTTTCCTTTTCCATTTTAATTTTACACTGCCACATGGCACACATGCTAAAAATGTATCTCCTTAACCTGCAGTGTAGCAAACTTTTCACAAAACATTAAAATGGCATATTTTATAGACTGTCCTTTCCCAGGATGCTCAAAGCATTTTTTTGGATACAAAATTAGATCATCTCACGACAACTGTCCTGTTAGAAAGGCACAGTTACTTGAGTATCTGCAGAGAGCGAAAATCAGAAGCACTCAAAAGAAAGGTCACGCCAAAGTCAATGGCCAGAGCCTCAGTAGATGCTGAGAGCTTGGTTCACAGCCTAAGTAGACTCTAAGAGCTCGGTTCCAATTTATAACACTTCCCTCCTGCTCTTCATTTGTCTCTTTTTTCTCTGGCAGGAAGGGATGTGGCCAGCGTGGAGGCTTGACCTCATCTCCTGCACTCAGCTTAACTCTGCCATACTGTTCTCCCACACCCTCGCCCAGCTTTCTGCTGCATCAGCTGCCCAAGCCTGCACCCTGGGCAACATCTGAACAGGGTCAAGCCAAGAGTTGGCAACCACAGGTGCCCTTATGGATTCCTCCAGTGTCAGGACCTGAATCCTTTCAGCATGTCCAACGAGACTGCAAGGGTGACACTAAAGGGAAAAGATTTTCCCAGGTTATATAAATAAATGAAAGGGAAACGCTGGGTCAACTCTCAAGATGGCTATGCCTTCAGGGTTCCCCAGCCAGAGGCGGCTGAGGAAGGTGAGCAGATAGGAACATAATACTCATCTATAAGCGTGGGTTCAAAGTCATCCTAGTTTCAACTTTTTGTTGTTCTTAGGTAGATCCAATTCCTTAGCTGAGTCCCTGACAGCACCACAGCTCTGAGTGGGTAATTTCCTGTGGTGGAAAGACACACATCAGAGACTGGAGGAGGTCCGGGGACATTTCATTTGAGGGGAGGCGGCTGCAGGTTCAATTTGCAGGCGATTTATAACAATCAGAAAAAAAAATTGTTCCTGGTGCTCGTGCCAATAACAAGAGCATTAATAATAATAGCAACAACATAGTAAACTCCGAATCTACCAGGCGACCAACTCCCCGATTGTCCGGTAGTAGCCCCTCTCACTTCCAGCCTGGTCTCGGCAGAAACAAACAAAACAAAACAAGGCTCTGGCGCTGCCTCCGGGCTGCCTTCCAGATTTCAGCCCCCACTGCTGCCCCAGAGGCGGATAGCTAGGCAAAGGCTGCTGCAGTCTTTCCGATTGCTAAGGACACGTTGAGACCCCTCGGTAACGTTTTCTTTGCAAATCTGAAACTTTAGCCCTATTTGACCCCCTTGCCCCCGGCTCTTCCCCCAGAGTAACTACAACAAGCAAAAACCAAACAGCGAGCGCAATTCAGAGCTTTCCTTGGGAGTGTCAGGGCCCGAGGACAGGAAATCCGGGGAGTTGGCGAAGTCCGGCAGGTGGCGGGGACACGAGTACCCACCACATTCTCCTCCCACAGCCGAGCTCCGGCGGGGGCGCGGCGCGAGGCGCGGACCAGGGATCGGCCCCGTGGGTGCCTGCGCCTCCCCGGAGCCTGGCTCTCTGGTCCCCTTCCCGGCGCACATCTCTGTGCGAGGGACGCGGCCACCCTGTCCCCTCTGCAGGCGGAGGGAGGCGCCACCGCCCGCGGGGCCAGCGAGGGTGAAGCCGTGCCAAGCGCCCCCACAAGCCGTGCTCCTGGATCGCCAGTCACCATCCCCAGGCGCGCGCAGTCCCGGCTCCCAGCGCGCCACGTCCTCCACCTGCCCCGGTGCACCCCAGCTTCCCTGCTTCCAGAGAGCAGCTCCTCCAGTCCCGGCAGCCCATTTCCATCCCCTTCTCCCACTAAGTCCGAGGAAGTCGAACTCGGAGCGGCCGGTAGGCTCGTCGAGGTGGCAGGGAGTTGCTGGGAGAGCGCAGCGCGGAGCGGGACCGCGCGCGGCCCCCGGGGATTTCGCCCCAGAGGGCTGGCTCGGCGCGCCCGGAGTCCCGAGCCCCAGAAGCGGGGCCCGACCCGAGCCCTCTGCGTTACCTGGCACGGCCGGCGACTCTCCGGAGACCTTCGGTCCTGACTGCTCCAGGGCGGGCGTCCTGCTCACATAGCTGCCTCCCCCACTGGGCGGCTGGTGCCCCGCTGGGTCTCTTCGCCCCTGCTCGCGGCGCTGTCCCCGCCCCCCACCCCCCTACCCCCTCTGTCAGAAGTGTCACAGCTTTTCTGCCTTCGGATGTTTCGCAAAGTCTCCGTGCGGTTGCCAGGAGTTGGGGGGTACTGCCAAGTGCACCAACCCCGCCGATGCCCTGCCCTGCCCTCCCGCGGCCACCGCGTTCGGCCTGTCCAGTGAGAAGAGCCCCCTGGTCGCGGTCACCGTCCCCCGAGCGTGGCGCGCGGTCCGCTTCCCCTCCCTCGCGCCTTCCCTAGCAGGAGTGGCTGCTGCCTGCCTGTGCTGTGGGTCCTCATTCCCCTGCTCATGAATATTCTGACAGAGGCTAATGCCGCTGAAGTAAATTGAATTAGCCAATTGGTGCCAGGAATGTGCGCTCCTTCCTTCTGAGGAGCTGTCTGGAACCCCACCAGATAAAAGCAATTAACGTCCGGTTGGCACCCTGTGGTTTAGACCAGTGAGGGGCAAAATGGGTTAATTCTTTAAATGCAGTTTAGATACCGCATTTAAATGTTTCAACTCCTCTATTGGCTGAAAGCGTAAGGAAATGTTAAGAGGGAGAGAGAAGAAAGGGGATGTGTGGACGTGGGGAGGGGGGCGGGGGTATTTACATCTAAACTTTCCCCTGAAGTTGAGGTAATTATTTTGCACAGATTCTGGAAGAGGCAATTGAGGAGTAGAACAGGATAAGGCAAATAAGATCAGAAAGGAAATAAGTACCAACTCGGGTTTAACCTTGACCTTGAGGGTGCAAAAGACTAATTGTTTTCAAAAGGAGAGGTAGGGGAAGATGGCATGTGTGAGGGAAACCTCACTCATCGACTTTTAAGAATTTCTTCAAATGCTCAGATTTCCTTTTCTTTTTGTCCTCATAGGAAAATCTTAGAGTTTTAAGCCTTTAACTAGAGATGGGGTGGAGGTATATTAAGGGTCAGAAATTCCTGAGGTGGAAGCTGAGACCACCCTTCTCCCCCAGATGAAGAGGGTCCCCCAAATCACACAATACTGTGACAGGCCCATTCCAGAAGGCAATTCCAGTTCTTATTTCTGAGGTCAGAATACACAAGGTCAAAAGGAGAGATCACCTCTCTCCTGTCCTGATTCCTACCCTAGAATGTCAAGTTATTGCTGACAACTTGGGTTTCACAGTGGCTGGAGGGGGACTCTTTGCCCGATGTGGTTTCTACCTTTCTCTTCAAGCAAGGTGCTTGGAGGGTTTCCTCCCCCATCGCTGATTGTAATACAGCAAGTTATTTTGATTGAATTGATAGGTTACTAAATAATCTATTTGTACAACTGCTCTGTGGCCAAATGATCAACGTGTGTAAAGAACTGATAAAATGATATATATAAACATCCAATAAGATTCCCAAGTGTGTGACAATAGAAATAGTATCCCAGTTAAGGCAGTCATGCCATATTTTAATAGCTTTCAGCAGGCCTAGAATTAGAACTCATAGTTATAACAATGATTATTAATAGCAGAATAGCTAATGTTTATGGAGAACTTGTTATGTGACAGACATGTGTTACACATGTTATTTCATTTCATTTTTCCAACAACTCTATTCAGTCTAGACTATTATTTCTCTATTTTAATAGATGATGCAGATGTGGCTCAATAAAGTAAGGGCAGTTGACCCTTGAACAACATGGGGGTCAGGAGCACTGACCCTCGTGTAGTCAAAAATCCGCATATAACTTTTCACTCCAAAAACTTAACTACTAATAGCCTACTGTTGTCTGGAAACTTTATGGATAACATAAGCAGTCGACTAACACATATTTTATATGCTGTACATTTTATATGCTATATTCTTAACAATAGTCTGGAGGAAAGAAAATGGTACTAAGGAAATAATAAGGAAAATGAAATGTATTTACTATTCATTAAGTGGAAGTGGATCATCATAAAGGTCTTCATCCTTGTTGTCTTCGTGTTGAGCAGGTGAAGGAGAAGGAGGAAGAGGGAGGCTTGGTCTTGCCCTGTCAGGGATGACAGATGGGAGAAAATCCAGGTCTAAGTGGACTCATAGAGTTCAAGCTTTTGTTGTTCAAGGATCAACTGTAGTGTGTCCAGGTCATATAGCTCATAAGTGGGGAGATCAACTTTGACCCAAAGGACTCTGATTAGTGGTCCAGGGCCTTCCGGTCTCTAGCAGCTTACACTGTCTTCTTGTCTAAAAAGAAAATCAGTTTCCTGGTGTTTTGTTGAAGTGACTTGTTTTTGGTGATCAATTTCTTACATAAAATTTAGAGAAAATCATAAGCCTTTTTTTTTTTTTTTTTTTTGCATAGTGTGATGGTTAATTTTATGGGTCAACTTAACTGAGCCATAAGGTACTCAGATATCTGGTGGAACATTATCCTGGAAGTTTTTGTGAGAGTGTTTTTTGGATAAGATTAGCATTTAAATTGGCAGACTGGATGAGGGAGATTGCCTTCCGTAATGTGGGTGGGCCTCATCCAATCAGTTGAAGGCCTGAATAGACCAAAAGGTTGATCTACCCTCAAATAAGAGCTGGCTTTTCTCATGTTTTTATAGGTTCTTATGAGAAGTCTTTGGGATGAGAAATCTCTTCTTTTACCTTCTACAAACGTGTGTTTGAAAACTTTTTTTTACCAAAATTATATTCCATTTACTGAAAGGAAACAGCACACTATAAAGTGCTGTTTCTCTGCACAGAGCTTGTGTCTAGTTTTTAGGACTAGATATTTGCATATTTTTATAGGTCTTATGAAAAGCCTTTGGGATGAGAAATGTCTTATCTTCTACGATGGTAAAATTTTCTGGCCTGATGGGAAGAATTTTCTGGCCTCATGGCCTTCAGACTCAGACATCATCTCTGCAGATTATGGATTTGCCAGCCTCCCTAATTGCATGAGTCAATTCCTTGTACTATATCTACCCATCTACCTACCTGCCTACCTACCTACCTTTAGTTGGTTCTGTTTCTTTGGAGAACTTCAACTAATACAAATTGATATATTCAGTAAACACAACTATTTGTGAATCTCCCATGGATATCAAATGTCTCCATCTCCCAATACATTGCTACACAGTGTGCAGTTTTTTTACTTAAGATTTTCCAGGCCTATTATTAACAAGGTAAGAGCAATTTTATTTTTCCTGTTTTTTTAAACATGGGTGAGACTACCAGATTTAAATAACATTTTATCTTTCAAGTACTGAAAGTGGACTATAATATATTAGATTAAAGCAAAATTTATAGATATTATATAAAGGGAGAAATTTGAGTATTATAATTTTAGGGATAAGAATGATCAGGTTAAATCTTAGAATTCAACAGTTGTTGAGTACCCACTAAATGAAAGGCACATGTCTATTCAAATGTTTTCTGTTCAAATCCACAGTTAAATCCCTTTTAAATGTTGAGGATCTGCCATATTTTATTCTCTGAAACTTTGGGTACTTTAAAACTTTTTATGTTAAAAAAGTGTATGACTGTTTTATTCTCATATTAAATACTGATGATTTTCCCAATCATGATTCCTCCCTTACAATGCTCTGTTAGTTCTTCCTTTTATAGAGAGAATCCACTTAGGATTTAGAAGCAGCATTTCACAGAAATGTCTTTAGATGTTAGAGTATGTATTTATATGAATATGTTAACATGATTTTAGAGCTCATAAAATGTTATCAGGATGAGTGCTTTCTATATTTCCTCAAGAGTCTCAGTGGGCAGAGTCAGGGGAAGACCACTGGAGTCTGAGCGGGGACACTGGCTCCTTGTTGCAGGTGTGGGCCCTCTTGGATAAGCCATTCTCCTTTGGAGTGAACCAAGTTAGTGAGTGTGCAAAGTGGAAAGAATAATACCCTCTTTATTGAGTGCTTTGCTACTTGCAAATTGCTCTCCCATATGCTTTCTCATTCCATCCTTCCGGCAACCCTATGAATTCAGTATTATTATCTATATTTAATTGATGAGGAATCTCAAGCTCACAGAGATTCGGTAACATTCAGAGCTTCTCCTAGGAAGGGATAGAACAGGGACTTTAATCCAGGAACAAAGTCACCTTCTCAGTGAAACTGTGTTTGACATCTCCCTCTGCCTTCCCTCCCTCAGCCCTGCCATGCACACACACACTTCTTTTTCCGGTGGAAATAACAATTCCCTCCTTTGTGCTCCCTTAGGACATCCAAGATGTGTAAATAAATAGTTACAACGCAATGTGTTGTTTCTACCAGTAATCAAAAGCAAACTGAAGTCAGAAACTTTGTCTTAATAATTTTTGTGTCCCCAAATTTAGCTGAATGGGAAGCACTCAGCACTAACACCAGTCCTAGCACACTTCTGAAAATGTGTTCCATTGACTCTACTGGGCTATCAGGAATAAATGAAATAGTTGGTAGGTGTCTGGAAATTTAAAAACACCATATAAAGATATTATTGTTATTCAAAAGTAGATTCCGAAACAAATATAATAATTTCAGCCTTGACCTCTGGCTGATAAATTCTATGGGTGAGAAAAGCATTTGATAACTTTTATGTCAGCTTCTGTTTTTGGGACATGGATGGATAACACTTGCTCAAATTATAATCATCTGGTTAATAGTAGCACTAAACTGGCCCATTAGGCAAGAAGGTATTCGTCTGGGAGAGGTGAGTCAGTGTGTGTGTGTGTGTGCGTGTGTGTGTGTGTGTGTGTGCATGTGTGTGTGTGCAGTCTTTCTGCATTTTAAGAGTATTTTTTCGTGAATAAGCAGTCTCAGCCACTAGTACAGCTGTATTTCTCTAAAGAAGGGCCCTGCTTTTCTCATATAGGATGATCTTTATGAAGCGCTTCCAAGGTTACAGAGTTAATGACAGAGCTGAGGCTCCTGACCCCTCGTTCAAGGCTATTTTCACTACCCCACACTGGCCTTGATTGGCAGCCATTGCCCATACAGTGTGGTTTATGGTTTTAAGATTGAGATGAGAGATAAGCAGTTCAATACCTCATTATAATTAGTCTCCTGAGTCAGCTAATACCCTTCTAATGCAATTTGGCAATCTAGATTATTCAGTATTATCCATTCAAGATATTTTTGGATGTGTAATGATAATTATTTAGTAGAACTGATGACAGTGACACACCAAAAACACTTTTATGCCTTCATAGCCTGTCTTTTCCATACATATTCATTAATGAAGAGTTGATTAAAAAAATACACACAGACAGCATTCACAGAGTTAGGAATTCCTACTAATCTACAGGTTCTTTATTTTCTGTAGCAGTTGTATGTAATTCAGATGATGTTTCTGGACTGATTTTATTAAGGACATTCGCAGTTTTGTGTTATCTTACTTTTGTTTTTGTGTAACATATACTTATTTTGTCCTTTAAATTTATGGGTTAATCAGTGACTTTCAGTCATTTTCAGAAGAAGAAATTGGTTCCCTCACTGTAGATGTCTGTCGATTCCTGTCTATGTCTCACTGTGTTCGTGAATAAAATAGAGAAAAAATGTATCTCACCACCATCACCTCCAAGAACTAGCTGTAGAAACAGTGCTTGTGACAACCTTCTTAAGTTGACATTACTGATCCATTCAGTTGAATCTGACAAACGAACACGATGTCCTTGCCATGGGCAAGGTGCTGTGCAAGTGATTGTAAATGTTTCAAAGAGGAATAAAACCAATGACTGCTCTCAAGGAGCTTATAATCTGGGAGAGGGGCCTTGATATTTAGCAAAACAAAAGATCTAAGGCAGAAATGGAGATTTCCTAGTAAAGGATCTAAAATGAAGGGCTGTGGGGGGCCCCGTGAGGAGAGAAAGATTCTTTTCAATAGGGGAGGGACAGAAGAATGTTCCATGGAAGGAGTGATTGTTGGTCTGGTTTCTGAAGAATGGACATCATTTGGATAAGGGGAAAAGGGTGGAGTGACTGTCAGTGGTAGAGATACGGAGCTGGGAAAACACAGCAGGGATTTCAGGGATGGCTGTGATTGCATTGAGTCCTGGAACACATGACATTAAAAGGAGATAAGACTTGAAAGGTAGGTGGAGCCCAGAGGGCCTTAGACACTTTGTGGAGAAATGGATATGTTATTCTAAAGGCAATGAAGATGGTGCTGCTTTTGAGCTGGTGAGTGACACGACTACAGCTGTTTTTATATTCGAGAGTGGGACATTTCACAGGTGGGAGACTGAAGGGACGGGGTGCAGGTGGGAGACTTGTAGTCACTGAAGCAAGATGTGATAATGGCCTGAACCAGGGACTTGGAAGCAGGACGGGAAAGGGGAGTGGAGATAGAAAAGAATCACAGTATGTGTGTGTGAACACTACACTGAAATAACATTTCTACCTACCTGTCCTGGATGCCCCACTCTCAACAACACTCTGGCACACACTCATACGCACATGCATGCATATATACGTGGACCCGTGTATCTCACACTTGCACACACAGGCATGCATGCAATACGCACACACATAGCAAGCTCTTCAAGAGTATGGCTTGAGTTTTTCTCTTTGTGCCTCAGCACCAAGTGCAGTGCCAGGCATTTTGTTGGCACTAGATAATTGCTGGCTGAATGGAATTAAAAGCGACTGATGTGGGGCATCAAGAAAAATGAGAAATTGTAAAATATCAATCCTGGCTAGTGATGGACTTTGGTAGGCCAGCTACAAATATTCTCCTATGTCCTTTATTAATTGGTGTTGGAAAAAAGAGCAGGCCTGGGGTTGAAGATGACTTTTGATTATAGAAATGTTGGAGAAGATGAAAACATCTGGCAGATCTGATGGTGAGCATAGCTGGAAAACCACGTGGCTAGAACATAGCTCCTCTCTGACGTCTGAAAAAAATTCTCCTGTGATCTGGCAAACATTTTATCAGGGTTTTCTTTTAATCATTTAAAAGATATGGTAGGCAGAATGATGGTTTTATAAAGATGTCTATGTCCTAATTGCCAGAACCTGTATATTTATGTTACATGGCAAAAGGGAATTAAGGTTGTTAATCAACTGACATTCAAATAGGGGAATTATCATGGAGCATGTGAGTAGGTCCATTGTAATCCCAAAGGTCCTGCAAAGTGGAAAAAGGAGACAAAAGATGCTGAGTCAGACTGATACCAGGTGAGGACCCTGCTGCCATTGCTGGCTTTGAAAATGAAGGAAGGAGCTATGAGCCAAAGAAGGGAGGTGGCCTCTGGGAGTTTGAAAGACAGAAGCAATCTCTCCAAGAGCTTTCAGAAAGGATCACAGCTCTGCTAACACCTTGATTTTATTTCTTTTTTTTTTTATATACTTTAAGTTTTAGGGTACATGTGCACATTGTGCAGGTTAGTTACATATGTATACATGTGCCATGCTGGTGCGCTGCACCCACTGACTCGTCATCTAGCATTAGGTATATCTCCCAATGCTATCCCTCCCCCCTCCCCCCACCCCACCACAGTCCCCAGAGTGTGATATTCCCATTCCTGTGTCCATGTGATCTCATTGTTCAATTCCCACCTATGAGTGAGAATATGTGGTGTTTGGTTTTTTGTTCTTGCGATAGTTTACTGAGAATGATGATTTACAATTTCATCCATGTCCCTACAAAGGAACTCATCATTTTTTATGGCTGCATAGTATTCCATGGTGTATATGTGCCACATTTTCTTAATCCAGTCTATCATTGTTGGACATTTGGCTTGGTTCCAAGTCTTTGCTATTGTGAATAATGCCGCAATAAACATACGTGTGCATGTGTCTTTATAGCAGCATGATTTATAGTCCTTTGGGTATATACCCAGTAATGGGATGGCTGGGTCAAATGGTATTTCTAGTTCTAGATCCCTGAGGAATCGCCACACTTACTTCCACAATGGTTGAACTAGTTTACAGGCCCACCAACAGTGTAAAAGTGTTCCTATTTCTTCACATCCTCTCTAGCACCTGTTGTTTCCTGACTTTTTAATGATTGCCATTCTAACTGGTGTGAGATGGTATCTCATTGTGGTTTTGATTTGCATTTCTCTGATGGCCAGTGATGATGAGCATTTTTTCATGTGTTTTTTGGCTGCATAAATGTCTTCTTTTGAGAAGTGTCTGTTCATGTCCTTTGCCCACTTTTTGATGCGGTTGTTTGATTTTTTCTTGTAAATTTGTTTGAGTTCATTGTAGATTCTGGATATTAGCCCTTTGTCAGATGAGTAGGTTGCGAAAATGTTCTCCCATTTTGTAGGTTGCCTGTTCACTCTGATGGTAGTTTCTTTTGCTGTGCAGAAGCTCTTTAGTTTAATTAGATCCCATTTGTCAATTTTGGCTTTTGTTGCCATTGCTTTTGGTGTTTTGGACATGAAGTTCTTGCCTATGCCTATGTCCTGAATGGTAATGCCTAGGTTTTCTTCTAGGGTTTTTATGGTTTTAGGTCTAACATTTAAATCTTTAATCCATCTTGAATTGATTTTTGTATAAGGTATAAGGAAGGGATCCAGTTTCAGCTTTCTACATATGGCTAGCCAGTTTTCCCAGCACCATTTATTAAATAGGGAATCCTTTCCCCATTGCTTCTTTTTCTCAGGTTTGTCAAAGATCAGATAGTTGTAGATATGTGGCGTTATTTCTGAGGGCTCTGTTCTGTTCCATTGATCTACATCTCTGTTTTGGTACCAGTACCATGCTGTTTTGGTTACTGTAGCCTTGTAGTATAGTTTGAAGTCAGGTAGTGTGATGCCTCCAGCTTTGTTCTTTTGGCTTAGGATTGACTTGGCGATGCGGGCTCTTTTTTGGTTCCATATGAACTTTAAAGTAGTTTTTTCCAATTCTGTGAAGAAAGTCATTGGTAGCTTGATGGGGATGGCATTGAATCTGTAAATTACCTTGGGCAGTATGGCCATTTTCACGATATTGATTCTTCCTACCCATGAGCATGGAATGTTCTTCCATTTGTTTGTATCCTCTTTTATTTCCTTGAGCAGTGGTTTATAGTTCTCCTTGAAGAGGTCCTTCACATCCCTTGTAAGTTGGATTCCTTTACCAACCAAAAAGAGTCCAGGACCAGATGGATTCACAGCTGAATTCTACCAGAGGTACAAGGAGGAACTGGTACCATTCCTTCTGAAACTATTACAATCAATAGAAAAAGAGGTAATCCTCCCTAACTCATTTTATGAGGCCAGCATCATTCTGATACCAAAGCCGGGCAGAGACACAACCAAAAAAGAGAATTTTAGAGCAATATCCTTGATGAACATTGATGCAAAAATCCTCAATAAAATACTGGCAAAACGAATCCAGCAGCACATCAAAAAGCTTATCCACCATGATCAAGTGGGCTTCATCCCTGGAATGCAAGGCTGGTTCAACATATGCAAATCAATAAATGTAATCCAGCATATAAACAGAGCCAAAGACAAAAACCACATGATTATCTCAATAGATGCAGAAAAAGCCTTTGACAAAATTCAACAACCCTTCATGCTAAAAACTCTCAATAAATTAGGTATTGATGGGATGTATTTCAAAATAATAAGAGCTATCTATGACAAACCCACAGCCAATATCATACTGAATGGGCAAAAACTGGAAGCATTCCCTTTGAAAACTGGCACAAGACAGGGATGCCCTCTCTCACCACTCCTATTCAACATAGTGTTGGAAGTTCTGGCCAGGGCAATTAGGCAGGAGAAACACCTTGATTTTATTTCTAATGAGACACATTAAGATCAATGTCTTCTGACCTCCAGAAGTGTAAGATATTACATTTGTGCTATTTTAAGCCACTCAGATTGTGTAATTTTTTATAGCAGCAATGGAAAACTAATACAGAAAGGATAACCAGCATGTTTACTATTTTGGATGTATTGTAATATTTTAGGGTACTCAATGCCCAAGCTACATAAGCTACAGTTATATGATGTCTTGAGATTCAACTATAGAAATCTGTTTTGTTATAAAATTCCCAATCCTGGTCTGAAAATAATGTATGTGACAGCTTTAGTGGTATGAAGGCAGAGTGTATGTTCTTGGATTATGTCACACTGTGTGTAACAAGGAGACCCATGGTTTTAAATTAAGTTTCCTATACAGCCCCTCAGACAGTACTCCTAGGTATAATGCTAGCATTTCAAGAGTTGTGAAATACAGCATCAATGCATGAAGATCACAATGTGTGTTTAGAATCTTGTTTGAGTCACCCAATTTGTGTTTCACTGAAACTAAACAATCATGTTCAAATTGTCATTCTTATACTTCACTCTTGAGTAGCATGTCTTTTGAATGAATGGGTTTAAATGACTTCTTTTCTACTTTCATTATTGTTATTTGTATCACATTTGTCATGTGAACTGATTAATAATTCAACAGAGTAACAATAATTTTAAATGTTATATCTTTATATAAAAATGTAAATTGTCAGTAACTGAGTAGCAGTTTCTATGTTTTAGCATCGTACGGGTCTGGACTATTATTTTAGTTTTGGCGCTTCATCAAAGCATAAAGTAAATAGCAGAAAAAAATCATATGAAATATATTCACTGTTAAATTCACATGTACACTCAGCATGATACATATGCATGATGATTACTCCTTATTCATAACAAATCTCTTAAAAGCTGGGTAAGGTGCATGTTATTTAAAAATACATTAATTCCTAAAATTAGCATGGACTTTAATTTTTGAACAGGAACCTCTGGGAAGTGAGTAAAGTCTTCACATATAGATAGAATTGCTGCAATTTTTGATATTCAACGACACTGAATGTTGAGAGAACATAAAACAGCCTAAAAATAAAGTATAAAATAGGATGACTAATTTTATGTGGAGAGGTTTTACAGATGAAGGAAATTCAATTTGCAAGTCTCTTTGTAAGTAAAAACTATTTGTTATTCTTGACGTTATTTTGAAATTCTTATGCAACAACTAATTGCAAGAAAGAGCTCTAAATATGCTTATTGATAACCCATTAAAGGCAAAGTTGCAGGTTACTTAAATTAGAGGATTAATACTGTATAACACTGGGAAATTAATAGCCACTGTTTATCTACTTGTTAGTCATTGAAAAGCATTAGGAAAGCAAAGGTAGTCAAGTGTAGTGGCTAAGAAGGCTGCCTGAGGATTCTCCCAGTCTGAGTTTGAATCTGGGCTCAGCTACTTGCCAGGGACCTTGAGCAAGTTAGTTAACTTTGTGCCTGTGTTTCTTCCTCTGTAAAGAAAGGTACAATAGTAGTACATAAATCATGGGGTTCTTATGAGGGTTTAATTAGACCATCCATGACAATTGCTTAGCACATTCTGGCACAGAGTAAACACACATTAGAGATTACCCACTGTTATTATTTTTTATTGATACATAATAGTTGTACATATTTATGAGCTGCAGATGATATCTTGATATATTCATGCACTCTGTAATGATTAAACTAGGATAATTGGGATATCTATCACCTCATATTATTTCTCTATGTTGGGAACATTCCAAATCTTCAAGCTATTTTGAAAATATATAATAAATTCTTGTTAACTATAATCATTCTACTATGCGATTGAACACTAGAACTTATTCCTTCTATTAACTGTATTTTTGTAACCATTAACCAATTTCTCTTTGTTCCACCCTCTCTTCCACCCTTCCCAGTCTCTGGTAACCTGCATTCCATTCATTTCCTTTATGAAATCATTTTTTTAATCTCCCAGATATGAGTGAGGACAAGTGATATTTGTTACTATTATTAATACAGACTTATAAATATCCCCATGCTTTTATGTGTTTTAGTATCATTATCATCAAGAAAGGAGATTGAAATATTTTGCTTAATATCATTTGTGCTGTTGTTAAAATAGCAAAATTACAAAATTTTCTAATATAAAGGATCTTAGGGTCAAATATCTAACTTTCTCATTTGATTATTGATAAAACTAAACTTGAGAGTCAAAGACACTTGCCCAAAGTCACACCATTTATTCCTCTCCATGTGCATACTGGGTGATTCATATTCATGAATCATGTGGATTCGTAAACCAAATCAACCCTACAGAGCCAATTAGTCTGATTCTTGTTCTTACAAGGGGGAACAGGCTTTGTCAGTGTAAGATACACAGAGGGGAGAGGGACAAAATATTGAAAATTGAAATGTTTTCCACACAAGGGCAGCATGCACTGAAACATCCAACTGTGAATATTTGGAAAGGACTTCTTTAAAAAAAATAAGAAGAAGAAAAGCGCTTACCTCTGAAAGTAGTGAGGTTGTAAATTTATCCCGGTTTCTATATGTCAAATGGACTTCAGGCAAGTTCTTTTCTTTTGCTTGCATTGTCTAATCTATAATCTGATATCTGATCAAACTATCTCCCAGGATGGTTTGGAGCTCAAAACAGATCCATCTGTGAGAGATATAACAGGAAGAGGTTGCAGATGTCATCTCAATTGCAATGGGAGACTAAGAGGCCAACAGAGGCAGTTAGAGCTAGGAGTATGCCCAATTCTTACAACCTCTTGGGGTCAGTAATCTGTATGAGTACTGTGTGCTGAAACAGAGAATTTTGGCTATGACTTTTTCGCATGGTTAGAGTCCACTACAGTGAGAACCTGGAAGGGAAGAGACAGCAGAAATGTGGAAGAGTGAGGTGAGGGTGAATAACAGTAAGGGAAAATAGAATGAGGAGGAGAAAGTAAGGGAATGATTGAAATCCGAATGGCCAGTTTGTTTGTTTTGCCTTTCATATAGTTCATAAGTAAAAAGAAATAGAACAGAGAAGGAAAGAAAATCTAGAAAGTTTGCAAAAGAAGAGGACAGCATCGTAACCTGCCATTCCAGGTGATTTTTGTTGCAAGGATTCTTTTGATGAAAAGAAGAGCTGTCCAACAAGAGATTATGTGGCTGGGTACCCTATCAGTTCACTTAGGAGGTAGCCAAGGGAAATATTTTTCAGTAAATCAAATATTTTTCAACAAGAAGTTTGATGTGAGCTTTAGATCAATAGAGAAAATAGATTTATTTTGGAGAATGTATAGGAGAAAAAGGGACAGAACTCTTAGAAGAAATTTGTGATTTTATTTAGCATGTTTAGGGCTAAAAATTCTCACCATTCTTTCCAGAAATAAAGCAGTGGGATTGAAACAATCAGGCCTTCTTTGGGGATGGTGATATTTTTGGAAAGGAAAAAGACAGATTTGGGGATATAGAACTATAACTGCAGGAGAAGCTGGAGTTAAACCACATTCCAGGAACTTTTCACCTAAGGGGCAAAGGACTATGGGTTTGTGTATGATGGGGCTGATGATGTTGAGGATGACACCAACAGTAATAATAACAACTTATTTACTACACGTATACCATGTGCCAGAGACTGTACCCAGCAATTGCATACACTATATCACTTAAGATGAAATAATTACCTGTCAAACCACCACCATTTAAGATGGCATCCACAGATGAGGACAGCCAGGCTGAGACACGTTAAGCTTATTTTACAAGTCCAAAGACAAACAAATTATAGGTGCAGCTTAAGAAATTATTCCAGGAAATCTGCTGTTCGTGGAAGCCTTCCAGATGTGGAGAACAAGGGCCCAGGAGTGATGTCTTTATGTTGATGGAGAGTCTCTGTGAGGAAGAAGGGCCGATCTTCCCTACTGTCTGAGCCCAGCCAGGGGGAGACAGGAGGGACAGAACAGGCGCCATCTGCCCTCACCGGTGCATGGGCGCCACCTACAGGTGTAAGGGGAGATAGGATGAGGGGAGCCACAGAAGACCGAAGGCAAAATGCAGAGAGGGTGGGAAATGGGGAGGGGGTGAGTATTATATAGATCAGTCAGAAGAGCTGTCAACAGCATGGGATTAAGACAGCCCTGCTCAACAATGGACATGATAATCCATTGCCCCAGAAGACGGGTCCATAGTGGAAGAAAGAAGTGAACGGGCCCTTGTAGAGTTGTGAACAGCAGAGATCCAAGACCATGAGAATGACTAATCCATAGAACATGGGACCCAAACCCCAGAGGTAAGGATATAGGAGAAGAGAACTAGTGTATCCCCTAGGATAAGTAGGAGAAGGTGGAGGAAGCCTTGTGGATCTAAGAAAAGTCATCTGTCCCTTCTTACAATTTTAAAGCAAGTAGCTCAGGCAGGTAAGAAGTGAGTGAAGCTGGCTCCTGGAGGGCTTCAGCACGCAACACCAGGCAAAGATGTAGCCTGAAGAACAGGGGTGAAGTACTAAGTGGGGGTTTCTGCATATTAAGAACATAGGCCTGTGGTTTTATAACACTTGTCAGTATGATTAAGCTTGGGGTTAGGTGTGGGTTGGTTAGAGCTGGGTTACGGCTAGATGAATAGTTGTCCTAAAGATGCATGAGATGAAATCTGGAAAGGAGCTTATATGAAAGTGAATCAAGAACAAAAAAGGTCAAGTTTGTGAATGTATTGAATAAGGAAGTGTATCTTGGGGGAAAAGGTGAAACAATGGAAAAAAAGACTGACTGATAGAGGTGACAGTTTAGTCAATGTAAGAAAATAGATTGAAGTATTTCTTTCTTCCTTTTTCTTTTTCTTTATATACATCCACCACAGTGTCCCAGCCCACCACAATAATAATAGCAGTAGTTAATGTTGACTGAATGTCTACAATGCTCTAGGAACTGTTTTAAGGGTCATATGCACTAGCTCATGTATTCCTTCTGACAGTTCTAGAGGTGCTACTCTTATTGCCCTTCATCTGAAAAAGGACATCAAAGGCAGACAGGCAAAAAAAGCACACTCAATGTTATACAGGTAGTAAGAGCTAAAGCAGGAAATGCAGTTCAAGTGTTGGGATTTCAGTCTATACCCATTACCATGATACTCGATTGCTTCTTAGTGCGTATCTATCCACCTCTTTATAGGCCAAAATATATTAATGAAATGATACATGACCTCCCCAAATGGACAGATGTATGTATAACAAAAATATAAATTGTGACTTCAGAGTGTGCAGAGGCCCTTATAGTCCTATCTTACTCTTGGGGCTACGTTTGCAGGGTTATTATAGTGGTAACATATAGCTGCACACAAATGATCCCAAATTTAGTGGCTTACAAACCAACCAGAAACATTAATTATTTCATAGTTTCTGTACACCAGAAATCTAGAAACAGCTTGACAGGGTAGTTCTGGTTCTGAGTCTCATGAGGTGAGAGTTAAGCTGTTGGCGGGGGGCTGCAGCCACCTCAAGGCTCTACTGGTGGAGTGTTGTTTCTGACTCTCTCTGTGGTTGCTGGCAGCCCTCAGTATCTTGCCACGTGGCTTATCCCCAGGCTGCTAACTTGGAAGCTGGCTTCCCTTTTCTCAAGACTGCCTGAAGGTGTGGCAGCTGGCTTCCACAAGAGTGAACAATTCAAGAGAGATTAAGGGAGTGCCCCAGACAAAAGTACAGCCTTTTTATAACCTAACCTCATTCACCCTTGCTATATTCTGTTAGTGGGAAGCAAGCTGCTCAGTTTAGCCCCCATTTAAGGGAGGGGATTACACAGATCTTGAGAACCAGAGGTGCCATCATCATTGGGGAATGCCCTGGCCACTGCCATGATTATGCTCTCTTAGCAATTGCTTTTGTCTCTGTTTCTCCAACTCCACTTTCCTCTTTTTCACTTCCTGCAGTGATGGAGGCCTTTTAGACTCCATCAGCTTCTCTTCTCTGCTCCCTCCTTTGTCTGTCTTTATCTGTCTTTTTTCACACTTCATATGCTTCCTGGTCAATATCCTACCTTCCCATGGCTTCAAACTCATTCTACCTGCATTTTTAATTTCTAATTCTGACCTCAGTTTTGAGCCTCCACCTAATTTCCTGCCTGTAGCACACCTTAGCCTGATCCATAGACAAACTGGCCAAAACCCAAATTCACCAGCCACATTTTGTCCCACCCCACTCTCCTCTATATTAGGGGGCACAACTGACCATCAGTTCGCACAACTCAGAAATCCAGGAGAAAACCTTGAAACGCTTCCCCCTTAGTTTTCCTTAACACTCAGCCAGTCATTATGGTCTTTTCCTTCTAATTCCTAGTTATTTTTGGAGCTACATTTTCTTTTTCTATCCTGATAGCTGCCTATTTCAATTAAGGTCCTTGTAATTTCTTTGCTAGATTATTAAAATAGTCTGCACAAAGGACTCCCTACCTACAATTCATCTCTTCTCAAACTAGTTCTCTGCAAATAAGACCAAGTTTTTCCTTTGTGTAAAATTGTATGCTGGCTCCCCTACATCTACAGAATGAAAATTGGAAGAGATACTGGCGTAGTTGAAGAAGTGCAGTCTATGGAGTCATACACAGCTGAGTTTAATCCCAACATCACCATTTATTAGCTAATTGAGGTTGGACACATTAAAAAACACTTCAAGCCCTTCTTTCTTCATCCATAAAATGGGGATGTCTTTACTGTAAAGTTGTTAGGACTAAGTAAGATAACATAAACTCCTGGACAGAAAGTGAATTTTCCATAAATAGGGGCTATTGTTGCTAACAGGCTGGCTGCATTATCAGATTTTATCTCTATTAAGGCAATTAGCACATGTAATTCCCTAAAAATGCCATGCTCTCTACTC
The DNA here is from genome assembly GCF_029289425.2 of Pan paniscus. Classification (NCBI taxonomy): domain Eukaryota; kingdom Metazoa; phylum Chordata; class Mammalia; order Primates; family Hominidae; genus Pan; species Pan paniscus. The sequence continues at coordinate 78,841,883 of NC_073266.2, read as the reverse complement.
TTCTTTAGCTTGGAAGATGCTGTTTTTGTTTTTTGTTGTTTTCCTTTTTCTGTTTGGAAGGCCTTTTTTTCTGTCCATTCTCCCACCTGCTCTTCAGCTCTCTGCTTGGCAAACTTTGTCTCCTCTGTCAATTTCACTTTCCTCTTCCTGTTGGGACCTCTTTGATCACTTCCTACTGATGAGGGGTTCTTGTACTGCTCATGGTGGTGCAACTTGCATGAGCACCACCATGGATTCTGCTGTTTCTTTGCATACCTATTTCCAGAGTAAACCCTAAAACTCTGGGAGTGGAGAGTCAGTCTCCACTTGTCAACAGTATAGCCCAAATGCCTAGCACCATATCTACCACAGACAGTAAATAATTTGTCTTTTGAAAAATAACATCTGGATGTATATATGTGTGTGTGTGTGTGTGTATATATATATATATATCTGACATCTGAATGAATACTCCTTTTTCCTTCTAATTTTAAGATAATAGTCAAATTGATTTTCAAAATCTGAAAATTCTAGTAAAGTTCTATGTAGGAGGAATAAATTCGCTTTAGGATATGTGGAAATAAAAAATTATAAGCAGAAACTCCATTTAAAAAGATCATCAAGGGATGAAGCATGTCTTAATTAAGCAAAAGAGAGAATACTTTCAAGGCAGGAAATGAGATTAAAGGCTTTCAATGAAGAAATTTATTTGTATAGAAAAAATAAATTAGAGCACGAATAACAGAAATCAAGGAACAAATAAAGGAAGAATTTACACATAGGATAAAGTTAATTGAGAAAGAAAGGAGCAAAGGGAAGTTCCTCTGATTTGCCAGTCGTAAAGGGGGTGCTTTGCTGGAGAGGAAAACAAATGGTTTGGATGGTGCTGCAAGAGAGGATGTGAATAATGAAGCACTTTTAAGAACTGTTTCAAGAGCAGGGAGAGCTATGTTCTAAGATTAAAAGAGGTGGAGAAATGATGGAGGAAATACCAGAAAAGTGAAGCAGTTAATGAAAAAAAAAAACAAAAACAAAAATAAACAACAAAAAAAAAAAACACCTCTCAGCCTCCAAGAGAAGAAAAGAGGCAGATTCTCTATGACGGGGGGTGCTGGGCCTTGATGTCCTAACTCAGGTTCTTTCAGAGTCACCTGGTCTTTTGTCATCTCCTGGTCATCTCAATGATCTCATTTGTTAGTGAAATTCAGCTTAGTTTATAAAACCAAGCCCAGATTCTCCTAGCCTGCAGGATAGAAATAATCACCAAGAGAGGATAACAGGAGGATCTGAGTGTATAAGTGTGTGTGTGTGTTTGTGTGTGTGTGTGTGTATTTTAAAGGAAGCCAATTAGTTTCTTGCCATTAAAACAGTTCTACAAAGAACGTCATTATTGATGGCCTCTTTGGAAACATCGTGTATGTGCGTCTCAAAGTTAGCAGTGTATCAAGTTCTTAGAGATGTTAAACATTTCTAATTTAAGTGCATTTTTGAAGCCTGAGTGAACAAATATTCAAAGTTCTTATTAGCACATGGGAGACCAACAGAGAGAAGGAGAAGGCAGGTCTTAGAACTTGATTTCATGGATATTTCAAGCACTGATTACAGAATTTGTGGGAGAATTTTGGCTGCTGGGGAGCTTGGCAAGAGCAAAGAGTATTAAACAGGTTTCTAAGCACTTCCACACATCTAGTTTATGTGGCAGAAGACAGATGACTGATGTTAGCCTTAGGAAAAAACCAATGGAAGCTGCCAAAGAGGAAATTTTATTAGGTTTAGACTGAGAACAACTTTTGGATCCAGCAAACACACTTTTTCTTCAAGATCATTCAAAGCCGTAAGTGAGAGCCAAGTTACTGTAATGTATGAAGAGTCTCTATACAAAAGTGAAAGGCATCCATCTTTACTCTCAATGGTGGATACGAAAAAATTATGGGAATAAAAAGTGTGTCATAGCTCTTTCCATATTGTGAATTAATTTTTTAAGGGATAAACTAGAGAGACAAATAATTATTTCACTGAGGCAAATAAATTGTAAAGGTTGAAAACAAACAGTATCTTATATTAACATACATGGACAATGCTCCACCTGTAGTAAGGAGAAAAAAAAGTATTTGAAATGTAATGGTTATGCCAGGAAAACTGACTGTGTGATCCTCAAAGGGAAAAATTCTAAAGATAAAAGAAAATGGAAAGTTGTAAAAATCCATTGAGTAAGGGTAAGGGCAGACAGGAAGAGTTTGGGCATGGAGTTTAGAGTGAAAAAAGAGACAAAACTAAATAGAAGTAAAAATAAAGATGCAGAAAAAATAGATATTGAATATTTACAAGGCATTGTTTGAGAACACAGTAGAACATAAGCAAAAAACAGGTTGATTTGGAATATTTTCTTTACTCATTATTTTTGTCTGAAGTTTAGAGAACATGTCTTCCAATCATGTTTTTTGCTGGGGCCTAGGAGTAGTAGTTTGTTTAAGTTGATACCTAGTGCTAATCTGTGACTCCAGTGTGAAAAAGTTCTCGTGTATAATCCTCGTGCAATAAATTTTTTGAAAATTTTATGTTGGCTGGCATGCCTACTGTATGGGAGATGCAGGCAAAATTAATGCCCCATTTTTCTGCAAGCGGTAACTTGTAGTGAGTTGCTACTGGGTTTTGTATGATTATCTGTTAGGATGGTAGCATGTGACAACTGCGGGAACACGCTTCTTGTTTTCCTGCCAGGTAGAAAGCTAGTCTCTGCAGGAGAACAAATGTTTTGGAAAGCAGAAAGAGACAGGTAGGATTTGGTGAGGAAGATGATGGTCCACGAGAGATAAAGGCTGAGTTTTTACAAAGAAAACTATCAAAATGTCAAGAAGGCAGCCAAGATGGCCGAATAGGAACAGCTCCGGTCTACAGCTCCCAGCATGAGCGACGCAGAAGACAGGTGATTTCTGCATTTCCATCTGAGGTAGCGGGTTCATCTCACTAGGGAGTGCCAGACAGTGGGCGCAGGACAGTGGGTGCAGTGCACCATGCGCGAGCCGAAGCAGGGCGAGGCATTGCCTCACTTGGGAAGCGCAAGGGGTCAGGGAGTTCCCTTTCCTAGTCAAAGAAAGGGTGATAGACAGCACCTGGAAAATCGGGTCACTCCCATCCTAATACTGCACTTTTATGACGGGCTTAAAAAACGGAGCACCAGGAGATTATATCCTGCACCTGGCTTGGAGGGTCCTACGCTCACAGATCTCACTGATTGCTAGCACAGCAGTCTGAGATCAAACTGCAAGGCGGCAGTGAGGCTGGGGGAGGGGCGCCCGCCATTGCCCAGGCTTGATTAGGTAAACAAAGCAGCCTGGAAGCTCGAACTGGGTGGAGCCCACCACAGCTCAAGGAGGCCTGCCTGCCTCTGTAGGCTCCACCTCTGGGGGCAGGGCACAGACAAACAAAAAGACAGCAGTAACCTCTGCAGACTTAAACGTCCCCGTCTGACAGCTTTGAAGAGAGCAGTGTTTCTCCCAGCACGCAGCTGGAGATGTGAGAACGGGCAGACTGCCTCCTCAAGTGGGTCCGTCACCCCTGACTCCTGAGCAGCGAAACTGGGAGGCACCCCCCAGTAGGGGCCAACTGACACCTCACATGGCCGGGTACTCCTCTGAGACAAAACTTCCAGAGGAACGATCAGACAGCAGCATTCGCGGTTCACGAAAATCCACTGTTCTGCAGCCACCGCTGCTGTTACCCAGGCAAACAGGGTCTGGAGTGGACCTCTAGCAAACTCCAACAGACCTGCAGCTGAGAGTCCTGTCTGTTAGAAGGAAAACTAACAAACAGAAAGGACATCCACACCAAAAACCCATCTGTACATCACCATCATCAAAGACCAAAAGTAGATAAAACCACAAAGATGGGGAAAAAACAGAACAGAAAAACTGGAAACTAAAAATCAGAATGCCTCTCCTCCTCTAAAGGAAAGCAGCTCCTCACCAGCAACAGAACAAAGCTGGACGGAGAATGACTTTGATGAGTTGAGAGAAGAAGGCTTCAGACGATCAAACTACTCCAAGCTACAGGAGGAAATTCAAACCAAAGGCGAAGAAGTTAAAAACTGAAAAAAATTTAGATGAAAGTATAACTAGAATAACCAATACAGAGAAGTGCTTAAAGGAGCTGATGGAGCTGAAAGCCAAGGCTCGAGAACTACGGGAAGAATGCAGAAGCCTCAGGAGCCGATGCAATCAACTGGAAGAAAGGGTATCAGTGATGGAAGATGAAATGAATGAAATGAAGTGAGAAGTGAAGTTTAGAGAAAAAAGAATAAAAAGAAACGAACAAAGCCTCCAAGAAATATGGGACGATGTGAAAAGACCAAATCTATGTCTGATTGGTATACCTAAAAGTGACGGGGAGAATGGAACCAAGTTGAAAAACACTCTGCAGGATATTATCCAGGAGAAGTTCCCCAATCTAGCAAGGCAGGCCAACATTCAGATTCAGGAAATACAGAGAACGCCACAAAGATACTCCTCAAGAAGAGCAACTCCAAGACACATAGTTGTCAGATTCACCAAAGTTGAAATGAAGGAAAAAATGTTAAGGGCAGCCAGAGAGAAAGGTCGGGTTACCCTCAAAGGGAAGCCCATCAGACTAATAGCGGATCTCTCGGCAGAAACTCTACAAGCCACAAGAGAGTGGGGACCAATATTCAACATTCTTAAAGAAAAGAATTTTCAAACCAGAATTTTATATCCAGCCAAACTAAGCTTCATAAGTGAAGGAGAAATAAAATCCTTTACAGACAAGCAAATGCTGAGAGATTTTGTCACCACCAGACCTGCCCTAAAAGAGCTCCTGAAGGAAGCACTAAACATGGAAAGGAAAAACTGGTACCAGCCACTGCAAAATCATGCCAAATTGTAAAGACCATCGAGGCTAGGAAGAAACTGCATCAACTAACGAGCAAAATAACCAGCTAACATCATAATGACAGGATCAGATTCACACATAACAATATTAACTTTAAATGTAAATGGACTAAATGCTCCAATTAAAAGACACAGACTGGCAAATTGGATAAAAAGTCAAGACCCATCAGTGTGCTGTATTCAGGAAACCCACCTCACATGCAGAGACACACATAGGCTCAAAATAAAAGGATGGAGGAAGATCTACCAAGCAAATGGAAAACAAAAAAAGGCAGGGGTTGCAATCCTAATCTCTGATAAAACAGACTTTAAACCAACAAAGGTCAAAAGAGACAAAGAAGGCCATTACATAATGGTAAAGGGATCAATTCAACAAGAAGAGCTAACTATCCTAAATATATATGCACCCAATACAGGAGCACTCAAATTCATAAAGCAAGTCCTGAGTGACCTACAAAGAGACTTAGACTCCCACGCAATAATAATGGGAGACTTTAACACCCCACTGTCAACATTAGACAGATCAACGAGACAGAAAGTTAACAAGGATACCCAGGAATTGAACTCAGCTCTGCACCAAGTGGACATAATAGACATCTACAGAACTCTCCACCCCAAATCAATAGAATATACACTTTTTTCAGCACCACACCATACCTATTCCAAAATTGACCACATACTTGGAAGTAAAGCTCTCCTCAACAAAAGTAAAAGAACAGAAATTATAACAGTCTCTCAGACCACAGTGCAATCAAACTAGAACTCAGAATTAAGAAACTCACTCAAAACCATTCAACTGCTTGGAAACTGAACAACCTGCTCCTGAATGACTACTGGGTACATAACGAAATGAAGGCAGAAATAAAGATGTTCTTTGAAACCAATGAGAACAAAGACACAACATACCAGAATCTCTGGGACACATTCAAAGCAGTGTGTAGAGGGAAATTTATAGCACTAAATGCCCACAAGAGAAAGCAGGAAAGATCCAAAATTGACACCCTAACATCACAATTAAAAGAACTAGAAAAGCAAGAGCAAACACATTCAAAAGCTAGCAGAAGGCAAGAAATAACTAAAAATCAGAGCAGAACTGAAGGAAATAGAGACACAAAAAACCCTTCAAAAAATTAATGAATCCAGGAGCTGGTTTTTTGAAAGGATCAATGAAATTGATAGACCACTAGCAAGACTAATAAAGAAGAAAAGAGAGAAGAATCAAATAGATGCAATAAAAATGATAAAGAGGATATCACCACCGATCCCACAGAAATACAAACTACCATCAGAGAATACTACAAACACCTCTACACAAATAAACTAGAAAATCTAGAAGAAATGGATAAATTCCTCGAGACATACCTCTCCCAACACTAAACCAGGAAGAAGTTGAATCTCTGAATAGCCCAATAACAGGCTCTGAAATTGTGGCAATCAATAGCTTACCAACCAAAAAGAGTCCAGGACCAGATGGATTCACAGCCGAATTCTACCAGAGGTACAAGGAGGAACTGGTACCATTCCTTCTGAAACTATTCCAATCAATAGAAAAAGAGGGAATCCTCCCTAACTCATTTTATGAGGCCAGCATCATCCTGATACCAAAGCTGGGCAGAGACACAACCAAAAAAGAGAATTTTAGACCAATATCCTTGATGAACATTGATGCAAAAATCCTCAATAAAATACTGGCAAAACGAATCCAGCAGCACATCAAAAAGCTTATCCACCATGATCAAGTGGGCTTCATCCCTGGGATGCAAGGCTGGTTCAATATACGCAAATCAATAAATGTAATCCAGCATATAAAGAGAACCAAAGACAAAAACCACATGATTATCTCAATAGGTGCAGAAAAGGCCTTTGACAAAATTCAACAACCCTTCATGCTAAAAACTCTCAATAAATTAGGTATTGATGGGACGTATTTCAAAATAATAAGAGCTATCTATGACAAACCCACAGCCGATATCATACTGAATGGGCAAAAACTGGAAGCATTCCCTTTGAAAACTGGCACAAGACAGGGATGCCCTCTCTCACCACTCCTATTGAACATAGTGTTGGAAGTTCTGGCCAGGGCAATTAGGCAGGAGAAGGAAATAAAGTGTATTCGATTAGGAAAAGAGGAAGTCAAATTGTCCCTGTTTGCAGACGACATGATTGTATATCTAGAAAACCCCATTGTCTCAGCCCAAAATCTCCTTAAGCTGAAAAGCAACTTCGCAAAGTCTCAGGATACAAAATCAATGTACAAAAATCACAAGCATTCTTATACACCAATAACAGACAAACAGAGAGCCAAATCATGAGTGAACTCCCATTCACAATTGCTTCAAAGAGAATAAAATACCTAGGAATCCAACTTTCAATGGACGTGAAGGACCTCTTCAAGGAGAACTACAAACCACTGCTCAATGAAATAAAAGAGGATACAAACAAATGGAAGAACATTCCATGCTCATGGGTAAGAATAATCAATATCGTGAAATTATAGATTCAATGCCATCCCCATCAAGCTACCAATGACTTTCTTCAGAGAATTCGAAAAAACTACTTTAAAGTTCATATGGAACCAAAAAGGAGCCCGCATCGCCAAGTCAATCCTAAACCAAAAGAAAAAAGCTGGAGGCATCATGCTACCTGACTTCAAACTATACTACAAGGCTGCAGTAACCAAAACAGCATGGTACTGGTACCAAAACAGAGATATAGATCAATGGAACAGAACAGAGCCCTCAGAAATAATGCCGCATATCTACAACTATCTGATCTTTGACAAACCTGAGAAAAACAAGCAATGGAGAAAGGATTCCCTATTTAATAAATGGTGCTGGGAAAACAGGCTAGCCATATGTAGAAAGCTGAAACTGGATCCCTTCCTTACACCTTATACAAAAATTAATTCAAGATGGATTAAAGACTTAAATATTAGTCCTAAAACCATAAAAACCCTAGAAGAAAACCTAGGCATTACCATTCAGGACATAGGCATGGGCAAGGACGACATGTCTAAAACACCAAAAGCAATGGCAACAAAAGACAAAATTGACAAATGGGATCTAATTAAACTAAACAGCTTCTGCACAGCAAAAGAAACTACCATCAGAGTAAACAGGCAACCTACAAAATGGGAGAAAATTTTCACAACCTACTCATCTGACAAAGGGCTAATGTCCAGAATCTACAATGAACTCAAACAAATTCACAAGAAAAAAACAAACAACCCCATCAAAAAGTGGGCAAAGGACATGAACAGACACTTCTCAAAAGAAGACATTTATGCAGCCAAAAAACACATGAAAAAATGCTCACCATCACTGGCCATCAGAGAAATGCAAATCAAAACCACAATGAGATACCATTTCACACTAGTTAGAATGGCAATCATTAAAAAGTCAGGAAATAACAGGTACTGGAGAGGATGTGGAGAAAAAGGAACACTTTTACACTGTTGGTGGGACTGTAAACTAGTTCAACCATTGTGGAAGTCAGTGTGGCAATTCCTCAGGGATCTAGAACTAGAAATACCATTTGACCCAGCCATCCCATTACTGGGTATATACCCAAAGGACTATAAATCATGCTGCTATAAAGACACATGCACACGTATGTTTATTGCGGCACTATTCACAATAGCAAAGACTTGGAACCAAGCCAAATGTCCAACAATGATAGACTGGATTAAGAAAATGTGGCACATATACACCATGGAATACTATGCAGCCGTGAAAAATGATGAGTTCATGTCCTTTGTAGGGACATGGATGAAATTGGAAATCATCATTCTCAGTAAACTATCGCAAGGACAAAAAACCAAACACCTCATGTTCTCACTCATAGGTGGGAATTGAACAATGAGAACACATGGACACAGGAAGGGGAACATCACACTCTGGGGCCTGTTGTGGGGTAGGGGGAGGGAGGAGGGATAGCATTAGGAGATATACCTAATGCTAAATGACTAGTTAATGGGTGCAGCACACCAGCATGGCACATGTATACATATGTAACTAACCTGCACATTGTGCACATGTACCCTAAAACTTAAAGTGTAATAATAATAATAAAAAAAGAAAACTATCAAAACATCACAGAAAAGTGTCAAAGAAGGTTTGTACTTATGTGATGGACTTAGAGTGAGTACATCCAAATCATCCTTAAAATACTTCAGGAAACAGAAAAACTAGGGCAAAGTATTGGAGTTACATATGTGATGTTTCATACAGCAAGTTTCTGCATAAAGCCAATATAATGCTTCCAAGGAGATCCCTTTCATCCAGGAAGACAGAGTAAGGAGGAAGTGATGTGAACATCTCATCAGCCCAAATATCACACAGCAAAGTATTTTTGGAGTCACACAGGCTCCAAAATTATCAGGGACAGAAGAGGCAAGTAGAAATGACCAAAAGAAGTTGTTTTTTAAAAAGAAAGAGAAAGCATGAAAAAAAGATTTGGGGTGATAAACTCTCTTCAGTCTCATATAACTTAAATGTGAGAGATTATGGATGATACTAAACTCTAAAAATACTAGTGAGATGAATACGACAAACAGAAAAGTAAAGATAAAGCAGATGATGATTTAATAAATAAATGAGATATGAGCATATTGAGTTTGTAAGAAATTGATGTGGCATATTTCTAGAAATATAGTTTTGGAAACTCTACATCTACAACTTGTATGTGTATTATTTTTATAATTTATTCAATTATAGGAAATTTCGGGAGTCATTTAAGTAAAAATCTTATAAACATAAGGCATTCTATAATATTTGGCATGAACAGGACTCTAGTCATCCTGCACGGATCTTCACATGGTAACATTTCCATGATGAGATATGCTTAAAAGTAAGATTTTCTAACTACAATTTTAATTAAGCTTCTCAGAAGGCTCGGGTATGCTCTAGGATACCTGGAGGTACACCATGCCATTCTGGAGAATCCAGGAAACCTGTCAAAATTAGACATAAATAGAAAAAAATGAGTAATCATTTCTAAAACTCACACTGTGTCAATGTCAAGCCAAAATAATAAATAACAACAAAATCCTGTCAACCAGTTGTTTTTATTTATGTGACACACAAACCGTGGTTGACTAATTTTTTTTCATCATAATTGACCTAATATTTAGTCAGGTATCGCATAGAGAATAGTTTTGTCTTTACTTGGACATGTGTTCTGGTGGTCAGATGAGGCTAACAAACAAACAAAATCAAACCCAGTCTGTGCATTAGTGATAGTACCCTAGAAACTTTGTCCCTTCATTCATGCAGTGAATAATAATGCCGATGAAGACAAATTGTTAGGCTGGAGTTTAGATACCTTATTAGAGGAGGAAGTAGTTGAAAACTAGAGCATTACAGGAAGATACTGTCTCCAGGGAGGACAGGGCCTCGAGTTATGTGAATACAAGTCAACTGGTTCATTTGTGACTTCTGCTCCATACAGGGGAAACCAAGACAGCCTGCTCGGTTAGGGGCTGGGCCGGCATGTGCACCTGCAGGCTGTTATCACTGAGCCAGCTCTTCTCTCTGAGCCTGCAAAGCTCCAGTTCAGCAGGATGTGGGATAAGGGCAAGCTGGAAGAGTTGCAGTCTGCTTAGCCTGTGGCTGTCACTGACTGCACCGTGTGGATGTTGTTTCAGGGCTGTTCAGCAATGGGGGGCGCCTCTTAACACACCAGCTGGTGGACTATGAATCATTCTGCAGCAGGAAGCGCATGCATGGCGTGCCAAGGCATTGTGTGTAGTCATCTTGGGGAATATGAAATCAAGTGACAGCACTTTCCTTCACCATTAGTGTGAAGGACACCACAGGAGCCCCGGGGCCCTGGTCACTGTCTCCAGCCTCATTCGGACCAGACTCTGCCATGAGACTTTTCTGTCACTGGCAAGTGCCTCTTTTAATTGGACTTTGTCACTCAGACTGTACTTCACAGCGTTGTTAGAAAAATCCAAATCCTATTTATTTTGTTTGTTGGTTTGTTTTTAAAGAGAGAAATAGAGAAAAAAAAAAAAGAAAGAGAAACTTGAAGAAAAATACTCTTTTCAATAACCTAAAATTCAACATTGAAATATAAGCATGGTAGCAACAAATACAGTGCTCTGCAGAAAATCAACATTTTAATATAATCCTTCCAAAAAGGGTAAGCTTTCAAAATCCTTTTGTGCATTTCTTTTAGGATATAGGATTTGGGGCATTCAGACAAAAGAGTAACCATTCCTTAAGAATAAAAGAATACTGCCATAGGGACAGGAGAAACAACAAATAATGAATATGATTAAAATGTTAGTTAATATTTTTTACTATATACTTTTGAAATATTTCCAATTGGCACATTTGTCTTGATGGTGGATCAGATGCATGTGATATTACAACACCCCTCACTGCCCAGCAATGATTGCACTACATTGTTTGTGTTCTCTCTCAGAGCACAAGGCAAGGATTTTCATTAAATGCGTCATTTACGGCTCACTGCAGTGGTTCCACAAAGTCAATACATATCCTTAACAGAAAGCAAAGAATGAAGCATGTGAAAGAAACAGAGAGAAAGAAAATGAGTCCAGCAACTGTCAGGAGCTCTGGACACTCATTCCATCCATCCCAGGCTCACTGCTATAGGCACTGATTGCCAGCAAACAGGAAGGGCATGTGTCTAAATTTCTATCTACCCACATCTGGGCCCACTCCATGCTGGGGTTCTGGATCTGGCAGCAAAGTGGGAAATGATGGGCAAGTACAATTTTGGGGGACATTAAGACCCAGCTGGGATATTCTTATTATATTTGAATCCTCAAAGTAACAGGAAATATTTTCCTGAAATGGAGTAAAGTGATCATTTAATGACTTTCCTCTTTCCCAGCAAATAACAAAACCTACTTAAGAGGAAAGCAAAGTGAAGTTCCCTTCTTAATGATATTTTGAGTATCAATCCGTGAAATCCTGGTAATGGTTTAGGCTGACTCTTTATGAAAGAAGTTGTTTTAACTGGTCATAGATCTCTAAAACTAGACCAAGTATACATTATTAACTCAGATGGTGATTCACTTATCTCACAAACAATTCCTGAATTGATACTATGTGCTAGATACTGTGTGAGGCCCAAGGGATAAAAAGTATCAAGACAGAGTTATTTTCCTCAAGAAGTTTAGGATAGAGCTAGTGACCTAGAACCATTGCAAGCAGATACTTGCCAAAAATTTCTGACGTGTATATTAAGGTAAATGTAGTTGTGTCTACAAGGACATAGGTGTATTATTGGTAATAGAGGAAATTTAATTCATCAAAAAAGTCTTAATAGAAGGAAAAAATCACTTCAGATGATGATGGTGGTGTTGGTGATGATGATGATGATAATAATGATGAGTTTGCTTTATATTACCTGGTTTATCTATAAAAAGAAAACTGACAGTGTTCTTCTGTAATAATTTGAAATTTTTCAATTATTTGAATTTACCACATCATTAATATAGCAGGATAAGTTAGTCAGGTGTTCAAGGAGTAGAGACAGTAGTGTAGTCCTCATGGAAATTTGGTAATAAGCCTTGAGTGAATTCCTGCTTTTTCAGTCTTTTAAATTTCTTTACTTTGGTTCACTTCAGAATCTGTGCTTGTGAAGGAATCCTGAATACATCTACAAGTTAAAACTTCCTAGAATACTTTATTTTCAGGGTGATTTCCCCCCGTTTTTGCAATGACTTTTGCTGATGTAGTAAATAGTATGAATGAACAAAACCATGTTGTGTTTATGGAAGAATTGAGGATGCCAAGAGAGCATTATTTTAAAAATCCTGCACCAGCACAGACTTACTTTCTGTACCTGGGTTCCAGCTCCTGCAGCCAAGATCTCAGTCAATCTCTCTAGGAGAAATTAGGTTACAGGGGTCCTCAATGCATTACATTTTTCCTTGGTTTCTGATGGGCAGCCTACCTGATCAGAAAGGAGAAACAAAGAAGTTAGGATTTGCAGAGGGTAATCTGGCTGCTGAGGGAGTTGTCTTTTTAGTTTGCTTCTTTTTTCTCTTTTGTGCTTAAGGCCACAATGCTGGTGAAGGCAGCTTCCAGCTGGCGCACACACCAACTTGGCATAACCCAACACCATTTAAATCTCTGCATTTGCCAAAGCAGATCCATTTTTTTTTGTAATGGAATTTACCATTTGGGCATAGCTTTTAGAGTTCTATGTTTCCCTTTTCTTTACTAAATATTTTTGGTTATAAATCTATTATTTTGCCTTTTATACATAGTCTTTCTTAGAAAATTGAAATGAGGGAGTTGATGATGGAGGAAAGGGTAAGGGGAAAGAGAATTTAATTGCTTTATAAAAGTCATGGGAAATATAGTAAGGGCAATGGCGTTTCTAGGGCTACTTCAAATAATTGTCTAATGTCTTCTGAGTTGAAAATATGACTTTTAGAACTCATTATCTGATTTAAACCATTCAATGCTCATTTTATTCATATGATTCTTAAATATGAAATGCTCAAATCCACAGAAACATACAACTGCTATGCTGTCACTAAATTCTGTATTTCTCATTTGGAAAACTTTCTAAGTTGACTATAAATAAATTATCTAGTTTTAAATTAATGAAAACTTTTTTGTTGGTATTCTTAAGATGCTCATATGGTTGCAGGGTTGTCATGACTATATAACTATAAAGTAACAGCTTTATACCTAAAGAATTTTATTCACAAAATTAATTTTGTCTTTTAAAGTGAAGCATTTTAGTCACGACAGTGTTCTGGAGTTTTCCTGCAATAATAAAACCTTTGCATATTTCATACACATACAAGAGTTTAAAATGTAAAATTGGTAAAAATTTATAAGAAGAACAAGGACAGTGCCTGCTTTATAATAGAAGCTTAATAAATATCTGTTGAGTGAATCAATACATGATACTGGCTGACATTTTTAAAATATTTAATGTGTGATAGGCATTGCTAAATATCTTTTTAAGCAACTTTATTGAGATATAATTCACATACCAAATAATTCACTAATTGGAGGTGTACAAGTCAATGGTTTTAGTATATTCACAGATGTGTGCAACCATCACCAATCTAGTTTAGAATTTTTCTCAAATCTACCCTTTAGCTATTCCCTCCCATCCTTTCATCCCCCTGCCGGCTTGAAACAACCACTGATCTGCTTTCTATCTCTATAGATTTCTCTATTCTGGGGTTTCATATGAATGAATCATACGGCATGTGGTCTTTTGTGACTGGTTTATTTCACTTACCATAATGTATTCAAGGATTATACAAGTTGTAGCATGGATCAGTACTTCATTTGTGCTAAATATCTTACGTGTATTAATCAAGACTACAGCCTTCAGAGGTGGGTACTGGTGTGTTATATTTCCAATTAACTTAAGAAAAGAAGAATACACCTTGCAATAATTAGGTGACTTGCCCAAGGTCGCCTGGCTAATAAATTTCCAGAGCCAGCACTTTTAGCCATTCCTGTATTTGTGAGACGCTTCTTCTGTCTGGGGCAGTTTGAGACTTAGAGGTCCTCTCAGAGATTAATGTAGAAAAGGGTCTTAGATATTCCTTGGTGTCATCAGAGCTATCTTGAGGGAGAGCAGAACCATAATGGGGTCCTTTGGTGCAAGCTGAACCTTTCTTCAAGAAATGTGAAGTGTATTCCAGGTGCCCTTTGGAGCACAGGCTGTTGTGAGAAAGACTAAAATAAATAGGTACTAAAACAGTAGTGGATTCTTCCCTGGTTAAGGCTGTAGTTTTCCCTGGGGCATTGAAGTAGACACACTTTGGGGCTACAGACCCCTGGTTTGCTGCAAAGGTTATGTGGAGGGCAGTCTGAAGTGGAAGGAAATGACTCCCATTTGCACAAAAAAGACCTTTTCCCATTGCCCCCTCCAAAATCTGGAGTCTCAGAAATGCTATCAGTTTTTATAGCCCTCACTCATCAAAATGAAGCACACTTGCTTTCATAAACCTCTTTCAGAGGTTCTTTTCATACTTTTAGTTTTTCCTCTTCAAGGCGTTTTGTTGACTTAAACCTCATTTCACTTATATGAGAATACCAGGTCAATAAAAGGTTGGAGAAGACACTGATGCCAGACTATGTTTTGCTTAACCCTGTGTATTAGTCCATTTTCATGCTGCTGATAAAGACATACCCAAGACTGGGAAGAAAAAGAGGTTTAATTGGACTTACAGTTCCATATGACTGAGGAGGCCTCAGAATCATGCCAGGAAGTGAAAGGCACTTCTTACATGGTGGCAGCAAGAGAACATGAGGAAGAAGCAAAAGTGGAAACCCCTGATAAACCCATCAGACATTCTGAGACTTATTCACTATCACGAGAATAGCACGGAAAAAATGGGCCCCCATGATTCAATTACCTCCCACTGGGTCCCTCCCACAACACATAGGAATTCTGGGAGATACAATTCAAATTGAGATTTGGGTGGGGACACAGCCAAACCATATAATTCCACCCCGGCCCCTCCAAATCTCATTCCCTCACATTTCAAAACCAATCATGCCTTCCCAACAGTCCCCCAAAGTCTTAACTCATTTCAGCATTAACCCAAAAGTCCACAGTCCAAAGTCTCCTCTGGTACAAGGCAAATCCCTTCCGCCTATGAGCCTGTAAAATCAAAAGCAAGCTAGTTACTTCCTAGATGTAATGGGGGTACAGGTATTGCATTCCAAATAGGAGAAATTGGCCAAAACAAAGGGGTTACAGGGCCCATGCAAGTCAGAAATCCAGTGGGGCAGTCAAATTTTAAAGCTCCAAAATGATCTCCTTTGACTCCAGGTCTCAAATCCAGGTCATGCTGATGCAAGAGGTGGGTTCCCATGGTAATGTGCAGCTCCACCCATGTCGCTTTGCAGGGTATGGCCTACCTTCTGTCTGCTTTCATGGGCTCGCATTGAGTGCCTGCAGCTTTTCCAGGCACATGGTGCAAGCTGTCGGTGGATCTACTATTCTGGGTTCTGGAGGATTGTGGCCCTCTTCTCACAGCTCCACTAGGCAGTGCCCAAGTGGGGACTCCGTGTAGGGGCTCTGACCCCACATTTCACTTCTGCACTGCCCTAGTAGAGGTTCTCCATGAGGGCCTTGTTCCTGTAGCAAACTTTTGCCTGTGCATGCAGGTGATTCCATACATCTTCTGAAATCTAGGCAGAGGCTCCCAAACCTCAATTTTTGATTTCTCTGCACCTGCAGGCTCAACACCACATGGAAGCTGCCAAGGTTTAGGGCTTCCACCCTCTGAAGCCACAGCCCCAGATGCACGTTGGCCCCTTTCAACCATGGCTGGAGCTGCTGAGACACAGGGCACCACGTCCCTAGGCTGCACACAGCATGGAGACCCTTGGCTTGGCCCACAAAACCACTTTTTCCACCTGGGCCTCCAGGCCTGTGATGGGAGGGGCTGCCATGAAAGTCTCTGACATGGCCTGGAGACATTTTCCCCATGGTCTTGGGGACTGATATTAGGCTCCTTGCTTCTTATGCAAATTTCTGCAGACAGCTTGAATTTCTCCTCAAAAAATAGGTTTTTCTTTTCTACTGCATCGTCGGACTACAAATTTTCCAAACTTTTATGCCTGTTTCCCTTTTAAAATGGAATGCTTTTAACAGTACCCAAGTCACCTCTTGAATACTTTTCTGCTTAGAAATTTCTTCCACCAGGTACCCTAAATCATTTCTCTCAAGTTCAAAGTACCACACATCTCTAGGGCAGGGGCAAAATGCCACCAGCATCTTTGCTGAAACGTAGTAACAGTCACCTTTGCTCCTGTTCCCAATGAGTTCCTCCTCTCCATCTGAGACCACCTCAGCCTGGACCTTATTGTTTATATCACTATCAGGATTTTTGTCAAAGCCATTCAATGAATCTCTAGGAGGTTCCAAACTTCCCCACATTTTTTCTTTCTTCTTCTGAGCCCTCCAAAATGTTCCAACCTCTGCCTGTTACCCAGTTCCAAATTCGCTTCCACATTTTCGGGTATCTTTTCAGCAATGCCCCACTCCCAGTAGCAATTTACTGTATTATTCTCTTTTCATGCTGCTAATAAAGACATACCCAAGACTGTGAAGAAAAATAGGTTTAATTGGATTTATAGTTTCACACGGCTGGAGAGGCCTCAGAATCATGGCGGGAGGTGACAGGCACTTTTTACATGGCAAGAGAAAATGAGGAAGAAGCAAAAGCAGAAATCCCTGATAAACCCATCAGATCTTGGGGGACTTATTCACTATCACAAGAATAGCACAGGAAAAACCCAGCCCCCATGATTCAATTGCCTCCCACTGGGTCCCTCTGACAACACGTGGGAATTCTGAGAGATACAATTCAAGTTGAGGTTTGGGTGAGGACACAGCCAAGCCATATCACCCTGTCCTCTATTACCTGGTCACTGTTATGTGTTTGAATGAACTAAAGAAATAGAATTTTGTAGAACAATCCTGGAATATCACTATGGGCTTCACAGGGAGAACATCAGTCAGTCTCTGAAACCTCTACAACCCTGGCAGGGGGGTGTCCACTAGAGTTGCACTGTGGTCCATTATCCAGGACCATGTGTTGCGAGACTTCTCTGATGCACCAGATTCTCATGTGACACGTGTATCTGCCAGGTGACTCTGGAAAGTAAAGAAAGATTTGTGATCGTACCATGCCAACCAGTCAGATCTTCACAGTAAAGGATTGAGTGTGCAGTTGGTTAATTCAGCAAAGTCCCGGTGGGCACCTTTCCTGTGCCAGCACAGTTCCAGGAGCTTGGGACACATCAGTGAGCTGCTGATCCCTGTGATTGTGCAGCTGATATTCTAGTGCCTCATGAATGTCATGACCCTTGCTTTTTCTATATTTTTTTATTCTAGTGATTTTGTATTTTCTAGGCATTTCACTGGTGATTAGACTCTCCATCTGAGGGAAAGCTGGGCAGGTTAATAAAATGAATCCATTTTGCTGCCCTATTTCAGTTTTGTTAAAAAGAAATTATATGGACCTGTGGTTTCACCTAGGAGACAAAACACATTTTTTACATTATGCTCATATTTCAATGATCAGTGCTAACCCTTAGAATATTCCCATGAATAACATAGAGCTGGCTTCACTTCTGGATCTCATTCTGAATGGGTTTTGTGTTCATTTTGCTTCAATATCACTGTCAAAAAAGGCTTGGGAGATTTTCTCAACACATAAATAGAAAGGGGATATATTTTGTCATCCCTTTCTTCAGAAGTATGATCTAGATAAATTCGTACATATTTTATTTCTACCCATCACAACACAGCACAACACAAGCCACTTCAATTACCTCAGCAACAAGCTAGCAGTACAACTTTATCATTTCAATTTCTCATCTTTCCTCTTTGACTTGATGTGTGTTCTATGCAGTATATCAACAAAATCTCATCAACCCTAGCCTCCTTGAGGCTAATAAATCTCAGTCACAAATTAATCTCACACAAAATGAAAAAAGGAAGATCACAATAGGAAAAAGCTAATGGCCATAGTCAGTCACCACTGCGTATTCTGAAATAAATACTCACAAGCCATGCTATTGAAGTGTTCAGATTCTCAACCAATATCAAACGGGTACACGTTGGGCCGTCACTTTCATTTCTTTGACTACCATGATTCTGTGGGGACAATGTGACCTTTGAGTGATTGCTCATCCAACCAAAAAGTACTTGGCGACCCAATCATATGAGTGAGAATTGTTCACACAGCTTAAACGATGATTATATTCCTCATTGAACTTGGATCTTTGGTTATAACAGTCTTCCTTTTAGTGTAAGAACTGGAGAAGAGGTGGATGCATTTTTGTCATTAAGATGAAAATGTCCCTTCAAACACCTAGATAGATCCAGATATTATCCAGGATAATAACCCAATGGCAGGGTTATTATCCTCTCATTCCTTGAATGGGAAACGCAGTGATAAAAAAAGTGGTCTCCAGGCAGGAACCTAAATCATAATGCGTAAAGAAACAAAAAGTCCTGTTTTAAAATCATGGAAAACTAATAAGTGTCAGAGGAAGCAAAGAAAAATAGGATCTGGATTGTCTTGTTTCTTTTTTCTCAGCCTCCAAAGCAGAGGCCAATGTTATGAGACAATACTGCAAATGAGAACATTCAAATACAGCTTTGATTGCACCAAATGTGTTTCGTTAAACATGAATGATGTCTCTTGAGAATTTTTCCGAATGAGTGTGGTGCAAATGTCATCATAACCAAGGGCACATGTTTACCTTTAAACAGATTTTAAACCAGAGTCACCAGCATGTAAACCTTGTTTATAACACATCTGTATTTTTTAAAGTTCCGAAGTGGGGCTTTGTCACAGTGCATGAAGTCGTTTGTCACTCAAAGGAAAATAAAGCCTGAACATTATTTTTCACGATGTTAGAGAAATCTGGAAACTAATTAAAATGAGATAATATTTGAGGTCAAGCTCAGGTTTTTAAAATTCTTTGAAGTCACTAATTAAAAATGAAAATCATTAAAATGTAAACACATTGTGTTTCCTTTCTTTTTTGGTTTAGTACCTGAAGCCATCAGATTAAATTCTCTGCCTCAGTTATTGCACTCAGGGTTAGCATCTGCAATTAAATTTTCTGCCATTTATTTATTCATTTCTCCCACTAATTGTGAAAAATAATTCAGAAGTGGCCCAAAGGAGAAGAGGAGGGGGTGCTAGTGTCATAGGCAGTCGTTAAGGTAGTTGTAAAATGTGCTTCATTTTTGTATGCATCTGTCCTCTCTCTCTTTCCCACCCTTCTTTCTTTTTCAACATGAAACTGAAACAGCCATTGACAACTAATTCTTTTTATCCTCTTTGTGTGGCTCCTTGGGCACCTTCCTTAAACTTGATAAAGGCTGAGACTGTAAAGATTTTTAGACATTTCAAGGAACAAAATAGCAACAGATCTCTGATATAGCAATAGATCTCTGATACAGCCAAGGAATGCCTGAGAGAAACAACATTGCAAAACACAGATGATTCCAGGATCAAAATGCAAACAAATATGGTTGACAGAGCTGCTACATCTTTAGTCTCCAGGTGCTAACCAGTTGGCTTTAACCCCCAAGTGACGAGCCTATAGTTCTGCAGGATTTTTACTTTTTTAGTCCTTTCTTTTTATTGGTTATTTTCATTTCAAAACTGGAATTTGAAATCTGAAATAAATGATTCAGGGAATTCCTCTGATGAGGCCAGAATTGCAGTTTTTTTCACGAACCAGGTACCACCTGAAGAGGCTTGCTTACCCAGTGAGACTCCAGAAGGGCCGTTCTGTTGGATTTCCCCATTTTCCTCCTGCCCATGTGTGTTTGTACCTAACACAACAAGGATACAGAAAACTCATTGATGGCAAGGATGTTCATCCCCTACTGTTGTGCATTTAGGTTATTTCAGATTTTTAATGAATATATGTGATCTGTAATTAATAACTTTAATATAAATTATAAACTTTTAATATAAATTTTAAAAATATATCTTTTGGTACAAATTCCTATAACTAGCAGACTAGAGGATATACATGTTTTTTTCTTTTATAAATTCTGCCAAAATCCCATCCAGAAAATCTGTACATGTTTACACTTTAAATAGCTATATAGAAATGTCTCTGTAATATATTTTGTTCTGGAAAATCACCAAAAATTCAGTAGAAAGAATAAGGTGAAGAAGACAGAGGGAATCATGTCTTTTTTTTCGTTGCACAAAATTTGTCAAAACCAGAGGCCGAAAACACTCATTTTTTTCCTATGAAGTTTTCAAAAAATCCTCTGTGAAATAATTTTTCTTTTAAATATTTCATTTTGATTTATTTTTTATGTTCCTTTCTTATATTTTCTCTCTCTTTGGGATATCCTTTAGGGCTTTTCCCAGATCAGAAATAGCTATTGTCAACAGTCTTCCACTGTTGGTGAAAACTTTTAGTCAAAAGCAGTTCTTAGGCGGAAGCTCAATGTTTCTCTCACTTTACACAGAGTTAGAAGGAAACACTTGTCTGCCTTTAGTCTTGTAAAGGGAATACAATCCAACAGTTTATACATTCCTGAGTAGCAGATACATTCAGGTTTAAGTATAAAACATTCTTTAGTTCTTTTCTGTTTTTCTCTTTATGGTAATGCCATTTTTACTCAGGCACAACATCTGGGATTTCTCTGACCATCTAACATGTAACATCATCTCCACCGCCAACACCCCAGCAGAAGTTGCCATCTTCTCTTGCCTGGACCTTCACAGTAACCTGATGTCTGCCCTCCTTGCTTCTTCTCCTCTTGCCTATGGTCCAGTCTCTACACTGAAGCCTGGGTGATCTGCATACAGCCCAAATGAGATCCTGCCTTTTCCCTGCCCAATGAATTTCTGTGACAATTTGCATAAAACCCTGCCTTCCATGGCTTCGGTGGCCTGGCTGGATCTGGCTCTTGCCCAGCTCTGATTGCCTCTCCTTTCCTTCTCTCTTGTTCCACTCTTCTCCAGCTGAACAGTCAGTCTTCTTCCTGCCTCACTACTCTGCCACGCTCGTTCCTGTCTTGGAGTCTTTCGACTTGCTGGTCCTCTGCCTGAACACTTCTTTCTCGTATCCTCATATGGCTGCTTTCTTCTCACCATTTAGCCCTCAGCTTCAGTGTTACCTCCTTTAAAGGCCTTGTTAGAGGACCCTAAACAGTACCTTCCACTCACTTCTCTCTATGCCATTTACACATTTTTTTCTTCAGAGCATTTATTAGAAAATGGAATTATATTACTTATCAGCTTATGTATCTCTCTTTAGTATTACCCAGAAGAATGTATGCTTTATGATGCAAATATTTTGTCTACTTTATTCACTAGCGCCTAGAGCAGTCTCTAAAACAGAAGTGGCACTCAGTGACTATTTCTTGAATGAATTATCATTGAAACCTCCCTTTCCCATAGCCAATCTATCTCCATATCCTATTGATTTCTCTTCCTTAGTATTTCTTGCGTCTGTATGTTTCTCATTGTCTTCTGTTTTAATCTGAACTTGATGTTCTCATTCCTAGGCCACCAGATGAGCCTCTCAACTGGTCTCCCCAAGTTCATTCATCTTCTCCTCAATTCATCATGCAGACTTTTTAAGAGAGTGCTTTGGTCATAGCATTTTCCAGTATGAAAACTTCAGTGGCTTTCCGTAACCTGAACCTGGGTGAGCAAAAAAGGAAATAAACCCTTCCTTTATTATGACTGCCCAGAGCACAGAACGTCATTCTTATTAACAGACTTGCTTTCCTCCAACCACAGTGGTCAGCATATGACCCAGGACCCCATTTTCCCGGACTCAGAGTCCTTTTGTAAATGCAAGAGTGAGAAGGAAAGAGTGAAAAAGGGAGCGGGTAACGTCATTTGAGTGCTTGGATCCAGCTGTATTTGAATTTAGTTCTACCCTTCACTTATCAATTGGGGAAGCCAGTGAATTCCTAGTTCGGGTTAAACTCCTTTGATTTGGGCTTCTGTCACTTTTAGCTAATTCTTCTAATTAGTATGGCTTGGCTTTCAAACCCTTGTACAATCTGATCAAACCTCACTCTCATCTTTTTTCTTTTACTCTCTACTGCTCTCAACATATCTTCCTAATTATAATTTGTACTTTTCTACCTCTGACTTTTTCTTCTGTCATGATGCCTGGGGTTGCTTCTCCTCTTCTTCTTGCTTAAGTATTTTCTTTTCTTTAAAATTCACATTAGATGTTCCCTTCCAAATGAAGTCTTGGAGAAGATAGCCCACACCGGTCTCTTCACCTGTCTAGTATTTGTGATTTGTAATATTTATTTGAAAGTAACCATAAGCCAATCTGTATTATTGCTGCTATCCATCTTTCATGTTGTAGATCAGCATGCTGAAAATGCAAATGCATGTAGGGTCAGGTGTTTGATGTCAATGTATGAGTTGGGCCAGTATAAGAAGTGAGAAGTGGTAACATGGTGAATGGAAGGGTATATATCCTACCTAATGCCATTCTAAGTTAAAAAATTTAAAGACAGTGTTGGCCAAATGAGGCATGCAGGTTGGATCTAGTCCCTGGCAGGCTGTTTGCAACCTCTTTTATTTATTTATAAGCATTTACTTTTTATGTCTTATTTGTCCAAACATATTTCAAGGACACTGAAGCCAGGGACTTTGTGTTTATACATCCTTTATTTCCTGCAATGCCTGCAACACAATAGCTACTCAATATGCAGCTGTTGGTGAATTGATGGTGCTGGCTGTGCTATAAGGTTTATTAGCTATGTTATTTTCCCCACTATCCCCCCACCCCTGGCTCTTAATCTGAAATTATGTCTTAGAGAGGAGAAATCAAGGTTGATTAGTTTGTCTTTCCTCCAGGGGATGATCAACACCACATGCCTTAGGAACATTCCTTTGGAAAAGAGATTTTTAAAAATTTTTAAGGGGACAAAAATAATGTTCATGTTCATGATATGTTTTTTCTGTTCATGTGATCAGTCAGTCACCACATTTTAGTAATAAATGGAAAGAGACCTTACAAATCACGTATTCCAGTCTTCCTACCAATGCAGACGTGCTGTTTGCAACCCCATGACAGATGACTTCTATCTGAGTATTTCCAGGCATTGGAAGTTCAATTCTTTTTTGAGAAAGCCCATTTCTTCATAGAGCAGATTTAATTAGAAAGTCTCTTCTCATCACTAGACAAAATTGACCCTATTATACTTGTATTTATTGTTTTTAGTTCTATATTACAAATATACAACATTTGCTTGTTGCAGACATGCACAGGAATTTAAGAAGACAAATGGAAAGGTAATAAAAAGAACATATCAAGCTGAACTTCTTGTATGACTTGAATTATCATGGCTTCTTAGGAGATCCATGTAGGATATAGAAGAGATAGAAACAGTCACAACTACAAGTTATGCAGTGCTTAAGTTTACACAGCATTTTCAATTCGTAAAGTTGTATGATGCTTATAACTGCAAGCTAATCATTATTATCCTGATTTGTGTTTTTAATACCACTAGTGTCTTTCCAAAGAAGGGAGATATCTTCTGCTACCCCACCCTCCATTAGGAGAGTAGAGTACTTGGGTGAACTCTTCATATTTCTGTCTGCCTTTTATTCTCCTCTCTTTGTGGTAGTCACTCTTAGCCCAAGACTCAGGTGTCACTTATGTGTCTCATAAGTGTCTCCTATTTAGTTTGTATCAGCTTGTTCTGCTTTTATTAAGATAGAAACAGATTGAGATTCTGGTAGAAGCCCATTTTTCTTGATTTTGGATGTCCCCAAATCATCTCTTTGTTTTATTAAGGCCATTTTATTCTTTGGAAGTAATTTACTAATTAGATATAGAAAACTTTATGACAGGTTATAATGTAGTGTGAGATGATGCTTGATAGTTTTAAATTTTATTTAACTAAACCTTTGATCTTATTTATTTTTCTCTGTGTGCCTACAATGTAAGGAGTTGGTGTTAAAAATACTGAGCTGCCCAGTAAAGTTTCCCAAGGTATCTGGAGAGCTTGGGGCAAGGGACTTGTGATACTCCCAGAGAAAAATTAGAGCCCTATTCCCATAGTCATTATCAAAGAGCTACAACCACTTTCACATAAGTAATGTCATAAAATACTGGTTACTGGTTTTTCCTTGACAAATAAAAACGCTGGACTAAACAGTGAAAGGAATAATGACTCAAGTCCTAGTTCACCTTAATAATAAGGATCACACTTAGATGGTGCTTGTTGTGGCTACCCCAAAGACACTGTGGACTTTGTCACCCACCCAAAGTTTGGTTCTGTTGTTGAAACTGATGTCATACATGCACCAAGAGGGGATGAAAAGGTTTACTACTCACAGAATGAGGCTTTCTGGGGAGGACAGGGGAGGCCTGTGAGCACATATAAAAATGGCTTTAGAGAGCAGGGAAGGGCACTGACTTGGCTTTTATTGTGGTTAGGGAATGGAGCTGGGATGAAGGTTCCCTCATATGCCTGGGACTTCCATGTTTGAACTTCCTGCTGACCGCAAGGGAGGGAGCCCTGGGCTTTCTTACCAGCTTGCCCAGCCAGTGGGGAAAAGGGGGAGACAAGGTGTGGAGCTTAAAAGCTGTCAGTAGCCAAATATAAAAACTGGAGTCAGACTTTTTATTACAAAGTTAAGTTGTGTTTTTAGGTAAAATCAAATTTCTCCAGGCAGGTGCACTGTATCTGGGATAAAGAGTTCATGGACACCTTGCTAATTGCCTACATTTTATTTCTTGTGGCTCTTCTCTGCATGGTCCTTGCCATACCCCAGCCTCAACAGAAATATAATAGTTAATCTTAAATTTTGGTCAGACTCTTGCTTCATATATATACATATATGTATATAAGCACACACATATACATATATACATGCATATATGTACACATATATCTGAGATGTCACAAATGTCACTCATATATATATATGAGAAGCAAGTGATTAAAGGCATATATATATGCAGATATACTAATTTAGGAAAACATTATATATATGTTTAAACATATATATGTATATATGTTTAAACAAATGTGTTTGCACTATAGGTAGGTATGTACATATTAGAGGAAATTCAACTTTCTTTTCTTTTCCCTTTAAGATAGGAATGTGTATTGACTTTGCAGAATCATGGCAGCAAGTTGTAAATGATGAATGAACAGCACATCTCTCCCGCTTGAGGAAGTGGGACTGTGGAGAGAGTGTGGACACAGTCTGCCACTTTTTCTACATTGACGTTGTTGGCATGCTTATTTACTAAGGCTGAATTCCTCTGTGATGCAGTTTGGAGAAGTTGGGCATTGGGTGGAATGGGGTCATAGCAGGAACTCTCTCATGTGATTGAAAAGAGCATCATTCACAAGTATGTTCTGTACGTAGCTCAGAATCAAATGCTTTCTGCACTTGTCAGCTTCAGAAACCATAAAGGAGGCATTAAAGGAGAATTATTCTTGTAAAGGGATTATCTGATCCTAGATTCTCAATAGTTATTTTTAGAAAATGCAGATTTGTTGTTTTCTGTGGTTGGTTGTGCTTGCTGACTTTCAGGTTTCTTATCTTTTTAGTGAAAGAAGCTCTGGATAGATTCTGGGCATGGAAGCTCCTTCTCACTCATTCCTTACAGCCAAAAAATATTAAAACTTAAAAAAATTGCTGAAACAGATTATAGCAAGTGATTACAAGCATTTAAAAGTAAAGCTCAGTGCAATCTTACTAATGATTTTAAAATATTGAAATTAGAATCTGTCAGGTGCCAGGTGCCTAAAGAACAGAGCAAATCATAAAATTAGGCGAAGTCTCAGGTAAAATGCACTCCATTTTCAACTAATTCATGCAAGTTAAATGTATCTGCCGGGCTTAGAGATGAATTGTAGTTGAGAGTGCCAACTTCGGAAGTACTCAAGACATCTTGCTTTGCTTTCACATTCAAGGCAAGTCCTTGGCTGACTATTGTTGTTACTTTCACAAAGATTATCTGCCAACAATATCATTCTTGCCAGTGTAAATACAAAATGTGAGAGGCTGTTATAGTCTCTACTATAGCACAGTTTCACCATGATATTTTAAAATCACTGATGTGTTTTTACTTAGCATTGGTATAATGCTTTATGCTGGGAGAATTCTTTGGAATGTCCCTTTGTAATAATTTTCAAGCAACCCAATGAGATAGGTTAGTACTCCTGGCACTGTCGCCCACCTGGTGACACAGGAGCAGAAGTAGGTCACTGGGCTTTGACCAGGTTATATTTTAATATAAGAATGAGAACTGATAGCTCTGGGGTGTTCAGTCTGTGGTTTAGCAAGCTAGCTTATGCTACTACAAGTCTTGTTATGTGTATGAACTCAGGAGAACTGTTAGGTCCCTGAAAGATACATCTTAAACAGGAAGCAAATCAGAGGAATCAATGGAGCTCAACATTCTCTCATGAGATATATTCTTCAACTGATTACCTGCTATAGAGTTGCTTTCCTCCATCACTCCTATTTTATATTTTTAATATAAAATACAGAAGAAAAAATTTCTATGAGAAGTTAGCCATAATTTTCATGGTGCTTCAGAGAAAAAAAAAACCTTCTGAAATATCTGTGGAAGGTCTTCATTTTGACAGCTCAAAGTATTGGATTTGGGAGCTAGAAAGCCAGGAAAGAATTTCTTCAATTTGGAGGCAGTCACAAAAAAGGCTAATAGCAGAGGTGATAAAAATACCCAAAAAAGGGCATTTTGTGGTGCAGATCTTGGTATAATTAGAATACCAAGCAAATTTGGACTGTATAATACAAATAAATGTATATAAATATGTTTTTATATGTATTTATATATATGACCTAGAAGCTTTATTAGGAAATCAATTGTCCATGATAAAACATTTTTAGCTGCTTGGCAAAAAGCCTTGGCCAAACAAGAAAAAAATTCAGATGCTTTTGGTGACAGATGATGTGGAATAACTTTTTATAGTACATGTTCTATCATATGGCACAATTTGCGAATTTTCTCAAGAAAGTGACAGTCAACAGGGCCTGTATTTGTAGGCGGGCTTTATCTGTAAAAATAAAAGAACTAGATTCTGTGAAAGAAAAAATCCACAACTTATTAACATTCAAAATAGAAACAAGTTTCAGTTCTGTTTTAAGGAGGATGAATGAACTGGAGAGTAGTTAATGATGTGCTTCCAAACTTATGAAACATAATTTAGAAAACAAAAATGCAGTTTCATAGTATTTACTGCCAGGGTTAGAAAGTAGTCATAAAGAAATCTCCAGGAAGCCATAAGGCAGGCCGAAAACTTCTAGATGAGATGAAATTTTTTCTTTATTCTCTTTCAAGATTTTTAATTGCAGTAGAGGACTTTCTTTTACATGTCCAACCTCCTTCCTGTCTTGAATTGTCTATTCTTCCTTAGGATGTCTACCCATCCTTCAAGTCTCAGCTTGTATTCAATTTCCTTTATGTAGCCTTCCCCAGTTACCTCATGGGTTAGGGGACCCTCAAAACCATCCTCAGTCTTGATGATTCACTAGAAGGTCTTATAGGATTCAGAAAACATGGTTATATTCATGGTGACAGTTTATTACAGTGAAAGGATCCAGATTAAACTAAGCAAAGGCACAAGGTCTATGGAGTAAAATCCAGGAGAAACCAGGTGCAAACTTCCAGGGTTTCTCTCGCAGGGGAGTCACATGGATGTACTTAACTTTCTCAGCATTGCTGTGTGACAATATGTGCAAAGTGTAGCCAACCAGGGAAGCTCACATGAGCCTTGGCGTCTAGACTTTTTAATTGACCTCAGTTACATAGGCACATATGATTTCAACTATTCAGACTCCAGCCCCCTAGAGCAAAAACAGGTATTCACCATAAATAGCATTGTTAGTAGAAACCATCTGCTCAAACCGGTACTGGATGGCCCAAGACCTCAGGCATACAAAATCCTTCTTATCACGCGGAATATTCCAAAGGCTCAGAGCTCACCTACCAGGAGCCAGCCAAAAGCCAATCCCAAAGCAGGCATTTACTGGGAATGTGCAGGGTTTGAGCAACCCAGGCCTGTTCCGTTACCTCCTTCCCACACAGGCCACACCCCTGGTTCCTTGCCTAGCTTTCTTACTAAAATAATACAACTTTCCGAGCATCTTACTTATATAGCATTTATATAATAGCTGAAACAATAGAATCAGCATGAAGATACTGAACATTTGGAGAAGCCAGTGTAGGGTAGGGATGGACTTGAAGAAACAATGGATCCACCTTATAAGGGCATTAATACATGTGTATTTTTGTACTAATTTAATTGCTGACTTACCCCTTGATCTACCTTTACTCATATCTTGTGATTAACTTGTGCAGAACTATTTGGCATAGCAATAAGTTGATGTTTAGCTAAATCCATTTCTTCCTCAGACCTGTCATTTTTCGTGAGTACATCCTGGGGAGGTTTGAACTCCCTCTTCTAATATGTTTGATCATTAGTATGAATATTATATAAATTATTTATATAAGGTAGTTTAATCTTACTAACAAAGCCAGTCTTTTACCATATTGCAATATAGTAATGGTACAATTCAGTTTTATTACATGAAAAATCAGTAAGAAGTACAGAGGTATCTGTGATGCCTTCCCAACTGAATTGGCCTCTGCCCATATGCCAGATACTATTGTGGGCTGACATCATTACAGTTGGTCATGATTTGGTTATTTGTAGGTTTCAAGCCAGGCAGGGACAAACCCAGTTACCCTGCCTTTGTTCACAGTCTTGTACTGAGACGGGTTTCTTTGTGTGCTCTTATGTAACAGGACTCACCTCCTTCCTATGGGGAAGGCATGGGTATTACTGAGAACAGCCCCTATCCATGCTAACTGTGTGTAGCACATATATAATTCTTAGCTGATCTATTCTTCAGGTGAGCACAGTCGTTATGCATCAGTGCAAATCACAATAGTTCCCAATAACTTCCCTAAGTTTAGAGATCTGTAGGATCGTATACGGGTTCCCCTAGAGCCCCAGCAGCTTGGACAGAGGGCCAAGGTCTCATGGCTGCTTCAGCCTCGATCTGTACTAAAATAGTCAAGGGGCACAGGGTACAAGCCCTTTCCCAGTGCTGGATCCTGGCATTATCTATCATTATTTGTTGAGTCTTCCTCACTCATTTCACTAAAGCCTCATCATCTGGACAAGATGACCTCTATCCCTTGTGTCCTTCCTGGAAAAGAATTTCCTCAAATCTGTTTAGTCTAGTTAATACATCCTTTTCCTCCAAATACTGCTCCTTATTTAAAAGTGAATTTAATTTGTCCCATGATGTCTAGGCTGCTTCCTGTCTCCCCCAAACGCTTTCTGTTTTGTGGGCCAAAAGTTGTTTAATCCATCATGTATTAGTACACCAATATACTAATTAGTACACCATGTATTAGTATACCATTAGTATACCACACATTAGTACAGCATTGTGTACTAGTAGGCTGAGTGCAGTAAGGATACATGTTTTGTATCTCAAAATGTTGGGTCGCTCATGCTAGGGTTAGTTGATAGTTTGAGTATGCCATAAGGCCTCCCATGGACTTCCTTGTCTTAGGTTGTGGCTGCTCCCTAGGGAAATTAGAATTCAGCATATGAAGCCTACTGCTTTATTCTCTTCTGAAACCCATTTGTAAAAAATTCTGTTTTATAGCTTTCCACCAACAAAAATGAGGACAGTAACATTCTTGTAAGAAGCATACTGTGGCATCTCAGAAATGCAGCTGCTACATTTTCTGCATTATCACCAAAGACCTTTCTCAGCATTTGGACATCAAGGTTTACAGTTTCACAGTGATCAGTCTATTGGGAGTTGTACGCTGCATGGCCTGTTGAGGAGTAGCTTCTGGAAACTTCTCCCCAAACAATGTCCTTTATAGTAGCTGCAGCCTGAAAAATAAGAGTCAAAAGATAGTTTACTAGTGTTCCACTCAGCCATCAGCAATTGGTTTCATTCATCATCATATCGTATAACTGCAATACTTCCTGGAGTGAGGCTGCACACATTTGCGGGTTCCATTAGACCTTGTCAGATTCCAAAAGCAGGGGTGGTCTTGGCAGACATGGGTTCATCCTTTTGGGCATCTGGTATGATTTTGCTAAGGGACAATATCTTTCTCTTGCTCTGAACATCTCTGAAATTACCAATTTAATATCCAATAGGGTTTGCCTTAATATATAACCATTTTTTAAATTTCTTACCCCCAGCTACTATTTTTTCTCTACATTTATTTATTTTAATCCAAACTTTCCTATCTTTGGAAGGGACATTAGGTTCCACTACTGTACTAGTCCACATAGTTAACAGGAATGCCTGTCTAGCAAGTATCCCCACTTATTCCATTCCCATTCATATAGAGAAGGGTTACATAGGTACCAAACGATACAGAGAGGCAGTGGGCTATCTCTACTAGGCAATACAGCTCCATGTACTGTCTAGCCCAATTTTGCTTGGTGGAATAAAGGCATTATAAATTGTTTATTCAGAACACACAGTCTCTCATAGAGTTTATATTCAGTAAAACTTCCTGGTTGAGTGATTGATGATTGTTTATGGGATAGTCTGAATGTCTTAGACAACTAATAGAAAATGACTTTTTTCCAACCCCTATCTAAGATGTTCTCTACCTCTTGATCAGATCTTAAGCAGATCATGTAACTGTCTAATTCCTTTTCTATAATAAAGAACAGTCTGTTTTCTGTAATTGTGAGTCCTTCAAATATTAAAAATATGCAGCCTAAATAAAAAATTATTCATCACATGCAAGTGACATCATCTCTACTCTTTGTAGTAAGAAAAAGTACATTCTATATACTTTATTCTTTCCCTTCTTTCTCTTTTTTTTTTCCTGACTTTTGTAGGGGTAGACAATTAGAGGAACAAGGGAATGAAACATTATATAACTGGTGTCTGTCTATTCTGCAGGTGGATGTGATAAGCTGCCTTGTAGGGTCCATGTTGAGTAATTTGAAAGGCCTTCCAAAGACCACCACATTGGACAGTTCCAAAACATTGGTATCACTCTCTTTGGTTAACTAACCTTCTGCAAACCCTCTTATTTTCTGCTCCTTTGCAGTACATCCTGTAGCCTCTTACTGGGAATTCTCATTGTTCCTGCTGGCACCCTCTTGGTTGAAGGCCTGTTTCCCTCTGAGTACTCACTTGGCCCAAGGGAAACATATCATCCTTGCCATACCCCATAGTGGGAGTTCAGACTGACTCACTGCTGCCTTCTCTTTCTGTGTTACTATGGATTGTGGTCTCCCTTCAGAATTTTCCAGAAAAGGGGCTCATGAGTCTCTATGTTCATATATGCCTCACTCTACTGAGGATACATGTCAGGTTTGCTCAAGAACCCTGTTGCTGTATTTTGCCCTGACGACACAGTGAGGTGGGCTAACCAGGTTCTGCATTTCTGCAAGTGTACAGTTTAAGAGTGAGAGGCCAGTCTCCTTTGTTCACTCCCCACTCTCCTTCAGTGTTTCTCCTGATCACCATCCGTTTAGCTTGGAGGAGTAGGTGCACCTTCCACTCCCATTACAAGGCCACCACACTTTCTCTTTAGGCTGCAAACTCCTCTCATTTCTATTGGTGACTGAATTCCCATAGGGAATTCTTTTTTTTTTTTTTTTTTTTTTTCAGACGGAGTCTCACTCAGTCAGTTGGAATTCTTAAGCAGGTTGGAACGAGTAACATCACAGTTACAACATCCAACTCACTGGGTCCTGCAGAAGGTTTGTGCTATTACAAGAGGCTACAGGATGTACTGCAAAGGAGCAGAAAATAATAGAAATAGAAAATTCCTATTAAATAACTATTTTAACATCTTTTACACCAAGTTCGTTCTTGTTCCACAGCAGGGAAGAAAACTGAGGAACAAAATTTTGTTGTCCCT
The DNA here is from genome assembly GCF_029289425.2 of Pan paniscus. Lineage (NCBI taxonomy): Eukaryota > Metazoa > Chordata > Mammalia > Primates > Hominidae > Pan > Pan paniscus. The sequence goes on along the minus strand of NC_073266.2, from coordinate 78,809,599 downwards.
TTAACCTGCATCTCAGATACTAACATTTATAACTGATTTAGAAAAATTGGACATTATTGTATTTGAAAGAAATGGAAAAAGGTCCTAATTCCTTACAGCTTCCTTGGAGATTTCCGGTGGGAGGCCTACTTAATATTACCTTGTCTCAACTTCAATTACTGCAATCATTTTGTGTGCCTATTATGGAATAATCTGTAAGCCAATCCCTGAAGATAAGTGGATTTCAGTCACTTTCATTTTTATAATTGCAATTTTATAATTTCAGGGAGGGAAGTGCTGGATTCAGAGGTCTCCATCATGCCATCCTCTCCAATTTAATTTAGTAACTTGCTTTCTATAATGATGTTAATCAGAGATCTGTGTCTGAATCTAGGGACTTCTCCCACTGAAGCTTGGTTATGTGAAATTTTATCTTTATGTTTTCCATACCTGCACAGATTTTGGGTTGACATAGCTGTCACACTGCTTCTTGCAAGTTTAGGTGCAATGAGAGATTGGAAGCCATGTAAAGAATTAGCATTTGAATCCCTGAGTTTGGTTCATTCATGCCTCAGGAAATGAAGACAGACAAATTCTTCAAGTAACTTGGGTGAAAAGCATTTCGGTCTAAATGAAATATGTAGCTCATTGAAAGCCCCAAATAATAAATGCAATTTTCCCATTCACTTTCAAGATGTTCTGTGCAAAATATCTCAGCTTATCTTTTTCATGGCCAGAGTGTCGACAGAATAGCTACAGGGTTTGCCATAGTGCTTGTTGCCAAGTGCTTAAATGTTATTTTAATAAAAAGCAAATGATCTGCTGTGGAACCATTAGACTACAAGCTTTTGGAGAGCAGACATTGTGTTCTGTTCCTTCTTATGTCTCCATTTCCTAACACACAGTGCCCGCTTGTAGTATGTACTTTATAAATATTTGCTAAACGGAATCAGTCCTCCATACTTACTAAGTGCCAAGCTCTGTTTTGGGCATTTTTTCATGTACTAACTCATGTACATATCACAAAAACATTTTAAAGAAGTTGCTATTATTATCTCCATTTTCTGGCTAAGGAAATGGATACAGAGAGAATTAAGTAACTTTCTCAAGTTACATAGCTAGTAAGCCAGAGCTGGGATTCAAACTGGATAAAATCTAGCAGCTAAAGTCTTAAGTGCAAAACCAACAGCCATGGGCTAATAATGCAATTAATACATAATGAAAAGACCCTTTCAGAATGAACAGAAGATTGAGAGATATGACTGACTTGGAGCAGAAGAAAGATCCTAAGGAGATAGAAGGTACAGAAGAGTCAGATGTTCACATTAAAATAAGTAAACTAGGGGATTAGAGAAGAGAAAACTGAAGAAAAGGAAAAGAATGGCAAGCCCAACAGGCTTAGGAATGAGCTAGCTGATGTTTATTTGAGGAGCCAGGAGGAAATTGTACTTACGAACTATAGTGAGAGGGTAAGGTGGGGCTAGGAACCATCCCCACTCCAACTTTCTGATTTTGTAAGCTTCAGTCACAGCTCAGAGCTGTTGTGTTGGTGGGAAGTCTGCAATGAAGTAGTTAACTCCAATGAATCCAGTTCTTCAATGGAATCTTTTGGCACAACCGGTTTGAGGCCTTCCCTACTCATATAATTCCAGTGATGTAGTCTTAAAATAATTCAAAATGACATTGTTATCTTTTTCAACTGCCATGAAAGGACCAACTACTATAATCTGTCTAATCAAAAACTGCAAGCATTCACCCATTCATTCACCATTCAGCAAATATTTATTGAGTACCCAGGTTAAATACATAAATAACCAAAGCCAGAGGCATACTGGGAAGTTATAGCTCTGCTATGAAAAGGCAGCTACTTCATTTTTTTAGAGCACTTGTTATAATCTGTAAAACTATTTAGGAAATAACTTTTGGGTTCATATAAATCTAGCTCTTAAATCTGTACGAATACCATCCTTGCACAATTTCTGGACCAGTTTTCTGGTACTCTAAGCCAAAGTCTTTTTCTTCTTTACTTTTCTGCTCGTAATTCAACTGCCGTGTTCGTATCTGGATTCATTCTCAAATAGAGACCAGTCTGGATGGGAAACTGCCTGCGGAGGATTCTGTTTAGCCAGGGCTGTGAGTGCTTTGAAATAAAGAAGAAGGGAAGCAAAAATGAAGAGAGAGCTGAAGACATCACTAGGAGAAAAGGATCATGCATGAAGCTGCAGGAAGGAGGCAGGAACATAACTGTCGACGGGTGATGCCCTCAGAAGGCAGGCGGGCTCAAGAAAGAAAGAGAAGCAGCATAGGCAGGAGATACAACAAGGCTCTTAGTGGCTGTGGCCGACTAAGTGTGAGCTCCCAGATGAGGAGGGGCTGCTTCAAGACACTACATGGAGCAGGGAGACACCATCTCGGTCATCTCTTTCTTTCCCCTGCCCTCACCCCGATGCTAACCTCCAACCTGCTCCTCCGAATTGAGCAAGGTTTCTCTAGGTTTGACTAGTGAAAGCCTGTGAGATGTTTAGAGGCTAATCTAAGGCAGGAAATGTATTACTAGTGAAGATAATTTTCATCTGGCAAGCATGTTCCATCTTTCTAGTCACTTATTGCTCTGACAGTTTTTATTGTTTTACTTGTTGTCATATACATTGTTAAACATTAACTATCACTCTTCTAATCCCAGTTGAGTTTCCGCCCATTACTGTCCTCCACCAAGCTTAATAATTCGTCAGTCCTCCATGATCCTGGAAGGCCAGGACAGCCTGTATTTGTATTGAGTACTCCAGGTGATCTTTTCTTACTGTTGTAGCAGCTCATGGGAATCCGAGATGCCATTTGATTCGTCTTCCATCGTTGGGCTAAAGTACTGCCTAGTGTAAGAATCAGCTAACCCCGGTGTGTGTGTGCGTGTGTATGTGTGTGTGCGTGTGTATGTGTGTGTGTGTTGGAAGGGCCTTTTTCATTTCTGGTTTTATTATTCTCTAATTTTATTATCCATACTATTTGTACTGCAGAGGCTATTTTTTTTCAAAGATTTCAATTTCTTTAAAGTGAGATGACATTCTCCACAATTCCCGTCATCATCATTTCTGTACCTATTAAGGGCAATAGCCACCTGGTAGTCCAGTGTCTCACCTTCTACCTGCACCCCATCCCAGTTAACCACAAATGAAAGCCTTAGAAATCCTCACGCCATTGAATGCCAGGAATTGTTACCATTGCTTCAGTAATCCCACTGAGCGACCTCATCTGTTTAAATGCTATTTTTTCCAAATAAAAATTGCCCCCGATGTGGTTTGGATTTGTGTCCCTGCCCAAACCTCATGTCCAGTTGTAATCTCCAATTTTGAGGAAGGGGCCTGGTGGGAGGCGATTGGATCATGGGAGCTAATTTCCCCCTTGCTGGTGATAGCGAACGAGTTCTCACGAGATCTGGTTGTTTAAAAGTGCCTAGCATCCACCCCACTCCCCCAACCCCTTCTCTCTTCCTTCTCCTCCTGCCATGTAAGATGCACGTGCTTCCCCTTTGCCTTCTGCCATGATTGTAAGTTCCTGAGGCCTCCCCAGCCATGCTTCCTGGACAGCCTGCAGAACTGTAAGCCAATTAAACCCCTTTTCTTTAGAAATTACCCAGTCTTAGGTATTCTTTATGGCACTGTGAGAACGGACTAATACACCCCTTTTTGGATCAGAGTGGCTGATTTTCCAGCAAATCACACTCTGGTAAGACTACCATTCTTGTCTACTGAGTAGTAGGGTGGGAATGCAAGCAACCCCAGGCAACAAAGCCATAGACGCTCTCTGTTCTTACCAGAAGCTTTAGTAATTTTTCTAGAGTAAGGACTTTCCTACGTGTTGTCTGCCTTTTCTCTTTCCAGAGCCCTAGAATAGTTGATTTGACAGTTTTGACCAGTTTTACACTTTTTGTTTTTGGTAAATATTTTCCAATCTCTTTACCCCACAACAGCTGGAGGTTCCAATCTCTGCCAAGTATAGTTTTGCCTATTGTTTTATTTTTCATCTTTTTGTCTCACTTTGTCTTAATTTATGTTTTATAAAAATCAAGAATTGAGTTTTCCATTTTGATCTAGTGTTAAAAGATATCTTTTTAGTAAGTGAATTAAACTTATTTACATTTACTCATTTGACACATAAGTTGTATTTGGTCTTATTCCTGTCATTTTATGTAATGTTTTCTGTTTTTATAATATTATTAAAATCTTAACTACATTTCCTGTGGGTCTATTCGTTGTGTTTGGGTGTGTGTCTTGTTTTTTTTTTTTTTTTTTTTTCTTTTTAAATGGCTTTTAAAATAATAGAGATGTTAACTATCTTTCTAATTAAATATTTATATAGTGATACCCATATTCTTACCTTTCTTTAGTCAATATCTATTGACTTCTGGCCAGGCACAGTGGCTCACACCTGTAATCCCAGCACTTTGGGAGGCCAAGGTGGGCGGATTACTTGAGATCAGGAGTTTGAGACCAGGCTGGCTAACATGGTGAAACCCCATCTCTGTTAAAAATACAAAAAATTAGCTGGGTGTGGTGGTGGGCACCTGTAATTCCTGCTATTCAGGAGGCTGAGGCACAAGAATCACTGGAACCCAGGAGGCAGAGGTTGCAGTGAGCCAAGATTGTACCACTGTACCCCAGCCTGGGTGACAGAGCAAGATTCTGTCTCAAAAAAAAAAAAAAAAAAAAAAAGAAAGAAAGAAAGAAAGAAAATAAAAGAAAAATTAAATGTATTGATTTCTACCATGTACCATGAGCACATGTTTTTCCCCTTCTTCTCTCTTTTTGTTACAATTCAATTTTAATTATTTGTATTTTCTTAATGTTTACATTTGTATTGCTAAACTATGCTTATATTTAATCATTTTAATAATAGTATTGAATGAAACCCTTTGACTATAAACCATACAGGTGAGGTAATAAACTTCCTGTATATCAAACCTTTTTACTTCCTTTTTCTCCAAATAGTTGTGTCATTCCTACATTGTAGGGAAATATAACATTTTTTATATTCTTTTATTACCTGGATCCTCACATTTGTTTTAGTCTTAGTTTTATAAAAAAGTCAATTCAATTCTCATTGCCAGTTCTCTTACCTTTTTCCTCCCTAGCATTTCTTGGTTATCTAGTAGAGTACTCTGGAAGAACCCATGAGTGCATATTCCTTGCATATTTGCATGGTCAAACATTTGTCTGTAACTTTGCATCTGAATCTCCTATGAATAGATGCACACCTAATCCTTGACTCACACTGTCTTTTCTTGATTATCTTTTGGTATTGCTCCACTTCTGGCACTGCATGTTTCTGGAGAGAAATTTGAGAATGCTTTGTGCTTTTCCTTTTTGAAAGCAACTTAATCTTTTTGTTTGGCTGCCCAAAGATTCTATTTTTATTTTTGTACTCCAGTAACTTTACCAGGATGTATTTTGTTGTCATCATACTGACAGACACATGGTTGGCCATGTGGAGAACCAGTAAGTTTTAATATGGAGAACCAGGAAGTTTTACTTGAATTATATTTTTAAATATTTATTCTGTTGAATTGTTTTGGTTTTCTTTCAAATCTCCAATTATGCATATTTTGGATTTGCTTTGACTGCTTTCTATAATCATTTTTCTCTAATTCTTTTAAACTTTTCTTTTACTTCCTCTGCATTCTGTTCATTTTTATTATTTTTATCTTTTGTGTCCCAAATAATGCTTTCCATAGGGTCTATTTGTTCATTTTGTTCCTCATAGATACCTTTTCCTTTACCTTTTACTCATTTCTTGAGTTTGGTCAGCTTGTATTTCAATTTCTTCTGTTTTCTCATCACCTTTTTCCTGAGATTTTGCATTTCTATTTTGTAATCTTTCTTTAGAGAGGTGTTGTGTTAGTTTGCTACGGCTGCCATTACAAAGCACCCCAGACTGGGTGATTTAAACAACACAGTTCTGGAGGCTAGAAGTGCAAGATCAAGGTGCTGGCAGGGTCGCTTTCATCTCCTTGTGTCTACACATAATGTCTCCTCTGCACGTGTCTGTGTCCTAATTTCTTCTTATATGGACACGAGTTATATTGGCTTTGGGCTCACCCCATGACCTAATTTAACTTTAGCTCTTTAAGGACTCAATATCCAAATACAGTCACATTCTGAGGTACTGGTGATTAGAATTTCAACATATGAATTTTAGTGGTGCAGGAACACAGTTCAGCCTACAATAAGTGATTACATCATTTAATTATTTTCCTGAATTCTTGACAAAGTACTTAGTTATTTGAGTCTGTTCCTTTTGCAACATTTTGTGGTCAGTATTCTTCATCTAATTGTAAAATTTGCTGTTTCCCTCCGTATTTTTTAAATCATATTTTCATATTGATTCTGTGAGAATTTCTTTTATATTACTCACTGAATAAGTTAAATTTTCCTGGATTATTTCTTTGTATAATGTTTCTGTGTGTGTATGTGTGTGTGTGTGTTTGAGTTGTGAGTGTGTGTGCGTGGTGTGTGTGGCGTGTGTGTGAGTGTAAGTGAATATATGTGAGTGTAGATGAGTGTGTGAGTTGTGTGTGTGTAAGTATGAGTCAGTGTGTGTGAATGTGAGTGTGTGGCATGTGTAAGAGAGAGGGAGTGTGTGTGTGTGTGTGTTATTTCTAGCAGCCTTCCATGCTTCTCAACCCCAAGGCTCTCTCCTGCTTTGCTGCCACAGAGAGACAGCTTTCCACAGCCATGTCTCCCGCAAGAGAATGGTTAGGGCGCTCTCTTCCTCTCTGTGTCTCCAAATAAAATACAATTCATTCAGGAAAGTTTATTTTGTCAGCTTTCTTATTTCCATTTCTGCACCCATGTTTACAAACCAGCTATATAGCTTTTGTGCTTCAGTGGGAGTTTTCCCTTTTAGGAAGTTTATTTTTTTTCCAGTGCTTTATATGGTCTGCCCCATTGGGCTCTTTCAGAATCCTTACTGCTTCCTTTCTTTGTGACCTCCTGTGTGGCTTCTGTTTTATTCTTGCTAATTTGGAAGGACTTTATGTATGTTTATGAGTCAGTTGATTATGTATTTCTGCTAGTTTTAATGAAAGTGGAGTTTTAGTTTTAGTTTTCATTTTCTTTCTTAATTTTTAGGAGGAGAAATGGAAAGGTAATTCTTATTTAGCCATGTTTATATGAGAAGTCAATGAGTGTCTTATTGAGTGGCTACCGTATACCAAATAGATCCCTAAATACTATACATACATTATTTCCCATTTAATTCTCACTCTGCTGATATGAGATAGAGTGACAGATGTTGCAGATTAGCTCTTTTATCTCCATCCTGTATCTCTTTCTGAATGTTATATTGCTGCTATAGCTGGAAAGTTAAAAGCCTACATTTCTCAGACTTCCTTACAATGCAGGTTTGTGTGTGACCTAACTTCTATCAAGCAGATGTCCCTCCATGGTATTGCGAATGCAGACATGAGGTGGAATCCACACTTCTGTTGCTTCTGAAGCAGTGTGATGGAGGCATTTATTGTTTTGCAACAGTGATAACAAGGTGGTTATAGAGAGGCTGAGTGTAGGCATCCATTTTCAGGAGTGTGTTCTGGAAGCCAACAGTTGTGGTAGCAGTTTTAGATCTCTAGATCCTGGTGGAAGTGGTATGGAATTAGCAGTTGAGACAGTGGCTTTGCCATTCTTCTGATTTCAAATTGTGCCAGAGACAGCAACTCCTGTGTCAGTCCAGAACTGCAGTAGGTATTATTCTGGGTATGTTCACTTCACAACTCAGAATGACTCCTCTAGCACTGCCTTATAAATTCTCATAAGGTCCTAATTCCCAGCATTAAATCTCCATCTGATTATGCTGGTTAGGATAGTTTCTGGTGTTTGAAACCAAATCTTGACTAGTTGATACATTTGTCTCTATTTTATTGAGAGGGAAATGTCACCTAACCAGTTAATGATGGAACTAAGATTTAATCCAAATTTGACTCTACAACCTCTACTCCAACTAATATGATTGATCACAGATATCAAATCCATTTATAGGGTTTACTATTGCCGGACACTATTTTGAGCACTTTAAATTTGTTAACATACTAATTTTCACAAGTGTAATAAACCAATTTTTAAAAAATCTCCATTTCACATGTAAGGAACTAACACAGAAAGGCTGAGAAATTTGTCCAAGGCCACACGGGTGTGCTCCAAAGTTCATGTTCCAGTGGCTAGGCTACCTTCATCACAAAAATGAATTTTACCTTTATTTTACATTTTGAGATTTTAAAGTTACTTTTATGATTCAGTCTTAACCTTGTGGTACAGGTGTCAGTTATAAGTTTAATTTTTTACAAATTCTTTAGTTTGGCCACGTTTAAATTCTTCCCACTGGAATGTTCTGAATAGCTCTTTTGTATGTTGCCAATGTAATGGAAATGGCACTGTCACAGAATTATAGAATCTCTGGATTGATTGGAGGAAGACCTGTTAATGATCTAGATCAAGGACAAGAATTCTGTAAAAATTCCTTGCCCATTTATCAGTCAGCCTGGGAGCCTCAGCATTTCCCCAGACAGCCATTCCATCTTCAGCCAGGACCCGTTAGTAAGTCTTCCCAAGACTGATTATAGAACCCCATTCATTCACTCTTGGTAAACACATACCAGCTAGGATTTCTATTTCACAGATGGCTCTTCAGATATTTAAAGATAGTTATCATGCCTCCTGGAATCTTCCCTCTTCTTCTCTTTGGGTGATGTACTTCCTAATTCTGTAATACCTTGTTGGGATTTCAATTGGCCTCTACACACAGAGTGCTATGGATTTGTTTGAACTAAGCAGAGATTTGTTATTTATTTAATTTCTTATATGTCAGCATTTTTAAAAAAATTAGATTCAGAGGTACATGTGCAGGTTTGTTACAAGGGTATATTGCATGATGTTGAGGTTTGGGCTTCTCTTGATCCAATCCCCTAGCTAATACCCAGTAGGAAGTTTTTCAGCCCTTGCCCCACTCCCTCCCTCACACCTTTTGGAGTCCCTAGTGTCTATTGTTCCCATCTTTATGTCCCAGTGTGCCCAATGTTAGCACAAATTTAAAGTTGGATGTGTGGGGCCCAGTGGCACATGCCTATAGTCCTAGCTACTTGGGAGGCTGAGGCAGGAGGATCATTTGAGGCCAGGAGTTTAAGACCAGGCTGGGAAACATAGCAAGATTCTGTCTCAAAAAAACAATAATACAGTTGGGTGTGATTGACAATGCTCAGAGCAGAACCTCATTACCCTTGTTTTGGATGTTGGAACCTGGAGGAGCTTCATTGCGATATTGAATCATGATGAAATTAGAGTCAATTAAATCTGTGATGCCATTTGGCTCATGCTGCCTTTAGGGTTGCCTCTTCTATCCTATATTTCTTTGCAGTTACCTCTCTTTACTCACTCTGTTCTTGCCACACTGGATCTCTCTTGCTGGTTAATATTCCATAGCTACACATCCTTAGGGCCTTTGCACATACTCCCTCTGCCATGTTGGTGTATTCCCCTTCCCTCTGCTCTACTTCCTCTCACTCCTATGCTATGACATATTTCTCTTTGATTATTTATTCCCAGAATACCCTAAAGTTTTGCATATATACACTGCATCCTGTGGGCAGCCTTTCCTGACTTTCTGTTTAGGTTAGGTCTTCCTGAAACACACATCCAAGGTCTCTGAGCTTCTACCTTTATGTACTCATCTCAATCATAATTGTTTTAAATGCATAATTTTCATGCAAGATTAAAAGCTCTATGACCTTTTTATTTACTTTTCTATTCCCACTTTCTGGCATATGTCCAATATGTATATATATTGACTAATTGACAATAATGGACCTTTGATTAATTTTTGTTAAATATCATGTTGATGGTTTCGGCCCACTTAGTCTATCAAGACCTTTGGGATTTAAAACTGTACCACAGAGAATATTTGTCACTATCATTAACAAATTTTGTTAGCATGCCATCTATGTTTTCATTCAATGGATGGTTAGAATCCTGTATCATAATACTAGAGAGCTCCTTTCAGGCCAATGTCAACCCTTCGAATTATGTCCATTCAGAGAAAATTGAATTCAGTTTGCTATATGACCATTCAACTCATATTTCTTTAGTTTGTCTACATGATATCAGGATAGTCATTACTTGCATTTTTGAATTTTGAATAAAAAACTAAACTCAATTTGATTTCCCTGAAATATCTTTTCTAAGCTCTCAAAAATGAGTCTGACTTAATTTAGTAAGTATGTGACCAGTTTCTAGTAGACTTGATTTCTTCTTCTAAGCTCTTGCTAGTTTTTTAATAGAATCTTGCTTACAATTAAACTTTGTAATATACATATGCATAATTTTGCTGAATTGCTCGAGAACAAGAGGAAGACAGCAAAGAATTTTTTAATATACTACAATATAATGATCACTCTCAAGAAATGTATTATTAATATATTATGTAATACACAGTTCACATTCAGATTTATCCACTGCCACATAATGTTTTTCAGAGCACTATCCAAATGAGGTTCATATGTTGCTTTTAGTTGTTGTGCCTTTTTAGTCTCTTTAAGTCTAAAGTAGTTTCCCTGCCTTTTACAGCTTTCATGACACTGGAGAATTTTGGGGAGTTCAGTACAATTATTTTGCAAAATATTTCTGTATATGGATTTATCTGATTGTTCCTTCATGATCAGATTCTGGTGAAACATTTTTGTCAAGAATACTACATAATTGATGTGTCTTTCTAAGTGTATTACATTAGGGAACAGGTGATGTCTCTTTGTCCCATGATGGGTGATTTTAAGTTGATCTCTTGGTTAAAGTGGCTGTCCACCAAGTTTCTCCAGTGTAGAGATACCTTTTCTCCATTGCACTGAGTAAGTACTTTTTGGAATGATATTTTGAGGTCTAATTTTTACAAAAGAATTACCTTTGAGTTCTCTGCAACTTCTGCTTTTTCTGGTTCTTCAAGAATGTTAGTTTTTCACTGTCTATCACAGAGTCACTGGGACCCTGTTCGGTTACTCAATGGGAAGAAGAATTTGAACTCTTATTTAGTGCAGCTATTCCCTAACAACCTCTCCACCAAATATAAACTTCATTTGCCTCTTACCCTCTTACCAATGTTTGGTCAGTGGTTATCAGGTTATCACCCTGAATATCAAACTCCTTTGTGGACCAAATATAAGCAACAGAGTTGAGCAGTTTCTTTTTCTTTCTGTAATCTGTTAAAATTTCACTGTCGGCCTACGTAGTTGTTGCCTCCTAGATGTGTTCAGTTCCATCCCACTCAGCTGTTTCAACAATTGTTTTGTTGCCTCGGTCCTCTGCATACTGACTTGGAAGGCACTTGGATTATTAGAGGCTGCGTTTGGAAATATGTGCTGTGCTTCCCCATGTGAGGCTCGTATTCCAGGTCTTATCCTTCAGACATTGTAGAACCAAGACAAAAATACCAGATTTGTCATTATGTCAGCAGTTGTCATGGGAAGCTGGTTTATTCCTCCTTTTTCCTTTTCTTCTCTTTTGCCTTATATTCAATGACACTATTTAACTAGAATTGTTTTGGAAAGGTCACTCTGACAGTCATTTTTTGCCTTATTGTACTGGGCGGCTCTGTACATGTGACTGTGTTGATCATTCTGTCTTTTTTAAATGTCTCTACTGCCTTAGCTTTCTAGACAGGATACTGTCCTGTGCCACACTGTAATTGTCACTTTTCTCAAAGTATATTGAAGTAACTATTTGTCACTTAAAATATTGGCATCAAATGCATTATTGCATGTATACTTTAAATATTTTTGTTTTACTTGATTATGAAATTGTCTAACAAGGTAAAAGATCTCCAACAATTCATTAGAAACCCTGTATTCCATCAAGGAAAAATTGTACCAGATTTTAAGTTTAGAGTTAAACAGCAAGAAAGGCTTTATTTAAGACTATTGTAATAGGGGAGAGAGACTGAACTCAATTCTGCTGAAACAAAAGGTAGGAGTTTTTAAGCACTAGGGTAAGCTGGTGGAAGAGTCCTGGAGGAACTTAGTGAGAGGGTTAGTCAGTGTGATTATGCCATTGTGTTTACTAATTGACGCTTATCACTTGAAGTTAGCCTCCTACCCTTCCTCAGAGACTGGGAGGAAGAAACACTGTCTTTCTTGATGATTTCATTTCAAAGAGATGGCTCCCAGGTCCTTAAGAAAGACAATCCTGAGTTGTAAAACTGGTAAGAGACTGGAAGAAGATTTATTTACATTTCAAAGGGCCAGAGAAAGAATTTGCAATTACAGGTTTTTAAAAGTAAATGCTTTAAGAAAAGGGAGGTCAGGGCCTACAGTTAGGAAGAAACCTGTCTAAACTTTAGTCAAGCTGAGGGGAGCCTTAAGGCCATCTTGATTAATGCAGAGTAGTAGCTTCTCATATATCTGTCAATGCAAAAATCATCATTGGCTCAGACTTTTGAAACAAGTTCCTGGTTATAGACACAGGCCATGGTGAAAGAAGAGAGCACTCCATCTCCAAGGGAATATTAAAAGTAGAGTCCAGTGGCTTGGGCAGAGACAGAAGGCTTTGTGCTGGAAAGAGAGGAGCCACAATGGCCCAGAAATTCAGTTTGTAATGATTGTGTTTCTGACCCATGGGAGTTTTTAATCTCTCTTCTCTGTGTTACATATACATAGAAAGCCTTTTTATGTTTTTATATCTTCTAATTAATTTAACTCTGAGGCCAAAGTATGTGGGGCCAGGAAAAAGCATAACTATTAATTCTCACATTTAACACCCCCCTCCTCCCCTTGTAACTTCCTTGCTGTCCTTTATGTAGGGCTTTAATATGACTCTCTCGTCTTCGAATCTGTGTTTGGCACTTTTAAATCCTGCTTTGTACTACAAAGCTCCTACACTGCGAATGTAGTTTGATTATTTTAGTTTTCCTTCAGATGACCTTCAAGTGCCTGTAGAGAGAGCTGAAAATGAGTAAATATTTTAAATGGCTTAGGATTTTTATGGTGCTCTTCTATTCTTTTGAAGCCTTGATCTTTATCCTTCTTCCTTTATAAATCTGTGTCTGGTCTTACTCAACAAAATTGTTAATCTCCCTGATTTCTGGAAATCTATCGTTATCTTGAGCATCTGATGGGCATGTAATTGCTCATTGTATTCATTTGGAACCCCAAAGAACAGAGGTTATGCAATTTGTGAATATAATTTACTGTTTCATGATTCTTCATTTCCGCCCAGATGCTGGCTCTTGTCTAAATTCAGAACTTGTCTAAATGCAGATCAATGGGCATTGTAGGGCTTGTTTAATATGAAGAAAGTCTAAAAACCTAATACTGTGATAATTCTCTTCCTCATATTCTGAGGGCACACTGAAGTTCTCTGCGGAATGATGTATCACCCGGTTAGCAAACACGGATTTTTGTCTCAGTCTTCAAGTCACTAGTTGTCAGCTTTTTGTTTAGCGTCTTTGGTTGCAAAGTGGGTGTTCAAAAATCTTTGTTTGAAATTAACACATAAGAGTAAATGTCTGGTCAGGGTGGTGGCTCATGCCTCTAATCCCAGCACTTTGGGAGGCTGAGTTGGGAGGATAGCTTGAGCCCAGGAGTTTGAGACCAGCCTGGGCAACAAAGCAAGACCTTGTCTCTACAAAAAAAAAAAAAAAAAAAGAATAAAAAAAATTAGTTGGGTGTGGTGGCATGTGCCTGCAGTCCCAGCTACTCAGGAGGCTGAGATGGGACTATCCCTTGAGCCTAGGAGTTCAAGACTGCAGTAAACTATGATTGCACCATAGCACTCCAGCCTGAGTTGCAGAGAGAGACCCTGTCTCAAAAAAATAAATAAATCAATAAATAGTAAATACTGAACCAAATGCTTACTTTGCTTATATTAAAAAAGTTTTGGTAGCACTGAGTTATTCAGAAGATGACACAAAATATTTGTGAGCAATTAGTAACCAGCAGATTTTTAAAAACTAGCCTACTACATAAATTGCAGTAATTGTTTGACAGACTTCTCAAGAATAGGAAAACTCATTCAAAGTGCCTCTCTTGCCTGAGAGGGGAGAAACTGGAGACTTTATACCAGGGTCATTAGGAGTAGATTAACTTCGTTGAAGTCTTGCCTATGAGCAAATACCTGGAAAGCTTGAGAACCAGTTAACATTAATTCAGTGCCTACTAAGTAATCTTTACTTACGTTATTTCATTTAATGCTTCCCCAAACCATAATCAGTAGATGTCATCTTTCTTTTACAAATAAATAATTAAGTTTGGGAAGTTAAACAAGTTTTCTCTGATTTATACGGCCAGAATTAGCCAGAACATTTTAGATATTTAATAAATAGCTGTCATGTGTTAAGCTCTACTATCCTAGCTAAGAGCTCTACAAAATTCATTTGTATTAGCTAATATAAATCCACTCCCCACCGGCCAGTGGAAAGAAATATTACGATTCCCATTTTATAGACTTCCAAACTGAACACCAGATAGGACAAAATGACTAACTTAAAATTAAACAGCTGATAAGAGGCAGCTATGATTGACCCCAAGAATAGCAACTCCAGAGCCAAATTCTTTAAAACTGTGCTGACAGTTAGGTGGTGTTTTGGACACTCTCAGTGAAGTGCTTGAAGGAAATGAAGGAAAAGCTCACGGTCAAAACATCTGTATAACATCCTCACACCAGACCATGTATGGGATGGAGGAGTTGGAAATTGGCATGGGGTGGGTGGCAGAGATCTCTGTGCACACAATTCTGCAGGCTGATTTCCCATCAGCAGCTGTTCCTGAGTCTTTGTCCTTAGGCTGGACTGTTTCCAAGGAAACACAAAAAGGTGTTAGAAATTTGGATATAATATTCTGATCTCTATTGTCAAGAAAAAAAATAGAGAACTCCTTCCAGTTATCTGTGCTGCTGAGCCATTGTCTCCTGCAGTTCTAGTACCAATCAAATTGGGTTTTAGGGCAGCTGATCAGTGGGGCTCCCCCAGCTTTGGTGTACTAAAGGAGAGGATTATGTTTCAGGGTCCATTATTATCTGTCTTTGCTTTCTATATCATGCATGTATCATCCAGGTTATTAGCACCTAGGCTGGAATTTGAAAGACTACACTTGATTTGGGCTTGCGGATTTTCTCTCAAGAGAATGAAATTGCTGTGTTAGTAGCGTGTCTGTTTCCCACCAGCACCATTGTTCATTGGAGCCTAAACCATACCTAGCATGATGGCATGGTGGCAAAAAGTATAGATGTTGGCCCCTCACTTCTTGCGTTCAAATTCCAGTGCCTACATGTAACTTTGTGCAGATTATTTAAACCTACAGTGCCTCACTTTCCTTGCCAAAAAAAATAGGGATAGTATAGCGGTAGTGCTTATTCCACAGGGCTCTTATGAGGCTGAATAAGATTATATGTGTACAATGACGAAGTGCTAGTGCTGTCTCATAAATATAATGATCAAATGAGATCATCTTAGGGCTGTATGGAGAAGTAGAATTAATATATAAAATAATTAGAATAAGTATTCCATAAAATATTTATCAAATATTAATTGAACATTTGTGTAAGATATAATGTGGATAAAAATGTTTATATTGTCTGTATCCTGTAGGATATGATAATTCACAAGAAATATAAGTGAAAAATATGTTTAAGACTCATACACATGATAAGAACAAAGTTTTTTGAAAGTGTAGAGGAGGGAGAGAGGAGTTACTTTACACTGGTGCAATGAGGAGAGTGTCATTAAGCAAGATGGAGAGAATTCCAATTGATGATGCTTGGTTTTTGGTGGATGATACAACTGGGAGAGGAAACTACACAGGCAAAAACATGAGATTTATATTTAGGGAATGATTAGATGGCATCCTGCTGCAGAGTACAGACAGTCATGTAGATTAGTACAGAAACCATGACCTTATGAGGATCAAAGACAGAAGTCACAGTATGGTACACAAGGTATGGCTGAACTTCATGGGTACTGGATGCAGAAAACCACCAGGAGCCAAGTGCTCCAGACTATTCTTGCCTAGTCTCTGTTCTTCTGCTCTCTTCTCCTTTCTGCATCATCTAGTTTCTTCTTCTTACTTATCATTTCTTTTCCCTTTACTGCTTCAGCTTGAGTTTGGGGTTGATGTAAACTTGACTTTATCTCATTTTTTTTTCATTATCAACACCTGATGATGTCCACTGCTCAACCTCTGGAAACTCTATATTCACATTCCCTGGAGGAATCTGCTTGGTCATTCCATCTTTTCTCATCAGGGAAGTGCATAGGCCATTGCCAGCCTACAGATTGATTTCCTTTTTTTCCATAGGTTATTGGGGTACAGGTAGTATTTGGTTTCATGAGTAGGTTCTTTAGTGGTGATTTGTGAGATTTTGGTGCACCCATCACCGAGCAGTATACACTGGACCACATTTGTAGTCTTTTGTCTCTCACCCCACTCCACCTCTTCCCTGCAAGTCCCCAAGGTCCATTATATCATTCTTTTGCCTTTGTGTCCTCATAGCTTAGCTCCCGCATATCAGTGAGAAAATACAGTGTTTGGTTTTCCATTCCTGAGTTACTTCACTTAGAATAATAGTCTCCAGTCTCATCCAGATTGCTGCAAATGCCATTAATTCATTCCTTTTTATGGCTGAGTAGTATTCCATCATGTATATATATATACCACAGTTTCTTTATCCACTCGTTGATTAATGGGCATTTGGATTGGTTCCATGATTTTGCAATTGCGAATTGTGCCGCTATAAACGTGTGTACAAGTACCTTTCTTGTATAATGACTCCTTTTCCTCTGGTTAGATACCCAGTAGTGGGATTGCTGGATCAAATGGTAGTTCTACTTTTAGTTCTTTAAGGAATCTCCACACTGTTTTCTATGGTGGCTGTACTAGTTTACATTCCCACCAGCATTGTAGAAGTGTTCCCAGATCACCACATCCACATCAAAATCTACTGCTTTTTGGTTTTTTGATTATAGCCATTTTTGCAGGAGTAAGTTGGTATCACATTGTAGTTTTGATTTGCATTTCCCTGATTATTAGTGATGTTGAGCATTTTTTCATATGTTTTTTGGCCATTTGTATATATTCTTTTGAGAATTGTCTATTAATGTCCTTGGCCCACTTTTTGATGGGATTGTTTGATTTTTTCTTACTAATTTGTTTAGTTCATTGTAGATTCTGGTATTAATCCTTTGTCAGATATGTAGATTGTGAAGACTTTTTCCCACTCTGTGGGTTGTCTGTTTACTCTGCTGACTGTTCCTTTTGCCATGCAAAAGCTCTTTAGTTTAATTAAGACCCAGCTATTTATCTTTGTTTTTGTTGCATTTGCTTTTGGGTTCTTGGACATGAAATACTTGCCTAAGCCAATGTCTAGAAGGGTTGTTCCAATGTTATCTTCTAGAATTTTTATAGTTTTAGGTCCTAGATTTAGGTCCTTAATCCATCTGGAGTTGATTTCTGTATAAGGTGAGAGATGAAGATCTAGTTTCATTCTCCTACATGTGGCTAGTCAATTATCTCAGCACCATTTGTTGAAAAGCATGTTATTTCCTCACTTTATGTTTTCATTTGCTTTGTCAAGGATCAGTTGGCTGTAGGTATTTGGGTTTATTTCTGGGTTCTCCATTCTGTTCCATTGGTCTATGTGACTTTTTAAAATATAATTTAAGTTCTGTGATACATGTGCAGAACGTGCAGGTTTGTTGCATAGGTATACATGTGCCATGGTGGTTTGCTGCACCCATCAATACCAGTACCATGCTGTTTGGTGACTATGGCCTTATAGTATAGTTTGAAATCGGGTAGTGTGAGCCTCCAGATTAGTTCCTTTTCCTTAGTCTTGCTTTGGCTATGTGGGCTCTTTTTTGGTTTCATATTAATTTTAGAATTGTTTTTTCTAATTCTGTGAAGAATGATGGTGGTATTTTGATGGGAATTGCATTGAATTTGTGGATTGCTTTTGGCAATATGATCATTTTCACGATATTTATTCTACCCATCCATGAACATGAGATGTGTTTCCATTTGTTTGTGTCATCTATGATTTCTTTCAGTAGTGTTCCATAGTTTTCTTTGTAGAGGTCTTTCACCTTCTTGGTTAGGTATATTCCTAAGTTATTTTTTTTTTTTTGCAGCTATTATAAAAGGGGTTGAGTTTTTTATTTCATTCTCCACTTGGTCGCCATTGGTGTAAAGAAGTGTTTGGTTTTCCATTCCTGAGTTACTTCACTTAGAATAATAGTCTCCAATCTCATCCAGGTTGCTGTGAATGCCATTAATTCATTCCTTTTTATGGCTGAGTAGTATTCCATCATTTATATTATATTATATTATATTATATTATATTATATTATATTATATTATATATGATTCCATCTACTAATTTGTGTACATTAATCTTGTATCCAGAAACTTTGCTGAATTCTTTTATCAGCTCTGGGAGCTTTCTGGAGGAGTCTTTAGGGTTTTCAAGGTAAACAATCATATCGTCAGCAAATAGTGACAGTTTGACTTCCTCTTTACTAATTTGGATGCCCCTTTATTTCTTTCTCTTGTCTGATTGCTCTGGCTAGAACTTCTAGTGCTGTGTTGTAGAGGAGTAGTGAGAGTGGGCATCCTTGTCTTGTTCCAGTTCTCAGAGGAAATGCTTTTAACTTTTCCCCATTCAGTATTTTGTTGGGTTTGTCATAGATGGCTTTTATTACATTGAGGTATGTCCTTTGTATGCCAATTTTGCTGAGAGTTTTAATCATAAAGCAATGTTGGATTTTGTCTAATGCTTTTTCTGCATCTATTGAGATGATCCTGTGATTTTTGTTTTTAATTCTTTTTATGTGGTGTGTCACATTTATTGACTTGCATATTTGAAACCACCCCTGCATCTCTGGTATGAAACTCACTTGAACATGGTAGATTATCTTTTTGATATGTTGTTGGATTCGGTTAGCTAGTATTTTGTTAACAATTTTAGCAACTATGTTCATCAGAGATATTGGTCTATAGTTTTCTTTTTTGGTTATGTCCTTTCCTGATTTTGGTATTAGGGTGATGCTGGCTTCATAGAATGAGTTAGGGAGGGTTCCTTCTTTCTCTATCTTGTGGAATAGTGTCAAAAGGATTCATACTAATTCTTCTTTAAGTGTCTGGTAGAATTCTTCTGTGAATCTGTCTGGTCCTGGACATTTTTTGTTGGTAATTTTTTAATTACCATTTCAGTTTCGCTGCTTGTTATTGGTCTGTTCAGGGTATCTAATTCTTCCTGAGTTAAGCTAGGAGGGTTGTATTTTTCCAGGAATTTACCCATGTCTTCTAAGTTTTTTAGTTTATGTGCATAAAGGTGTTCATATTAGCCTTGAATGATCTTTTATATTTCAGTAGTGTCAGTTGTAATATCTCCCATTTTGTTTGTTTGGATTTTCCCTCTTCTTTTCTTGGTTAATCTTGCTAGTAGTCTATCAATTTCATATATCTTTTCAAAGAACGAGCTTTTTGTTTCATTTATCTTTTGAATTTTTTTTTCGTTTCAATTTCATTTAGTTCTGCTTTGATTTTATTTATTTCCTTTCTTCAGTTGGGTTTGGGTTTGGTTTGTTTTTGTTTCTCTACTTCCTTGAATTGTTACCTTATAATATCAGCTTGTGCTCTGTCAATCCCTTTGATGTAGGTGTTTAGGGCTATGAACTTTCCCCTTAGCACTCCCTTTGCTGTATCCCAGAGGTTTTGATAAGTTGTGTCATTATTGTTCAGTTTGAAGAATTTTTAAATTTTCATCCTGATTTTGTTTTTGACCCAATGATCATTCAGGAGCAGGTTATTTAATTTTCATGTATTTGCATGATTTTGAAGATTCCTTTTGGAGTTTATTTCCAGTTTTATTCCACTGTGGTCTGAGAGGGTGCATGATATAATTACAGTTGTTTAAAATTTACTGAGGCTTGTTTCATGGCCTATCATATGGTCTCACTTGGAGAAAGTTTCATGCTTTGTTGAATAGAATGTGTACTCCGCAGTTGTTGGATGAAATGTTCTGTATATATATGTTAAGTCCATTGGCTACAGGATATAGTTTAAATCCATTGTTTCTTTGTGGACTTTCTGTCTTGCTGACCTGTCTAGTGCTGTCAGTGGAGTATTAAAATCCCCATTATTATTGCGTTGCTGTCTATCTCATTTCTTAGGTCCCTTAGCGATTGTTTTATAAATTTAGGAGCTCCAGTGTTAGGTGCATCCATGTTTAGGATTGTGATACTTCCCTGTTAGACAAGGCCTTTTACTATTATATAATGTCCCTCTTGTCTCTTAACTGCTGTTGCTTTAAAGTTTGTTTTGTCTGATGTAAGAATAGCTACTCCTGCTTGCTTTTGGTGTCCATTTGCATGAAATGCCTTTTTCCACTGCTTTACTTTAAGTTTATGTAAGTCCTTATGTGTTAGGTGAGTCTCCCAAAGGCAGCAGATAGTTGGTTGGTAAGTTCCTATCTATTCTGCAGTTCTGTATCTTTTAAGTGGAGCATTTAGGCCATTCACATTAAATGTTAATATTGAGATGTGAGGTACCATTGCATTCATTGTGCTATCTGTTGCCTGTGTACCTTGGTTTTTTTGTTTTTGCTTTTTAAATTGTATTTTTGTTTTATAGGTTCTCTGTGATTTATACTTTAAAGAGGTTCTGTTTTTATGTTTTTCCAGGATTTGTTTCAAGATTTAGAGCTCTTTTTAGCAGTTCTTGTAGTAGTGGCTTTGTAGTGGCAAATTCCCTCAGCATTTGTTTGCCTGGATACAAAATTGTTGGCTGATAATTGTTTTGTTTGAGGAGGCTGAAGATAGGGCCCCAATTCCTTCTAGCTTATAGGGTTTCTGCTGAGAATTCTGCTGTTAATTTGATTGGTTTTCCTTTATAGGTTACCTGGTGTTTTTGTCTCACAGCTCTTAAGATTCTTTCCTTCATCTTAACTTTAGATAATCTGATGACAATGTGCCTAGGTAATGATCTTTTTGCAATGAATTTCCCAGGTGTTCTTTGTGCTTCTTGTATGTGGATATCCAGGTCTCTAGCAATGCCAGGGAAGTTTTCCTCGATTACTCCCCCAAATATTGTAGCAGGACGAGCTGCAGACAAAACTCCTCAGACACAGAGTTAAAGAAGGAAGAGGTTTATTTGGCTGGGAGCGTCAGCAAGACTCCTGTCTCAAGAGCCGAGCTCCCCGAGTGAGCAATTCCTGTCCCGTTTAAGGACTCACAACTCTAAGGGGGTCTGCATGAGAGGGTCGTGATCGATTGAGCAAGCAGGGGGTACGTGACTGGGGGCTGCATGCACTGGAATCCGAACGAAACAGAACAGGACAGGGATTTTCACAGTGCTTTTCCATACAATGTGTGGAATCTATGGATAACATAACCGGTTAGGTCAGGGGTCGATCTTTAACTACCAGGTCCAGGGCACGGCACCGGGCTGTCTGCCTGTGGATTTCATTTCTGCCTTTTAGTTTTTACTTCTTTTAATTTGGAGGCAAAAATTGGGCATAAGACAGTATGAGGGGTGGTCTCCTCCCTTAATATGTTTTCCAAACTTTTAGATTTCTCTCATTCCTCAGGTACACTGATTATTCTTAGGTTTGGTTGTTTAACATAATCCCAGATTTCTTGGAACTTTGTTCATATTTTCTTAGTCTTTGTTGTATTGGGTTAATTCAAAGACTTTGTCTTTGAGCTCTGAATTTGTTTCTTCTATTTGTTCAATTCTATTGCTGAGACTTTCCAGAGCATCTTGCATTTCTATAAGTGTGTTCAATGGTTCAATGGTTCAATGGTTCCTGAAGTTTTGATTGTTTTTTCTTTATGCTATCTATTTCCTTGAATATTTCTCCCTTCACTTCTTGAATCGTTTTTTTGGATTTCTTTGCATTGGGCTTTACCTTTCTCTGGTGCCTCCCTGATTAGCTTAATAACTAATCTCTTGAATTCTTTTTCAGGTAAATCAGGGATTACTTCTTGGTTTAGATCCATTGCTGGTGAGCTAGTGTGATTTTTTTAGGGGATGTTAAAGAGCCTTGTTTTGTCATATTACCAGAGTTGGTCTTCTGGTTCCTTCTCATTGGGGTAGGCTCTGTCAGAGGGAAGGTCTAGGGCTGAAGGCTGTTCTTCAGATTCTTTTGTACCATGTGGTGCTCCCTTGATGTAGTACCCTCTCCCTTTTCCTATGGATGTGGCTTCCTGTGAGCCAAGCTGCAGTGATTGTTATCTCTCTTCTGGGTGTAGCCACCCAGCATGTCTACCTGGTTCTGGGCTGGTACTGGGGGTTGTCTGCACAGCGTCTTGTGATGTGAACCATCTATGGGTCTCTCAGCCGTGGATACCAGCACCTGTTCTGGGGGATGTGGCCGGGGGTGAAATGGACTCTTTGAGTGTTCTTAGCTTTGGTAGTTTAATGTTCTATTTTTGTTCTGCTTGGCCTCCTTCCAGGAGGTGGCACTTTCCAGACAGCATCAGCTGTGGTAGTATGGAGAGAAACTGGTGGTGGGCAGGGCCCTAGAACTTCCAAGATTATGTGCCCTTTGTCTTCAGCTACCAGGGTTGGTAGGGAAGACCCATCAGGTTGGGGCAGGGTTCGGCATGTCTGAGCTCAGACTTTCCTTGGGTGGGTCTTGCTGAAGCTACTGTGGGGGATGGGGGAGAGGTTCCCAGGTCAATGGAGTTGTGTACCTTGGAGGGTTATGGCTGCCTCTGCTGAGTCATGCAGGTTGTCAGGGAAATGGGAGAAAGCCAGCAGTTACAGGCCTCATCCAGCTCCCACACAATCCAAAGGGGTGGTCTCACTCAAACCATGCCCCCCATTAGCCCCAAGTCTGTTTCCAGGCAGTGAGTGAGCAGGGCTTGAGAACCTGCCCCAGGCTACCCACCTCCCAGCTGCATAATAAAAGGGCTTTGGTTCCTGTCCCTCCCTTGGAGTCTGCATGCAGGATTCGCGCCCTCCTGAGTTCTGGCTGGGAGGCTTCTCACCCGGTTCAAACTGTTACAAAGTTCAGCTGGAGACCTCCTTCTCTCTGTGGCAATTTCCCCATGCCTCTGGGCACCCTTTCGAAGGATCCCTGTGGTGTCAGCAGGAATGGCCTGCTTGGGGACCCAGTGAGCTCCCAGGGCCTTTCCCGCTGCTTCCTCTACCCCTATATTTAACTCTGCTCTCTAAATTGACTCAGCTTCAGGCAAGGTCGAAAACTTCTGCAAACTAGACCTTCAGTTTCCCCAGTAGGGGTGTGTGTTTTGGAGCAGAGGATCTCTCTTTCCCACTTCTGTAGTTTGGGCACTCAGTATTTGGGGTGTCTCCCAGGTCCTACAGGAGCAGTCCTTTTCCTTCAGAGGGTCTGTGGGCCCTCTTGGGATTCCTGGTTTGTTCTTGCAGTCATTCTTGCAGTCATTCTGGAGCTAAAATTCACTATGGGAGCCTCTGTACGCTGCTCTGTCCATTTGAGTTGGAGCTGCAATCTAGTCCTGCCTCCCATCTGCCATGATGATCCAAAAACAGCTTGATTTCTTTGGGTCAGGTCTGATGAGTTGTCACTAGAGGTGTCAGCATCATGTGATATAAAATATAACTTCCTAAGCATCAAGAGTGGTTTCCCCTAGAACTGAAGTGGGCATGACAAGATGCCAAGGCTTGCTCAGGTAGTATACTCAGGTAAGTTATTAGGGCTGGAGATAGTCGTTTGAATAAATCACAGAGTGATGTCACTGGAAGTCATGAGAATGAATGGTATCTCTGAAAAAATAAAAAAGAAGTGCAGATAACATTTTGAGAATAGCCACATTTGAGGAGTGACAAGACACATGGGTTTGAGTGTACAAGCTAAAGTAATGTTACAAAGGCATCTACCATCCATGCACAGTGGATGGAGAGGACACAGGGAAGCTCTAACTACCCCTGCAACTGCGTGGCAGGGAGAGAAAACACAACTGGACATGCTGGTGAGTTTCAACCAATGAGGAGTGAAGAAGCCAGCAGATCTACTTCTCGTCCTTCTTCCCCATCAAAGACTATTTTAAGAAATAGTAGTTTTATAGGCTCTATGGAGACAGACAACCTGTGAGATCAGGCAACCAGCTATGTTTGTTGTGAAGTTGTGGCCTATTTAGAAACATACCTTCATGTTTTTGCTCTCACTCATTTCCCCCATCACTTCTCCTTTTCCCATATTCTTGTTTCCTGGGGTTCCTCTGCCTCTCAAAGCATTAGCTAATAAGTTTTTCTTAGGGCTTAGTTTTCAAGGGAGCCTGGGATAAAACACCTTCATTGAATATACTAACCATTGCTCACAGCACACTGGGCATCTACAGCAAATCAGTTAAATTCAAGTGGGGTGGTTCTCAAAGAGTGATCCCTGGCCCAGCACCTGCAGAATCAGCATCACTTGGGGATTTGTTAGAAATGCAAGTTCTCAGGCCTCACCCTATACCTACCAAATTAGAAATGCTGGCTGACTTTGATGCACACTAATTAATGCATGAAATCCATTGATCTAGTCCAAGTGTTGTCCAACTCATATTTATGGACTAGCTGCTTATTTTTTATAACAAAATGGTTTATTGGAATGCAGCCACACCCATTCATTTACTTAGAGCCTATGGCTGCTTTTATATCACAAGGCAGAGTTGAGTGGTTGACAGAATAAAGGATTTATGATATGGCTCTTTAAGAAAATATTTGCCAACTCCTACTCTAGTGCAACCCTGCACTGCTGCTCCCCACAGGTGAGTCATATTCTTACCAAGAGTCAGTGGTTTTCTTACCCAAACCTGTGTGTACCAGTTACTCTTGTTATTGCTATCATTTAACCTAATTGAACCTACCTCAACCAATGCCCTATGAATTCAATAAGGAAATAGGGATTTTGGATTTTATTTTTATGGAAACTAAGTTGAGTGTTTTGAAGAGGCTTGAGGTAAGTAACTAAAATGTATTGCTATAAAACTAGGTGTGTGCTATAATTTTATATATTTTATATAGCTATAAAATACTAGAAGGAAATAATAGAAGTCAAGAAATGGGCCAGGCACGGTGGCTTACACCTGTAATCCCAGCACTCTGAGAGGCCAAGGCGGGTGGATCACTTGAGGTCAGGAGTTTGAGACCAGCCTGGCCAACATGGTGAAACCCCGTCTCTACTAAAAATACAAAAATTAGCCAGGCATGGCAGTGCATGCCTGTAATCCCACCTACTTGGGAGGTTGAGGCAGGAGAATCACTGAACCCAGCAGGCAGAGGTTGCAGTGAGCTGAGATTGTGCCACAGCACTCCAGCCTGGGCAACAGAGTAAGACTGGGTCTCAAAAACAAAAAAATTAAAAAAAAAAAAAGAAAGGATTTGCATTCATTTTGTATTTAGGTTCTGACTCCACTTTAAAGAAACTCAAACTGGGAATTGCAGGGAATACATTAGGAGTGTAGCTTGGGAAAGAATGGTCTATTAGAATAATCAGAAGAAGCATACTAAAATAAAAGCCCCATAAAGACTGGTGAATAAGTAAATGTTATCCCCATTGAAGTTAAAGAGAGATGTGGATTGCTTCCATTGTTTTTGTGATTTCAGCTTTAAATAATTTTCTTGATTAGCTGGTCAGGATGCTGACTGAGGCTCGTAAAAGGGCATCTTTTAGGTATATGAAAGTAGATGTCTCTGTGTCATGCCTGAATATACCTATAGGTGTATTAGGGTCTGCATATCATCAGGATATATGGAAATTTCTCAAATGTATTTTTTTAACCTATGCATCAGAATCACCTTAATAAAATGGAGAAGCTTGGAGAGATTCCAAGGAATCTTAATTTTAATGGCCCCCATGTGATTTTTATATATGCAGAAGAATCAGTAGTACAGAATAATCACCTATTTAATTATTTACATTCAAGTCATTAAATAAAATGCAACCCAACTCAAGGGATTATATAAAATCAGCTAATGCTTTTCCTAATGTCTTCCATTAAAATATGTTATTGCATATTTACAGCCATCTTTAAATTCCTTCCATACGAAATGATAGATAAATAGGTAGATACGTTTTAGACTTGCTCCTATTTACTATATGAAAGCTTCCATCAGACAGCAATCAGGTTTTTTAGTAGTTAGTGGAGTCCCAGAGTTGAACCATCAAAATCTCAAAGCTGTAAATGTATAAAGTATAAAATCGAGTATGGATGTATATGTGAATGTACATATGAATGTATAATAGAATGTTAACTTTTAAATCTTGTCCAAGACACTGAAATAGAATAGATGCGAAATTTAAAAGTGAGATGCCAAACTCCAAGAGGAAATTTCAATGTCAGTGACTGAGAACTGGTGAGATGGCTCAGAAATTCACAAAAGACAGAGATGCCTTCCTGCATGGACCCCATTGGAGAGTCTGGCTGCTTTCCTGTACTGCAGGTGGAGAGCTGAGAGGGGCCTCTTGAAAAGCCCAGTTTCCTGGAGCTGGGGACATGAGGTCTAGTGCCTGATTTCACTTTGTGAAAGCTAAAACAGCATGGCCTGTGGTGGGAGGAGCAGGTGGGAAGAGACTGAGAGCAGAGGAGAAAGGGAGGCGTGGGCAGGGTGGGGTGGGGAGAGAGAAAGGAGAGCAGAGACCTAGAGTTAACTCCCTTTTGCCATGGGAGTGTTCCCTCAAGACTCCATCTTGGCCCCTTCTGGGAGGTGAGCAACCTTCGTGAAGCCTTAGCAGGTCCTGGCAGGGAGGACTGTCAGGCAGGGGACTCCAGTGAAAGCCTGTTAGTGCAGTGGACAGACACCAGGAGAAGGGAGCCTCGGTCAGAGTGTTACTGGTGGAAAATATCCAAGTTACCCCACGTTACCTGCAGCCTATCCAAAGAAACTTTAGAAAAGAAAAAATAAGGCATACTTTAATTGCATTCATCCTGTGTCTGGTCAGCATGCCAATCAAACATGTATGTGGGTGCTGGTCCCCAAGCACAGTGGCAAAATAAAGATACTCACAAAGCAGCTTAAGTACTAACTCCCTCAAAATTTGGAGGGCAGGTTTCGGAGGCATTTGGCCATGATGCTGTCACCTAAGTATTTTTACCAAATCACTCGAAGAAAAACCTGAGGAAAAAGCTTCTCTGTAGCAATTGTGCTGTGAAACTGTCTTTATGATCACCTTGGAGGGCAGATGCAATCAATTCTCTGCCTGAGATGGTCTTTAACTAAAGGTCAAACAAATTTTCCTACATGCCCAAGGGAGAAATATTTAAAAACCCAAATAATTGCCCCATGATGTCACAGGTGTTATTTTTAGCGTTTATGAGCTTACCTCATTTTCCTGAACTTAACACTATATGAATTTCTATTTTATATAATGTCGGATGCTGTGATATTATGTTTTACTGTAATCCAAGTATTCAAATTACATTAAAATATTCATGCACCTACAAGTCATGTTAATTGCCTCTGCTGCATATTTCCTGTTTCTTGCTCCAGATTTAGTTTCTACCCTTTTTTGCTCAGCTCTGAGGGTATGTCTCAATGGGTTCCTTTGTTTTCTGGCTTTTGGGTATAGGTCACAGTTAAATCTGAGTAAGGTAACAGCATTTTCCTCAGCCTTTTTCCTAAGGAGGTACCCAGGCTGGCTGCTCCCTGACTTAGGGAACCTGGTCCTGACTGGGCCTCTCCTCATAGCCCAGAGATGATCACTGCAGCCTGCTTTAATGGGATTCACTGTTATTCCTGTGCCTCTCACACGGGTGTATGCATTTATTCAACTTTCCTCAAATGACCCAAACTGAAAGTCCCATCTGTTTCTTGCCAAGCCCCTGACCGATGATTTGCCTGTTCTGTTTGTCATTTCGCACGTACTATAATGGATATTTAAGATATAATTTTTATAGAAAGAAAAGGATCATAAGAATTGTTGGGTTTACTTTCCTTTTATTCTTTGCTAGCTTTAATATTATGATTTGAGAAGACCTGTTTCTTACTTGATCCCAGATTTCTACTATTTTCCCCCAACTTAACCTTGAATTGGGGCAAAAGCTCTAAATGCTACAGGATAACTTGGGAGAGGCGAGGAGGTGAGGAGAACGATGGGTGAGGCTCGGGACCCTCTGCCTCAGCTTCCTCCAGAACCGCTCCCTTTTCATTTGTCTCTTGGCTGAGCTTCTTTGTAAGAATAAATTTGTAAGTTTCATAAAAGAATTCTAGTGTTTAAAATGTGTGAAAATCAGTAGTAGGTTAAGGCATGAAATATTCCCTTTGAAGTGTAAATCAGTCATCTGAAAGGGCTAGTACCTTATTGGTCATTACCAATTAATCAGAATCATTCTCAAATGGGGCTTAGCAGAGCAGTGCTTACAGTTCAGATGAAGGCCTTGGTCTTTGTAGAGACTCAAGAAGGTGACATGGTCATACTCAGGAGAAAAGCTGCAAAGATGAGGAATGGATTCTCTGTATGAAGACAAAAAGATTATTTATTTATTTATTTATTTATTTATTTTTTGAGATGGAATCTTGCTCTGTCACCCAGGCTGGAGTGCAGTGGCACAATCTCAGTTCACTGCAACCTCTGCCTCTCGGGTTCATGTGATTCTCCTGCCTCAGCCTCCTGAATAGCTGGGATTACAGGTGTGCAGCACTACGCCTGGCTAATTTTTGTATTTTTTTTTTAGTAGACATGGGGTTTCGCCATGTTGATCAGGCTGATCTCAAACTCCTGACCTCAAGTGATCCACCCACCTCGGCCTCCCAAAGTTCTGGGATTACAGGCATGAACCACTGCGCCTGGCTGAAACAAAGATTTTACACCCATTTTTTTCTAACTTTGAGTCTGGCCAGCCTGTCTGAAGACAATGAGTTGTGTCATCATGTCTCAAGCAGAAAAAATGTTTGATGCCTGATGCTTGGCAGTTTGTTATGAAGAAAGAGATTGTGGTGAAAGAGCTCGTTATTATCTGGGGCTGCCCCTTAGTTGTTCATGTCTGAGATCTGGGAATGATCCCTTAGGCATCCTTCTCCCTTGGTCCACACACCCCATTTGTCACCAGGCTTATGGATACTCCTTTTGAATATCTCTTAATAAATACTGCTGCTTCTCTTCACATTATTTCGTCTGCCTTGGGCACTCTTCTTTCTACTTGTCTCTTGGCTCAACACTTCAGGAATTAGCTTTAAGGTTACATCTTCAGAGAAGTCTTCCTTAACCTTCTCATCTAAACAAGTTCCCCATTATGCTCTCTTACCATATTCTTTAGTTTTTCTTCATAGCTCTTGACATGATTTTAATTATAATTTTGTTTTGGTGGCTACAGGTTTAGTTTGTGATTCTCTGGATATTTTCACCTTAGGAAGTGTGACTCTCCTGGTCATCCTCATGTTCTTGGCATTTAGAATAGTGCTTGTATGTAGAAGGGACTCAGGACATTGGTTTTTTTTTGTTTGTTTTTCGTTTTTTTTGAGACAGAGTCTCCCTCTGTCACCCAGGCTGGAGTGCAGTGGCGCAGTCTTGGCTCACTGCAACCTCTGCCTCCAGTGTTCAAACGATTCTCCTGCCTCCGCCTCCCAAGTAGCTGGGGTAACAGGTGCCTGCCACCATGCCCAGCTAATTTTTTTGGTATTTTTAGTAGAGACAGGGATTCACCATGTTGACCAGGCTGGCCTCAAACTCCTGACCTCAGATGACCTTCCCACCTTGGCCTCCCAAAGTGCTGGGATTATAGGTGTGAGCCACTGCGCCCGGCCTCAGGACATTTTTATTAAGTGATGGATTAATCTTGACCCCTTTCCTCTCAATGCAAACACCCAGATTTGCTTCTAGATTAGTTGGCTCTCTCTTCTATTTCTCTCAAATACCTCTCCTTCTTGATGTCTCTACTGCCACTAATCTAGTTTATGCTCCATCATCTCTCACCTGGACAACTGCAACTGATTTTACACCAGACTCCCTGAGTCTACGTTCTCTACACCGCAGCTAAGGTGCCATTTTTCTCTTGCTTAAAACCCCTTAAAGCTCACATTGCCCTTAGTAGGAAGCCTAAACTCTTTAACAGGCTGAAGACCTTTCTGGATTTGACACCTGCTTATCAGCCACATATTCAGGTTTCTTTTCTCCAGACATATTGGACTGATTGGACTGTCTTCTAGATCTTTGGCTGCTTTTTTTCTTTTTCACTTTCTGAATGCGTGCACAGGCTATTTTTCAAAGCCTGAAATCCTCCTTCCTTCACTTCTTCTCTCTCTCTCCCTACCTTCATTTTCCTGGTTGATCCTCACTCTTCCTGCATGCTTTTCTTAGATGTCACTTATTTGGGAAACCTTCTTTGGCCCCAGGCCTTATGCCTGGGCTTTGCTGTCCCCTCTTTGGCTCTGAGTTCCCTATCTCAGCGCTTTTACCCTGTCTTCATTTACCTGTCGTCTGGTCTCTGTCTGTCACTAGATAGTAAACTCTTGGAGAGCAGGAACCATGTTGGCCTTATGCACATGGAATACTTCCAAGCGTTGAGTACGCAGGAAGGTCCTAATCTATGCTTGTTGAATGAATGAATGAATGAATGAATGAATGAATGATTTTGGTGAACATGGGCTAGGGTGTTGTTTTAGAGATAATAAAAGCAGAAAAGTTGTGACTGCTATTGAAATATTTCTTTTTTTCTCTCCACATTTTTCCTTCCTATCTTTTCGGGCAGGTATCAATACCTTGTAGTTTCTTACCTCAGGAAAAGCTTAAAGTGAGTGAACAGAAAGCAGAAACTGCTTGAAACCAAAGGCTTTTCTTATTTTTCTAGATGCCAAAGCTCTTTGAAGAAATGATGCCACATATCTCTAAGAAGGAGGATTGAGAGGGGTATTCTTTGTAGGGTAGTAAGAGAGGAAGGGAGAGATTTTTTTCCAAAGTGGATAAATGGTAGACATCTGTGAGTTCTAAGAGCAGGAGTCACTTCTTGACAAAGCCATGAGGAAATGGCA
Source organism: Pan paniscus (assembly GCF_029289425.2). Lineage (NCBI taxonomy): Eukaryota > Metazoa > Chordata > Mammalia > Primates > Hominidae > Pan > Pan paniscus. The sequence continues at coordinate 78,778,665 of NC_073266.2, read as the reverse complement.
AGATATGAGATGAAGAAACTGCGTAGTACATCCAGGGAGTGGAGCTGCTGGAATTCTAATCTCCAAAGACATTGGATACACTCTTGTGGGACCTCATATTTAGGGATTATGTAGAAAGCAATTTATATGTATATAAATATATATGATATATAGTTACATTTAACTATGCATACTTAGCTAAATATATATTATGTATTATATGATACATATATACTTGACTATATATGATATATACTTTTATAGTATATAAAGACATGATATATACATATAAATAAAATAGAAACTTAAAAAAGAAAACTCTTTGAGGATTTAGTATTTTGGTAACCAGTCACATCTGCAGTTGTGCTTTCTGTCTACTGAAAAGCCTTTCCGGGTTTCTGGGTATGTTTTAGTAGGTAACAGAGCCTACTTGGTTTTGTTGTTGTTGTCATTGTTTGTTTGTTTTGGTCATGAGCATCTCTGATACAATAGGTTTGCCCCATTTTCCAGAAGGAGAAATTAAGGACTGGAACAGTTAGCATATAAAGGAAAAGCCAGAGTGGGCAACTGTAAGGGCAACTGGAAATAAAAACATCCCAGGCTTTTGTTAGTTGTTTTATAATTGTGTAACTGTTGTTTGCTTTCACATAGTTAGACGCATTTTGCCTACAAGTAGTTCACTCATTTATTCATAAACATTTATTTTATGTCTATTAGTGCTGGCCTAGACACTGGGGATTCATGGCTGAATAGAGCTGGGATGTAGCACATTTGAGACTAGGAATAGATAGTTGAGTTTCAAACCTTGTTTTTAGAATGGAATTTCTTGTATTCCCTTTCTAAAGAGGCTTCTTTCTTCCACAGTGAATGCAGCAAAGTTGGGGATGTTTGGCAATGCTTTTTGGTGACATATTTACATCAGGATTGTTCTTTTTTTTTTCCATAGTGAATATCAAGAGAGCAAACTATTCTAAGCTGTCTTTGAGTACTCTCCTGATTCCCTTCTCCACTCTGACAGGAGTAAGTATTGCATGCCTCCATTATTATCCTTCTTCCTTAAATTATCTCTACTGTGCTAAAGAAAGTGATGAACCATATATGTTTAATCTTCCAGTTACTGGGATGGAGTCAAAGATTGATCACATTTACATTATTGAGGATGAATCACCCTTCTGATATCTGATAACATTTATTTCTTTGAAAAATGGATAAAAATGATCTACAAAGGCATAGTGAATGTTTTGGGTATGGAAGCTTCTGGACTTTGAACAGACTAGTTTTAAAGCATATTCAAAGTATCCTCTGACACTAATTTTGTACAAAATCTGCAAGCCAAACCACTTGATCCTGTGGCATAGGTTTCAAGACAAGAGCTCAGTTAGGTTTTACTTAAATGTCTTCAATATCTGTAGAAATTAGTTACTTACTATATGATTAAAAAACTGGGATGCTAAACAATGGAACAAGAACATTCCTTAAAATTTTTAAAACTGAACTGACTTTGACCTCAACTGGAAATTTTTGGCTTGATTAGAAGCTTTGCCCTCAATGTCAGGTCAAACCCTGAAGGTACTTGTTTTGGACTTTGTTGAGACCATCAAGTTTTTTGTTCTTTTTACTTTGTTCCTCTCCAAATACATGCCATCAGGTAAAAACTAAATCAAAGCCATAAAACCACCACCATGACAAAAATCAAGACTAGGCTCTTCCTAGGGTACCATTATTCTGGAAATGAGAATAGAGATCCTTCTTGACTTATGGTGGGATTATGTCCTGATAAACCCATTGTAAATTAAAAATATCCTAAGGCAAAAATGCATTTAATACACCTATCCTACCGTAGCCTATCATAGGCTAAGCTATGACAGCTAAGCTGTAATAGCTAGGTAGGCTACAGTAGGATAGGTGTATTAAATGCATTTTTGCCTTAGGTTTTTTTTTTTTCTTTGTTTTTGAGACAGAGTCTCACTCTGTCACCCAGGCTAGAGTGCAGTGGCGTGATCTCGGCTTACTGCAAGCTCCACCTCCTGGGTTCACTCCATTCTCCTGCCTCAGCCTCCTGAGTAGCTGGGACTACAGGTGCCCACCACCACACCCAGCTAATTTTTTTGTATTTTTAGTAGAGACGGGGTTTCACCGTGTTAGCCAGGATGGTCTCGATCTCCTGATCTCGTGATCCGCCCGTCTCAGACTCCCAGAGTGCTGGGATTACAGGTGTGAGCCACCGTGCTTGGCCACCTTAGGATATTTTAAATTTACAATGGGTTTATTGAATATTGAATACTGGACATTACGTTGGAACTGCGACAGTTTTGCACTACTGTGAAGTCAAAAAATTGTGAGTTGAACCATTGTAAGCTGGGAACTGTCTGTATTACATACTGTATAACATATATATTGAACAGCATCAATATTGCCTTTAACTAGACAGAACATCAGAATGTTTGCTGACTAGATTCATTTTATTTCTTATTAACTCTTTTAAAAATAGTCTTAATGGTCAAAACATAGATATGTTGATATTATTTATGCCTGCTTTTTTCTTACCTCTTATAGTAGCACCCGTCTGCTGCGATGGAAAACTGTAATTACTGGTAGCATCAGTGTCAGATTAAAATAACTCAGTGCCATATTCTTATTTATGAATCACAATAATAATATAATTTAAAATATTTCTTTTCTTCTAGAGGAAAAATAAGTTACTATAACATTAAGCCTAAAAGCACTGCTCTCAATCTAGGAGCATTGATTCATTGCCTTCGTTTTTTTTATTTTTTCAAGCCTAAACTACTGTAATTCTCCTTAACTGGTCTTCCCACTGGGCAAATTTAACCTCCAAACAGTATAAAGCTCTGCAGCTCATCTTTCCATTTGGAAACTAGCTAAATCTGCATATATTTTCTTCATGGAAGGATTTACCTTGCCTTGCAGGAAAGCTTCATAGTGATTTGAAACTGTTATCACTCAGTCTTTAGAGCATTCTGAGGTCTGGCTTCTACCTCGAGGACCTGCGGATAGTACATACCCTACAGCTGCCACACCAAGAACCTCTCAAAGACTCTTAGGATTAATCAGATAGGTTTTAGTGTTAAAGCTTTGCATTTGCTGTCCTGACACTTGGAATATTTATATTTTAGCCAGGAAATATTTGCCAGTCTGTTTTTAAGTTTCAAACCAATATAAAAGACAGCTTTTATTTGTATTTAGCGTTGAGAGTGCTACTTAAAAGAATCCTAATGAGGTTTTTTGTTGTTGTTGTTGTTGTTGTTGTTGGAGACTCTATGGAAATAAATATGCGCTAGAGTTAAGAAGTAGTGTGCCAAGCTGGGGCGTAGATTAAATTTGTGTGGGCTCATGAGGTTGATACTCCAAATGCTACCTGAGCCAGAGTCACAGCGTTTGGTGAGTATGCTGAAGGATTTGGGATAAAAATGGAATAAGTGTTCATGAAAAATGCCAGAAGAAAAACACCAGTAGCTCCGTTTAGTTCAAGATAAGAAGTATGTTATAAACATTCATAAAGAAAAATTCCCCACTTTGCTTGGAATTTATCTCTGATCACCTGGATTGTAAACCACATCCAGAGACATAAATTAATAATCATATATATCATTCATCCTTCACATATAGCTTGGATGTTGCCTTGTCAGGGAAACGTTGGTGAATCTAAACCCCTTTCTCCTCTGCTCCCACAAAACCCCTCAGCTCACACTTCTTTTGTAATACCTCTTATAGCACTTTGCAAATTATGTTGAGCTCACCTCTTCAACTGCTTGTCTCCATTACTGGAATGTGAATATTTTAGGGATAATGATCCAATCTCGTTGATCTCATGTCTAAGGCCCAAGAACTCCTCTCATGGTTCAAAACATATTTATTCAATTAATAAATACACACATAAATTTGAAGGGTTACGACTTTTGGAACAGAATTAAGAGTCAATGCTACTCGCGAGATGAAGAGGAAAATGGTTCTAAGGCTAGTGTACACTCACTGGGAGACAGCAAGGAGGCTGGGGGATACTCAGATCCTACGATTTATATTCCTTCCAGACAGATAGTACCAATTTGGGTCATGACTACTGGCAGGCTCAGGTGGAAGCTGATAACAACTCATTGCCCAGAAGCTCCTAGGTTTGTTTTGCTTTTTTTTTTTTCTTTTTCCAACTGTCAAAGGTCCTTCTGGCTTCATTCAGCACCTGGAGTTGATTACTGACTCCTCTTTATGAAGGTTGCCCCACAGAGGTTCTGTGGCTGTACCCTTCTAGGAAGGATGGCCTTATGTCATTGAAAGACTCCCAGCTGTGCTACACAGGCTCAACATGATCTACTAAACTGCTTACTTCTCTGAATCTATTTCCTCATCAATGAAATGGGCTTGATAAACCTAATCCAAGGCATCTTCAAGAGTTAAGTGAGATTGGATATGAATCACATCCATTATGATGCCCTGCAGATTGGCATGTCTCCAACAAAAGCTGGTTTCCCACATGCTGTGTCTTCTCTCGAGGCATAGCATTTCTCTGCTGGATTTGTGTGTATTTCAGGAAATAAGGGCTCCCTAAAGGGAAGCCTCCTTCCTCAGGGTGACTGCAATGACATGGATGGATTTCTCTTTATCTGGGCCCCTTCTTCGGAACCCTGTGTCTCTGCAAATTGGGTTCAGGGGACAGGTGACCTGCTTCATGAGGCACACGTGTGTGCGTAAGCATAGTCCTGTATTATGATGATGGCCTTTGAATCCAGGTGGCAGTGCTGAGCTTGGGATTCAGGAAAAAGCAGATGGGTGAAGGCACCATGTGAGCAGTGCTCCATATGCAGTTCTGTTGAGCAGAGGAGGAACAATGGATACATGTAGAGGCTTGGATTTGGTGCCGGTAGGCAGGTGAGCAGATTACATTCATGTTTAAACAGCCAATGGCCTGGTCCCAAATGCTTGGAATTCTGAGTAGCCTAGATGCTAAGTAGAAGGCCATGTTTATCCTTTCATGTTCACTGACTTTCCATGAAGTCTGTGGTTGATTTTCTGGGGATCAAAGAAGGCTTTGACTTCTTGAATAAATTATAACAAGTCTGTCTGACAGATGCGTTAAGACATGCTGTAGAAACAAGCAATGAAGGGGATTCCAGGCAGCCAGTCCAAGAAGGAATATCTGGTGGTAGTACCTAGTGGGTATCTAGTTAGGAGAGCAAAACCCTGCAGAAGAAAGTATGACTCCGTGTGTCTGCTGCTTCTTTTCCATACTACCAAGTCTAAACCAGTTTCTTTAAGATAATAAATGCTAACTAAACATTTAATGATTGAAGCAATGAGTTAATGCCAGAAGAAACAAAGCAAGAGGGTCAGGAAAAAGTTAAGAATGAACTAGAAGGACTGATCAGCAATAAAGCTCTCTTGTGCAGGAGGCCTGAGGGGACAAAAGGGTATTATGGACCAAACCGAAGGAAGGGACTCAGACCTAGAGGAACAAGTCAGAGGCTCAATGACTAAAACCAGGGTAAAAGACTGAATCTTACATGTAACATATTGGGCATGATCATAGTTACCGGGGCCTGAGAACAGCCTCAGAATAGATTCAGAATTGAGTCATTTCTTACTTGGTTCTCACTAAATATTAGGCAATAATGTTGTGTACATTTAAAATAAAGTCAATGATTTTATATGCAAAGCAGTTTCTATTCTAAGTTTTAAATTCAGATGCACTAAAGTAGAAAATTTTTTTTCTTGGATTTAAAATAGCATGTAAAGTAGCTCTTGATTACAAAGGGCTGTTCTGAGGGCATGATGTGTATTCACTCATTTAGTCTTCGCAACTTTACACAACAGTTTCCATTATTATCCCATGTTACAGATGAGAAAACTGAGGCCAAGAGGGTTTAAATAAACATTTTAAAGATAAGTGACTAAGATGAGGTTCAAATCTGTGAAGATGGGCTGCTTAATCCACCCTTGTGACCACTACACTAAACTGAACTTTCCGTGAAGAGCTATTGCAGCACCGTCCTTGAAATGAGAAGCTCACGATCATTCTTTCGAAATTTAATTCCACTGTTGGTGACTTAGGTGCTTCTAAATTAAGCAAATAAGTGGACAACCGTTTATTTTGTTTGTCTGTTAGACACAAGTAATAAGTGATTACCATATGTTAGGAAAAGACATTTTAAAGTCAACAGACTCTGGGATATATTGAATTCATAAACCGATAACATTTATGTTTGACTTGTTTCATAAGGGAACTAATAAAAAATAACTCTATCAGTTGCCCTCTCTATAGCCAGTAATGTTAAACCTTTACAACATTGTTTGAAGAATCAATTTTGGAAACTAGGGACCTTTACCAAGCTTTAATTATTATTGCATTTTAAAACAGAAAAAAATTACATGGCTAGATAAACTATCTTAAGGATAAAAGACATTTACACCAATTTAGTCTTTTGCAGTCATTTATTTTAGAATTCTCAGTAACATTTATCTTCAATAACTTATTTGTGGTGATATTAGATTACAAAAGTATTTTTAGAAGAATTTTATAGTAGTCAAATGTGAATTATCTACCTTTTTTGAATATTAAATATTATAAAATAAGCAATTTTACAAAGCAGAGATAATCTCTGATAGCCTAAAGTTTTAAGTAAAATTATTGTCATTTATTAAGTTTAGTTTATTAATTTTCATTATTTTTAGTGACTATAAAAGTAAATCATTGCATTTTAGATTTTTACGTAAAATTCTGGTATGAAATTAATTTTAATGAAAACATTTCCTAACTATAATTTTATTTCTGCAATGACCTTATTTCTACATTTGAATATTACGCCAAGCAAATATCACCTGAAAAGGGAAGGAGTTAGCCATTGGATTTATTACTTTGATAACACAGGAACATGGAAACCATTTAGGGATAATATTTTCCCACATATAATAATTGTGGTAACTGGTTGATGAATAGACCATAATAGTGTTGGACTGAAAATCTAGACTTAAGTCATTTTAGGCTCCTGTAAAATTTGTAGTAATTAGGGGAAATTGAAGTGCAAGGAGAAGAAGTGTCACCTCACAATTCACCCCTTTATGACAGTAGGTTGGGGCCTGCTTTGCATACCAAGTAACTCTGTGTACTTTCATTTTCCCACAAAGTTATGTACAATGAGACATTACTCCCTGTGAAAAAGATTCCTGACGGGAACTTTAGGTATAATTCATGCAGACTCATCTCTGGGCTGAATTCATCTGCTCACAGATAGTGAATGACGGATTTTTTTTCAGGTGTTAAGAAGGGTTTTGTATTAGGACAAATTCTCATCAATAGAGGTGTCTCTAGGAATAGTGTGGTTATAATAAAGTGACTGGTACAAGATCTAACCCACACACAGATCTGTGAAATTTAACTTTCTGTTCCTCCTTCTCCTCCCACCCCATTCTCCCTTTAATTGTGTTGATTACTTTGGGATGTACAGGGTGGCTTTGACCTTCTTCAGCAATAGAAGTTATAAAATATATATTTTCTGTCTTGGAGAGGCATTGCTTCATGTAGCCTGGAGTGAAGTAAAGTTTGGGTTCAAATCAAAGGAGCCTCTGGCAGCTAAGATGCAGACTCTCCCTTTCAGCCTGCAGTAGTTTCTGAGTGTCCACTGGAACCTCAGTGTTGTAGAGACTTGTGACAAGACTCAAGGCCATTGGTGGATTTTTACTGTTTGATTACTTACAACTATAATGATTTATAAAATGCTGTTTAAAGATTGAAATTACATTTTTTATTATTATTAGAAACACATATAATGGTTTAAATAATTCATAGTAAGAGTGCTTGCTTTATCGATGGAACATAATCTTTAGAATCTGGAAACACTGATGAGCCATATCTTCAAATCACCAATAGCAAGCAATGATGTAGGGAAGAAAGCTAATAATGTGACTCTAATTTGTGCTTTCATTATTACCTCCACCATTATATGGGTTTACAAGATGCATTTTCCTTTTCAGACTAAAATCACCTGACCATGTTCAGAATTTGAGTGTTTAATTGATTAGTCACTCAAGAAGGAGAGTGGACCTACAAGTGTTTCTTAAGAAAAATCCCAATTTCACCTGTGGGCATTTCTTGTCCATCATCCAGGTGAGAGGCTTGGTGCAATTCTTCAGTGTCCATCTGTGAACTTCTATCTTACTCTTTTATAGTTTGTCTGCAGTGTGTGTATCTGCCCGCAGTCATCAGCACAAAACTGCTTCATACAGACCTTTGGCAAAAATACAACCTTAAATTGCCAAACTCTTATCAAAGTCAAGTGGAGAGTGGTAATGTTATTTGTTTTATATTCATTAGGTCTCAGGTGCACATGTTGGACTATAAGCCTTGTTTCATGACATAGACTGGTAGCTTTTAAGACCATCTTTAAAATTTTTTTATTATACTTTAAGTTCTGGGATACATGTGCAGAACATGCAGGTTTTTTACCTAGGTATACATGTGCCATGGTGGTTTGCTGCACCCACCTATCCATCATCTACATTAGGTATTTCTCCTAATGCTATTCCTCTCCTACCCTCAACCCCCCGACAGGCCCCGGTGTGTGATGTTCCCCTCCCTGTGTCCATGTGTTCTCATTGTTCAGCTCCCACTTATGAATGAGAACATGCAGTGTTTGGTTTTCTGTTCTTGTGTTAGTTTGCTGAGAATGATGGTTTCCAGCTTCATCTATGTCCCTGCAAAGGACATGAACTCAATACTATCTTTGAAATGACATGCATTTAGTTCATCTATGACTTAGCTGCTCCTGGAAAACCAGGGATGCAGCTAACCCTAGGGTACTCATTAGTCCCTGGTAACTCTCTGATTGGTTTAAAAAAATTCATATAAATGTACTCTAGTGTGTGCTGTGGTCACCACCCTGATTCCCATTCAGGACCCAAGCACTCACTTCTCAAACTCTGAAGTGTTGGTCACCAATGCCCCGTCAGCTGAAACTTTCTCTGGGATTTGTCCTCCACAGAAGGACCTGACTTGTCCAAAATTATGCCACCTCCCCTCTTGGTTGATGTGTGATTTAAAGCCCATGTCATTTGCCTCAACATGGAGCAACTCTAAAGGGTGGTCCCATTCCAGCTCCAGAGCTCCCTCCGGAAACTACTGAGACCTCTATTAAGACTGCATCACTGTTTAGCTCCTTGCTCAATCCATCTTACTTCCCTCACTCCTTTGTAAGTGAGAGCAGTCTTCAATAATCCCTCACACAGCAATCTCCATCTCTCGTCTATACCTCATAACACCTGACCTAAGACAGCACTCATTCATTGGCTTATTTATTCATCTGTTTACTCATCTATCCATCCACCTACTATCCACTCATCCACCACTTATTTATTCTTGTGCCAAACACTTATTGGTTACCTAGCATATGCAAGAAGTAAGAGAAAATCTGGAACATATTGTTATAGTTACAGCTAGCTAGTCATGTAATAGAGATGAAGGGAAAAAAGAAAAGAAAAAAAGAAGGAAAAAAGAAGAAATAGTAAGTAATTGAAAACATCTAAGGTGTAAAGTATTTCAAAAGGTTTATTAAAATCCTGTTTAGGCATGTACTGTGTGTCTTGAAAATAAGAAACTATATTTGCTCTATAATTGCTTGAATCGTACATCTTTTACCTTGATTAGCAATTTCAATCAACCAAGGCATTACTGAGCATTTTCAAATAAAAAAGCTGAATATTTCTCAACCAGAAGTCCTCTATTCAACCTTTCTATATTTTAAACACTTTTGATTTGCTAGAATTGAGTAGTATTATTTTTATAAAAATATTAATAATCTCTCTAAAGTGCACATATGAATGAGATGTTTAAGATGTGTTTCTAGCCTTTTGTATTTTTAATGTTATTTTTATTTGGTGTCCTTTGATTTCTCAACTCACTTCCCTTTTGCTCTTATGCTTATCTATATCCAGCTAAGAGTACTCTATTTTGATATTAAGTGTACTTAGATTTTTAAACATCATAGTTGCTAAAAGAAAATAGGTTTGATCTGATGTCTGAAAAGCTTAAGTTTATATAAGAGCTCAGAAGAGCCATAGGCTGTTTTCTTGAGAGCCACATCTGAGAGTTACTGTTGCTTGAAATAAGCCTGTTGCTAAAAGGTGGAGTAACTTGAACTAGTGGAAGCAAAGACTGGTTTCTGTATTGAAGCTTTTGTAAATTTCCATTCTAGAATCCAAGGTAGTCCTCTCCAGCATTTTGAAATCAGCAATCTGAATCTATGGCCTTTGTTTGATGTCTGCATTTCCACAGACCCGTTGAGTGCCTGTGGGATCTTGCCTTCTGTTTCTGCCATGGGTCCTCCTCCTGCCAAAGGGGTTTCCTTGCTGCATCACAAAAGCTAAAGTCAGTCAAAAGAGGTTTTATCACCATATTTAGACAGAAAAGCAATATCAGAAATTATAGTGAGTGCTGCTGCTTCTAATGGCTGTGAGCGGCTGTTGCCCCACTTGCCATCTGGTGGCATGTTTTTCTTTTTGTCTTCATTTATGGACCATGTGGTAGTTTGCATGTTATCTCTCTCTCTCTTTCTCTCTTTTTCTCTCCATTCATTTGTCCACCCCTTTCATCCACTGAGTCCCCTTCCTCCTTACCTTCTTATTTTCTTTTTTGCTGTTTGTCTTATTAAGAGCATTATTAAAGTCAATCATTAAAGTATGGAAAGTGTTTTAAAATCCTTAGAAAGAAGAGAGGTATAACTTCTATTCTGAATAAACACTCTAAGGCCACATTGGAATGAGTCAGGAACAACAGCAACAAACAGCACGAAATTGCCCTATGACAAGTTGCTATTTATCTAGATAATGAGATGCAATCCAATCAATCATGTGTAATAATTTATCATGAATTTCCTTGGCTATATCAAGCTATCCTTACAAGATCCAAATACAGTCATGCGTCACTTAATGATGGGGATACATTCTAAGAAATGTGTCATTAGGCAACTTTATTGTTATGTGAACATCACAGAGTGTACTTACACAAACCTACATGGTACAGCCTACTGCACAGGTAGGATATATAGCAATATAACCTATTGCTCCTAAGCTATAAACCTGCATAGCATGTTACTGTACTGAATATTGTAGGCAATTGCAACACAATGATAAGTATTTGTGTATCTAAACACATCTAAACATAGAAAAGGTACAGTAAAAACACTATAAATGATACGAAATGGTACACCTACCTAGGGTGCTTATGAATGGAGCTTGCGGGACTGGAAGTTGCTCTGGGTGAGTGAGTGAGTGAGTGAGTGAGTGAGTGAGTGAGTGAGTGAGTGACAAGTGAATGTGAAGCCTAGGATATTACTGTATACTAATGTAGATGTTTTTAACACTGTACACTGAGACTACACTAAATCTGTAAAAACCATAAAGTAATCACACTACAACAGCTATGGTGTCATAAGGCAATAGGAAATTCTCAGCTCTATTATAATCTTATGGGACTACTATTGTACATGTGATCTGTTGTTGACCAAAACATTGTTATGTGGCACATGTATAACAACATTTAGAAATATACTTTTTGAGGCTCTGGAATCAAAGCCAAACATGGACTTGTTACTTGAATATGTTTTCATATAATATACTGGTATTAATGTCTTGTCTAATTCACATTTGGATTAACATGTGGCTGCCCCACATTTGCTACACTGAGTGTCACCTGGCAGTCATAGGACAGTCAGCTAACGCTGGCACTGTTCTATGGCTCTTTAGAACAGGAAGTAAAGAAGAAGCCTATAGCTACTGAAATTTACAAAAAGAATTTTAAATAGGCAGATTTTAATTACCCCAGAATAGAACTTGGCCAGCACACCAAATTGTTCTTCCTCCTACTCATCTTGGAATTTCAAAAAAAAAAATCACACTGAATTGGTGCACATATTTATACTCAAAAAAAAATCTGGATCTAGTTCATTGCACTTGATATCAGAAATTAACAACTTTTAATTTCCAACTCTAGATCGGAATCAGATTGATACTGAGAAGTCACATATGGCTAACTCATCTGTAAGTGAAATCTCTTACCATTCCTGGCTGGTCAGCCTGGATAGTTCTACCTCTCTCTATATATATACAAAGAGAGAGGGAGAAAGCTGTAAAATTATCATAATTCCAGGTAAGGCAACTATTCTCGGGTAGACACGGATTCTTTTAGTCATTCTTGCCCATTTCTCTAAAACCGTGTTTCTCAAAAGACAACTTATGGATGACCTGCCTCAGATCTTCCAGAAGAAATCCAGATGCCTGGCCTTCAGCCAGACATTTGGAAGCAGAATCTCTAAGAGATGAGTCTGGGAATGAGCATTGAGACGCACTCCCTGGGAATTTGGAAGCACATTAAAATTTGAGAATCACTGCCCATACACATTGGCCTTTCTCCCGCAGAATCTTGTACAAATTTGAAAGCTGATCACTGAATTATTTAAACATTGAGCTTACGTTCTTTAAAAATAGATTGAAAAACCCAAACCACAGAGAATCATCTCATTCTAGTTGCCTTTTAAGTCCTGGCACCCTCCCTTTTAAGTCCTGGCACCCTCTTGCATGAGATGGTTATATCAGCTCACTGTCTGTTTCTCTCTCTCTCTCTCTCTCTCTCTCTCTCCACACTCTCACCCTCTGAGATTTTCCCATGTACTGTGTCACAGAGGCGACACAGTTGAGTTTTGTTTTCAGAATGTTCTGGAGAATGGCATATCTTTCAGTTCTCCCAGCTCAAGAGGTAGGTGAGTGGGAAGACTAAGGGCTTCAGAGTAGGGCAGACTTCATCTGGGTTTATATTTAATCTCTCCTACTTCCTAAGTATCTTTGGGTCATTTATCTTTTGGATCATTCAGCTGTTTTAACCCCTCTGAGCACGGTGTTCCTTATCCCTGAAAAAGGAACAATGATATCAACTTTGCACAGTTGTTATGGTATTAAATAAAATAGTGTATTCAAAGGGCTCAGTATATTTTGACCTTGCTCAATAAATATTAACCATGATTACAATGATCATTTTCTTCATGCTGGGGACAGAGGTGTTTCATGGTGTCAAGGTAGAGCAGAGGCCTCTAGATGAGTTTGATAAAGTTGTGCATCCCATCTTTTGCCACTCTGCACTGAATCCTATCTGTGAAATCCCTCGTGTTTGCTAATGCACGCACACCTGGTATCGGGCTTGCCTGTGCTCCACCCACGTCCACTCATGCCTGTTGATGTCCTGTGGGTTCCTTTGTGCTTTATCCAGCTCCAGGTGCATTGCTTGGAGTGACACACCGGTGGTTTTCTTCAGAGCCCTGCCCTAATGGGGCAGTTTGGTGTAGACACCCAGAAAGCAGAAAGCCCCTAAATGTTTATATCTGTTCCCTCCTCTCACAACCAATGCTTGCTACATGAGTGGGGAATCCGATTTCCTTGCCTTGGAAGACAGGACCAATTCTGAAGTGTGATTTACATTCCTGAGCTCACTATAGGATCAGGCTGAAGCTGAAGCTTGGCCTAAAATCCCACATTAGCTTTGCTTCTTTCTCTGACCTGTCCTGTCTCCCTACACCCTTACTGGCTTTTCCTGGGAGCATTCCATAAAAAATCACTTGCACACAAACTCTCATCTCAATGTCTGCTTTTAGGGTTCCTCACTAGGGTGCACACACACACACACTCACACACCTGGTTAGCAGGCATGCTTGGCTTTTGCAGAAATATCCACAGCCTATTAAGTACCCCAAGAGCACACACAAAAGGATTTCCACATTGGAGTGTTTAGAACAGGGGTCGGCAGGGTCCGGATAGTACATATTTTGGCTCTGTAGGCCACGTATAACAGGCTGTGACACATCGCTGACCCTTGGTTTCAGGTCACAATTCCCCTTCACTTTACTTCTGTTTGTCTGTGTGTTTTTACACTAATGTCTGTCTGTCCCTCCCTATCATTTAGTTGCTAGGTCAGACTGATCACTTGCTCAGAATGATTGGTGTCCCCTTCAGTGCCTTTAAACTTCTGGGAATAAACTGAAAATATGAGGCACAGAATTACTGCTAACACCTGGGTCATCTGTCCAACTGCCAGATAGTTTTGTTTTTTTTTAAACTGCCAGTGTTTATATTGCAATGGCTCCACAGCCATGTTAATGCCAGCAAAACAGCATTTAGATCTGTGAATCCCCATGGAAAGCAAGCAATATCAGCACCCAGAAGCGTCATTAGTATTTTGTAGTCTTTGCTTTATTGTTCTGCCTCAAACTAGCAACCTTCAGTGGATCATTGACATTACTCCTACTCTGCTACCAGTTTATTTACTAAGCGGTAGAAATTTAGCATGAGCTGAGGTGAGAAAGGCTTATTTACATTCAATATTACTTGACATCCTTGTAATTTTTCCTTTTCATGACAAGGGGAGAAATTTACATTAAAAACACATCAGTAACCTTAGTAATCTCCTTGAGCAGACAAGGGTGCATAAAATCAGAAGGCAAGCTAAGAATGATGGGAACACAAATGCAGTCAAGCCTATTTCAGACGAATTATAAAGCTGTAAGATTAACGAAAAAGCTTGCAACATATTTAGCCCAGGGAAGTCAGTAGTTACTGGGTGGTCTCCAGCTTTATCTTGATGAGAGAAATCATTTTTTAAAGAATGGAAAGAAGTCGAGAACTGCATTCGGCATTCAGATCATTGTAATGAAGGAGTTAAGGAGGTTGGTAGCTGCCGTTTTATTGTTGTAATATATCTGAAAGTAAAGCTTTTCTTTAAAAATTGAATTTTTATGCAGTATACATTTAAATTTTGTCATCAAATAACTCTTTTTGCTCTAAATAAAATCAATATTGAATTGCAACACCCACAGAGTAGCTAGAATGCATTAGAACATTGGGATGTAATTTGTACTGGAGATGTATTTATAACTCTGTCAACTTGTCTGACATGTGCCAAAATGACAATAGTGTAGTTCAGGTGTATCTCTGAGAAGCTTCTAGAATTGTTGCATTTCCCAACTTTATCCACTGTGAGAATAGACTGGGGTCTCAGACACATTGGCAGCTATATAATGGTTTGGGACAACTCTTGGCAAGGAGAGCTGGTGGGCAGAACTCAAACAACAGATCCAGGTGGGTTAGACATCATTGGCACTGATGTTTTCCTGGCACAGATTAAAACTTTGTGCTTTGACCATGTTGTCCCTGGAAGCTGATGTTTTAAACCAAAACCAACGTTCTAAGGATCTATCCTAAAATCTCTGCAACTTTTGAGAATAAGAAATGTTAAATGGCATCAGTAAATTTAAATTGAACTTTCCTTTTAAAATTTGGCAATCAAGGTAGAGTCCTTATGAAGCATGGATTGAAGCAAAGGTAGAAATCATCTGAGCACAATCCCTGCTTAGACTGACATCTTTTCATACCAAGTACAAGGCTTTTTTTCCCATAAAATTTTCTTCACTGTGTTTGGAGAATTCCGAGTTGAATAATGAAAAGTATTGCATTGACTGTGTACATAGGTGATCTGTTATATAACTGTAATACATTATATTTCCCCAATCCTAAATGAATTGACATTTCACATGTGGCTCTCTAATATTTGCTGAGTACCTGACCCTCTGGTGCACGGACAGGTCCTGGGACTACCATGCTGTACCCACCGGGGCTGCTTGAGAGGTAACTCTCAAGTAGAAGGGTGAGGTCAAGCTAGAGATAGGAAAGAGCTGGTTAGTCCCTCTCAGCGGTGCTGGGGTATGAAAAAGGAGATTATCTATAAATCAGTAATAGGTCTGGGATGATGAACAGAAGGTTAATCAGAGAACAAGCTGAGACAAAGTAAAGAAGGAAAGTGGTGTCCAGGATGCATGGAATATGCATGGTTAGAAACTCACTAAACAGATATATCCTAGAAGTCTTCAAGTGGTGGGATCTTGGCAGACAAGGTCAGAGTTGGCTTTCCTTTCTCCAAGCTGGAAATAAGAATTCCCGTTGCAATTGATGTTCAGATATTCCGCATCCTTTCTCCTCTCCTTAGGAGATCATGATTTTCTTTTCTGTTAGTACTCTTAAGATTTTTATTCTAGCATCACAGGTGAATTATTCTACAATACAGGCATCCCTGAACCTTATCCATTATCTTTCCTTTTTTTACCTTCCATGTGCACTTTTCACAAGTTGTCATTAGTTATACAACAGGAAGATGGAATAGCCCTGTTGGTTGGATGCTATTAGCAAAGATGGTGGTAGACACTCAGTTCAGCCTGCCTGCATTACTCAGATGTAACTCTGACTCTGACAACTTGAACTTCGTGGTTGAGACTTTCACCTTGTGAACTCTGTATTTATCTGTGGTTCACAGTTGACATGAAGGGTCGGCAAGGGAAAAGTCCTTATGTGAACAGTTAACTTGGCAGCATTTCATAGCCAAAGAAGAAAAGCATCATATTTACAAATGACATTTCTAAGCCACAGGGTATCATCTTTCCTTTGTGTCTTGAGCAGAGAAATGGGGACAATGAGAAGCCAATGTTTGCTCTTGTGTAAAGTCACAGAGCTCTCCTTTTCCACATACGTCTTATTTTCACACATCTTGGTGCAAACAGACAAAAGCTGTTATTACAGAAGGTGAAGCTGATAGCTTTTAATACATCACATCCACTAGGATGAAGGCATAATTGCGACTTTTATGTTCATTTTACAGTGAATAGTAATTAGCCTTTGGCCCATTACACTGTGTGAACATCGAATTACCCACCTGCTCTTGCCCTGTCTCGTTAACTTAAACTATGTGCCTCAAGCTTTATCAGAAAACAACTCCTTTTCCATCTCCCTGCTGACACGCTACTTTAGATGAATTCATTTAGAAAAGTCACAGACTTAAGCATGATAGTCTCCTAATTTGTCCTGAGAGCTCAGGACAAGGACTTTAAAAAATGCTTTTAATTACAGTGGCTGGTGTACATCACATAGCTTTTTGGAAATGCAGGCACATTACTTCCTTTAAAAACCAAGATGTCTTTTACTTTTGTTTGTGACATTGTTTGTTTAGCCATTAGCTGATTTATGAAGATAATTTGATAACCATGTTACAAAATCAATGTGTATACTCAGTCCCTGAGAAAAGGCAAGTCGATGATAAATAACCTTTGCTGATTTGCAGCTAAAATTTCTCTTTAGAGGAAACAGGACCTGAGGTGAAATAATCAGGATTATCCTCAAATAAAGCACAAAGGAAAACTTATTTCCTTGTAAATAAAAGTGAAATACCTCCACACAATATCAAAGTTAGCAGACGAATCTGATGTGGGCAAGAGACTTAGGATCTCAGAGCTAGGAAAACATTTGGTTGGGCTCTGTAAGTTTACAGAAGAAATTCCAGCCTAAAATACAAAGTATCTTACCTGTGTTTGGAGAAAATATGTACTTCTTTCTTATTATAAATGCTTCAGTGGCTCTAGCCTCCAAATAAAAGTTTGGTGATACTTAATTTTCAGCTTAAAAAAATTTTACCTGTGGAATTCTGTCGTTGTCCTGCCTACTTATATAGTGATGCTTTTTTGGTCGAGAGAGGGATGACTTTACCATCAGAAGCCCAAGCCACTGGCTAGTTTTGAGCCCAGAGACATCTGTAGGTGTATTAATTTTTTACTGTGGCTGCAACAAATTACCATAAACTTATTGGCTTAAAACAACACAAATTTATTTTCATCCATTTCTGGAGAAGTCTGAAGTCAAAGTTTCAATGGGCTTAAAACCAAAGTGTCAGCAGTGCTGTGCTCCTTCTGGAGGCTTCACGGGAGAATTTGTTTCCTTGCCTTTTCCATTTTATAGCAGCTGCCTGCATTCCTTGGCTCGTGGCCCCTTCCTCCATCTTCAAAGTGCATCACTCCAACCCCTCCCATCTCGGAGTCCTTAATCTAATCATATCTGCAGTCCCTTTAGGCATTATGACAATGTATTTACAGGTTTCAGGGATTAGTACCTGGACATCTTTGGTGGGTGGCATTATTCTGCTTACCACAGCAGGGCTCTGGCAGATGAATAAGGCCCCAGGTACTGTGGGTAGTTTACAGTTTGTTTGGCTTATGATGTTGAAACAATAGCAGCAGTTGTAGTCGCTCCTCTGCTGACTTGGTTGTGTCAGGAAGGTTAGCAGGTTATCTTTGAGTGATTCCCTCACTGGTCCCTGCATGTCAGAATTGCTGTGTCACATTGGAGCAACTCGTCATGTTATGTCACTGGAAGTGCTGGTTGGGAGATGCAGAAAGCTGAAAACTTAAAGTGCCGTAAAAGGCATTTGTGAGTTATGTTTGTTATGATTGTCAAAACTATTTAGAAGCCATAGAGAGCTTTCAGTTGAAGCCTTGATATCCACCGTAATGAGAAATATACAATGCTTGTACTTCAAAGTAAGTAAGGATAATCTTTGAAAATCCAATTTTAAGATCTTTTATTTTTTTGGCCTGTGACTTGAAACTCACTGTTCCACAACAGAAATATGTATAAAGTTTCTATACACAGTACAGTTAACTAATTACATTTGTGGTTCACTAATACCTTGTTTATGAAAAAAAAATAATTGGGAGACCTTCGGGGTCTTTTCTAACTCAGGGGGCTGGATAAAATTATCTCAATTTAAACAGCATCTTATAAGGTTTAGCATCCCTTGGTAAAGATAAAACATCTCATCATTATCAATTAAAAGACTCCTGAAGTCTTTGAAAAGAGGACTTGTTTGCTTAAAATACGTGAAGGTCATGTTCACCCTGTAATAGTCAATGAGGAGTAGTCATTTGTTATTTTTAAACAGGCTGTCATTTAGCCATTATGAAGATGAATAACATTTGTTATTGCCTAATAATCTTCCTGTTGATTACAGAGAGAAGGCAGTTGCAGACACCTTATGTGCCTTTCTTAGTTGCTAGATTTTTAATGCCTTTTGATTAAATTCTGTAAACAAAAATTAAGGGCTTTGTTCTCCAAGTTTTGAGACTGGCATCTAGGATGCTAAACCATGCCTTGGTCCATGGTATTTTGAGTTGCATATGTTATTTGCCTACTGTTCATGCAACGTTGCAAAAACAAAGTTCATTTTTTAATATCAAACAGATTGTCAATGGATCATATGCTGCCTCCATTAAGGTTAGTTTTTGGATGTCTGCCTTCTTGAAGAGAGTTAATGAAGCTGTAAGTTACCTGTGTGCCTTCATTTGGAGTCAGGCCTAATTATCTGGATCTTGGCCACGTTATTGTCCAAGCCTTATTTCTAAAGCAGATGGAGTCACTCAGGAATGACTTCATTTGTATTAATTTGTTGTACTGTCTTCTGCTATTCATCTCAGAAGCACTGTACTGCCTTTGTCACAGAGAGCAGGAAAAGACAAAAGGATTGCAGTCAGAAATTAAGAGAGAAATCTACTCCTTCGGTTCATGGATACTGATGTTCTAACCTGACGACAATTGAGTGATGGCCACTTTAGGGCAGTAGACTGGGATAACAGGGTAATTATGCTACCTAAGATTTGAGTTTTCACATTTTACACTAGGTCAGATGACAGACACATTGATCCAGCAGTTTAAAAGGGAAGCTCTCTGGAGTATTTTTTTGCTCTTGTCAGTTTTTTTTAACCCGATGAGGGCAATTTCCAAGGGAAACTTCCACTTGAGGACTGACTTAGAGGATCCTGTCGCTTGTTGGAAAAAACAATCACTTTGTTATTTATGGATCAGACACAGGATCTCCAGATTACAACCTAGAGGGTGGTGGCATTTCTACCTTGCATTCAGGCTAGAATCACCTCCTAGGAAAATAACCTGTAAGAAATTCTTAATTTAATAATGTTTATAAACTTTCTGTAGAGATATCTAGGGTTGGGTAAAGAGATAAGGAAGAGAATCTGGCTTTTGCATTGACAAGTGATAGTGGTGGCTTCTTTTATTGCTGCCTTTTGTCAAGAGGGGACTAAAAATTTTCCATGGCTTCTATTTGGTTGATGGGTTATGTCAATTTAGTATAAAAAGTCTTAAATAAATAAAATAATAACAACTTTACTCAATAACCAAATCGCTATTGACAAATAAATGAAATCTAGTGACCCCACTAACTTATTCTAATTATAAAATATGCAATTAGAATGTATCTATATTGATATCAAACTGTGTGAATGAATGTTGAGAAGAAAATAGATGACCAATACAATGCCAAGTGTTCACCGATTTGAAGAACCTAAATTATAGAGGTGATTTCTTCAAAAGAATTGTTTCTTTGCTCTTCTCAGAAAAGTATCTAGACAGTGACTTTCAGACATTTCTTGGATTATAATATATTTAAGGGTTTCATTAGAGTTCCCTAAGGTTGGAGTTAAACAAGACAAATTATTGTAAAATATTGAGTTTTGTTCCACATATTAGTTTGCTAGGGCTGTTGTAGTAAAATGCCACAGACTGGGTGGCTTGGACAACCTAAGTATATTGTCTCACAGTTCTGGAGGCTGGAAATCCAAGATCAGTATGTCAGCAGGGAAAATTGAAACACAGAGATAGACACGCACAGTGGGAGAACACCATGTGAAGATGACGGCAGAGATGGGTGATGCGTCTACAAACCAAGAACACCAAAGATTGCCAGCAGCCACCAGAAGCGAGGGAAGAGGTGTGGAACAGATTTTCCCTCACAGCCCTTGGTGGAAACCAACGGTCAATACCTTGATCTTGGATTTATCTCCTCTAGAACTGTAAGACAATTAGCTTTTGTTGTTTAAGTCACCCAGTTTGTGGTACTTTGTTACGGCAGCCCTGACACACTAATCCAGCTGCTTCTAGGATTTGGATTTCAGTTTCTCCTTCGACCTCCTTGTCTGCCACCCAATCTAAGTGAGCTCCTCTCAGCCTCTCTCACACATCAGGTTTCCTTCTTGCCATGTTTCTTTATTTCTCTCTTGTAAGTGCTAAGCTTTTTCAAAAGGGACCTTGCCTCCGTTTACCTCTAAGGCCCAACTTTAAGAACAGGGCCAGCTCAGAGAAGGCACTGCATAAATATTTTTTGAGTAAATGAATCTTTCTATGATTATTCCCCATATTGTATCTTCAGTGCTGTGAAATAAGACACTGATTAATGAGTAAAATATCATAAGAATTAATTTGTAATAACTTCAATATATTACAATTTTTTACATTTTAAAAGTTTTTACTTTTAAACTATCAAGTCATGAGATCTTGGAATATCACTTTAAATTTTAGTTTTGCTTTTTTTTTTTAAAGAATAATAACTTGCAGCAAGTAATAACATAATTTAATTGGTAAAGAAATTGCATTTAAATAGAATTCATCCCAAAATGTAAAATAAACCAAATGCTCCATCTATTCAAAACATCTTTGTTTGACTCTCTAAAAGAAGATAATTCAATTTGAAAAGATCAGATGTATTGATTGAGATATGATTTCTAAGGTACTTAATGGAAGAATGAAGCAAATGAAAAGAAAATTTATCTTTCATATTTGTTAATATCTTACTGGAGAACTCTGCAGGGTTAGTTTTAGTCATACTAAAGTAGGATTTTTTTTAAGCCTGCTATATATCCAAACATTATATTCCTTAAAATCATCTGGGTAAGATATCAAGATTTCTGACAACTAATATTATGTTGCCAGTGATGAAGTTTTGCAAAAATCTATAATATTGTGTGATTGAGTGTATTGTGCATTAAAAATCGCCATGAAGAAAACTTCCACTGATGCTTTTGAAGGGTCCTGCCCCTTTTACCTGAGAAGTTGCTCATGAAGACTTTAAATTAAATCTAAACATATGCATTTGGGCACTATCTTTTTAATGTATGTTTGTATTGTGTTTTTATATATACACACACATATATATCACATATACATTATATGTAAAATACCTATATATAATACACTATATATATATACAGGCACAAATCATAAGCATAGAGCTCTGTTAATTTTCACAAAGTGAATGTACCAGTACAACCAGCACCAGAACAGAAAATAGAGCATTGTTGGTTGAAGGCAAACTCAAGTGTTTCAACCCTTTTCTACTTGCATGTTTGCCTTTTTCTTTACATATATTCAGTATAAGCTCTTGGTTGCATGTAAAGACTACACATGTGTTCTCCCATTTTGTAACTTACTTTTCTACTCGTTTTTGAGTGTCTCTTGTTAATAGGCATCTTTTATTTTAGAGTAATCCAGTTTCACAATCTTTTACTTTAGTACTAGTGTGTGTGTGTGTGTCCTGCTTCAGAAATCTTTGCCTACCCCAAGATCATGAAGATATTTTCCTATGTTTGCTTCTAAAACCCTCATTATTTTAGTTTTCCTATTTAGATCTGTGACTCATCTGGAGTTAATATTTATATATCATGCAAGGTCTGGTCAAAATTCATGCTTTATTTTTTTCAATAGGGGTAGTCAATTGATCCAACATCATATTTTATTTTGTTAAACAAGGAAAATTTCTCCATTTAATTCAAGGGAATTTCAGCATAATTTACTATTATCCTTGACAGAACTTTCTGAAGTACCTTGACAGCCTTATTTTCTGGGGAAATAGTATCTTATTTCATGGACTTCTAATCTAATACACCATCTACGTTTTTGCCATCTACTGGTCTTTAGTCTCTTTCATAATTGAACCTGACCCTTAAGTTAGCGACTACCCTTGGTTGCTTTTATCTTTGTTCAAATTTACTCATGCTGTGCCTTCCATGTTTGCTTATTTATTCAACAAACATTTATTTTATACCTAACATAAGTATATGCTATAATAGATGGTTTAAAGATTTAAAAATGAGCAAAACAGGATTGTTTGCCCTTAAAAAGTCATAATGTATAGTAGTGGATAGAGGAAGGAAAAATAAAGAAAATTACAATATGTTATGTATAATAAATGTTATTAAAGAGTTGTGTTCCTCAAATTTTTTCACCATTGCCTCCTTAATGAAACATTTCAGACAGTTTTTACTTAATTGTTCCTCTCACGAAAGCCTAATACCACTGATAAATAGACCATATATCTGTGTGCTTATGTTCTGTATGTACATCTGTGTTTTATACAGACAAGGGTTAAGATTCTTTTTCTCCCCTCCAAAGAACTGACTTTCTCCTCATTAGCGGTACTACTGCCTCAGTTGAGAATGTGTCTTATAGATTTACCTGTTGGGCACAATGTGAGCTCATTGGAGGTGCTTCTAACCTTGACTGTACAGGTTATGAGGACTTTCTTGAAGGAAGTGGTGTTTAATTTGAACTTTTAAGACTAAGCAAAAATTAAACAGGTAAAAAGTGCTTGAGAGTTGTAAATCTAGAACCCAATGTATACAAAGACAGAATGGCATGAGAAGGGTGGCATATTCAGGGAACTATGAAGAGTTCAGTAAGACTGGAGCATAAAATTAAAGGGTGAGAAATAAAGAGAGATGAGGACAAGTCCCTTCAGAATCTACATATTATGAATTACTGCTCTAAACTCCACATTGTCTTCAGTACAGACACCAGAGAGTCATTTCAAAGTCAGCATCCTTGGTAAAACATAGCATCTCCTACTTCTTTAGCTGCACTATTTGGCTTTTCTTTTTCTTGGCTAACACTGTCTTAACTTCCTGAGGTGTCCAATCTATAAAGCCAACAATTTATCTTTAATTCTTATCTTTCTTATACAAAGTTCCTATCACAACTTCTGTTCAGGTTTTGAATCTCTTTTTGTTATGATTGTAGTTGTTTTCCTTCTGACTGGTAGTCTCTTTCCCTGCACCGTCTTCAATGCTGTTGCCAGCCCTTCTAGTTCCCCATTGAGATACTAAGGAACCGATAGAGAAAAAAGTGAATACTAAATTTTAGATTAATAGACAACCATATAACAGACTGTGGAAAGGATTTCTGTAAGATAAGGCCAATGTAGCTGGATTAAGAAAGCAATTAGCTTACCATACTTCTTAGAAAAAGGGCTGAGCCAGCTACCTTAAAGACAGTAGGAGAAACGGCCTTCTTTGTGTAAATTCTTTGTGTATTATACCACATGTTTGTCAGGCAGCTTTTAGATGGTTGTAAGTTCTCATCATTTTTTTTCCTTCATAGGTGTGAATGTTGTGATCTTTGCATTCACTTCTTGTACGTCCATTCAGATATATCAGCTTCCAGCAAAGAGCCAGGTGGGTGGTGGTGATGGGGCTGCTTGAATTCTAGGAGGTAAGACTTCAAACCAAGTTCTCTACTTGGAGCAGAAGCAGAAAGATTTCCATTTGCATTGTTCACTGGAAATCATGCTTATTCATGTGCTTCCTCAGTTCACAGAATCAGGAAATAAGAGAGCAGGAATAGAAGCTCTCACCTACTTCTCAGCTAGGGTAGTTGAGAATGTGAAAAAGCAGTACTCTTCATAGACTAATCCTGGAAGTCTAGATGGATTCATACCTTTCTTAACATACTTTGACAATTATATTAAATATGTAGTTTCTATTTCCTAGAATTTCCATTTCTAGAATTTTTTCCAAAGAAAATAATCAAAGATATATTCAAAGATGTTTATATAAAGATGGCCATTGAAGAGTTATTGTAACAATTAATAAATGGCAGGTACCATGCTAGGTGCTGGTGGTAGGGACATGCATGATCCCTCTGCTTATGGCATTTGTAGTCCAGTGGGAAGAAAAATAATAAGCAATCCCACAAATAAATATTTAATTATAAATTGTGATAAATATGTTAGTAAAGTTACAGGTGATTTTTGATTGCTATTTGGAAATTTTCTGGGTTTTTTGGGAGGCTGGTGGAGATGAGATAGTCATGCACACAATATATATTATGTCAGAAGTAAAAATGCCAATCATAATGAAAGATAATCTAGAAAACTATTGAGGTGAATAGGAAAATAGTTACTACTTCTTTGTTAACTTTGTTACGATAGCGTAATATAAAAGTGATAAATGCATGTGAAGTGTAATTCATATTTGTAAACACAATTGCGTAAATATAAAGAAGAAAATCTATAAAGATTTCTGTTTTGGTTACCTCCAGGTTAAGTCAATTAAGACTACTTTTAATTTTCTAAGTCTTCTATAAGAAATATATGTTAGCTGTAAAACTAGAATAAAATATAGAATTTTTACAAATAAGTTTTAGAATTTTTCTATTTTGGTAAAATATACATCATATAATATTTAACCATTTTAATAATTTTTAAGTGTACAATTCAGCATCATTAAGTACATTTACAATTTTGTGCAACTGTTACCACCATCTATCTTCAGAACTTTTCCATTTTCTCCAACTGAAATTCTGTACCCATCAAATAATAGCTCCCCATCTTCCCCTCCCCTCATCCTTGGCAACCACCATTTTACCTTCTGTCTCTATAAATTTGACTACTCTGGGTAACTCATATAACTGGAATCATACAATGTTTGTCTTTTTGTGTCTGGCTTATTTCACTTAGCATAATGTTCTCAAGGTTCACCTATATTGTAGCATATATCAAAATCTCCTTCCTTTTTAAGGCTGAATAATATTTCATTGCATGTGTACACCACACTTTGTTTACCCACTCATCCACTGATGAACATTTAGGTTGTTTTTACCTTTTGGCTATTGTAAATAATGCTGCTATGAACATTGATGTACAAATATCTTCAATTCTCTTAGGTATATATATAGAAGTCAAATTGCTGGATTATATAATAATTCTATGTCTAATTTTTCAGGGAACCACCATATTGCTTTTCACAGTGGCTGCATCACTTTATATTCCCACCAGCAATGCACAAAGATCTCCTTTTCTCCACATCTTTCTCGACACTTGCTATTTATTTCTGTGATCATAGCCATTTTAATAGGTATGAAGTGGTATCTCATTTTGGTTTTGACTTGCATTTTCCCGATGATTAGTGATGTTGAGCATCTTTTCATGTGCTTATTGGCCATTTGTACATGATCTTTGCAGAAATGTTTATCAGTTTCTTGGCTCAGTTTTTAATTAGTGTGTTTGCTTTGTGTTGTTTGGTTGTAGAAGTTCTTCATATATTTTGGATATTAATTTCTTCTCAGATATATGATTTGCAAATATTTTCTACTTGTCTGTGGAATGGTTTTCACTCTTAATAGTGTCTTTTGATGCACAAAACTATTTGATTTTGATGACATCCAATTTATCTATTTTTTGTTATTGCCTATACTTCTGTGTCATATCTCAAAAATTCATTGCTGAATCCAGTGTCATGAAGCTTTCACTCTATGTTTTCTTCTCAGAGATTTAAATCTTTGATCCATTTTGAGTTAATTTTTGTAAATGTTGTGAGGTAAGTAGAAAAAATTTAATGCATGGAAATTTGCACTGATAGAATACTTAGTACAATAATAATTTCATTTAAAATGTATATACATACATAGAAGGCCATTGCAAAATGTTTTCTGTGATTGACTATCTCTGGGGATTGTACTTACAGGTTATTTTATTTTTCTTTAAAGTTTCCTGTATTTTTATATTGGAAGTGTCTTAGTTTTATAATTTTCAAAGTATGAATTATCCAGCTTTCACTGCATTATACTGTGTAACAAAATATCTTGACACCTCAGAGTAGATTACAACAGTCTATATTTTATTTTATAATAATAGTTATTTTTTGCTTACCTATATTGGTGGCTGTTAGCTACTATGTCTCTTATCCAGATTGAAGTTATAAAGGTTGAGGTCTATTTCATGATTCTTTCCATTCTGAGACTTAGGCTAAAGAATCAGACCTCTCCATGGCAGGGGTATAAGAGCAAACAGTGTGGTGAAACTCTTTAATACCTCTGAAAGTTTCCACTTGGGGGTGATAGATACAGGGCATGTCTGCTCACATTCGACTCCATCAGCCAAAGCAAATCACATGACTGAAGCCAAAGGCAATGGAGCAGGGAAAATTGCTATAGGAGAAGCAAGGATTGAATAATTTCAAACAATGTTATGATCTACAACAAAGGGTGTTTTACAATGCCATAAATTTACACTATTTTTTTCTTGCACTAAATTCCTCAGAATAGCATTCAAAGCCGACAATAATGTGGCTCTAATCTGTATCCCAGCCTCAGAACCCACTACTCCTTTATACAACTTCTGTGATCTAGTAACCTAGGACTTCTCATAATTCTATGAATGCACTTGCATTTGTAAGCCCACATGGTCTTATATAATTTGTCTATCCTTCCCGTAACACATTAATGGACTAGCGTTAGTAGATTTCTTGAGGTTTCCTCAAATGAACCACACTCTTTCATGATTGAGTTCAATTATTTTCTCTGCCTGGTATGTTCTTTAGTTACCTCTTACCTTGCGTCTTGAATTACTGCCTGTCCTTCAAGGACCAAGTCTTCCTGGTCTTAGTCTTGAAATCTCCCTACATTCACATAGTCAGAATGAATCATGCCCTTTTCCTCCCAAATATAAGACTAATTGCAGTCCACCTTAATTTCTACTTATGATTACAGACGTTAGTCTTCCCTCAGGGGTTATATGAGCTCCTTAATGACATTTTATTCCTGCTACAGTCCAGAGGAACCAGTTCCTGGCACATAGTAGGTGTTCAACTGAGGTTTGTGGAATTGAATTGCACACCAATATGTCCATGAAACAATATTTTTAAAATATGTGACTTTTCTCCCTAAAAAAATCACAGAGTTGTCAACAATGAAAACTTTGTAGCTTCTAAGGAAAGTTACTGATCAGTGAAGCAAAGAACAAGTCAAGAATCAAGTACGGTTTGCCCTTCAAAAACCAATGACTGACAACAATAAAGCTACAAGTGATTTATTATCTTCTTGAGGTGCATACATTTATTTTGCTCAAGGTGTGTATTTTATACCTCCTAACAGCCTTGAAGAGAGTTTTAAAAAATGTTCTATGGCTTTTATGCTTCCCAGGTCATTCTAGTACTGTACCTTGTGGAGAGAAGTAAAAATAAGCTGTACAGGCATACCTTCAGTGCTTTTGGGTTCACACTTTCTTCTTTATAAAAACAGACATCTTACTTGCTAGTAGTCTGAGTTATTTTCAGTGGAAAATTAAAGCATAAGCTAATTTCTCACTGTCTTCTGAAATATGTATGGTCTGATGCTTGTGGATGAAATCAGTCTTACACTTTTGTATATTTCTCAGAATGCTTTCCTCATGGGTTTTCCAGATGAACATTTTGGTGAATTTTGACCAGTAATATCAACATATATTTTATCTTGTTTTATTTTAAATGCTTGTATAATCCACAGTTCTTTTTAGAGCAGTGCTTCTCAGAGTGTGTTCCAGGGACTGCTTACAGGTCTTGGAGATGTTTGGATTGGTTCTCAATAAGATAAGGAACTTGTGCCAAAAGATAAATTAACTGTGCCACTAAGCATGGTGTTTAGTTCAGCTGATGTTTTTTTTCTTATATATTTCATAGCAACATCTTATTGATGAATGAAGTGCACTAGTTTACATTATGGCACAAGCTTCTTTTCTCCTTGTAGACTGGCATTTGAGTAGCATTGTTCTAGAGAACCTGCACCTATGTACATGTGACATGGCCCTAGTCACTGCTTACTGAGTCTAGAGTGGACTCATGGCCCATTCTGTGTGACAATTGTCTTTCTTCCTCTCCTCTCCCTCCTCCTTTCTCAGTTTCTCTCTCCGTAATAGGAACTAAAAGGTATAGGGACATCTAGATGGAGTTGTCGGTTTGCAGTGGATGTTTGTGCTGAAGGGTCTTAGCTGGAGCTAATTCCATGCAAGATCAAGCCATAAGCAAACCAAAGTTCTGAGGAGCAGAAGCCATGAGGATGCAGGAAAGAGGATGGGTGGGGGGAAAGACAAAAAGTCTATCTATAGAAAGGGAAGAGATGAAAGGACACGTGATGCTGGCTGGAATGGGAGAAGAAATGCACACACACTTTCCCATACAGGGTTCTCCTTTTCCAGTTCCCAGTTTGAGTCCCACTGCCAGGGGTTCTGATTCAACAGGTTGTCAGTGGAATCTGTGAATCTGCATTTTAATTAGTGCCCTAGTGGATTCTTAAGTTAGGAACCTAGACCGTTTTTTGAGGAACGCTGGCTATTTTGTGATCTGACCTCTACTCATTTTAGCAGCTTTAGTACTAGTCAAACTGCAGATATTCAAACACAATGTAGTAGCACACCTTCCTTATATCTTCATGTCCTTGCATACGCTGTTTTACTTGCCTGGAATTCCTCTCTTTTTCTCAGTCTGGTAAAAACCTCCACATCCTTGCAAATGTAGCTCAAGCATCAGCTTCTTTTGAAGCTTGAAGTTTCCTATTCCCTCCCACTCTCTACCACTTTATGTAGTGAGGGCCCTCACTACATTATTATAGCCTGTGCTCAATTTCTCTGCCTTTCTTTAGAGAAACTCTCCTCATATCTTTCTCCTTTCTCATTCTCTCTTTAAATTTCTTCACTCAGGATTTTTGTCTCCTGCCTTTTCCGATACCAAATTCCAAGAGTCTGTGATCTGCCCTACCTTCTGGATTTCTCAGGAATATGTTGGCACTGGCCATTAGCTGTATCTTTTCTCATGCCCAACATTTAATTATGCAAAATGCCAAACATACAAGAAGTTGAAGGAACACTACAATGAACCCCTCATACGTTTTGCACCTAGATTCAATAATCTCAAACACATTTTGTTGTGTTTCCTTTATGTTTACAATATGTATTTTATCTTCTAATTTTTGCTGATTCATTTGAAAGTTACAGATGTACAGATTCATTTGAAAGCATCTTTAAATACTTTAGTATGCATCTCCAAAATAGGAGGTGGTTTTCCTACATAAACCTCTCTTTCTGGACGTACTTTCTCTACTTTTTTCTTCATTTTTTCTTCTGAATGTATGGGCTTTTAAATTTCTTTTGCTATACCTCCCTCTTTTCTGTGACTCCTATGTGTGGTTGTGTTTCCAGTCTCAGTTCTTGTTCCTCTTCTTTTCTCTCTTTAAACTTTCTCTTTAATTTACCCTGTTATATCCCATGGAATTTAAATAACATCTATAGTCTATTTGCTCAAAAATGTTTATTTTCAGTCCAGTCTTCTCATGCTTGAACTGTGGATATGTTTATATAACTGTTACTTAACATCTTTATTCTGATATAAAATGTGCATCTCAAATTTAACATGGCTGAAAGAGAACTCCTCACTTCTCTCATATCCCTTTCTTCCTCTGTGTAGTAAAGAATCTAACCTTGCCCAAAGATAGATTTGGCCTTTGTCCTTGACTTCTGTGAGGTAATTTCTAAGCCCTTGGTGTGTCATGCCTGAGGGAAGTGTCTTTATTTGCCTATGAACCTTTGGTCAGAATAGTCTAACAATGTGGTTTAGAGTGGAGGATGGACACATCAGAAGAATCAGCAGTATGATTTGGAGGCAGGAAGGGTGAGTCACACAGTATCAGTAGAGTTCCAGGGAGAGTAAGGACTGAGATCAAACACTTGGGCAATCAATCTTGTCTACATGATGGAGCCCCAATAAAAACTCTGAACACCAAGCTCAAGTGAGCTTCCTTGTTGGGAGTTCTCCATTAATATTGTCATACAGAGATGTGGAGAAATTCATGCTGTCTTGACCCCACAAGGAGAGGACAATTGGAAGCTCCATGTTTGATATTTTTTTTGGACTTCAGTCGGTGAATGTTTTCCCTTGGCTAGTTTCAATCTGCAATAAAACATAACCATGAGCAAAATAGCCTTCAGTGTGTTCTGTGAGTTCTAGTGAATTATTAAACCGTAGGTTGTCTTGGGGACCTCAAACTTGTAGCTGGTATCAGAAGTGAAGGTGATCTAGTGTGTGGGCTGTTCCCTCTAACTTTTCATTTGGCTAAACCTTCACATCCCCTTTTCAGTTATTACTTGTTAGTTTTGAGGAAGTGATTTAAATTCACTCTGCTTTTTTCCCCATATTTGTAAAGTGAGTATACTTTTAGTATTTATTTCTTAGGATTGTTAATAAATGGTTCAAATATTGAACATGTGAGTCAAACAAGCAAATAAATGCAAAGCCAGCAGAATAGTGCTTGGCACTATTATTGGTGTTTGTATACTCACCATCTCTATCATTAATACTCTAATCAAGGCCATTGTTATCTCTCAGATTACTTCAGAGCCTCAAACTGCTTCTCTGCTTCCATATCTCAGTCTACAAATTATTCTTCATGTAGTACCAACAGTAAGCTTTTTCAGGCATGTGATTTTACTTATAATTCCTAAATGGCCTTGTGTCATACTTAAAGTCAAAATTCTCCTTAGTCAACTGCCTACTCAACTCCTGCCCATCTCTCCAACATCATCCCCTACTGCTCTTCCCATGCTTCAGCCACAGGCTCCTCTGTACAGGGGTCTCTGCCTACAATGTTCTTCTTACAGGTCTTGGCATGACTTGATTCTTTGTATTTTGGGGGCTCCATTCAAGTATTGCCCATTGAGAGGTTTCAGCTGATGTCTTTAAAATAGAATCCTCCCTGACAATAGCATTCTGAATTTCTGTACCCTTAACTGGTACAGAAATTTTATTTTCCTCAAAACCTGTTATTAATTTTTGAATTTAAATAGCCTGTTGTTTGCCTGTAATCCCAGCACTTTGGGAAGCCAAGGCAGGTGGATCACCTGAGGTCAGGAGTTCCAGACCAGCCTGGCCAACATGGTGAAACCCCGTCTCTACTAAAAATAATAATAAAAAAAAATAGCTAGGTGTGGTGGCAGGTGCCTATAATCCCAGCTACTCCAGAGGCTGAGGCAGGAAAATCATTTGAACCCGGGAGGCAAGGTTGCAGTGAGCCAAAGTTGAGCCACTGCACTCCAGCCTGGGCAACAAGAATGAAACTCTGTCTCAAAATAAATAAATAGCCTATTGTTAAGAAGGAATTGTGGGGGAAGGGAGTGGCAAGAGTAGACTCTGAGACTCTATTTAGAAGATGCTATGATTTGAATGTGTCTCCCAAACCTTTATGTGTTGGAAACTTAATCACTCTGTTCTCATGAACGGATTAATGTCACCATCACAGGAATGGGTTCATTATCTTGGAAGGGGCTTTGTTATAAAAGCTGACTCTCCCTAACTCTCTTGCTCTTGCCCTCTTTCCATGTGATCTCTGCCATGTTATGTTGCAAAAGGAGGCCTTCACCAGATGCCAGTGTCACACTCTTGGACTTTCAGACCTCCAGAACCATGAGCCAAATAAACTTCTTTTCATAAAATAATAAATAGCTAACATAAATAATTTTAAACATTATTCGTTTATTATCTTTTTTCTCCAATTGGATGTAAGTTCCATGAAGGTGAAGATTTTAGCTGTTTTGTTGTTGTTGTTGTTGCACATAGTGCCTGGGACATACAAGATGCTTAATAGATATTTGCTGAATTAATAACTGAAGGCTACACCAGGGGGCGGGGTGATATATTGTCTTCACATACATAATTTAAGCCCCAGGCATAGGGCCTGACACTTAGTAGGGACTTACCATTCCTTGACTGAAGACTGTAGCAGCCTGAGTATTTTTTATAGAAAGATTTTTAAAAAATTAATTGTTCCCAGAATTTACTCTTAAGCTTTCTTTTCCTGGCAGGCTAAAGTGGAATTCCCACTCTTACAGTCTTGTGAACAAAAAAATAGCTCTCATGAAATTATTGTAGTACTTCTCAATTGCCACCTCTCTTTTTTCTGTCCTGAATGAAATATTTAGACTGTTAAGGTATTGCAGCTCTATAGACTCAAAATGTTGTTATGAAAGGATTATTATAAAAATTGAAATCTATACACCCACTGTGCTATGGTTTGAATATTTGTTCCCTCTAAAACTCATGTTGAAATTTAACTGCTACAGTAACAGTATTAAGAGGTGGGCCCCTTAAAAGTTGCTTAGGCCATTAAGACTGCACCCTTAGGGGTAGAATTATTGCCATTATATAAGGTGACTTTGGCCTCCTCTTGCCTTCTCTCCCCTCTGCCTTCTGCCACAAGATGAGAGAACAAGAATGTCCTTGCCAGATGCCAGACCCTTGATCTTGGAATTCCCAACCTCCCAAACTGTAAGAAATAAGTCCCTGCTCTTTATAAATTAGCCAGTCTTCGATATTTCATTCTTGTAGTACAAGATGGACAGAGACAACTGTTTTACAGAATTCCAGTTTTCAACATAAAACTGTGTTAGTCACAGAGTCTGTTCTTCTATTTGCCTAAATATGTATCTATTTATGTGTGTGTTTATATGAAGCCCATATATATATAAGATTTTATGGTGTTAACCATATTGCTAAAAATGTTCTAAATGTAAGACATGATACAAGGGCAGTAATGGAAAGGCAGAATCTGTCATTCTTACATTACAGTCTCTCCTACTTAGTGTGCTAAGATCAAAATGAGGCTGGAGATTGCTTTGTTGCAATCAGAACCAGCCCTCCCTGGCAGAAAAGCTTATCAAGGAAAGCTTTTCTTTGAATTATGGAGAAGGGAGGTTTCCCTGTCATGGTTCATTGTCTCTTATTTAGGAGAAGCAGGCATTCGTTTTAGGGGAAGGTCTGTAGCTTCCTATTTGCAAGCAAAACCTTCCAGTAGTTACAAATCATGACACTTGGTTTTATTCCGGTAAATGGATTTATTAAGAGGAAAAGGGAAGGGAGGGAGTTTGAGGAGGAGAATTTTAATGCAGAAATTAAGCTTGAAAATGCTTGGGAAATGGGAAGTAAGGGACACCAGTGAAAGCATTACCAGTATGATTGACAGATTCTGTAGGTATCTGACTCTTTTTAGTTAATTTATAATGATGCTAGATACTCTTTCTACAGTGCAGCAAATACTGCTGTGGAGTCATGAGACCTGGATTCTTATCTGATTTACTACTATTGTTATTTAAGAAGTCTTTTAACTTCTTGAAGTTTTCTTTTCACATGAATCATGAGATATTAATATTTTCCTATCTACCTCCCTGGGTGGCAAAGAATTGAAAGTATGAAGATATATATGGAAGCATTAAGCAAACTACAAAGTAGTATAATATAAACTATTCTAAGACATTAAATTTTTTTTTTGTGCCAAACTTAACATTCTAACTAAAACGCATATAATCTGTTTAACAGAGTGCCTAGGATGCAGTAAAAACATACAAAAGTGATAGAGAATATTTTGATGATTATCACAGTATTTTTTCTTTAGGAGCAGACCATCTCTCTGTTGGTATGTTATGTATAAATCAATGATTAAACAAAAGCTAACAATTGTATTATATCTGTGAAAGCATAATACATACATACCTGCAAAGTTGTGTGCAAACATCTTTTCTTTTATGATTTTATTTTTATTTGCCTTCCACAAGCATTCATTGCCTAGCACAGTGCCTGGTAGTCATCATACAAAGATAAAATGTGTCTTGCCCCCAAGAGTTTTAAAGTCCAGTAGTATAAATCAATGCCATCAGGTTTGACGAGTGTTGTGATAGATATGTGAGCACAAGTGAGGCTCATTGGACTATATGCAACTTGCTTATCTCAAGGAAAGGAACATCTCCCTTAGGTTTGCTTTTGCATATAGATTCTATCAATATGTGATGAATCTTGGCTTATTTTAAGCATTTTGTCATTTGCAGAATAGCTTAACACTGATGGACAGGTTGAAAGTCAAAGGTTTAATTCATTTGATCTTAGGACAAGCAGATATTGATTGGGGTTTTTTTCTGATGCCAAAGATTGAATTTAGACTCAAGGTAAGCTCAAACAAAATAGTGAATTCACTATTTTACAGAGTTAGGAAGTTCAACATTGCCCTGGCTTCAGGCACGGCTAGTTCTAGGGGCTTAAACACGGCTTTTTTCTTTTCTTCTTCCTTCGCTGTCTTTTTCTTTCATTCTCTCTTTCTCTTTCTATGAGCTTTGCTTCCCTCTATGTGTCATTGTTATTTCCTGTGAAAGATCAGTCTCCTCTCTACACCTTAATAGTCACAGATTCCCATCCTTTCAGTTTATCAGTCTTAGTAGAAAGAAAACTTTTACTGTCCAGTTTCATAATTCAAATCTAAAAGGACTGTTATTAGTATTCATTGAGTCATATGCTCACCTTTGGAACAACTGCTGTTGTTGAATGAATGTGGTACTAGGTTTTGGTGAGGTGGCTGCAGTAGGCTAAATGATTTTCCTGGCTCAAGGTCAAACAATCGGCTAGTGGTAGGAATTAATTTCTTGATTTCTGATCTTTACTGAAACAAATCTGTGCTCTTGCCCACAACTGGGACTTCCGTAACATGAATAGTGCCATCCAATAGAATGTAATGTAAGCCACAAGTGTCAACCACGTATGAAAGTTTAAGTTTTTAGTAGATACATTTAGATATATTAAAGGGAAAGAGACACAGGTGAATTTTATAATAGATTTTATTTCAAGCTTCCAAATATTATCACTTCAAAATGAACTCAATATACAAAACAATTGAAATAGTTTATATTCATTTTTTCATACAAAGTCTTCAATATTCGGTATGCATTTAACCCTTATAGCACACCTCAGTCTGGACATGGCACATATTAAGAATGCAATGGCCGGGCATGGTGGCTCATGCCTGTAATCCCAGCACTTTGGGAGACCAAGGCAGGTGGATCATTTGAGGTCAGGAGTTTGTGACCAATCTGGCCAACATGGTGAAACCCCATCTCTACTAAAAATACAAAAATTAGTTGGGTGTGGTGGCACGTGCTTGTAATCCCAGCTATTTGGGAGGCTGCGGCAGGAGGATCACTTGAGCCAGGGAAGCAGAGGTTGTGGTGAGCTGAGATTGCGCCATTGCACTCTAGTCTGGGCGAGAGAGTGAAACTCTGTCTCAAAAAAACAAAAAAAAGAATGCTGTGGCCACACACCATGTGGCATGTGGCTACTGTAAGTGTACAGAGCAACTCTAGAGACATGGAGCCAGAGAGATGTGGAACGAGGGGGAGAATCCACATTCAGGATGACCCGAGAATCACTGAAGCCAAATGTTTACGTTCTCTGACATCCTTCCTATTGAAAAATATATCATATCAAATGATTATAAAATAATTTATTATATTTGAGATGAAAAATCTGTTGATCCTCTCTTCATTCTTTCATAAGATTCTAACACTTAAGAGCTTCCTGTTGTTTTGTTACTTCCATTGCTTTGCATTTTCAATAGCACTTAGTTAAAATTTTCTTCGTTACTCTAGTGCTTGCCATTACATGCATTTCAGAAAATGATAAAAAATGATCATAATTATATAAAGATTTTCTTTCTTAAGACTGAAAATCACAGAAGGGTAATTTTTTTTTGTTTTCATTTTCAATGGTGAAGATTTGCTTGAAGTTATCTTTACGTATGACAATTTAACCATTTAAAAACTTTGTGTATGCTAAAGTTAATTGCTTTCTTATTGAGTCTTATTAAAATGTGGAGTTGCAGTTAAGAAATGTAACAAAAACTGCTTTCTGCACCCATACATCTTATAGGGAAAGATAATCTTAGTTAATGCTGCTTCATACCATGGTAAGCAAGGCATAAGTTAGGATAGCTTTGTAGCAATCTACTGTAGTTTACTGGCCAAATCCACTCCTTTCTTATCGTAATTCCTTAAAGCAGAGTTTAGCACAAATAGTAATGAAGGTTTTAGTTTATTCATTCATTTATTAAGAAAGAACATAGGTTTGCTATCCATATGTAAATTCCCTTAAAAAGGGGTATTTTTTTCTATTTCTGTTTACTCTACATCCCAAATGCCTAGAGCAGTGTCTAACTCAGAGAAGACATTCAATACTTATATGTTGAATGAATATACCAGGTAGCATAAATAAAAGGCTCATTTAAAACTGCAAAGGGAAAATGGGATATTAATTTTGGGCACATAATATGCTAGGCTCTGTGTGAAGTTTATAATACATATTATACATGAAATTCTTGTAAAAATCCTGTGAAACAACTATTGTCCTCATTTTACAGCTAAGAAAACAGAGAGACAGAGAAGTTAGTAGATTTCCCAAGATCAGATCATTAAATGATGTAGTTGGGATTGACTTCAGGTTCATCTGATCTCAAAGCTTTGCTCTTTCATTCCATTAGTTCCTTAAGGCTGCCGTATAAAGTATTGCAAACTAGGTAGTTTAAAATGACCGAACTTTACTCTCTCACAGTTCTGGAGGCTCCAAGTCCAACATCAAGTTGTCAGCAGGGTCGTGCTCCTTCTGAAACATGTAGATGAGGAGCCTTCCTTGCTTCTTCTAGCCTCTGGTGTTTGCCATCATCTGTGGCATCCTTGGCTTGTAGGTGCAGCACTTCATTCTCTGCCTCATTGTCACTGGTGTTCTTCTCCCTGTCTCTCTCTCTTGTTACAAGGACACTAGTCACTTTGAATTAAGAATCCACCCTACTTCCGTATGGCCTCCTCTTAACTAATTACTTTTGCAATAATACTATTTCCAAATAAGGTCACATTTTAAAGTCTTGGGGGTTAGAAATTCAATATCTCTTTATTGAGGGGACACAGCTCTACCATAACATTCATCATACTTGATATTCATCCAGCACAGATACTTATTACTTACCTGAAAAGTCCAAGGCACTGGATGTGTTTTTATGATGTAGGGATCCAAAAAAGAATAACGTGCTTTCATCTAATTAGGAGGAAAAGATGTATTTCTATAAAAATAAATGTGAATGATAGGTAGTTTTAGATTTGGTGAACTTGAGATAAGAGCAGAACGTGGAAGAAGAATTATCTTGCAGAAATTTAGAGATAAATCTCTAGAGCTTAAAAGAGAAAACTGGGCTAGAAATTGAGGTCAAGACCACTGTACACAGAGGGGAGAGTAAAGCAATGAGAAATGGTGGGACCTCTGATGGTCAGACTCATAGGAGAAGAGAACTGGCTTTTTATGAAGAAAATAAAAGCAGTCAGTCAAAAAGGGGAGGGGCCATAGTGCAGAGAAGCTCAGACATGGCAAATGCTATGGGACAGACCAAAAGAGCAAGAGGAGGAAATAAGACCGCTGGATAGTAGACTTTTAATGTTTTGGGAAACTTGTGAGGACACAGTTTCAGTAGAGTATTTGACTCTACAACACAGCAGGGGCAGGTATTTGACTGCAGTTTGAATTTTGGTTGGTGCGAACAGAAAGCTGGACATTGAAGACAACTATATGATGGTATGAAGTGAGATTGGGCTTACTTCTAAGAGCTGCTGTGAATGTGATTTCTGGTTTCAATGAGGTTCAAGTCCACCTCCTAAAATCTTAACTGTGAATTGATTAATCAGTTTCTCAAGTGTCTGAGTGTCTATTATGTACCAGGCATGCGTCTCATTGATGGGACTGTCACAGAGAAGAAGAAGAGCATCATTCATGCCACCATTAGCCCTTCTATTTCTGTGGGGAGATAGGCAATCAGCAGGTAACTGAACACGTATGTAATAGAATCCATCCTCATAAAAGCTATGAAAAAAATAAAACAGAGTGTGAAATTTATGATTGACAAGGGAGATGAGGTAATGAGCTAAGATTAATTTTTTTTCAATTAGGAGTTAAATGCAAGACATATATTTATGTGCCACATACCCAGGTATTATAGAAAATACGCAATCAAATTTAGAGACTAATTGTTAATTTAGTCATCTTGTTTAATATTTTTTTTCTGTGTCTTATGGGGGAAATGATGCAGTTAAGGAGGAACTGAACTCTGGTCTTCTATTATCATTGAATCATAATATTATAACCACCTATCCTAATTTTGGTGTCCACTGCAAATTTGTATACATGTCTTTTGTGTCCCAGTCCAAAGATGTTATGAAAATATAGACCTTGGCAGTTTGCGATGTACTAAGGTAATTGCCATATTTAAATGTAAATGATTATCATTTTGAATATTTAAGAAATCAAGGTAAAGAGAATTGAATTTTAACATTACTTAGATGTTATAAGCTGAGGGATATTGTAATGGAAGAATAAAAAAATCGTAAGGGGAGTAACTCAGTTTAAAAGATGTTTGTTAGATGTTTTTCAGTGAATTAAGAAAAGATGAGATGCTGTCACAGGCTCTGTCATGGTCCTTAGAAGCATGTCTCTTTACAAGTGTGGAGGTGATGCCCATTTAAAGCTTATCATTATAAGGGTATCTTTGTCTAAGAAAAGAACTGCCATGTTGTTTCAGTTTAAAAGTCTGTGGATTTCTGATTCCGGAGAATTATTTTGATGTCAGGGATATTTGTTGTTTTGAAAAACCTGGCTGGCAAATGCTTTTTAAAAAATCAACTCATTACTTGGTTTTTATGTGTAAAGGGTAACACATGACATCCAAATATTTCATTTTGTATAGCTTCATGTCTTAAAGTTCTGATATAAATTGAGGGCTTGAAAATGCCATCTCCAGCAAAGATGGTGATGCTCTGATGGAGAGAAAAGAGGTGGCAAACCGCTCTGCACTGGTGAATTCAACAGAGAGGATGAAGCAAGGCAGTGTGCCGGACACCCCCATCCCCGTTGCCCAAATCCTCCAAAAGAACATATTCTCACATGTCACTGCCAAGAAAATAAGGTCAATATGCATCTAAATAAATTACAAAAGACCCTTACTGTGCAGTAGGCAGCCAAGCCTTGAGGCGCCATGCTGAGTTTGGAGGTATCACCAAATGTGCTGGCTCTGTGGGAGAACGGCTTTCTCTTCCTCACCGTGGTGGGAAAGAGAAGGCTGCTGTCGCTGTTCTTCCACTGCCATCTTTGCTGACAAGATTTGGAGTGACAGTGGCCTGTGGCTTCATCAATTGAGAAAAGCACAGTAAATTGGCAGCTACTATAATGGCAAGTATGTCTACTTCCCTGCCTGACTCCTTTTGGAAAAGAACACAAGAGCATACAAAAATTGTGCCTCATCCTCTGACTTATGTGGGCAAATGCACCTTCTCTATTGCCCTGTTGATTAGGATGCTTATGCCTCCCTTGACTGCCTGGGTCTATAATGATAGGCATCATAAAACCAGATAGAAACACACAGTCATGACTGCAAACATTCATTCACATAGCAGAGGCTTAACAGTCCAAAGTACCAAGCAGATCTCATTTGACTTTGTAGTAAGGTTTTATGTGTAATCATGACAGATGTTCAGGGAGATTATCTTTTTCCATCTCCACCCTGCCTGTCTGCAGCTTGCTCACACAGGACTTGCTCCAAAATAGCCTCTCTTTTGCAAACAGATGAAGCTTGAGGCCTTCAACAGTACGAAGTCAACATTCTACTCATCAAGCATTTGCTTTCCCAACAGATGAATGCTCCTTTCTCTTAGGCCAGTGGCAGGCTGCCCTGCAAGTCCTGCTTGGCTTTTTGTGCCAAGAGCTACCTGATGCCAACCAGAGGCAACTTCAAAGCTACTTTATGTCATAACAGAACTTTAAGAACTTGTCCCCTCTAATGATGCATACTGGATACTAAAGATGTTTTGGATGTGTATTTACTTTGTCGCTAATCTCCCTTCAGGGGTTTAAAAGTGAACAGGCATAATAAAATGCTTCTTGCTGTTTCTCTTCAAATTTAGGGATTGACTGCACCACATGCTTTCTCTAGGCTTATTTGGTTATCTCTAAGTAAAGGCTTTTCTCCGCCAAAGTTCTCAATTTCCAGTGATACTTGAAGAGCATTCTGTTTGACACAGGCATTTCTCAGTCCAATTATGACATCTTATAACATCATCCAATATTTTCTTTTCTAAGATTGGAAAAGGAAAAACAAAGGCATAAGGATCTCTTTGGAAAAATTTTCAAAGCATGGGTTAAAGACCTATTTGGACCAATAGATAATGCCTTTTCTCTGTTTCTATTTTGTATTGTTTTTTATTTTAAACAATGTTCCTATGTTTTGGCATTTCCTCTTTATTTGTTTGCATTTTCTGTGTTAAAAAGAAGGTATGTTTAGGCCTTATCTAGAAGGCACACACATTTAAATATTAAAATATCTCCCATGCAAACATATTTGGAATAGGAGGAAAAAACCAGGACATTGTAAATGAAGAAATGCTTTTATAAATTCAGTGTGGTCCTCAGGGTACTCAGGAAGCTAATTAAGAGCATCTCATTCCCTCTGTGGGTAATCACTTGAAATACAGAGCTTAACAGAACAGGGTATCAGGAATATAAGGAGAAACGCTTTTCAATGGTCCCTGTTTCCTAAGAAGCACCCTTGTTGCCATTCAAGTGCCACACTGCACAAGTTCCTAAACTGTGAATGACGCTAGGAATCTTCAGGTTGGAATTTATAGTCGTGTGGGACAAGAAAATTATCCAGGTCACCCCTTCTCGTTTCAGTGGTGGAAGACACCAAAACCTAAAGGGGCTGAAGGAATTGTACAAAGTCACACAAAACATTAGCAAGTAGAAATTAGACCTCAAACTTCCTTGACAATTATTTCTTGCTCTAGGTTCCAAAGGAAATGATTCTCAGAAGCCTTTATTTTCTTTTTTTGGAGGTCTCAGTACCATGCCATTCCACATTGGACATTTTCTGAACCGATAAACTGTATGGTAAAACAACAGATTCGTACAAACTCATTTTGATTGGTTATTTCTTTCTTTATGTAGTTTCTTTTTTGATTGTCTTCCTCGTAAATTTAACATGGTCCCAATTGTAAATAAAATCAAGTGATCTGTTTTAAATTGACTTCTGAGTACTGGGATCTGTGTTCTAGGAAGACACCATATCTCTTGGGCTTTGGTAGACACAGATTGATTAGGTGCCATGTATCCTACATAGAGAAGATGTGATTCAGATAGAAAATGAAGGATCTCACTAGCCATAAAAGAAAGAAACAATATTACACAGTTAAAGTCTTGCCAACAGGACCAGAGTATGGCTCTACAGTCTTTGTGGTCTGAGACACCTCTCTGTTCTATTCCTAAATTTCAAAATTGATTCTTCTGTATTTAGTTCTTGGCAAGATTATCAGACAAGCCAATCTGTAGGATTGTTTGAATTCCGTATGTTTGGCATTTGAATTAAAGTAAGGATAAATTATAACATTTAAAGTTCTTTGAGGCAAGAGTTTGAAGGTCCTCACCCCCTTTTCTTTTATTACTTACTATTTGTCTTCGTTGGCTCTGATGATGTATTTTCAACAACATGGAGCTAATAATGACATAATAATAACTATTAGTTCAATCTATACATTGGCCAGTTAGTTTCATTTGATTTTATGGCCATTATTTGTAGGCCATACATCTCACCAACTTCTACTTTTAATTGCAATGGAGCTCAGATGACAGGGTGCAAATTGTTGGGTGAAAAGGAATCACCACTGTTAGAGATAGTCCCCACCAATGGGATGCGAAGAGAGAAACAGACCATAATGATATAAGCAGGCAATAGTGTTCCTCCTGCAGAGGAAAAAGGGAAAACCATAAAGAATTTGAAAGTCCTACACATACTTAATAGATTAAAGACCCTTAATGTTGTCAAGGGTCTGAAGTTCCATTGGGTCTATTTGCTCTTGGATAATGGGTTCAGTATTTCTGTCTCTAAACTCCTTGGGACACCCTAGGCAAGCTGGCATTCGAAGCAGTTAGCCATACCCCTGAATCCAAACAGTTCTATTTAATAAATCCCTATTTCTGTCCAGTGTGCTGAAGAAAATTCTGTTTATTGGATGTAGTAATGAAAGTGGAAATATGACTGGCTGTCTATTCCCTTCTGCAAGCCCCCTCAGGCTCTGGGTTAATGTCTGGGGTCTCCGTCTTAGACCACCCGCAGTGATTCTCACCTCCAGGTATTCATGCCCCTGTGTAATCCTCTTCCCTTGAGTGCAGATGGGACTTGTGACTTGCTTCTAAATAATAGAATACAGCAAAGATGATGAGATCACTGATGTAAGTTTGGTTTTGCTAGCAGACTCTCTCTCTCTCTCTCTCACTGATTTTAATAAAACAAGCTGCCATGTTGTGCACTGCCCTATGCAGAGGCCCATGTGGCAAGCATGGAGATAGCCTTTAGACTGACAACCAGCAAAGAACGGAGGCCCTTAGTTTCCCAGTCCACAAAAACCTGAAGTCTTCCAGCAACTGTGTAGGCTTTGGAAAGAATTCTTCCCCAGTTGAGCCTTCAGGTAAGACTTCAGGCCCAGCCCACATCTTCATTTCAGCCTTTTGAGATACCCTGGTGCAGAGGACCCAGCTAAGCCATGCTTGGA
Source organism: Pan paniscus (assembly GCF_029289425.2). Taxonomy (NCBI): domain Eukaryota; kingdom Metazoa; phylum Chordata; class Mammalia; order Primates; family Hominidae; genus Pan; species Pan paniscus. The sequence continues at coordinate 78,735,506 of NC_073266.2, read as the reverse complement.
CTCCAGATGCATGGAATTTGTGAGATAACAAATATGTGTGATTTTATGCTCGCTTGTAGTAATTTGTTACATAGCAATGGATAACTTAGGCGAGTCTTGTTATCAGTTGTGAGCGTACAGGTAGCTACTTGTTTGAGCTATTTGCATGCTGCACTGGGCCCCTTCATAATCACTCTTCTTAGGTGGAGGCTAAAAAGTCAACTCAGGTCTCTGTGACACTTTCTAAAGAGCAGGAATCTATATTAGAATCCCTCTTCTGTCAGTTTTATCTTTATGCTTTGAGTGTTCCACCTTCAATGACTGAGCCTAGAGACAGGAACAGATTTGCCAATGGGGACAGGAGAATGGAGGAGCTTAGCTTTAGTGGTCTGAGAACAGAGGCAAGTTTTCCCTTGTAGACAGCAGAAGAGGGAATTTTAAACCCTTAATTGTGATATTAATAAAATATCTTTTTCTTAAAACATTTCTCCTGAGACCATAGCAACTTTTATGATTTCTGCAAGTATGAGACACCCAAAACCTCCGCCAAAGAGCTGAGGAATGCATTTGGCATAGGATGGTTTATTTATAAATTAGGAACCCAGAACTTTGGCTTTCATAAAAAATTGGTAAAACCTCATTCTATTTGGACATTGTAATAAAAATATCCACTTGGTTAGTCTCAAAAAATTTCCAGGAGAAAATGCAGTGAGCTTTAATGCTGAGTGCAGTAGCCTCTTTGCTTCATACTGGCATTAGTTTGAAGCTTTCTACCTCGTACTTTTTACTAAGAAGGCCAAAATAGATTATAGGTTTTTTTTTCTATTGCTGAGCTTTTTTTCCCCAATTGCTCTCCTGAGAGAAAATTGAGTGTATGACAGGAAAGACAAGCATGAAACCTTTCATAATCCAGGCTTGTGTTCTCAGGAGATTGTCCTTGATATATGAGGCTGCTCATTGAGTCTTTCCTGGTGTTTATTTATTTGACCACATTTCCCCAAACTTAAATACCTCCATTAATCAATACTGAGCTTCTCCACACTGAGTCTGCAGAGCTCATCAAGATGAGAACTTTTTAATTTTAAAATAAAAAATTCCTGATATATACATAATCCTTGAAGAAATAGCAGATCTATTACTGGCCAATAACATCAACAGTTGAGTTTTATTTTTGTTCCCTATTTTAGGATTACTAATAGGGTTGGAGTGAGAAGAAAAGCGTTTACTTAGAAACTTATTAAAGAAGCTGGGATTCTTCAGGAGTTTAAGGCAAAGGCACAATTTATTCTTTCTTCATCACCGCTTTCATTCAATAAATATTTGAGCTCCTAGTGTGTCCCACAAATTGTGTGGGTGGCTCTTGGGCTGTCATGTGAACAAAACCATCCTCCTGGCAAGGAATTAACAGTATAAGGGGATGAGATACACAGTAAATGACAAATATAATGGAGCTTGATAAAAGTTACAGTACTAACCCCATATATAAGGAAAGACTTTCTGTTATGAAAATAAATGACAACAAAACCAAAGAAGCTCCTAATGATTCATCTGACTGTGAAACTTGAACTAGCACTTTTTAGCTCACACAAAATTCATGTTCTGTATCAGCTCTGCTGGAAGAAGTGCAGGTAGGCTTAGGGGATAAAAAAGAGGTCCATGAGATGAAGACAAAAGGCCTGAAGCACTCTTCTTGGCGGTCAGAATGTCATTATTTATGCCACTATTTCTTTTTCAATCTGTTTAGTTTAATTTTTGCTTAATTCTCAAAAAAAATGAATTTTAAATTAGTGGGCAGAGCATGCATTTTAAAATATCATTAATTCAGTTAATATTATTGAGCACCTATCTTGCACTGGCACTTAGAATTTAAGAAGATCAGTACTATCTTGTATTTGGGAGATAGTTAATTCTTAAAAACAATGATGAACACTTATCTTTCTATATATGTATAGAAGTAATTCTAAATATGTGGCTTCTGTGTATGATAGTTTTTTAATATGTCAGCTTAGTCTAAACTATGAGGATGAAAGAGAGGTCAGCAGCCATTTGGTAGCATACACACCTTCTTCTAGTGACCCAACCAAACGCAAATTTAGGCGCTGCCGTGATGGGATTTTGCAGGTGTAATTAAAGTCCCGAGTGATTTGGCTTTAAATTATGGAGACTATTCTTGGTAGGCCAGACCTTTCCAGATGAGCCCTTAAAAGGGGCTGAATTATTCAAGGCGAAAGAGTTCCCCAGAGCAGCTGGGTCTACAATTACCCTCTTTTTGCTGGATCTGCTCTTCCTGACTGCCTGCCCTACAGATTCCTAAATTCCTTGTAATAAATCTGTGTGTGTGTGTGTGTGTGCCTGTGTGTGTATGTCTCTCTCTCTCTCTCTCTCTCTCTCTATATATATATATATATATATATATATATCTGTCCTCCTGATTCTATTTCTGTGATTGCATCCTGACTGATGCACTGAAATTTAAAAACGATACTGTGACCTCATTTAACATGTATTTTATGCTCTGAATGACTATCATTGCTTATGAAACTGGGAAAACATTGTTCATAAATCTATGCAAAAATAACCCAAATATATTTCATGAAGTCTGGTTGGCCCCCAATGCATTGGCTTTGCCTAACGTCTTTGGTTAAACTGTGAAAGGCATCTGGCCACCGGGTGAATTGCCCATGTGATTCCATCACCACTGCGCGTGCTTGCAGCTTGTTTGGCTCTGTTCAGGAATGGTGGGTCTTTCCAGCTGGCTGGATGGGAAAGCAGCATGTGCCAAGCTCTGCTGGAACGTTTTGAAACAACATTGCATATAACGTAATTAAGTAGGGATGACTGAAGACTTAATGCCTTTACCAACTAGAGTCAAGTCTAAGCTGAACCCACAAGCTTTATCTTCTTTGTATTTTTAAAGGAAATAACATAAAATTTATGAAAAACTGGACTTCGTTGCATCCTTTTGATACCATCAAAATGTAGACAATTCTTCAAATTTATTTGATTCTATTTTTATAACTTCCCTTATTATTGATTGTGAAAGAAGTATATACTCAAAAAATCAAAAAGATAAAGTATAAGGATTAAAAACCACCGTAATTCTACCAGAGGTGACTATGGTTGTGACCTTAGTTTTGCAGCCTTTTGTTTGTCTGAGGCAGAGTCTTGCCCTGTTGCCTGGGCTGGGGTGCAATGGCATGATTTTGGTTCACTGCAACCTCCACCTCCCAGGTTCAAGCAATTCTCCTGCCTCAGCCTCCCGAATAGCTGGGATTACAGGTGCCTGCCACCAAGCCTGGGTAACTTTTTGTATTTTTAGTAGAAACGGGGTTTCACCATGTTGTCCAGGCTGGTCTCGAACTCCTGACCTCGTGATCTGCCTGCCTTGGCCTCCCAAAGTGCTGGGATTACAGGCGTGAGCCATCACGCCCAGCCAGTTCTTTAGTCTTTTCATTGCATATCTAAGCCATGCTCTCCCCACTCGACTGTGTATCATAGGAGGCTGACCCCTGAAAATTCTATTTCTCTGGTTCTTTTGCCAAATGGCTTCTGACAGTTTCAGCTGACAGAAGGTCTGGTGGGAAGATGGGAGGACTTAGGCTATCTTTTGATCTCCCTCTCTGTCAAAGAGTCTGTGTTTCTGGCAGTGGTTCTAGATCCCTCCAGAAAACCCCATCCTTTGCGGTGTTGTCATCAGCAGTCCCTGATTGTATTCTCTAGCTCCTCTTGTGTGGCCCTGGCTCCTAAGATCTGATAATATCATTTCCTTTTTTTTTTTTTTTCCATCCCTCCCAGCCCTAGGTGTGGTAGTGACTTCGGATGTTTTTACTCACTGGTTTGCTTATTTTCCCCTATTTGGCTTTTGAGTTCTTCTAACACCTTTATAAATTAGTTCCCACAAATAAAATTCTTCTACTAAGCCACCAGACAAAGACACCCCATTCTTGAACAGTCCATTGATAAATCCATTTGCTCTCAATACAAGTGCTTTTCTGTGGCCTTATCTTGTAAAACCTACATCTTATCTTTTATCGGCTTTATTGAAGAATAATTTACATATAATATTTACCAGTTTTAACTGTACAATTTAATGAGTTTTGACAAATAGATACAGACGTGTAACCACCACCACACTCGTAGTATAAAACGTGTTCATACCATTCTAGCTTCCCTTGTGCCTCTGCAGGGTCAATTATTTCCCTCCACCCCAGCCTCCTGCAACCACTCATCTGTTTTCTAAAACTTCCTATTAATGGGCTCAGACAATATACTGTCTTTTGTGTCTAACGTTTTTCATTTCACATGATACTTTTGAGATAAATTTGTACTGTTGCATGTATTAGTTTATTTCTTTTGATTGATGAGTAGTATTCCATTCTATAAATAGACCACAATTTTCTGTTAATTCACCAGTTGGATGATACTGGAGATACTTCCAGTTTTTAGGTATTTTAGATAAAATTTCTATGAACATTAGAGTTTAAGTCTTTTTGTGGATATATCTTTTCCTTTACTTGGAATATTTAAGAGTGGTATTGTTGGGTCTTCTGGTAGTTATGTGTTTAACATCATAAGAAACTGCCAGGAAGTTTTCCAAAGGGGCTATTCCAATTTTCATCCCCATCAGTGGTTTATAAGATTTTTATTTACTTCACATTCACTACTTAGTATTTTCAATTTTTGTAATTTGTCCATTCTGGTAGGTATGTAGTGATACATTGTTGAGGTTTTAATTTGTGTTTCCCTGGTGACTAATGATGTCAGACATCTCTACCTGTGCTTATTTGTGATTTGTATACCATTTTTGGTAAAGTGTCTATAAAATATTTTGCTCATTTTTAATAGAGCTGTTTATTTTCTGTCTGAATTTTAATTGTTGTTACATTTTGCATACAAGACTTTTGTGTTTTGTAAATATTTTCTCCCGTTCTGCAGCTTAAGTTTTTATTTTCTTAACAAAAATATTTATAAACAAAAATAATATTGTCTTTAAAGAGTAAAATTTAAAAATGTTTGACCTAGATTATATTACATTGGCTATATAGTATTCCATTTCATGAATATGCCATAATGTATGACCAGACTTCCTGTTTCCACAGCTTCACTGCTTGTGTGAGTTACTTGTGTCATCTTACTTAGCAACGTGCTATGATCATTTAGGATGGTTGTGCTTTTATCTGATATAAAATTAAATATTTTTAACTCAGTGGGCTTTTTCATGGAACACTTAAAAAGCAGTCTCTAAATCACTTGAACCCGGGAGACGGAGATTCCAGTGAGCCAGAATTGAGCCACTGCACTCCAGCCTGGTGACAGAGGGAGACTCTATCAAACAAAAACAAAAACAAACAAACAAACAAACAAAAAGCAGTCTCTAAATCACACTGGCAAAATTCTTCTAAGGCAAAACACATTTCCGTCTCTCTCTCTCATCCTTTTCAACCTGAGGTCTCAGGATTCCTGTTAAAATGTACATTTAATACTGTAAATATCTTTTTTAAAAACTTTGAACATGTTAAAATCATACTAATGCCTCTGAATAATCATGGTCAATTGATCATATGCATTTATTAAATTAAATGACAATAAAGGGATAAAAAGTTACAAGTCCAAGAGAACCAGTAAAATGAAAGGAGAAATAACAGCAGAGAAGGAATCGAACAGGTTTTTTTTCCTTCTATTTTTTAAAACATGGAAATCACATCGATAAGTAATAATGAATGAGCATAAGGAGGGAAGCAACACCATAGGGGTTAGAGGAAGATATTAATGAGAAAACAGTTGGCTTTTCATATGGAACTCTGGAAGTTAAGAATTAACCAGTGGTAGGGGCTGTTGTTCCCTTGTCTGCAGGATTCTTACATCTGGCCATGCATCCTCATCGGGCAGAAAAGGAGATTTTACTCCCTGAGAACTGAAAAACCTGAGAAAAAAAATCTCCAATATAGTATTCTGGATGTCCCTCTAGTGGAAAAAAACAGCTTTACCATCCCTCCCTTGAAGTCCCTTGCCGCGCGCCATCAGAGTCTGAACGCATTAGTGCTCTAGGTGAAGAATTAATGAATGACCAAAGAGTACAAGATTTCAGAGGAAAACTTTCTACCTAAAAGAGAAAAATCATGAATCTGCAAGAAGCTGAGATAATTCAGGGAATAAGAAAAACATCTAAAAAGATCTTTAAGGGATATTCTAAGTTGAATAAGTGAAAAATACTAATTTAGGTAACAAAATGAAGATGATATAAAATAGATACATTCAGATAACAAAAAAGAGCGCTCAGAAATAGAGGAAATATTATAAATAGATAAATTTTATAAAGTAATTGAATAGTTGGATCATAAGGTCAAAGAAGTCATTCAAAAAGTAATCCAAAAAGTCAGGAGAGAGTAAAACTGGAATAGAGATTTAGGAGGTTCAGAGTCTTATTAAATGGATTATAGATACAGATAAGAGTAATCACATAGAGAAGAAAGTTATAGAAATAATACAAGAAAAAAATTCCAGAACTGAAGAAACTAAGTCTCAAAAAGATTAGTCTGACACAATGAAAGAAAAAAGCCAACTATTAAACCGCATTATCACAAAATCTTAGTACCTTTGTGACAAAGTGAAGATCTTTAAGCTTTCAAAAGAGGGAAGAGAGTTCACATACACAGGATCTGAATGGAACAAGATCTCATACCAAAAAAAAAAAGTTGGAATCAAGACACAATGGAACAATGGTTACAATATTCATGGTGAAAATGATTTTCAGTTGTCCATCAGGGATAATAATAGAATAAAGATTTTTTTAAACAACTCAGATAATTTATTTAGAAAGTAGAAAACAAAAAGTTTGAGTCTAACATCTATTTAGAATATGAACAAAATTAGAAACAGTTAAACTACAGAAAAAAAAGGCAGAGATACTGAAGTTGGCTTAATGGCTATCCAATACAAAGAGGCAAAACCCAAGTTACTTTCATGCAAATAAGCATTAAGGAAAAGAATATGGGAATGTTTACATAATGTGTCATGGCAAATATTTTTCAAATTTACATAAGAAACTGTACATAAATGAGGTAATTTACAAGAAATGTTTTACAGGTTACAATAGGATATAATTAATTATGAATAAAATTTGTAGCACATCATACATTTTTACATCACAGATTCAGTGTTAGAAGAATTCAGACATGATAAAACTTAGACTTGACAAGAATAATGTAATAGATGGAATAAGGCAACTTAGACTGAAATGGCATGTGTAAGTAAAATTAATCCCCAAATTAAAGGATTCCTTAGTTGGGACATAATAACATCTTCTAAGTATGATTTGGTCAATAATTGGGCATTTAAATAAATGCCATTCAATTTTAGTTAAAAACTTAGATTTAGCTGTATTTTAAATAAAAAGTAAAAACACACAGTGTATAAAAAATAATAAAAACCACCTTAGTATCACTTATATCCTAATACTATTAATTATATTTGGGACAAGCAGACTAGAATATTGGTGTTATTCTATAAAGTTACTTTCTATTTCTAAATGCTATAAACTAAACTAAAACAGATTCCTCAGAAAAAAAGTAGCAAATTCCAAAATGGCTTAATACCTGTGACAGCTATTGACTGAGCCAGGTATGACATTGATGAAATTCAGATATAATGTAAAGTAGAGATATTTTCCAGCATGAAAAACTCAAAACATGTAACTTTAGAGTGCACTTTTTAAAAAAGTTACTGGAGAATACATTTCGGCAAAATATGAAATGAATTTAAAAATTGAAAGACCTAAGATTAATGAAAAGGGTCCCAATACTGGAGAGTAATGAAGGGGCATTGAAAGATGTTGATAAAGGGAAATTCTCAGACTACTGCAGTGAAGCAGAGTCAAAAAGAAACCCGTCCAGACTGAAGCAAGCATTCCAGGGGCTCTGGAAGAAAACACATAAAAGGAAAAAAGCGAACTGATTTTATGTATGTAGAAAATATATTTTATATATGCAGTAGATTTTATGTATGTATACATATACACATATCACTCAACTGTGCATTGTATAACACTTATCCAGACATAAAAAAGACTAACTTTTATTTAATATATTAACATTTATGTCAACATGTATGTCAAATATCATATATTGAACAATAATATATAACATTTTGTTTAATATATTAACATCCATTTATGTTAATTAGGAGTATGGAGGCAGATGGGTAGGTGGGATGTGGGATAATGGTGGTATAAGAGAGATAAATCTTTATTTACTATAAAACAAAGTTGACAGATAATTCCTAAAACTAAGAGGTTAAAAATAGCAGTATAAATACATTTTAAAAAGTATGAAGCTGTCCCTGTACAGATGCCAAAATAAATATAGAAGTAAACATTGAAAGGAACAGCTAAGAGGGTTGAAAGTGGTTGGTCTTTGGGAGTGAGAATTGGTAGTGGAAAGGGATGGAGCAAGATTTGCCATTTTTCATTATAAACCATTTAGGAAAATATAAATTTTGTGCATGAATTACTTTGAAAAATTATTTAAAAATTTGGATCCTGGGCTTACAATATGTATATTGTATTATCGCTATTAATTTCTGGCTAATTTTCAGGGAGAAGAAATGAAATAAAATCAAAATCTTTTGATATATCTTAAATAGATTATGTTTATTTAAATCAACATTGCTTTACAATAATAGAATTTTAAAAATATATTCCTGGTTTACAATATCATTTTTATGATTTTCAGAAAATCACAAATCATAACACAAGCTTCATTCATGTTCTTTGATTTAGACTCTATTTAATAGTTAGCTTTAGAGTTTATTTCTGTAACATCTTTCATGGTATAGGCATTTAGATTCTTACTGTCTCCTGACTGTGATACATAGTAACATTTAGCTTCAGATAGTATATGTGACTAAATCTTAGCAATCACCCCAAATTGTCTCATGGCAGGACGAAAGAGTAGCCTATATATTTGAAGTTATTGGATTACATAAATAGTGTTGTTATTTCTTTCTTAGATATGGAACAAAACAGGTGCAAAAACTCATGTGTGGACATGATGATGAAGCAGGTTATATTAACCTTTTCAACAAGACATTTGGGACAGGCAGTTAATCTATGAAGCCATCAAGTGGAAAAAATTCACAATCCTTACTGCTTTATTGAAAAACTGTCTAAAATGATATGTATCTGTATATATTTGGGTGTTAAGAAGAAGTAAGACCCCTGTTGAAAATTAAAATGGTAATATATTAACCTTACTTGTGAAAAGCGGCCCTAACAGATTTTTCCTATTTGATGGGGAGTGTTTTCTCTAATTTGTCTGTTGTGGTTAGACAAAATTCCTAAATTAGGTACTCAACTACAAGAGAATGTAGCAACTCTAGGACTCTGCAGAACTGACTGCTTATAACATTGTTCGTGAGAGTTGTTATTTGAAAACAATTATTGGAAACCTTAAACAGGCAGGGATTTGTATCCCATCAAATGAAAGTCTTGTTTTTTATGCTATTTATTCCTTATTTCAAGGTTTCTCTTGATCATCTGGACCTGAAAGAAAGTTCTGCATCAAAATAGATGGGGCCTGTTCTGAACTGTTGTTTTTTTTTCTTTTTTTTCCTTAAAGATTGGTGCAGGCTATTATATCATGTGTTACAAAGATGAAGAAATAGAATTAAACACTGGGAGAGGTGTACTCATTGTCACCATAAAGACTGAAAAAAATCTTTTTAATTGAGAGGGAAAAATAACTTTATTTCTTGAGAGAGAAAGAAAATATTTGTGGGAGTCAAAAAGAAAATAAAAGAGGATTGCCATTCTAACTGGCGTGAGGTGGTATCTCACTGTGGTTTTGATTTGCATTTCTCTAATGACCAGTGATTATGAGCTTTTTTTCATGTTTGTTGGCCACATAAATGTCTTCTTTTGAGAAGTGCCTGTTCATAGCCTTTGACCACTTTTTGAAGGGGTTGTTTTTTTCTTATAAATTTGTTTAAGTTCCTTTTAGATTCTGGATATTAGACCTTTGTCAGATGGATAGATTGCAAAAGTTTGCCCCTTTGGAAGCAAAATGTAAATAAATATGGTTTGTTTAAAAAAAAAACAAAGAAAAAAGGAAGCAGTCAACAAAAATCTAGAGATTATCTGAAAGGCAGTTGGAGGGCAACTTTGAAAATCTGAAAATGATGAGAACTGTTATGCAATTTCAAAGTCTAAATTAAAAATTGGTTAAAAAGTTGGATTGACCTGTGAACTCTCATCTTCATGTTTCTGTACCCAAAATACATATAGTATTGCATGCTCCTCTAATTTAATAAATGGCTGTACAAATCAGAGTAATTCAATCAGTGAAAAGATAGAGGATTCATGTTGTTTTCATTTGGAGATGTTCAGGTTGAGCCAGAGAATGCTTTTAATGAATTTTTTCCTTCATGCACATTTTTTTTTCCCAGGTAAAGGGAAGATTCAGGACCTTTTTCCTGGTATCTAAAACCTGACTGCTGTTTCTGCCGATGGAATGTTGCTGTCTGCTCATTAACTGAGTTTAGGAATTGGCTTGTTTAAGCTTCAGGGCATATGGAGCCCCCAGAATTCCGAGAGGAGCTCTTACAGTTTTGTATTAGCAAACCTCAAAGCAAATGCAGAATGTGGCCTTCTTATGAATTGAGCAATGGAGCATCTGGGGGCATAAATGGACAGTCGTTAATTGGCAAGCTCAAAATTCAAATAAAATTGTTAATACTATTTGCCACATTTGGCTCAGGAATGAAGAGAGTTACAGTCAAATGATACCTAAGTGATTTCATACCGTAACTGTTTTCTAAAATATTTTGTAATAATAATGTGACTACTTTTCAAAGATGATGATTTTTCTGTTCTAAAACATTTGGATGATCTCTAGTACAGAGTTGTGTGATTCTGAATCTATGCCTTTTCCATCCTGAGAAATAATTAAATAACAAAGTCATGGCTGGAATGCAGTGGGATTCGTGCCAGGCTTTTTTCCACTTCTTGAGAGCCTATAGAAAGTTTTTGGTCTCAGTGGAACATCTGTGTAGTCTCTTATAATCTCTTCTGTTCAGTTCAAGGATCCCTGAAAGAATTGAGAACTTCTAGGACTGTGGAGATATGCCATTCATACAGCCTTCTCCTTCCTTTCCCTCTTCATTTCCTCCTTTTCCCTCCTTGCATGGCCTAGATTCCACCAATGTAAAGGAATGGAAATAAAGCAGTATAAGTCTCATTATGCAGAGGCCAAAAGGAGATTTCATATTTAAAATAAATTGGCAGGCCGGGCATGGCAGCTCATGCCTGTAATCCCAGCGCTTTGAGAGGCTGAGGTGGGCGGATCACTTGAGGCCAAGAGTTTGAGACCAGCCTGGCCAACATGAAGTCCCGTCTCCACTAAAAATACAAAATTTAGCCGGACGTGGTGGCACGCACCTGTAATCCCAGCTACTTTGGAGGCTGAAGCAGGAGAATCGCTTGAACCCAGGAGGTGGAGGTTGCAGTGGGATGAGATTGCACCACTGCACTCCAGCCTGGGCAACAAAGTGAGACTCCATCTCAAAAAAATAAATAAAATAAAATAAAATAAATTGGCATTTACACAGAAAGGCAAAAATCATATGAGTGCTTAGCATCTGTTCTGACTTTGCTAATCACCTGATATTTCCTATCATAGTGAAATAGCCTAGGATGCCCATACGACTGCAAACTCTTTCTAGCTGGTTCTGTCACTCATTGTCTCAAAATTTCTTTTTAAAATGTAACTTTCATTTTTTAACATCCTTCCCATGTGAATCTTACTTGACCAATACACAAGTTTAGAAAACATGGGCTTTTTTCAAGTACAACCTTAATATTTTGGCATATTGGAAATCAGGGAATATCAAAATATACATTAACATGGTGACATGAGGAGTTTATTTCATGATCCTTTTATTTTCTGAGAGTCTAGATCATGGAATCAACTGAAGAGAGAATTGAGAAGACAATGTAATATTGCATCTCATACATTTTTAGTGAAGGGCTCATTTTCCTGCTCCAGGTTGCACCCAGATAAAACTTCTTGGTATAGTGGAGTTCAAGTGAACACAATGTTTTCTAAAATTCTGGCAGGAAAAAGTTATTATATTAGTTTTATTTTATCTTGTGCTGTAAGGGACCATGGCTACCAGGAATAATTAGATCTTACTGTACTAACACCTTCCAAGTAGAATATTTTTGAGAGGGATATGTGTTTGTATTGCTTTTAAAACACCCCTTTGCCCTCAGAATTAACATTGACAAGGAGCAGCCTTTCAGAGGGAATGAATTATCTGAGTACCGATTTCACCTGGGATTGCTGTTTATTAATATTTATTCATGCTTTTAGTAGAACAAGAATCATAGTTCTTGCCCGTTTTCAGAGTCATCAACTAAATCAACAAGAACAGTTATAGGTGAATTTAGAACATCCCTCAATATAACACAACAAACACAAAGCGTGTTTGGCTCAGTAAAACATATTTTCTTCCATTTTTTTCCACCTAACTTGCACCTCTTATGAAATTTTACCATAGTTTTTATTTTTTGAAAGAGAAATTTGTCTGTGTTTTTAAGTAGAGACATATCTGCTTGAAACTGGCTTTAATCTTTCTGATGAAAAGGGCTTTTGAACCAAAATTTATGTGCTATGGCTTCACATCAAAACACTAAATGAAATTTCTAATATTTGCTAATAACTATCATAACAAGAAAAACATGACATTGCAGGTTGAAGTGTCTCAGAATTACAGAAAGACAAAAAATACCACATAGTAATAACAGTACTAGTACTTGTAATGTACAGTCAAAATATAATGCATCACAGCTTACTTTTTAATTTATTATGAGACTTTTTTTGCCACAGTCTTCAACAGGCTGAACCTTTTTCATGTCTGGATCGTGTAAGTGTGGTGCCATTTTTTCCTTTAACAGACAGTAAAATGTCACTGGTAAATCATTACCCTCATCACCTCAAATAACTCAAAGTATGCCTGTCAAAATGCAGGAAAGAATTCACATGATTACAAATAGGCTTATCATCACCCATCTCAGGAAACAGTAAGTAGTGCCAAGTAGACGAGCACACCAGACTAATTTTAAGCCAGGAAAGGAGTCAGCTTTCACCAGGTTGAACACGTTGTTTGTTGGACATGACAACAGTCCTCCAAATTCCATATTGCACAGGTGGTGCCTTTGATTTTTCTCATAGTGATTATAGAGACAAATTGAGTCATCAACAGTTTCCAAAACAGCCTTTCTTATGATCAAACATGCATATTTGTTAGAAATCTTGGCAAATTTGAAGTGTCCAGAAATGTACAGTTATTTGGACTCCCTGAGTTTATTTTTTTAGCCAACTAGCATTCCAGTCATAGTCATTCATTGTCTTCATTCCTGAGCCATATGACAAAAGCAGACGGGAATGATGCTGTATCTAGTTTCTTGTACTATATGCTAATTCTCTTTAAGCCAGAATGTTGCTAACTGTGCCAAGCTCATATCACTTATTTGGTTTTTCCTTTGCATAATTTCTTCAGTTAAAGATTCAAGTAAATCTCAGAGTGGATTTATATACCTGTTTGGAAAAGTCAGTGACTTTTCCATTGGTAAATGTGCCCTTTCATTTGTGTGAGAAGCCAAAAGCAATTAGTATTCTAGTTGAGTTCAGATTATAGCAAATGATATAAGCATATGGCCAAATATTCTTTTTATGCCAGATTCTACTTACTAGTTTTCACTTCCAGAGTCAATAAAGAAATCAATTCCATTGAAAAGGAAAATTCAATAAGAAAACCCTGTACCATATAACTGTAATTATAGATGAGCAATTTCTTTTGTAAAAAGAAAAAAGAGCAGAAATATAAATAGCAACTCCCTTATAGATCATTCAAAAGAACATGAAATAGCTATGCAAACAAAATGGCTATATTTTCATTTTTCCTTACATTCCTTACATAGAAATTCACAAAGGATTTGAACATTTCTTTTCCTGATGAAATCATTGTGATATGTCATCATGGTGGTGTATGTACAGGAAAGGAAAAGCATTGTAAATATGTTGAATAAAGCTATAATTTAAAAACTGGATGCTTTTTCTCCAACACATTGATTTGATCATTAAAGCTTCCATCTGTGAGCTGGTTTAGAAGATTGAACTGAGCTGCCTCTGATGTCTTTGGCTCTACAGACACTACATTCTCACTGTCCACATTACTTGTTTGACGACCTGATTACCAATACCTGCTTCATATGAATTTTACTTGAACATGCCTCAGTATTGTTGACTTTGTATGAAAAGCAGAGAATTATTTGAGACTGGTTTGCATTTTTTTAACTGTATTATTCTTCCAAGATTGTTTTTGCCCTAAATGTACAATTCAAAATTATTATAATGCTGTGCTTTGGTTGGTATCCAGATCGTGAATGTGAAAAGCGGTTGTTTTATTTATACAGTAATTAATTGGAAGGATTTAATATGGTAAATAAGGTGCTGAATTTTTGTAGATTTAAGTCCTAGTGACTTTAACCTTAGCATTCATATTCAAATCAAGAGAATTAATTAGCTTGTTTGCTAGCACCTTCTTCACCCTTGCGTAACCCTTCAATCCCTTCAATAAATATATGGTCATTTCACAGACTTTTCAAATGCTTTCTTCAGGGAGGAGGAAAGCCTGGTGGTGATTAAGCCTGAAAACAGAATTGTATATTCACTTCCAAAGATGCATGTGGGCAAATCTTATTTTTATAAAAAAGCCTTGAATCAAAATCTCATCATAAATAAGGTATTACCAAAAATGTACAAGATGAACAAAAATGAGGTAAATGAAGGAAAAGCATAAGTTTGAACATTTGTAGTGTTTAAAAAATTATTTCATTAGGTAAAAAAACTATTAGGCTGAATGGGTTAATTCACTCACTCTTTTAACCTTTATTCTTCCATATTCTTTATTCATGATTCATTGACATTTATCCTCTTGTTAGGAGGGAATCCAGCTTGGATTAATGTCAACACATCTAATTACTTGAACAGGGAATCATCAAGTAGAATCCAGTGGTCCAGCATGTAGGGAACTGGTGAATTTATTAAGTTGTGTGGCTCGTAATAATTTTTTCTGGTGACTAACTCCACAGTTTTCATCAAGGTCTCTAAAGAGCTCATATCCCAAAGGGTTCAGGACTGTCTGTTCATTACCAATAGAAGATTGGGGTGTTGACAATAAGCCACATTATTACCAAGTTCATAAATTCATCAGCCCATATTCAGTGTCAGATCTAACATAAACCCTTTCTGAAAGAGTTCATTATGTTCTCTCTCAAGTTACATGGTTTTTGTTTTTTTTTTAATTTTCACTCACTGAGGGGCCTTACTAGACCTAGTGTCCTGAACTTAGAAATCTAGATGTCTGTCATCTTTGCCTTTTCTTGTTTCATAACTCCCAACCTCCAGTCAATCATCTATGTTGTGTGGATTCAGCACTATGCATAGCTCTCAAATTTTGCAACATTTTTTTAAATCTTCAAATATCCCCTTCATTTCTCACTGAGATTATAGAATTTGTTTCCAAATGGATCTTTGTGTACAATCCAGGACAAGTGATTTTTCTAATGTACAAATCTGATTAAATCACCGCTCCTGCTGTTTAAAACCTCTATGCCTTCCATCTGTTCTCTAACAGATATATTACTAAGTGGCACAAACACAAAAATTCGCATGATGTAATGTATGACATAAAGAATGGAGACAATTTGATGTTTTTATTCTCTTTCTGTTATCATTTTTGTGATTAATTTCTGGCAATAGAATGGCCTATGTTTTAATGTACCATGACTTCTAAGTGACAATTCCGTGTCAACATAGATGAAAAAAGTTCGTTACATGAGAAAGAGCTAAAAAGCCAACTTGAACTGCTAGGACAAGATTGTTGCATATCATGGTTTTCCAGAGAAAGTAATGTTTATTTGAGATCTTAAGAGACTTCCATAAGATAGGAGAAAGAGTGTTCCAAGCAGAAGAAATAGCATATGCCACTTATTACAGTCTGTTGCCTGGCAAATGTCTATCTCTGACACTAAGCTATATGTTTTTGAGGTTAAGGACAATCTTGTATGAAATGTTTAATGTATACTCAAGGAGTTTTGATTATTTGTGGTGGATTGAATAAAAACGACTAAAATTGATCTTGAGAAATAAGTATTATGTTTAAATTCCATGTGAACACAGATGAAAAACAGTTTGTTACATGAGAAAGAGCTAAAAAGCCTAGTTGAGGTTGTTTCATGTCATGGTATTCCAGAGGAAGTAATTTTTTTTTTGAGATCTTAACGGGCTGCCATAAAATTGCAGAGTGTTCCAAGCAGAGGAAATAGCATGCAAGATAAGAATGAGTTGACTGAATTAATTATTATGTTTGTACACTGGTGCCTGGACTGGATTTTAAACCATAAATTTACAGCTTGGAGATGGGAAATTAGTTGGTTATTTGCAGGTAAGTCTGTCTTTCTCTCTTTTCCCCTATGAAAGAACATTTTATACTCAGCTTCTCTTTTTATGCTCATTATTAGCAGATAATACTTTGGGTAATAAGGACTTGATGAATTTTGATCAGGTTTTTGGCAGTATTGAATATCTAGGAACATTTGAAGACTCAAATTTTAATATAAAATAACAAATGTTATGAAATCCAAAAGTTTGAGTATTAAAAAGTTAATAATGTATGCATCTTCATCTTTCAATTTATCTACTCCTAAATTAATTAATCAATGAATTATTTAAGTAAACAAGCATTTTTATAACTGGATATAGTGCTATAGTCTGAGGGAAATGAATGTAAGACAAGGGTCCTTCTTTTACAAAGCTTGCAATTTATTGTGGATGTCAGACACCTGACCCTGAATTATAAATTAAAAATGATGACCTTGAGCTTTGAATTGTAAACTATAATTCCAGGCAGAATAGACCAGGGCATAATAATAGAGATACAAGTAATGAGGACAGAGAAAATTTAGCAGTCTCATTGAAGAAACTGAGAAAGACTTTATGGAATGGTTGGTTTCCAAACTGTACTTTGAATGATTGACATTTTCATAGGAAGAGATTGGGAAGGCATTCTATACTGCTGTAACAAAACAAACAAAAACATGGAGATATTAGAGTATAAAACATGCTTAAACAATTGAGACTAGTGAAATCCAAGAGGTTGTGGAGCCACATGATGGTAAAACATCAGTTCTTATGTACTGGACTATTTTATAATTTTAAGAAATAAATGTGAGAAGAATTAGAGAAAATAATGTAACCATCTTTTTTAAAGAAGACTTTGGTAGAAGAAGAGTAGAGCATTGACATACTTGGTGGGGGATCTAGAGTAAAATATTTATGTTTATTTTATTTTCAACCCCATGCTCTATCTTCTGGAAAAATATTTTTTTAAAGGAGATTTTACAGCACACTCATAGACTAAACAGAATGGTCCAGTAGATCGGAAAAGACAGAGGATGCAGTTGTGAAAGAAATTGCCATAGAAGTCCATGGTCTGCTCAGAGAGGGTTGGATCCAGAGCATGGGTTGAGGGATTTGCTTTTGCAGCAGCTGAGGCATTTTCTCCATTAATACCCGAGAAAAGTCAGTTAGAGTCTGCAGAGTTAGGGAGTTTGCAGATTTGGTGGTGGGAAGATGTAGAAGTTCTGTGTTGCAATTTTAGAGGAATGTAGGTCGTCAGATCAATTTCTATTCTTAAATCTCTGCTCAATGATGACTGTTCTCTCCTGCAGTGCTCAGTGGTGAAGTGTTCGAAGGGGAGGATTGGGTGCACCAGTTGCATATAAATTATGATAAGCCACCTAATAACTTTCCCTCTTGCAATTCAGAATGGTTTTACATTCCCACTGCCTTGATTTAGGCCCTCATTATTTCTCTCCTGGATTACTTTAGTAACCCTCTAATTGTTTTCCCAGCCCTGGTCTCTATAGCCAACTCTCCAGACCACAGCCAGACTGATTTTTATAAAGCACACCTTATCAATTACTTTATTACTGAAGAAAAATTATTAAAAACTCTTCAATCCCTATAAGATTGCATGCATATTCCCTACCATGGTACCCAAGACCTTTCCTGCTCTCCTTCACCACCTCCTCTACCACTTCTTCACGGCTACGACTCTTGTGAAACTCAAGCAGATATACTTGTGGTTTTCCTCAATGTCTCATGCTGTTTTATGGTTCCATGCACTTCCCACATACTCCCCTCTGTCAATAATGGCAGGTGTACCCTGGTCTATGGGTTGAACTCTTCATTCTAGAATGAACATAAATGTCTTCTCTTCCATGTAGCTTTTTTTTTTTTTAATTGAGATGGAGTCTGACTCTGTTGCCTAGTCTAGAGTGCAATGGCGTGATCTCGGCTCACTGCAACCTCCACCTCCTGGTTTCAAGCGATTCTTCTGCCTCAGCCTCCACAGTAGCTGGGATTACAGGCATCCACCATCATGCCTGGATAATTTTTTGTATTTTTGTAGAGGCATGTTTTCACCCTGTTTGCCAGGCTGGTCTTGAACTTCTGACATACGGTGATCCACCTGCCTTGGCCTCCCAAAGTGCTGGGATTACAGGCATGAGCTGTAATCTACACCTGGCCCCACATAGCCTTTTTGATAGAGGTAAGAAATTTTCCCTTTGTGCTCTGGTAGTACCTTGTCTCAATTGTGTTATAAAATTGATTGTGAAGCTCTAAAAGTTACAGATTAGATTCTCTTTTATCTGTGTGTCTCCCATCTAACATAAGTGCTCAGGAAATAACTTTGATCGAAGCATAAACCAGTGAGTGAGAGAATTTGAGAAATTGAGGTTTTCATGTGTCTAGTGTGGGCACCAGGATACCATTCAGGAAGAAACACACAAGGAGATTCAAATTTGGGTTACAGGGAGATGAATGATAAGGATGACTAAACAAGCAAGTTAAGACGTTGAGTAGTCATGGCCCTTGAAGAGAATGGAAGCAATGTGGAAGAGTAGGCGTGGTCAGTAGCTGAAGGACATATAGGTGTGATGCCGGAGGGTGTCACAACAATTTTATGTCTTTGTCTCTTCCCATTGGCCTTATGCTCCTACGTTTTCACCATACATTGGGCAAATTTTCAACCATGTAGCTAAATTGTTGTTACATTAGCTCTGTCTACTCAGAGACAGATTTTTATTTTACCCCAAAAATGTATAAGATATTTAATTGATACATAGTATTTATACATATTGATGGGGTATATGTGATATTTTGATACATGCGTAGAATGTATAATGATCAAGTCAGGATAATTAGGATATCCATGACCTCAAGCATTTAGCATTTCTTTGTGTTGGGAACATTTCAAATCTCTTCTAGCCACCTTGAATTGTAAAATACATTGTTGTTAACTATAATTGCCCTACTGTGCTGTTGAACAATAGAACTTATTTCTTCTATGTATAGGACCTTAATTTTTCCTTGCTTTAAGATATAAAATATTTTCTTGTGAGAAAACAAATTCTGAGTGTTTTTTGTCTTTATTAGAAATTTCTACATTTATGTGACAAATACTCTCAATTCATTTTTATTGTAAAAAAATTTGTTTTTAATGTGTAAGATTTTCAAAATGTGGCTTTATAATTCTATGTTTAAAAATTCATTTAATTTTCTGCTCTTGCATTAATATGCTTAGGATAATGGCCTCTAGCCGCATCCACATTCCTGCAAAGGACATAATTTTTTTCCTTTTTTAAGGCTGCATAGTATTCTATGGCATGTATGTATCACATTTTCTTTATCCAATCCACCATTAATGAATGCTTAGTTTGATTTCATGTATTTGCTATTGTGAATAGTGCTGCAATGAACATATGAGTGCATGTGTCTTTTTGGTTGAATTATTTATTTTCACTTGGGTATCTACTCAGTAATAGGATTGCTGGGTCAAATGGCAGCTCTGTTCTAAATTCTCTGAGAAATCTCCAAATTGCTTTCCACAGTGGCTAAACTGATTTGCATTCTCACCAACAGTGTGTAAGCATTGTCTTTTCTCCACAGCCTCATCAGCATCTGCCTTTTTAATAATAGCCATTCTGACTAGTGTGAGATGTTGTCTAATTGTGATTCTAATGTGCATTTCTATGGTGATTACTGACGTTGAACAATTTTTCATGTTTGTTGTCCATTTGTACATCTTCTTTTGAGAAGTGACTGTTCATGTCCTTTGTCCATTTTTTATTTGGATTATTTGTTTTTTGCTTGTTGATTTGTTTAAGTTCCTCGTAGATTCTGGATGTTAGACCTGCGTCAGATGCATAGTTTGCGAATTTTTCCCCCACTCTTAGTTATCTGTTTACCCTGTTGAATTTCTTTTGCTTTGCAGAAGCTTTTTAATTTAATTAGGTACCGCTCATCAATTTTTGTTTTTGTTGCAATTGCTTTTGGGGACTTAGCCATAAATTTGTTCTTACTCATAAGTGGGAGCTAAACATTGAATGCACACAGACATAAAGCTGCAAACAATAGACACTGGGGACCACTCTAGTTGGTGGGGGGAGGAGGGGGGCATGGGCTGAAAAACTACCTATAGGGTACTGTGCTCAACACCTCAGTGACAGGACCATCCATACCCCAAACCCCAGCATCATTAAGTATATCCATGTAACAACCTTGCACATGAACCCTCTGAATCCAAAATAAAAAACAAAATTTCATTTAAGCGTAAAATGATACACAGAGTTGTATTCAATTCACATCAGGAGAAAATAGTGACTGATTGAGGAACTTTATATGATTGTTTTTCAGAATTATTATTGTTGTTATTTTACAACAGTAAAACCATCTTTACAAACAAAATCTTATGAGGAATATTAACTGATAAAAGAGACAAAGCCATCCTGATGTGGTTGAAGGTGGAGGTACCAGAGGGGCAGACCTGCTATTAAGTGTTAACTTTACTCTATTTGGCACAGAAATCTTTCAGGAACCTCAATGGATCCATCAAACACTGCAGAACAATTTTGATGAGACATTGCCCTACAGCAGTACTAATTTGAATAATATAGTATCTATTTCCAGACCAACACTATGGGGACTGTGGCTTAGTCCCTCTACTTTACTTTTTAGATAGATGGCTGATGATGGATCAGAGGTAGAACTGAGAGTGAGGCCAAAAGCTTAAAAATCTCTTTGAGGCTGGGCTCAGTGGCTCACACTTGTAATCTCAGCACTTTGGGAGGCTAAGACAGGAGGATTGCATGAGGCCAGGAGTTTGAAACCAGCCTATGCAACACAATGAAACCTCATACCTACAAAAAAAAAAAAATAGCAGAGGGTGGTGGCCCATATTTGTAGTTTCAGCTGCTTGGGAGGCTGGGGCAGGAGGATCGCTTGAGCCCAGGAGTATGAGGCTGCTGTGAGCTATGATCGCACCATTGCACTTCAGCCTGGTTGACAAAGGAAGGCTCTAATAATAAAAAATAAAATCTCTATGATATAAAGTGCCTTAAAATATTATTTTTCTTTCTTGAAACCCTTGGAATGCTTGTCTTTTAAAAGAGCCTACAATGTAGTGAACCTCTGGCCTTCAAAAAACTAGTGGGCACCAGTTTGGTGTGTATAAGAAAGAAGGCAGAACGTGGGAGAGAAACTTAAAGCAATTAGATCCTAGGCCAGTCATTTACACATTTCTTTCCAGTACTGTGAGAAATAGGAAAAAATAAGAACAACGCAGTGTCAGTCAAATTGGCCTCTTCTTTATGTGATTATGGTGATAGAAGGTAGTATGTCCTATCTTGGCAAAATCAACAGGTGGCAACCCTATAGTGGTTCCCAAGTTTACTTTTTGGAAGATTACTGGCATCATTGAACCCCACAGTTTGGGAATTTTCTTTTCCATACCACAGGTATCAGAGATATTAGGCATAGTCAGCCTCTAGATGCAAGGAATGCAAGTACATTATTTCAAAGTTTTCATTTCTTGTATGTGAGGTAATTGGAATTTTCTGCCTCTGTCATGTTGCCTGTTTCTCATAGACTCACTTTATATTTATCATTTATCAGCCAGTGGTAACTGACTTTTTACACTCGACTAGTAAATCTTGGTCACTGAATTCTGATGATCGTTACAAATAGAAAAGCTGTGTGTTTGTGTCTGTGTGTGTGTGTGTGTGTGTGTGACAGAGAGAGATACCTGTGCTTCATCAGTGAATATCTGAGCTCTAAGTGGTTGACTGAAGTTTGCAGTTTGGCTAAAGCTATTCATAAACCCTTTACTTCGTGCCTTCCTCTGCTAATGACAAGAAAGCCAAACACAGTTAACTCCTCATTTTCCTCCAGCCCTGAGCAGTTAGTTGACCCAGTTCTGACCAGGGAGATGGAAGCAGAGGCTGCTGGGTGGTGCTTAGGTTAAATTTTTAAAAAGGAACAGACCCTGTTGGTGTTCTTCTCTACCCACAGATCTTTACCTGTCTCCCCCATCCCCCTGCAACATAGACACTATGCCAAGGAATACATTAGCCCTCTGTCACCCATGGGTGAAAGCCAGGTACTGATGATGACAGCTAAGCAAAAAGAAGAATGAGCATGTGATAGCAGAACATTCTAGAAGAGCTGTGCAATGCTGGGCCTCCTGCTCTTTCACTTTTTGTTATGTGAGACCAATAAAATTATTTATCTGTAAGCAACGATTAGCTGGGTTTTCTGCTAATTGAAGCAACATGGAATTCCAAACGAAAACAGGGTTCAGTTGGGCTAAATGTTAGTTAGATACCAACTTTCACAAAAGTGAAAATTTAATTTTTTAATTGTGTTTCCTGTATTATTGCACATTTTATATTTTACGTAGTATACAGAATGTTTTTATTTGGCCTGTTTTATTTGGTAAGGTCTCAAATCCATTTCAACCCTCAATTTGCAGCAAGTATGCATATTTATTGCATAATTAACATAAACTCCACTTGAGGAGTGGAGTAAAAACATGTTCAGGGATGACAATCTGCGTTATTGAAGATGTTGGTAGTTATTTTACTCTAGATCTGAAATCTAGCTTTATTCTTTCATGGTGAGGCTCCAAATAACTGCCTAATTTGATTCATTTATAATAATTTTGGCTCTACACTGGTATATCTCTCTCATTGTCAGAATAATTGGATCCAGAAGCCTAGCTACGCCCACGAGATCTAGGGGGAGAGGGTTGAAGTGATTACTTGGCCTATTTCTCCTCTAGGCTTTAAACTTGATGGGTCAAGAAATTCTTGTGGTCCACTCATAGTCCAATTAAGCTTGCTAAGCCCATTGGTGTTTGGGTCAAAGACATGAGTGGCAATGCACAGGGTCATTGTGCCTGTGTGCCCTCTGCACAGTCCCCATGGGGATTATTTGTAGAAGAGTTTGTTAATAGGAGAGTCAGGGACTCTAATGTCTGCCATAATTTGTAGGGTATGGTGAAGACAGGCACTGAGGACTACAATTTGAGAAGCAGACACTCTTGGGAACTTCACACTACAGGAACAGCTATACATTTCATATTTAATGTTCTACATGCAGGGAACATGGCTCTTGCACTGAAAAAAACACTCAAGTTGGCAGGGATGGGAATCCATCTTCTGAGCCAGAACAGACTCTGAAGGAGCACCTGTATATCTGCTGGGTAACATCCCACATGCAGTGAGAAAGAATCCAGTCTTGGGAAGGATGGCAAGTTAAAATATTGAAAGACCAGAAAGGTCTCACATCAAAATGAGCAAAGTTCCATTGTGCATATATTTGGACTTCCTGACTGGCATGGTCTTTATTGTGTTGGATTATCTTTTCTGTTTTGCTGACCTTTAGCCAGGGGTGTGGGGCAGGCATGTTTTTCAGCATTTATTATGAGAAGCCAAATTTGGAAATCCAGAATGTCAGTCGTAGGCAGCTTTTGTTATAAAGGGGATTTTCCTCACTTATTTATTGTTAATTTATTTGTTACAGCTCATAGTCCAAAATAGACTTTAAGGCAACCAATGTTTGGAATTTCTTGATGCTGAAACAACAACAACAACAACAACAACAAAAACAACAACAACAAAACAGTTAAATAGAGCCAGAGGAAACTCTGTAAGCTTTCTTGACTACTGAGCCTGATTACTTACATGTGAACAGAGAGTTGTTTGGATTTTGAAAGGAGAACTCTGGGAATTGAGGGAAGAACACAATCAATAAAAAATTATTGTTGAAATCAATACAGAGACTGGGAAACTGCAAGCAGAGAGGCAGGAGACTTACAAATTCAGAAAATGGGGCTCTCCCTACTCTGACTTGAGTGGATTGAAGTTGACAAAGCCCAGATGAAAAGATCAGGAAACATTTGAGAGGACCAGGACAGAGAAATGAGGGTCACATCCTGATGTAGGTGGAAAGGAGGTTCATCTAGGCATGTTTATGCTGTTATCAAAATTGGAAGCATTGCTCACAGCCCAGTGAATTTCACAGCTGAGGAAAGCAGAGTCTAAGCGAGCATGCTGACGTCACAATTTTCTCATGGTCCCTTAAGAAATGGACTTAGAAGGAAGCAAGAGTAGAACAGCAAGCTGTGAAGCCCATGGAGAAGGATTCTTCTCAAATCTGGAAATAAACAGAAGGATCTTCTTTAGTAATTGGAAATTACAAGCTGAAAATATTTCTGAGCATTATAGTTATGGAATGGCAGAACCAATATGACTTGGCATTTTGGTAGAGAAATACTGAAAAAGCTAAGGATTGAGATCATAGAGAATATAAGGTCCTGGAATTTAGGGGCTCACACATTATAAGTGTGGATTAATCTGCTCATGGGAGAGAGACGAGTTTGGAACAGAGACTTTTCTCAGTTCCACACTGAATTCCAAGAATAAAGGAAAAGACTTGTTGGAGTAGTATACTAGGTTAAAAAAAACTGTACATAATCTCATGCATACAAATAGAAGCATTCTGCATATGTGACTATCATCTCTCATTGACCTCAAACAGAAATGTGAGATATCTTGGTCTAGATTTTAAGGTAATAAAGCCATGCTCAAATTACAGGTTGCTAAACTGATCATGTTTAGTGATGCTGAGATTTGCCTGTGTTTCCAATTTTTGAGTGTTATTTGTATGTATTTTGACAGCTCCCAGGAACTCTGAACAGATTGTGCTCAATTTGGGGAAGTCCATCATAAGTTCAAATGGAAGTGTTCAAGGCTTCAGTCATCCCAGTTGCAGTTCAAGAAGAGACCCAGACTCCATCCAGGAATGGGGTCAGACCCTCGTCAAGCTGGGACTGAGCCATGTAATAAGAAAATCTTTTCAACTGGTATTTGGAGGATGCCTACATTATGTCAGGAATTATTTTTTTATTTTTTATTTTTATTTTTATTTTTTGTTGTTTTTGAGACGGAGTTTCACTCTTGTTGCCCAGACTGGAGTGCAATGGTGCAATCTAGGCTCACCGCAACCTCCGCCTCCTGGGTTCAAGTGATTCTCCTGCCTCAGCCTCCCAAGTAGCTGGGATTACAGGTACCCACCACCACACCTGGCTAATTTTGTATTTTTAGTAGAGATGGGGTTTCTCCATGTTAGTCAGGCTGGTCTTGAACTCCCAACCACAGGTGATCCTCCCGCCTCCGCCTTCCAAAGTGCTGGTATTACCGGCATGAGCCACCATGCCCAACCAGCATCAGGCATTGTTCTATGTGCTTACAGTTGAGATTCTTGTACTCTGGAGCTTAGGTTCCAGTGGGATGTGACAAACAACATACAATAAGTATAGCAAAATAAAGTATGTACTATGGAAAAACAGAATAGCATAAGGAGGATTAGGACACCAGGATGAAGATCTGGAGGCAGGTTGCAGTATTGAATAGAGCATTATGGGAGGCTTCAAGTAGAAAGTGACATTCAAACTGTGATTGGAAGAGTTAGCTTTCTGGGAAAGGTTTTGCTCGGGTGAGCCTTCCAGATAGAGGTATGTAGGGTGTTAGAGGAACACAAGAGGCCATTGTGGCTGGACCAGAGTGATGGGAAAGAGTACGGGAATTGAGGTCTCGAAGGTATTGAGGAATATTGTAAGCAACCATAGGGATTTTTGAATTTTACTTTAATAAAATAGGGAGATATATGAGAAATCTGAGTGAAGGGATGACATGATTTGACATTTTATTTATTTTATTTATTTTTGTATATATTTAAAGAGTTCAATGTGATATTTTGAAATACGTGTAAAATGTCACGTCATTAAATCAAGATTATTAGCCATATCTATCATCTGGCTTACTTATTTTTTATGGTGAACCATTTGAAATTTGACCTCTTAGTTATTTTGAAGTATATAATACCTAATTATTGACTATAGTAACTCTGGTATGCATTAAATCTTAAAATCTAGTCTTCTTGTTTATATGAAGCTTTGCACCCTTTGATTAGCAACTTCCTCAAATAACTAAATATAGAACTACCATATGACCCAATAATTTCAGTACTAGGTATATATCCAGAGGAACTTAAAGCAATATGCTGAAAAGGTATCTGAACTCCTATATTAATTGCAGCATTATTCACAATAGCCAAGATATGGAAACAACCTATGCGTCCATCAGTAGTATGAATGGATAAAGACAATGAGATACACACACACACACACACACGCACACACATAAATGCTATATATGTGTGTATATATATAAATGCTCTATGTGTGTGTGTATATATATCATATATGTGTATATATACCATATATGTGTATATATATATATATATATAGAGAGAGAGAGAGAGAGAGAGAGAGAGCATTTCCCTGAATATACGTATTCACGGAAATGTTCAAGGCTTCAGTCATCCCAGCTGCAGTTGTTCGAGAAGAGACCCAGACTCTCCATCCAGCCTTTAAAAGGGACATCCTACTTTTTGCCATACCATGGATGAATGGATGAATCTGGAGGATACTATGCTAGATGAAATATGCTAAGCCAGGCTCAAAGAGACAAATACTGCATGATCTCACTTATATATGGAATCTAGTAAAGTTGAACTCATTGAAGTAGAGAGTAGAATGGTGGTGACTAGAGGCCAGGGGTGGGAGAGTTGGGGGGTGGAGAATGGGAAGTTGCTTATCATAGATTTGATGTATTTTAAATGGGTAATTCTTGAGTTTGTGTGTAGAGTAGACAACAGGAAGCAAGGTAGAAGGCTCTGTCGAGTGTGGTAGCAGTGGGGATGAGGTGCAGTGGCTGGAGTTTGGTATATCAAAGGCAAAGTAATAGGATGAATTGATGTGCAGTGTGAAAGACTGGAATAAGGGGGGTTTGGTGTGAACAACTGACAGGAAGGAATAATCATCTATCTAGTGGGGAAAGATATGGCTGCAGCAGATTTGGAGTAGGAGAAAGATCAAAATTTGGATATGAACCATGGAATACTATGCAGCCATAAAATGAATAAAATCATGTTCTTCGCAGCAACGTGGATGCAGCTGGAGGCCATCATCCTAAGTGAATTAATGCAGGAACAGAAAACCAAATACCACATGTTCTTACTTGTGGGATCTAAATACTACTCAGTAAACACATGGATGCAAAGAATGAAAAATAGCCACCAGGGACCACTTGAGGGTGGAAGATGGGAGGAGGATGAAACTCGAAAAACTACTTATTGGGTGCTATGCTTAGTACCTGGGTGGTGAAATAATCTGTACACCAAACCCTTGTGACACACAAGTTACCCATGTAACAAACCTGCACATATACCCCTGAACCTAAAATAAAAGCTGGAAAGAAAAGAATTGGCTATGAAAATGCTATGTTAGATGCTTTTGCCCATTTCTGACACTTAATTAGTGTATTAGTTAATTTCTATGGAGAATAAGAGAGTAACTAGAAGAAGGGGAAGGATTTGTGGTATCCTCAGATGGGATATATTTGGGATGTTTTATGGAGATGATTTGTATCTTTCAGATTATGATGTTACCTCTCAGTCATACTATGACCTTGTTTAATAAAGCTGATCTGATTAAAAACTGAGGTAGGAATAATCAAAGGAACTTTGGTTTGGAGATCTGAAAGGCTAGGGAAAGCCTGAGAAGCAGGTTAAAAATTTTATTTCAATAAAGTTTTTTGAAGATTTGTGGGACTGAACTGTCCATCTTTTTGGTCCCAGGAATGTCAGGGATAACCTTGCACAATGCTGAAAAGGCTTTTATGGCACAATGTCCATCTCGTGCTGCAAGGGGAACAGGAAGACCTTTGGTTTACCATTTAAGACCACTCAGCTAAATAAAAAGTGCCAAATAGGGAGGAGAGTCAATACCAGTCAGAATCATATTCGAGAGACCAAGACTCCTTCTCTTTAATGTACTTCCCTAATAAAAACATGGAAAAATCAAATCTGGGTTATAACACAAGTAAACAGAGCCTTCTATGGGAGTAGCAAAGATGGTACAACTGCTGGCATGAGTGTGAAATGTCTTTCTAGTGAATGATGCATTCTCATGAAATCTCATGCTGCTGATATGGCAGAATATCCTGGGTTTCCTCCTACTGGGAAAAGTTACCCTCATCCATAGAAAGCTCAGCAGGCAGCAAGAGTAAGACACCAGGAAGAGGAGGCTTGGCAAGCTGTGGTTTAGGGGGATTTGTCTCCCTCCCTTTTCTCACTGCCAAAAACCAGGGTAAGGAATTGGACTTATGTACAATCCAGCCTTGGTCATTAGGTATATTAGTCAGATCCCAAATATAACTCTACTTCCACAGATGCCCCAATGAACACTTACTATATGTTTTGTCAGTCAGAAATTTTAGTAATGTAATGAAATAAAGGATTAAAAACCTATATGCATTAAAATATTCTGTGTAAAAAATTTCATTTTATTTAATTGCAAATTGTAGAATGTATAAATATTAATCTATCTTGTTTTTAACATAATAAACACACCCTTGGACTAGAAGCACACAAGGTCCCAAATTAGTTGTACTCAAACTAAAGCACCTTCAATTTTGAAGCACGTATAATCTCCTATCAAGCTTATTGTGGCCAATATATTTCTTCTTAAACCTTCTTATCTGGGTTTTTATTGTATCAGCATTTTGAAGGTAATAATACACATAATTCAAGCCACAGGACTCTTGCCACCAAGATTTAAAGGGGCACAGTTAAAAGACATCCCATGTGGCTTTGAAGCCTTAATATTAATTTCCTTTAAGGGCTACATAGGTAACCAGCTATGGGTAATTAAATATGGTTCACTTGGTGAGCCCTTCTATATTCTAAACTATTTGGAAAACTGAAAACTCCCTGTAAGTAAAAGTAGGATTATTTTCATTTCAAAGACCAAAGCTGAAAAGAGCACCCCACACAGGTAGTCTGTCACCTGCTAGTTTGCACATGTGACTGTGTAAAAATAAATTTCTGAGGGTAAAGATCGATGGCTTTCCTTAAAGAAGAACATAGAGACTCAATAACTAATTAGCTTATGTCTCTCTCTTGTAATTAGAAACCATGCTGGAATCAACTTTCTGAAAGTGTGAAACAGCTATTACGGTACAGAGTGTACTTCTACCACCACACTTTATTTTTATACCTGAGATGTTTTTTCTATTCTATGGACCTAGTTCAGCCAAGAATTTATATAAGAATTTTCTCTCATGTCCAATATAAATATAACTTCCTTCTCTAGGGTGAAACTCACACTTCTAAGAGGAATATTAGGAAAAGGTTTAGGTTAATAAGCTGATTGTTACCAGTCAAGAGCTCTAGAAGATTCTTCTTTTTGTCTTCAAAGCCAACCTGTGCCAATTTTCATTCTCTTATAGGCATCTCAGAATTTATTTTTTGACCTGAAAATAGTATAAGTTAATAGACAACTCTATATATTATCAAGCCAAACCCATTGGAAAGATCCATATAAGCCAGTTGATCTATAGACTAAGCCTGATTTTATCCAAAGTAACATTTAAAAGTAGATAGCTGAGCAGAAGTAACTTAGTGAAATAATGATTGACTTGTGTTTTCAGAAAAATCATCACAACTTGTTAAAAAAATTGGAAAAAAACCTCAAACAATCCAGCCACCAAATTATTTGATCTACTCAATACCAAATATTTTTCAGCAAATTGCCCAGTAGTATTGATTATAGCAATAGGGCCTTGTCTTCTTTTGCCTTGTTCACTGTTGGCTTGTATAAAAGTGAGCCCAAGTGAGTACAAACTTGTATAAAAGTGAGTCCAAGTTTGATATGTAGTCATTATCTCAGAATGTTTTCTTTTTCTTTTTATTTCAGCTGTTACTTTAGGTTCAGAGGGTACACATTCAGGTTTGTGGCATGAGTAAATTGCATGTCATTGGGGTTTTTTGTACAAATGATTTAGCCATTCAGGTAGTAGGTATAGTACGTGAGAGGAAGTTTTTCAGCTCTCACCTTTCTCCCATCCTCTTTCCTCAAGCAGGCCCCAGTGGCTATTGTTCCGTTCTTTGTGTCCACATATACTCAATATTTAGCCCCCACTTACGTGGTATTTGGTTTTCTGTTCCTATGTTAATTCAGGTAGTATTATGGCCTCCAGCTACATCCATGTTACTCCAAAGGATATGATTTTGTTCTCTTTTATGACTATATAGCATTCCATGGTGTATATATACCAGATTTTCTTTATCCAGTCCACCATTGATGGACATCTAGGCTGATACTATGTCTTCCCTATTGTGAATAATGCTGTGATAAATACATGGGTGCATGTGTCTTTTTGGTGGAAAATTTATATTCCTTTCAGTATACACCAAGTAATGGGATTGCAAGGTCAAATGTAGTTCTGTTTTAAGTTCTTTGACATATCTCTAAACTGCTTTCCACAGTGACTGAACTCATTTACATTACCAGAAGTAAATAAGCATTCTTCTTTCTCCACAGCCTTGCCAACATCTGTTAATTTTTTGCCTTTTCAGTAATAGCCATTCTGACTGGTGGGAGATGGTATCTCATTGCGGTTTTCATTTGTATGTCTCTAATGATTAATGATGTTGAGTATTTTTCATAGCTTGTTGACCGTGTGTATGTCTTCTTTTGAGAAAAATCTGTTTGTGTCCTTTTCCCATTTTTAATGGGGTTCCTTGTTTATTGCTTGTTGATTTGCTTAAGCTCCTTATAGATTTTGGATATTAGACCTTTATCAGATGCATAGTTTGCAAGTATTTTCTCCCATTTTGTAGGTTTTATGTTTACTGTATTAGTTTATTTTTCTGTGCAGAAGCTCTTTAGTTTAATTAGGTCCCTCTTGTCTATTTTTGTTTTTGTTGCAGTTGATGTTGGAGATTTCATCATGAAATCTTTGCCAAGGTCTGTGTCCACAATGGCATTTCCTAGGTTTTTTTTCAATGGTTTTCATAATTCTAGGTCTTGTATTTAAATCTTTAACCCATTTTAACTAGATTTTTGTATATGATGAAACAAAGAGTTCTAGTTTCAATCTTCTGTGTATGGCTAGCCAGCTATCCCAGCATCATTTGCTTAATAGGGAGTCCTTTCCCCATTGCTTGTTTTATGTCAACATTGCCAAACATCAGATGGTTGTAGGTGTGTGGCTTTACTTCTGGGTTATCTGACCTATTACATTGGCCTGTGTGTCTGTTTTTATACCAATATCATAATTTTTTGGTTACTGCAGCCTTGTAGTATACTTTGAAGTCAGGTAATGTGATGCCTTCAGCTTTGTTCCTTTTGCATAGGATTGCTTTGGCTGTTTGGGCTCTTTTTAGTTCCATATGAATTTTAGAATAATTTTGTATAAATTCTATGACAAAATTACGTTGGTAGTTTGATAGGAATAGCATCAAATTGGTGAATTGCTTTGGGCAGTATGGCTATTCTAACAATATTCATTCTTCCTATCCATGAGCATGGAATGTTTTTCCATTTATTTGTGTCATCTCTGATTTATTTCAGCAATGTTTTGTAATTCTTCTGGTAGAGCTCTTTCATCATCCTGGTTAGCTATAGTTGTAGGTATTTTATTATTCTGGGGGGCTATTGTGAATAGGATTGCATTCCTGATTTGGCTCTCAGCTTGGACATTATTGGCGTACAGAAATGCTGCTGATTTGTGTGCATTTGATTTTGAAACTTTACTTAAGTTGTTTATCAGTTCTACAAGCCTTTGGGCAGAGACTGTGGGGTTTTCTAGGTATAGAATCATATTATCTGCTAAGAGGTACTTTAACTTCTTCTCTTTGTATTTGGATGCCTTTTATTTCTTTCTCTGCCCTGATTGCTCTGGCTAGAAATTACAGTACTATGCTGAATATTAGTGGTGAGAGTAGACATCTTTGTCTTGTTCCAGTTCTCAAGAGGAATGTTTCCAGCTTTTGCCCATTCAAGATGTTGTTGCTGTGGTTGCCATTATTGGCTCTTGTTATTTTGAGGTGTGTTCCTTTGATGTCTAGTTCATTGAGGGTTTTTAACACAAAGGGATGAAAGGGATGTTGAATCTTGTCAAAAGCCTTTTCTGCATCTATTGAGATGCTCATGTGGTTTTTGTTTTTAGTTCTGTTTATGTGATGAATCACATTTTTTGATTTTCATATGTTGAACCAAACTTGCATCCCAGGAATAAAGCCTACTTGATAGTGTGTATTAGTCTGTTCTCAAGTTGCTAATAAAGATATACTTGAGACTGGGTAATTTATAAAGGAAAGAGGTTTAATTGACTCACAGTCCCCATGGCTGGGGAGGCCTCACAATCATGGCAGAAGGCAATGAGAAAAAAAGTCACGTCTTACATGATGGTAGGCAAGAGAGCATATGTAGGGGAACTCCCCTTTATAAAACCATCAGATCTTGTGAGACTTATTCACTATCACAAGAACAGCATGGGAAAGACCCACCCCCATGATTCAATTACCTCCCACCAGGTCCCTCCTATGACACTTGGGGATTTTGGGAGCTACAATTCTAGATAAGATTTGGGTGGGGACACAGCCAAACCATGTCATTCCACCCCAGCCCCTCCCAAATATCATGTCATCACATTTCGAAACCAATCATGCCTCCCCAGCAGTCCCTTAAAGTCTTAACTAATTTCAGCATTAACTTAAAATTCCACAGCCCAAAGCCTCATCTGAGACAAAGCAAGTCCCTTCTGCCTATGAGCCTGTAAAATCAAAAGCAAGTTGGTTACTTCCTAGATACAACGGGGGTTCAGGCATTGGGTAAATACAGCTGTTCCAAATGAGAGATATTGGTCAAAACAAAGGGCTACAGACCCCATGCAAGTGTGAAATCCAGTGAGGCAGTCAAATCTTAAAGCTCCAAAATGATCTCCTTTGACTCCATGTCTCACATCTAGGTCACAGTGATGCAAGAGGTGGGTTCTCATGGTCTTGGGCAGCTTTGCCCCTGTGGCCTTGCAAGGTACAGCCCCACTCCTGGCTGCTTTCATGTGCTGATGTTGAGTGTCTGTGACTTTTCTAGGTGCACAGTGCAAGCTATAGGTGGACCTACCATTCTGAGTTCTGGAGGATGGTGGCCCTCTTCTCACAGCTCCACTAGGCAGTGTCCCAGTGGGCACTCTGTTTGGGGGCTCAAACCCCACATTTCCCTTCTGTACTGCCCTAGCAGAGGTTCTCCATGAGTGCCCTGCCCCTGCAGCAAACATCTGCCTGGACATACAAGTGTTTCCATACATCCTCTGAAATCTAGGCAGAGGTTCTCACACCTCAATTCTTGACTTCTGTGTACCTGCAGGCTCAACATTACATGGAAACTGCCAAGGCTTGGGTCTTGCACCCTCTGAAACCACGACCTGAGCTGTATGTACCTTGACCCCTTTTAGCCATGGCTGGAGCAGCTGTGGTGTAGGGCACCAAGTTTCTAGGCTGCACACAGCAGGAGCCCTAGACCTGGCCTAGGAAACCATTTTTTCCTTTTAGGCTTCAGGTCCTGTGATGGGAGGGGTTGCCATGAAAGCCTCTGACATGCCCTGGAGACATTTTTCCCATTGTTTTGGTGATTAACATTGGACTCCTCATTACTTATGCAAATGTCTGCAACTGGCTTGAATTCCTTCCCAGAAAATGGGTTTTTCTTTTCTATTGCATCATCAGCCTTCAAATTTTCCAAACTTTTATGCTGTGCTTCCTCTTGAATGCTTTGCTGCTTAGAAATTTCTTCCACCAGATACCCCAAATCATCTCTGTCAAGTTCAAAGTTCCACATATCTCTAGTGCATGGGAAAACACCACCAGTGTCTTTGCCAAATCACAGCAAGAGTCACCTTTGTTCCAATACATTCCTCATCTCCATCTGAGAACACGTCAGCCTGGACTTTATTGTCTATATCACTATCAGCATTTTGGTCAAAGCCATTCAACAAGTGTCTAGGAAGTTCTAAACTTTCCCACATCTTCCCGTCTTCTGAGCCTTCCAAGTCTCTAGGAAGTTCCAAACTGTCCCACATTTTCCTATCTTCTTCTGAGCCCTCCAAACTGTTCCAACCTCTGCCTGTTACCTTCAAAGTCACTTCCACATTTTGGGTATGTTTGCAGCAGCACACCATTCTACCAGTATCAATTTACTGGATTAGTCTGTTCTCACCCTGCTAATAAAGACATACCTGAGACTGGGTAATTGATAAAGGAAATTTTGTAAATAATTAATAATTGACTCACAGTTCCACATGGCTTGGGAGGCCTCACAAACATGTTGGAAGGCAAATGAGGAGCAAAGTCATGTCTTACATGGCAGCAGGAGAATAAGGAGCAGTCACATCTTACATGGTAGCAGGCAAGAGAGAGTATGTGCAGGAGAAGTCCCCTTTATAAAAACCATCAGATGTCATGAGACTCATTCACTATCCTGAGAACAGCACAGGAAAGGAGCCCCCCCACCCACTGCCACCCATGATTCAATTATCCCTCACAGGGTCCCTCCCACAACACATGGGAATTATTGGAGCTACAATTCAAGATGAGATTTGGGTGTGGACACGGCCAAACCACATCATAGTGGTAGATGGGCTTTTTGTTGTGCTGCTGGTTTTGGTTTACTAGTATTTTGCTGAGGATTTTGGAGTCTAAGTTCATCAGGAATATTGGCCTGAAGTTTTCTTTTTTTCTTTTGTCTCTGCCAGGTTTTGGTATCAGAAAGATTCTGGTCTCATAGAATGACTTAGGAGGAGTCCCTCCTCCTCAATTTTTGGGGATAATTTTAGTAGGATTGGAACCAGTTCTTCTTTGTACCTCTGGTAGAATTCAGCTGTGAATCCATCTGGTCCAGGGCTTCTTATGGTTAGAAAGTTTTTTATTATTACTGATTCAATTTTGGAACTCTTTATTGGTCTATTCAGGATTTCAGTTTCTTCCTGGTTCAATATGGGAGGTTGTATTTTTTCCAGGAATTTATCCATTTCTTCTTGGTTTTCTAGTTTGTGTGTATAGAGGTATTCATAATAGTCTCAGGGGTATTTTAACATTTCTGTGGGGTAGGTGGTAATGCTTTGTCATTTCTGATTGTGTTTATTTAGATCTTCTCACTTTTTCTTTTAGTAATCTAGGTAGCAATCATTGTTGTTTATTCTTTTGAAGAACCTACATTTAGTTTTGCTAATCTTTTGTATGGATTTTTATGCCTCAATTTTATTCACTTCAGCTCGGATTTTGGTTATTTATTTTGTTCTGCTAGCTCTTGGTTTGCTCTTGTTTTTCTAGTTCTTCTAGATGTGATGTTAGCTTGTTAATTTGAGATCTTTCTAACTTCTTCATGTAGGTGTTTGGCACTATAAACTTTCTTAACACTGCTTTAACTGTGTCCTAGAGAGTCTAGTATGTTGTATTTTTGTTTTCATTAGTTTCAAAGAATTTCTCAATTTCTGACTTAAAGGTATTCTTTACTCCAATGTGATTCAGGAGTAGCTTGTTTAATTTCCAGATAATTGTATGGTTTTAAGAGATCTTCTTGGTATTGATTTCTATTTTTATTGTAATGTGGTCTGAGAGTGTGGTTGGTATGATTTTTTTTAATTTGTTGAGAATTGCTTTATGGCCAAGTATGTGGTTAATCTTAGAGTGTATGCCATATGCAGATGAGAAGAATATATATTCTGTTGTTGGGTGGAGTGTTCTATAGATGTCTGTTAGGTCCATTTGGTCAAAAGTCAAGCTTATGTCCTGAATATCTTTGTTAGTTTTCTGCCTTGATAATTTGTCTAATACTGTTAGTGGGTCTTGAAGTCTCCCACTTTTATTTTATGCTTATCTAAGTCCCTTCATAGGTCTCTAAGAACTTGTTTTATGTATTTGTGTGCTCCAATGTTGGGTGCCTATGTATTTAGGATAGTTAAGTCTTCTGGATGAATTGAACCCTTATCATTATGTAATGCTCTTATTTGCTTTTTCTGATCATTGTTGGTTTAAAATCTGTTTCGTCTGAAATAATAATAATAGCCACTGCTCATTTTTGTTTTCCATTTTCATGATAAATCTTTCTCTGTCTCTTTACTTTGGGTCTATGGGTGTCATTTTATGTGAAATGGGTCTGTTGAAGACAGCATGCATTTAGGTCTAGCTTTTTTATCCAATTTGCTACTTTGTGCCTTTTAAGTGGGTCATTTAGCCCATTTATATTCAAGGTCAATATTGATATATGAGGATTTGATACTGTTATCATATTGTTAGCTGGTTGTTATGTCGACTTGATTGTGTGGTTACTTTATAGTTTCACTGGGCTAAGTGCTTAAGTGTCTTTTTGAGGTGGCAGATATTGGTCTTGTCTTTCCATGTTTAGCACTACCTCAAGGACCTCTTGTAAGGCAAGTCTGGTCCTAACAAATTTCCTTAGCATTTTCTTGTCTGAAAAGGATTTTATTTCTCCTGTGTTCATGAAGCTTTGTTTGTGAATACAAAATTCTTGGTTGAAATTTCTTTTCTTTAAGGATGCTGAATATAGGCTCCCAATCTCTTCTGGCTTGTAAGGATTCTGCTGAAAGGTCCACTGTTAGCCTGATGGGGTTCCCTTTACAGTGACCTGTCCTTCTCTCTAGCTGCCTTTAATGGTTTTTTTTTTTTTTTTACACATTGACCTTGGAGAATCTGATTACTGTGTGTCTTAGGGATGGTGATCTTATATCATATCTCACAGGGGTTCTCAGAATTTCCTGAATTTCGTGTTGACTTCCCTTGCTAGGTTGAGAAAATTTTCATGGACAGTATCCTCAAATATGTTTTCTAAGTTGCTTACTCTCTCTCCAGCTCTTTCAGGAATGCCAATGAGTCGCAGGTTTAGTCTCTTTACATAATCCTATAGTTTTCAGAGGTTTTGTACATTCTTTAAAATTCTTTTGCTTTTTTTTTTCTGCCTGTGTTGATTGCAAGTAGTGATCTTTGAGGTCTGAGATTCTTTCCTCAGCTTTGTCTATTCTCTTGTTAATGCTTCTAATTGCATTATAAAATTCCTGTAGTAAAATTTTTCATTTCTGAAAGTTCAGTTTGGTTCTTTCTTAAAATGACTATGTCATGTTTCAGCTCTTGGATAATTTTACTGGTTTCCTCAGATTCGTTTTCAGCCTTCTTCTGTATCTTATTGAGCTTCAGAATATTTTAGATCTGTAGAGATCTGTGATAGCTACACCTAGATGACTCCTGCATTCTTCAGGTCTTAAATATCCTGTCCTCAGAGAGGTTTTTGTTGACACAACACTATCTAAAGAAGGCTTCTATCTGTCCAAGTACTTTTTCTCTAAGACATCACTTTGTTTCATCTCTTTAGAGTACTTACAATGTTTAATTATCTAATTTTTTAAAGTACTTTGGAATTATTGTCTATTTTTTTCCCTTTAGAATGGAAATTCCATGAGAACAGGGACCTTGCTTATCTGGTGTATCAATACCTAACTCAATCCTAGGCATATAGTAGACACTCAGTAAATAATTACTAAATGTGTGGATTAATAAAGACAGAAGACCGAGTACTGTCAAGATCAGTCAATATTGTCAATAATTGATCAACAGTACGCTGATGTGATAGGGGAGTACAAAGAATTATGTGTCCTCCAGTAACTTTTACTATTCCTATAAATTAGGCATTTATAAGCACACTTAGTTGTACAAATATTGTCCTATACACTAGGTATGAAAGAAAAACAACTTTATCATACCAAACCAAATTTCTATTTTGAGCACAAGTTCAGCTGGTAGACGCTTAATTAAAACAATTTGGTGTTAACCCTACTGAGTTATAATTTCAGGTGGCTGAAATATCAACAAAGTGTTCCGTGTTTATATTAGATTAGTGGTCATGATTTAGCCACAGTGGCCCCAAGTGAGATGTATGTCACCCACTATTTAACCTATCCTGTCCAGATAAAAATATCCCTTGTTTCTGTTCTGAAATTTTCCATGTTATGTTCTTCCACATAATTAAACCTTGATCATCAATACCATACCTCTATGTTGGCTCACAAAAATAGAGATATACCTAATGCTAAATGACGAGTTAATGGGTGCAGCACACCAGCATGGCACATGTATACATATGTAACCTGCACATTGTGCACATGTACCCTAAAACTTAAAGTATAGTAATAATAAAATAAAATAGGGAATGACAGAGTGGAAGATAACTATTAGAAGCAACTTAAAACAACAACTATTTATTTGCTCCTAATTCTGCAGGTCAGCAATTTGCACAAGGCTCAGCTAGGATGGCCCATCTCTGTTCCATGTAGTGTTGGCTGAACTTATTTGTACATTTAGTAAGTAGGCTGCAGCTGACTTGTCTGAACACCCTCACTCACATGTCTGAAAGGTACTTGGGGCTATGAGCCAGGGCACGTCAGTTCTCTCCACATAGCAGTTGGGTTTCAGGAGAACAAGTCCTAATGGACAAGCCTTTATTCAGCCTCTATTTGTATTGCATTTTCTAATGTGTCATGCGCCAAAGAAAGATGCACGGCCAGTCCTAGAATCATTGAGGGAGGGAATTACACACACATGCGAACAAGGGGAGAAGTGAGTCATTATGGGAACACGCCAGGTGATGTTTGTAGTCAGCAATATGTCAGAAGCTATATTCTTTACAAAACATTGTTATATCATAAAATATATTTAAGACAAACCAGCTCAGAGATCACATTAATTAGAAAAGAGAGGCTGGAAGTTTTGTGTCAGTGCTTTCATGTCTGAGGCAATGTTGCCTGATAATGCATTGTTGGATGTATCAGTATGAAATCCTATGCACAGTTAAAAGGCTTTTTAAGTAAATCCTTGCTAAGAAAAAGTGAAGCCACAACATATTGAAAACAAGTCATATGCATTCTAAGGAAGAAAGAAGAACACATCAGGAATTAAAGAAGTGTTTGTGGCTACTTAGAAAATCATTAGCTTAGCAAATCTTCTTATGTAATTGGTATTTGAGGCAGCTTAGTGGAAAGAGATGTTATTTTGCTTTTATTAAGCATCAAATATTTAATGCATTCATATAACACATTTTGAGGAAAATCACCCTTATCCAAGAGGCAATTTTGACTGTGCCATGCTATCAAACTTTATTGCTCATTTTGCAGTCATGAGGAAGAGTTCATAGTTGTAATGAAACGGGAAATATTTTGATTAGCATAGCAATTTTTTATTGAAACATTTATATATTCTAAAATGACTAAGTAACAATAATTAATGCCATATTCACTTTTTATTGTAAAATAAAGATGGTTATTGTCATCATGAAGTCTAAGATAAAATGGGTTGCTTTATTGAGAATCAAGTCATGAAGTGGAACATGCAGATTGTACAAAGCCATTTCTCTAATCGGTTCCCTGCCCATAGTCAGGGAACTGTTCTTTGGTAGTGCAAACATCACACAAAGCTAAGCATTTCCTATATGTTAATGGAAGTCTGTGGGTGGGACAAAGTTGTAAAATAACAAAGTGAGACAAAACCTCCAGAGACAGAAAGCATAAACAACTTGTTGAGTGCATATTCTGGTGCATCAGATAAAACTGGTCAGATAACAAGATAACAATACAACCTTCCAACCTAGCCATCTAAGAATCACCACTACAGCCCTATCTTAGCATAGGAAAGAAAAGAGAAACTAATGTTTAACATATTTGCCAAGAAGTAGTCTGATTATTTCATATGCAGTATTTCCCTTAGACATAGGAAAACTCTGTGTCTGCCAATCGATTCATGACACTGTTGACTAATTGATAGAACAGTTCTTAAAATTTTTAGGCCATGATATATATGTGTGTGTATGTGTGTGTGTATATATATATACATGTATATACACACATATATACATATACATATATACACATGTATACACACACATGCACACACATACATGTATATATACACACATATATATACACATGGACACACACGCACACGCACACACACATATACACACGTACATACACAGCCAAAAGAGGAAAATAAATGGAAAGTGACAGAAGAAAGGGAATGATTTTTATATTTTTTCCCCTACAGTCCATTATTATTATTATTTATTAATGCAGTTCTGGATTTTCTTAAGGTGGCTCTGTCTGCTAGATAACTATCTTTATATAAGCAGACCATAAAATAAAGCAAACACTTAACCTTTTACTTTTGCTTATTTATTGTCATCACCAAAATTACTTATATGTAAAATCTATAGCTTAATCACATATTTTATTTATTTATTTATTTATTTATTTATTTATTTATTTATTTATTTATTTTTTGAGATAGGATCTCACTCTGTCACCCAAGATGGAGTGCTGTGGTATGATCACAGCTCATTGCAGCCTTGAACTCCTGGGCTCAAGTATCCTCCCATTTCAGCCTCCTGAGTAGCTGAGACTGCAGGTGTGTATCACCATGCCTGGCTAATTTTTAAAAGTTTCTTGTAGAAATAGGGTCTTACTATATTGCCTAGGCTGGTCTTGAACTCCTGGCCTCAAGTGATCCTCCCACATCAGCCTCCCAAAAAACTGGAATTACAGGTATGAGCCACTGCCTTTACTAGTCTTTGTTTTGAACACCATATGTTGCACCCTTGGCAAATGGACATTTGGATAGTTTCCAATTTGGGGTTATTGTGATAATGTTGCTAAGAATATTAATAGAATATGTTTTGGAGAGATCCACATTTTGGTTTAGTATATGCTGGTTCAGAAGATATGCAACTGATGAGCTTTGGTAGACAATGCCAAACAGTTTTCCAAGGTAATTGAATCAATCTTATTTCCACCATTGTGTATGAGTATTCTGGTTGCTTAACATTCTCAACCACATTAAATATATATTTTTTTAATTTTCATTTTAGCAATTTTTCTTTGTGTGTAATGGTATTGCATTATGGTTTTAATTTTCTTCTCCCTCGTGACAAATGTAATAGTTGCCTTTTCATATGTTTATTGGTCGTGTGTCCATGCTGGATTAGAGTTTTTAAAGAGCACTTTTCTTTGCACAAAGGAAAGGTACTTGGAAGAATGATAGTGTTTCCTGACCGCTTCAGCCAGAGAACAAAAGCAAAAACAAAAACAAAAATGACAGAGAGTGTCTTTTTTTTTTTTTTTGATATGGAGTTTCACTCTTGTTGCCCAGGCTGGAGTGCAGTGGCGTGATCTCGGCTCACTGCAACCTCTGCCTCCCGGGCTCAAGAGATTCTCCTGCCTCAGTCTCCCGAGTAGCTGGGATTATAGACATGTGCCACCACGCCCAGCTAATTTTGTATTTTTAGTAGAGACAGGGTTTCTCCATGTTGGTCAGGCTGGTCTCAAACTCCAGACATCAGGTAATCCACCTGCCTCGGCCTCCCAAAGTGCTGGGATTACAGGTGTGAGAGGGTCTTTTGTTGTTGTTGTTCAGCCTATTTGTCCTTATTTGAAACATAAACTTGGCTAGCAGGATTAGGCCCTGTGATTGGCCAGTCTGGGTCATACCCACTCTGCTGTGACCAGGGAGGGGGATGAACTGTGATCGGGAGCTCCCGCTAGAGCAATTTAGTGGAAGTGGGGAAAGATCAGCTATTTAAAATATAATGTACAAAACAGTAGTTCTGCTGCATTTAGGAATCAATCTATCTGAGCACCCCTCTTAGTAACACAGATATACAGTTACACCCATTGCCTTGAGTTAAATGCTATAATAGGAACTTTTATGGCCTGATAAAGGATGTACCAGCACAATCCCATTGGTATGCTGAGCTGCTTCAATGTCATTAGAACCTCTGAGAAGGACTGAACTGTCCCAATTGAGTTTTCTTAGCAGAAAGTACCTCCAAGAGCCCCAAAGGGAGGTAAAGAAATAGTGATTAGCAAGAACATTATTACTACAACAGCGGGTAGGGCTGCATCTGAATGGGCAGTGCCACTTTTTAATAGTGATTTACTATGTCATCTAAGAAGCAGTAGCAAAGAAGCAATAGCAATCCAAATTGGGGTTTGCTATCGGATTGATCCCTCTCCAGTATGCCATTTACATGATGTTTGTAATAACATAGTCTAGTTTTTTTTGTAGAGTAAGATTTATCATATATATTTTTATACTTTTTCTCATAACAATAATATAGATCTATTTAATTTAATTTAATGATTGACTAGTACTCAGAGTATTTTATTTCATAGAACTTATCCAACCAATCTCTCCTTGATGGATGTTAAGAGTTATTTCTACTTTTTTACTATCATCAAAAATGCTCCAATTAATATCATTGTGAACTTGTTTGTTTCCTGTGGATAAATACCTAAAAGTGGAACATCCGTGTCAAAATGATTCACATTTAATATTAAATACTGGACAGATGTCCTCCCAAAAGATGACACTAATGTAACAAACTAAAGAATTCCCTGTTGGAAAATATTTAGAATATTTGTAAAGTTTTCCTTTAACAGTGCTGCAATAACCATCCTTAAAGACAGATCTTCGTACATATGTGAATATTTCTGAAGCAGAGTACTAGAAATATAATTACTTGGAGATATAGTTTGGCTCTGTGTCCTTACCCAAATCTCATGTTGAATTGCAGTTCCCACGTGTCAAGGGAGGGACCTGTAATCCCCACATGTCAAGAGACAGAGGTTATTGGATCACAGGGGCGGTTTCCCGCATGCTCTTCTCATGATAATGAGTGAGTTCTTAGGAGAGCTGATGGTGTTATGGGTATTTTGAAGTTCCTCTTTCTTTCTTATCTCTCCTGCTGCCTTGTGAAGAAGGTGCCTGCTTCTTCTTCCACCATGATTGTAAGATTCCTGAGCCCTCCCCAGTCATGCAGAACTGCGAGTCAACTAAACCTCTTTCCTTTATGAATCACCCAGTCTCAGGGAAGTTCTTTATAGCAGTGTGAAAACCGACTAATACACTTGGTCAGAGGGTATGCACATTGTAAAATTTGGATTAATAATACTGAAATGTTCTCCAGAAAGTGCTATCTATTCAAATGTTCACCTTTTTCAAATGTTAGTGCCTGATTTCTCATAAACTGTTTAGTGGCAATTATTGTCAATCTTTATAATTTTTGCAGCAGGGTGGGTAACAAATTATATCTTGTTTTATTTTACTTTTGCCTGGTTGCTAGTGAGATTGACAATCTCTTCATATTTCTATCATCTGGTTTTGTGTATTTTGTAAGTTATCCATGCAATGCATTTACTTGATTGCTCTTTTCCTCAGGAAAATGATTTTAAATTAACTTTACATGTATATAAATATAGTTCTACATTCTCCTGATAATTTTTATTTTTCTTAAAGTTTCAATAAAATACAGGTGACAGAGTGGGTGACTTCTTTGCTTTTCCTACTTTTGTTTCTACTTACAGTCTACCTCAAGTTGCTCTGTAAATAAGCACATTAATTTTTAGATCATTGAGATATATTTTTGACTGAATTTATTTTATGGTCACCACCCTGCATTCTAGATGCTCCAGAGGTCAAACCATGTCAACAGTGTCCTTTGCTGCTGAGAGACAACCAAATGTATTTCATCAAATTTGTTGAAACAGTAAAATCTTTTCTTATTTTGCTTTCCAGGACTGATATTAAGTGTTTCAACAAAAATCTTTCACAAAACGTGGCATGGAATCACATCTCCGAATTGTGTTTGGATAAATAATATGAGTATTTCATTCACTTTAAAAGATATGGTACTAAATTATTAAAGAAGGGATGCACCTAAGACCTTTTAAAGAAAGAATTGTCATATGAGGATTTGAATCTGAAAAAGATGATATGGGGGAAAGAATTGAAAGATCTGGGTTTGGGCCCTTTTATGGAACTAACTAGCAATATGTTGGCTTCCTTTTACTTGTAATACGTGTGAGTGGTGTTTGATAGTTTCTATGGTTCCTTTTGTGTATTGCCTTCTGTGCTATACAGACAATTTTATGC
Source organism: Pan paniscus (assembly GCF_029289425.2). Taxonomy (NCBI): domain Eukaryota; kingdom Metazoa; phylum Chordata; class Mammalia; order Primates; family Hominidae; genus Pan; species Pan paniscus. The sequence goes on along the minus strand of NC_073266.2, from coordinate 78,691,170 downwards.
CCTGTACTTTCTTAGCATGCTGATGTTCACAATGAAAATAATCTTTTGAGATCAGTGAAAGTCTGGTCATTTGTCCTCATGAAAGGACATCTGGACAATGGCCTAGAATAAAATCAGAGTTGTTACCATAATCCTCCCCAGCCACACAACATTTTTTGATTCTCTACTCAAAACAACTTTTTTACAGATAATTGGAGACTACATCAACCATTCCAACTGGCAGTCAGATTTATAGAGAATTAAAAACTTAATTCAGCAGTGAAATTTGTCAGTCATTCTGACTGACATCTTAACAACTCCAAACCTACATCTTAATTTGTCATTTGGAGGCCAATCATTCCTTGTCAGTTTTAAGCTGACTCGATACAAACTTTTAAACTTAAAAAATGTAAATATTAAAAAACAATAAAGTATTCTCTTTTGAAATTGGTAAATCAGATTTTAAAATATGTCTTAAACACGTTGAAAGAAATAATCCTACCATTGATATTCTAGCATTTATATTCTTGAGATCTTTTAACTCTATTTGCTCCAGTGAACCAGGAACATATAAATCAAAATCCTGAGTTGAATTACCAGACCTATAGGTGATTATTTTACCCGTTAAATTATAAAAGGCTCTATTTTTAAAAATTGGAAAAAATCTCTACTTATGCAGTTTACTTCATTGAAATTGTTATTTTCGTGATTGGGGCTAATTCAATAGAAAGTAACAGAGGATGCCCCTAAGTTTACAATACAATGTGAGCATAGCAGGCCATGTGCAGTTGTTTAAATAAAGCACTACATTGGTAAAATCCATATATTTTACACATCTTTTATGTATTACCCAGAAATAACTATGTGTTTCATGTATCTACTAAGTCTTTGTGTAAAAAAAGCAAGAACCCTAAAATCTGAGTATCTCTTTAGGAAGTTATGTCACAAGGAGACCTTTTAAGAAAGGTGACAACTTTTAGGAAAAGCAGAATTAATGCTATATTAATAAGTTCTTCAACTATGAATGAGAGGAAGCTATTGTGCATTAATAGACGTATCAATATTTGACATCCTTTAAAGGAAATGCATCTTGCTTTGTTTGCTTCAAGAGAGACAGTATGGTAGAGGGTCAAGAACATCTGACAAATTGTTCAGAGATGTAAATTCTGGCCCCAGTGCTGGCACTGGCACTGGCACCTACAATCCATGTCACCTTAAAAAAGTTACCTTTATGGGCCAAGGTTTCCTTATCTGTAAAATGAGGTATTGGATGGTTCTTGAAGTTCCTTCTGTCTCGAATATTCTCTCACTCTAAGATCCACATTCATCACGATGAATTTTCTAGTGTATGAATTACTCGCTGGATGTAGTCAAAACACTTTTGGGAGCAACTATTGATATTCCCTACCATTCATTTATTCATCAAACATTATTAATTATTTAATATATTCCAAGTATGCTGTAGGTATCAGGAATAGAAAATGAATAAAATACAGTCCCTGGTCCCAAGAAATATATATGTCATTTGATAGGAAACAGCTATGTAACAAAATAGTGCTATAAAGTGTTACGGATACTCTGTTAGAAGTCTGTACACAACATACAATACACAGGGGTTAAACACCAGGGAGAAATCAGTGCTACTTTTTGGTTGGGTACAGGGAGAGGTGACAGGAGAGGCTTTGTAGAGGAGGACATAATTGAATGATGTCTTAAAACACAAGGAAGTCACTAGAGAGCAAGTGGATGGTCAGGTTAGGTGAGAGTAGAGAACTGAAGACTTGTTGTACCGAAACAGCAATAAATTACAGTTTTAGGTTCAAAAAAACATGAACATTTGATGAATTAAATTGTACTTTGCATATAAACACCAGGGAATTATGATTATTAATTGATGCATTGCTCACCTCCAAGATGTAGGAAGATGTTTGCAGTGCCAAAGAAAGTAAGAATTTATCCTTTTCAAGGCATTCCAACAAACAAAAAAGCTTTATATTTTGTAGCTAATTGCTTTTATTTATTTTTTTCTTCTCTCGTTCATGTAATGGATCAAAACATAAAACAGAAAGGCACTCCTGTTTACATTTATTTATTTATTTATATTTATTTTGAGACAGGGTCTCACTCTCTCACCCAGGCAGGCTGGAGTGCAGTGGCACGAGCAAAGTTCCTTGCAACCTTGTCCTCCCAGGCTCAAGTTATCCTACTACCTCAGCCTTCCAAGTAGCTGAGAGTATAGGCACACACCACCCCACCTGGCTAGTTTTTTCTTTTCTTTCATTTTGTTTTATGTAGAGACAGGGCTTCATCATGTCGCCCAGGCTGGTCTCAAACTCCTGAGCTCAAGTTATTTGACCATCTCAGCCTCCCAAAGTGATGAGATTACAGGCATGAGCCACTGTGCCCTATTTTTTAAAACTAAAGAATAACAAAAATAGATTGCATATTGCTGAGACATACTTTTGCACCCTACTGTATCTATATCCAAAACTATGCTTTATCAAATCATGATCCCAATAGAACAGATTATGACTAGTAGGTTAATGTTTGTTATTTAACAGCACAAAGTAAAAAAGTGGGCACTGATGCTGCAGGAAGCCGGCCATTAGCCACTGCAATTTCTTTGGGTTATTTATGTATCGTGAACATATATAATGGCTTAACAGTTTTACATGCTTTGTACATTGTATTTACCTCACCTACTACACACAGAGATGGCTCTTACATACCTACAAAGACTGTGTCTCCATAAAACTATTGGAAGTCATAATGAATCTGTTATTCTTTGATATTTGTGTCAGTCCTTCTTATAAGGGGATACTTGGCTGTGACATGGGCTCTAATGACAGGGCTCCCATGTGCCCCTTGAGCTGCTTAGTTCCGTACTTTGTGTGATGCACGCACATGTTTTGTCTTCCAGACTGGATTATAAACTGTTCTGAGGGTAATAACCTTGTTTTACTGATTTAAAAAAAAAACAAACTGCCTCTTTCTTATCTTGGAGCCTGATAGAAGGCTTCAGATACATATCAAATGATATTTCAGTGTTTGCTCTGGTAATGGCATAAACACACAGCATGTACCACTTCAATGTGAAACAAATTAGTGTTTCATATTCTTGTCATTGGGACATGCATTTTATTAATTAGCAGATTAGCTTGAAGTTAGCCAACCTTGAACTTGAATCTGGTTCTTCCCTGGGAGGGATGATAAAGTAGAAGCACAGGGTTGCTAGGGGACCTGTTTATAGTCCATGCCCAGTATTCCAAAACCTTTATCTCCTTAAGTCCTTGGAACAACCATGGAAAAGTATGCCCAATATTTCCTTTTACAGGTGAGAGAACTAAGGCACAGACATGATAATTCCCCAGGTTTCCACACCTGGTTAAGTGGCACAGCTGGGATGCATAGGTAGGCATTTTCCAAAGTTCGTACACTGCTCCTTCCCTATGTGCCACGACTCCTGTGTGCCCCGGAATGTCGTGTTAGCATCTCTGGACCTTGATCGTCCTATTTCTGAACATGAAGATGTGATGGTTAATTTTATGTGTCAGATTGGCTAGGCTATGGTGCTCAGTTGTTTAGACAAATACCAGTGTAGATGTTGCAGTGAACAGTGGATGTTGAGTTAAGTAAATTACCCTTCATAATTTGGGTGGGCCTCATCCAATCTGTTAAAGGCCATAAGAGAAAAGATCAAGATTCCCAGAAAAGAAAGGAATTTTGCCTCCAGACTGCAACATAGAAATTCTGCCTGATTTTATGGCCTTCAAACTTCAGACTCCAACATCAACTCTTGCTGTAATTTCCAGCCTGCTGGCCTGCCCTTAAGATTTCACAGTTGCAGTCTTCACAATTTCATGAGCCAGTTCCTTAAAATATATCTCTCTCTGTCTTTCTGTTTCTGTCTCTCTCTCTCTCTGTATGTATACACACACACACACACACACACACACACACACACACATGCATGCACACATACATTTGATTGGTTCTGTTTCTTTTTTCTGGAGAACAGTTTCTAACAAAGAAGTTATTTCATGCGTTTAAAAACCAATGTTAAATGAGATAATTCACTTAAAAACACCTAGTATTCACTCAACAGAGTATCACCATTTGTTTCTCTAATACTATTTTTGTCTTTCCCTACCATCCTCTTTAATTTTTAAAAAATTTTTTTCTTTTATTTCTTTACCCTTTCCTTTGTAATAAAACATTCTTTAATGCATACAAATGTACCAACTATATCAGCACGAATATTCTATTAAAAGTAGAGCAATATCGCATGACTATTAGTGCCTACAGTGACATTTACACATTTACTTTCACAAGTGAGTAATGATAATTCATACGCACCACATGGCTGTGAGTAATTGCTCCCTTCTGAAGATAAAGGTTAGAATAGTCTGTAGCCATCATAAGTTATTCACTGTGTGTGTACACTTTCATAATATATTTCCCACAATGTTGCTCTCTATATTTTCATCTAGCTATTTCTCATCTTTATGCGACACAAACTTTACATCGGAAAACATTTTATTATTGATTTCTTCATTGGATAAGTAGTATGGTGAATTTGACACTCAATTCACTTTTTCCTTTATGGCAAATTAGAAAACATTGGAGTTGTGAAGGCCTATATTGAGAATGTGTCTAGGGATATATAAGATGAGAGAGAATAAGAGAAGGGGCAAGAGAGAGAGAGAGAGAAGGAGAGAGGAAAAGAGATTGGAGAGGGCATCAAGAAGGCTCTTTACTCTTTAAACTATTACCAGCTTCTAATTAATGATACCTGATGTTGATGAAAAAAGTTGAGTTCTGTAAAATATTTGAAGATATTTATTCTGAGCCAAATACAAGTGACCATGGCCCTTGACACAGCCCTCAGGACACCCCAACAATATGTATCCAAAGTGGTCAGGCCACACTAGGTTTTATTCATTTTAGGAGAACATAAGACATCAGTCAATACATGTAAGAAGTACATTGGTTTGGTCCAGAAGCTGGTGGAGGGGGACTTCCAGATTATAGGCAGATTCAAAGATTTCCTGATTGGCAGTTGGATGAAAGAGTTTATCTAAAGACCTGGAATCAATAGAAAGGAAACATCTGGGTTAAGATAAGGGATTGTGGAGACCAAAGTTCTTATTATGCAGATGAAGCCCTTAGGTGGCAAGCTCACAGAGAATAGATTGTACATGTTTCTTATCAGACTTAAAAAGGGGTCAGACTCTTAGTTGATTCTTCCCTGGATCAGGAAAAAGCCCTGGAAGAGAGAAAGGGGATTCTCTACAGAATGTAGAGAATGCAAGAGACAATGTTGTAGGGCTATTTCAAGATAGGGCAGAGAAACATATTTGGAGTTTAAATATTCTGATTTCCTTCTTTGTTGTGTGTTATGTGTGATGTTATGCCGGGGTCAGGTTGGAAAGTGAGCCACATTATAGAGTGTTAACTGAAACCCCTCTGATGAGACTTTATGGTTCGTAGGGTGTAACTGTCCAGTCCCCTTAGATAGGAATTTGTCAAGAGAAGAAAGAAGATCAGAGTTTAGTCCTCACTGAAATCTAATTTACAAGAAAAACTAAATTTGCAATGCTCTTGGGAAGACAGAACGTAGACAGAGTTCATACCAAGGTGTGAATTGTAAGGAGCTTCAGAGGAGGAACTGTGTCTTGATCACTATTGTCAACTCAACTGTTAGCATATTAACAGGTGCTTAATAAATATTTTGATTGAATAAATGATGCTAGAATCAATTCTGGAGACTGAATTTGATAAGTTAGGTAGGAGTGTCAATGTAGCTGGGATTTGATGGCAGAGGTGGAGAAATTGATGGTGCAGGAAGGGGAAAGTTAACAGGGAGAGAAGCTTTGCAATAGAATAAGCAAAGTTTACACATTTTATCATCCTGCCAAGAACAGACCAGGGTCCTGTCAAGCTTCTAATCTGCACTGAGTTCTTGGGCATTGTGCTGGTTAATTTCATGAGTCAGCTTGGCTGGCCCTGGGGTTCCCAAATTAAACATTATTTCTGAGTATGTCTGTGAAGGTGTTTTTGGATGAGTTTAGCATTTGAATCAGTAAAGAAGATCTCCCTTCCCTAGGTGGTGTGCCATCATCCAGACCATTGAGAGTGTGAATAAACAGAAAGGAAGGGAAGGAGGTATTCTCCTTTCTTTCCTGACTCACTGTGTGAGTTGGGACAACTCATCTCATCTCAGGTCTTTGGAATGGGGTTTACACTCCTGGCTTCCTTGGCTCTCAAGCCTTCTGATTTGAACTGAATTATGCCACCAGCTTTCCTGGGTCTACAGCTTGCAAATGGCCGATCATGGGACTTCTCAGCTTCCATAACTGTGTTAGCCAATTTCTCATAATAAATCTTTCTCTCTCTTTATATACACACAATTGTGTCACTTAGTGATGGGATACATTCTGAAAATGCATTGTTAGGCAATTTCATAGTTGTGAGAACATCATAGTGTGTACTTACACAAACCTAGATATTGTACCCTGTTACATACCTAGGCTATATAATATAGCTTGTTGATCCTAGGCTACAAACCCATACAGACTGTTACTGTTCTGAATACTGTAGGCAATTGAAACGCAACAGGAATTATTTGTGTATCTAAACATATCTAAACATAGAAAGGGCACAGTACAAATACAATATAAATGATTTTTAAAAGGTGGTACAGCTGTCTGGGGCACTTATGAATGGAGATTGCAGGACTGGAAGTTGCCCTGGGTGAGTGAGTGAGGGAGCAGTGAGTGAACACGAAGGCCTAGGACATTGATAAACACTACTGTAGACTTCATAAACGCTGTACACTTAGACCAAACTAAATCTAAAAAAAAAGCAAGCGATTGCCCTGTGATAGCTGCGATGTCACATGGCAATAGGAAATGTTCAGCTTTATTATAATCTTCTAGACTATCTTCATACATGTGGTCTGTTGTTGACTGGTACTCCATTATGTGGCACATGACTTTATACACACACACACACACACATACACACACACACACACACACACAGTGTTACTAGTTCTGGCTCTCTTTCTCAGGAGAACCCTGACTATTACAGATATATACTACAATGTTGAGTTAAATGGCTAGCCAGCTACACGGCCAGTCACAGTTGAACTAAGCATCCCCTGCATTCAGCTCAGGAGGCAGGGAACCTGTCAGGATGGCAGGAATCCAGTGACCATGCACCATTGCTTTCCTTGGCTGACGTCTTGCTCTGGTCAGTGAATACAACCTCCCTGCCATTGTTAATGCAGTGTCTGTACTCACTGCTGTGCTGCTATCCTGAAAGGGTTAATCAGCTTCCATAAGGAGCCTAATGTAGAACCTGGCAACAGCTTAGCCACTGAAAGAAATATGGCTCACTGCATGCCAGGTGATATAAATTAATGTTATATATGATGAAATGTCCTTTTAGATATTATGTGTAATTTTGAGTATTAGGAAGTCCCAGTAGGCTATTTTTTTAGAAACCAATCTACAAGATTTCATCTTATATTCCTTCTTTTAAAAAAAGCACCAGGAAAAGATTATATGAATAATCATATTTTTAACATAGCAGGTAGACTAAACATATAAAAAGTTATTAATAAGAGACTGAAAATATCTATCACACAAATAACACACAAAAGGTTAGCATATATTACATAAAAAGCTCATACTTTTTCTTTGGTAAAAAAATACAAAAACACCCAATGAAATCCCCAAAGATTCTTACAACAGGAGATATCATTTGTTAATATGCATACGGAAAAATGTTCAACTAAGCTACAAAGAAATTACATTTAAAGCATCTATGAAATCACCTCAGATTCTAGTTATGTGATCCTGGAAAAATGTTCAACTAAGCTACAAAGAAATTACATTTAAAGCATCTATGAAATCACCTCAGATTCTAGTTATGTGATCCTGGAAAAATTATTTAATCTCTCTGCTTCAAGTTTTTCATGTGTTAAATGGGGTAAAAATATGACACAGGCATACAATGAGAATTTAATGTATTTTTATGCATGTATTAACTATACATGAAAAATGCTGAAATACTACTTGGTCCAGAATACGAATTGTTACACTTATTTATTATCACGATTACCCCAAAATTTAAAAAGATGATAACATCACATCCTATAAAACATGGTGTGAAATGTGCATATGCCAGTCTTGCAGCTATTATGTAAATGGGAATAACTTTTTTGGAAATCAACCTAAAGTGATGGTTTAAGAATTGTAAACGTTTATGCTCTTAACACAATAATTCCAATTAGGGGTAGTTACCCTAAGAAAACAAATTCAAAGAGAAAATTATAACTCTATACACAACTTATATATTCCTCATACTCCTAGAATGCTTAAAATGTTTTTCATATAAAGAAATATGATGCAGTTATGACAAACAATAATTATAAAGATGATTCAGCCAACCAAAACAATTACTATGATAAAGCAAGAAATGCAAATAGGAAATAAAATGGTCCCTGTAACAAAGACAATTTTGTATGATTTTCCATTATCAGTAACTCTTTTTTTTTTTTTTTTTTTTTGAGACAGAGTCTCACTCTGTCACCCAGGCTGAAGTGCAGTGGCATGATCTCAGCTCACAGCAACCTCCGCATCCTGGGTTCAAGCAATTCTACTGCCTCAGTCTCCTGAGTAGCTGGGATTTACATTTTTGTATTTTTAGTAGAGACGAGGTTTCACTATGTTGGCCAGACTGGTTTTGAACTCCTGATTTCAAGTGATCCACCTACCTTGGCCTCCCAAAGTGCTGGGATTACAGGTGTGAGTCACCGTGCCCAGTCCAGTAACTTCTTTCTCTGTGTCTCACCCCATCATGTGGCTCCAGGATAAAGGGAAAAGCAGATGCCACTTTGGGAAGGAATAGGATTTTATTCCTTGGAGGATAGAAAAAGGAAACTAATTCCCTGCTTTTTCCATTCCTATGGAGACAGAGAAGGAGTTACAGAAAGTGCAGCAACGAGGCATGCCTGTCATTACCTCCGCTCAGAGCAGAAATATTGGAGGGAGTGGGTGTTATTAGATACAATTATTTTGCCTTGTGTTGGAAAAGATCTTGACACATAATCTGTGGGATGTTCAGTTCAACGAGGAGCTACTTAAAAGCTGTGACTGAGACCCAGGAAGGTGAGAGCTAAGATGGTGTCAAAAATACGGGAAGGTCGCCAAAAACAGGAGGCTTTCATGTCCTGCTCTCTATTTGGAACTTGGCATGGTGGAAAATGGAGAAGTCTGTCATGCACAGCAAACTTGTGGCAACACAGGGTAGCAGGATAAGCTTTGGTGACTGAGAGCCATGGAGCCACCATAAGCTCCCATTGACATGGAATGGGTCCAGGGTAAGGGAATATGCAATATGAGCTGTGAGAGAATAAGGACATTGCTGAAAGTTGTGATGGTTAATTTTATGTGTCTGCTTCACCTTGTCACGTGGTGCCCAGATTAACCATGATTTCTGGATGAGTCAGCAGGTGTTTCCAGATGAGGTTAGCATTTGAATCAGTGAATTCAGTAATGTAGATGGTCTCCTCCAAGTGGGTGGACATCATCTAATCTGTTGAGGGCCTGAATAGAAGAAAAGGTGGAGGAAGGAGGAATTCACCCCTTTTATTTCCCACCTGCCTGCTTCAGCTGGACATCAGTCCTCTTTTGTCCTTAAACTGGGATTACACCATCACCTCTGCTGGTTCTCAGGTCTTTGGTCTCAGACTGAATTGTACCCACTGGCTTTCCAGGGTCTCAAGCTTGCAGAGGAAACATCATGAGATTTAACCTCCATAATCGCATGATGAATCTCTTTACACACACACACACACACACACACACACACACACACATGAATTGTTATATATCTATACATATCTGACATATGTATATAAATGTACATAAATACCTGTGTGTGTGTATATACGTATGAATTGTTATATATACATATATAGATCTACCGGTTCTGTTTCTCTGGGGAACTCTAACATAAGAGACTTTGATGAGGAATTTGCCTTGTGTTGGGAAAGATCTTGACAGATAATCTATGGGATGTTCAGTTCAATGAGGAGCTACTTAAAAGCTGTGACTGAGACCCAGAAAGGTGAGAGCTAAGACGGTGTCAAAAATATGGGAAGGTCGCCAGTCTCTGTCTAAGGCAAAACAACAAGTCGCAATGCTGCTTGCTCAGTAGACCCCAAAGTAAGGGACATTGGTAGGCAGAACAATGAGCTCTCTAAGATGTCCTTTTCCTAATCCCTTGAACCTGTGAATATATTACCTTAGATGACAAAAGGGCTTTGCAGATGTGATGAAATTAAGTATCTTGGGATGGAGATTGTCCTGGATTATACTTATGAGTCCACTGTGATCACAGGGACCCTTAGAAAGGGGTAAAGGGGAGGCAGGAGTGTCAGAGTCACATGAGACCAGAAGTCAGAATGACGTGGTCATGAACCAAGGAATATAGGCATCTAAAAACGTGGAACGTACCTTCTAGAATCTAGAAAAGGCAAGGGAACATTTTCCCCCTATAAGATCATACAGAGGCATTATTTTAAACCACTAGATTTGTGGTACTTTGTTACAGCAGCAATAGGAAATTAATACAGGACCCACGGAACTGGTGTCTGCTGAAGGGAGGCCCAGGTCAGCCTCCCTTCAGTAGAGCCCAATAGGGATCCAGTAGGCATCCTGTGGATTTCCAGTCCAGAGTGTGCCCTGAACCTGTGGGCTCATGGTGCTCTCATACCCCAGGCGCTATCTTGGGGAGCAGTGGGATGGCTGAGGCGTAAGTGGGGCGGACCTAAAAGTCACAGAGTATTTCTCAGAAAGGTACTGACTCACTGTCATGAGACAGTTTAAACCCAAACAGGCATAAATATTCCATGATGATCAAGTTTAAACTTTTCTTCCTGCTACTTAGTCGGAGGAGGCTCACAGGAAAATAAATACTCCTAGAATTAAGCTGAAGCAGGGTGGGTAGCTACTCAGCTGTGAATCTATGCAATGCTTACAAGTAGAAATAATGTTAACACCAAGTTTATGTCATCTGTCAGGCACCATCCCAAGCACTTTATATTTATTATCTAATTAAATGCTCATAACAATCCTGTGAGGAAGGTACTAAAATTACCTTCATTTTTACAGAGGCGGAAACTCAGGTATCAAGAAATTAAACAATTTGCCAAAGGTGTCATGATTTTTCAGTTGTGGAGCCAAAATTTGGACATAAACAAGCCTGAAATGAAATACAGAGAAATGAAAACAGTTTGATTTATTCTGTTGGCAGGATTATAGATTTGTTCTTTTTGTTTTAATTTTTGTTAATGGCAAGATAAACCCATGATTGTACTTTTTTATATTTAACATTGGCAGTTTCCAATCTGTGAACAAATTGTATTCTGAAATTATCAGCCAGGGGAGTTTGAAAAGCATGCGGTTTGCACAGAGACTGCTGTGTTTGAATCTCTATCATTTTTTAGAGATGTTAAATTGGGAAACTTAATTATTATGATTCTCAAATTTTTTATTTATAAAGTGAAGATAATAATACCTGTATGGAAGCTGTGTTTTGAATACATGCCTGAAATGTAGTCACTCAACAAATGTACTTCCCTTTCCTCCAAAAAATCTTTGATAGTATTCAAAACTAACAACCCAATTTCCTATTTAAAACATAAATTTCCTGGTGGTGTATATGTATTTCAAAACATCATGCTATATACCTTGAATACATACAATAAAAAATTGCAGTTCAGCCAATACATCTGTGTCGTTCATAATTCACTGGAAGGATTACACTAAGAGTGTTATTCCAACTCCTCACACCTCATAGTCCTAGTATTGCTTCCACAGGATAATAAAACTTCAGTTACAACTTGGTACAACAAGGATACGTGCTGTAAGGCCCAGAAGTGAGAACGCTCTCTGCTCTCCTGTTTTCAGTGCCCGCCAGCTTGGCAATGAGCTCTCTGTAAGACTGTTGAAAACTTGCTGCTGGTGGTGAGTAGGGAGTGGGAATGGAGAAAGAAGAGGGGTGTAGGAGAGAGCATTTTCAAAAAGGGGTTGGGTAGATATTAAGTATTACTAGGCAATTTTAGTAAACTCTCTGCAGTTGTAGCTACTCTAGAGAAGATAAACTTTCTTGTGGTTTCATCATGGCTGAAGGATCACTGTTTCCATCAGGCCCTAGAGTTGCCTGTCTATTTCCCACTGATACGTAAGTCATTCATAAAATAGAGCACTTAAAGTAGATTCTTATGGACAGGGCAATGTACAAAGCCTTTCTCTAAGCTTATAGGTACATGTATGTATTCATTCACCTGTGAGAACCCACTCTGCGGTTAAGGATACTTCACTGTGTAGCAACATGGACATAATTACTTAATTAAAACATTGTTTCCCATGGAATGTTTTATCTGTGTTACACCCCAAACTGCTCTGTTTTAAATGATATAAAAAAGATGTAATGGGTTGCAAGGCTAGGAAAAAAAAAAGATAAAATCATCAAGTGAATAAATAAATGCATTCGGCCATAAGGCCAGCCATGAAAACTGAGCTAAATTAAAAGGCATGAGAAAGGTAAGAAGCATGCTATTAGATGTGATCTGAAAAGAGATAGAGGGTGGACCGTGTACTAATCAATCATGCCATCTCAAGCAGTCCTCCAGCAATGAATTCCAATATTTTTGCCCTAAGGTCATTGCCATGATTTCATAAAAGAAAGAAGGTAAACAGAGCTTTTCTGTAACTCCTGTTACATTAAAAGAAAAAAAAAATAGAAACACACAAGAATGTTTTTACTTCCCTGCCACCAATGGATCTATAAGGGTCTGTTACTTTTCAAAAATCTTAGGTTGACATCATCAAATGAGTTTTTCTTTTTCTTTGTTTTGTTTTCCTGCCTAGAGAACCAAGTTCCTGTATTTGTACTGTTGCCTTTATCACTGTGATTACATTCCTTCAGTCGAACAGCTTATTCATGTGAAACCATAAGGCATGAAATAAAGAATATCCCACTTTTCATGCTTCTCATCTTCAGTGAAACCATGACAAAAATAATGAAGACAAGACTAATATAAAATAACACTAGGGAGCTAGTTTTAATCATTTGAGACATCAGTGCTCTCTACCATTTTTTGCTCAAAGCTTCCTTTAAGATGACTGCTTTAGTAAATCCTGGACAGCTGGCATTCGGGTTGATTACATAATAGTTTGAGGGACACAGCTACAGAATTATAGCATTAGAATTTAGCAGGCTTAACGCACAAAAGTAATCATCAGCAGGAGTCCATGAGTTGTGGATGAAACTTGCTCTGTGCACACATCCAGGTCTCAAATGTTGGAAGGCACAGAGCAACCTCATATCAAGAAGATTAGCACCTAGAGGTTATATGAAAAATTTCAGTGAGCCCTGGATTAACTCTAAGCCTCAGTGTTTAATGGCTTGATGTAATGCAGCAATTTTCTACTATATCACCCAGGCCATACAGAATGACACAGCTGACAAGTAAACCCAAGGAATTGCCAGCTGACATCCGGGTCCTCTCAAGAAACTTTGCCTTCACAGACTTGCTTTGTTGGGACAAATGTGAGAACACACAAGTGAACAAGGGTGAAAGACACAAGAAACTAGCACAGGGTATACTGAGGGGGAAATTCTAAAGCAGGAAGAGATTATTTAGTTATCTTTCATTGCTTTTCAATCAAAAGATGATTTTTACACTGAATATTTTATTTATTTATTTTTTTTGAGACTGAGTCTCGCTCTGTCGTCCAGGATGGAGTGCAGTGACACGATCTTGGCTCACTGCAACCTCCACCTCCCGGGTTCAAGTGATTCTCCTGCCTCAGCTTCCCTAGTAGCTGGAACTACAGGCATGCACCACCACACCTGGCCAATTTTTGTATTTTTAGTAGAGACAGGGTTTCGCCATGTTGGCCAGGCTGGTCTTGAACTCCTGGCCTCAAGTGATCTGCCCGCCTCACCCTCCAAAGTGCTGGGATTACAGGCGTGAGCCACTGTGCCCGGCCTACACTGAATATTTTATAAATGATATACCGATTTGGGCAGAAATTACTTTTGGCACATTGTATATATATGTGATCTCGTTAACAGTAAGTGATGAGTAAATAAAGACAGTATGTAAGGACTACAACTTTGAGTTATTTTATTTCAAAGAATTATGTCCCTGAGCACCTGAAAACAAGGGCTAGGGGTGAGTGTACACAATTTAAATGGATCTGGATAAAATTCAAACTGCCCCCACCCCGGCTGTTTAATCTGCACGTGGCATCAAACATCTGAATATTTGGAAGTATTGGTTCTTTTTTTTTTTCTCAGATATTTTGAGGCTTCTGAGCACAGAGAATCAAGTTAACAGGAAGTATAGAATGAAATAGGTAAAGAGTGATTGCACCTAAAGAACTTTTTAACTTAAAGGGAGGAGATTAATGATGCTAAATTTAGGGTCTGGGGTAGAAATGCCAAGAAGGCAGCTTCGTCTCCCTTTTCTTTAGCTGCTTTTGAGATCTTTATGGGCTCAGAGAGTTCTTTTACTAACTACCTGGAAGTCATGTTTGTTGAGTGGACAAATAGTTATGCAAAGGGTTGAAGATAGCCGCAGGGCTGTTTTAAAAGGATTCCTAATTTTAAAAAGCCACATAGGCATTGCAAGGGAATATTTCTGTCAAACAGGGCTTTTGCTGTCCTTGCCTTTCATATTGTACTCATATAAGTTAGCAACAAAAAGATGGGAGAAATGACAAAACAATCCTTAGAAATGTATCTGACTAAGAAAATGATAACCAAGATAAATCGGCAGGAAAACTTTTGTATTTGAGTGTCAATGCAGAATGAGTAAGCTTTCTAGAAAGTTCTTGGAGTATGGTTAAGCACTTGGTGCCAGGCTCAAGGCTAGACCATGCTGATGCTGTGAATTCTCCCTGGCTCCAGACAGACAGGTGGAGATAACATAAGTTGCCCATTTGCCTAGAAGAGCCTGAGATATGAACTTAGGGGCCAGGAGGGAGCAATGAGTCCATGCCTAGGGTGCTAAGTGCTACATCCCCACTTCTTTCCATAAGAAAAGTGGTGGCAGGCTAGGTGCAGTGGCTGACTCCTGTAATCCCAGCACTTTGGCAGGCCAAGGTGGTAGGATCACTGGAGCCCAGGTGTTTGAGTCTAGCCTGGGAAACATAGTAAGACCTTGTCTCTTAAAAAAAATTTTTTTTTTGATTGAACGGGTGTGGAGATCCATGTCTGTGGTCCCAGCTACTTGGGAGGCTGAGGCGGGTAGGTTGCTTGAGCTCAGCTGTTCAAGGCTGCAGTGAGCTAGGATGGTGCCACTGCACTCCAGCCTGGGTGACAAAGCAAGACTAAGAAAGAAAGAAGGAAAGAAGGAGAGAAAGAAAGAAGGAAGGAAGGAAAGAAAGAAAAAGAAAGAAGGAAAGAAGGAAGGAATAAAGGAAGGGAGAGAGAAAGAGAGAGAGAAAGAAAGAGAAAAAAAGAAAGAAGAAAAAAGTGGTAAGTGGTGAAAATTAGCTTGGGGGACAAGGCAGTGTGAAAAGATTGAGTTGAAGGAACTCTAATAAAATCCACACTGCATTTCTTGGCCTACTGCAACCACTTTTATCTCCCTGATTATTCCCTTATCCCACAGGATGCCTATTTCTTCTTTTATAATAATAATAATAATAATAATAATGTAGGCAATGAATGATATGGACCCTGAAAACTTCACATAAGAAACTTCTCAAAAGCTCCCGTGTCATAAAAGGAACTCAGATCACGCCAAAGCATTTCATTAGGAAAACAAGTTAGAAGAAAATTTAAGACTTATCTATTCCTTCATATAGCATTTTCTTGAAATTTGTGTTGGAGGGTCCATTTGGAATAGGCTTGACTGCAAGTCCAGTGGTGTGAGAAGCAAGGATAAGGAAAATCCAAGTCTAGAAAGCATAGAGGTGGCATTAATAAATGCAAGCAGAACTGTTAAAAACATGGAGGCAGGTGAAAACTTTTATTTGTACTGTATATATTTTAGCATCTGTTGTTTGAAGATGCATTTAGGAATTAAGATTTAAAACACTCAAAAAAGCAACTCCAAAAGATCCATATGGGTAGATTAAATTTCAAGATTCGGTAGCAAAATATTCTGATCATTAATGTTACCAACTGAGGAAAACTTTAATTTCTTAAGCTGAAAGATGAGCAAAATCTGCAGTTGCAGTTTCCCCAACTGCACTAAAAGTGTAATATATTGAGCACGGCCTGCTGTCATCGCGTTATTACATCAATTCTCCAGGTAATTACTCCGATGGAACATCACCAAGTGAGCAGATTTTCCTCTCCCTAAATCTTTAGGAAAATCTTAAATGCTTCAGGGTAGGTAGATTTTATTTAATTAATTATTTTCTTTACTACTGATTAATATGAATAAGCATCATTAATCAAAAACAATATTCATTTATTTGAGTTTTATAAAGACACCATTTCCTTCCTGTATGACTTCAGATTTTTGATCTTGGTTTTTTTGAGACAGAGTCTTGCTCTGTTGCCCAGGCCAGAGTGCAGTGGCATTATCTCAGCTCACTGCAACCTCTGCCTCCCGGGTTCAAGTGATTCTCGTGCCTCACTCTCCCTAGTAGTTGGGATTACAGGCATGCACCACCACACCTGGCTAATTTTTGTATTTTTTAGTAGAGATGGGATTTCACCATGTTGGCCAGACTGCTCTCAAACTCCAGGCCTTGAGTGATCCATCTGCCCTCGGCCTCCCAAAGTGCTGGGGGATTACAGGTGTGAGCCACCACACCTGGCCAGATTTTTTATTTTGTGGTTATTACTTCAAACATATGACCTTGTGGTTATCAAACCTAGGTAATGGGCTGAATTGGTTGAGACTTCTTTGTGACATGGTAAAAGATGTTAAAGTGGAAATGTTTCTGTCTTGGTTTTTACTGTGGTGCCAATACAATACCAAAGCAGCTATCAGACATGCCCTTCATAGGGAGAATTTACAAATGAACTTCTAAAGAAATTGTTCTATGATTCTTGGATCACTCAACCAGACAGGTTGTAAAAGTAGGTCAGAGTGGAAAGAGGAAAGGATGTGGGAAGAGATTTCTTTGTACAGAGTCAGTGCTCTGATGCTAGTCTAGTCACCACCTGGCAAATCTAAGGAGGAGGCTTCCCCAGGAGCATCTCATAGCTGCAATTTGGAGACTTGCAGGGCCGAGTATTAACTCCTGCAAAAGAAGACTGCAGAAAAAGAAGTGGCTGCATTGGGTGCCCTGCTCTCCTGGAGTCTGTCAAGGCAAAGAGTGAACAGATGTTTCTCATGGACCAAATGTGGATGAAGAGGAGAGAGAGATGGGTGGATTTGCCTTGAGTCCTGTGAAATGGTATAAGTTGGAGACACGGCAGGCCTCCAACAACAAAACTCAGGAAATAAATGCTGGCTGCTTTGAGGCTGAGGAAGGAGTCACAAGTTGGCTACCACATCCATCTGTGTCAAGGGACTTTGTCGGAGACGCTGGGCAGGGTATGTCCAAAGAGCCTGAATAGGGTCTGCAAGAGTGTCCCCGTTGAAGATGCAAGGCCAATGTTGCACAGAACCTGTGTTTAATGGTATCAAGAAGGTCTTTCCAGCCCTCTCACTCCTTTCTGCACCTGCTCCTAGGGATAAGAAACCAAGGAGTTTGGGTGGGGTGGGATGATTACTGCATTGCAAGGCAGGGAAATCAAGTTCTCTTCTCTTCTATATCTCAGGCATTCAGTTTGAGGCAGGGGCAAATTGCTAAGTGAGAGCCGTTGACCTTACAATAGTTTTTATATATTTTAATTTTTCAAAAAGAGACTGCTTATTCCAATTTCTGAATGGAGGAGGGCCGAGTATTAACTCCTGCAATGAGATTGTGTTTGCAGTTGGCCTTAGGGACATTGATTGGCTAAGATGGAGCAGAAAGTCAGGAGCCTGCTGGGACTTGCCTCCTGAGGCAGCTGAGGTTACCTACCTTGACTAAAGTTTATAGGGATGATGAGAGAGAAAACTCAAGTTGTGTGTTTTTTTGTCATTTTTTGTTTTGTTTTGTGTTTTTGAGGCAGGGTCTTGCTTGGTCACTCAGCCTGGAGTACAGTGGTGTGAACGTGGCTCATGGCAGCGTCAACCTCCTGATTTGAGCATTCCTCCTGCTTCAGCCTCCCATGTAGCTGGGACCACAGGCAGGCACCACCACACCCAGCTAATTTTTTAAATTTTTTTGTAGAAATGGGGTCTCATTATATTGCCCAGGCCGATCTTGAACTCCTGGCCTCAAATGATCCTCCTGCCTCAGACTCTTAAACTTCTGGGATTACAGGTGTGAGTCACTATGTCTGGCCTAAGGTTGTGTTTTGATGCGTCAGCAGCTGTGCTGATTACAATATCTAAAGACCTGTGTCACAATCGCTCTGGTTGTTTTACTGTTCATCCTTTCAGGATCCTGCTGCCCAACACATTGGCTGGCTCAGTTACCAGTGGACTAAGCTGGGCTGATCCACATGGCACCATATTAGAACCTGAGACAAAAGAAAGTCAGTAACAGTGATGTTGTCCTTGTGTAATATTCTGATATTTTATCATCATGAATTTATTTGAATTCATTTTTATTTAAAAATATTACTTTAAATATTATTTATCTTGATTCCAGTTTTTGGTGTTCCCTTAAATTTGTGCTTAAGGTGAGTGTCTTTGGTCTCGTCATACTAGTCCTGGCTCTGTTTGGAGCAGTTAATTTTCCCAGGGGAAGAAAACTTAGTTTCTATTATTTATGGTAACAATCTTTTTCTCTCCCTTCCTCATCCATTATCATTTTGCTGCTAGATTTTTTTGTTGTCTCCGGACCCCTCAGGAGACTGTCACTTTCCAACCCACCCACAGATCAAACCCAATAAGTCACTGCACTGTTGCTGCTTGGGATAAAGTTACAATTGTAAATGTAACTAAAGGTAACAGGAGCTTTTTTTCTCTAATAATAAAACTTTTATTTTAATGTTGCAAACCAGGGGTTGATAAGCTTTTTCTGCGACGGTCCAAATAGAAAATAATTAAGGCTTTGCAGGCTATGTGGTCTCTACTGCAACTACTCAGCTCTGCCATTTTAGCACCAAAGCAGCCACAGAAAAAAACATGAGTGATTGGTGTAACTGTTCCAATAAAACTTTATTTACAAAACAAGTGCAGGCTAGATTTGGCCCACCAGTTTTAGTTTGCAAACCCCTGTAATTTACGAAGGAATAAGAATGTTTGGGACAATTGCTTTAGAGATCTGTATGTCACTAAGATTTTTTTTTACTATGGAGGCATTGATTTAGCTTTGTTTTAAAATTAATCTTTCTGATATGTAAACACCTATCAGGTAATAAATGGCTACCTTTTTAAATAACAACTCCATATTATTAATCTATCCATATGTGTAGATTATGTAAATTAATTCTTAGAACATCTGTGCAATTGTTATTATTCCCACTTCAAAGATGAGATAAGGGTCATAAGTCAAGCAGCTTGCCTATGGCCACAGAGTGAGTCTTCAGTAGATTTTAGATATGAGGCATGTCTGTCAAACTCCAAAGCCCATGTGAATGCCCCTCCGTGGCCCTGTGCCCCTCCACTAGAGTCCTCCTGTTGGAAAACACATGCAGGGTAACTTAATTAGAGCACACTTTTGGACTAATCTGGAAGAAAAAAATAAGGAAGCCATGGTCTTAAACACTGACAGATTACCCAGAAATGAGATCAGCAAGCCAAGGGCTATTATTTTGATGACCTCAAATTGAACTCAAATTGAAGGCTAAGAATCGTTTTCCATATTTATTTATTTATTTATTTATTTATTTATTTATTTATTTATTTTTTGAGACAGGGTCTCACTATGTTGTGCAGGCTGGCCTTGAACTCCTGAGTGCAAGCAATCCTTGCACTTCAGCCTCTTGAGTAGCTGGGACTACATCCAGCTCAGGATAGTTTTGACTCTATTTGGCTTATGGAGCTCAAACTGGGCTCAGATGCTTATTTCCTATGGAAGTTGGTACATTTTGTTTTATACTTAGCCACAAAAGTGAATGACCCTGAGTACTTACTATAATGTACCCTTAGGTGACTCACTTCTACATTTTCTAATTATGTTAACTATTTTGGTGGAGAATGACCTGAATATACCTCTTAGACTTGGACTTAGGTTTTCACTGGCAACCTTAAGCTTTGTTGAGGTGGAAAAAACTAAGGGAAGCCTAAAACATATATATTTGATCTCTGTATTTGGAAAAACAACACACACATTTATATATGGACACACACATGTGTATATTCTTGTGTGTGTTTGTGTGATAGTGTAAATGCAGTGACCTGTTCTTCAATATATATTCTGCTTTTCTTGGAAACAGACTTGCCCTTTGAGAATTCATTGTTGCAAGCTTTCTACTTTTCAAAATATTAGATCTTGTATTAGTTCTCACGCTGCTAATAAAGACATACGTGAGACTGGGTAATTTATAAATGAAAGAGGTTTAATTGACGCACAGTTCCACATGGCTGGGGAGGCCTCACAATCATGGTGGAAGGCAAAGGAGGAGCAAAGTCATGTCTTGCATGGTGTCAGGCAAGAGAGAGCGTGTGCAGGGGAACAGCCCTTTATAAAACCATCAGATCTCATGAGACTTGTTCACTATCATGAGAACAGCATGGGAAAAACCCACCTCCATGATTCAATTCAGTGGGTCCCTCCCATGATGCATGGAGATTATTATAATTCAAGGTGAGATTTGGGTGGGGACACAGAGTCAAACCATATCAGATACATTCAATTCCAAACTCTTTTTGATTTTAAAATGGCTTCATGTTTTAGTGAATTGTTAATTATTAGGATGACATATAAGGATATATTTTAGCCTCAACTGAAACAAAATAGCAGCACTGATCAGCTTGTCTCTCTCTGTCAGTCTGCTCGCTGTGCCTTGTATGAGGAAGGCAGTGGAGAGGAAGGTGTATGTTCCCCTGCCTTTGGAGCATCTATCTAATGCAGACATTGTTTCCAATTTTCTTCAAGAGTAAAGTTGCCTGTTTTGTGTTATGTAGAAAATGGAGGAAAAGTTGTCCCCTTTTTTCTTTTTCTTTTTTTTTTTTTTTTTGAGACAGAGTCTCACTCTGTCTCCCAGGCTGGAGTGTGGTGGCACGATTCCAGCTCATTGCAACATCCGCCTCCCAGGTTCAAGAGATTATCCTGCCTCAGCCTCCCGACTGGCTGGGATTACAGGCACCCACGACCACGCCCAGCTAATTTTTGTATTTTTAGTAGATACCGGGTTTCACCATGTTGGCCAGACTTGTTTCGAACTCCTGACCTCAGGTGATCCACCCGCCTCTGCCTCCCAAAGTGCTGGAAAGTTCTAACTTTTTAACATGTTTCTGGGATATTAAAGTGCTATCTATATGTCTCTTTGCAGAAACCCTGAGAGCTCAGGAAAATGAATTTGTGAGAGTAATTAGGCTCAAATTTCTAAAGCACAGAAATTCTGGCCAAATATAAGTTCCTAAATAAAATGAAAAACTAGAGCAGTCAATGTTAGAGAGAGCTGGGAAGCAAGAGGTGACCTTTCTGGCTGGTTGGCTCTGGGATGTGCCATCTAGACTTTCAACACTCTCAAATGGCAGAGAAGGCCCTACACAAATAAATCACTGATTGTATTATGATGAATGTCTTCAAATGTTCATTTTTATGTTCTAACATTATAGGGCCACTTCATTAAACACCAAGCAAAACATCATCTCGCAATTAGTTTAGCAATGCCCTGGCTATTTTGTGAGCACGCTTGACCCAGGTTGTGTGATCCTTTCAAAGCCTTCTATTGTTTTCATTTTTCTTTTTTATTTAAACCACTTTGTTTTGATGAGACCTTTTCATCTCTGGTTCCTACATAATTCTGCATATATTTTCCTTTAATAATATTTCAACTAGTAGCACAGTTTCCAGAGAAGCCTGAGAAAATTAAAAATGCTAAAGAAATATCTTGATATTTTGCAAAATTATATCTAGCATTCACTGGTTTCAAATATTTGCCTTTTCTTCCCTCCCTCACCAGCGATTAGAACAAATAGAAAACATGTGGGAGTTAAGACCTCATTACAGTAATCCTTTCTTTGGTTTCTCTCAGGGAAAAAGATTTCACAGATTAGTAAGGACTGGTCAGGTTTTATTTTATCTTGTATTTCTTAAGTTCATGGAAGGATGCTTATAATGATGTAACAAAACAAAGTATTCTTTTTTATGTGTTTTTCTTTTGAAACAGGGTCTCATGCTGTCACCCCGGCTGGAGTGCTGTGGCATGCACATAGTTCACTGCAGCCGTGACCTCCTGGGCCCAAGTGATCTTTCCACCTCAGCTTCTGGGGGAGCTGGGACTACAGGGGTGCCCCACCATGCCTGGCTAACTTTTGTGTTTTTTTGTAGAAACAGGATTTCACCATGTTGCCCATACTGGTCTTGAACTCCTAAACTCAAGCGATCTGCCTGCCTAGGCCTACCAAAGTGCTGAGATTACGGGTGTAAGCCACCACGCCCTGACTAACGAAGTATTCTTAATATTCACGTTCTTATCTCTGAAGAGTAACACGCAACTCCACCAGTCTATGCCTGTGCAATGTGCCATCTTCCTTCCCTAGGCATCTCCTTACCACTTACAGTAAATTTCTTGAAGTTCCTATGATAGCATTCTCCCAAGTCTTTGTGTGACTGGTTATCTCATTTACTTTAAATATGTTCCTTGGAAGAATCAACCACTTAAGTCGATAGCCATCATTATCAAATATATGTTCATTCATTTATCATCTATATACGCTGCATAAAGACCCTGAACGAAATGGAAAAATCAAAAAGACCAATTGTAATGGAGCAGATGCTTCTAGACAAGGTGCACATCTGGGAAGGCAGGGACAGGGGAAGCTCTGTGGCAGGACCCCTCAGTTGCAGCAAAGGGGTTGGTGGTTTGAAGAGTGGAGCAAGTTTGTATGTATGCTAAATCTAATTTTTTAATTTTTTGTTTACATTACAAAAATATCTTCAGGAGGCTCTTTTATCCATCTTTATATAGGCTTACTGTGTTCATGTGTAGCCAGAAGACAGACAAATCTCCCAGGTTTAGGAATTGTGACAAGATACCAGCTAGACCCTCTGCATTTGTGGACATTACGTGTGGTCTTGATGGCTTTTTTTCTGAATTGACAGTACTGGGAATGTGGCATTTATTGTTTTGGTTTTATAGTATCTAGGCTTTAGTATTAGTAACTATGAACACAGGAAGACTGAAAGCTCACAACCTTCCTTCTGGAGCTGTAGACCCAAATCTGGAAATTAATCTGTCAGCAAGCATGCAGGAGGTAACAAGGTGGAAGAGTGGAAAGATCAACAATCAGGTTCCAATATGAGTCAATATAAAAGAGTTTATTTTGTCTTTTTGCTTTCCATAAAGAGTCTATCATGGTAATATGGGTTTGCTTTAGGGCCAAGGTCGCTGGCAAACAAACTCTCTAGTAGCCCCAAACCAAACAAGAGTGGTGGTAAGAGATGAAACTGGAGCTGCTTCCACCTTTATATTCCCTCTTCTTCTGTCCAAGATCTTGGACTACACTTTGTTGCAAAGATTCTTCCTAATCCTATAATGCCATTCTATTCACTCTCTTTCTCTGACCAGAATATCATACTCTTTCACCCACTAAAGAACGCTATCTACTAGAAATAATATGTGGCAGTCAGTGTTCAGGTACTGGAATGGAAATTTGTGGCTCAGCCTTGGAAAACCCAACAATATTTTTTTGTCCTCAAGACCTAGCAGTGTGTCCTTGGCTCTGACTCTCTCTAGCAACTACACTCTCTCTCTCTATAGATAGACAGATAGATAGATAGATAGATAGATAGATAGATAGATAGATAGATATAGTGTGTGTATATATATATGTGTGTGTGTATATGTGTGTGTATATATATGTGTGTGTTTGTGTGTGTATATACATTGAGCACGAAAGTTTTTGAAAGAGTAGCCTACACCCACATCTGTACTTCTTTAACTAGTAGGTACTTCTAAATTCAATTGATCACTACAATGTAACTGTTGTTACTAAAGTGATCAGTGACCAATTCTATGCCAATGGCAATGGTCATTTTTCAGCTACTGCCCACTTGGCTCCTCCATTCCATTTGACATTATTGGTTGATCTTTGTTTCCTAAAACCTATCTGGGTTCCCCTCTCATCTCCTCTCTTATGACCAATTATTTTTTATTTGCTTTTCCTATCTTCCTTTTAATTGCTCATGTACCTCAGGCTTTTGTTCTTGTCTTTCTTTGACTTACAAATCTTTCCTAGAAGATCTCAAACACTTTAAAGTCCATAAGAATGATGACTAGTATATTGATATTTATAAATATTGTATCAATAATTTAACAACTAAATGATATAGTGCATCAATAATTATCATTTATTGAGTCCATACTCAATTCTGGGTAATTTATATATTTATTGTGACATTTACACATGTATTAATTTACTTCTTTTGGAGCATTGAAAATGCAACAATATTCTCTATATTTGAAAGTTGAGAAAACTGAGTCTCAAAGAGACTGTAACTTGCTCCAAGCCACACAGCTAGTGAGCAGCAAAAGTAGAATTTGCCACTCACTAGCTGTGTGCAAACCCCTTCTGTTTGCAAAGCCCATCCTCTTTCTCCCATGACATGCAATATGGTTTGGCTCTGTGTCCCCACCCAAATCTCACCTTGATTTATAATAATCCCCACGTGTTGTGGGAGGGACCCGGTGGGAGGTAACTGAATCATAGGGGTTGTTTTTTTCCATGCTGTTCTCGTGATAGTGAATAAGTCTCACGAGATCTGATGGTTTTATAAAGGGGAGTTCCCCTAAACATGCTCTCTTGCCTGCCACCATGTAAGACATCCCTTTGCTCCTCCTTCATCTTCCACCATGATTGTGAGGCCTCCCCAGCCATGTGGAACTGTGAGTCCATTAAACCTCTTTCCTATATAAATTACTCTGTCTCAGGTATGTCTTTATTATCAGCATGAGAATGGACTAATACAACATGTTATGTCTCAGTGTATTCTCTACTTTAAAATCTATTCCTATGTTAGTTTCTCCACTGATGATTGATTTGCCCATTTAATAAAACAAACCGTTATGGGATCCCCTTGTGTGGCAATCACTAGGATAGACACATAACATAGAAGAGACCCAGTTTCTCTTGGGCTTTCATTTCCACAAGTAACTAAATTAGATTCTGTTCAAAAAAGATTATCTTTCTCCTTCACCAGCCATATCAGCAGGTTCTCCTCTATTCCCTATCTCATTGCTTCTCAGCCCTGGATCCCCAGCAGTTTCCCCTTTGAGGCTTGGAAAAAAAGCAAATACCTGGCTTTCACCCAAGTCCTGCTATTTCGTAACATCTAGGAGTGGGTCAGGGGCAACTTTACTGGTGACTTTTGACATACAGACAAGTCAGAGAACTCTTTTCATGTTTCAAATCATGGCATTATCTGATCTCTTGGAGTTGCTCTAAAAACTTATTTATAACCCCCTCCCCATATTCATTTAGTTATAACATTCTGCAGATGCCATTTCTCAAGTGTCTTTTAAAGACATCAACTGTTTATTCTTTCATTGAAAGTACTATATTTTATATTCTCGTCATTTTTTTCTAGATACTGAAATAGGTTTTAAGCAAATCTTTCCATCTCCCCTCTTGAATAGATCTACACTACCACCACTGTGATACTTTCAGAATGTGTATTTAATAATACCATTGCCCAGCTGTAATCCTTCCATAGTACTTGTTACCTGTAGGATAAATTCCAAACCCTGCAGGTTGGTGTGTAAACCTTTCAACAATGTATCTATCACCACTCTATTTTTGCAACCTAGCCTCATCCCTTACCTTGGTCCTTATTAAGCTTCAATAAAATTGTTTACCTGTTTAATGACCAAATGAAAATAATGGATTTAGGATGTAGTCACACAAACCATTTCACTGCTTTCTCCATATGCAGCAGGACAAGATACTATGCAATTATCAACACAGGTATAAGCCTACTTCTGAAAATATTTTGAAGTATGTAGCTTTCTAGGTGAAAATATTTTCTTTATATCGAATATTATTCCTTTTTCCTCAGCTTTATTGAGGCATAGTTGAGAAATGAACATTGTAAACATATAAGGTGTGCAATGTGATAGGTACCTTATAAAATGATCCTCACAAACTAACACATCCACACATCCATCACTTCACTGATGTGACATTTGTGTGTGTGTGTGTGTGTGTGTGTGTGTGTGTTGAGGACAGATCTACTGTCTTAGCAAATTTCAATTATACAGTACAGCATTATTAACTATAGCCACCAAGCTATGCATTAGATCTCCGTAACTTATTCGTCTTATAACCAAAAGTTTGTACTCATTGACAATTTCCTCATTTCTCCCACCCCACATTCCCTGGCATTCACCATTCTACTCTTTGCTTCTGTGAGTTCAACTTCTTTAGATTCCACATATAAGTAAGATCATACAGTATTTTTCTTTGTGTCTGACTTATTTCAATTAACATAATCTCTAGGTTCATCCACGTTGTCTCAAATGGCAGGAATTCCTCCTTTTTTATGGCTGAATCATATTCCATTATATAGATATACCACATTTTCTTTATTTGTTCTCATGATCCAGCAATACTACTTCTGGGTATATATCAGTAGTAAATAGAATCAGTATCTTAGCGAGCTACATGCACTGCTATGTTCATTGCAGCATTATTCACGATAGCCAAGGTACAGAAACAACCTAAGGATAGTATTTTTCCTGATGTTTAATGTGATTAACTCAGGTTCTGATGGAGACAGGGTGATCACAATAATTATCCCTCTTACAGTTGCAGAGAGGACTGAGTTAACAACAATGTCTGAATTATTCAATCACTTTTCTAAGAGTAGAATAACACAAACACTGCATTTGGGGTGTTTAAAAAGTATCTGTCTTCCTCCTTACGATGAATACTTCCTAAGGGCAGGACTTGTGCTACTTCGTTTATCCAGGCAACTCTTCCACCCGTGGACAGTGTTCATGGAGTAAGTAGATGTTCAGAAAATATTTTCAACTGGCTGTCTGATTTGCGTTTATATAAAATATTTCTAAAGAGCAATTATTGTCCCCCACTTGTTCATCGACATGCTGGTGCATGTGGAGGCGCCTCACTGTATCTCTGGGATTTTAGCTGAATGACTTGTTCAGATTTCCCAGCTATTACCCCACTGCTGTATTCACTACCGTGGAAGACAGACGATGAATGAAAAAAAGATCCCATTGCTATTTTTGACAATTTAATAAATGTATATTTTGCATAATTCACAATTAAGTCTCAAGTTTGTGGACTCTTATAATGTGCTCTAAACATTTGAGTATAGATTCATTGGATCGAGAATACTCTCTTCAGTAATGACTTAAAATTCAGTAGTTCAGAGGAAAATATATAGGGATGTGTGTGTGTGTGTGTGTGTGTGTGTGTATTTATACACCTGTAATATATATATATGTGTGTGTGTGTATTTATACACCTGTAATATATATGTGTGTATTTATACACCTGTAATATATATGTGTGTGTGTATATTTATACACCTGTAATATCTAATATATATATAATATATATATAAAGTCAATTGCAGGTGTTTCATAGAGAAGCTCTTTAAGGCTGACTGAAGCAACTGACATGTATCCTCATGCAAGTGATAAGATTACCTTTCTCATTATCTTGGCTTGTCAAACTCAGAAAGTTATTAATAGATGCAAAATGATCCAGTCTTTTTAAAAAAATCCAGCTACTGTACTCATTTCATGACCTCTTACTGCAGAGAAGTCCATATACCCAGTTAATGAAGTACTACCTATTATTAGGTCTAAATTTACTGCCTACTAATTTCATTAAGTGTCTCTCTGCTCTCATATTATAGAATAGGATAAAAGGGAAAGCTCATTCATTTTCACCATGTCCTTCATTCTTTGGAATCCCTTATATAGTTCTCTTCCTTTTCTCATTTTCATGCTTAAAAATTTGTCAGTTTGCATTTTGAAAGGGCGGATTATTAGTGTGTTTTTCAAAAGTAGATATGTAATAACTAAAGCCCTCTCCCATATTTATTTCTAGAAAAAAAACTAGCCAGAAAACAACAATTATGTGTTAATTCAGATTTATTTCTGGGAGGCTTGAACAGTTATTGTGGCAGAGCAGCATGCCTGTTTGCTAGTTTTCAGCTCTGTCTTGGATAAGGTCCTTTCTGTCTTCTGGAAGGTTGTCAAATATCATTAGGGGGTCTCTCAGTGATGCTTCATTGTGCATTCTGTATCTTTTATTTCTCTAGTAAAATTGTGGTTGCCTATAAAGTGACTATGATGCTTCCTGTTTTTCTCATAACAGGTAGAAAGATCTGTAGCTTTGTATAGTATGAAATGACAAAGAAAGACCTGTTATTGAAATACAATTGAATTTTAATTAGCCATACCATCTAAAGCCTCCATTATGGTGAAGCTAGTAGAATAAAGACTGGGTATTTTGTTACTTTTCCAGGGTATGAGGAGGCAAAGATTGTATGTAGTTACTTGGTAGAATACTACTGTCTGCCATCTTAAAAATACTTTTTATAAGAAGATCCCTATTATATTTTACTCTGGCTGAATTCCCTGTGAAAAGCATTGAAGGGTTGGAGTAGAGGAAGGACTAAGTCATAAGCTCTCTCTCTCTCTCTTCTATTAATAAGTCCTTCATCCCTAGATAGTGCTAGTCTTTCTAGAGATAATATGACTGTGAACTTCAAACAGCCACTATCCAGCAGAAGTCACAATGACTATGAATAAAATCATTCATTTTGTTGAAGTTGCAATTTCTTGGTGTCATCAAGTTAGTGTACTTATTCTTTCTCATCTACCTATTTCTGAAATTGTAACTTGTATAATGTTGACCAGTAGCAATATACCCTCTACTATTGCCTAGAGGACATGCCATTGTGTTGCTTAAATGGGAGGGTCTCTTCTCAGGACAAGGAGCAGTTACCAGTTCAGATGAATGTTGACTTTGCAGAATAAATACAACTGAGAGAAGATGACGATGAGAGAAAGAGAGAGAGAGAGAAAGAGAGACAGAGATCTGGTTAAAAGACAGAGCTGCATTCCTATCCAAGTGCTAACCAATCCTATTTCTGGGTAGTTATCCAAAAGAATGGAAATCAGGATCTCAAAGAGATATTAGCACTGCATGATCATTGCAGCACTATTCACAGTGGCCAAATGTGGAAGCAAACTAAATGTCCATTGACAGATGAGTGGGTAAAGAAAATGTGGTATATGTGTTTATAGACAGTGAATTATTATTCAGCCTCCAAAAAGGACATTCTGCCATTTGCCACAACGTGGATGAACTTTGAGGATGTCATGCTAAGTGAAATAAGCCGCTAACAGAATGACAAATACTGCATAATTCCACTTACATGAGATGTCTAAAATAGCCAAATTTATAATATCAAATCATTAAATGGTAATTGCCAGGGGCTGGGGGAGAGGGAAATGGGGACTTACTAATCAACGAGAATAGCATTTTATTTAAATGATGAATAAGTTCTAAAGATTTGCCAGGTAACATTGTACCTATAGTCAAATATGAAATTAATAAAGTAAAACGAACACAAAAACAGAACTGCAGTGTTAAGCAGCCTTGCCAGAACTGATGAGAACAAATGGATTGCCATCCATCTGTAATCTTCAATAAGGGCATTGAAGGGAGGAGGGATGTCCCAGCAGAGAGCAGATGCCATGAGCCAAGGCAGGTCCTGAGGTTAGGTTCCACCTCAGGTCTGTCAAGAATGAATTCACAGTTGGTGGCAACTTTCTAAGTGGCATAAGGATTTGCTGCAAGTGGCCTACTAATCTTTATTTCCCTAGCTTTCCAATGTATTAGAACTGTTCCTACCTGTAATTCCTAGAAAGGTTTCTGTGAACTTGATCAAAACCTGACTGATAATGGTTTTGGTACTGAAAGTGAGGTGCTGCTATATCAGTGACCTGAAATGTTTTTCACTTGCTTACAAGCAGTAAAGAAACTGATTTTGGAGGCTGAAAAAATAGTGGCCCATGTTATGCAAAATATTTTAAAAATACTATCATCTGCTACATCTTGAAAGATAGACTTTGCACCTTCTCAGCTTGTAGCTCTAGGGGAAGAGGATGGAAAACAGAACTGTAGTAGTATATACTTGCAAGTGTTAGTCGAATTGGCAATGTATTTTAAGAAAGAGATGAGTCCAGGAAAGAATTATCTAGTTTGCAAGCAGACATGAAAAGATGGATAGCATCCTAAGATTCAGGGCCTTGAAAACTTGAAAAAATATACTGCTTCTAGAGATTTTAAAAAGGATTTTGCATAACAAAGATTGAACAGAGCTTCTCAGCTGGATCAAGTGACTCATGGAGCTCAGATTAAGGATGTAATTGTCCCTCTCGTTGTTTTATATAACATCAAGGGTAGTTATCATACATTGGGAATTATGTTTAAAAAGTTTTTTGATGGTAGACATGAGTACATGGAGTCGGCTGAAGACACATGGATTTGTAACCCACTAAGTTATTGAGAAAATTACACTGACAAATAATTCATGATCCTATACCAATAAGACCTTTGTCCAACACTTAAAACAACCATTGGGCCTCCAGCCCTCCTTGAATGTAAGACTTGTAGGGCTGTGAAATGCCTTCAAGTAGAGCATGTTTCTGACCCCTGGACCACAGATGTTGCCAGGGAGGATAATGAATAGGGAAGAGCCCCCTAGAATATGAGCCAAGAGCCACTAAGCACAAGGAACCAGGATGTTCCTCCTGACAGCAGAGTCAGGGCTGATGTAAGGAACCTCCCCTCTCCCCTGTATGGGGGAGTGGAGACTTCACAAATTCTTCCAGAGGGATATAAATATTGCCATGAAGCAGTGACTGCTTTGTGCCCACATTATTCTCCTTTGGATGCATTCTGTCCTTGCTCCAGTATTTTACACTGGGAGAATGTGTAGGGAGCCAAACCCTTCCATTTTTAACCCAAAGATTGCCATGTAAAGAAGAGCTATTTATAGATCATGTGTAGGTTTATATACACTATTCTGACATCCCAGACTCTCAGCTGGATGCAGTGACTAGCTGGGTTGTCTCCCTTAGGGAGGGGTTGAGGGTGTTCTATATGTGGGAAATCAGATAAAGGGTTTGGGATTTCTATATGGGCACACTGTGGCAGAAACAATAAGATATATCATCATACACATTTCCTCTTCACAATTGGTAAGAAAAACTAGACTTTCAGGTTTCCTTGCTCATAGTTTGGTGGACATGTGGCTGAGTTATGAATAACGAGATGTGATTCAAAGAGATGGAAGCCAAGAGGTCCTCTAGCTTCTCTTATCCAGGCAGTGATGGTCACGCATTGACAGGTGCGGTGACACAGGTAGGCGAAGCTGGGTCACAGAGTCACTGCTAGGATCTTGGATTAACCTTTACTGTGTTATGCCACTGAGCTTGTACTGTCTTGACTTACCATGCAATTGAAGCTAAGTCCTTGCTACTTTTTTTGGGGTGGGGTGGGGTGGGTGGGAGATGGAGTCTCACTCTGTCAGGCTGGAGTGCAGTGGTATGATCTCAGCTCACTGCAACCTCCATCTCCCAGATTCAAGCAGTTCTCCTGCCTCAGCCTCCCGAGTAGCTGGGACTACAGGCACATGCCACCATGCCTGGCTAATTTTTTGTATTTAAATATAGATGAGGTTTCACCGTGTTGCCCAGTCTGGTCTCGAACTCCTGAGCTCAGGCAATCTGCCTGCCTCAGCCTCCCAAAGTGCTAGGGTTACAGGCATGAACCACCATGCCTGGCCAATCCTTGCTACCTTAAGCACATTTAATTATATCATTCTGTCCTGAATAAGATTCAGTTTGAGCTAAAGGTTTACCACTTTGGGTACATCTGACATCCTTCTTGTCCTAGCTGAATTACAATGATGAGACCTGCACATCTTTGGATGAGTATTTCCATTTTCATTTTTCCATTATTTTAAATTAAAAATTGGAGTAAAAATTAGTAGAAGACTTCCATAATTTCTTAAACCACTATAGATAGAGAGGGCAACCTCATACAAATAAATTGTTGGCTGGCAAGAAAAGTTACATAACTACTAACCTACATACATATAAAAATAATTCAACCCATGAAAGGTAGTGAGATGATATCACTGTATAAGGTGGTTTTGCTCAAAAACAAGGAATACCTGTAAAATAAGTAATATATTAATTGTACTGCACAGAGTGGTATCAGCAATTTTCTTCAAAACATTTTATCAACCTCTGCTAGACTTGGTTTAAAAACATCTCTAGGCGTTGTTAAACATAGAAACTCGAGCTGCATAGACCATTGCAGACATTTCTGCAGTGAGGAAAATGTTCTATATCTGTGCAGTGCAATAGCCGCTAACCACACATATGGCTGCTAACAATTGCAATGTAGCTAGGGCAACTGAGGAATTAATTTTTTATTTTATTTAATTTTTATGAGTTAAATCTGAATAGTATCATGTGGTGAGTAGCTACTGAGTTGGACAGCATAATTGTAGAGCTCACCTGCTCATTAGAGTTAAGATTCTGTGCCCAAAGTGGGAAAAACCTGGTAAAATACCTGCAACATCTTATTGGGGCTTATTTCTTTCTGGGCATCTACACATTATCCAAGGTCAATGTTAACAGCCATTTTACAAATGGTGTTAAGAACTAAGAAAGCGCAAATGAGGATTTTTAAAAATAAAATAGAAGTCAGTAGATTAACACCCCCTACACACGTGGTTTATATAGTAACAAAAAACTTACCCTTATATTTTTTAAAATTTAATAACCAAAGAACAATAATTTAGAATACTAAGAATAATTCTCAATGGAGAAAGGAATATAACACGACTAAGGTAAACACAGACAAATCATCTGGTTATTGACTATCCAATCCATTTTGTGGGGAGGTATATAGCTTTTCCTTTAAAAGGAATTGAAATAGCTGCTGTCCCATGAGGATAGGGACATTAAGTATTGCAGAAGCTGTGACTATTAAAAAGAGTTGCTGGTCATATTGATTTATACCCTCCTTCATCTTTTCCCCTATGAGGGGCCAATGTGAGAACCAACCAGTAAGAAGAGGATGGTGAGTGGTCACTGAGGCCACTCAGCTATTTTATAGGCAGCTGAGACCTAATCAGCCCTGTAAGTGGCAAACTAGCAACTCTGTTCGAATTCTAAGCTCCCTGGTGGTTTTATGTAAGCTATAACAAGAGGTGAGAATATACATATTCTTAAAGAACGCAGGAAAATTACATGTAGGAAAAAAGGCAGAGCAGAATCAACGCTACTTCTACTTAGAACCTAACATTTTCCTGTGAATGATTTTTCTTCCCCATGTTAAGGAGTCCGGCAGATGGAAAACCAGGATAAACCATTTCCTCTCCTTACAATTTGTTTTCCTCCGGCCTGAAAAATCTCTAACAGGTTTTGTAGCTCATAGGGAAGCACATATGCCTTCTGCTGTGAGGGGGCCTTTCAGTATTCAGCTTGGCTGTCATGATTTTTCCACTTGTTCTGATTACTCAGGAGTGTCTGCCTCTCTTCTTTTCCTCCAGGAACTTCTCTAGGTCTTTGCTCAAAGACCCACAAAGTTTGGGTCTCTTCTCAAACTATGCAAGGCCCAGTGGAAGAACATTCTTTTGCTGAAATATACCTCCTGTAGACCTTTGACATATGACGGAGACTCATGTACATTTACTTTGGCAAAATAAAACAATTGGTGAATTAATTATCAAACTTAAATTTTAATATAGAATTTTTAAGAGAACACAAGAGGTTGAAATAAAAATTAAATATTACAGAGAAGCTCTGCACCATAAAATTAAAACATCAAGTTTATTCGTTTTTGACCTTTTATAGATGGTGAAACTGAGACCCAGAACAGTTAAGTACCCAAGGCCAAACATGTAAACCGATGCTTGTAAAATCAGTTTCATGAGACAGTAAACACAGTCCTTATTTTCAGCCTTCATTATGTGCACTGAGGACTGTTTTGGCTGAGGATTTATCATTGCATCTCTACCTGAACTAATCATGATCAGTGTTATCCCATATCTGAGTGTGTAAGGACAGTCAATACTCAAGAAATCAATGATACTGTTGACTGCGTGGAAAATTTTGTGAAAGAGAACATTTACACCTTCACAGTGGAAGGCTGAGACTTCTCATTTTCTTTCAAAACTCTCTATACAGATGGATGAAATATGCATTTGTTAATATTGCCTCCTGTCCCTTTGGTTGAATTTACTAAAGATACAAACAAACAAAGCAAATCACTCCCACTAAGCCTTATACTCATTTGTTTTTTTCAGTGACCGACCAATATATTTTACCATTTATTTAAACACATCACTTGCCTGCAGGAAACCTGTTGACAGATACTATTACATTTGGAGCAATGGGATATAATATTTTCTGAATTTTTCAAGTTTGAAGAATTTCCAGAATTGGCCAACTCTAAGTGAATTTTTGTGTATTGTTAAACGTCAAGAGGGTTTGTTTTAAATGTGGTAGAACCCTCAAAATACTTAAAGCAAGGAATGGATGTGGTGAAAGTAACATATTAACAAGTCAAAAAAGAAAAAGCAACTAAATGGCCACATGTATGAACATCTTCTAAGAAGATGAGCTTACAGGATTCATTTAAATAAACAGTAGAGCTGGAAGCTAGATGGCTGAGCTGTGTTCTGAGCTGTAAAATTGTCACATATATTTTCTTACAGCATTATAGGAATGGGTCTGGCAGACAATCTGAGGACACCAGTGAGTGCCAATAGCCCAGATACCCGCAGAGCTCCACCTCAAAGTGCCAAGCGAAAATCCATTCATCCAGCAATGGCTGTATCTGTTTGCAAATTAATTTACTTGAATAAATTCCCATTCCCTGGAAAACAAATTCAGAGAGGACACATACCCTGCTGCTAATCCAAGTAAAGTGTGTCTTACAGATGGAAGATTAATATGGCCAAATGTTTGATGGCACTTTCTTAAAAAAGAAAAGGGGGGTGTTCTTCCCACTAATAAAATGCAGCTGTGAAAAAGAAAAGCTAACAGCAGACGGTCGTTCTACAAAGGAAACAGTATTTTAGCAACAGAATGATGATATATCCTAACTCCTGATGTTGAGTGTGTGTGTTGTGATGGACACATGGGAATGGGTAATGAAAATAGGGAGGCTTCTACTTGAGAGTACACGAGGCTCTCACTCACAGCCTCTCCATTTAACAAACATACATATTTTTTATTTAGTGGAAGTATATTTGAGTTAACAAGCTCTCTTTCTCTCTTTTCATGAGAGTACCCATTTTCACCTTCAAATCGATCATTGCTTAGAGCAAATTACTCTAATGTGATTCATTTTCTCCTCATACCTGACTGAGATCGTTCTGTTGCCGAGCAAGAGTTTGGGGATTGAGCAGACAGAAGGGAGGGCTGACTTTGGGAATTAGGGAACTGCAGAAATACACATCCCAGGGCAGACAGGATGTGCACAGAGGACACCAGGAAGGCAGGGAGTAAGAAAGAAGCATCAAAAATAAGGTGAGGATTTCGAGGAAAACTGTTCTTTTAGCAAAGGTGGCATGAATGCTTTGCTTGAATGCTGCTTGTCTTTAAGATATTGCTAATTCTCAATCAACTAGAAAAAGCTGACATCTCTATAAAGAGAATAAATTCATAAAATGCAAAGGACAGGCACAACAGAGTATTTAGTAAGTAGTGCGTCATCTTTATTAGAGAGGTACATCTAAACTAATTGGAGGCAAAGTTAGTTTGAATGAATGATAGTTCACATGGCCCAGGCAACTTTGGTTTTTAGAATAAGTGTTAGTAAATGATGTTTATTGCTTTCAAGGGCAGAGAGTAACTGGAAGTGGGTTTGTGATTAGCAGATCTAATGTCCATTTAGGGTGAAACCACCATTCTGAAATCATGCCCCATGATTTGTCCTGCCCCTGGTCATGTTCCTCCTCCTCTGCCATTCTCATGATATCAGTGTTTGCCTGGGTGCCATGTGACCGCATCTCATGGCCACTTCACGCTCAGTGCGTTCCAGGCCTCTGAGGTCATTCCCAGTCTCTGTTACCCACAGGACTCTGTGTACCCACTTCTCTGACCTCATCTTCATCATTCTCTACCTTCTGAACCCCATTCACTATCGTCTTCTGAAAATCCCAATATCCTCAATCTTTGCTGGTATTGTTTGCCTTCCCTTCTTGTTTTAATGGAAACTTGGCTCTTCCCCGATGCTTTACCATGAAACCCTCTCAAGGGGAGCTGTTTTCTTTCCCAAATATCACATGCCAC
The DNA here is from genome assembly GCF_029289425.2 of Pan paniscus. NCBI lineage: Eukaryota > Metazoa > Chordata > Mammalia > Primates > Hominidae > Pan > Pan paniscus. Next base: position 78,654,639 of record NC_073266.2, on the reverse strand, counting down.
TATCCATGAAGGTGAGGTAGGTGTCTTCTTTGATTCCCATTCATGTTCCCAGTCTGTGTGTTCTCTCTAGAAATGTCTAGGTTTGATTCTCATATAGTACTCCTCTTTCATGTATCTACTCCCATCTTCAATTTATTGGTCCTATGTCCATTTCACAATCCTTCACCCAGTTCATGTGTTCACTTCCTTCTTTACCCAGTTTAAATTATATGTTCAATTATTATAATCACTCCCATGCATATACTCATCTGTCTTGCACTACCCTCACCATATACCTATTTATCCAACTACCTTGGATAACCCTGGCTCTTCCCCTGTTCTGTCCCTGCACAGAGGCAGTTAAGGTTTGCTGAAGAAAATCACACACCAAGTTCATAACCAACTAACCTCGGTGGGCCCTGAGTGTTTCCAGGCAATCATGCTATTTTCTGACTTTGTTTACTCACTCTGCTAGACAATTATTTCATCTTTTCCTCCTTTTTCTTCCATTTTTGCTCTATAACAATGTATATACACTCTACAGGCCATCATTCTATACCTCATTTAAGCCATTGTTATCAAGGGTTTACCCTTAAAGATCATTGTTGAGTAATCACCTGGGCCTGTCGTGGGGTTGGCGGAGGGGGGATGGATAGCATTAGGAGAAATACCTAATGTAAATGATGAGTTAATGGGTGCAGCACACCAACATGGCACATGTATACATACGTAACAAACCTGCAGGCTGTGCACATGTACCCTAGAACTTAAAGTATAATAATAAAAAAAAAAGAATGAAGAACAAAACAACAAAAAAAGAATAATCGCTTTGCTGAATACAGTCGTTGAATCTCAGCCTCTGTCTGACTTGACCTCTCAGAAGCATTTAACACAGTGCATTACTCTCCTCTTGAAACACTTCCTTTACCTGGCTTCCAAGAAACCAGGATTTCTGGTCTCCTGGATTTTCTTATACTCTTCAGTCGTGCTTTCTCTGTCATTTTTATTTTTTAAATATTTTCTACTTATCTTTCTGGTCCTTAATGATGGCCTCCCTCCAGACTTAGTCCTTGGACATCTTCTCTTTCCTATCTTTACTCACAAGAAACTGAAATTTTTAAGTACTCTATCCACTTGCATATAAGAGGCACCTGAAACTTTATCTAAAATGGGGCTCTTAATATTTTACCTTCCCCTGACCTTAATCCTCTCTTGCCATAGTCTCAGTTAATGATTTCTTTATTTTTCCACTTACTTAGGCCAAAAATATTGATGTTATTTTTGCCTTCTGGTTTTATCTTACTCCCATTACTGAATCCACCAGCAAATTCTAGTAGCTCTATCTTAAAGCATATCCAGTGACCACTTATCCCCAGCCCACAGTTACCTCTCTAAGTTATGACAACACTGTCACCCACCTGTGTGGTTGCAACAGCCTCCTAACTGGTTTCCCTGCCCCTCTGCAGAGCAGGCAGAGAGGTTCTGCTGAAACATAAAGCAGAACATGTCCCTCCCCTGATGGAATTCCCCCCAGGACTCTTCTCTTACACAGGGTATTAGGTGAAGGTTACTATGGCCTAAGGGCACAGCACGGACATGGCCTGACCCTGCTTTAGGTCTCTGACCTCTTCCTTCATTCGTTCATCTCCACCTGTGTTAGCCTCGTCACTATTCCTTTCTTTTGGCCAAGAACCTGGAAATGTCACAAAGTAAGCATTTTTTTTGATACTTACAAATAAGTATAAATTGAATTAATCAGCTACAGCTTGAGAGATGCTGTTGCTTACCCAAACATAGACAACAAGAAATCATTAGAGCTTGGATGTGAATTCAGAACTGCCTCGTTCCCAAACCTCTGCTCTTTCCATCCTGTGAATAATGGTGCTTTTATTAGAGCATATTTCCAAGCCACTCTGGAGGATGGCTCAGAGCTGGTCACTTTAAAATAACCACCAAAAACTGATTTTCAAATTTTAGGATTCTTGGAAAACAGTCTTCCCTGAGTATACATATAAACCATAAAAAGACAGAAATTTCAGATATTTTTTCCTTGAAAATGTGTGTTGAACATTTTGAACCTTTAAGACACGGTTAGCTGTTTTGTTTTTATTTCTCATATGTTAGTTTTGAACTGTATCTTATCTACTGCAAACACAGCCAGCAATTATCTTGTTTATTATAACATTTTTCCTTAGAAAAGAATAGAGGTTTTCTACCATTATTGAACCTCCTATAGATTTTGGCTTAAAGAAAACCTTTTGAACTTATAAGAGGTTTGGAATTCATGAATACTAAAATAAATTTATGGTTCTTGGTAACTAGTCCTCGAGATGGAGAAAGGAAAGTATGATTCTAGCACAGATAAACACATTAACCACAGTTTTCAATAAATAAGTAAACACTGATTCTTCCAACTGCTGCCAGCTCAGAAATGATTAACCAGAGGGCTGCTTTCTAACATTCATATTCATGAATTCTCTTTAGAATTAGAGGACAAAGGGCCTCTTTTATAGTTAAACAGGTTACAGCCAAACAAAGAGTCACATATCACACAATATGAGCGTGTCTTTCAGAGAGGATGCATTTTCTTTCAGGTCTAATTTTCCTTTCCTCTCATCTCCTTCCTCCTTTCTGCTATGACTTCCCAACAAATGCAGTCTCCTTGGAGAGCTGCTTCAGATTCCCAGCTGTGCTGCAGCTCTGGGCGCAACAGGGGCCACGTTTCTCTCCCAGCTGATAATTTTGCAGTGAAACCTGGTGTGAAGAACGGTACTCGGTGCCAAACCCCCTGCTGATGAAGGACCCAGCCTCTGAAATGAATGCCCCTCTATTTTGTTCTCCTGGAGTGCTTGTTGGGTCACGTGGCATCTTTCTTTAGAAAAGAGACTCTCTCTTGTTGTTTTAAACAATACAAAAACATGCTCAGGGGCCAATGGGAAAATTTGTTGGTGAGGAAACAATTTATTATTTTAAATGGCATTTCTTAGAGAGATTATTGGCCTTTTTCTGATCTTTCTTGAAGAAACTGCATTTCTCTTTCTCCCATAGACTAATTCAAGAGAAATGAATTTGTAAGCTCAGGGCAGTCATTCCCTTTGGAAGCTTCCTGGCTTTAAAGATGTCTATTGTATGAGAATCACAGACTTCAGAGTTCTAGGGGGCGTCATCAGGAAAAATAATGGCAGTGTGGTGGCCAGAGTGTGAGACACAAATGCAGATTGCCAAACTACATGACAGCTTCTAGGACACTTCCCAGACTTCATTTTGAAGATCATTTAGAATTATGTGTGAGGCTTACTCTCTCCTTAGGGTTTGGGCAGACGCAAAAAGGTGGAATGAGGGGCTTCATTTTTTGTCCGTATGTCTGATTGAATTAGTTAATCAAATTTACTCCCTGATTTGGAATCTTGTAAACACAGCCTGTTTATCCCAAAGGTACTTTGACTGACTGGCATTGACCTTTAAGGCCTAAAGAAGAAAGGCCAGGGGCTCTCAGACCTTTGGCCACAGACTGAAGGCTGCACTTTAGGCTTCCCTACTTTTGAGGTTTTGAGACTCAGACTGATCCACCACTGGCTTCCTTGGTTCTCAGCTTGCAAACAGCCTATCATGCGAACTTGTAATCGTTAGAGTCAATTCTCCTTAATAAACTCCCTTTCATATATACATCTATTCTATTAGTTCCATACCTCTAGAGAAACCTGATTAATACAGACGCATATCAAAGAACAACACAATTGTATAAATTAAAAATCAAAAACTCATTGTAAAGTAAGCCTCTTGGAGGGAAAGCTATTTCTCTATCTTATGGCCAAATTCCTAATATTATGAGTCATTACATAATCTAACCCAGCGATTTCAAGGTGAGGGGCATCAGAATCACTTGGGGATAGGAAGCTGGTTCTGATGCAGCTTGCTGGGCCCCACCCTTAGAGTTCCTGGTGCAGAGGTCTGGGATGGAGCCCAAGAGTGTACATTTCTGACAGGTTCCAGGGAGATGCTGATGCTGCTAGACATGGTACCACACTTTGAGAACCACCCGTTTAACCCATTGTGTAAACTTTTTCCTGGGATATTTTTCATAAATTACTTGCCGGATGATATATTTAACTCTTTTTTTTTTTTTCGACATGGTATTGCTTTGTCGTTCAGGCTGAAGTGCAGTTGCACAATCATATCTCAGAACAGCCTCGAACTCCTGGGCTCAAGTGATCTCCCTGCCCCTGCCTCCTGAGTGGCTGGGACTACAGGTTCCTGCTGCCTGGCTTGGCAATTTTTTTTTTTTTTTTTTTTTTTTTGAGATGGAGTCTCACTCTGTAGCCGAAGCTGGAGTGCAGTGGCATGATCTCGGCTCACTGCAATGTCTGCCCCCAGGGCTCAAGCAATTCTCGTGCCTCAGCCTCCCAAGTAACTGGGACTACAGGTGTGCACTACCACGTCCAGCTAATTTTTTTGTATTTTTAGTAGGGATGGGGTTTCACCATGTTGCGTAGGGTGGTCTTGAACTCCTGATCTCAGGCGATCTGCCCGCCTCAGCCTCCCAAAGTGCTGGGATTACAGGTGTGAGCCACCGTACTTGGCTTACATTTAACCCTTTGAGATACAAAAAATATCTTTTCTGTCAATTTATATACTGTATATTTTAACCACAATTCATATTTTATATTTAATTTAAAACTAATTGATTTCAAAGGAAATTTTAGAGATAGTCAGCAGGAGACAGCATGGAATAAAGCAGTGTTTCTCAGATTTGTGTAAGGTGTGGATCTGCTTATTAGTGTAATAATGCCAGTTTATGTTGTAAGAGACTCATTATGCTTATGTAACTTATAAATCTATAATTGGGAAATGTTATAATTATATATAATATTAAAGTATATAAGTAAATGTAGAAACTCATACTAAATTGTATAAATAAGCATAAATTTATATAAAATATACAATAATTTAATAAAAATTGTATTTGAATAAAAGTATAAAAACAAATTCAAATTAGCAACTTTAACTCAATGTGACTAATGTGCTATTTTGAGGAAATTAAGCTGATGTTTCCATTGTGGCTATGGCAGGATCTTTCTTCAGTGTGTCACACCACTGTGGGGATGTGTGAAGGTGACATTTTCCACTCTTTTCTATGTGAACTCCTGAGAAATATTCTTCAGTCAGTGTAATGTGCCATGATTTGGCCTTTCCTTATATTACAGTCATTTGTTTGTTCAGTCTGTCTGTTTTGTTATTACTGTTGTTGTCTTTCCCTAAGCTCTCAACACTTAAGATAGCATCATCTAGTGCCAATGTGAAGCATCCATTCATTTAGAAGTGTTTGTTTTTTGATTGCTTGCTCCATTTTTTCAGGCACTGTTACAGGTATAGTAGAAAAATAATCCAGGCCAGGACTCTGCCCTCATGGAGCTCACTGAGTGAGACAAGTTTGCAGGGGAAGGTGAAGAAGTGAAAACGCAGGTTGGAGAAGTAGCCTGGGCTGGGCTACCTGGGGGCTCACAAACCAATGTGTGGCATTTGGATTTTCTTTGAATGGTAGTGGGAAGTCACTGGAAGATTTTGTTTAGGGGATTTACGTTATTAAAAAGAAATCTGGCTATTATGCAAAGAATGACTTGTAAAGGGGAAGACTGGAATGTAGATGCAGACCTTGAAACAGAAGCAATTCTTTTTTTTTTTTGAGACGGAGTCTCACTCTGTTGCCCAGGCTGGAGTGCAGTGGCATGATCTCAGCTCACTGCAAGCTCTGCCTCCCAGGTTCATGCCATTCTCCTGCCTCAGCCTCCTGAGTAGCTGGAACTACAGGTGCCCGCCACCACGCCTGGCTAATTTTTTGTATTTTTAGTAGAGATGGGGTTTCACCATGTTAGCCAGGATGGTCTCAATCTCCTGACCTCGTGATCCGCCCATCTCGGCCTCCCAAAGTGCTGGGATTACAGGCGTAAGCCACCACGCCCAGCCCAGATGCAATTCTTTATTTTAACATGATCATCCAGGTGACGTGCAGCAGGCAATATGCTATTGCTTTTAAGATAATACTCAAAATTCAAAGATACGTAAGTTTATCAGGGAGATAAACTTAGGGAGACTATAAGTGCTCCACTATTGTTCTTTAATAATTAAAAAAATTATACAAAACTGTGAAGCACCTCCATATTTCCTCAGGATCTTGTATAGCAGACTTTGTTTTATAAGACTCTCTGCAGGCTTTGCAGTCAGCTGTGGTTTCAGCATTGGTTGGGCCACTTACATAAGTTGCTTAATCTTGCAGGGCCCGTTTCCTCCAAAGTGGGGCGAATAATGCTTCTAACTCAGGCTCTTGTCGGGTGGGGGGTCGGGCACAGAGAGTCATGGCACTGAGCATTGGGATAGTCACTTTACATATATTTGCATGCATTTAAATAAAGGTGTCAAGAGGAAAATGTAACATAAAATGAAAGCAGGTTAAACACTTCATGATTCAAGAAGACCAGGGCAGTTATAATGACCATAGGTGAGAAAAGAAAACCAGGAACTTAAGAATGGGTCAGAAAGAAGGTGCCTTTCTTTCAGTCTTGGCTTCCTCCTACTTGTGCTTTATGAGTATGCTATTAAATAGGAAACTCTCACTGAGGGGGGAAAAAGTCTTTCCCAGCTCTCTGAGAGGAATCAGTTCACTTCTCTGTATTCTTGCTTTGTAGATAAGGAGAATTTTCATTCAAGAAGCTAATCCATTGTTATAATTTCCATATTGAACTTTACGTCAACCCCAAACTTGCATCCTTTGTGAACCAGTGAACTCCGCTTCTTGTTGGAATTATGATGATAGTAGTTTCATAACCATTGGTTAAAATCAGCACAGCTGACTTCCATTTGCTTTTAAATTACGCGACAATTCTAATAACTATAATGGCACTTTTTGAAGAATCCTTAAAGAGACTTCTCCTGATGGCCCTGTGAGATGGGAGCATCCTAATCAAATTTCAGAGATGAAAGATGGAAAATGGAGTAAGACAGGAGGTTAAATTGAAAATGTATCCTAACCTCTTTTAACGCTGGAAGTCTTTGATAAAAATTTTAATTAAAAATCTTCATTTTAAATACTATTGCAGAATGCGTATTTACAAAAAGAGAAACAAAGACTTTTTACTTTGTCCAAATAACACTGGGTCTGTTCAGTGCTGCACTGTCCTTGCAATTGCTTTTGTGATGACAATGAATAAACTTAACTCTTCCACCAAATATGCATAAGGATAATTTCACACCCCAGTGCTATGCAGCTGCTTCTGTCATGGCTAGTGTTGAGTAGCTCAGAGCAAGAGCACATGGGCACATCAAAAAGGAAGCATAGCAAGCCATTGTACTTTGAAACCATGGCATCAAGAATATTGTGTGTTATCATCACATTTAAACTCTCTTTCCCCTGCCAAACAATTCCAAGGGGACAAGAAGTCCTAGTAGTGATGTGTTTAACAAAATGCTTCTAATAACTTTCTCAAGAATTGGGCTTTGCAAGATCATGATACATTTTTGCCTGGAGTCTTTTCCTCTTTTAATTTTTAAATTCAGATATGTTTTGAGTGTGCTTCCATTTCATTTACACTTAGCCTACCAAGCTGCAGTATTCTAAGAGTTATTTGATGTTGGAGAAGTTCTATACATTTTTCATAAGCCATGTTAAGTGTTTCTCTTTGAACCATAAAGTTGTATTTTTGCCATCTCTAAGTGAAAATCAGACAAAAAATAACAAGAGTAGAGTTCTTAAATGCGAAATCACTAACAGAAAAAAACCTATCTCAAAGTCTTCTATCATTAAGTAAGAGGATATCCATCTAAAAAGCCCAAAGGATGAATTTTGTTTCATTTTTTAATATCCTTCAGAAACAAATAGAATTTATGTAAGGTTCTCATGGCATTAAAGCAAAAACCAATCACCTGACGGCTCAATCAGAAGGTCAGTGTGACGTTAAAAAACAAACAAACAAACAGCTTAAATGGTTATTCAAGATCATGCATGTACTCCTCTCCCCAAACCAACTTTGTAGATGAAATCTTTCGCTATTGAGGTAGCTCAGTCAGTACCCTTTCTTTCTTGCATGAAGGAATTGAAATGCAGAGGCTAATTCAATTTTTTAGTCCCCTATCCTCTTATCTTCTATGCAACAAATTATCCACTGTTTCTTGCTAATGCGTTTAGAAATCTTAAAGCCCAGGGTAACTTAGACAAGGGCTATTATTGCTATTTTCAAAGAAAAGAAGTTCTACTATTAGTGTATGGACACAATGCTTTGAATAAAAAGGCTTAAACATTTCATGAATATATGAAAATAGACTTTATGACGGAGAAAGTGAACCTGACTTCTTTGATCTAGGAAAGGCCTTGACAAGTGAAAACCCAGAGAACTGCACCCAGCATAGAAATGAGGACAAGATAGAGAAGCTGGAGGGTAGACCTAGGCCTCCCCAGATTCACAGAAGCTCTTTCAGTGGTGTTCAAATTCCTGTTTTTGTTTTCGATACTACAGTCTATTCTTCAAAATGTTCTTTAGAATCAGATATAACAGCCATGGTTCTGGTTGAGGAAGGCAGATTGTCAGAAGGGCATAGATCTTCTCTGCTCACTTCTTTCTTCTGCCCCTCGTCTGCTCCCAGCCAGCCTCGGAGTCACTGAGGAGTTAGAAAACCACTGTGACCAAAGCCAGCTCTCTCATTTTACAGATGAAAACCAAGGCAAGAGAAATGTAGCATTTTTTTTTCTAAGTCACACCAATTTAAAAAATTTTGCAGAACCCAAGCTCTTTTCCATTGTACTATACCAGGGGTCGATGAACTTTTTCTGTAAATGGCCAGATAGGACATCTTAGGCTCTGCGAGCCATATGGTCTCTGTTGGGACCACTCAACTCTGCTGTTGTAGTGAAAAAGTAAACACAGGCTATACATTAAAAAATGGGCATGCCTGTGTTCTGATAAATGTTATTTATGGAAACTGAAATTTAAATTTTATATAATTTTCCTGTGTAATTAAATATAGTCTTATACTATTCTTTGGTTTTCTTTTCAACCATTCAAAAAAGCAAAGATCATTCTTAGCTCCATAGGCTATACAAAAATAAGCATCAATTGGACCATAGTTTGCCAACCCCTGCAGTACACCACCTCCTTATCCAACCTAAATAGTACTTTTCATTTTGTGCACTACCTAAAAAAAAGTTTAGATCTTTTTTTGGGTTCACAAAAGTGTCATTTTTTTTTCCGTTGATGTCTCCCATCCAGGTCTGTATTTTCTTTGCATTTTCTCCCAGGCCACATCTTTATCCACAGTTTTAGTTGAGGGTTCAGGGCAGTTTATTCAAAAGTTAAAATTAGAAGGATTCTCAAAAACCGTTTTGCCACTGAGCATGTGAATACACACTCAAAGTCAGTGCTAAACTTAGCTTGATTTCTTGTCCAAATTGAATCCTGATTTCAGCGATGCTGTTGAGGAAAAAGACCTGCTTCCAAGCCCTCTAACACTTGTGATGCTATTGAAAAGGCGCAATGGGTGTGGATGTGGTTTTACTCTGCTTCAAGCTTTCACTATTTTTCTCCTGGGCTGGATTTTTCTAAAAGGATGAGGGTCATTAACAGAAGCAGCAATGTTTATAAGCTGACAAAATAACAGCTAACATTTATTCGGTAACTACCACAAGAGAGAAAATTATGTAACAGTGAAGGGTATAGAATGCATCTGTGGACCTTCTGGGTTAATCCCACTCTGCCTCTTATTAGCTGTGTGACATTGGACAAGTTAATTAAGTTACCTCTTCTTCAGTTTCCTCATCTGTAAAATGGTGACAGAAATAGAAGTGTATACTCTATATAATTATAAAACTAAATGATTAAATATATGTAAAAGTTTAAACAGTACCTGATAAGTGGTAAAAGCTATTTAAATATATGATGGCATTATTATTATTGGCCAGGTAGCATATCAAGTTTACTCTTTTCAGATCCTCTCCCAATTTTTCTACTTTTTTGCACCAGATGTGGGCACCGTTAACTGTTCAGTATGTTAAAATCTAGACATTGTCTATGTCTGTGATGAGAAAAATACTTAAGAATTATTGAACACTTACTATATATAACAGACACTATTCTAAAGGCTTTCTGATTATTCCATAATTTAATTTTTGTAATATCCTTCTAAAATAGGTACTATTAAAATGTACTTAAAGATGAAGGAACTGAGACACAGAGAAACTATTGCAGCAACCCCAGGTCACAGGGCTGGTAAATGGCACAGCCTCTCCTGAAAGCAAAATAATTAGGAGTGAAACCTGAATAGATGTTGGTTGAAAATTCATGAAGTTCATGTTTTGGGTGAATGCAGGTTTTGATAGTTTCTGGATATTTAATCTATAAGGTGTCTCTTGTATCCCAGAAATGTGAATTTTAGAGAATGACAAGAACGTACTGCTTTACATTGTGGGTAGAAATGCCACAGAATTTATTGCCTCAAAAAGCTACAGAGGTTTCTTGAATAGTCAAAATATGGAAACAACCTGTGTCCATCCACAGATGAATGGATGAAGAAAATATGGGGTCTATTGTGTATACAATGAAATATAATTCAGCCTTAAAAAAGAAGGAAACCCAGTCATTTGTGACAACCTGATGGAGCTGGAGGGACATGTTAAGTGAGATAAACTAGGCACAGAGGGACAAATATCACATGATCTCACTTATATGTGGAATCCAAAACAACGGACGTCATAGAAGTAGAGAGCAGAAAGGTGGTTACCAGGGGCGAAGGGTGGGGGTAATTGGAAAGATGTTGGTCAAAGGATACAAAATTTTACTTATATTAGGAGGGATAAATTCAAGAGAGCTATTGTACAACATAGTGACTATGGTTAATAACAATCTGTTGTATTTTGAAAATTGCTAAGAGAGTAGATTTTAAGCGTTCTCATGAGAAAAACAATAAATACGTAAGCAGCAAATATGTTAATGAGCTCAATGGAGCTGCTTCACAATGTATACTCATTTCAAAATGTCATGTGTTCATGATACAAATATACAATTTTCCTTTGTCAATTACAAATTTTCTTTTCTTTTAAAAAGCTGTAGAGGCTTCTCGAGACTTCAGGAATACAGAATAGAAATGTTTAGGATCAACCCTAATCTGACTTCAGGGCAATCATATATCCGTCTAAGCATTGCTGGTACCTCTCGGTTAAAGAATGGCAATTTGAATAAAATATGAAACTAACTCAGAATGGTCATTTTATATTATTTTTGCCTTATCAAATTCATTTTCTAGACTTTTTCTCCCTTGGTTAAATGCTGTCCCAATGGGGGTTTATCAAGAGAATACCTGTAAATATAGAGGGTCACTGCATAGGAGATTCTGGTATATCAACCCTGATGGCGAGCCTCTGTTCCCCACCACACGCTCTCTCTGGCAAGAACCAACCTAAAAGATCAACAATCTATTCAGGGTCAGAAGGCATGGTTTGGGTATAATCTTCAAAAGTTTAAACCCCCAAGTGGGACAACTTCAGACATCTTAAAGAATCAAATGGTTCAAACCCATGGTGCATTAAGGTATTGGCATTAATGTATTGGCTCAACATATTTCCTGCAATGTTTTCTTGCAGTTCATAGAGACTCTTACTTCAAGAGACATTAATTAATCGCTGACAGTTTTGCCAGCGTGCAGTGAGAAAAAGAAACAAACAAAAACTATAGCCATTTTGGTTGAATAATTGTGTTGTCTTCACCTTTAGGTATAAGGCATGCCATTATAGAGTTTTCAAATATTCTCAAGAGTGTACACATATCAAAGCCTTCAAAAGCACAATTGTCTTATCTTTTTCTCGTGTCCAGTTATCTTCTCTTTTTACCATTAAAATCAGGTGAAGATAATGTCTTGATGTAATAATTGGATGTAAATTTGTCATTTCAATGCTTTATCTTGCTCCACAAACTTGTTTTCCATTTTGTGCTTCATGGTTTAATGAATGATATCACTGAAACCAGAAACCTGAGAATCAGCTTTGAATTATCTATTGTCCACCGAATCCACACTGGCACGTTGATTCTACCTCAAGTATCCATACCCAGTGTCTCCAAAGTCATTGTCTTACCAAGAGCCTAATTATTACTTGCCTGGGCTGTTGCCTCACTGATCCTTTTTCTGCTCAACTATCCATGGAAAACGGAGAACTGGCAAATCATAAACTGCCTCATTTTTTAAAGTATTGGTGGCTCCTTTAAGCTGAGAAGATGCTTGCCCAAATTCCCAGCAGAAGCAATATCATCCACACTAACCATTACAGATTTATGTCCCTTTACTATTATTACTATTCTTGCTACCCATTCCCCTCCCACCACACCTATCTTCACCCACCCACCACAGGGCTCAGTGCTCAGTAGTCTCTGAACCCGCAGTGTTCTTATGCATCCCAGCGACTGTGTACACACTGCTGCCATGCCTGAGATGCTGGCCTCCTCTTTCACTGTCTGCTGAAGTCACAGTGTTTTTGTTTAAAGGCAATCCCTCATGCCACTTCCTTCGGAAAGCCTTCCTTAAGTCACTTAAGTAGAATCAATAACTCCTTCATTTGTACTTTTATGGCAAATTTTTAGTAAAACAAACATGTAAGTAGGTATTGGACATAGGTGTTTGAATCTCAGCTCTGCTACTGACTGTGTAACCATGGGCCTGTTATTTCACTTCTATGAGCCTCAAAACATAATCATAAAATGTAACATCATGAGGTTTTTGTAAAGGTGAAATGAGTTAGGGCACTGGAAAGCATATTACAGTTAATCAATAAATATCAGTTATTTTCTCCATCTCCACTGCAACCTCTGCCAGCTATGGTATCATTGATCACAATAGTGTGTGTGTGTGATTGTGTGTATTTTTATGTACGTTGTATGTGCTCCTTGAATATAGGGACTGTCCAGCACATATTAAACATTAATAAACAGTTGTTGAATTCAATCAAATCCCAAGTCCTATGTCTTTCATTTAATAGCAATGTTAACACTATGGTCTCAAGAAAATCATCATCTTTTCATTTAAATAGATAAGTTAAATGACTTACTTTATTATTTTATTTTTATCATTTTTTCTACAAGAATTGGATGAAAAAATCACTATGTGTGAAAGTATCTGAGCTATATTTACTAAAATATTTAAAAAACGAAAACATTTGAAAACAACAGCAGTATTCACATTCTTTTTTAAACATCAGATGTTTGAAATTATGTAAATTATATTCACTTGTGCGTGGGCTTGCGCATCTGTACGTGACTTTAAAAATAAGTCTTAGTAAGGACAGATTTTTCATCCTGAAAATGTGAGCCTTAATGTTAAAATTATAACTAAAAGTGTCCGCAAGCCCAGATTCATTAATATTAGAAATGACTGGTAGAATCTAATGTCAGGAACTAATGGCTCCACAATATAAGAATATATTCTAATTAATAGTAAAGTCCACAGCCTTTATGCAATCAGCTCTTTAATGGTTGCCACCCAGGAACAATACGGGGAATGAGTGAAAACCTCTTTCAGCAAAATAGGACTTCTCCAATCTAAACCTGCTTTCTTTAACAGGGCTAAGCTATCTTTATGTATACTATAAAGAGAATCTCAGGCTGGCTGTCTTCATCACCCAAGGACCTATGCATTTTTCCAATGACTGTATTTTCAGGTACCTAACACTCTTCACATCTTTCACTCCTATCTCTACTAAGTCTCCAACAGAAGCATATTCTATGCTGCTACTTACTGTCTGCTGTTCAGGGTGCATATTCCCTGAGCCCCAATAGCTTCCTAAAAAAAATTATTGTTGCTTTTTTGGTTACTTTGTCTTTACTGCATGATCAGCCTATTTCTTCTAGAGCCTGGGTTTTACAAACTAGTATCTGTCTCTCTTGCTCTTTCTCTGTCTCTCGCTCTCTCTACTTTTCCACAGAATACCAGACAAATAACTAGATTCCCAAATCGTATCAGATTTCCAGAGGAAAAGAAAACAATTTGTGACTCTTGTTAGCAAAGGTATTTTGTAATAATTTATCTATGATCTATTTTGGTGAATTTTTGTCTTGATCATATTTCTAACTTGCAGAAAAGTTGTAAAAGTAGTAAAAGGAATTTTCAAACACTCTCTGCCCAGATCCAGCAGCAATTGTTAATTTTTGTTCCATTTGCCATGTATGTGTGTAAGCACACACACACAATTGATTCTCATTATTTATTCACGGTAGTTTTGTTCCATAAAGTTGCCATGGACTTTGAATAAGTGAATACTAGTTTACATGAGTCTCTGATCACAACCTTGTTTTTATCAACTGATCAGTACTGAACCTTGTTTTCTATGTGTTTCTAAGACTCCTAATTTAATATATAATGATGGTTCATTACAACTGAACTGTGATCAACAGCACTATCCCTCAGGTCTGCAAGAAGCTTATTTAACAGATGCATTTTCCCCTTAGGGTACATCACAGCCTCCTTGCACTTCTAACACTGGATAGCACTTCTGCACTGCAATTGGGGGTCATTTTAAACGGCAAAATCACCAACAAAAATCAGAAAAATGTGAACAACGTGTTACTAAATAGACCCCAGAAAGGACACTTGCTTATAATATAAGAGCTGAAACAAGAAGGCAGAGCATATTCTTGTTGGACCCCAGCTGGAAACGGGCAAGGCAGTCGACTCAAATTTCTGACCACTCTGCCTTAGTCCACAAATGATCACTGAAGCTCTGGGAGCATTGATTTTGAGCTATAGATAAATTTTAGCGAATAGGCAAATTCACAAACATGGAATCCTTGAATAATGAGGACTAGCTGGTTATGTATTTGACCCATATATTTATGCATTCACATCTTTTTCTGAACCATTTGAGGGTAAATTGGAGACATTGTACCTATTTACTCCAATTTTTAATTTTTTTATTTCAGTAGATTTTGGAGGAACAGGTAGTGTTTGGCTACATGAATAAGTTCTTTAGTGGTGATTTCTGAGATTCTGGTGGAACCACCACCTGAGTGGTGTACACTGTACCCAATGTGTAGTCTTTTATCCCTTGCCACCCCTAACCCTTTTCCCCAAGTCCCCAAAGTCCAGTGTTTCATACTTATGCCTTTGCATCCTCATAGCTTAGCTCCCCCATATGAGTGAGAACATATGAATGTTTGGCTTTCCACTCCTGAGTTACTTCATTTAGAATAATCTCCAATTTCATCCAGGTTGCTGTGAATACCATTATTTCATTCCTTTTTATGGCTGAGTAGTATGCCATATATATATATTCATACCACATTTATATATATATGTATATGTGTATATATATGTATATGTGTATATACATATATACACACATATACATACACACCATGGAATACTACTCAGCCATATATACCATATATATAGCATGGAATACTACTCAGCCATACCACTTTTTTTATATATATACACACACACACATATGTATATATGTACACATATATACACATGCATATATGTATATGTGTATATAGGTATACATATATACACATATATGTACATACATGCATGTACACATATGTGTATATAGGTATACCTATATACACATATATGTACATATATACATGTATGTACATATATGTGTATATAGGTATACATATAATCTTTTAAACATTTGAAATATGTATATATGTATACATATACGTATATGTGTGTGTATAGATATATATTTACTTTATATATATACACACACACATTTACATTATCCACTCGTTGATTCATGGGCATTTGGGCTGCTTCCATATTTATGCAATTGCAAATTGTGTTGCTATAAACATGCATGTGCAAGTATCTTTTTCGTATAATAAATTCTTTTCCTCTGGGTAGATACCCGGTAATGGGATTGCTCGATCAAATGGTAGAATATGTTGTTATAATGTCTTCATGGCTTATAGGAGGAAAATGGTTAAGCAGTAGATCATGGATTCATTCTTTCTTATTACTGGAGGATCCATCCTTGAAAAAACAGTGTCAGGTGTCTTGGTGCTGATGATAGATCCTCTGGCTAGCAAATCAATGATATTTAAAGTGAGATAGTATCTCTCTATGAAGAGCTTTTAACAGAATATTTCTGGTCTAGTATTTTTTATGATAAAGTAGCCTAGACTCTGTATTTATAGGTCATGGCTGCCTGAAAAATGTTGCATTAGTTATGTCACTATTTTGGTAGAAACTGGGTTCATTTCAGGGTTGCGCCAGCTCTTTTCTGAATAAGTAATGTATTAGAGACTTCTAATGTTATTCTGTGCTGAAGCATATCCAGTGTATGACAAAGGATTTGCGTGATGTATTGACATTTATGTACCTTTTCCTGCTTTACCTATGCCTAGAAACTATTTGCATTCTTGACATTTTTTGTAAAGCTTCATATCAGGTAAGATCTCCGATTCATGTGAATCTGATTTGACAATTCAAATCTTTTATGTTGTCCCAATAATGTGATTCGGCTCTTCTACTTCTTTACTAATTCCTTTGCATTTTAATATGTACTAAAATTATATTGCAAATAGTAGACAGTGTGCCTCCTTTGAAGAATAATATAATTTGTTATTCTACTGGAGATAAAAATAAACAAACTACATATATATGTGTATCTGTGTGTGTGTATATATATATAATGTATATATATATATAACGTTTAAAATTTGATTTTCAGATTGTATTCATATAAGTTGCCATCTGAATTAGCTAGTCAATAATTTATAATTACCAGAGGCATTGGCAGAAGATTAAAATAATCTCCATGCTTGTTATATTGGTGAGGTAGTGTTGGATAATTTATAGCCTTTTATACTATGCATATTCGAAGCAGCATCTTTACCAAAAATTAGTTGGCTTTATTTCTGTGGGTCTGTTTCCAGACTCTGTTCTGTTGATCTACGTATCTGTCCTTTAACCAATACCATGTTGTTTCAATTAACGTAGCTTCAAAGTAATTCTTGAAATTAGGTAGTATTAATGCTCAGACTTTGTTGGCTTTTTTTCAAAATTGTTTTGGCTATTCAAGTTCATTTGCTTTTCAATATTCATAATAGAATCTATAAAATTACCTGCTGTAGGTTAAAAGTCTGAAGGAGGCTATAATCTTCCTTATACCTGTAGCCTTTAGGTGCTTCACAATGTCTGTACTATGTCTGTCTTTACCAATTCATCAGCTGTTACAGCTGAATTCTTTTATTGATGTTTGATAGCCTTGCTCCTGGTAAGTAAATGTAATGTACTTCTTTCCCAGCAGACTCCTCCATATCCTGAGATTTGGGGTTAGTAGCTTGCCCTATGACCTCAGCTCTTTGATAGGTTCAAGAGAAGTTATAAACTTTTAGTACATATGTCTTATTTTCTGGTTTAAGTGTGGGAATGAAGGAATTTAGTGTGAAGAGGGTCTCTCTAGGTTTTTACTTAGCTTATTGGAAACCAGGAGACTTATGTATTTTTTAACCATTTATTTTGATCGGTTATTGAGTGAGAAGTATTAGTCTTTAATTGTGGATGTATCTATTCTCCTAACTTTAAAAATGTTTTGTTTCTTGTATTTTAGGATCTGTTATTTGTTGCATAAACATTTAGGATTGTTATGTCTGTTTTTAATTTATCCTTTGATTATTATGAAATGTCTGTGTCCTTTTTAAAAAAATAATTAAATTTTACTTGTTTTATGTTAATGCAGGTGTTCCAGCTTTCTTAGGCTTACTGTTTTTGTAGTACATCTTCTTCTATCTTTATAGTGAAGCCATGCTTTAAATCCAACCTGGCAATCTGTAGGTTTTAATCTATTTTTAAATAGAATGAATTAATTTTTAATGTTAAATGTTATTGCTATCGTTGATGTTTACCATGTTTTCTTGAGCTTTCTTAGTTTTTTTGGTCTTCTCTTCCCTTTTTCTGTGTTTTTTTTTTTTTTTTTTTTGCGGGGTGGTGTTATTTGAATGTATTTTTAGTGGTCCATTTTAATTATTCTACTACACTTTTTGATTATAAAATTTGACATTATTTTGTAGTTGTTTGCTCTAGGGATTATAATATATATCCTAAATTTATCACAGTATACCTAGAGTTAAGATTGTACTTCTTCAAGCGAGCTTTAAGAAATGTGTAATGCTATGGTTATATTTATCCACATAGAGTATTATAACTATGTGGGTGAATATATAATGTATATTTAAATTAAGGTAAGAAAAAGGTAATATTTTATATTTACGGCATATTTTTTATTCTTTTCATCTAGTGGTGCTCTTCTTTAGCCTGAATAATTTCTTTTTCTCTTTGCATCTTTGTCTGCAAGTAACAAATTCTTTTACTTTTTATATTTCTGCAAAATCATGATTTCACTCTCATTTTTGAAGAATATCTTTGCTGGACATAGAATTTTAGGTGGCAATTTATATATTTCTTTTTAGCACTATAAGGATATTCACTGTTTTCTGTATTTCTCTTTTTTCTGAATGTAAGTCAGCTGCCATTCATGTCATTCCTCTGTATGTAATGTGTCTTTGTTTTTTCTGGCTGCTTGCAGTTTGACTGTGATGTGCTTGAGTATGTTTGTCGTCACTGAACTTCTTCAAATTTAAGTTTTAGTTTTCAATAAATTTGAAACATTTTCCACCCTTATTTCCTCAAATATTTTTTCTGCCTCATTCTCTCTCTTCTCCTTCTGTGACTTTGATTGTTCCTTGTTAGACTACTCTATTGTCCCACATGTCACTGAGGCTCTATTTCTTTTCTCTGTTCTTCAGATTAGACAGTTTTTACTGATCCTATGTCTTTCATTTCCAATCCTCTTCTAATCCCATCCACTGAGTTTTAAAATTTCAGATACCATAGCATTGATTTCTAAAATCTCCATTTTTATAGTTTTATTTTTCTGTTGAAATTCCCCCATCTTTTCATTCTATATTTTCTTTTGAGTTTCTGGACATATTTATAATAAAATAGCTGATCTACATTTTGATATATTTGTATTTTTCAATTGGTTCCTGATGACTGATATCTGACTTGACTGTGGATCGTATTTTTTTCTGTTTTGTTTATGAATTTTGTTTATAAAATAATAATGTTTATAAAACATTCTGGAGACTCTACGTTATGCTGTCTTTCTCTGAAGAATGTATATAACTGTTCTATCACGAGTAATCTGGCTCAACTCAAACTCTCAATGCCATCTCCCTTACGGTTGGTAGTAGCTAAAATCTGTCTGTAAGACTTTTTTAAGCTTAAAAAGAGTTGCATTTAAACTGTTGCTTTCTGCTAGACACCTGGAAGTCTTAAGTATTTGTAGATCAGGGATCAGTTAAGAGTTTGGAAAGATTTTAAATGCAGATTTTTCAACTTCCCCACATTGTGCTGTTCTCTCCTGGGGTTTCTTCCACATGTTCTGGATACTCTGACATTCCTGAATCCATGCCTGGAAGACAGATTTCTGCTGAAGGTCCAGACATCCCACCCTGTGTGGACCCCTCCCAGGTGAAAACTTGCATAAATTCAAACCTACAAAGTTGACTCTCTTCCAGGTTCTTTCTGCTCTGACTACTTATTTTCTCTATTTTGTTCAGAGTTTGTAATTTTATCTGTAGTCCATTATGTAAGCCCGTTACAAGCTGCTCTGCCATTACTAGAATAACTTTACTTTTAAGGAAATAATATTTGTTGTTATTAATTCTAAAAATAGAATTTCCTTGTAGAAAAGTTGGATAATTTAGAAAAAAAAAGAAAAATAATTTGTAATCCAATGAACCAGAAATAACCATTATTAACATCCTGAAATATATTACGCATTATTACAATGTTTTCTCTCCCATTTTATAATACCTATACACCGATACACACAAAGTTGGTATATATCTATTGTTTTGTATTTTGCTTTTTTTATTTGTCATATCATAAACATTTCAATTTAATTGGGTGTATTTTGGAACAAAAGTTTTGAAAATGAAATACTATTCTCTCATTTGGGTATACATAATTAATCTAAATATTATTGTTAACTACTTAGATTCATGACAATTTCATTGTGTTAAATAGGGCTGTGAAACACTCCCTATATATTAATCTTTTATTGTATATCAGATTATTTCATTAGAATTGATTTCCATAAATAAGGATATTGCATCGAAGCATTAAGATGTAAAGATTGTTGCTAATTCTGATTGTTTATCAGAAAGCTTTCTCTTTCTTTTTTTTGTTAACCAATTTATACTTAAATTGCTTATGTGTGAGTTATGCCTCACCACAGCTTCTATATGTACATGTGCTATTGTAAAATACTTCCAATTTCATTTGGGGAAAGGGATAGCTCACTGTGGGTTTAACTTGCATTACTAGTGAGGTTGGACATTAAATATGTTTATTGGCTACCTGTAATTATTTTCTGAACTATTTATGTGCTTTACCAACTTTTCTAGGTGAGACCACTCCTTAGAGACTTCTAAGAGCTCTTTATATCTTATTTACTAAGATCTACTACATAGCAGACATTGGATGATAGAAACTGTGGTAAACAAAATCCATATAGCTCCTGCCTTCTGAATCTTATAATCTTTTAATCTTTGCCTGTACTCATTAACTTTTGTTAAAAACATTTTTATCAAAATAGCCGGTGAATCAAGTAACATGGAAGTGCTAACTCTGCTTTCCTCAGCACTCTTTGTTCAGGGGCACATTCTTTTGGTGCTTATTCCCATGGTTGAAATAAGTCTTATTCTCCTCTTTTTTAAGACTTAGAAACACTAGATAATATCTAAGCAACTCTAAAATGAAAAGTTCAGATGCAGATCCATTGTACTATTGCTTTCTTTACCCCTCATCAATGTTTCAGATTTATACAATTTTTAGTCTTTCTCTTAGTTACTTTTGTAACTTAAAATAAGAGACTAAAAACTATTTTTTGTTACATGAAATTTTAGAAATATCTTCATATTTTGCAATTGGAGGAATTATTCTTTCTTCTTTCTCCATTTATGTCTCATACCAACATAAAATGAATTATACCTTCTCTACACTCAAATGTTTAAAATTGTGCCATGTTTTCTTTGCTTTTTATGAAAAAAATATACTAAATATATATATATACTAAATAGCTTTCTGATTCTTAATTACAACTGTATTCTATTGAAAGGATATATTATAACAAATGCCCTATACGTAAACATTTACATTGTTTCCAGTCTTTTGCTCTTATAAGGTTAAAATATTACCAGTTTTGGACAAAAATGATGGAATGTTGGTAATATATATAACAACCTAATATAAAATTGCTGTTTTTATATTTCCAGATATTTAATTTTGATAAATATTGCCAAAATTTTCTACATAAGTCTGATATAATTTTGTGTTATTATGAGCAGTTTATGAAGAAATCTAGATTTGCTAATATTTGCTTGTTCAATTTGCAGTTTTGCCAATTTGAAAGATGAAAAAATAGGATCTACTATTAGTTATGATTTACATTTCTATTACTATGAGTGAGGTTGACTATCCTTTCATATGTTTACAGGCCATTTTAATTTCTGTTTGGAGGGTGAGCTGTATTCATATCCTTGAACACTTTTATATTAGATTTCTGGATTTTTTTCTTGTTAATTTTTTATGAGGTTTGTAGTTATTAAAAATTCTAATCTCATATCTGATAGGAGTTGCAAATATATTTTCCCAGCTTGCTAATCGTCTTTCAATGTTTGACATTTGCTTTTTAATTTACTCCTTAAATTTTTTTTTTAACCACAGAACTTTTTGATTTCTATATATCTAAAATTTTCTATCTTTTCTTTCATAGCTCTACATTGTAAACAACAGGGTGGTCTTCTTTCTTCAAGATCATGAAATGATGACTCTAGACTTTTTTTTCTAATAGACTTTTTTTTCTAATACTTTAATAATATTACACTAACACTGAAATCTTTGATCTTGGTTTATTGTGGTATGAAGTGTGGTTTCAAGTGTGTATGTTTCCAGATGGCCATCCAGTTTTGTCAACATAATTTTTAAATATATATATCCTTATGTACTAATTTGATAATTAAGTTATATAAATATATTTGGGTTTATTTCTCAACTTTTCATTCTTTTCCATTAGTCAGTCTATTCATGTAACAGTAACATAGTTTTTACTATCAAAATTTGTATTTTAATATCTGGCAATGCCAGTGACTCTTATATCTCTTATTTTTTTAAAGATTTTCTGGCTATTCTTGCTTTTTAGGTGGTGCATGTAAACTTTGAATTGAATTATGTAGTTGCAGATGGACAAAAACCTTTTGGTATTTTCACTGGGTTCACATTGAACTTAAATTGACTTATGTAAGATATTGAGTCTTAAATAAATAGTAATTTTACTTCTAGTTGTTTAATTTCACTTCCGTATCCATCATGAGAATTTGAGCTATTTTCAAAAATATTGTCTTGAATCTTCCTTGTTAAGTATATTTACTGGAGTTAAAATTTTTATTGTAATGAGATCTTCTATTTTATCTTCCTTTTTAATTATATCTTATTTCGTTCTTTAAATTAATTTTGTACTTTATTATCTATCTTACTACTTTTACTCACTGTGTGGGATTTCATCTTTCTACAAAGATGATAGGATTGATTGTGTATTGGAAGGGTTGGGGAATAAGAAAAATTCTTGAGTAAAATTAATTTTCTTGTTAAAAGCATTGGCAAATATCTCCAGTAGAATGTTAAATAGTTGTGATGAAAAAGTGATATGTGTATTTATCCTGTTAATAAATAGTCTGCCAAATTTTGTCAAATGTCTTTTTTATTTTTGTATCTAGAGAGAGATGATCATGAGAACTTCCCCCTCAGGAAAGTTTCTCTGATCTATTAATATAATTGACTATAACTGCCTGATACCAAGTTTATTCACATATTTTTAGAATAAACTCCAGTGAGTTGTTACCTGTTAAGTTGATGTTGACTTTGGCTTGATATACTCAGGATTTTTTTAATGTTAATATTCGTAAGTGAGGTTAATCTATAGTTGTCTTTTTAAATGAAATATTTGTTGGCTTTTATTATCAATATTATATTCATTTTAAAAAACAATTGGAATGTTTTCTTTCTTTCTGAGTCCTGAACCCAGTTATGGAGCACTGGAATTATTTACTGTCTAATTTCTATTGAAACTACCCAGTGAGATCTCCTAGCTTGGTTCTTCGTTAGTGTTAGCTCTTAATTTCTTCTGTGCTAAAGAAAGTATAACACACTAAGTTTCACTGAATCGTATTCTCCTAGAAAACTATTCAATTTATATAGGCCTTTACATTAAGTTGCCTAGAGTCATCTGAAGTAGTCTTGTAATTTTAAACATTTCTGTTCTTATGATTACTTTCTCTTGCTCTTTTATTTTTTCTCTTGAATAAATTAGGTAGTGACAAATCTATGGATCATTTTCAAAAACACCATTCATTCATTCATTCATTTATGCTATGTCATCAATTTATGAATGTACCCTAATTTCTTCCTTTGTCTTTTTTTTTTTTTTTTTGGTGTGTTTGTATTATGTTTCTATTTTCTGACTCTGAGCCAGATGCTTACTGCATTTATTTTCATTTCTTCTTTAAAAATGTTTCCTGTAGGACTTGCTTTAGTTGTATTTCATAAGTTCTGATATATATTGCTTTTATTGCAGTTGTTTCTGTAACTTCAGTTGGTATTTTCTCCTGACTTGAGACTTTTTAAAAGGTTTGCTTTTTAAAATATATATATTTGTTAGTTTTTGTTTGTTTGTAGTTTCCTTTTCCTTTCTGGCTTAATATATTGTCAATTTTCTTCTTTTCTATGGACACTTGAAAAGAAGTGTTTTCTACAACTTGAAAGCATAAAGTTTGCTATATAAAAATCATCTGGTTGATTATAACATATGTTGTTTAAATATTTTATATATATATATTTTTGTCTTCTTGATCTGTCTTGATTAGAGAAGTAAAGTGTTCTTTTAAAAAGGTATTTCTAATTCTCACAGTATCAACTGTAATTGCTCTTTGATGAAATTTGCTACTAGTATTTGGTGTCTGATAATAAAAGTTTTATGGTTTCATTATTATTTGCCTCCCTTAGCATTTTGAAGTGTCCTTATTTGTCTCTGTTAATGCTTTTGTACCCTGAATACTGCTTTGTCTGATACTAACTTTGCAGTCTCTGCTTCCTTTTTGGTTGTATGTTCTGGTCTACTTTTGCCCATATTTGCATTTTTAAACTTTCTAAATAATTTTGTTTTATACATGTTTCCTGTAATAAGCATAGACTTGTCTTTAGCTTTGTGATAAAGAGAAAGATTTTTAATATTTATCTGTGAGGTAAGCTCCCTCATATTGGTCAAGATGATATTCATATTTTATTTCTGTTATGTTTTGTTATGTTTTCTGTTTAAAATATAGGCACACCTCATTTTATTTCACTTCACAGATATTGCATGTTTTACAAGTTGAAGGTTTGCAGCAATCCTGCATGAAGCAAGTCTATTGGCAACATTTTCCAATAGCATGTACTCACTTTGTGTCTCTGTATCACATTTTGGTAATTCTCATAATATTTAAATTTGTTTTTATTCTTACTATATCTGTTATGGTGATCTGTGATCAGTGATCTTTGAGGTTACTAATGTAATTGTTCAGAGGGCCATGAACTGTGCCCATAGAAGTTGGCAAGCTTCATCAATAAATGTTGTTTATGTTCTGATTACTCCATTGACCAGCTGTTCCTGTCTCTCTCTTCTCAAGCCTCACAATTCCCTGAGACACAACAATGTTGAAATTAGACCAGTTAATAACCCTACACTGGCCTCTAGGTGTTCAAGTGAAAAGAAGAGTCACATGTCTCTCATTTTAAATCAAAAGCTGGAAATAATTAAGCTTTGTGAAGAAGGCATGTTGAAAGCTGAAATGGGCGAAAAGCTAGGCCTCTTGTGCCAGTTAGCCAAGTTTTTCTTTTGACTGCAAAAGAAAAGTTCCTGAAGGAAATTAAAAGTGTTGCTCCACTAAACATACAAATGATAAGAAAGCTAAACAGCCTGATTGCTGATATGAATAAAATTTTAGTTATCTGGATAGAAGATAAAACCAGCCACAACATTCCCTTAAGCCACAGCCTAATCCAGAGCAAGACCCTAACTCTCTTCAATTCTGTGAAAGCTGGAGAGATGAGGAGGCTGTAGAAGAGAAGTTTGAAGATTCCAGAGGCTGGTTCATGCATTTTGAAAAAATAATCCATCTCCGCAACATGAAAGTACAAGGTAGAGCAGCAAGCGCTGATGGAGAAGCTGCAAAAAATTATTCAGAGGGTCTAGCTAAGATCATTGATGGAGGCGAACAGCAGGTTTTCAATGTAGACAAAACAGCCTTATATTGGAAGAAAACGCCATCTAGGCTGTCATAGCCAGAAATAATAAGTTAATGCCTGGCTTCAAAGCTTCAAAGGACAGGATGACTTTCAAACAGGCACTAATGTGGCTGATGACTTTAAGTTAAGGCAATGTTCATTTACCTTTTCGAAAATCTTAGGGTCCTTGAGAATGATGCAAAATCTACTCTACCTGTGCTCTATAAGTGGAACAAAGCCTAGATGATAGCACATCTGTTTTTAGCATAGTTTACTGAATATTTTCAGTAAACAATTTCAGTAAGCATTGCTGAGACCTATCACTAAGAAAAAAAAAATCCTTTCAAAATATTACTGTTCAATGACAACACACCTGGTCACCCAAGAGCTCTGATGGAGATATGCAAGGAGATTAATGTTGTTTTCATATCTGCTAACACAACATCCATTTTTTAGTTCCTGCATTGAGTAGGAATTTTGATTTTCAAGTCTTATTATTTAAAAAATTCATTTTAGAAGGCCAAAGCTGCCATAAATAGTAATTCCTCTAGTGGAGCGGGGTAAATTGAAAACCTTCTGGAAAGGATTCACCATTCTAGATACTGTCAAGAATATTCGTGATTCATGGGAGGAGGTCAAAATATCCACATTAGTAGCTGATTACAACCTTCACAGATGACTTTGAAGAATCCAAGAGCTCAGTGGAGAAAGTAACTGCAGATGTGGTGAAAATAGCAAGAGAACTAGAATTAGAAATGGACCCTGAAGATGTGACTGAATTACTACAATCTCATGATAAACCTCGAATGGATAAGGAATTGCTTCTTATGAATGAGCAAAGAAAGTGGTTTCTTGAGATGGCATCTACTCCTGGTGAAGATGTTGTGAACATTGTTGAAATGACAGCAAAAGATGTAGACTATTATGTAAACTTAGTTGATAAAGCAGTAACAAGTTTTAAGAGGATTGACTCCGGTTTTGAAGGAAGTTCTACTGTGGATAAACTGCTATCAAACAGCACCAAATGCTACAGAGAAATCTTTTGTGAAAGGAAGAGGCAATTGATGCAGCAAACTTCACTGTGGTCTTAACAAGATAGTGTAATCACAACTTTTAAATACACTGTGAAACCAAAAAAAATTGTGTAACTCACTTTATTGTGATATTCACTTTATTACTGTAGTGTGGAATGGAACCTGTAGTATCCCCTGGATATGCCTGTACATGTGCGTATGTACAACTGTAGATATATTTATACATTTGTACTATTTTATCTATTCTTTCTTGAAAATTTAGCCTTTTTGACATATAGAAAAGTTATATTTGTTTTCATGACTACCTTTATAATACCCTTTAGATTGAAATCCTTTTTTGATACCTTTTATGTCTATCTATCCATCCATTTATCACCTGTCTCTTTATCTTTATCATCATCATCATCATCACCAGCCCCATCATCTTATCCTTTCTCTATGAGCAATAATAAAATTAGTTTATGTATTAGTCAGGGTTCTCTAGAGAGACAGAACTAATAGGATATATGTGTGTATGAAAGGGAGGTTATTAAGGGGAATTGACTCATGCGATCACAAGGCAAAGTCCCGTGATAGGCTGTCTGCAAGCTGAGGAGCCAGGAAGCCAGTAGTGGCTCAACATCCCCAAACCTCAAAAGTAGGGATGCCAACGGTGCAGCCTTCAGTCTGTGGCCAAAGGCCCAGGAGTCCCTGGCAAATCACTGGTGTAAGTCCAAGACTCCAAAAGCCAAATAACCTAGAGTCTGATATTTGGGGGCAGGAAACATCCAGCACGGGAGAAAGATTAAGGCTGGAAGACTTAGCAAGTCAGCTCATTCCACCTTCTTCTACCTGATTTTTCTAGCCACTCTGGCAGCCAATTGGATGGTGCCCACCCAGATTGAAGGTGAATCTGCCTCTCACAATCCACTGACTCAAATGTTAATCTCCTCTGGCATCACCCTCATAGACACAGCTAGAAACAATACTTTGTATCCTTTGATCCAATCAAGTTGACACTTAATATTAACCATTACAGCTTATATCCTATTTCTTCTCCTTCCCCTTCCATTTCCTAATGACCCAGCTTTATGTTTATGTTTTTTGTTTATATGGGTGAATTATTTTGTGGTGAAGTCTGGGATTTTTGTGTAATCATCACCCAAATGGTGTACATTGTACCCAATAGGTCATTTTTCATCCCTCAGCCCCCTCTGTTCCTCCCTGCTTCTGAGTCTCCAGTGTCTACTATACCACTCTGTTTGCCTTTGCATACTCATTGCTTAGCTCCTGTAAGTGAGAACATGTGGTATTTGGTTTTCTGATCCCGAGTTACTTCACTTAGGCCAGTGGCTTCCAGTTCTATCCAAGTTGCTGCCAAAGACATGATTTCATTCTTTTTATGGCTGAATACATAGATACATAGATAGCACTATCTTTATTGATTTTTATCTTTGTACCATAAGCTTATACTTCTAGACCTTGCTTCATCATCCTTATCTGTTTCCTTCATATTCCTGATGTCGCATATGAGACAACCTCTAACTTTACTCCACTTTCTATATTATGTCCCTCCTTTCCTCCAATATCTTGTGGTTGTATTATTTTTCACTGTCAGAGCACACAACATTTACATCCTATTCTGTCTTCTTTAACCTTTATATGTGTCTTAGATCTGTTGTTAAATATATTTTTGTCTCAAATGTACAAGTAACATATTCAATGCATAGAACCGATTCTTTTGCTAGAGCTTCTCTAATTATTTATGCATTGGCTAGAACTAATTCTTTAGTATTTCTCTAAAGAAAAGTCCACATGAAAAAATTACTACCTGAACTGCCTCATGTTTAAAACACAGTACTGTAGCCTTTATAGTTGAAGGGCATCTTGTCTGGATAGAAAATCTTTGGTTCATGTTCTCCTCCGAATATACTGTAAATGTTCGTGAACTGGATTCTGTCTTCTGTTTTTGTCAAGATGTTTGAGACCAACTTAATGCTCTTTCTCTTAGAAGCAGGTCGGCAGTCAATCTAACTGATACTTTTGAGTATGAAAAGGAATAATATAAGTAATTAGCTTGAGGAACAAGTCTAAACCAAGATAACACCAGGTTAACTGGGACATTTTGTTTTTTATTTGCCCAGAGAACCAAAGCCTCTTTATTCAAAAGTCCGATAATTTTCTAGGATATGTATTTTTCTCAAAAGAAGATATAGAAATGGCCCTCAATCATATGACAAAGTGCTCAACATCAGGAAAATGCAAATTAAAGCTACAATGTGATATCTCCTTACCCCAGCCAGTATGGCCATTATTAAAAAATTTTAAAAAAACGGATGTTGGTACAAATGTGGTGAAAAGGTACCACTTATACAGTGCTGGTGGGAATGTTAATTAGTACGACTTCTATGGAAAAGTGTATGGAGAGTTCTCAAGAACTGAAAGTAGATCAACCATTCAACTCAGCCTTGTATATCTACCCAAAGGAAAATAAATTGTATTATAAAAAAGACACCTGCATGTATATGTTTTCTACAGCACAATTTATAATCGCAAAGATATGGAATCAACCTAAGTGCCCATCGACTGATGAGTGGATAAAGAAAATGTGGTATATATACGTCATGGAATATTACTCAGCTATAAAAAGAATAAAATCATGTCTTTGGCAGCTACTTGGATAGAACTGGAAGCCATTGGCGTCAGTGAAGTAACTCTGGATCAGAAAACCAAATACCACATGTTCTCACTTACAGGAGCTAAGCAATGAGTATGCAAAGGCAAACAGAGTGGTATAGTAGACACTGGAGACTCAGAAGCAGGGAGAGGCCGAGGGGGTTGAGGGATGAAAAATGAACTATTGGGTACAATGTGCACTATTTGGGTGATGATTACACAAAAATCCCAGACTTCACCACAAAATAATTCATCCATGTAAACAAAAAACATATGTACCCCTAAAGCTTTTGAAATTAAAAAAAATCTAAAAGAAAGGAAAAAAATTATTTTAGGATCTGTCTTGCTGATAACTATTCTGAATAAATTTTCCCAGAATGAACCCTTTCATTATGTGGATTCAAATCTTTTTTTAACTTCAGTAAGAGTTTTATTAATTATTACTTTAAATATTTTTTTCTTCTTTGGGGAACTCTGTGTGTGTGTGTATGTGTATATATATATACACAGACACACATTATGTATGTATGTATGTATATATAAAATACATATACATACATTATATATATAATATATTCACCTTTACACAGATTTCCATGTTTGTATGTTCTTTATGCTTTTATCTCTTTTGTCCCTTTTCATATCTTACTTTATTTGACTTTCTCATTTCCTTCCTCATATGCCTTATTCTGCTTTCCACAGCTTCTGTTCTTTCAAAATTTGGTTCTGATTCCTAAAATATTTTTGTCTTTTTGTATTTTTTATTTCTTTCCCTAACTTTCTCAATTCCTCTATTGTCTGATCACCTCTTCTTGTAATTCTTTAGTTTCTGTTTGTGTTTCTTCCTTCATATTGCTGACTATTGTATTATATTCACTTTAGTTCCTGAAAGATATTAGGTTGTAGTTTGTATCTATGTTGTGGCAACATTTTTTCAGGCATGTTTTTATTATCTTTCCAGATATACTGTCTCTACTTTTTTACATTTTTGTATGGAAATAAAATATATTCTGTTCTATTAATTATATCCTAGATTTTACTGAACTATAGGGAAAGAGTGGACATTGGACAGAGTAGCTTCTTATACTCTAAGGCTCCTCCTCACTGCTACAGTGAAAAATTAAAATACAGAAACTCTGCATAGCCCCTCTTTCTCCATTGTCGGACCCTCCCATAGTTGAGGTCTGGGCTTCTCAGTTCTCTTTCTTTTACCTTTTAGAAATAATATTTTGCAGATGATTTCAGAGCACTACACCTTCTGAGCCCCCGTCACTTTCTTTTTGTTGCCCTCTGCCACTTTCTGCCAGCCCCAATAGTCTTGTCGTGGCCAAACTAGGCCTTGAAGCATGTTTCTTCCCAGGTTTACATCTTTCCTGTCTGGGAATCCACTGTTTTTCTCTGAAGTACCTTAAAAAAATTTTAGAGAATAAATGGGAATATTAAACAATTAGCTGTCACCAAATTCTTACAGAGAACAGACCATCTCTGGATATTTGCCCAACATTTCTTCTATTTTTGAGACGAACTTTCACTCTTGCCACCCAGGCTGGAGTGCAGAGTAGCTGGGATTACAGGCACCTACCACCACACCCGGCTAATTTTTTGTATTTTTAGTAGAGAAAGGGTTTCGCCATGTTGGGCAGGCTGCTCTCGGACTCCTGACCTCAGGTGATCCACCCACCTCAGCCTCCCAAAGTGCTTGGATTACAGGCATGAGCCACTGTTCCCAGCCCCAACATTTAAGTTTTTATTGAAGGTTCTCCTACTCTTTGTATTATTTATCTTTCAAATACCCTCATTCTGCTCTCCCTCTCCCACGTCTTCTATTGAGTTCCTTTTTTTGTTCATGGAGACTTCCAGCCGTGGATTTTTACATCCTTCTACTGCAAAATGCATGGGTTGACTGCTTGGACTTCACTGGCTCTGTTTTGATTGACTTTCAATCTGAACATGAGTCCTTCAGCTCTGTGCAATTCTTTTCTATTATGATTGTAGTGTCCGCCCTAGATTGTCCTCAACCTTATTTTTCAGTCTCTCTTTAATTATACAGTAACATCTGCAGCCTCTCAGACTTTTTATTCCCTCCTTCAGTGTTCCTTGTTCATAACTTTGTTTTTGTTTTGTGACAGTTTTTCTGATCACTCCAAACACACTTGTAGTTTTCAAAGTTCATGTCTATTTTCTGTACTTTTCCTAAAGCCATTTAAATGTTTGTCTATTTTGCTTTCTTTTATATGCTGCTGGCTCTTTTCACCTACCTGGCATTTTCTATTCCTTTATTCATACTTAAGAAAGATGTGGCTTTTCTATGCTGCTGTAAAACACTTTTCTAGACATTTTCTCTAAGGAGCTCTATGTATGGCCACTTTGCTAGGTAGAGTTATAGGATCCAGCGGGTGGGCTGCAGACCTCATTCCCCAACTCAGTGCCAGCATCAATAGCATTTTGTTTTTCAGCAGGAGAGGGGAGATGGAGAGGAAAGGACACTTGCCACAGGAATCCTTTGCCCCCAACATTGATTATAATTCCTTTAGAGAATAGCCTTTAGAGTTTTACCTGGGAAGAAAATGCTGGCTGTGTGTACTCTGCATTTGACCTTTTTGGGGTAGAGAGTAAATTTGGGTTCCTGACTATTCTAATTGCATCATATGTAACTCCTTCCCTGTACCTATAATTCACAATATATACTTACCCATGTCATTTCTTAGATGCAGGCTCAATAATTCCATGTCTCAGGAGTACTTGGAATTTATGTGTATTAATAGAATTGCTACAAACCCTCTGAGCCCTATGGACAATTTATGAATAGATTCTGTTCATTTCATATTGATCTCCCTTCAACCTTCTGAGCAGTTCAATGTCTTTTCCTTTATCTCACTTTCACCATCTTTCTCTCTTTTTTTCTTTAGGGGGAGGAGACTCTCCTTTCTCCCAAAACCAAGAATCAAGTTTCTTCTCCTTTTATAAGGTCTTGTATTTTGGCTTAGTCTCTAATATTCTGGCAGACTGCCTCTACATGGAAGTTACCTAAATGGCCCCATTTGAGCAATCTTTCCAATTGACTTTGGGCTTCATAGAAGGCTGAGTTAAGTAACAAGAAAGTTAAGATGAGACTAGACAGTGAGGGCATCACAGGGTGAGCAAATAGGTCTTAGAGGAGTCCATGGGTCATTCATTGACAAATAATCCTTACTATAAGCATAAGACACTTAAGGAACCAAAATATCTAGAATTACAAAATAATAAAAAAGCCATGTCTACTAAATAAAAATAACCAAAAAGGACAACTACTTACTTTGTATTTTCCTAGAGTCCTATGCTTTCTTATTTCACATGTGTACACTATGACTTTTTTAAAAGCCTAACATCTTCTGAATGAGTCCTTGGTTCTTATTTCTCTCCTATTCTTCTCTGGTCCCTTTGTAACACTTCCTTTGTAGCACTCAATGTTCCAGTGCTAATTTTCTATATGGCTTTTTTGGTTAGAGGTCAGTCCTGTAATTTCTTCCATTTGTTCCCCTCCTCCACCAAAAGCGACCCATTTGAACTCGTGATAGCTGTTCCAGTGTATTCCAGATACAGGCATCTTCCTGTCTTCCATCTGAATACTGTCTGCACACTCAAAGGTCAGAAACCCCATTATTGAGCAAAAGTGTAAAGTCCCAAATCCAGAGCACAGAATCCATTAAGTCTTAACAATCGGTTCTAGCCATTAGCTAATAGAACAAACTGCACATCAATAACAGTACTCTGAATAGGATCACATACTTGGCTCATGCAGAAGGTTGTAATTTGCCATATAAAACGTCGAGCTCAGAAAAGGATAGCTGGAGAACACAAGATACTGAACAAATTGTGAGGTTTTAATTTAAAAATTTAAATGGACAGAGGCGTAGCATCACTGGTAAGTGGCACTGAGAATTTCAGGCGATGCTGCCTATGGCTGCCTCTAGTGAGAACTATTTGTTAAAATGACTTGTACTGGTGTCAGACAACCAGAGGGTTCCTCTCACCTGTCAATTTATCTAATAAAGGAAGAGACAAACCTGCACTAGATTTCTGTATTGACTTTTCAAGAAATACTGCAGCCCTCCAGGTGCCATCCTATAAAAACATCAGAAAACATGGTAGAGAGCCTCTTCCCTATGGGTGTTTTTAATCCATTTACACCAATATCAGCCAAGTAAATAGAGCAAAGCTTCAGTCATAAAGCATGCTTTTGACTGTAATAGTCTAAAATTTAACTTTATTATGTATCTTTATATGGTTTTGTGTGGAAAGTTGGAGAAGGTTGCCATGACTGATAAAAATCTTATCTCTGTTTGATTTATATTGATTCTTTCCATAACAATTATATGATTTTTAAAAATTAAACTACACTTCCTTGCCAAGAAAATGGCAATCTTTTTTAGTCCATCATATAATTTGTCTCTAAAATGCCTGTCTTCATAA
Organism: Pan paniscus; assembly: GCF_029289425.2. NCBI lineage: Eukaryota > Metazoa > Chordata > Mammalia > Primates > Hominidae > Pan > Pan paniscus. Next base: position 78,621,157 of record NC_073266.2, on the reverse strand, counting down.
TATGCCGATCATTAGAGTGATGTATATTTGATGAAAACGGGTAATGAATAACATTCAAAGCCTATTTCTAAGCGTTGATTGATGTACGTATTGTTTTGTCTCCTGTGTTTAATGGCCACGTCTTCCTTTTTTTTTCTAGTTTTTCAGCAGCACTCGCTGAGGAGTAAATGAGAACTGACCTGTTTTGAAATCTTCCAGAAATAAAATTCTCATCTTGTTACATTTGTGGCTGGGAGGGGATTTGGCACATATTGCCGTTCATTTGCAAATACAAAGTCACCCACTCAAAAGCCTATTCACTCTGAGGAGGGCACAGTCTATCAAACAAGATCAAGCGTACTTTTTATAGACTCACAAACATCTTTCTTTATGTACATACATAAAAGGGGCTGATAAGAATAGATTTTTTCTCACTGGAAAAAGTCCCTTAAGCATAAATACCCAGTTCTATGAAATTTATTGATCATAAAGGGGAAATGCTGTAGCAAAAGTGCCACTAAGTGACTCGAGCTCTATTTATACACAGCATGTATATAGCTTGGTAGTATTGAGAAATTCTCTTGTGCGATTTTCGGGAAAAATCAGTTCAGACAAATTCGTAATGAGAACTTTATTCCATTCTTATATCACTAGCAGATAACCACTTGACAGTGTGCTCAGATATTAAATTGTTGGGGAAAGGAAAAGGTTTTGCTTGAGCTCTCAGAATGCCTATGCTATTGTAAGCCTGCATGAAATCCTGGCAACAAGCCCCTGCTCACATCCAGGTTGTGTATCTGCTGGGTCAGAGTCACAGGTCAGTGATCAGTCTAACCACAAGTCAGATTCTATGTCCGCAAAGTGGAAAACCTATCATTCCTTTCAGCCTTCTGAATCAGTTTGCATTTCTCCCTTTCTTTCTAACACCAACTTTCTACTTTTCCTCTTATAGGAGTCGTCTGTGGTTCCATGCCTTGTGCATTTGTTCAGTTCACTTGTTTCTTCCTTTCCTGCTGACTTACTTTTGAAATTTAATGTATATCAAATAAGGGAGCATTTGCATCCATGTCCAGGAAAGATGAAAAAGATTGGGGTGGGAAGAGTTAAAGTTCATGGAGAAAGATAACTGTGTTATTTATTTGTTTATTATTTATTTTGAGAGAGAGACGGGGTCTTGCTCTGTCACTCAGGCTGAAGTGCGGTGATGCAATCATGGGTCACTGCAGCCTCAGATTCCTAGTCTCAAGCAATACCCCTGTCTCAGTCTCCTGAGTAGCGGAGACGACAGGTGTGTGCCACCACACTGGGCTAAACTACGTAAAAATTAAATATGAGAAATAGTCACCTATGCAAAGGATTTGAATACGCCGCCTCAACATTCCTTCAAATCGTAAAATATTCTAAAGCTGCCAAGAAATTCCTACTTCAGTTGATTGGCAACAATGAAATAGGCAACTAAGCTCTTTTTATTTCTTTTTGGAAAGATGTTCACATTCTTTATTCTTGTTTAACCTCTGAGTTAGATAAAGAACATAGGTTGGTCAATAGGAAAATACGTATTATTATTCTGGGATCCTTCCACAAAATTGTTTCTAAATATGAGTTAATAACACTGTGCTGTCTGACTACTCACTATTTCCTTATGTTGCTACTTTTACTTCTTTGTCATATAAACCTCTAGAGATGGCATAGATTCCAAGGACACTTTTTTCCTCCCAGCCATCTGAATATAATGATTTAAAATAGTAAAATTTATTCTTCATTTGTAGATATGCATTTATTTGCTAACATCTTCTCAACCAGTTGCCATTATTCAACTAATCCCTACACCAATCAGACTAATAATTACATATTTACTATGAATACATGTCCAGTACTGTACTTTGTGCTATAGTGAATTAGAAAAGTATAACAGTGCTCTGGGTTTTGATGGACTCTTTACTGTAATCAGCTCTTACCTGACCAATGAGTTGACTCTGTTAATCCTGCCTATGATATTGGAAATTCACCATTATTGGAGCTGTTCACATTCCTAAAGTATGTACTATGAGAAGTAAGAACGTGACAGAAAAACTAAGCATTTGGGCCTCATAGCTGTTTAAGTTTCAAGGTTTTAATATGTTCAAAATATTCCCATTATAATTGAATTTATCTTTATTATTCATCAATATATGCTTATAAATGGTAGCAAACATGCAGGCTGCACATTTGTTGAAATAAATTTTTTTAGCTTAAATAATGTAAAGTCTTAAAAACTTAATTACTCTAGAAGAAGAAACAGAGATTCTGGAAAAGTTGGATATCTTTTAAGTTAGAAGTCAGAAAAACTTAAAAAAAAAAAACTTGAAGATTGAATTACTAAGGTTTCAAGCTTTCAAGTTGGTTATCTCTAGTGCCTTAGAAACACCAGCATTTTCACAAAAAGAATTTGATGATCCAACCTAAATTAATATCATATATAATTACTCTTTCTATTATATAAGATACTATTATATTAGACAACTGTCCATTACTGTTAAATTAGAACTACTGCCTAGATAATAATTATACCTGCTTAAGTCTACAACATAGTAAAATATAATTTTATATAACAGATTCTCACAAGGTGGTCCATTAAAGTTCTCTTACAGAGTTATACAATAAAATTAAAACACAAAAGAAGTAATCTGTCTTGGTGTCAATCTCGAATACTAATTTGAGTGGATGTTTTTATTTTAAGAAAGCTTTTTGGTTGTTTTACATATTATGCACCTTTGTCATTTCCACTGAGATCTTGAAAGAAGTATTGCTTTTCATGACTTTGTCATTAGCTCTTGGTACCTGACCTGCATTTAGTGAATGATGAAATTTGAATGTGAATTATGAACATTTAGGCATATTCACTTTTATAAAAATCATCATCATTCTGGTCAGAAAGTACATCTCCTAAGACTGAGATACTACATACAATTATTAAATGATCTGGGGTAAGCAATGTAGAGAAAGAACAAAATAATTTCCAACTTGTAATCATCACCTGTGATAGTAACTGTCTTAAGTGGCAAAAAATTACTGGCAGTGCTTTCTGGAGCCATTAAGAGCTTGCTGCACCCTGGAGTGCAATGAGCCATAAAAGCAGAGCGGAGATAAACACACTCTGGGGTGTCATAAGCTATGAAGCACAGATGTGTTCACCCATATTATGATAACCATTGCTTACAGAAATCCTGCTTTTAGTGGAAGAAGATGAAGAAGGAAAAATGCATTTTTTATTCAATAAAAACCTAGCAACTTAATCTTCTATTTTTTTAAGCATGTGGGGCAATTGAACTGAGAAGTTTTACATAGGTATATCTTTGTCCTTAGATATTCTTTTCAATATTACAAACTTTCTCTAAGTGAAATAAGACCTGAGTATACATTTTATATATAGTCACTGAATAAAGCAACCCAAAACTTCATCCTTAGCATTAGGACTTTTAAAAAGTTACCTGGTTGATAAATATTTTTAGGCTTCTATTATCTTCAACTTACAATAAAAGATAAATAAGAGAATTCCAATATATTTTTCTCAATATGGAATTGATGCAGTCTAAAATGTAAAAAACAAAAATATGGCACTCCAGGAGGAATTCACCTTTCAGACAGGGTGCTCTTCAGATCAACATTATGAATTTATTTTATTATTCTTGTTGTTGTAAGTAAACAGGCCGTCTGTTATTATAAGCAAAGAATAAGGTAGGTCTCAAAATAAGGAAGACTTAGAAACTAGTGGTTTTTCAACTTTATCAGTGCTCCAATGTTACGATGTTGACATAGATTTAGTTAGCTAGTATATGTTGGAGTTTTAAAATGTCTCTTTCGGCCAGGCGCGGTGTCTCGCACCTGTAATCCCAGCACTTTGGGAGGGTGAGGTGGGTGGATCATTTGAGGTCAGGAGTTCAAGACCAGCCTGGCCAACATGGTGAAATCCAATTCCTACTAAAAATACAAAAATTAGCCGGACATGGTGGTGCTTGCTTGTAATGCCAGCTATTCAGGAGGCTGAGGCACGAGAATTGCTTGAACCTGGGAAGCGGAGGTTGCAGTAAGCTGTGATCATGGCACTGCACTCCAGCCTGGGTAAGAGAGTGAGACTCTGTCTCCAATCAATCAATCAATCAATCAATAAAATTAAAACAAACAAAATGTCTCTTTCTTTTTCTTTTCCCTTTGGGTTCCACTTCCGTTGGAGCATATTTGTACAGATGGCAGTGATTCCAACAAATGTGGCCTTTGATTTTTGTTGAGGAAAATAGGAGTTACTGGGTTCAACTTAAAAGGACCTATACAAGATCTAAGAATTAAAGAAGGGAGAGCAATGTAATAGCCACAATAAAATGGTGCAAAGAAGGTTTCTAAATACCCAGACAATCTGTATTTTTGTCCATAATATACTCCGGTAAAAGTATGTTATCTCAGACTTATAAGGAAGTGTTTAATGGCCAATAAACTCTAGAGCATGATGTTTAAACCTATGACCGATGAACCCCCTGAGACTACATTAATTGTGTTGTTGCTGCTGTGGTCTTGTTGTTGCTGTGGCCTTGTTTAAACATTATTGAATTCTGTGGGTTTGTCAGATTCTTAAGAATCTAATCTGTGACTCCAAAATGGTAAAGGACCAGGACCAAGGTTTGTGTCAAGAGAAATTTTAAAATATTTTATTAGTTAAAAATATTTTTAACTAATACAAGTGAAAGTGTAACTTATCAAAAATTGTGGGATGTAACAAAAACAGTGATCAGAGGGAAGTTTATAGCATTGAACACATATATTAGAAAAGAAGAAAGACCCAAAATAAATAATTTAAGCTTTCATGTTATGAAACCAGAAAAAGAAGAACAAATTAAATTCAAAGTATGCAGAATAAAGGAAATAATTAATAGTACATCAGAAATCAATCAAATTGAAAACAGGAAATCAATAGAGAAAATAAAACCAAAGCTGGTTATTTGAATATCAATAAAATCAATAAGACTCTAGTGAGGCTAACTAGGAAAAGGAGACAGAAGACACACATTACTAGTATACAAATGAAAAATGAAACAGAGGTCATTACTACAGATCCCATGGATGCTAAATGGATAATAAAGGAATATTATGAGCAACTCTATGCCCACAAATTTGATAACCTAGATAAAATGGAAAGAGTTCTTGAATGATGCAGTGTGCCCCTTATAAAACTCAGACAAGAAGAAATAAGCAATATGAATAGGCCTACATCTATTAAAGAAATTGAATCAATAATTAATAACCTTTCAAAATGGAAAGCAACAGGACCCTACATACTCAATGGTGAATTCCACCAGACATTTCAGGAAGAAAATCTATCAGTGCTCTATAATCTCTTTGAGAAGATAGAAGCAGAGTTAATATTTGCTAACTCATTATATTAGGACAGCATTACCCTGATACCAAAACAGACAAAGACAAAGGTATTATAATAAAATAACACTACAGACCACTATCTCTCATGAATATAAATGTCAAATCCTCAACAAAATATTAGCAAACAGAATTCAACAATGTATAAAAACAATATATACTATGAGTAAAATTTATCTCAGGCATGCAAAGCTGGTTTAACATTAGAAAACTAATTAATATAACCCTTCACATCAACAGCTTAAAGAAGTTAAATCACGTGATCATATCAATAGACACAAAAAAGCATTTGACAAAATCTAACACTCATTTACGATAAAATTTTTCAGTATATTTCAAATAAAAGGGAACTCATCAACTTGATAAAGGATATCTATATAAAATTTACAGCTAACATGCTTAGTGGTTACACGTATATGGTCAACTGTTCTTTGACAAAGAAATAAAGGTGATGCAGTGAAGCAAAGAGAGTCTTTTCAACAAATAGTGCTGAAAAAAACAGTATATCCATATGCAAAAAAAAAAAGAATGTAAACACAGAACTTAAATCACTCACAAAAGTTAACTCAAAATTGATTGCAGACCTAAATGTAAAATGCAAAACTATAAAAATCCCAGGAGATAACATAGGACAAAATCTAGACAACCTTGATTTTTGGCAATAGCTTATAGATATGATATCAAAGACACAACCCATGAATGAAAGAATTGGTAAGCAAGATTTAATTAAAATTAACATTTTCTGTTTTGCAAGAGACACTGTCAAGAGAATGAAAAGACAATACACAGACTTGGAGAAAATGTTTGAAAAACCCTATCTAATAAGGGACTGTATCCAAAATATACTAAGTAGTCTTAAAACTCAACAATAAGGAAACAAACAACCTGCTTAAAAAATGGTCCAAAGATGTTAAAAAAAATACCTCACCAAATAAGATAAACATATGGCAAAAAAAAAATAAGAAAAATTGCTTCACATCGTATGTCATCAGGGAAATGCAAATTAAAGCAACAATAAGATATGGCCTATTAGAATGGGAAAATTGAAAGCATTGACAACATCAAATGTTGGCGAGAATGTGGAGCATCAAGAACTCTTATTCGTCACTGGTGTAAATGAAAAATGACACAGTCACTTTTGAAAACAGTTTGGCAGTTTCTTACAAAACTAGCATACTCTTGCCATAAGATCCAGTAATCATACTCCTTGGTGTTTACGCCAAGAAGTTGAAAACATGTCTACACAAAAACCTGCACATAAATGTTTATAGCAGCTTTATTCATAATTGCCAAAAATTGGAAGCAACCAAGGTGTCCTTCAGTATGTGAATGAATAAATAAACTGTGATACATCCAAACAATCAAATGGTATTTAGTGTTAAAAAGAAATGAGCTACCAAGCCATAAAAATATATGGAGGAAACTTAATAATGCATATTACTAAGTGAAAGAAGTCAACCTGAAAAGGCTAGATACTGTATGATTCCAACTATATGACATCCTGGAAAAGGCAAAACTGTGGAGAGGGTAAAAAGATCAGTGGTTGTCAGGGGTTGGTGAAAAGGAAAGATGAATAGGCTGAGAACAGAGGATTTTCAGGGCAGTGAAAATACTCTGTATGATGCTAGACTGGTGCATACATGTCATTATACATTTGTCCAGACCCATAGAATGTACACCACCACGAGCAAACCCTAATGTAAACCATGGGCTTTGGGTAATTGTGATGTGTCAGTGTAGATGCATCAATTGTAACAAATCTAGCACTTTGGTTGGGGATGTTGATAATGGGGGAAGCTGTACATGTAGGAGGGTAGGGGATAGATGAGATATCCCCATACCAACCTTTCAATTTCGTTATGAACTACTCTAAAAAATAGCATTTTTTTAAAAAAAAACTTTATTCTATCTCATCATCTATTAGAAAATCCACTTTGGGGTGATTTAAGTGCTATTCTATACTAATATACTATATCAATGACATTCTGGTATAGACTACAAGAAACTTCTAAAGAAGAGACAGAAGAGTATCAGCACTAATCTGTTAGTCACTCTTGTATAGTTCCTTTCCCTTTATATTTAAGCAGTGTGTATGGTGGAGATGGTGGTGAGGCAGCAGGTAGGGTAATACCAAGATAACATATAGATGAAAAAATGTTACATAGTGTAATGAGAATTAGCTTTAAAAAGGCAATTGTTTCTATTTTAAATGTCTATTAAAAGTAAGTCACATAAGTTATGGTTTTTAATATGTGATATTTATTTAAATGTTGTCTAAGAGGAGGGTTATAGTATATTGGAGGTGCTAAAGAAACTCTCTAATATGTTAGAATATTAGTTTCAAATCCTGACTTAAACACTGAGTAGCTCTGAAGCCTACATTTATTTTCTTCCTTTCCCTTCCTTCTTTCTTCCTTCTTATTTCTCCTCATTCTTTCTTTTTCTTTCCTCTGACAGGATCTTACTCTGTCTTCCAGGCTGGAGTGCAGTGGTGCAAACATAGCTCACTGCAGCCTCAAACTCCCAGGCTCAAACCATCCTCCCATCTCAGCCTCCCTAGTAGCTGGGACCCAGACATATGCTATTTTTCATATTATTTTTCATATTATTTGTAGAGACGAAGGTCTCCCTATGTTGCCCAGGCTGATCTTTAACTTCTGGGGAAACCTGAATTTCATAATCCCTCTGCACCAAGACTTCCTTAGCTGGAGAGTAGGGAGTATGGAGTTATTGTGCGGGCTAAACATTTTCTGAGAATGAGGCACCTTCACCTCATTATTTAATTCTGAATGTCAAATGTCATTACTTGAATCTGAAACTGATACACACACACACACACACACACACACACACACACACACACACACACACACACACTCCATCTTATTTGGATCTAAGCCAAAACTGAGAATGTGCGCCATCTGCTGGTGACTTTTGGAACTTCAGACACATGTTTCCCAGGCCTTCGCGTTTGAGGGGATAGGTAAGCATCTATGCAGAATGTCAGAATTGCGGGTAACCTTAGAGATTATCCCATGTAGCCTTCATTTTTATAGTGATTTGCACATGTTGGCTTTTAGCCAGTTGCAGAACCAAGACATGAACCCAAGTTGTCTGACTCCGAGTTGTGTGTAGATCTAAAGCATCAGGGGCAGCGGAGGATTGCTGTCACAAAGTGGGAGAGTTTCAGACAAGGAAGGACAGATTTGGAACACTGGGAGAGAAAACGTTTTCTCCGCTCCACACTTGGGCGGCTGCACTATGTGTGGAGAATATTGGCCTGTGAGTCAAGGTAACCACAGAAAAATGGTACATAATGGATTTTATCATTGCACCCTATATCTTCTCCACTCCAATAAGTCTCCCCTTCCTGCCAACCCCTATATCTTCTCCACTCCAATAAGTCTCCCCTTCCTGCCAACCCTCATGCTTATCTTGTCAGATGCTCAGATACTAGCAGCTGCAAGTTTCTTCCTGAGTTTACCTATTATTCACTTTCCTTTTATCATCAAAACTACTGGGAGGGTAGGCGATTATCTGATCAAATAATCCGATTATCCAATGGACAACATAATGATGTCCAGACTATGTACCAGGTGGAGGTGATGCAAGTGTGAAAATGACAGGTGAGAAACTTACAGTCTAGAGGAGAATCAGGCTAACAAGGAGTCACTCACCATAGACTGTGAAAAGTTGTGATAGGGAAACTGCTAATGAGGTTGAGCTTCTTTCCATATTTGTATGGGTTGTGTGAAATGCCTTCTGTAAACTATATGTTTAAAGGTTGCTTTGCTTTCTTTCTGGGGGTGAGGGGGCTGATTTTTAATGATGTTTTTGTCTTCATCTTACTAATTTATGTAATTTCATAATGTTTTCTGGATACTAGTTTTTTGTTGTTGTTGTAGTGGACTCAGTGGTGGCCCCCCAAAAGGTGTCCACCTGGACCTTGTAAATATGATCCGATTGCAGTTATAATTAAATTAAGGATCCAAAGATAAGATTATAGGGTGGGCCCCAAATATAATAGTGAGTTTCCTTATAAAATAAGACGGGAAGACACAAGAGAGAGACCAGGTGAGGATGTAGGCAGAGATGAGAGTTATGCCACTATGAGCCAAGGAGAGCTGGAGCCTCCAGAAATTGGAGAGGCAAGAAAGAATTCTTGGGAGAATCCTTCTCAAAGTCTCTTGGGGGAGACTGGCTCTGCTGAAACCTTGATTTCAGACACCTGTCCTCCAGAAGTGAGAATAAATGACAGGTGTCATTATAAGACAGCCATGTGAAGACAGAGCTACACAGGGAGGCACACAGGGAGAATGTGTTGGCAGAGGCAGATAGTAGAGAGATGAATCTACAGGCCAAGGAATATTGACAGCCACAGAGAGCTAGGAGAGAGGCAGGAAAGGATTATTTCTTCACCAGCATCTTCCTAATTCTTCATTTGCATGTGCTCGATTCTAAAAATGCATTGTCCAGGAGGATGCTTCATGAAGAGGTGGCACACAAGTTGGATATTTACTACTATGAGAAAATAAAAGAAGCATGAAAACTCTTGGGAGCATACATTTATAGTAGCCAAAAATACAGCCAGATTCGATCAAACTGAGGATGTATACGCTGAAGCCACTGCCAAATGCTTAATTTTAGTGCAAGTTTATCATCACTTAGAGATGTAGTTTGAACCCTCAGCATGTTGTCTCGAGAAAATTTTTTGCTGGCCAGTTTCAAATATTTGGCGTCTCGTATCAGCAGGACTGTACTGAATAGGCATGAGACACAGTTCCTCAAATCAAAGCTAAAGAATGTCATTAGGCCATTCTTGCATTGCTATAAAGAAATAGCTGAGACTGGGTAATTTATAAAGAAAATAGGTTTAATTGGCTCATGGTTCTGCAGATTGTACAGGAAGCATGACAGTGGGCACCTGCTTGGCTTCTGGAGAGGTCTCAGAGAGATTCACTCATGACAGATGGCGAAGTGGGAGAAGGCACATCACATGGCGAAAGCAGGAGCAAGAGAGAAAGTAGGCGGGTAGAGATGCCACACTTTTAAATAACCAGATCTTGGGAGAACTCACTCACATTAGCAAAGACAGCACCAAGCCATGAGGAATCTGCCCCCTTGACCCAAACAATTCCCACCAGGCCTCATCTGCGACACTGCGTCTTAAAATTCAACATGAGATTTGGTGGGGACACAGATCCAAACCATATCAGTGATTGTATTTTTAAAGAACATTTCAGTTCCTTTTGTATATCTCCAATGAAAAAAAAGATGATATTCATATAGTTCTGTTCCCCAAAAAAGACACTTTTAAAAGCTGTTGGCATTGTGCATTGCTACTTAAATCAGAGACAAAGTGAGCAAATTCCATGAGGTAGTCATGGTGAAAATATTCAACTTTATGGTTTGTCACAGATTAATAAGCAAATAATATCAAGGCTCTGCAAACCCTTTTTCAATAACTTGAGTGATTATCAAAGATTACACAGGGCATGTGTAGCAAAAGAACAAAAACTAATAAATATGAATATCAATCTGTGAGCTGTGCCTCATTAATTATTTACACACCAGTGAAACTGAAGTAAAGCAAGAAATATTCATCATATAACTAGGGACCTGTGTAGAGAAGTTGTTAAAATATTATTTTGCATTAGTAATTTAAGAAAATAAATGGAATAGCTATTTCACTGAAGTGAATTGGCATTGCCTGGATTTGACACTTAAAATTCTGTTGTGTAGTGAAGAATTAACCTTACCCAGAGAGAGGTCTGGCTTTTGTCCTCAGCTACTGAGAGGTGATCCCTGGGTTCCTCAAATATCCTGTCTGATGGGAGTTATCTTTTTTTGCCTAAGGGCTTTGTTCACTGGACAGATTAACAGTGTGATTTATGATGGGGCTTTGAGGCAGGGTGTATCAATTCCCATCTCTGGAGGAACTGGAGACTAAGTTCCAACCTCTGGAAGGACTGACTACATGTCCGTCATTTGGGGAGTATGGGATTAGCCCAATAAAGCCTCTGGTCAGCAAAGGCTCCAGTGAGCTTCCCTGGTTGGCCATATCCCATGTACATTGTCACATCATGGCCAGGAGGAGGTAGCACTGTTTCTGGTTCCAGAGGAGAGGACAACTGGGATTTCTGGTAATAGGACTCCTCCTGGACTATCTGCCTTGTGTGTCTCTTCCCTTGGCTGTTTTAAAACTATTTCCTTGTAATAAACTGTAACCATGAGGATAACAGCTTTCAGTGATGTTTATAAGTTCTAGTGGATTACCAAACACCACCCCCCCCCCACCCCACCAAACTTATAATTGGTGTCAGAAGTGAAGGCATTCTTGTGAGGACTGTTTTCTCAGACTCTTCAGTTTGATAAGCTCTGGGTAACTGTCTAAGGCCAGATGAAGAACAGTAAAATAACTAGAAAAACAAGACAAAAATCCAATACAAGCACAAGATAAATGAAAAGTGTATGTCCGTATATGTATGTTAACATATACCTACTTTGTACAATTGTCACTTTTTTCTTGCCTCAAATCCTTTCCCCATTTTTTTTTGATGGCAGAATTCCTCTTTCCTAATGGTTATTCATTCCGGACTCACCCAACTCCTACTCCCAGCATAGTCACATGACCATCAAGGCATGTCAAGGCTTGGTTAATTGGAGTCCACCCTGAGAAGAAAATGACTGTTTACATGACCAAACTAGGCCGATCAAAATACTCTCTAGATTTCTCTGCTAGTCCTACTGAGGAAAAAACATCTCTCTTTCTAGAGTTGCCGGGAGAACAGGATATATACTTGGAATTGTTGGTAGCCATCTAGGCATCTTTTTTACAAAGTAAAGAGGTGCTGCTTTAAAGAACAGAGAGACCCCACACAGAAATGTCAAGAAATGGAGCGAGACCCAATGACATAATTTTATTTCTTGGGACTGACATGTTTCAGGTTAAACTCATCGTGCTTCTTAAATATCTGAGCTGATATTCTCATTCTACTTTTTGTCAGACTAGGTTGAGTTTTTTTTTTTTTTCCTCTCACAAACTCAGACTGAACACTGTCAGCAGTATTTTTTATGGACATCTAGCAAATATTGAAAAATATGTATTGTAAGCACACTAAACAAAGGCAGGAATATGATAGAAATGTCTGGGATTATAAATCTTTGAATATCCAACCAGAAGTCATCCCTGCTATGATCTGAGAGTTGTGCAGAGACAACACTTTGGGCAATGGCTCACTTTTCAGTATTATAGGTATTTGATCAACAATTCTCTTGAATACTCCCTAATCATGGTGATGGACTACATTACATATATCAGAGATCATTTTAGTCCCTTTAGCTTTAGGAACCGGTCCCTTAGGCAAGGATCCTGTTCTTGGCCCAGGAGATCAAACCTCTTCAATGTGAACAAAATCAGAGAAACACAAACCCAAGAGAAAGGGCACTGCCACAAAGGGAATATTTTCTTAAGGCCTGGATGGCAGTTGGCCTATCAGAAAGCCTTCCAAAAATTGAAGCATGTGATAGGTCCCTCAGTACGAGCTGGGAGCATCTTGTATCACCACTGTGGCAAGAAGCAATCCAACTTGGCCAAGAGGCAAGAGGTCATCCAAAGAAAGGAATCCCAAGAAAAGAGACACTAAAGAGGGCACGCAGATATTTTTCTATTCTCTTTGGAGCAGTTGTAGCAATGTTTCTTATGACAAATGGACTAAACATTATTACAACATTAGTATACATTATGATAACTCTTCTCTATGTGTTTATGTATATTTGAATAACTCTTACTTGAAAACTTAAAAAGTAAAGCAAAGCCCTTTCTCTCATTCTAGTAGAGGAAGTGATGCCACAAGGGGGAACTTGGAGTGGCTTTAGCCTTTTTCTCTATACTATTTTCCCACCAAGTTTCTCCAAATAACCAAAGCATAGGTACTTTTGTCATGGCAAAGGCAAATTTAGGGTTTTTTTCTTGAACTGCAAGTGGCCCTTCCTCACTTCCCTAACCTTCTCCTATAAAAAAATTCTGGAGCTACTTTGAGTAATGTACATAACAAAAGTTCATAAACATTCTATGGTTTGATATTTTCCCCCTTGTGCTATAGTTGTAAATGTAGATAGTTTTGTGGGAGTCATGGAAGACAGAGGTGATTTTTTTTTTCTAGAGATATTGAGGAGGTTTGAGGGGGTAGTAAACTACTATTTGAGTCTGCTGGAATGGTATGAACTTAGAGACAAGGAAGACAAGCCTTTTGGGCAAAGAGAATTGCACAAATAAAGCCATGAATACAGAAAAAAATCCAGCCACATTTGGAGGCAGTCTGTCATTATGAACTGGAAATGTTAACAGGCACATGGTGGAAGGATGGGCTGGATAAATGAATTAAGCTCCACTTTGTGGGGGACACTGAATGTCAGACTAAGAAATCATTACTTTATTTTGCAGGGAATGTGTCTTGGTTGAAAGATATGACATGATTAGATCGGTACTTTAACAAGATTAATTTTGTAGTACTTTGTAGAATGAAAGATAGAGACAAAAGACAGGAGGTAGGGGTATCTTGTCATGTCTGACAATATATCTTTTAAATTCCTGATTTTTTAATGTCATACAGCAACCATGAGAACTTCCACTACACTTTGAACATGAGATTCTGCTGTTAGTAGTGACATTCACTTCCCATTTTCTCTACCCATGAATGATGGAAGGCAGTGCCGGCTGACAGTGGGAAGAATATTTAAATAAGGTAAAATGAACCTCAGTGTTAGGAAGGCAAAGGCTTCCACTATATACATAGTCATAGTGTCTTCTGGTTCTACGTTATCAGGAATGACAATAGGAGGGAGGAAGGGAGAGACAGAGAGAGAAAGAAAGGAGGAGGAGAAAAGGAAAAAAGAGAAGAGAGAATATGTAATGAATCTAATCAGTTTGGAAGTTTACTTAGGTTTTTTTCCTTTATATTTTGTGTTTATCATAGTAATTATTTGGAAGCTCTTGCATATCAACTTAAAAATCTGGGATAGTCATTAGTTTTCAGCTTTCTGGGGACATGGTGAGATTATACTTTCTGGTATACTTTCATGATAAGATTATACCCCTTAGGCTTGGGTGTGACAGCGAGACAGTTCGGAACAATGAGCTCTGAGTGGAAGTCACGCGGGTCACTTCTGGGCTGGGACATTTGATTGCTGATGTGAGACTTTCAGAGCTCTTTTTTTTCTGGCACAGATGGTAGCTGGTCCCTCAGCCTACACGTCTGAGACAGGTTTCTCCTTACCAAGTCACATTTGCATCAACAGCATATGAGAACATTGGCCTAATAGCACCCTCCACAATATTGACTAACTTAGTATTTTTCTAGCTTGATATCTTCTAGTCTCTATTATGAGTAAAGTATACCTGCTGACCTGAGATGAAACGGTAGTAATCAGCAAGAATTAGACTGCAGCATAACATACTCTGGATTTTACTGTAATTTCACTTAATTTTAATACTTCCAGCACTTTATATATATATATATATATATACACACACACACATAATATATAATATATACATATATAAAGATATAAATAATAGTGCATATATTTTATACAATATATAAAGGTATTTATAATAGTGCCTATAAAATATATGCATTATTATTTATATCTTTATATATAGTATATACATGTAATATATCTTTATATATTATATATACATATATCTTTATATATCATATACATATATATCTTTATATATTATATATACATATTATATATCTTTATATATTATATATCTTTATATATAAAATATATATATGAAGCTATATGATATATATCAAAATATATTTGTTTTATATAAAGATAGACTATATATAAAGTATATATTTATATACAATATATAAAGGTATATCTTATGTATAAAATATGTTATATTTTACATATAATATATAGGTATATATAGTACATAAATATAAATATATAACAAACATGCTCACATATGTATATATGGCACACCTATATATAGGCTACATGTTATATATAAAGCCTATATATTACATATGTAGCCTATATATTGATTTTTTCTTTTCTTTTTACTGTATTATATAAGCATGTTTTGCTCTTGGCAATGATCACTTTTTCAAAATAAACTATAACATAATTAACCTTTCCTCCAGTGATGAATACTTTTGGATTGTTTTCAATATTTTTGCTATATTACGTTAAACTTCTCTGGTTGTTGCCCACATCTGTTCAAGGTTTTGCACAAACAGAGTTGGACAACAATCAAGGAAGTTAACTGTACCTCCATATATTACTGACTGTCCCTGGGGATTACTCACAAATGCTTATGAATAAGATGATTCCTGCTGGTGCTACCTGGCATGTTATGCTCTTCCAGGACCAACATCTCTTGGGAACCTTCTTTTTGCACTTGATACCACTGATGCACGAAATTCTCCATTGACTCAGGAGTAGTCTCAGAAAAAAAATGATGTTAAATTTCTCTCTCTATCATTAACTTACTCTTTGTTAAAGGGTCACCAAGCAGTGCTGTTATTGCTGACACACTGCCTTAAAATAGATTCTATTTTTTTTTCTGCAGAGGATTAAGATGTGTAATTATGGGAAAAATTTCTAGGCTTCTTGCCTTTCATGTATGACAAATCAACTGGCCTGTACCATCAATTTTCCAGGCTTCTTAAGATCTGTCTAAACAGAAGCCACAGAAAGAGCTTTCATATTGTCCCAGGGAGCTCCTCAACCCACATTCAAATAAGCATCGTATTGATTCTACCTCACCAGTTCCTCAGACAAGCATGACTGTTCAGCACTGATAAAGTCTAAGCTAAACTAAAATCTTTTCCCAAATAATGCTGAAATGAACATTGTCGAGCATGTAGATTTACCTGCATGTATCAGTTCATGATCTATATTGACAGATTTCTTTCAAGACAGATTGCTTTTTGCCAAGTCACATTTGCATCAACAGCATGAGAAAATTGGCCGCATTCACTCTTCAAACATTGACTAACTTAGTATTTTTCAGGTTTGGTAATTTGATGTGGAAACTTATAACATCTTGCTGCATTAACTTTTTAAAATTTGTTTTTCATTTGCACATGTCATTGCTAAATAAAATTAGAAATCATAAGTATTTGTAACTTTTCAAATAAATTTATATTCAAATGATACATATATGTGGAAGCAAAATAATGCAAATTATCTTAGGTGACTATGAACAATTTCTTAAGCTTTATTTCCTAAACTCAGGTATCACTCTTCAGAGAAAGCCTTTTTTCAAAATTGCTTTAATTTTACATTTTTCTGTAGGTCATTTGTATAGCTCACATATTTTTGACTCATGATTTTGAAGACTAACTATCAACTTTATCTGATGATTTTTAGACATATAAAATGAGGATTTAGCTCACTTAAACTAGTCCATTTTCTCCTCTCCTTTCCCCACTGTTTGATATTTATATTTTGCTTATTTTCCTGTTTAATTTTATTCATGTACGTAATCAACTTGAATCATTCTTTTTTATCCTAATGAGCCGTAGACAGTGTTCCAGTTACCTATTGCTGAATAAAACCCATCTGAAAATATAGTGGCATAATAATTTCAATAATTTCACAGACTGTGGTCCGAAATTCCACCAAGACCCAGAAAGGACAACTTATTTCTGCTCCATGACATTTGAGACTTCAGCTGAAAAGACTCAAAGACCGACGAGTCGTAAAGTGGTTGGTGGCAAAGTCACTTCAAATGATTCCTCACATGTCTGGTGGATGACGCTGGCTATTGGCTGGAACCTCAGCTGAGACTGTCAGTCAGAGCGTTCAGAGCTTTTACACATGGTCTTTCCATGTAGCCTGATTTCTTCATAGCACGGCAGTTTCAGAGTAGTTGGACTTCTTATATGGTGTCTCAGGACTCCAAGAGTTGGTCTCCAAAGAGGAGGAGGAAGCTGTGTGACTTGAAAGTTATGCAATGCCACTTCTGCTTCGTTCTACTGTAAGTGGACTCACTCTGGGTGACCAAGAATCATGAATAGGTGACATAGATTCCACCTCTTATTGGGAGGGGTGTCAAATAGTTTACAGATGTCTTTTAAAACTGCCATAATGACCTTATGCAGATTGCTTAGGGCCAACCTACGTAGTACAGTGGGATTTCGTTTCCTTCTCTGTAGGTCTTGTATCAGAGCCACTGGGCCACATAAGGAAGAATGTCCTTAGCAACAAGGTTGGTTGGGTTTTCCTTTCTTTCACTCCATGTAATGCTTAAAATAATGTTATCTTTTATTATGCTTTGTATTTTGTATTTGAATCGTTAATCTGTTGCATAGTTCTCATTTTTCCTCTCTTTAAAGCTTTTAATTGCATTACTTTTTCTTACATAATTTGCCTTAATTTTCTCCTCAAATTTTTCCCCAGTGTCTCAACTATACCTTCTAATCTCGGAATCCTTTCTTTCTGGGTGCCTTTTCTCAGGACTCCTTGTTTTTGTGTGTGTGTGTGTGCTAACCAGGGAAGGTTCTCGCTAGACTCAGGGTACAGCTGTCATATTGAGATTCTCATTTGCCGCTCTCCTGCATTGGGGATATCTAAGCTTCCATTTTCTTGGTTGACTCTTTTTCTCTGAGTTCTTTTCCTAAAGAAGGATATCTATGAGGTAAATTTTATGAGTACTTCTATGTATGAAAATGTCTACTTTCATTGTTGAACACTAGTTTAGTCACACAGGCAGTGTAATAGGTCAAAAATAAGTATCCTGTCATACTTTTAAATGAATTTTTCATATTGTCTTCTAGAATTCAGTGCTGCTGATTAGAATTCTGACATCAGTCTTTATTTCCTTTGTAAGTGTCCTGTGATTTTTTTTATTCACCTTTCTTGAATATTTTCCTCTATTGGAATATTTTTAAAAATTTATCTTGGCTGGGTGCAGTGGCTCATGTCTGTAATCCCAGCACTTTGGGAGGCCGAGACAGGCAGATCATGAGGTCAGGAGACTGAGACCATCCTGGCTAAAACGGTGAAACCCCGTCTCTACTAAAAATACAAAAACAAAATTAGCCAGGTGTGGTGGCGGGTGCCTGTAGTCCCAGCTACTCAGGAGGCTGAGGCGGGAGAATGGCGTGAACCCGGGAGGTGGAGCTTGCAGTCAGCCGAGATCGTGCCGCTGCACTCCAGCCTGGGCGACAGAGCAAGACTCCGTTTCAAAAAATAAATAAATAAATAAATAACAATAATAATCTTTACTTTGGGTTTATTCGGTTTTGTAAACAAGGTGTAGGTGTATTTTTAATTTATTATGCACATCATGCAGTGGGATGGAAACTGCTATACTTTACCTCTGAGAGCTTCTATATAATATTTTTGCTAATTTTCTTTGATTTATTTCTTCTCTTCTAGAACCTCAATATATCTTGGCTTTTCTCATATTTTACATTTCTTTTAAAATCGCTAAAATAACTTTCTCTTTTAATTGTTCCTTTTTCATAACACCATCTTATTTTAGTTATAACTTTTAAAACATTTCTTGGAATATTAAGAAGGTTTTTTAAAAAATTTTTTGCTTATTTTACTCTATTGTTTAATCTATATTTCTCTCTCTCTGTCTTCACTTGGTTTTTCTCTCATACTACTTTCTTCACTCATATGCCTAATGATCCTTTGATATCCATACATATTTTTATATTACGAGAATTCCTTCTGCTATTGCTATAAAAAGATGCTTGCCAATAATTTTTTTCTCTTGAGTAGAAATTGTGCTTTGGAGCTCCACGTGGTGAAAGAGGTGTGTTATGAATTATGAACTAGCAGATTGCCATTTAAGGCGAGCAAGTAGGAGTTAACTCTCAGACTACTGAAGCTCCAAGTCCCAGAAAGGGAGTGGCTTCCTGGGGATTAGACACCTAAGTCATGCACCTTAAATGTCTCTATATATTTTATTCGATTTTACAACAGTAGAGATTTCTGCTATAAGAAGACAAATAAAGCCTGTTTTTGCTCTGAGGGCTGGTGAAGGAAAGGGGAATGAGGATGGTAACTGATAGAGCTGTGCCATATATCTCATCTGCAGACTTTCATTGAGTCCTTCTATTTTGGGCTGCACTTTTTACTTTAGAATTCAGCTTTACCTGTTGACTCTGAGCTCAATTTGCAATCAGCAGGATTCTGGCCAACAGGGTATATCCCCATCTTCTTGGTATTGTCTTTGTAGTGTATTATGGGCCACAGAATTATTTGTCTTTTTCGTCTTCCCACGTTTCCATCCATATTCTTTCTTCTGGGAATTTATGGAAATTTCTCCTTTGTTGTTGACCACACATTTTCTGCTTTCTTAGCAGTTATTGGTTCACTGCCTAAACTGTTAGCTTATTTATTCATTCACTTATGTTTTAGTCTTTTATTTGGAGGATCTTCAAAATTTTGAGAATCAAATTTCTGTGCCCATTCTTCCATCTTGAATTAACATGTTTTAAACTGAAGAATATACTTTAATTCCATAGACATTCAGGAGAAAGAAATGGGCTTCTTTCCTGTTTGCCATGCCAACCTGCTTGTTTCGAAGAGTCAAGCAAACACAGGACACCTGTTTCACATCAGGGTCTTAATCATTCACCTGCAATCACTTGAGCTAATGTTTGATTTAACTGCATTGTTAAACTCCAAAAGCAAGAGTTCCTCATCTGGTGTAGCATTACGCACCTCAAGAACTGAATCACTGCCATAGACAACATCTGGATTCTGACAACATCATGAGTATTTCTTAGAGAAAATATTGCAGTGAGCAGCTTTATATCTCAGTAAAGGCCGATATATCATAGAAACTGAATATAAATATAGAGGATGGCTGTTTTGTACAGGGAGATAAAAGGCATTCCATTTGGTCATGACAAGCCAAATGAACTTTTTTTTTTTTTTTTTTTTTTTTTTTGCATAGTGTAATATTAGATAGGAGCTTCAGGATGTCTCAAATAATTCCTACTTGGTTCCTGATGTCCAAAACTTCATCATCATTTAATTACAAAGCAGATAACCCTGAAAATGGTAGCATGAGGTTTTATTAGTTATTTGCACCTACATATGGATGAAGAAATTGGAAACAAATATCTATAATAATATGTAAACATGAAGGGGTGGAACCCGCAGTAGGGATGCGGTTACTCTTCTTAAAAGAGGAGCTGAGGGTCAGCAGTGGAGGGCATTAGAAGCTAACACTACTCAATCAAATGACTTGCTTGTGCCCAGCAGGTTAATTATTCCCATCACAGGCTGTCTTCTTGAGCCTACAGACCATATTCAGATAGGCATATCAGAGAAATTGGCAGAGAACTTTTGAAGCAAATTAATATCAGACATTTTCTTGTGATGTACCTAGAATTATTTATTTTATAAAAGCAGTCAATATCTACAAAACATTTTATATATTATGCAATTTAAATTCACAGGTATCTTTATGGCACTCATTGTTGCATTAATAATGAATAGAGGTATCAATGTTGGAGAGAACTTGATTCATCATGAAAATAAGAGATCTCTCTATCTGGGAGATGCATGATGTAATACAAGGAAATTACTCCCTATGAGTTAGAACAATCTATTCTCTGTCTCTCTCTTCAATGTCTACTTTATATCTTCTTTCCACTTCAATCTCCAAACTCTCCTCCTCTATCCCCATTCTCAGCTGATATTTTTTCTATTTCACTGAGAAAATAAAGTTGATCAGAAAACTTCCATATTCGCACACCATTACATCTTCTTAATGGCTAGCATCTGCCCCGCAAACTCTCCTCACTCAAAATTTAGCACAGATGGTCCTGTTAGATAGCTCCATCATGTCCTCCTTGTTCTCTCTGCTCTCTCCTTCATTATCACCCCTTCACTTCTACTAGATCATTCCTAGTAGCACACAAGCTTGCTCTTATTCCTCGTGTCTTAAACAAACAAACCTTCTTCTTGAAGCCACTAAATGTGCCAGCTACGCACTGTCTATGGTTCCTCTCCTCTTATTCTCCCCTAAATGTGCCATTCACTGGAATAAAGTGCTCATGTGAACATTGCCAATGTCCTCTGTGTTGCTCGATCCAATGGTCAGGCCTCATTCCTCACCTCACTTAAACCTGAAGTAGTATTTTACACAGGTGGTGACCCCTCACCCTCCTTACAGTTTTCTCAGTTGGCTTTCTGGACACCACAATCTATTGGTTTTCCTCCTACCATGTTTGTTGCTTATTCTCAGTTTTGTGCTCTCAATGTTAGATGTTGCCTTAGCTTGGGTTCCCCTGCAAGGAAAATCCGGAGACAGGGACTTGCCTGCAGGTAGTTATTTTTATTAAGTGATTCCAAAGAGGAGTCGAGAGCCAAAATGAAAACTATGAATCAGGGATGGAGGGAAAACTGAATGAAAGGTGATTTATTAAGTTGATTACAACTGTCGTGAATAACTGAGGCTCAATCTTTCTGGGGCCTTTTTGAGAATCCAGAAGGTTTAGGTTTAGAAAATAAACCTAGTATTGGCCCAGGCAACATGTAGATGAGGGGGATATTTATGTATTTCACGGATGAAGGGTTGCCTCATTGCTGTTACCCGTACCTCAGATCTTCCTGGTATAAACATGCACTGGAATGGCTGAGTGGGCTACCACAGGCTCCCAAGTACTGGCCACAAAGAAAGCCAGAGCAAAACCAGGAGATAACACAGCTCAGCTGAGGTAGGGAGCTGTCAGGCTATAGCTGCATAGCAGCTGGCTGCTACAGCAATGGCTGAATTTAAAAGGTCAACAGAGAGGATGTGATTCTGGAAGGGAAAGATACTGAACACAAATGCACCAGAGCTTGTCCTTGAGTTCTTTTTTCTACATATGCTCATCCTCTTGTTGAGACTCATTCAGTGCCACGGTTTTAAATACCATCCCTATGCTAACAACTTCCAAATGTATAAATCCAACACCGTGTGGGACATCTATGTATCCAACAGGCATTCCCGTCTTAACGTGACCCAAATGGTACTTTCAACGTTTCGTTTCACACTGGCTCCACCATTTCAGGCAGAATACATCTACTTCTCACCATCTCCCTGGTTACCACCCTGTTTCAAATTGCCATCATCTTTGACCTGAAGTGTGGCAATTGTTTCTTAACTTTGCCATCATCTTTGACTGGAAGCATGGTCACATTTGATGAGTTAAATGAGTGCATGGTCTGACATCTACTCCTACATCTGCCACAATCTGTGTGAACCTCATCAAATGTAGACTCGGAGTTTGAGAATTTTTTAAAATCAGCATAAAACATGTAAACTGAGACTATTAGAATGTTCCAGCTCTAAAATGTTATCATTACTACTTCATAAGGCTAAGCTTGGTGAAAGTTTTCTGTATTTCCTTGGAATTATGAAAGTTATTGAAACAGTATATTTCTGAATGTTATATTTGGCTTAGAAATCTATACTTCAGTGAACTAAGTAAAAGAACTATTATTTTGGGTATGTCATTAAGAAATGTAATAAGCCTCTAACTGCTATAAAATAAGCTTCACGTAAAGGTTCTAGGCTACTTGGTAGAAAACAAAATCTACTTTGTAAAATATAATTTTAAAATAATTTAAAATACATTTTTAGATGTTATGGACCAAATTTGCCAATATCTTCTATTAGACTTTCAGCAATAAACAGTAATGAACTGAAATAAATTCATCTCATATATTCAATTTAGTATTAGAGTGGTGAATGTTTCCAAAATGCTCAATGGCCAAGAAATAAAATGTTTTCCTGAGTTTTGAGGGGCTTTATAAAGTTTACCTGTGCATGTTTCAATATTCTCTCTAGAAATTATCCTCTCATTATGAGTTTCACAAAACATTTCTTTTTTGAATCACAATTGCTTCAACTAAATGATGACATATTGTGCACTTGAAAAATGTATAGATATGAAGTGCTCACACCACACAATGATAACTATGCAAGGTAATGCATTTGCTAATTATTTAACCATTTCACAATATACGTATATTTCAAAACATGATGTACATGAAAAAAACGGACAGTGTTAGCTGTCAGTCTTAAAGGAAACTAACAAATTTCATTTTATTTTTACTTTTTAACTTGTATTTTAAGTTCGGGGGTACAGGTTTGATATATAGGTAAACATTAACAAGTTCAGGTTTGATATATGGGTAAACTAGTGTCATGGGGGTTTGTTGTACAGGCTATTTTTCACCCAAATATTAAGCAATTAGTAACTTACTAGTTATTTTTCCTGATCCTCTCCCTCTTCCCACACTTCATCCTCTGGTAAGCCCCAGCTTCTGTTGTTCCCCACTTGGTGTCCACGTGTTCTCATCATTTTAAACAATGTGCCTGAGCCTGAGCATGGTGCGACAAGAGTCACTGTGAATTTCAGTTGACCCATTATCCTCCCTGACAACTTTCTAACAAGTCTCTAACTATGGTGAGTATACACACACATATTGAGTCACTGCAGTAGAAAGACTTTTTTCTTTTTTTGCTATATGTTCTCTTTTGAATTGTGTCTAAAATTGTGTTCATACAGTTGTTGAATCTGAGTAAGAAAAATAGTTCCTGAATTCTCAAGGGAAAAAAATGAGTATCACATTAATGCCGAGAATAATGTTTCTAAGAATTATTCTTTATATAGCTTAGTTGTGTTGATTAAATTAGTTTTTCAGCCTCCCTTGGTTCACCCAGAGTCATATTATAGGCCAGTCCTAGTTTACCACTTTACTTTAGCTATTATCATTGTAGGCAAATAAATTTCTCACTACATGTACGTTTAAAAAATGCCCTTTCTACAGTAATGACTGTCTGTTTAGTATGACTTCTGAAATAAGTAATTTGAACACTCATGCACTATGAACAGAATACTTAATAATACTACTTTTTTGTTTGTTTGTTTTTTGTTTGGTTTGTTTGTTTTGAGACGGAGTCTCCCTCTGTCTCCCAGGCTGGAGTGCAGTGGAGCAATCTTGGCTCATTGCAAGCTCCGCCTCCCGGGTTTACGCCATTCTCCTGCCTCAGCCTCCTGAGTAGCTGGGACTACAGGCACCCGCCACCACATCCGGATAATTTATTTGTATTTTTAGTAGAGACGAGGTTTCCCCGTGTTAGCCAGGATGGTCTTGATCTCCTGACCTGGTGATCCGCCCGCCTCGGCCTCACAAAGTGCTGGGATTACAGGCGTGAGCCACCACGCCCAGCCCGATACTACTTTCAATAATGTGTCCTTGGCCTTAGTATTATTTCAGAGACAAAGAAAAATAGAGACTATATATTTGAACTTCTAAAATTCCATGATCAGCTGAAAATGGTTATAAAATTAAGCATATTTAAAGAAATTTAATGAGTTTTTATTAAATCAGATAATATGAGATAAGAAAATCAATACTGTTAATACCATTCTACAAGAGTTTGGATAAAGAGTGGGTCTGTCTCTGCTGGTTTCTAAGATGTTTCCTTGTTAAAAGCAAAACAAGAACACACATTTGAAAGTAGCAGTAACTGTTTTAGTGTACCAGGGTACCCCTTGGAGTATGATGGCTACAGTATACTAAGTGCCATCCTTGTAGTCCCACACAGATAATGCAATTTATAAAGTCTTTATTGGTCTTTAGTGAATATCCTACACACTGGGAGAATGTGGCTACACATATTTTTATGTCTGCTGAGCTTCAATAAGGATGGACCTATATAAGTTTAATATAGAAATATATGTATTTCTCATTTGAATACTCCACATGGTATGAGATCATGCATTTATAGTTCCCTAATGTACCACCTTACTGTTTCAGCAAGATTCATGGATTTTGTAAAATGTGTTAGACTGAGATCTTTCACTGTAATACTTAAACCTAGCATGCTGTGGTAGAGTAGCAATTCTAATATCTCTTCAACTTAACAGTGCATAGAATAGTGCCAAAGGAAGGGCCTAATCTAATGCCTCTAGTGTCGATAGATGTTTTTCTAAGAGCTTTCAAAACTCAAGATACTATGTTTTATTGTGAGCTCATTTTAGTTCCCAATAAAGTGATAATGTAAATATTTTACTAAGTGTATACATTTACTTGTTGCCAATATAGCATGAAAATAATTAATAATGAGCTTGATGCATCTGGCATTAAGGCACTTCCATAATGAAACTTTTAAGATGCTTAAGTATTTAAGGCAACAAAATGCAGATGAATAGGGCACAATAAACATATATAAATGATATGTTTATATGTGTTTAATTTTATATTTTGAAAAAATATAGTTTATGCTTGTGACTATTGTTGTTATTTTTGATTAAATGTGAGAGTAGTCTTTAAGTGGACGTTTTATAGCTTCTTTCTTCCAGATCTCTAAGTAAAAATTAATTTTAAAAAGGGTATACATATGTTAGCAGAAAATGTGTCCTTTCCAAGTAAAAAATAATCCAACTAATTAAAATAACTTGAAAAATTGGACTAAACCTGGTTTTCTGAATGGATTACTGCTTTTCTTATATTCTATTGAATTAGAGTAATCTTTAAGAATTTCTAATTCACCTTCAGGAAGTAATTTTGTGAGATATTTTCAGCCTATTACATCACATTTTAAAGGTCTATATGCAGAAGCAGAGTATGGAAGGGCTCTCTTTATCTTTGCTGCCTCTATTCATTATTATGACGTTCAACCCCATTTTTCTATATTTATGAACATCTACAGTCGTTCCAATCTCATGCAATGTTCTTCCTTTTATATTTGTGAGCTCTGACGCCATCAAAATGTACTGCATAATGAGAGACAAGACTTATCTGTATAAATGACCACTTTTGGTAAATGCACATCTGGGGAAGAATACTTAAATGTTTATGGCATATACTTTTATAATGCAGTTTTCACTGTGTCTACATTCTAGTGACTTCTCATTTAGAAAGTGTTTCAGGGCCACTCTGCAACCATATAATTGGAGGATGATAAGAAAACTTGCAGTGGTTCACCTCTTCTGTTGTTGTTGTTGATTTGTTTAAAATTAACTACCCAGAGAGTATTCTTGTTTGTGGGGTGGGGGTGGGAATCAATTATCTTTGACACATGTCAGATTTCCTTAGAGAAAAGATGAGTATCTGCCAGCTGACCGTTCGTCCTTCCCAATTGCTTATTGTTTCATTGTAGAGAGAAAATTAGAGATCTGTAATAATTGGCTACTCTATAAACTCTGCTTCCTGGATAACCTACTATCTTGGCCGTGGACTCCTGGTTTAAGGAATAGAAACAAACCCAAATTCGTGGTACAGTATTGTGATTTGAAGGATTTAGGGCAATAGCTCAATCAGGTGAAATGCACTCGGCTTGTTAGAAACCATAGACTATGTTTTACTGTGTGCTTTCCTCATCTCTATATGGCAGAAATCATGTTTTTGTGTGCCTACATTCCAATATTTCACATATTGTATGACACATTGAGGGTATTGAATAAATATTTGGTGAGTATTCACTAAGCATCAGGTACTATCTAAAGTTTTAGGGACACAGATGGGAAAGAACAAACTACATCTGCCTTTAATGAGCCTTGCTTTTTGCCATTAAATTAAAAAAAAAAAAAAAAGGGCGGGGAGCCCAGAGAAGAAGGAAGCTCAAGGATCAAGGCTGGGGCTCGTGAGTCTACAAATTCTCTCATCTCTCTTTTTCTATAACTGTCCATCAGCCTAGTATTCATCTGTTATTCATTCACTCATTCATTCACCACCAAATATTTGTGGACCACCACTAGATGGGAATTAAATCATGAACAAAAAAGAATAAAAACAGTAAATAATTCACTAGAGAGGCTATGCATAAATTTATAGGGGATATATGCTAGATAAGCACACAGCAAAGGTAGCAGTACTAGTCAGGACTACTAGGACTAATCTGGCAGAGAACAGATCTTGGAGAGCTCTGCAAGTGAAGCGAGGGAGTTTGCCTTTCCTTTGCTATTGATCATGAAGACTACCTAGTTCCTAGTCTTTTAGATCTCTCCTTCCAAGAATAACTGTTTTCTATATTCTTAGTGTTAGTTAAAATTCTAAAGAAAGAATATGATTGATCACTGACAAACCAGTGAATTGAATCTTTGTCATTCAATCACCAATGATTGTTCGAATACAGGGAAAAAGGGGAGTAACAAATATTCACATGTAATATAAATGGCGACCCAAGCCTTACTCTTCAGCAGTTTGTGTGAAGGTCAATGAGACAATGTGTTAGGGCTGAGTGTGTACCACCAGACCCTCCTTTAGAATCTGCCCAACTTTTTTCTTATTCATTGGTAAAACTTTCGTGTTGAGACATGCAGGCCTTTACAAAGAGATCATCAGCATATTTTCATTTAGTGTTTCATATCTGAGGGCAATTATTATAATTTATTTAATATGAAATTATTTGGCTAGAAATGGCATTTTAAAAAAAACATCATAAATATCTCTCAAGCATCCAACTCGATACAGTGCAAACTCTCCTTGCTTTAGACCCAAAAGAGAGACAGAAAGGAATTATGGAGCCTCCATCCTTAAAATTCACTGACCTGATTTCTTATTAGAAGTGAGAGTAGAGAAAAGCTTGGGAGTGGGTCTTGAGAAACGAATGAAATATTGTTTGAACTTGAAGATTTGGTGAAATTCGGGGAGCAAATACTTAAAGAGATGTTCCTAATTTGAGAAAGTATATTGATATTTACATGAAAAATCTTAAAACAATTGGGGATTATTTCCAGAATAATATAAATCAACAACTTTAAGTAGTTGTAATTAAGCTACTAGTGTTTTATCAGGTCCACCCGCTATTGTACTATTTGCTTAGATAGCTTTGGTTTCCTCTGTTCCCTTCCAATCAATCTTATTGACTAATCAGACTGAGTTCAACCTATAATCTATATTATTTTAGCCCAATTTTAAAAATCTGAATATTGATAGAGGTGGGAATCTAACTCTGAGGTGATCCATTGATACTTGGCCTCTTAGATTTGTGGCATCATTAAATGGTCTCCACACCCAAGATATGGCAAAAAACAAGGCACATTAAAAGCAGATACAGTTTTTTCTTTCCCATCTGTAGCCCTAAAACTTTAGATAGTACCTGATGCTTAGTGAAGATTCACCAAATATTTATTCAGTACCCTCAATGTGTCATACAATATGTGAAATATTAGAATGTAGGCACACACAAAAGCATGATTTCTGCCATATAGAGATGAGGAATGAGGGAAGCTACAATTTCTTGAATATTTACTATATTCCTAGGACTATTCTAAGTGCTTTCATATCATTTCACTTAATCCAGACAACAATTTTATGAGCTTTTGACACTTAAAAAGAACTGCTGTTTTCTATTTCTCTCCTCTGTGATTTCAAAAGAGAAGGTGGTAGAATCTATATTTTGTTTATACCAAATTGCATATTTCTGTTATATTTTTAACAAGCTACAGTTATTGCATTTTTGAAATCTCTTAGAGTTTTGCAAAGATAAAAGCATATTAGAAAGAACTTCTAGTATCATTTGATGATATATACTTTACAATTATATGGATCAGGGCACAGAAATAAATACCAACTGAATAAGGTTTTACGTAACAACCTATTACAAAGTGAATATATAACATTTGATGAATTTTCTAAAATACAAAAAAAACAGTTATCTGTTCATGGAAGAGGATATTTGTGATAAATTTAACTTTTTTTTTTCTCCAACCAGTCCCAGGCTTGCTTACTTTGTAAAATTAATGAGGAATGCACTTGCATAGGATTATTATTTTTTAAAGGGAGATAAACATGTCTTTCAGAAAACTGTACTACTGTAATTTTTTTTCTTTTGTTAACAAATAGCTTATGGTAAAGGGATTCTAAGCATTAGCAACATAATTTTTTTTTTTTTTTGAGATGGAGTCTTACTCTGTCGCCCAGGCTGGAGTACAGTGACAAAATCTCGGCTCACTGAAACCTCTGCCTCCCGGGTTCAAGTGATTCTCCTGCCTCAGCCTCCCGAGTAGCTGGGATTACAGGTGCCCACCACCACACCAAGTTAATCTTTGTATTTTTAGTAGAGATGGGGTTTCACCATATTGGCCATGCTGGTCTTGAACTCCTGACCTTGTGATCCGCCTGCCTTGGCCTCCCAAAGTGCTGGGATTACAGGTGTGAGCCACTGCACCCAGCCAACATATATATATACTTAATGTGGAGTGAAAAATGACAACAGGATTGAAATTCATGTAATTTCACCAAAAAAAATAATTATTTAAAGCTTTCTTCTTTCACATGGATACAGTAACAGTTTTACCATTAGAGAGTAGCTAACCTCCACAGTAGCACTGATGTTTACAAATGCAGGAAGTTTTTGTTAATCACATTGGACAATTTTAATTACATCCTTTCAGGTATATAAAATGTTACCTTATTCCTGCAAATCCTCCCAATGTCTGTTTAAAAAGAAAACTTGCTCAGCATTAGAAATATTTTTAAATTTAAAAATTGTTCTAGACCTTTGGGGTTTTAAAAATACATAAAGCCTGTTTTTTTATTGAACAAAACATGACAATTTGTAGACCATGTAATGTAGCAGCAAAGGTGGCATTCGCTGTTCAGCTGACACAGTGAATGGGTCCATCAAGTTTCTTTGAATGTGTTATGGAGCTTTTGAATATCTAAAAAAACATTTCTTTGAAACTATCAAACAACTGTTTGATAGGTTTTTCTTATTTGTTAAGATTCACAAGTTCTATTTTTCTCAGCATGCAGTGCTGAGCACAATGGGCAATGTTGACTAGCCTTTATTTAGATAAGCTGGAAGAGCATTAGTTTTCCTTGGGAAGCCATGCACATGCAAAATTAATTGAGGAAACCAACTGATTTATCTTTCCCAGCTGCAATTCAAATGACTCAGGTGTAATACAGTGCAGCTGAGAAAAGTCAAGCTATACAAAGCCCAGCATTAAACAGTTGCTACTCACAGAATAAATTGTTGATTGTCACATCATCAAGAAAATCCACAATTTCCAAAGGTAAATTTAAAAATCCCATCCTTTCCTGTAGACTACTGCCCAACTAACAGATTTAGAGTTGAAACAACGGATTTCAAAATTCTGATTCATTTTCTTCTCAGTGTGAACCTGTTTTCAGGAAAGTTGTTTTCTCAGTAATAACACAGATCATCCTAACAAGTTGAATGACAATTTTCAAGTGCAAGGTTTTTCCAAACAACAGTTTCTCTGCTTTAAAGTAATGTGAAGCAATAAATGTTTAAGGAACATGATATTTTGGATGAATTAGGTGAGGCTTTTTTTTTCTCTTTCATGCATAGCTCATGCTCCACTAATCATCAAAAATGATATTTTGTCAAAAACTATTGAACATTCATTGAGTTCTTTATAGTATTCAAAATAACATTCCCTTTTGTGGAGTTATTCACATTGTTCATTGAGCCTCAAAATTGTTTTTAATTATCTGAAACGTGTAAGGTCTGTCTGTAGTAATCACATGTCTGCACTTAACCAAGACCCAAAGGATAAGATCTACTATTATCTCCCTTAATCTTATTTTCAGTGTCTTATTCTCAAAGCACATACTTGAATAATCTGCTGCCCAAAGTAGAGGTCAAAATTGTTCTTTCGTTTCACTGGGTTTGTTCTTTAAATCTGCTTATTATCCCATCACAGTTTTATTTTTCAAGTCCCTCAAGATACAAACTAATTTTCCACTCAAAATATTGCTTATGTCATAATAAATCAGACTGTGTCCACTGACAGTTAGTGAATAATACATTTCAAATGAACTGAACATTCAAGTCATTGTATATAGAACAGCATCTTTGCAATTTCTTAACAATTCAGAAAAAAATGTTTTTCTTTGACTTCCCTTAAGTTTGACTAACTTGACCAATACAATAATTTACTAGGAGTTTCTGTGACTTACGATTTGGTTGCAAAGAGTTAAAGACCAAATGCTACATTCTCAGAAATGATTCACAAATACACTTCAAGGACAGTTTGGAAACCATTGAGGGGATGAGACTCTTTATAGTAAGGGAATTAGGACACATTAGGATCTGGGCTTGTTTCATTTTTAGAGAGAATAGTCAAGAAAGTCCTCTGCCAGGAAACATGTTCTTTCTCCCTAAAATAACTTGATTTCTGGAGAGAAAATGAATAGAAAATTCTATTGTTCAGAAACTTGGTTAAAAGGTGAACCTCAGAACCACTCCACACGCCAAGGGAATGCTTTTAGTATTGCTTCCTGAAGTCAACTAATGGATTGAAAAGGGACTGGGAAAAGTGGTCACCAGGGGAAGCCTGATGACGGGCAGCTGCAGCTGCACCAGTGCCAAGCACTGACCATTTAGGACAAAAAGGAGCATGTGAAGATGCATTGGGGGCATCAAGAGCAGTAGAAGTAGCAATAGAAGCGCCTCTTTCTTCCTCCTAGAAAAAAAGAATAGAAGAATATACAGAAGAATGGAAGGAAACGTGTAAGGAGAAAATAATAAAACACACAGTAAAGAGAGATTGATGGAATGGGATGGCAGAACTCTGTAGGGTGTTTCACAAAGGGAAGCAAAGCTCAAATAAAAATGAAAATTATTGGATGTTCAGCCTTTGTAGAAAATGATCACACACATACATTCACACATACAAACCCATGACAAAAAGGGACAAGGGAGGAACTCAAGAAGACAATAAATATAATACTGAGACACTGATCAAATAATTTCCTGCATGATTGAGAATTGATGGACAACATGAAACACCTACTTGTATGATATGCTTGTAAATCAACCATTTGGGTAATGCAACAATAGTGTGTGCAATTTGCAATTATTTCCTTTTAAAAATACTTTTAATAATATTAAAGAGGGCAAGTCTACTTGATATGTTTCCATGTTAAGAAGATCCCTACTCAGGTACTGCTTGAAACCTTGTCTCTTTATTCAGAAATTACTGAGAATCAGTGCAGCACGCTAGAAGGAGCATGACTTTGGAGTCAGGCAGACCGATATTTTGCTGTATGTTAGCCGTGTGGCCTGAGGTGAGTTACTTAATTTTTATGGCTTTAGTTTCCTCTCATGCAACTTGAGAATCATAAACTCTGTTTCAGGGGATTGTAAGAATGACAATAGGCAACATCTAAAGAAGTGCTAGGACATACTAGAAGCTCAAAAATGGAAGTTTCTATTGTTTCTGTTGTTGTTCTAGTTGTTATAATCATTAGGAGAGATTATTTAATATCACTCTTTAGTAAGGCTTCAGACAGAGTAGGTAGAATATGAAGTTGTTTTAAAATTATGAGTAGGATGTAAACTCCCAGAGAGGGGGCACAACAAATTTTGAGTAGAGAAAGAAACATTGGAAAAGACACCAGAGTGGAATCCATATGGAAAATGTCAAACAGTTTGGTTCATTTGGCCATTTGGAGGCAAGACCAAAGACCTTGCTCTGAAATGCATTATGCATATTTCACTTCCACATGGATTGCCGAACATTTATTTGCATTGCAGTGCTTATGATAGGTCTATGGTCTGCATGTTTTATATTTTTGTGGTGATTTTTCATTCTAAAGAATTTGCTGGAAGCAGTATGTAAATGCAACCTCTTTTGTATTGTCAAGATCTGTTTCTTACAAGCCAGAGTGAAAATCTACACCAAAATATGACTTGACTTCAAAGAACAATCATTTTTCACTTGTTTGTATCAAAGGACAGTGAACATTTGTGAAAGCTTCTACCTTTATTTTCAAAATACAGTGGGTTGTATTTTGTAATCCTCTGCATGTATTTGTGAAGCTGCAGATAGGCTTAGAACCTTCCAAAATGAGGGTCTTTTGATGAGCATGACTTCTGAATTGCAGGTGGAACAGATGCCCTAGAAGAGGACATGATTTTTCACTAACTGGGGCAAATTGGCTAAAAGCAAATCTTGGAATTGTGATGGCTTTGTAAATAGGCTGAACTGAAGCAAGGATTTTGAGATTAGATTAATGCCAGCCTTAGCTGGAATAATTTGTGCTCTTGACCATCTGCAGCTGTGAAAGCACTACAACCTGCTCTAGTTGAATGTGATTTTCTTGCCCTGATCCCTGGCACACTTTAGCTCAGAGATCCACATGTAGAAATAGGTCACTCAGGGGAAAATGTGTGTTTCTTACACCCTCAAACGGCTTTAGATTTACATATCAGCAAATGACTTACCATGAAGCTCAGAGAAAATACAGTATTTCCATCTGTAGCACGAAGATTATTGACATTTAAGGGGAAACTGTACACATTTTCACTTTTAGCAACACTTAGAAAAAAAAAACATAAACGGCATCTCTAGTAAAGGCCAATATTTGGTTCATATATTTTTCTCATCAGCTGTTTGCTAGAAGAGCAAATGATTAGAATACAGGTCCAAGTACATCTTTTACCCTCTAGAAAAATGTCATAATCTTAGCATACATTGAAAAAAGAAATACTAATGTTTCAGGTTAGCAAGGGTAGGAGAAGGTACTAATCTATGATGTGAGGGGGAAATGATATAGATTTTTCTTTACTGAAAACCACCAGCTGAGTTTATGACAATGAAATGAATTCTCTATAGAATCCTCACTTTTCATTGAGTTGGCGTTCAAGCTTTTAAAAATCTAGAGTTCTGAGCTAAAACGATAGGCAACAATGCATGGATTAATCTCACAAACATAATAGTGAGAAGCCCGACACAAAAGAATACATATTATACATCCAGTTCAAAAACAGGAAAAAACTAATCCAAGTTAGAAGTCAAAAGATTGATTCCCTTTGACAGGTAGAGAAGACTGGCACGATGCGTAAGGGGATTTCTGAGGTGCAGATAAACTTTTGATTCTTGATCTGGTGCTGGTTACATAGATGTGCCACTTTATAAAAAATCCATCAGTCTGTACACTTACAAGGTGTGCACCTCTCTGTACTTTGTTATACTTCAATACAAAGATTTTAATAATCTAGGTTCTGTAAAACTCTCTCTTGATAACCTCATCAGCCTCTACTTCAAGGCTAAGTCCTATGGCTATGAGAATATCAGTGGTGATATGACACTATGACTGATATGCACTGCAGGTTCTTATGGAGCCAAAGATGCTCGCGTTTCAAAGGCTCAGCATCTTCTTTAGCAGGAGTCCATCAAATGGGCATATTAATAGAGCAAAATCCCGTAAGTAACTAGGACCAAATAAACCAATCACAAGGCAAGCTTAGGGGGCATTTGGGAAATTGTACTAGCTTTTTTAAAGCTGGAATTTCATAATATTTTTCGTTAGAATCACTACAAAGTAAGAAAATAAACATCCGTATCAGGAGAAACATAATGATTCTTACCTAAAATAATGTAATTATAGTAAGAACATTATTGGGAGGCAAGCTCTCATTCTATACTATTTTTGGTGCCAGAATGAAATCAAAACTTATTTTTAACCAAGAAATATTATATTCAGGGAACAGAAACTGTCCTTTGTAAGCATGAAGCATAATTTTATTTGCAGTTCGCCCATTTCTTTACCTACAGGGACCACCTTCCAGGTGTCATCGTTCACTGATGCTAAGAGATCTTATGTATAATTCAGTACTTTGTACATCTGTCCAGAAACGCAAAACCAGACCCCCATTTTACATTATGGGAGAATCAAAAGCAGTTCCAGAGCATAATGCTTTTCTTTACATGAGGGAATTTTCTCAGCGTGATGAATGAATAGGACTCTCTTTAACATCAGCCAGACCTAACTCGAAGTACCGCCGCTTACTACCCAAAAAAATGAGAAAGTCACTTGTTTTTTTTGTTTTTGTTTCTGTTTTTTCTGTAAAACATCTATTTCCTGGAATTTTTCTACTGTTTAAATGAGATAATATCTATAAAACTCGTTTAAAAAGTTTTCCTCATATTATTTGGTAAATATTCATGAATATACTACTACTATCGCTACCACTGCTGCTAATGACAATAATAATAATAAATTAGTAGTAGTAGCTAACATATGTGCCAGACTATTACTAGTGTTACTAGTATTACTAGTGTTAGTATCCTCTTTACATTAATAGTGGTGGTGGTAGTCGTATGCACATTTAGAACTTGATTCCAACTTCAAATCTGAAATCATATAACTTATGTCACTCAATTCTACTTCTTGCAAGCAGACATCTGTATATAAAACACAATTCCCTAACCTCATAATACTCAGCTCTCTTAACCTTTTCCCAGACTTCTCTTGCACAGATTTCTTTTTCAATTTTCACTGTTATAAATATTAAAATTTTAAGTACTAAAACATTTCCCC
This sequence comes from Pan paniscus, assembly GCF_029289425.2. NCBI lineage: Eukaryota > Metazoa > Chordata > Mammalia > Primates > Hominidae > Pan > Pan paniscus. The sequence continues at coordinate 78,585,484 of NC_073266.2, read as the reverse complement.
TTTTCTCCTTTTCTGAGAACTCACTCCTTCAACAAATAGAAGGCATGTTCTGATATGCCTGTTTTCTGCTGGTCATAATGCTAGGCGATGGTGGATAAGGTGGACAAGATACCTGCACTCATGAGACTTAATGTTCCAGTGTGAGAGGAAGAATATAAATAAGTATAGAAAATAATTGCTGATTTTGATAGTTTCTATGAAGGAAACCTACAGGGTAAAGTGAAGAGGAGCAGCAGCTGGCAGGAACCACCTTAGACGCTTACAGTTGGGACAGGTATCTCCGAGGGGATGACTTCTGTGGTGAGATCTGGATAAATTATTTCAAGAGGAAACTCTAAGAGTAAAGGCCTTTAAGCTGGGGCTTTCTTAGCAGTATATCCAGGGGAAAGCCAGCAGGTAACTACACAAGATGCCGTGCGAAAAAGGATGAGCGTGAGAATGGAGATGGGGTGAGAGAGGTGGCGGGGCTGGGGGGTGGGCAGGAGGGAAGAAGATGCTAATATGAAGCTTTTACGCCACGGATGCTCACTGGAGAAATGTGAGCAGGGGGGAACACGCTTGTTCCCATAGGTAGCCAGTCAGGCATGAGCAGGTCAGGAGAGGGCTCCCCAGCAACCCTACCAGGAATGTCAGGTGACTATCAGGTGATGGTCCAGCAGTTGTTACACTGTCTCTCCAAAATAATAATTGGTCGCAGCTAGGGCCGGAGAAAGGCAGTCTCCCAATAGATAGAAAAACCCTGAAACTAGTGAAAAACCCTGAAACTAGTGATCAGCAGCTTCCCCATAAGATCTCGGGAGTTGGATGAGTGGGCTCACACATGTGAACTAAGAGGCAAAACAACAGAGTTTAAGTGGTATATGACCTGCTAGTGACATTTGACTGGTAAGGGAAGGCTGCTTCAAGTGAGCATGCACACAACTCCAGTAAACTCACTGCGCATGCTCCCCTCCCAAGCACTAGCAGGCCGCTGCATGTGTGGACAGCCCACCCCAAGGGAAGAATCAGGGGAGAAGGGACACAAGACCCTGGAAACATGCCAACATATAAAATCCCAAGTCAAAAGTTCAAACCGTGCACTTGATCACTCAAGTCACCTGCTCGGCCCTCTTTCAAGTGTACTTTACCTCTTTTCATTCCTGCTCTAAAGCTTTTTAATAAACCTGTACTTCTATTCTAAAGCTTGCCTTGGTCTCTCTTTCTGCCTTGTGTCCCTTAAGTTGAATTTTGAGGTTGCTGCAGACCCATATGGATTTACCACCAGTAACATGATAACTTAAATTTGAAAAGAAACCCTCTGGATGCTGCGTGAGGAATGCCATGTAAGATTTGATGATGAAGCAGTACTCCAGGTGAGAAATGGTAGAGAGTTGTAAGAAGGAAGACTCAGTTTAGAGAAGACTATTTTAAGTCTTATAAGTAATATAGAAAGTTCGTAAAACAGCCAAAAACTATCTACCTTTCTATAAATGTGAGTGAGGTGGTGATAATAATCCAGCTTTCCTGGGTTGTGGGGTGTATTAGTTTGTTCTCACACTGCTAATAAAGACATACCCGAGACTGGGTAATTTATAAAGGAAAGAGTTTTAATTGACTCACAGTTCCACATGGCTCGGAGGCCTCACAATCATGGTGGAACGCAAGTGAGGGACAAAGTCACGTCTTACATGGCAGCAGGCAAGAGAGAGCATGTTCAGGGGAACTGCCCTTTATAAAACCATCAGATCTTGTGAGACTTATTCACTATCATGAGAACAGCATGGGAAAGACCCACACCCATGATTCAATTACTTCCCACGGAGCCCCTCTCATGACATGCGGGAATTATGGGAGCTACAATTCAAGATGAGATTTGCGTGGGAACACAGCCTAACCATATCATGTGGTTAGTAACTGCACTAATAACTCAGTATTAACTACTAGTAGCTAGTTACTAGTAATTCTGTCCATGTAGATTTCACAGGTATTTTTCATTAATCACCAGAGGGGCATGGGTGAATCAGCCCAAGTCCTCTCCTTCACTGAAAGACAAATCTCAAAGCAATTCCCTACTATGAAGTAACAAACCTTTCCATTTAATGAGAAAGAAAATGAAAGTTTGAGAATGGTTAAATTGTAAGAATAGCAAGTTATTCTTTAGTGCAATGCATAAATAACTCATTAAAACACTTTCATGTGAGTTAATTCATTTAATCTACATAATAGTCTAAGAAAATAAATCATAGGGCAAGTATTACTATTTGTCCCCCAACCCTAACTTTATAGATAACAAAACCAAGACCCTGAGACTAAGTACATTTCCAATTTTCCACAGCTAGTGAGCAATTGAAGTGAGATATAAACATTGTCTCTTGATTCTTGATACTAAGACTATTTTCTCTAAGGGATGTGTAGACTGCCCTTTGTAGGATGCGATTTTAAAGGAATTTTCAGAGTGCAGGCTATACTGTGTGTCCTGCCTTTAGCTGGCCTTTTTATCTTCTCCTTTCTTTCTATCCTGTGCTATTCCCATTCCCTATGTCCAAATCCAATTCTTCTCAGGCCATTATCACTACCTTTGTTAGAGGGAAAATTTGGAGGATATAAATACACAGTCATTATACAATGAGTTCTGATGACCTTTTAGTATTTGTTGTGTATGAACTGTAAGCAGCAGTTAAAGATGAAAAGGAATTGGCATTGAGCCTTCTTAATTATTGTTCCTGTTTCAGACCTTTAATAGAGCTCTGGCTGTTGCTGACACATCTAAATGAGGTTTACAGAACCTGGAGCTGTGAATTCAGTGCTCATTAACAGAGGGATGACAGGACTGCGGCATTTTCTTTTTTGCCCTTTTAGAAAAAGAAATCATCATGGATCTCAGATTTAGATGCCTTATTTTACATGTGGATTACCTTCTGATTTGGAATTATTGTTAAGTGTGCTCATCTCGAGGAAAGCCTAAAATGGGTTCATGAAAGCAAGACAAAAGAATGAAGGCTGTGCTTTGTTGGGCTTTCTGAATTCTGTAAGGCCTAACCGATATGACTAGTATCAGAACTCAACACACCATTGTAAATTATGCTATCCAAAGAGGGTTGAAAGGCAGAGGTTCACAACCTGGGTGAATTCCATCTCCATGGATACCACGGTCATCATCTTGACTGGTTGCAGGTCTTTAACTGGTCTTCTGACCTCTAGAGTCTTCTCATCTTGAACTCACGTATACATCACTGCCAGATTTGACTTATGAAAAGGGCAGCTTGGGTTATACAGTATCCTCCAAATTCTTTTTTTTTTTTTTTGAGATGCAGTCTTGCTCTGTTGCCCAGGCTGGAGTGCAGTGGTGTGATCTCAGCTCACTACAACCTCCACCTCCCCCAGGTTCAAGCGATTCTCCTGCCTCAGCCTCCCATGTAGCTGGGATTACAGGCATGCGCCACCACCATGTATAGCTATTTTTTTTTTAAATTTTTAATAGGGACAGGGTTTTGCCATGTTGGCCAGGCTGGTCTTGAACTCCTGACCTCAAGTAATCCACCTGCCTCGGCCTCCCAAAGTGCTGGGGTTACAGGCATGAGCCACCATGCCCAGCCAATAACCCCCAAATTCTGTTGTGAGTGGCCTATTTAATAATGAATTATATATAAACTCTACTTGTTATTTATTGGCTTTAAAATTATGATGTTAGAGTAACAAAGTCAACTAGTTAATATCAAAAGGCAAATAGAAAGTTAGTAGATTTGCTTAGCGTGATGTAGTTTGCATATTTATTGGGCGTGAAGTTCTCACTTAATCAACTCTTACAAGAACTACCATGGTGCCTGTGTTTCTGCTAAAATTGGGATTATGGTTTCCTGGCCACCCTCTCCCCTCTCCCTGCTAAAATGTGTGAAAATCGACTTCTTGTCTTGTGTGTAGAATAGAACATGGGAAAGAACAAAAACGCTTATGGCAAGAAACACATAGATAAGAAGCTGAATTCCAGGGCAAAGAAAATGGAAAATGATATTATAACTCAGCTAAATATGGTGGCAGGTTCTTAGCCAGCATAGTAAACAAACTCTTTAAAGTGTATTCACAAAAAACATATACCAAAAATCTGAACTTCGGACAGTGACTAAGAGAGTAGGAATTCTTTGTAGTAAGGAGCTTAATATAAAGAAACAATTATCCATGCACAAAACCATGTGAAATAAAAAAGCATGTAGCAGGCCAGAGAAGGATCAACAGGACTTAAGTTCTAAAAGAAGAACAACTCACAACAGAGTAAACAGAAGGGACAATTTCCTGACCATGCCCACTTTCTATCATTAACCTGTTCTTCAGTGAGAGGAATTATAAACAGATGTTGGAACTGCACATTGTAGTCATTTTTGTATATAACTGATGTTTACATTTACCCTATAGTTCTTATTTTGGCCATTCTCAACTCTTTTCTCATCTACTTGAAATTCAGAGGATGAATACAAATATGGTTATGACTAGACAATTTGCTTGAAGTGTATGAACACAAAGTAGACAAATTAAGGACATTTCATGCTTGTGACCTTGTCAGTTTATTTATATGTGAACTGAGCTGGATGTTACAAAAGCATTCTCAGTTTAATATCCTGTTTCTTTACTGGATGATAGATATTATTAGGGGATCCTCATATCTCAATAGTTTGAAAGGGTCTCCTGACACACAGCAATGGTCTTACTTTCATACTTCATTCTAACATGGTGACCAAGAGAATTAGCAAATGTGGAAAATGCTATAAGGAAATAGTTAAAAATAAATCAGTAGTGAATGTGAATATCCTTGTCCTGACTTTCAAAACCTCAAAAACTCAAGGTCATTTGAAAATTTGTTCATTGAATAAATAGTTATTAGCATCGCATATGCCACTCACTGTGCTTGATCCTAAAGAAATTTAGATAAAATGAAATAGAGTTACTGCCTCTGAAAAGGTCAGGTACTAGTTGGAAAGCAGGTATGCAAATAAATAAAATAATACAAGGGATAGATAAAACGCTGTTCATTATATTCTGATAATTCTTCTAGGGCAGATTGGGGAGGGATAGGTAAATTCAGGAATAGATAAATGACTTGAGTCTTAAAGAGTGGACTCAGGAAAGGCATTGGAGAATGAAAGAAAGCAACATGGTAAAGTGTGGATGCTTTACACACACACACACACACACACACACACACACACACACACACTCTTAAAACATAGTTTTAGCTAGTTGGTTGCAATGGTCTACAAGTTTGTCTACCCCAAAATAATATTTTAAATCCTAATCTTCAAGGTGATAGTATTAAGAGGCGTGGCTTTAGAGAGATGATTAGGTCATAAGGGTAGATCCTTCATGAATGAGATTAGTTCCTTTACAAAAGAGATCCTAGAAGCCAGGCGAGGTGGCTCACGCCTGTAATCCCAGCACTTTGGGAGGCCGAGGTGGGCAGATCACTAGGTCAGGAGATCAAGACCATCCTGGCTAACACGGTGAAACTCTATCTCTATTAAAAATACAAAAAATTAGCCGGGCATGGTGGTGGGAGCCTGTAGTCCCAGCTACTCAGGAGGCTGATGCAGGAGAATGGAGTGAACCCGGGAGGTGGAGCTTGCAGTGAGCCGAGATTGCACCACTGCACTTCAGCCTGGGAGACAGAGTGAGACTCTATCTCAAAAAAAAAAAAAAAAAAAAAAAAGAGATCCTAGACTAGAGAGCGAGCTAGCCTGCCCCTTTCTCCATGCGAGTACACAGCTAGAAGTCACCTTCTATAAGGAATGGACTCTCACCAGATGCCAACTCTGCTGGAGCCTTGATCTTGGACTTTCCAGTCTCCAAAACTGTGAGAAATAAATTTTCATTGTTTATGAGCTACCCAGTCTAGGGTATTTTGTTACAGCAGCCCAAAGACATTGGTCTGGTCCTTAGACCATTTAGAGGTCAGGATCACCTCTGACACATGTTGAAAAGGCAAAGTTTCAGATAATCACATCAGACTTCCTAGATTGGAGTCCCTAAGAGCCAACTTTAAAATATGCCATTGTAACCAGACTCCCAGTGATTTCAATGCCCACTATAGATGAAGAATGACAATTCTAGAAGCTAAAAATGGTTCCATGTAACAGGTGCCTCTATGGAATTTCACAGGTGATAGGACCATTTTATCTTAGGTATATCATACTGGCAGACAGACCATTTTGAACTCATAGACATCCAAGGCTAAAAATGCCAGGACATAAAGACCAAGTCATGGAGTTTTCTAGGAATATGGGACACGTAGTACTCATGACATGGGACTCATTTTCGATATGTCTCCAGGTTTTCTCTAAGTGGATTGGAGGGTGTTGAAGGATAGTGCATAACTCTTGATAGAAGAAAGCTCCACTGGAAAGAGGAAAATCATGTGGAATAAAAAAATCGTTATTTTTCTTTTAATTTTTATTTTAGTTCATGTGGGTACATGTGCAGGTTTTTTATATGGGTTAACTTGTGCCACGGAGGGTTGGTGTACAGATTATTTCATCACCCAAGTACTAATTATAGTACCTGATAGGTATTTTTTCTGATCATCTCCTTTCTTCCACTGTCTACCCTCAATTAGGCACCAGTATCTGTTTCCCTCTTCGTGTCCATGTGTTCTCATTATTTAGCATCCACTTATAAGTGAGAACATGTGGTATTTGGTTTTTCAGTTTTTGTGTTAGTTTGCTAAGGTTAATGGTCTCCAGCTCTACCCATGTTGCTGCTGCAAAGGACATGATCTTGTTAATTTTTATGGCTGCATTATATTTCATGGTGTGTATGTACCACATTTTCTTTCTCTTGTCTACAATTCATGGGCATTTAGATTGATTCTATGTCTTTGCTATTGTGAATAGTCCTCTAATGAACATATGTGTGCATGTGTTTTTATGGTAGAATGATTTATATTCCTTTGGGTATATACCCAATAATGAGATTGCTAGGTCAAATAATAATTCTGTTTTTAGTTCCTTGAGGAATTACCACACTGCTTTCCAAAATGGCTGACTTAATTTACACTCCCACCAGCATTGTATAAGCATACCCTTTTCTCTCTACCATCTGTTGTTTTTTTATGTTTTATTAATAGCCATTCTGCCTGGTGTGAAATGGTATCTCACTGTGGTTTTGGAAAATCATTCTTTTTGACAGGCAGACTTGTGCCTACATGAGTTTTACATACTTCATTGTTTTTAAATGTTTCTTTAGGCAAATTTAGGACATGCAGATTTAAAAACTATACTGTTGCCATTCTAACTGGTGTGAGATGATATCTCATTGTGGTTTTGATTTGCATTTCTCTGATTGCCAGTGATGGTGAGCATTTTTTCATGTGTTTTTTGGCTGCATAAATGTCTTCTTTTGAGAAGTGTCTGTTCATGTCCTTCGCCCAATTTTTGATGGGGTTGTTTTTTTCTTGTAAATTTGTTTGAGTTCATTGTAGATTCTGGATATTAGCCCTTTGTCAGATGAGTAGCTTGCGAAAATTTTCTCCCATTTTGTGGGTTGGCTGTTCACTCTGATGGTGGTTTCTTTTGCTGTGCAGAAGTTCTTTAGTTTAATTAGATCCCATTTGTCAATTTTGGCTTTTGTTGCCATTGCTTTTGGTGTTTTAGACATGAAGTCCTTGCCCATGCCTATGTCCTGAATGGTAATGCCCATGTTTTCTTCTAGGGTTTTTATGGTTTTAGGTCTAACGTTTAAGTCTTTAATCCATCTTGAATTAATTTTTGTATAAGGTGTAAGGAAGGGATCCAGTTTCAGCTTTCTACATACAGCTAGCCAGTTTTCCCAGCACCATTTATTAAATAGGGAATCCTTTCCCCATTGCTTGTTTTTCTCAGGTTTGTCAAAGATCAGATAGTTGTAGATATGCGGCATTATTTCTGAGGGCTCTGTTCTGTTCCCTTGATCTATATCTCTGTTTTGGTACCAGTACCATGCTGTTTTGGTTACTGTAGCCTTGTAGTATAGTTTCAAGTCAGGTAGCGTGATGCCTCCAGCTTTGTTCTTTTGGCTTAGGATTGACTTTGTGGTGCGGGCTCTTTTTTGGTTCCATATGAACTTTAAAGTAGTTTTTTCCAATTCTGTGAAGAAAGTCATTGGTAGCTTGATGGGGATGGCATTGAATCTATAAATTACCATGGGCAGTATGGCCATTTTCACGATATTGAGTCTTCCTACCCATAAGCATGGAATGTTCTTCCATTTGTTTGTATCCTCTTATATTTCATTGAGCAGTGGTTTGTAGTTCTCCTTGAAGAGGTCATTAAAAAGTCAGGAAACAACAGGTGCTGGAGAGGATGTGGAGAAATAGGAACACTTTTCCACTGTTGGTGGGACTGTAAACTAGTTCAACCACTGTGGAAGTCAGTGTGGTGATTCCTCAGGGATCTAGAACTAGAAATACCATTTGACCCAGCCATCCCATTACTGGGTATATACCCAAAGGACTATAAATCATGCTGCTATAAAGACACATGCACACGTAAGTTTATTGTGGCACTATTCACAATAGCAAAGACTTGGAACCAACCCAAATGTCCAACAATGATAGACTGGATTAAAAAAATGTGGCACATATACATCATGGAATACTATGCAGCCATAAAAAATGATGAGTTCATGTCCTTTGTAGGGACATGGATGAAATTGGAAATCATCATTCTCAGTAAACTATCGCAAGAACAAAAAACCAAACACCGCATATTCTCACTTATAGGTGGGAACTGAACATTGAGAACACATGGACACAGGAAGGGGAACATCACACTCTGGGGACCGTTGTGGGGTGGGGGGAAGGGGGAGGGATAGCATTGGGGGATATACCTAATGCTAGATGACGAGTTAGTGGGTGCAGCGCACCAGCATGGCACATGTATACATATGTAACTAACCTGCACATTGTGCACATGTACCCTAAAACTTAAAGTATAATAATAAAAAAAAGAGTAAAAATTAAAAAAAAAAAAGAAAACTATACTGTTAAGGTCTTAAGTTATTATTGTATTTCATGCTTGAGGATAAAAATCTCAACCAAAACCCATCATCCTCAGCAAAGTATCACAAGGACAGAAAACCAACCACCACATGTTCCCACTCATAGGTGGGAACTGAACAATGAGAACACTTGGACACTGAGCGAGGAACATCACATACCGGGGCCTGTCAGTGGGTAGGGGGCTAGGGGAGGGACAGCATTAGGAGAAATACCTAATGTAAATGACGAGTTGATGAGTGCAGCAAACCAACATGGCACACGTATACCTATGTAACAAACCTGCACGTTGCGCACATGTACCCTACAACTTAAAGTATATATATAAATAAAAAAGAAATCACAACCAAAAAATGAGGACTCTGCCTACTCCCTTTTTTGGGATTGAAGCCCTTTACAGGAGGTCACATATACTGTGGACTGCTTAATTTTAAGACATTTTAATTTTCATTTATATTGGCATTTTGTAAGACTCTATGTTTACATTTAAACTGATTATGGTTTAAAGTGATTACTTATCCACGGTGATTTCTCTGTGGGAATCCTGAACAGATATGACGATTGTTCTGCCTTAATATAAGCCTGAAAATTTATCCCTAGGCAGCTCCCTCTATTAGGAGATATTTGCCTCATGTCTTAAACCATCTATTTTTAAAATGAAATTAATTCATTTATTTAGGAGAATTCTTAGTGGTGGTTGATAAAGTATTGTAGTGACAATGATGAGACTGCTGACAGCTATGAATCATTGAATACTTACCACATTCCTAAAATTGTTCAAAGATATTTACCTGGATATATTTATTTAATCCATTACAACAACCTTATTAATAGCCCCATTTTATAGGTGACAGGGCAAAATCATAAAAAAGTAAAATATTTTGCTCCAGGATCCTGTGAATAAGGGGGTAAGGTTTAGGATCCTGAGGATCCTAACTCAGGTAGTGGATCCCCCAAGCCTAGGCTTTGAACCTTAATGCCATTCTGCTTGGTTTTGAAGCTGCCAGTTCTGTTTCAGATTTTTTTACCCATTATTTATTATCTGAATTTAGCGATTTCTTCAACATTCATTGTCTTCATTTTGAGAGATATAAAACAAAAAATGCCAATCATATTTCTTTAGCTCTATCTTAGGCTAACACCAAACGTGACCTTGTACTTTCGCCTTTCACACCCAAGGGCATGCTGTCAATTATCAGGTTACCCACCCCACGGCCTCATGCCTGGTGACATGCCTTTGTTTGGCTCAAAGAGAAATTATTCTCTTGGTGATTTGGCCATTGAAGCTTCTGGTCCAAGTGAGTTTTTATCCTTAACAATAAGATAGGACAACAGGCTTTGGATGCATAGTTGCAAATAGATAATACCAGTCTCTCCCACTATGCTCTGTGGAAGGTTACAAGAATTCCAGCCCCACCAAAGGCCATACAATTTCATAGCCCAAAAAACTAAAGAAAAATAAAATATCTTGGTGGTTCTGTGAAACGGCTCCTTTTCATTTTTGTTCTTTGAATGAAAAACTCTATTTACAGAATATTATTCTTAGTAACGCCATTGTAACTACCTTGTTCTGTCTTTTTACCATTTCACAGAACATGAATGTTCTTACAGGTATAATGGATATCTTAACATCAGCTCACATTTTACAGTGATACTCTTTGGCATATTTCAAGGCAATAATAACACATGCCTGCTCAACACACATTTATATCATCAACTGCAATAATTTAGCTAATACAAAAAGCTACATGTTAATGTATAGCTTTTCCTTTCTTCTTATGCTCTTCCATGACTTTGTGCTTCTGTGTTATAATAATAATGACTAGGAAGAAAATGATCTATCACCATTTAGTACACCATAAATTTTCTACAAAATTGATGCTGTGTCAGTCATAGATGACCTGCCTCTTGGTGAGAATTTGCTAGCAAAGCAAGCCCTTGTTGAGATTTTCTGAAATTTAGTTTGTGATGAAACCTGCTGTCGGCTTGAGGGCTTTTTATCAGTGAGTATCTTGCCAACTTAAATGTTCTTTCTCTTTCTTGGACAACTTGTTCCTCATTTTAAAAACAAAGCAAATACCCTTCCCTCCCAAATACAGCACATATTATCATTTAATAGATGACAGAAAATATTTAAACTTAATTTCAGGAAAGAAAACATTATTTTCCATCATAAAATAAAATAGAGCGTTAACATCAATATGAAAAATTACAAGCTAAAACAATGAAAGCCCAACTGTTTGGAAGTTAAAAAACACAACAAAGCACACACTTCTTTCCCATATAAATATTTCGTCAAAGATAGAAACAAAATTGCAGTTTTGCACCATAACAATAATACATATTAGAACTGCCAGAATGACTGCGTGAGGAACTCAGTGCAGCTATGTAACTCGAAAATACTTAACAACAACAAAAAAAACAAGAATAAAAATATTTAAAATCTTGAGAAAATGTCATAAGGACATAAAGCAAATGGAAACCTGTTAATTCAATAAAATGAATTAAATCTCTGTAACAAAAGCAAAAGTCTATAAAACAAGAACCTACTGCTATGATGTCTGGAGTTGGTTCCTTCTGATGGGTTCATGGTTTGGCTGACTTCAAGAAGGAAGCCGTGGACCTTCGCTGTGACTGTTACAGCTGTTAAAGATGGCACAGACCCCAAGAGTGAGCCTCAGCAAGATTGATCGTAAAGAGCAAAAGAACAAAGCTTCCATAAAGTGGAAGAAGACCCAAGGGGGTTGCCACTGCTGGCTGAGGTGGCCAGCTTTTATTCCCTCATTTGTCCCCTCCCATGTTCCATTTCTGTCCTATCAGAATGCCCTTTTTTCAATCCTCCCTGCGATTGGCTACTTTTAGACTCCTGCTGATTGGTGCATTTTACAGAGCGTCGATTGGTGCGTTTTACAGAGTATTGATTGGTGCATTTTACAGAGTGCTGATTGGTGCATTTTGCAGAGCGCTGATTGGTGCATTTTACCATCCTTTTGCTAGTACCAGAGTGCTGATTGGTGCATTTTACAATCCTTTGGTAAGACAGAAAAGTTCTGCAAGTCCCCACAGGACCCAGAAGTCCAGCTGGCTTCATCTCTCATTGCTATTCTCTCTCCCCTTTCACCCTCCCCATGTTATGGAAGCTCCTCTCTGGAATGTGTGGCCGAGAAAATGAGAACTCTCTCTTCCTATAACTCCTAGTTAAGGGCCACAGTTTCATTCTGAAAGGCATAGGCCACTGGCACCACTTATACCCCAGCTCACCCCCAGTTTCATGCTGTGGAAGCTGTATTCCAAGCAGGCATAGCAAAGAGGACTGGGGGTCCCTTCTGCCACCCGGGGCTCACTGATAGGGTGGCAGCTCTACCCTAAGCATGGTAAGTTGAGAATATCGGGCTCTAGTCACCCATAAATTCTTACTGCTCATAAGTTGGGGTCTCCATTCTGGAAAAGGTAAGCCTAGAAGATGAGTGGCTACTTTGCTTCCCCTACTTTGCTGGCAGAGTAAAAGGTCACTGTGAGAATCTGGCTATTGTCTCTACCCCCAGTGGTGATACAGTGGTGAAGCGGTTATGCCTCAGGGGAGAGGCAGCCGATAAGAATTAAGACAGAAAACCAAACACCGCATGTTCTCACTCATAGGTGGGAAATGAACGATAAGAACACTTGGACACAGGGCGGGGAACATCACACACCAGGGCCTTTCGTGAGGTGGGTGGTTGGGGGAGGGATAGCATTAGGAGAAATACCTAATGTAAATGACGAGTTCATGGGTGCAGCAAACCAACACGGCACATGTATACATATGCAACAAACCTGCATGTTGTGCACATGTACCCTAGAACTTAAAGTATAAGTAAAAAACAACAACAAAAAAAACAATTAAGAACTCCACAGTTCTTCCCAAGGTGACTGACTTTACTTGGAACAGATCATAGAGAAGTTCATGCCTAAGGGCACTTTTAAAAGTTTTATTTCAAGATTTGGGGGGGCAACAGGTGGTTTTTGGTTACATGGATAAATTATTTAGTGGTGATTTCTGAGATTTTGGTGTGCCCATCACCTGAGCAGCGTACACTGTACCCAGTGTGTAGTCTTTTGTTCCTCACCCCTTCCCATCCTTCCCCACAATCCCCAAAGTCCATTATATCATTCTTATGCCTTTGCGTCATCATAGCTTAGCTTCCACTTACAAGTGAGAATATACAATATTTGGTTTTCCACTCCTGAGTTACTTCACTTAGAATAATAGTCTCTAACTCCATCCAAGTTGCTGCAAATGCCATTATTTCATTCCTTTTTATGGCTGAGTAGTATTTCATGGTGTATATATACCACATTTTCTTTATCCACTCGTTGGTTAATGGGTATTTAGGTTGGTTCCAATTTTTTGCAATTGTGAATTGTGCTGCTGTAAACATGGGAGTGCAAGTGTCTTTTTCATATAATGACAACTTTTTTCCTCTGGGTAGATACCCAGTAGTGGGATTGCTGGATCGAATGGTAGTGCTACTTTTAGTTCTTTAAGGAATCTCCATACTGATTTCGTAGTGATTGTACAAGTTTACATTCCCACCAGCAGTGTAAAAGTGTTCCCTTTTTACCACATCCACGCCAACATCTATTATTTTTTGATTTTTTAGTCGTGTCCATTCTTGCAGGAGTAAAGTGATATCTCACTGTGGTTTTGATTTGCCTTTCCCTCATCATTAGTGATGTTGAGCTTTTTTTTTTCAAATGTTTCTTGGCCATTTCCTTATCCCCCTTTTGATGGTTTTTTTTTTTTTTCTTGCTGATTTGTTTGAGTTCCTTGTATATTCTGGATATTAGCCCTTTGTTGGATGCAAGTTTGCAAATATCTTCTCCCACTCTGTGTGTTGTCTGTTTACTCTGCTGATTATTTTGCGGTACAGAAGCATTTTAGTTTAATTAGGTCCTATTTATTTATTTTTGTATTTGTTGCGTTTGCTTTTGGGTTCTTGGTCATGAAGTCTTTGCCTAAGCCAATGTCTAAAAGTTTTTCTGATGTTATCCTCTAGAATTTTTTATGGTTTCAGGTGTTAGACTTAAGTCTTTTATACATCTTGAGTTGATTTTTGTATAAGATGAGAGTTGAGGATCCAGTTTCATTCCCATACATGTAGCTTGCCAACTATCCCAGCACTATTTGTTGAATAGGGTCACCTTTCCCCACTTTAAAATATAAAAAGAAGAAAAAATAGTGAGCACGGACATTGGAGGCTACATACTGCATGGGAAACAGGCCTTATAAAGTTTATTTTCACCAAGTCACTAAGTAGATAAACACAATCATCCAAACAACAACAGCAACAATAACAAGTCTAAGTAAAGGAGGATTGGAAAGTATCCTCAGTTGCTACATTTTACTATCAAAGATGCTGAGTTTTCAATAAAAATCATTACACGTGGAAAAAAAACACATTATGACCCATGCACTGAAAAACAAATAGGTAATAGATATTGCCTTTGAAGGCACTCAGATGTTGGACTTAGAGATAGTTTTCAAAGCAGCTAATATAAATATGTTCAAGGAAATAAAAACCATGCTTAAAGAAAAAATCAGGTATGAGAAAATGATTTATAAAATAGCACATATTAATAGATATTTTACGAAAGAAACAAATGGATATTCTGGAATTGAAAGTATAAGAACTAAAATAAAAATTTACTAAAAAGTCTCAGTATGGATTGAGCTGATAGAATCAGCAAATTTTAGGAAAGATAAAGATTATACATCTGAAAATCAAAAATTAATGAACAAAAATAAAAACTCAGAAAAATATAAGACATTTTAAACCCACCAACCTACCTATAATGAGAATACCAGAAGGAAATGAGAGAAATGAATAGAAAAATTATTCAAGCAATGACTGCTGAAAAATTTCTAAACAGACTTACAAACATTTTTGTAAATATTAGAGAAGCTCAGCAAGCTATTATATTCGACAATAGCAATACAATAGAACAACGTGGGAATAAAGCTATATTAGAGTAAGGAAATGAACCCAGATGATAACAGGACCAAACAAGAACATGAAACAAACCAAAAAATGCTAAATAAGAAAACTAATTTATAAATATTTGTGATTGTGCTCTCCTTTATTATCATAGCTTCTTTAAAAGACATAAGGTAATGTAAAGTAATAATTATAACAATGTGTTATTGGGTTTGTAACATATGTAGACATGATATGCGTAACAATAATGGCACAAAAAAGGAAGAAGGAAGGGAATGGAGCTATCTAGGTATAAGGTTTATATGCCTTACTAGAACATTTAAAGAATTAACACTAACTCTTTCAAAAATATAAAAGACAAAGGCACACTTCCCAACTTATTCTATGTATCTAGCATTACTCTGATATCAAAACCAAATGAAAACAGACCTTATGAATATACTCATATACTTAATGGATACAGATTAAAAAGTCTTCAACAAAGTATGAAAACCTGAGTATTTTATAATACTTATTAAAAGTATCATAGGCCAGGTGCAGTGGCTCAAGCCTGTAATCCCAGCATTTTGCGATACCGAGGCAGGTGGATCACAAGGTCGGGAGTTCAAGACCAGCCTGGCCAACATAGTGAAACGCTCTCTCTACTAAAAATACAAAAAATTAGCCAGGCGTGGTGGTGGGCACCTGTAATCCCAGCTACTCAGGAGGCTGAGGCAGGAGAATCACTTGAACCTGGGAGGTGGAGGTTCCACTGAGTCAAGATCACGCTATTGCACTCCAGCTGGTGCGATAGTGCGAGACTCCATCTCAAAGAAAAAAAAAAGTATTATAAATTATGACCAAGTGCATTTTATTTGAAAAGTGCAAGTTTGATGTAATATCTAAAAATCAATTCATGTAATACACAATATTAATAGAATATGGGACTATCAATCCCTTATCAGATACCTTGTTTGCAAAAGTTTTCTCCCATTCCATGGGTTGCCTTTTTTCTCTATTGATTATTTCCTTTGCTGTGGAGAAGATTTTTATTTTGATGCTATCCCATTTGTCTATTTCTGCTTTTGTTGGTTAAGCTTTTGGTGTCATATCCAAAAATCATTACCCAAACCAATGTTAAGAAGATTTTTCTCTATTTTCTTTCTGGTAGTTTCATGGTTTCAGAAATTACATTTAAGCATTTAATCCCTTTCAGTTGATTTTTATATATGGTGTGAGATAAGGGTCCAATTTCATTTTTCTGCATGTGGATATCCAGTTCCAAAGTAAATAACCTGACTAAAACATGTGCAAAGAACTGAACAGATATTTCTCAAAAGAAGGCCTACAAATGGCCAGCAGGTATACAAACAAGTGCTCAAGATCACCAAACATCAAGGAAATGCAAATCAAAGCCACAATGAGATATCACCTCACACTTGTTAGGATGGCTATTATCAAAAAGACAAGCGATAGCAAGTGTTGGTGAGGATGTGGAGAAAAGGGATCTCTTGTATATTGTTGGTGGGAATATAAATTAGTAAGTCGTTATGGAAAACAATATGGAGGTATCTTGAAATATTAAAAATAGGACTATCTCATGATCTAGCATTCCCACTTCTGGATATATATGTATAATACATATATTATATATAATATATAATTTATATATAGAAAATAATATATATAATATATAATTTATATATAGAAAATAATATATATATTATATATACAGAAAGTAAAATCAGGAACTCAAACAGATATCTGTAAGGTCATGTTTATTGCAGCATTATTAACAATAGTCAAGATATGAAAACAACTAAATGTCCATCTGTGGGTGAGTGGATAAAGAAAATAGTGTTCATGCATTTACATAGAACAGAGTATTATTCAGCCTTTAAAAAGGAGTCCCTGCCATTGATTACTATATGGATGAACTTGAGGATACTATACTATGTGACATAAGCCAGATACAGAAATACAAATACTGCATATGCAGATCTCAAATAGCCTAATAGGAAGACAGTAGAGTGGTGTTAACCAGAGGCTGGGAGTAGGGGAAAATGGGGAGGTGTTGGTCAAAAAAATAAAGTTGAAGTTATAAAAGATGAATAAATTCTCAAGATCAAATGTACACCAATGTGACTATAGTTAACAATACTGTATTGTGTTCCTGAAATTTGCTAAGAAAGTAGATCTTAAGTGTTCTCACCACAAAAAAAGATAAATGTAACTGTGTGAAATGATGGATATGTTAATTAGATTGATTTTGGTGAATTTTCTACAATGTATATGTGTATCAAAACATCAAGTTGTTCACTTTAAAATATAGTTTTTATTTCTCTATAAAACCTCAATAACCTGAAAATTAAAAAAATAGAATAGAGGAGTTAAACCACATGATTATCTCAATAGATGCAGAGAAAGTATGGATAAAATCCACACCCTTTCATGATATTATATTCAAAAAGCTATGCAAAAGGGAGCTTCATCAATCATATAAAGGGTATCTATGAAAAGTCCACAACTATCATCATTTCTAATGCTCAATATTTTTCCATTAAGATTGAGAACAAGATAAAGATATTCACTCTCACCAGTTCTATTCAATAGTGGATCTAATCTGAGCAACCAGACAAGAAAAAAATAGAAAATGCTGTTTCTCAGATAACATGATATTGTATATAAATACACAATAAAAATATTAATATGGAAATATTCCCCAAATTGATCTATAGATTTGACACAATTCTCAAAATCCCAGCTTTTTTCTCTTGCAGGAATTTTAGGATTCATATGAATCCTAAAATTCGTATGAAATTCAATGCACTCAGAATAATCAAAACAGTCTTGGAAAAGAAGTTGGAAGATTCACACTTCTCAATCTGAAAACTTATTACAAAGCTACATTAATCAAGATACTGTGGTTCTGGCATAAGGATAGACGTATAGATCAAATAAATAGGTTGAAGTCCTGAAAATAAACTCTTACTTCTAAGGTCAGTTGATTTCAATAAAGATATGAAGAAAATTCAATGGAGGAAGAATAGTCATTTTTACAAATGATGCTGGAATGACTAGATAGCCACATGTAAAGAACAAAATTGGACTTCTACTCACATGATACCAAACCAAGCCCCATCATAATGAATCAAGGACCTAAATACAAGAACTAAAACTACAAAAATCTCAGAAGAAAGCATGGAAGTAAATATTTGTGACTTTAAATTAGACAATGGTCTCTTAGATAAAATACTATATAGAAGACATATAGATGAATTAGACTTCATAACATTAAATTTTTTGTGCTTCAAAAAACACCTATCAAGAAACTCTAAAGATAACTCACAAAATCAGAGGGCATATTTTCAAATTATATATCTCACAAGTGACTTGTGTTCCAGCTATATAAATTATTCTTGCAATCCAACAACAAAAAGACACATAATAAAATGAGTAAATTATTTAATAGGCATTTCTTCAAACAAGATATGCAAATGGCCATTAAGCACATGAAACGATGCTCAACACCATTAGTCATTAGGAAAATGCAACTCAAAATCCAAATAAGAATCTACTTCACATGCAGTAAAATTGTTGTAATGAAAAAGACAGTAACGATTGTTGGCAAGAATGTGGAGAAACTGGAACCCTCATGCCCTGTTGGTGGGAATTTACAATTCTGCAGCCCCTTTCGAAAAGTTTGGCACTTCTGCACAATGCTAAACATAGAGTCACCATACGATCTAGCAATTCCACTCTTATATACGTACCCAAGAAAAATGAAAAGATGCCCATACAAAAACTGGTATATGAATGCTCAAAGCAGTGTAATTCATAATAGCCAAAAGATACAAATAAGTCAAGTGCTGATCAACTTATGAATGGATTTTTAAAAAGTGACTTATCCCTAAAATGAAATATCATTCAGTCTTAAAATTAATGAAATATATGCTATGATGTGGATGGACCTTGAAAACACTGTGCTAAGTGAAAGAAAGCAGATTTTTAAAAGGCCACATATTGTATGATTCCATTTATATAAATTGGCAAAAATAAACAAAGGTATTGAGTTAAAAAGTAGCTTAGTGAGTAACTAAAGCAGCAGCATGCGGGCAGTAAAGCTCAGAATGTGGGGAGGGGGAAGAGGAGCAGCTGCTCGATGGTACAGAGTTTCCTTTGGGATGATGAAAACATTCTAATATTTAATTATGGTGATGGTGACACAACCTGTAAATATATTAAAAACTATTCATTGTACACTTAAAATGCATAAATTATATGGTATGTAAATTATATTTTAATAATGCTATTAAAATGTCAACCATAAAACTAGTACATATATTCTGATACCCATCCTGTTATTGAATATATTAATTAGAAACTCATCTAATCACATGTAACAATAGGATGCTCATTACATTAAATTATTTTAATTTTTCTTATTTTTCCCATTTTTGAAAAGTTTTACAATGCATAGGAATTACACTAAAATAACTCTTCAAAAACTTTTATTTAGAATAAATAACAAAGAATACATTTTTAATTTTTTTTGACAACATAGATCTTGTTAGATTTTGTGGTTTCCCTTTTAATTGTAAAACACAGACACTTTAGTTCTGTTAAAA
The DNA here is from genome assembly GCF_029289425.2 of Pan paniscus. Lineage (NCBI taxonomy): Eukaryota > Metazoa > Chordata > Mammalia > Primates > Hominidae > Pan > Pan paniscus. Next base: position 78,565,904 of record NC_073266.2, on the reverse strand, counting down.
AAAATTGCTTTTTCTCTCTGCTTCGGGAATAGAGATAGTGTCTCACTAGTAAGGCTAGGAAATGATCCCTTAGTTTCTATTTCCCATTCCCAGGCTTAGATGAAGGAGAAAATAATCAGATTTTTATGGAATCAAAGCATGCAAGCCTACTCCCTCAAGAAACCCCCAAGCTAGACAGTTTTGAACATATGGGTCTCATACAAGGAATTAAGCTCCAGTTTGAGACAGCAGAATTGATGGGGTCAGTACTTTTAATTTTTGAGTGTTTATAAAAAAGGAAAGTGCCCAACTCCAATGACTGGGGGAAGGGAGATGATTCCAGAGGCAGAAAAGGACAGAAACTCTAGGTTCTAGGGATCTGAATTCCAAGTCACTCCAAGACAATGCTATTTAACGCCTGCTGCCCTGAGGAAACGGCCATGTGATACTGAACTGAAAGATCTAAGAATAAAGGGCAGGTGACTTGGGAATCAGGAAGAGGCACACCTGGAAAACATGAGCTCAGTGGGAGAGTTCTGTTTTCTTTTAAAGATCATCAGAGGCCTGGGCAGACGGACACCTCACATTATGGCCCTACAGTAGCAGATGGACCTGAGGATGCCCACATTTCACCAGCAATATTGGCAGCAATGTGAACTAGGGCAAAAGTAGGTCAATTGGAAATCCAGCCATTTTCTACTTTGTAGTGAATATAACCTGTGTTTTTGGAGTGGGAGGGTAAGGCAGAGGGCAGAGTTGCTCATTAAGGGGATAACAGGATATGCCAGCTAGTTCTGCAGGCAAGGACTTTGAAGTTCTGATGTGGAGAAATAAAACAGTGAAAAAATTGTCCCTGGTGTTTTGGTGCAGTGTGTGTATGGGTTACATAAACAAGCTCCATGCATATTTTGAAAGTTACTCTATATTGTTCATTTTCCTATCGATATTTTGTACTATGAGTTTAACGCAAATTTGGCTGAAAGAGGTCAAATGAAGCACAAAAAATGGTGATGTGATAATATAATTAAATAATTTATATGCACCTCTTTTTTCCTTTCAAAAAGTAATTATGCTAAATACATTGTGGTGTTCTGAATCAGCGTTTGAAACAGAAGAATAGCATTAATGGAAAAACTGATGAAAGCCATACAAAGTCTAGAATTCAATTAGTAATGATGTACTGATGTGGGTTTCTCAGCTTTGAGAAATGTCTTATAGTAAGATGTTAACAATAGGAGAAATTGTGCAAAGGGTTTATGTGGATTCTCTGTACTTTCTTTGCAACTTTTCTGTAAATTTAAAAAGTTTTGGAGTAAAACGTTAATTAGAAAAGTAGTTAGGACTCACATATTCTGTACCACGTTACTTTTCCCTCAAATTTCCAGCTGAAGAGCCAACTCATGTGACATTTAAAAAAATTTATGGATATATAATAGTTGTATGTATTTATGGGGTACATGTGATATTTTGATACAAGCATACAATGTTTAATGATCAGATCAGAGTAACTGGGATATCCATCACCTTAAAAATGTACCATTTTTTTGTGTTGGAAACATTTCAAATCCATTCCTCTAGTTAGTTTGAATTGCACAATACATTATGTAAACTATAGTCACCCTACTGTGCTACCAAATACTAGATGTTATTCCTTCTAACGTTTTAACATTACAGACTCAAAATATTGGCACATGGTTTGTACAAGCTTTCAATCTAGCTGCTGCTTATTCTAAAGAAAACTCAAGAAAGGAAATCCAGCAGTTAACATAGTTAAATTTGATGCACACTATCAGTTACAAATAAGCTGTATATTTGCTACTTTATAATTTGCTTCAGATTAATTTTCAACTAGAAATCTCTTCTTGTATTCTTTTTTGCATGTTTTATGCAATGTTAATTATATAATAATTCTACTTTAATTTTTAGTTTAGTAGCCAAAGTGCAAGCAGAGAATAATATGTATGCAAAGCATGCTGTCATGTGCTCTATGGCACTCTTTCCCAAGCAATAACCCAGTTCTACCAACAGGATGAAATTTCTAACCTTCATTCTTCCAGTTTATCTACTCTGGAGGTGAACAAATGCCTCATAAAACAGCCCAATGGTGCAATTATCACTTTAGTATTAGAGGCACACTGGAAAGTGCTAAAATTCCACATTAGATACAACATTTTATTGTAACTATAAACTCACAGTGGCCTTTAGGTATTTGCTACAGTGTTAGTAATGATTCATACTTGGCATCTGACAAGAAATGGAAAGATGCCTTATTTGATAAAACCAGTATAAGGAGATTAAGAGACGAGTTTAGGGTAAATTGTGTGGAAGATAATGGTTCATCAAATATCCAGTGCCACACTTCAATAAAGTGCTGGCAATTTAACATGTTTCATGGCAAAATATGATGTTTCAAGTTAAATATGACTATCCATGATTTTCAAAGCACATAGTGATGCCCTAAGCAGTCTTAACAGGTGGAGACATAAAGCAGGCTCTCTTCCCATTTCTTTATTTACACAAATAGCTGCCAGCATAATTCTAGGTTATCAGATTGAACAGAGCTTAAAAGAACATCACTAATATTTGATGTATCTTTTGGTTAGTCTAAATTATAAATTTCTTATTTTGAATTAATTCTACTTTTCTCTGGAATTTATACCCACAGTATTTTTCTTTACTTTTGACAATTCAGAGAAACACTGAAGGAAAGGATTATTTTGTAAAGAACAATCAAATCCCTTTTACTCTCACTGCCTTAAACAAACGTAGATTTATGGAGAATCCTCTTCACAGTATTTCTGTATTAAAAAATGTTATCATCACTATAAAACTATAATGCCTTTTAAATTTTTAAAATGTAACATTAGATAAGTAATGTTTTCTGTTTTCATATGGATTTTATAATTATGCTAGGTAAATAATATTACATCAAGTGGGGTCCTATCCCAGAATTCGTTGAACAGTTCATCTGCTGTAGAACCTTTCAATTTCTTTCAACATTTTTTCATTGTAGATAACATTGCAATTGGCATCTTTATGCAGCTATCTTTTTTTGTATAATTACGTTCTTAATATAAATTTCCCAGAAGTGGGATTATTGCCTTAAAGCAGTAGCAGTGTTATAGTTCTTAAGATATATTTCCATATCGTTTTGTAACGTGTTTTGTCATTTTGCTGTCCTGCTTTCATGCACAGACATTTATTGAAACATGCCATATACATTAACTGAACTCACGTTTACATTATGGTTCCCCCAAATACCATTTGGGTAGAGAAGTTAGAGACATTCACTTATATTTTTGCTATAGAAAGAAGTATCCTCTATTTTATTTAATTTTATTTTAAAGATAGAATACATCTGCCTAGGATATGAGCAACCTTTTGTTTTTGCCTTTCCAGATTTTAGAAGCTGTACTATTACCAGATTGCACATTAAGTATCAGTATTTTACAATAGCAAATGTTGCTACCTAGCTTTATATTGGTTGATTTAACTTCTCATTTTTTTTTTGTTTAGGTAAAATATAATCTAGTTCTAATGTTTATAGTACTTTAAGTAAGACGTCAACTTATTTGTGTCTGTTATTAAAAAAGTGACACCTAAGGATTTTCTGCTAATGTAGTTTTTATTTGCATGTAAAGCTGCATAGTGTTATATTGAACAATAAACACTGTTACATAATTAGTTGTGAGGACTCATTTTAATTAAAGTAGATTATAATCATAATATATTATAACATATATAATCATAACATATATATAATAAAACATTCAAGACTACTCTTAGTATCAGTGACAGCAATTATAGAAACTGAATGTTGGGTTAGTCTGATCATTGATGTTATAATGGTTACATCTGATTCTATTATTATTAGATAATAATGCATTGCTACTGATTAATGAACTGTGAACAATGCAAAATCATTTAGAAAAACAAGATCAAATAAACCAAAAGATCTATTTTAGTTATAAGCATATAATAATTCTTATATTCTCAAGGTGTACTTGCTTTCATTCAGTTGACTTTCTTCTATCTCAATATTTCTGTATTAATTGGTATGATCCTAATTACAGAGAAAATGATATGTGGGGAACAGAATAGATTTCTGCTCTCACTCTGCTATATCAAACTGTATAGAGGATATCATCAAACTATTTGTATTTAAATTTGCCAATTTAAAAACTCATAATCATATGATGAGAAATAAGTGTTAATATGAAACTATTAAGTTGTGAAAAAAATTAGAAATTGGTGAAGGCTCACCATTACCTTGAGGGACACAAATAAATTAGTACAGCCTCCTCTGTTGAGTGATTTTGAAGGTGGGTTTAGGTATAATTTGACTACTAGGTTTTCAGAGGGTTGCTCTGTTATCCTCAAATGTTGCTCTGTTATCCTCAGAGGTCAATTATGCAATCATTAATTGTCTTCATTTTGCTAATTTTTCTGTAAGAGGAAAGACATTCACATGTTAGCCCTAACTGTTTCACTTCAGCTTAGGTACATTTGATATAACTTCTGGGATGGGCAGGGGAGAATGAGGCATTTTCCAGTGAAGTGTAGCCATTTCTTTTCAGCAAACTAATCTGATTAGAGCTCTAATAAATCCACCTAAACTGAAATGTCTTTGTGTAAAGCAACTATGTGCAATAAACAACTAAAACTTCATAAATCATTTGAGATTGAACTGTCCATAATAGAAATTGCTTGACAACCACTTTGTCTTGTAGACTGCCCTCTCGTTATATCTACATAAGCCTGCTCCATAGAAGAAAAGTGAGATGATTCCAGGTAAAGGAGGCATGAGTAAATTTGCCTCTGAAATACTTGCTACTCTCAGTGGTGACCTTATTGCATTGTGTTTCTCTCTTTTTATCAATCACTAATTCAGATACCATAAAACAGTTTGGATTTAGAATTCTGAAACCTGCTGTCTGTATATTTCATATATAATATTTGCATAAATTATCCACATATATATTTAGATAATTTCTTTATTTGTTCTGCATGCATTTTTTAAATAATTAGTATATGTGATGCTTTTTCTGGATACCTTAAATATGAGGATAAGAAGACACACTTTCTATTCGTGGGGTGTTCTATCTGGTATTAGAGATAGGAATTTAAAAAATATGTATTTGCAACATTGGATAATTAAAACAATAGTAAAAATATTATTATGCATATTTTTGGCATTGCAGTATATAGTATCATGCAAATGCTCCACTCACTTCTTTTGCTGTTGAAAGCATAGTTGATTGATGGCCCCAGCTGCTGTCCCTCTGTGTCTACCACTGACTTGTGCCCAGACACCACCTCTGGCTGCTCTCAGCCAATGACTGAGCACTGCAGGCATAATAATACAGGCCCAATCTAGCCGGACATAAGACTTCTCCCACAGGTAATATTGGATCGAAGACTCTCCATTGGCCTGACTAAACATCTTTTGGACCTGGGGTGCAGTCTGAGACTTTTCCTTCATGATCTTTTTTCCCCTTGTCCTTTATGGGTGCCAGACTTGCTGCTCCATTAAAAGAACCTCCCTACCTTCTCTTGCTTCCTCTCCTTTACATTTCACAGGCCTTTTCTTCAATAAATCTCTTGTACGTCTAATCTCATCTTGTTGTCTGCATCTTGGAGGACCTGAACTAATGAACCATATGTATTGAAGGCTTACTTTGTGGCAAGAATGAACTAAATACATTATCACATGTCCTTTCCTCAGAGCAAGCCTGTATGCTAAGTCTCCAATAAGCCAATTTTACAGATGAGGAAATTAATACTTGGAGACATTAAATGACTAGACTGAAATCATATGGCTAGCAAGAGATGGAGCTGGAATTTGTAGCCCTCAAATTTATACCAGCCACCAAGCTGCCACTATACTTAACTGCAAAACCATAACAACTGGTAAAAGAAATACAGAAGCACAAAAGAAATGATTGTCCTGATATATGAGAACATATACTAAACAGTATGTAACTTTTTATGGAACGTATTTTGTCATTTTGCTGTCCTGCTTTCACGCACAGACATTTAATGAAACATGCCATATATATTAACAGAACTCATGTTTACATTATCGTTCCCCCAAATACCATTTGGGTAGAGAAGTTAGAGACATTCACTTATATTTTTGCTTTAGAAAGGAGTATCCTCTATTTTATTTTATTTTTATTTTAAAGATAGAATACATCTGCCTAGGATATGAGCAACCTTTGGTTTTTGCCTTTCAAGATTTCAGAAGTTGTACTGTTACCAGATTGCACATTAAGTATCAGTATTTTACAATAGCAAATGTAGGTAGTAGGTAGGGTAGTAGGTAGCTGGCTAAAAGAGGATTTAAAAAGCACTATGGCATTAATCATAAAAAGACAAATGACCCAACAAGAAAAATAGGTAAAGGATATGAATAGACATTTATCCAAGAAGATATACAAATGGCTACAATACACATGAAAAGATGCTTAGAATCCTTAGTAACTAAGAAAATGCAACACAAAATCTCGATGAGATTCTACTTCATGCCTAATAAAATGGCTGTAATGAAAGAGACAGACAATAACATGTGTTCACAAGGATAGGGAGAAGTTGAAACCCTGGAATATCACTGGCAGAAACGTAAAATAGTGCAGCCACTTTTGAAAACAGTTTGGCAGTTTCTCAAAGGGTTAAATCTAGAATTAACATATGACCCAGTAACTGCACTCCTGGTTATTTACCCAAGAGAATTAAAAATGCAAGTCCAAACAAAAACTTGTATATAAATGTTCACAGCAGTATTATTCATATAGCAAAAAGTGCAAACACCCAAGTTTCATTAACCGATGAATGAATATTAAAAAATATATATCTACATAATGGAGTGTTATTTGGCCACAAAAAGTAATGAAGTACTGAAGTATCCTCTAACATGGAAGAACCGTGAAAACATACTAAAAAAAATTAAGCCAGACATAACAGGCCATGTATTATATGACTATACATTTATTTAAAATCTAGACTAGGCAAATCCATAAAGGCAGAAAGTAGACTAGTGATTGCCAGCGATTGGGGAAAGACACAATTGGGAGTACCTGCTTACAAGGAGTTTTCTTTTGGGGGGTGATGAAAATATTCCAGATTTAGATAGTGGTGATGATTATGTGATTTTTGTGAATATACTAAAAATCTTTGAATTGCATACTTGGGAAGGGTGAATTTTGTGGTATTTGAAGTATGTCTCAATAAAAGGACACTCAAAAGGTTAGAGAAAATGTTTAAATACAGTTAAAATTGTCATAATTTCTTTTTCTCTGTGTTCACAAAGACGCCCCATCCAAATATCTGTAGAACATGATTTGAAAACCAATGCTTTCAGGGTCCGAATGAAAATGAAAATTAAAGCAAGACAACAATAACAATTTAAAAACCAACAATGTTGGACAGCATGTTATCTCTGGATTTTAGTTCAAAGGAGAAAGTGGAAAGAATGTAGTGAAAATCAACATCCAAATAAATTAATTTTCCAAAGGAGTGTAAACTCTCACCTGAAGACAATGGTGAATCATTACCAGCTTTTGCACAAAGGAGTGAACTGGTTTGAATTGTGTTTCAAGACTAAAGTTCAAGGAGCAGAAATTTTTTTAAGTACGTTTTCACGGTTCTTCCATATTAGAGGATATTTCAGTACTTCATTACTTTTTGTGGCCAAATAACACTCCATTATGTGGACAAATGTTATCAGGGAGAGGCTGGATGCAGGAAGGTCTGTTGGGAAGTCCATGGTGATAGTTCAGATAGGAGGACTTGACCTAAGATAGTGGTATTGGAGATGGAGGTGGAGGAAAGGCGAGAGTTATTTTTGTAGTAGAATCCACAGGACTTGGGTCAGAAGTGAGGACGGAAAGAGAAAGAAAAATTGAAATCCTGCCATCTCCTGCTTGGGCACCTGGATACATTACAGAACTACATTAGCTTACATTGGGAATCTAAGACATTAACAATGAAAGTTGGAGATAAATATTTATTTGAGTATTTTGACTTTGCGGTGCTTGCAAGGCATTTGGGTACAATTCTCTTTTCATAATTCGAGATATGAATCCAGGACACAGGAGAATGATTTGGAGTAACACTCTGATATCAGCCTGTTTTCTCCATGAAATTACTTTGCTCCTGACCTTTTACTGTTGTTATATACAAAGAGTTCATTCATGTACACTGCCTCAAGGCATTTGTTTGTTTGTTTAATTGCAAAATGAATGCAGTTTCATTGTTCTTTCTTGAGTTTCAAAAGAGAAGTCTGAATCCAGGGAAGAAAGAGTTGCTTTCAGACAAAATTATTTTTTTTGTGTTGTAATATTCTTGGCATTTTACACCCTAAGCCAAAAATACCATAAGCAACAGATTTTTTGGAAAAATGCAAACACCCATGCAGATAGCATGGACACTATGGTTGAGAGTTGCCTGGCTAGGGATGGCAGTAATTGGAAAGTATTTACAATACATTAAGTCCCTTGGGTTTCCTCAAGACCTCGACCCCTCATTTCTCTAAAGCTCAATCTTGAAGGTAAAGGCTGATGGTATGTGGGGGTGGGATGGGTTAGTCAGATTTGTGTGCATTTTTCCTGGAAGGAAACCAGAAGTTGTAGCACGTCCTTGTTAGAATTCCTATCCACTGGCATAGGCAGACAGCTGGAAGTAAAGACCGCAGGTATTGTTTAGTTTTAAGTAATCCTATGAGAGTCCCCCATAAATTTTCTGTGTGCACCAAAGAACATCTAAGAGCTTCTAGGTCACTGAGAATGATTTGAAGAAAATGCCTCACTTTCCTCATCTGTAAAATGGAGAATTGATATGGGAATTAAATGAGTAGAAAGCTATAGAATACTTAAAATAGTGCCTAGCATATGCCACATGTTCAAAATGAATTATCGTTATTAGTGTAGAATTGGGAAAGAATAAACTGAAATCTACCCTAGCCTCACCTGGCTGTGGGTATTGCAAACACCCAAGTAGGAAAGGTTGTAAGCTGACACCAAAACTTTTTATTCATTATAAATATCTGTATGTTTGTGGTGTGTGTTTCTGCATGAGCACCTACAGTTCAATATGTACAATATCCACAACTAGTAGGTACCCATAAAAATTTTTAAAAGAGTAAATGTACCAGTCCTCAATGGTTGTACCATTAAGGACTTTTGCTGCTTATTTTTTTATAGAAAGTCTTGAGTTACAGAGTCCATACTTGAAGTGGGTTTACTACTTTGATATCATAACCACTCATTTCATTTGGATTCCTCAGTTTGGTAAACTCCATTACAAAGTCTTATCAAACTGATACTCTGGCCAAATGGGGACTTGATTGGACTTTAACTGACCCTTCAGTTGACTGTAGAATAATGCATACTGACCATGTTTATTTAATGGGTTCCCTCTTTAGAGTAGAGGTCTGGATACTGCCTCCTGGTTCTGCATCCTATTAGATGTCTGTCCAACTATACCAAATGCAATTTTTTGGTCTACAAATTACTCTTGAAAATAAGGTGAGGCATTCATTTAGTCTCTAAGATCAATTTAGGGGGTTTAAATACTTGAAGGTGCTAACGTCAGAGACAGAAAAGTAGTTTACAATCTATAACTCACGATTCCATCTTTTTCAAAGATGTTATATTAAATTTGCTTATTTTATCATATTTCTAAAAATGTGAAAACTCGATTGCCAGAATTCCTCTGGCATAATTTTGTCTTTGACCTTGCCAATGTGTTGGGCTTTGGGGAGTGAAGTGTGACATTATTCAGGAGTTGGGATCAAGGCTGAGGTTCACTGCCATCCCCATAGGAAGACTTCACTCAACACTGGGCAAAAAGAGCCAAGGGACATTCAGGAGGAGACCTATCCATGAGTAAAGGCACGAGATGAATGTGGATGTCTTGTTAACGACTAAGTAGGCAGTGTTCCATTCAAGAGAAGAAATGTCTAATTGTTGTACAGTGGGATATTTGGGTGGAAAGTAGCTAAGTAACTCCAAGAAGGGAGAAAGATTTGAACATGAAGAAAGTAAGTGTGGACTTCGGTTGGCAGAAATAGAATAGAGACTATGACAGAAATCTTAAGCCTTTGAGGAAATAAAGATCCCTTGTCTTTTCAAAAGTTTTAGGTGTATCTTGCCTATAGGATAGTCTTTCATGGTATAAGAACAGAGAATGTTAACTTAGTAATACATTTTCTACACTTGGAAATGGAGAAGAGTATAGGTCAGGAATCTTTACAGGTATTGGCTTTTAAAGCTGTCAGTTCTATTTGATAACTTTGATTCAGGTTTACTGGTTGATCATTCCTACGGCAGGCAATGAAGGCACTCTGAATATCAGGGAAAGGTGTTCTACCTGGAAAATACAGTCATTAATTCACATTATTTGATATTATTTAGTATGAAATAAAAAATAAAAATTTAAATAAAACAATAATGCTTGATGCACTAGATAAACTAGTTGCATTCAACTCTCCCTGTATTTGTCAAAGAGACAGGAGAATTTTAAGGACAACTACCTACTGTGTTGTCTTCAAAGAAACATAATATATATTGCCTTGTGTTGTGCTCATAAATGAGAAAGTGTGTATGTATTGTTCTTGCACTACCATAAAGAAATACCTGAGACTGGGTAATTTGTAAAGAAAAGAGGTTTAATTGGCTCATGGTTCTGCAGGATGTACAGGAAGCATGGCTGGTGAGGCCTCAGGAAACTTACAATCATGGTGAAAGGTGAAGGAGAGGAGGCGAGGCATGTCTTTCATGGCAGGAGCAAGAGGAAGAGAGAGAAGGGAAATGTGTCATGCAGTTTTAAACAACCAGATTTCATGAGAACTCACTCACTATCATGAGAGCAGCACTGAGGGGATGGCATCAAACCATTCATGAACAATCTACCCCCATTATCCAATCACCTCCCACCAGACCCCACATCCAACATTGAGGATTACAATTGAACATGAAATTTGGATGGGGACACAGATCGAACCATATCAAAGAGGGAAGTCATTTGCAAAAATAAGATATTATAAGTATGCCACTGGTTGAAGAGGAAAAGGATAATGCAGACCCACTGTTTGTTACAGGACTGTGGCTAACAACATATAGTTCTCCACATCATTTTGTGACACCATCTGGTAAATTATGACATTCATTTAATTGACCCATGCGGAAGTAAATTTCTGTTTCAGGCAAAGCTGCATGAATAAAATGAAAGAAAATAAACTAGTTTCACTTAGTGAGTTCACAATTCTTATACCCCCATCCCTCGATAATTCTAGAAGTTTCTTTGGGTTTTTCTGTTTTTGTTTGAGTTTGGAAACAAGAAACTATTAAGTGGCTCTATAAACATTTAAATGTTTTACTACCTTGGTTCCTAATCACATTAAAGAAGCAGTGGGGAGCAAGAAAGGAGAACCAGGCAAAACAATACATAAACATTCCATATTTCACAGCTCTAACTATTCAATAAAGGTGGGGGCATTAATTATAGGTTCGGAGGAAATGTACTTTATTGGATAAATTTACTATTTTAAAGACTCTTCATGAAACTTGCAGAAAATTAGAAAAGAGAGGAAAATTTATTGAGAATCTTGCATCTCTAATAGTCCTATGACTCAACAATTATTTATTGAATGTTTACAAGGAGCCACCATTGTTCTAAAACCTAGGGTGTCTAAGACAAATGGAAATGTTACTACACACAAATATTTTACACTATATTGGTAATAAACAAACACCAGTAAATAATAACAAATTATGTAAAATGTTGGAAATGGAATTTGTTCTCTGCCTTCATAAACTTGAATTGTTTATGTTGTCTACTGGTTGCCATTAATTTTTAATGGAGGAGTGTGCTGTCCAAAAATGGTGAGCATCTGACTTTTGTTGGCCTGTTAGTCTGTCTTGTTATCCATGTTTTCCTTTTCTTTTATTATGAAAATGTATATAATCTGCTTAAAAATTATCTTCTATATGTTTATTATGTATTTCAGTATCTTTACTGATAAACACTACATTTCAGTGAATATTTTTATAATAAAATCAAGCAAAATAATATGTTTAAAGTATAAAGCCCTCTGCCATATATATGTATATATATGTATATACATACAACATATATATACATATATATGTATATACATACAACATATATACATATATATGTATATACATACAACATATATACATATATATGTATATACATACAACATATATACACATATATATGTATATACATACAACATATATATACATATATGTATATACATACAACATATATACATATATGTATATACATACAACATATATACATATATGTATATACATACAACATATATACATATATGTGTATACATACAACATATATGTGTATACATACAACATATATATGTATATACATACAACATATATATGTGTATACATACAACATATATATGTGTATACATACAACATATATATATGTGTATACATACAACATATATATGTGTATACATACAACATATATATGTGTATACATACAACATATATATATGTGTATACATACAACATATATATATGTGTATACATACAACATATATATGTGTATACATACAACATATATATGTGTATACATACAACATATATATGTGTATACATACAACATATATATATGTGTATACATACAACATATATATGTGTATACATACAACATATATATATGTGTATACATACAACATATATATGTGTATACATACAACATATATATGTGTATACATACAACATATATATATGTGTATACATACAACATATATATGTGTATACATACAACATATATATGTGTATACATACAACATATATATATGTGTATACATACAACATATATATATGTGTATACATACAACATATATATGTGTATACATACAACATATATATGTGTATACATACAACATATATATATGTGTATACATACAACATATATATGTGTATACATACAACATATATATGTGTATACATACAACATATATATGTGTATACATACAACATATATATACATATATGTGTATACATACAACATATATATACATATATGTGTATACATACAACATATATATACATATATGTGTATACATACAACATATATATACATATATGTGTATACATACAACATATATACACATGTGTATACATACAACATATATACACATGTGTATACATACAACATATATACACATGTGTATACATACAACATATATACACATGTGTATACATACAACATATATACACATGTGTATACATACAACATATATACACATGTGTATACATACAACATATATACACATGTGTATACATACAACATATATACACATGTGTATACATACAACATATATACACATATATGTGTATACATACAACATATATACACATATATGTGTATACATACAACATATATACACATATGTATATACATACAACATATATACACATATGTATATACATACAACATATATACACATATGTATATACATACAACATATATACACATATATGTATATACATACAACATATATACACATATATGTATATACATACAACATATATACACATATATGTATATACATACAACATATATACACATATATGTATATACATACAACATATATACACATATATGTATATACATACAACATATATATACATATATATGTATATACATACAACATATATATACATATATATGTTGGTTTGTCTTAAGAAAATGGGACAGAGATGTACCTACAACCTTGAACTTTGCTATTTATTTTTAAAACATCAAAGTAATATATGCAGATTTATCTCACTCTGTTTTAATAGCTGCATAGTATTTCATTATATGGCCATATCATGTTCTATTAATTTGAAACCATTTAAAAGACATTAGACTGGTTCAGAATTTTCAATAATACTAACATCCTTGTACATATGCAGTCATTTCTATGAAATATGAAGGGTTGGTGGAGGAAAATGCATTTTAAATTTAGAGTTACTGCCTAATTGGCCAACAGAATTTTTATGCCAACTTGTACTGTCCCAGTTACATCTGAAAATACCTGTTTCCCCACTAGAATGTTGACTCTTCAAGGACATAGCCTTATCTGCATTTCCACCACTATTTTTGGTTATGTCACTTGTCTACTTAAATCCCTTCGGTGGCTTCTGATTGCTTTCTACAATCTGTTCCCTCCTCATCTCCTCGCCTCATTGGTGCTGTTTGCCTCTTGCTTCCTGCACTCCCCACACTGATTTCTCTTTTAGTTTGTCACATGTATTTGCTCCTTCTTACCTCACATTTTTGTTCACATCATGAATTTTTCTTGGAAAGTACCTTGTCCTCCTCTTTGCCCTGCTAATTTCGACTCATCTGTTAGAATTCAGATCAAATGTTAATTTCTCAAAGGAAACTTCTCTTGCCCTGATTAATTTAGTTCTGATATTATTAACTCCTGTAGGAGCCATAATATCTCATTTATAGCACTTTTCACTATTTAAATTTGTATTTTGGTGTGTGATTATTTTTTAAATGTCTGTCTCATCTGCTAGCATGTAAGCTCCATGAGGACAGGAAGCAAACTTTCCTATCCACCAGGAAATCCAAATCCTCAGCAAACCAGCTTTTTACATGGTAGATGCTTTGTAAGTAGATGTTGAATAAAATAATGTATCCCTAATCCCTAGTGCTTAGCAAAATACCTAAGACACAGTAAACACTCAATAATGTATTGTTTAATAGAATGTTTTTTATGTCTGTTCCCAACATTAGCTATTATATTTTCAAAAATTCATGCCAACTTGAAGAAAAAAACTCACTGTAATTTCATTTTCATTTCTTTAATTATAAGATCAATCTATTTTCATGTGTATTTTTTCATGTTTATTATTATATTTAATTTATTTGGTGAATCCTCTATTCTCGTTATTTTCCTATAGTTCAGTTGGGATAAAGAGAAGTGTCTATTTTTTACTATAGATCAGCAGTCCCGAAACTTTTTGGCACCAGGGACCATTTTCGTGGAAGACAATTTTTCCATGGATGAAAGGAAGAGTGGTAGATGGTTTCAGGATGAAACTGTTTCACCTCAGATCATCAGGCATTAGATTCTCATAAGGCACGCACAACCTAGATCCCTCACATGCACAGTTCACAATAGGGTTCGCGCTCCTATGAGACTGGAATGCTGCTGCGGACCTGACAGCAGGAAGAGCTCAGGTGGTAGTGCTTGCTCGCCTACTGTTCACCTCCTGCTGTGCTGCCTGGTTCCTAACAGGCCACCAGCAGGAACTGTCCACAGCCCAGGGGTTGGGGACCCCTGCTACAGATGAAAATATGAAGATCCATCCAGCTTGTAGCTCATGCTATTGTGCTTCTGCAGCTTCTCATAGCAACTCAGGTGGGGAAAATATCCTCCCATTCATATTGGTTTGGAATAGGAATAGCACTGGGTGGTCACAGGAGGATGGAAAAACCGAAACAACAGCTAAAACAAAAACCAGGCAAAGAAACTACAGAATAACAGAAAACCCAAAATAAGGAAGAGGAAATAGCCAAAACCCCAGTCAGGGTGACATGTCCATGACTCTTTCAAACAAACCCAAGTAAGGGAGAAAGGGGGTGGTAACTGGGAAGCCTCGGAAATCCCCTCCTTTTCCAGAATACCTAATAATTATTCCATCTACTTATTAAAGAAATACCCATAAAATAGAAATACTCGGTGGTCACAGGAGAATCAGAAAATATCAAGCAGCAATTTCACACAGCAGCAAGAAAGGAGATGTTAAAATTAGCTACAAAGAGAAGGACGAGCCTGGGTTGATAAGACCAACAACTGGGGCGGGGGCTCCAGCTGCTTGAGACCACCTAAGTCCAACATAGCATTGGATTTGACCCACACCCAACCCCAGGCCTAAATATATGCTCGTTACCATACTAAATCACTCACCCACCAGTGCAGTGGCAGATACAAGTATGCCCATATTTAGTATAAAAATGGGAGGCACCTCAATTCTAAGAAATCTCCGCCTTTTCCCTAGAAAACCTCATGATTATTCCACCCTCTAATTAGAAGAACCCGTAAAATTAGAAACCCAAACTCCATGTGTGCGACTCACTCTCCCCACTATGCCTGCACGCCCGCTCTTGAATGTGTACGTCCACTTTGCAATGAAAGTTCCTTGCCTTTTGCTTCTTTCTGACCCATCCCTGAATTCTTTCTTGCTGCCGTGTCAATAATCCGGACACCAGCTGGGGCTGGGATCTCACCAGCATCCGGAGACCCACTTAAGCCCTCCAGCAACAGTACCACTATTGTGAAAACTATAAACTCTGCTTCTAATGATGATTGATGGCTTTTCAAGAAACAGCTCCTTTAGTTCTCTTCTCCTCTCTCTATGATTCAGGAACAAGCCTTTTCTCTGACTTTGTCCGAATAATTTTTAGTATCTAAAAGGATGCTACTTATTGCTTGCTTTTTATTTGTGTATTCTCTTCTCACATCCCCCACTCTCGTTCCCCAAATCTCCCCTGCCCCCACCCGCTACTGCCCCATTAAGAAGGAATTGTTTCAAAGAAAGACTGAGACTCATTCTTGGTCCCTGATGAATCTCCAGTGGCAACAACAGGACATGGAACATAGTAGGAACTCAATAATTATCCGTTGACTTATTGAGTGGCTGTCCTGTCCAGAGAGCACTGCAAGTTACAAGCATCAAGCTGTTAAAAAAATCATCCATCTCTTCCATCGTTAACTGTTTTGATCCAGATCTGTGCTTCTTACTCATCTCTTCCACTTGGATGAGTTTTCCTGGGACAACTCTCAGTGTTTCAGAAAAGAAAGCCCATCCGGATATTAGCCCCAGATAAGCACAGGCCTATTCTTACCCTGGCAGGCATTGGAGAAGAGTGGGATGGATGGCTGTGCCTGCCAGGCGGTGGCTAAATGTCCAGATTCTAGATAAAACCATTAGAATTAGACATAGCTCCATATAACCTTGGGCATTCCACTTAATCTCCTGGTGCCTACTTTTCCCCAGCTGCTAAACTGGCTAACAAGAGTTCCTGCCTTGTAGAGTTAGTGTGAGGATTAATAGAAGTAATATATGTAAAGCACTTAAAGCAGTGTCTGGCATGTAGTAAGTGCCTGATAGATGTTGTTAGTATTCTATTAGTCTGGGCTCCTAGCTAGAATTATGTGTCTGTCTCCCTCCCTTGAGGTTAACAAGGAATCTGCACATAGAAAGGTGGTAGCAGATGTAGATCTGGCTTGTTTGCAAATTACTGCCCAGGAATTATTTTTTCTAACCCTCATTTATGTAAAATGCCATAAACTTTTCCTTTTCATTAATTGTCTGTGAAGATCTGTGATCAGAGTGGGTATTATCCTATTTCATTTAAAAGTCTGAGGCATAGAAAGGTTAAATGATTTGCTCAAGGACATAACAAATGACTGGTGACTGGGAGATAGAAATTATATGACTTCTAGTACACTGCTCCAGACCAGGCTCATTCTATTTAGATGTTAAGTTCTTACTTAATATTACAGATCCAAGTGACCTGGACCCATCTCACATTTCCTGTATCATAGCGATATGCAGATGGTGAGTGTAAAAGCAAGGTTACAAGTCAAATGTTGTATCATAGACAGAAAGACTATAAAATTGAAACATGATCCTTTATATCATTCCACTTTTATTTGAGGCCTGTTCTTTCTCCTTACTCACATGAAAATACTATTTATTGGCTTTTTGGAGATGGCATATCCTAGTTTGAAATTATATCTGTCAATTGCAAAATAAAGTTACCAACTATACAAATAAAAAAAAGATCATCTTGGCAACTTCAAAAATAATAAAGTATGCTATTATAAGAAGTAAAGTTTTACACTAGCAGCAATATATAATAAAACATTAAATTCATATTTATTGCATGAAAAATAAATTGGACCACATTTATACCCACTACTTTATAGCCACATGCTATATTAGAGGAGAAAGCTGTAATCCATAATGGAAATACACAAATAGAAAAATATTTCCTAGAGCTGTTTTAGTGACTGAGAGTAAGGTAAGCCTTTTGTTAAAATTACACATTGGTATTTCATGAATTGAAAGTTGGAGTTGTGGTTTAGAGAAAATGGCACTGCAGGTTTCATCCAGTGCTGTGGAGTAGAATTCATCATCCTGGGGGTGGGAGGAAGAAACGGCCCAGAGCAGCTGGCCATGGAAGCAAGGCAGAGCAGCTGGAAACTGCTGTGGGAAGTGGCAAAGGCAATGATCCCAGTGCCCCCAACAGCAACGGGGTCCAATAGATGAACAGTGTGAGCCATGCAACAGCAGTAGTGACCCCAGAGGAAGAAAACAGTGCAGTTACCAGCACCACTACTGACAATTATGCAAACAGGGACAAGAGTCAGGAGGTGTTCAGGCTGAAAGTGTGGGTCACAGCCATGAGAGGAAGAGGGCTGATAACTGTACACTGGGCACAACCTTTGGGTTTTTTCCATGCTGGATGAGGAAGGAAATATTGAAAAGAAATATATATCAAACTGAAAAAAAAAATCAGACCTGGCTTGTAACTTCAGACACCACAGTATAGTAAAGCCCTAGGCCATTTCTGTTCACATAACATACAAGACTTCTGTTAATAAGTCTAATATCACAATGTGCTGTGACTTATTGAACACTTATTCTATGTCAAACATATTTTATCTCATGAGACTCTTACAAAAACCTTGCTAGGAAACATTGTTATGCCCAACTCCACAATGAGCATAATAATGTTTCCTAGCAGGGTTTTTGTAAGAGTCGCATGAGATAAAATTAGCTCCAAAAACACAAAATTAATCTTTAATGTCACCAATGGAGATGTCAAGATTACAGCAGGGACCATGAACTTTTCACCTAGCTTTACTACCTCTGCTTAGGAGACCACTGTCTCAGGAGTCTATAGTCTAAATCTGGTTATTAAAGCAATGCAACTAATTTGAAAAAGCAACATTTCCTGGAATACGGACTGTTAATTTGTCATAACCATGTTTTACTGAGATTGTAGTCACTGCTTTTCTTGTATCTTTCTTTCTTCAGAGATAGAACTTGCTTGGCAAATTTCTCTGCTGCCATTTAAGAAACTCTGTATAACAAGTAAAATGAGACCCAATTCACATGGACGCATACAGAAAATAGACTTGTTTGTTCAGGTAATGGAAAAGTCACTGGGTATGTCTGGAGCTTCAAAACCAGTTTGATTCAGAGACTCGGGAATGTCACCAGAGCCCCAGCTGCTACATTCTGCACATCTCCTAACTGTCTAACTATATGAATTCCAAAAGTGTGCTGCCCCTTGGCCTAAATTGGTCAAAGTTAAAGCTAGAGAGGGCTTTGCCTGCCCATAAGCACTAAGAGTGGAGGAGTATGGGTTCCTGTAGATGGAAAGCCGGGTTAGTTCCTAGGACGGTGAACCTCTGGATGCTGGGCAGCAAAACACTCGTGTAGAGAAATAAATTCTAAGGGATAGAGTAAAAATCTGAATTGCAAGTCAGCACCAGGGGGTTCACTTGAGCTCTGTGAGTATGCCCTGAAGGCTACTGTAATATTGTTATAAAGGGGGTAATGGAAAGAGTTTACTTTGTATTTGTGATAGATGGAAGACTTTATTCTTCAAAATTTTTCCATAAGAAATAATGTAATATATGAACATGGTGAATAAAGCAAACAGCCTGAGGAGACTATAATGAAAATAGAGGCCTCCCTCTCCCTCTTCATTACTCCCTGTCCCCTAAGTCTTTATCCCTCCTCCCCGATGTGACCACTGTAATAGATTTCCTGTGAAATTCCAGCAAAAAAGTATACATTGACATATGTTTTTGTTCCTCCAAATATTTATAATAGAAAATGAAGAAACATTTCCCAACTCATTCAAGGAGGTTAGTACAATTCTTATCATAAAACAACAACAAAAAAGAGGTTATAAAAAAGACAAAGCTCAGGCCTGTGTAAAATCTTAAGCAAAATTGCAATTTGAATGCAAATGTGTATTTAAAGAGACAATATACCATAAGTGGGTTTATTCCAGGCACACAAGAATAGTTTCCATCAGAAAATCCATGAATATTGTTCATCACATTAACAAATCAAAAGAGAAAACAAATAATCATCTTATTAGATAGAAAAGCCATCTGATACAATAAATAACTCTTTAACACAAAACTTTCAGTAAATTGAAAATAGAAGAGAACTTCCCTATTCTGATAAGCATATCATTTATAATAAATCTGAGCAAATATCACCCTAAATGAAGAAACATTAAATCATATTCTTTAAAAGAAGGAATGACACAAGATGTCCACTCATTACTTCTAACGGCAACCCCAAATAGTATAATGAAACAAGAAAAAGGAATTAGAGGAATAAGGAGTGAAATGGAGGAAATTAAAATCCAGTTGACCCTTGAGCAACATCAGATTGACCTGTGTGCATCCACTTACACACGGATGTTTTTCAATCAAATGTGGACTGAAAACATAGTATTTGAGGATGCAAAACTTGGGTGTACTGAGGGCCAGCTTTTTCATTCATGGATTCTGCAGGGCCAACTGGAATACTTGACTATGCATGGATTTTGGTATCACAGGGGTCCTGGAAAAATCCTGTTCTGTATACTGAGGTATAACTGCATTATTATTTCTAGATGATAGAATTTTTTTTGATGATCCAAAAGATTCTACAAGCAAATCATTAGAAATTACAAAAATATATTCCCCAAGAGAGTTAGATATAAAATTAAATTTAAAAATCAGTTGAACTTCTATACCCAGCAATAAAGTACTTAACAATTAAAGAGAAGATAACAGATATAATATTATCAGAGAGTATTAAATACAATTAGGGATAAGTAAACAAAGGAAATGTAAGAAATTTGTAGGGAAATGATAAAAAATACTTTAAACACAAAAATTCTTCAAGGGCTATTAGATCATGCACAGAAACACTGAGTATGTGAATATATGAATTCTTACTGAATTGATCTATAGGGTCAATAAATTTACAATCAAAATCTAAACAGTTTTTGACTTAATAACATGTTATTGAAATTGAGTTTTTATACTACACCAAACACTAAGATCAACTCAAAATAAATTAAAAACCTAAACATAGGCCAGGCATGGTGGCTCACGCCTGTAATCGCAGCACTTTGGGAGGCTGAGGTGGGCAGATCACTAGGTCAGGAGATCAAGACCATCCTGGCTAACACGGTGAAACCCCACCTCTACTAACAATACAAAAAAATTAGCCAGGCATGGTGGCGGGCATCTGTAGTCCCAGCTACTCAGGAGGCTGAGGCAGGAGAATGGTGGCATAAGGGCGTGAACCCAGAAGGCGGAGCTTGCAGCGAGCAGAGATCACGCCACTGCACTCTAGCCTGGGCGGCAGAGCAGGACTCCTTCTCAAAAAAAAAAAAAAAAAAAAAAAACACCTAAAAATAACATAGGTGAAAGGCTTTGATACTGGCCTTGGCAATTATTTTTTTGGGTATCACACCAAAAGCTCAGGCCACAAAAGCAAACTAAATAAACTACATCAGATGAAATAGCTTCTGCACAGCAAAAGAAACAATCAACAAAATGAAAAGGCAATCTACAGATTGGGAAAAAATATTCGCAAACCATATACCTGATAAGGGGGTAATATCCAAAATTTACAAATAACTTACACAACAGCAGAAAATTAAATAACCAAATTAAGAAATGGGCAGAGGACCTGCATATACATTTCTCAAAAGAATACATAAAAATGGTCAAATATGTAAAAAAATGTGTCCAACAATTTGCTAACTGAGCAGATTTTAGCCACTCTTACCTTAACATAATGGATGAGTGTGAGATAATGAATATGTTAATTTGCTTCACTATAGTAAACATTTTACAATCTATATAAATTCCATAATATCTTATTGTATACCTTAAGTACATACAACAAACTTTATTAAAATGTTTTAAAAACAAAATTTATATAGAAGAGTAAAGGCCAAAACAACACTGTTTCTGAAGAAAAGTAGGAACTTATCATAACAGAGGCCAAGATTTATTAAGAAGCTAATAAAATAAAAAAAAACAAGTAAAAGACCTAATGATGCATCTTAAAGATCTAGAAAAGCAAGAGCAAACCAAATCCCAAATTAGTAGAAGAAAATAAATAATAATGGTCAGAGCAGAAATAAAATAATTTGAAATGAAGAAAACTATACAAAAGATCAGTAAAATGAAAAGTTTGTTTTTTTGGAAAAGATAAATAAAATTGACAACCTTTGGCCAGGCTAAGTAAGGAAGTGAGAAACCCAAATAAAAATGAGAGATGAAAAAGGAGAGATGACAACTGACAGTGCAGAAATCTAAAGGTTCATTAGTGGCTACTATGAATAACTGTATCCCAACCAATTGGAAAATATAGAGGAAGTGGGTACATTTCTAGACACATGCAACTTACAAAGATTGAACCATAAGGAAATCCAAAACCTGCACAGAGCAGACAAGTAATGAGATGGAAGCCATAGAAGAAAAGCTAGGGACCTCATGGCCTCACTGCTGAATTCTACCAAACATTTACAGAACTAATACCAAAACTACTCAAAGTATTCCAAAATACAGAGGAGGAGGGAATACTCCCAAACTCATCCTATAAGGCCAATATTGCCAATAACAAACCCAGACAAAAAAACTTAAAAGAAAACTACAGGCCAATATTTCTGATGGATATTGATGCAAAAATCCTCAACAAAATGCAAGCAAACCGAATTTAACAATACATTAAAAAGATCATTAATCATTACAACGTGGGATTTATCCCAGGGATGCAAGGATGGTTCAACATATGCAAATCAATCAATGTGATACATCATATCAACAGGATGAAGGACAAAAACCATATGATCAGTTCAGCTGATGATTCTCCTTATTTTATAGTCAGCTGATTAGAAAGTGAAAATTTTAATTCCTCCTTACATATAATACATTCATTCACAGGTTCTGCAGATTGAGGCATGGACATTTGTTGTTGTTGTTGTTGTTGATGTTGAGACAGAGTCTCACTCTGTCATTGCCCAGGCTGGAATTCAGTGGCATGATCTTGGCTCACTGCAACCTCTCCCTCCAGGATTCAGCAATTCTCCAGCCTCAGCCTCCCGAGTTGCTGGAATTACAGGGGCATGCCACCACGCCTGTCTAATTTTTCTATTTCTTTAGTAGAGACAGGGTTTCACCATGTTGGCCAGACTGGTCTTGAACTCCTGACCTCAGGTGATCTGCCCACCTCAGCCTTTCAAAGTGCTGGGATTACAGGCGTGAGCCCCTGCACCCGGCCGAGGCATGGACATCTTGTTAGGGATATATTCTGCCTACTACAACAATAACATAGTTTGTGACTTTCATGACACCTCTTCAGACAACTAATGACTCCTATATAAATAACCACTTGCAATGGTAGGACTCACACTATGTCTTCTGTTGCCTATTAATATTGCATATAGATGGACATTCAATTTTAATTCTTTAGCTTTCTAGTATGAGTTCATATCAGTCTTAATTCACAAAACTAAAATCCATATTGTGTTTTAACACATCCAGCATGGTAGCTTCTTCATTTCATCAAGGCCTTCAAAATAATTCAAAGAAGTAAACAGATTGGTGGATGCGGTTATATTAATTATCTTGGCCATATTTGTTGTAACCATCCTACTTGTCAGATGAGCAACTTTTATATATAATAGATGCCTAAGTTTCCCTACCGTATGTTCGAGATCAAAGGTGATTATAGAAAGGAATGCTAATACAAAACTAGCCTAAAATTTAACTGACATTCAAGCTAGGTAGACAAATAGTAAAATATTTGTATAGTTTTATTTACATTTTTGATAAAGTGGAATTTAGATTTATACTCATCAAGTTTTGGGAAAATGAATAACCATTAATGATTACATTCTCCCTATTTATACATGATTGGAATATTTCAAGACAGCTATCAATTATTCCTAGAGGAAAAAATCAAGTGCAAATGCCATTTTAAATCATACATTACAAACAATTAAAAATTTTATTAGCTTTTGCAATTTTTCTGTCCTGGATGTTATTATTTTTTTATTTCAATAGTTTACCTATATTCTCAAACAGTAGTAGCTGCTGAACTAAAGTCGTTTGGTATTTTGGCATTTCAATAGATTTTACTGAAACTACACATTAATCATTTGCAATTACCTATATTTAACAAGTAGTAAAATATATAGGCATAGCAGTCTTTATCTTAGCAGCTACAGATGGCTGATTCCAACTGCTACCAATTGCTACCAACACATACAAGACATAGGTGGTTGGAAATGACCTTTTGGAGTGACTTCTTGTCTTGTTAATCTCCATATATCTACATTATGTATGTACGTTTTAATGTTAGGAGCTCAAGGTGTCAGAAAGCATCATCAGAAACAAATAGAAATGCACTTTATTTTAATTTTCTTCCATTTGAAACCAAATCCAGAAAAAGATTTTGCAGGATCTGAATATTTATACATCATAACCCCTATTTCTCTCATGCTCCATTATTTATATACTATATTCTGCCATAACTGGTTAATTAAATCTCTTTGTCCTTGGTAACCAGGTGAGTGTTACTACCAGTCACATTTTACTGGTAGGCACCTTGAGAAAATGAGTATGTGAGCAGTATGCCTACACACATTCTGCATACAGATTCTGTTGAACGCCACGAAAGGTAAAAGCAGCATGTAAGGCAAAGCTTCCCTGATGAGATAAGAGATGTAAAGAACTGTTTTAACCAGTGTTTTGAACCTAGTTTGTTGAATTTAATTAAATTAACCTGGGTTAGAGCAGCAACTATTCTAAAGTCTGTGGAGGATACACAGATAAATAAGATTGAGTTCCAGCTCTCAAAGTTTAAAATCAAGAGAGGTTGGTGTGTTTGCAACTACTCTAATGTAGTCAGAATGTTACAATAGAGGGAAGATAAGAAGAGATTGATTGCAGTTTTGATTTCATTTTTGAGGTAGGTGTGAATTTTGGTCATTTTAAGAAAGCTTTTTATTTTAAAATAATAGATTCACAAGAAGTTGCAAAAATAGCATGGAGAGGTCCCCTGTACTCATCATCTAGCTTCCCCCAGTGGTACCAGGGAATGGACATTGGTACAATACAATTAACTAGACTCCACACCCTATTGAGTGGTCTTTGAACGTGTAGAAATGAGGAAGGGAG
Organism: Pan paniscus; assembly: GCF_029289425.2. Taxonomy (NCBI): domain Eukaryota; kingdom Metazoa; phylum Chordata; class Mammalia; order Primates; family Hominidae; genus Pan; species Pan paniscus. The sequence continues at coordinate 78,540,646 of NC_073266.2, read as the reverse complement.
AGAAAGAAACTCCAGGTTGAGGAAATAGCATTTGGTTGAAGGTCGGTCATGATGCAGTTTGGATTTTTCAAGAAATCTGCTGAAAGGGATTTTAACAAATAGGCCACGCTTTCCATTTTACAAATGAGTGATTGAGGCCCAGATAAATTAGACAGCTTGCATATTTAATTTTCTTTCTGTGGTAAGATTTAAGTATATTTATACATCATACACCTAGGCATCAGTCTCCAGGGTCTTAGTCCAGGTATATTCCTCCCCACACTATGGTTTTTTTGATGGAATAAAAACACAATTATTCTTTTGGAAACTCCATTGAGAGCTACTCAATGTACATTTTTTTATGAGTCCCTAGAGCCTAATGCAGAGTCTGCCACATAGTAGATGTTCAATAAATATTTATTGAATAGATAAACCAATGCATTTCCTTTTTAGCCTTTAGAATCTGGAAGAGAGATCCACGGAGGACAAGAGGATAAATCACGCCCACAATTAGCCAACTGCAATGGAAATTCATTACTAAAAGTCAATTTGCAGTTGGGCAAAATGACAGCTGCAAGAAGACAGAGAAACACATTTCATTTGAATTGTGATGAATTTAAAATGTACACAGGTTAATTAGCCCTATTTCAGCTAACGGTAAAGTAAATCTGTAAATAAAAGGTGAGTTTCCAATGTGCAAAATAGTGTATCCTCACTTTCTGCATTTTGAACGTATGCATCAGACATCCCATCATGAGGACCATTGTGGTTTTTAGCTTAATTCCAAGCTTAAAAACAGAATCATTACAGAAATGCTGCTTTTCTTATTGAACACTCTACAAGATAGCTTGTTGCCAAATTAAGCTGCACACAGCACTTGTTAACTTAATTAGCAACCTAATGGCTGAACCGCAGCCTGACAAAATGCATGTTGCCTTGGATGGAAATTGCAATGAAACTATAGGCACTTTAAGAAAAGCACAATCCGGGGGGATATTTATTTTCCCTTTTGGACTAAAGGAAAATCTGATTGCCTGGAAAGACCTTTCTCTTCCTGTTGAAGCCCAAACAGCTTTGCGAGGAGCGAGCACCTTCCACAGATATGAAGCATGCCTTTTTCAAAGGCTGCATGCAGGCGAACTCCCAAATGGCTAATGGATATACTTCTGCTTCCATTAATAGCACAGAAAGCAAACTAATTAATTAGAGGACACACTGAATGAACTCCATTTATCACCAAATGGCTCAAGTGATAAACAAATTATTTAAGAGCTCATTGAAAGCAGGAATCAGGACAGCGATTGTAAAGGATTCAACCCAGTGTATTTGTGAATATCCCTAGATTAGCAGCAGTGTCAAGGCCTCTTGTTAGAGACAGTCATGGAATTTTTATGTGATAGAGAATCTGTGTAGATTGACTTGCCATCAAATCTTAAATTATTGTTGAATTGCTACTCCTCTTCAGAATTCGTTGATGTCTCTTTGACTCTGATAAAACTCAGGTGTTCTGATTCTTGGAGAACAGAGGCTCAGATCTGATATGCCGGCATAAATGGGCCTAGCTTTAATCCCAGTGTCACTCTGGTATTTTAAAATGCAAAATTTTCTTTTTTCAGGCTGCTGTGCATTTTCAGGGAAACACTGACCTACTAGAGAAAGAGTTAAAGCAATAAATATAAGAGAGAGTGCTAAAAGCAATAAAGACAATTGCAATTTTTATTATATACTGAGAATATCTATTTGATGTGGTATATTTACCTAATATATAATGATTAATTTTTATAACAATACCATCTCTCTATCTATCTATCTATCTATCTATCTATCCATCCATCCCAATACTACATAAGATAAAATGGGTTTCTGTGACTGGTCACTTGCTCCCATTTTCTTTCTTCCTTTCTTTGTCTGAGCCTGTTTTCTCTTATAACCTATCATGTCACTGCATTTTGCCAGGGCCTTAGAAACCTATATTGATTCTTCTCTCATGAAAAAGCACCGACCTGGCTGCAGTTTATTTTGTTCCACTAAATACTTTGGGGAAGGGAATGCGAATGGAGGCCATCTCTATTTTAAGTGGGTGCCCCCATCAGATTAATTCCAGGATTTGTGTGTGAACCTCAGTCTACGTGAAAGTCGGCTGCTTGTCTTGGGAGTCCCATTAGCTGTCATCAGACTAAATAAACATGTTCCTAATAATTTGGGGAGGTGTTTTATGGTGTCTAATTATACAAGTAAGTATGAATGATTTTGTATATTACAATTGAAAAAAAAAGATAAGTTGGTTCCTGTGTTAGGATGACACAGAAATCTCTTGTGTGCTCCTCCTCCATTTTAGGTCATTATTTTGTACCTCTTGACTTAACAGTTTGAAATTTTACAGACCACCTTTATCCAACGTGATTTGACTCAATTAGCGTGTGGATTCCTTGGTAATAGGGACTATGTCCTTGTAATCTAATTAACTGAGCAACTGCCATATGCCCAGCACTCTAGAACCTTGAGTTTTTAAAATCAATTAAAAGTTCTCCTACTCCCTCTGTACCTTAAAACTGTACTTGATAATATATATTCTTTAAGTCAATTTTCATTAACTGAATCAGAGTGATTCTGGGGATGGCAACAGAAGATGTAGCCTGTTAGCCGGTTACCTTTAGCTGGCTTTCTTTGAACCACGGGTATGGGGCTAAATGGAAATAGAAAGGCCCATGTCATGGTAACATCCATTTAGCTGACATCTTATTTAAAAAAACAATTGTAATTGATATGCATCATGCTTATGGTACTGTTACAATTGTTTATGTTGATATTAGGGAGAGTGACATTAAGTAGTGAAAATTACTATGGATTAAGGGCCAGTGAATTTGAATCCCATAATTTTGTCACATGTCTATAATTCTGAGAAAGATTCTTAAATCTTTAACTTTTGATGTCTTCGTAAGTCTAGAAAGAATGTCTATGAATCTTCTTAGAATACACTTTCTTATTCATTATTGAGTTTTCCTCTTGATTATAATCTTATTTGGCATGTGGTTGTGGTGTGAACAATAGAGAAAAGTGAGAGTCATCAGCTGGGTGGCAAAAGAAAACAGACATAGCAGAAAATCCAGTGTATGCTCCTTCTCATGGTTTCTAGATGGATAACGGGTTACTTCTAAAGGGAGCAATCACAGATGTGGTCATAACACAGCTCTCTCCCGGAGTCATGTGTACGACTTCCATTAAGTTTTGGGGCTGGACTGTCAACTTCTGAAACGCTCAGTGTTGCTAGTTTTGTTCATAAGGCCTTACCTGAACAATCAGAATGAGTCTCAGTTTCCTACTGCTGTTCAGCAACGGACAAATATCTCCTGGGCTAGGCAGGCTCAGAGAGCCAGGGCTAAGTGGGTATTCAGCACTCCCCTTACATCTCCTTCCAAAAGAGTGAGTGTGAGTCCCAAGTACATTTTGAATTCATATCTTCTAAAATTTCACCACTCAGCATCAATATATTTTTCTGATTAAATATAAAGAGAGTACATTTGATCACCAACAGCTTGTACTTTTTATAGGCCACAGTTACGTGTTCCTTACAAAGATACTTTCATGTAACTGTTAGAGAATTACAATTTCAATCACATTCTGTTATTTTTTTCTCATTTGGATGCATACTTCCATAGCTTTGCCTTCTATAAATTTGCAAATTGCTGTCCTCCCTTACATTTTTTTGCCTTATTCCAATTATTACGCTATTTTCTTTCCTTCCTTCCTTTCTTCTGTCCTTCCTTCCTTCCTTCTGTCCTTCCTTCCTTCTTTCTTTTTTTTTCTTTCTTCTTCTTAATTTTTTTTTTTGAGATGGAGTCTCGCTCTGTTGCCCAGGCTGGAGTGCAGTGGCATGGTCTCGGCTCACTGCAACCCCTGCCTCTGGGGTTCAAGCGATTCTCCTGCCTCAGCCTCCCGAGTAGCTGACTAGCTGGGATTACAGGCGCCCACCACCACACCCGGCTACTTTCTGTATTTTTAGTAGAGACGGGTTTTCTCCATGTTGGCCAGGCTGGTCTCTAACTCCTGACCTCGTGATCTGCCCGCCTCAGCCTCCCAAAGTGATGGGATTATAGGCATGAGCCACCGTGCCTGGCCTACACTATTGATTTTTTGCTTTGAACTCATCCATCTATGCTTGACTTGGCATTGCTGAGGTTGAGACTCTGCCTACTACATTTCTGCTTTACAAGACTTCACCAGTGAAAGGTGCAAGAGGGAGACCATGAAGCTGGAGGAGCCCGCAAACTGAGTTCTTTCCTGTTTATTTCCTGCTCCTATCAGTGTTATGTTACTACAGTCTTACAACTTCACCTTGACAGAAGCAGTTACTTGAAGAAGCAGCAATAACTCCCGTTTGGAATGTGTATCACACTGGCTGAACCAGCCTCCGGGACACTAGCCCCAGTTGCCAGTGCCCTCTCCTGAAAGGCCTCATCTCCAACTTCTTGGAGCCAGAGAGCAGAAATAATTGCTCAGCCCTAGATGTGGCAGCTGCTTCCTGCAGGCGCTCCCACCAACATGTCTTGGCATTTTCATCTTCGTTTTACCTTTCTAGTTAATATAGTTAACAATTATTTATACTTACTTACTTCTGCATATTAGATTCTCTCTGTTAAAAGAGCTGCTGTGATTTCTGTCTTCTTAGTAGACTGTGACTGACACAAACCATTACTCATTTATCCTGGCACAGCCATTCCTAGGGTTTTTCTTCAAGTCAGTTCCAGAAAATACTTCAAACTGTTTTCTATCCTGTTTTTCTGACCTCACAACAAAGGTGCCTCAGCAATTGCTCTAAAGGATTTTGGTAAATGCCTCATGAATGCATGTAGTGAGTTTCAGTCTTTCAACAGAAAAGGTCACACTTGCCTTGCTATCAAGGCTCTGAAGCCACCCACGCCTCTAAAGGAAAACACTCAACACTGACAACATTTCCACACATTTTGTATTTAGTCATCTTTTGCATAACCTCATTAAATCATAAGACTTGGAAGGAAAATTGAGAAATCATTTAGTTAATTTGTTTGCTTCAGGAGGTACTAAATCTTGATACTTGCATAATTTAGTTTTTCCATCAAAGCTAGACACTGGGCATTCAAAATATGAGTAGATGAAAGAATTCCATGTTCTAGACATTATAGATGATAATAAATTAAGAAATTTCTCATGCAGATATATGACTATTATCCCAAGATATATATTATCCTAAGATATATTAATTTGATGTCCCTATATTATTTAATTTTGATTTTTTTGAGACAGAATAACACAGATGGAATCTAGAAAAACCTCATGGGTGGCTGTGTATCTGGTTCTAGCACTAACATCTGGTTGCTATTCCTGCTGGTTTATGGCCATTAGCCTCAGTCCTCATTGTGTCTACTATGGCCTGGCTTGTTTTGTCACTCCGTGTCCTGCCCTGTTATGAGTGAAGTGAAATGATCTGAAATTTGGCTTAAGATTTGGCAAATGATACTTCTGATAATTCCTAATCTTAGGAGGACATGGCTTCATGATAAGACTTTCTTATATTTGACTTTTCTCTGCTCCCAATCTGTGAGGTTGTGTCATATACTCTTTATCTCAATCTGTAATTCTATAATCACCTATGAGTTATCTCCTCAGATCTATGGTCTAATTCAGGAATTTCTGGTGTTGGATTTCTAGCTGTCCCACAGGCCTAGAATTTTTTTTTTTTTTTTTTGAGATGGAGTTTCACTCTGTTGCCAGGCTGGAGTGCAGGGGCACGATCTCGGTTCATTGCAACCTCTGCCTGCCAGATTCAAGTGATTCTCCTGTCTCAGCCTCCCGAGTAGCTGGGACTACAGGCACGTGCCACCACGCCCAGCTAATTTTTGTATTTTTAGTAGAGATGTGGTTTCACCATGCTGGCCAAGATGGTCTCAATCTCTTGACCTTGTGATCCGCCTGCCTCGGCCTCCCAAAGTGCTGGGATTACAGGCATGAGCCACCGTGCCCCTCCAGGCCTAGAATGTTTTTACTTAATGTAGGAATTATCCACAGGACACAGAAGTCTTATATCCAAGTTGTCACGAATAACTGGGCTGCGCCCTACCACAAGTCCCATATTGGGTTTGCTGACAGCATTGCCCTTTGTTTTGAGGTTCCCAAATGTGATGAGCTTTGACCTGAACCAGCCTTCTTCCAATTCACAAGTTTTTTAGAAATTCCATAATTCCCACCTTTCTCTGAGTTCTGAAAATTCAGTATCAGTGGCATTCAAATTATTTTGCTTACATATCTCCTGAAATAATTTTGGAGATCTAGTCACTACTCACACATTTTTAATTTAGTTTCCTCATAAGTTTTAATAGTTGCAAAGGATATGATTTTAACATGTTGTAAATATTGCCATTTTAAAATAGAATTGCTATATCACTTTTTAAAATATATCCAATGCAATTTAAATTCATAATAATTTGATACCCACTGTCATCCATATTAGAAACATTGAACAAGCCCTTCACTGAAAGTCATAAATTCTATTTTTGTTCCTTTTCTCCTGAGTTCATATTTTCCCTTTATTTTTCCTATAGAATTTGTTCTTATATATTTTAGTGCATTAAAGTATTTTAGTTACCACCCTGTGGTAGAGTACAAAAGTGGCCCTAAGGCTTTCCCCATCCATTGCCATGTAACTTTGTACTACCTTCCCATTTTGACTCTGAGACTAATTTGTGACTTGCTTTGGCCAAGGTGACGTTGGAAAATGTGAGACGAGCAGAGGCTTAGGAAGCTCTTGAATGATTGGGTTTGCCCTCTCTATTGTGCTTCTGCCAGAGTTAGTCTCTTAAAGAATAAAAGACACCTGAAGCAGAGCTGAGTGTCCCCAGCTGTCTGAGCCTAGATCAGTCCACATCCAGGCATCACAGATGGATGAGCAAAACCAGCCAACATAAGCAGAAGCACCAAGCCAAACTCTAGCTGCTCCAGATGAGCAAATAGATCCTTACTGCTTTATGATATTGAGGTCGTGTGTTGTTTTTTATGTAAAGCATACTTGTATGTAAAATCTGATTTTCTCTACCATGCTTTTCTAAAAAGATTTTTTTTCTGTAAGCATGTTGTAAATATGCTTAAAAATTTTAATGTTAAAAATGTTTAAAATTTGAAAAATTATTTCTTTACGTTTATCCGTTCTGTTATTAGTATTCAGTTAATCCAAATAATTCAAATATATTTTAAAATTAGATACATATTCATTAAATAAAAAGGTAAAACTTTATTGAAAATCCATCCCATTATGAGAGATGAGGAATTTTTTCCAATTGTTTCAAAAATTCATAGTTGAATATTACATACTACTGAATGAAAAAAAGCTAATGATCAAATTTATTCATTTAAAAATGTTTACAGATATAAATGCCCAAAAATCTTGTCCACATACATAAGTTTATGAGAATGGCAGTTGTTTTATAACAATGTCATTCAATTGTTTTGTCTTGCTTGATTATACACCAAATTTAACACAATGATCTGTAACCAAAAGTATTTTTAATGAATTTAGTAGTTGACAGCACCACAGACCATAATTGAATTATTACCAAAACCTAAAGACTAGATAATCATCTGGTTTACAAGATAAATATTTAAATCCAGTTAGGTAGAGATATTCACTCTCTCAGCAGATAGACCAAGAATCACAACTGTCTCTTTATTATGTGTACCATACTTTTTACATCCAGGTCAATGCACCAAAGAATATGTTCTTATTTTGTAAAATGGAAGGACTATTGTCTAAAGAGAGGGAGTGAGTTCTCAGGCAAATCAAATTTTGGAAGGAGTACATCTGGAAGTTGAATATCTGGAAACTAATTTCACTTAAAATAAACCTTCAAATATTGCTAACCTTGGAAAACATACGTGTTCTCTCAGGGGTAAGCACACCCTGGTGTTTGGTTTACTGCTTTTACACAGAGTCAGAGAGGTAAGCTGGTTCCAGGTTCACTCATCCAGACCCCAAGTCAACCATTTCTCCTCTTCCCTTTCCACAACAGTTGGATGTAATGCTGGGAATTTAGGTGTCCTCTGGCAAGCTTTCACTCCTCCCAGTTTATGACAGAGAAAAAGGGACATCAGGCTGATGTCCTTAGATTCACTCAAACTTGTCAGGCAATTTTCATTCTATTCCAATTAGGAATTAATCCTTGGTTGTAGTCATGATCCTTCCACTTCAAATCTCCTTGTCCTCCCTCTCCACTCTATCTCCCTACCCCAGACCTAGAAGAGTTGTTTTGTCTGTTTGTTTTTTTCTGAGATGTCTTAGTTCAGGCTGCTGTGACAAATTACCATAGACTGGGTAACTTAAAAAATGGAAATTTATTTCTCACAGTTCTGCAGTCCAAGATCAGGGAATACTGTGATTATGGTGAGGGGCCTTGTCATGGTTTATACTGAGTGTCAACTTGATTGGATTGAAGGATACAAAGTATTGATCCTGGGTGTGTCTGTGAGGGTGTTGCCAAAGGATATTAACATTTGAGTCAGTGGACTGGGAAAGGCAGACCTACACTTAATCTGGGTGGGCACAATCTAATCAGCTTCCAGTGCGGTTAGAATATAAGCAGGCAGAAAAATGTGAAGAGAGGGACTGGCCTAGCCTACCAGCCTACATCTTTCTCCCATGCTGGATGCTTCCTGTCCTGGAACATCCGACTCCAAGTTCTTCAGTTTTGGGACTCACACTGGCTCTCCTTGCTCCTCAGCTTGCAGATGGCCCATTGTGGGACCTTGTGATCATGTGAGTTAATACTTAATAAACTCCCCTTTATATGTATCTATTCCATTAGTTCTGTCCCTCTAGAAAACCCTAATACAATCCTCTTCCTGTTTTGTAGATGGCCTTCTTCTTGCTGTGTCCTCAGGTGGCAGAGAGCAGAAAAAGAGGAAACAAGCTCTCTCGTGTCCGTTTGTATGAAGGCACTAATCTCATCATAAGGGTTCTACCCTCATCACCTAATTACCTCCCAAAGGACTCATTTCCAAACACTAGCATCACATTAGGATTAGGGTTTCCACATACACATTTTGACTGGACACAAGCATTCAGTTCATAGCATGTGGGTTGGACTTTTCTCTTTAACATAAATACCCTGTGTTTTTTTTTCTTCTATTTCAAGGTTGATTCTTTGGGTAACCCACCAAGATTTGTTCTTAATAGGAAAATCAAGAGTCCTCTCTTAAAAGACTGGGGTAAAAATCTATGATTTCCTGAAAGTCTGGAAAAAGCTGGACTAATCTCACTGCTGTGGTTGTACCCATTTTACTTTTTGGTGGTGTTAGCATAAGTTTCATGGATATAGTATTTGTGAAATACCTGAAGGAAGAATATAAAATCACACACAAAACCAAATAACAAAACCTACACTATAACAAGAAAGGTGAGAAAGTTATGTGATATTCCAAAACACTCTCCATATTACTATAAGCTTTAATTATACTAAAGTGTTTCCATTGAATTTTGACCTATGAGATCATGAGTGTACATTTTGTATTCAGGAACATGTTCTGCTTAATTATGTACTCATAACCATGCTTCCTGTCACTAGGACCCCACAGTGAGGCTGCCTGGGCAATTTTCAGTGCACTGACTAGAGTTGCAGAAGGCAGGTAAGAGGATGCCAAATATATACACTTAAGTGGCTTTTTATCAGCCACAGAATAAAGCCCAAATTCCTTACTGTGGTACCGACATTCTCCCTTAATATATTTCATTTGGCTCTTCTATAAAAACTAAATCTGACCTAAACCATATATTCAACCTCTCTCATTTGTCTCCTTAAAGCCTTCTACTTTAGCTAGGCAAATCTCTTCCGAAACTCTTAAATGAGGTGCATGTCCATTTCGTCATTAAGAATATTTGTATCATTTTTTGTGATACATTTTTTCCAATTACATTAAATTCCATATCTTGAAATCTTTGTTCAACACTCAAACCAAATTCTTTTAAACTGCAATTGTTTTCATTGCCTTTACAATTTCCTAGAAACTTAAATGTATTACCCATGGTATTACTCATACTTTTATTATTTTTTCCAGTCTCCCAACTAAAGAGCAAGTTTCTCGAGAGGCCAGAAAACATGTTTTATGATCCTTTGAACCCATATTATTATACAATGAGTTGTACACATGTGTCATACTGGGCGTCATTAAATGTCCAAAGCCCTTTCACAATCCATGCCTTATTGTTAACATATAATACTGCTTTAAATTTCTCAGAAACAAAATTGCATTAATCATAGGGGATCTTATTAACATGTTAACTTCCTATGTCTACACATCTGCCTACCCCTATTCTTGCCTCCCTACTGCTAGCCATCAAATAAACTGATGTTTGAGCTTTACCCGAGAAAAACTTAATTAGAATCTCTGAGCATAGGCCTTGGAAATTAGAATTGTAAAGAAGCCTCTCATGATTGATAACCAGCATTTTCAATCTCTAGAATAGATTCTAGCCTCTCCTATCTTGAAGACAGTATTTCTTTTTCTAGTACCTTCATCCTACTTCTGTAATGATTCTTTCCTTCAGTTTACTCAATTGCTAATTTTTCACCAAGCCAAAACAAACCAAACAAAACCCTTGATTCTTCTCCCATCTCTCATGTTATAGTTTTAGTACATGTTTTCCTTTCATAGATTACTTTTGGAAAATGCATGCAGATAAGCTATCACAAGTCCAAGTCCAGTCAGGAGACAGAAACCACACAGTAGGTTAAACAGGAGGAATTTGATACAAAGAACTACTGACTATGATAAAAGAGTAAAATAAAAAAATTAAAGGAAACTCTATATGGTATCCTGAGAGAAAGTGCCTTAAAAAGGACAATTTAGGGCTGGGCGCAGTGGCTTATGTCTATAATCCCAGCACTTTGTGAGGCCTAGATGGGTGGATCACAAAGTCAGGAGTTTGAGACTAGTCTGACCAACATGGTGAAATGCCGTCTCTACTAAAAATATAAAAATTAGCCGGGCATGGTGGTGCATGCCTGTGATCCCAGCTACTTGGAAGGCTGAGGCAGGAGAATTGCTCGAACCCGGGAGGCGAAGGTTGCCATGAGCCGAAATTGTGCCATTGCACTCCAGCCTGGGTGACAGAGTGAGACTCCATCTCAAAACAACAACAACAACAACAAAAACAACAAAATAAAAACACCACCACCACAAACAAAAGCAACAAAAGGACAATTTGGAAGAAGTTCAGATTTCTCTGGAAGAAATATAGTTTATTACACAAGATAGCAAAGAAGTTTGCTTCTTTAGCCAGAGCTAGTCTGGAGTTACTGGGTGAGCAATTACCCACTGTGGTAGGAAGAATAAAGGCCCCCTGAAGATGTCCACATCCTGATTTCTATAACCTGTGAATTTGTTACCATACATGGCAAAAAGCACTTGCAGATATGATGAAATTAAGGACCATGAGATGGAGAGATTATCCGGATTTTTCTGGATGGATCCATTATAATAACAGGTTCTTAAGTAGTGCCACTTTCTCACCTGTAGCTAGAGAGAGAGCTATGACTATAGGAGAATTGTCAGAGAGATGCAACTTTGCTGCTTTTGAAGAGAAAGGAGCCATGATCCAAGGAATGTGGGAAGGTTCCAGAAGCTAGAAAAGGCAAGAAAAGCGATTCTACCTACAGATTCCAGACAGGGAAATCAGCCCTGTTGCCATCTTGATTTCAGTCCAGTGAGACATGTTGGATTTCAACTTACAGAAATTTAGGATAGTAAATTTGTGTTTCAGACCACTAAGTTTGTGGTAATTTGTTAGAGTTGGAATAGAAAACAAATACATCCACTCCTCAGAGTACAGGAGGGAGCAGGTAGCTGACCGGCAACTGGTGGCAAAGTGTGCTCTGGGAGTTCTGGAGCTGGTGATGCTGGGAGATGCTCAGAGAATAGGACTTTGGTTTCCAGGTAGAGGGGGCAACAGAGAGGTTACCTCTAGGCTGAAGCTGCAAAGTCTCCTAGGGACCACAGTTGGGGCCTGTGGTTGGGTAAGCTTCTCTGGATGCCTTCAGGTGGACATAGCCCACCTCTAGCTCCTGTAGAAAGAGGACGGGAGAGCGCTTTCGTTTTTGCAATGTTTCTCCAGTGCACTTTACTGAAAAGCAAAACATCACGCTCACTTGAAAGGAGACACAATTAAAGGAATTATGTTGTTTATCACAGAGCATATATTAAAAGGTATATTTGGATCTGAGAGGCAATAAAATGATAACTGACATATATTCTAACTCCAAATTAGGCTATCCTTTTATTATATCCCATGATTTTTCTGACATTATTCCTCATTCTCCTCCCATGTCTGAGTGTTTATTCATATTTTCCTTCCAGGGATATTTTTTATTCTTCTGTGTCGTTAACTCCTTCTCAGCTCTCTACTCACTTTACATTCTGTTTTTGGGTGAACATATTCAAATCTACAGATGTGAATTAATTAAACAGTAGATGGTGATAATTCCCAATCTGTCCCCCCCTGGATTTCTCAATTCTATTGCTAGGCCCTTCCTGGGCATACATCACAGGAACCACAAGATGCCATGGCCCAAACCGAATTATCTTTCCTAACTCTTCTTCACACAGTACATATTGATGGGTAACACCAGCTTTCCAAACTGCAAATCAGAAACCTGTGCATGATCTTTTGTTTGTTTCTTTGTTTTTTTGTATTTATTATACTTTAAGTTCTGGGATACATGTGCAGAATGTGCAGGTTTGTTACATAGGTATACATATGCTATGGTGGTTTGCTTCACCCATCAACCCATCATCTACATTAGGTATTTCTCCTAATGCTATCCCTCCCCTAGTCCCCCACTCCCTGACAGGCCCCTGGTGTGTAATCTTTACTCTTTCTCTCACATGACCCGCAATCAATTCTTAACAAATATCACCATGTTGAATACAATTTCTGAATGCATCTAAAGTCCAGTCACTTCTACTATTCTCTTTTCCTTAGTTGAAGCAGGTTTTTCCCCCTGTCTGGAACACTGCAATGGATTCCAGGTGATCACTAGCTCTTCAAAGAGCTAGTCTTTCTCCCTTCCTACCTATCATGCTCTAAAACAAATAGTGGGCTGGGCATGGTGGCTCACGCCTGTAATCCCAACAATTTGGGAGGCAGAAGCGGGCAGATCACCTGAGGTCAGGAGTTCGAGACCAGCCTGGGCAACATGGTGAAACACTGTCCCTATTAAAAATACAAAAATGAGCCAGGTGTGGTGGTGCATGCCTGTAATTCCAGTGACCTGGGAGGCTGAGGCAGGAGAATCGCTGGAACCCAGGAGGCAGAGGCTGCAGTGAGCTGAGATTGTGCCACTGCACTCCGGCCTGAGCACTAGAGCAAGACTCCGTCTCAAAAACAAAAACAAAAGCAAAACAAAACAGTGTAATTCTGCTCACAATAACCTATAGCATATAATCACTTCTCAACACAGTAAGTGCTTTGCAAAGATTTCTGTACAGGCAAAGGAGACCATTGATGGAGAAGTGTTTGACTTACGCCTTTAGAATGATTAAATTCAGCTAGGAGGTGGCATGGAAAATAAATGGGAAGAAGAGAATTACAGTGGGACATTTTTCCAGCTAGATTAGTATATTTACATGAAAATGCAATGTATGATTTTTAAAAAATTAACCCATATTTGGAGTCTTTGAGTGACTGAAGACTGAAGTAACTAATTAAAGGGTATTGAGAGAGCAAGGAGATTTTTTAACTGGAAAACCTTTCTTAAATCTACATACTCACCTGCATCTGCCTCTTTCTCTCTTGTTGTTTTAATTGATGTCATGTGCCTCCTGTCAAAAGGAAATCCTTTCATGCATGCTTAAGATCCCACCTGATCCTGCCTTCTCAGGTGTGCTCTGTGTGTTATCTTCTCCCTAACATGAAACCTTCATCCTCCTCTGCACTTTAACTTTCCCCGATCATTTAAACACGCTTTAATATCTTTGACATCTTACGTCCACTCCCTTGGGCCTCTCCTTCCATCATAGTCCCTGAAAAGAGTTGTACACTTACACATTCTTCATTTTTCACCAGCGTTTCACTTTTCAAACATTACCGTTTGGTTTTTGTCTCGAACACCTTACCAAAACTGTTCTTGCAAATGTAACAAAAAATTTTCATGGAATCAAACCCTGTGAATATTTCTCAATTTTTTTTGATGTTTCAGTCAATTTTCCAAGTATTTCCTCTTTCTACCTGCCTTTAAAGCTGCTTCTTCATAGCTTCCTTTGCTAAAATCATCTTCTCTAACGGAAGTGTTGGCCGTCTTTGAGGCTTATTTCTGGGTCGGCTTCTCTCCTCACATACTTCCACCTTAAATGACTCATCTGTGTCTTTGTCTTCAAAAACTGTGTGCTAAGAACTCCTGGGAATTTTATCTCTCAGGAATGCAGGCATCCAGGTATGAGCCCAAACTATAGACAGTTGGGTCTGAAGGAAAGGGACAGATGGAGAAGCATGATGAAAGATGAGTCAGCCTGATTTCATTTCTCATTACTTCAAACCGAAGCTAAATTTTGGAGAAACTAGCTAAATTTTAGTTCAGAGCTTTAAAAATCTCAGAGAAATGAATATTCATTTAGATAAAAAGTATCTATCTCCCCCATTGCATCATACACCCTTTGTAAGATACCTCAATTTATCCTATAAATGTGCCCAATGTATTTTTTGAACTGGGGATTGAACATTTTAGAAGATCTATAAATATTTTGGGGGTAAGTCATTGCAAATTTAACTGTGCCTGAGCTGTCCTTGTGAACCATTTTTTCCCTGGGTAAATCTTCAGGCCTCCCTCCAAACAAGTCTCACTGTTATCTCCTAATGTAATTCATTGATAATATTATTAAGGCAGGAATTAGGAAACTTTGAAAATACTGTTTTTAAACGTATGCCATAACTCATACAATTTTCCTATATGCTGTCACAAGTAATGTGCTTATTGGCTAGGTCAGTACAATTGATATCCAGTTGGCAAGGCATTTTACAACAACATCTGTATTTCAGGAAGACTTGAATATTATTGTACTTTTAGAACCATCATGTTTAAACAAATTTTGACTGAAAATTAAATGTTTTAATTAGCTTGCTATAATACTGGGTGAAATTGTATTTTTATATTGATGAAAGTGACATTAAGTAGTAGCAAGACCTCAATCAAAATCATAATCATTTCCTTAACAGTATGGTGCCTTAATTAGCATTGGAACAAACAAATTTTACTTTTTGCAAAATTGCTTCTTTGTATCTGAGATCTGTATGTGAGATTACTTCAGGGTGAGAAATGGTGTGGCAACCATTCTGACGTTCACAGCCATTCCTTCTTTGTAGTAACGCCTTTATTTTTTTATACTAACATTTAAGTCCAAATAAACAGGCCATTCACCACTTGACATTATCATATTCTCACATAACTTTTCAATTCTTTCATAAATAATAATGCAAATTCATTAACTTCTTTTTGTGCCTTAGTTTTGACTATTTCCCACAATTTTTCATTGAAATAGTATTTGATCTGAGAACATCTGCTGTTTTTGGAAACATTTTTCCAGTATTTCACATATTAGTGCTTGCTGTAGGATTAGCTGTTCATTCACCAATTCAGTCACACTTCTTGACATTAGTGCACAAATACCAGTTTTGTCTATGTATTAGAAGCCTTGACTGGAATTGACAATGAATTGACTGTATCAGTGACATACCTACAGATTTCATATTTGTCTCAAATCCTGTCAGTCACTTTTCTACTATTTAAAAAATTAAAGCTACAACATAACATTTCCTAAGTAGGCATATCTGAAATCAACAGTAACATCATTCACTGACCACTTCTGTTTGCAGACTATTAAGATTCACAATCACCTTTTTAAAAAATTTTTACTTTATTTTTTGAGACGGAGTTTCACTCTTGTCACCCAGGCTGGAGTGCAGTGGCGTGATCTCAACTCATTGTAACCTCCGCCTCCCAGGTTAAAGCAATTCTCCTGCCTCAGCCTCCCGAGTAGCTGGAATTACAGGCATCCGCCACCACGCTCAGCTAATTTTTGTATTTTTACTAGAGACAGGTTTCACCATGTTGGCCAGGCTGTTCTCGAGCTCCTGACCTCAGGTAATCTGCCCACCTTGGCCTCCCAAAGTGCTGGGATTACAGGTGTGAGCCACCGTGTTTGGCCCACAATCAATTTTAATGCTTATATCAAGTGTGTATGTTCATTGTAATAATGTTGTGATTCAAAGAGGCTAAATCACTTACCAAAAGTCACTAAAAAAATGTAAGTGGAAAAACAGACTCAAAACTATGATTGAGTCCTTAGGCAACAATCTTTCCATTTCTTCTACTAGTTCCTTTATCTACATTTGGAAACTTCCTATTACCATTTATAGCTGACATTGATTGGTGGCAGTAACTTCAAAGTAATGGTGAGAGAAGTTTTGCTACCGTAGTTGACTCTTCGTTGTATGTTCTAGACTTTATTCTCCTAGTTTTCTGCAATTTTGCCTTCTCCAATCTTATTTTGTGTCTCCTTTTAATGAAATATGTGATTTCTTAATATGAGAATGTAAGAGACAGAATATATCCCAAATATAAAGTTTTGATTCATGTAAAAGATTTATTCTGTCTACATAAAAGTCATTCTCGTGAAACCCCGTCTCTACTAAAAAATACAAAAAATTAGGCGGGCGTGGTGGCGGGCACCTCTAGTCCCAGCTACTCGGAAGGCTGAGACAGGAGAATGGCGTGAACCCGGGAGGCGGAGCTTGCAGTACGCCGAGATGGCGCCACTGCACTCCAGCCTGGGCGACAGAGTGAGACTCCGTCTCAAAAAAAAAAAAAGTCATTCTCCTGTCAAGTACTTTTTTCTCTGAAATTAGTTGTTTTTGAGTTTGTATTTTTTTCAGATTCAGACAGTATGAAAGCATACATCCAAAGCTGTCTTCTCAATTGAATAAAAATGGTGAAATGGAAAATACATATCTTTGTTATACTTTGTCGTTCTATGTTGGTATCAAAATGCCTAGAATATGATGTTGCCTGTATTCTGAGACTCCTTCCCTTTGTGACTCTGCCTGGCCTGCCAAGTTTTACAATAACCCAAGCTTCAGATCTTACCACCTTCTCCTCCCATGTGTCCTGGAAACACTGACACCTCAGCAATGACCAGTATGCTTGGCACTCATATCTTGGATTCTAAATATAATTCCCCACTAGAAGAAGCCCCAGGTCTTTGAAAATATGGCTGATTCTACAGCTGGGGCAAGGAATTTTTATCTTGTACCAGGAAAGAAGGGAGATGAATATGATGATATCACTCTGATTAGGCTACACTGTATGGCAAAGGTAAAGACATTTTGCAGATGCAATGAAGATCCTAAGTCCGTTGCCTTTAAGTTGATCAAAAAGAGGATTTTCTTAGTTGAGGCTTTTAAACAAGGGTCTGTCAGAGACACACTTCTGCTGACTTTGAGCACATGTAGAAGTCTAGAAGAAGAAAAACTGATAAACCTTAAGTTGAAAAATTCTCAGCTATCTCAAAAACTCAGGGAATAATGGATTTTTGAGCAGGCAAAGTTAAAAACTCATGTTGAACAACAAATGTATTTAGTAGGAACCTCAGAACAGTCAATCCATAATAGTAGGGCTAAATTATCCTTAGGTCAGGAGTTGGCAGACTACAGGCTGTAGGTCCAATGTGGCCTTTCACCTGTTTTTCCTAAAATTGTGAAGGAACACAGCCACACTCATTTTTTTAATGTGTTATCTGTTATGTGTTGCTGTTTTCAAGCTACAATGGCAGAATTAAGTAGTTGCAACAGAAACAGTGGGACCAACAAGGCCTAAAGTATTTACTGTCTTGCCTTTATAGAAAATGTTTGCCAACCCCTGCCCTAGTTAAAAGGCTAGTTAAATGAACCCTAACAAATATAAAAAACAAACCTCAAAGAAGATTAGGCTGTTCTACAAGTAACTTAAAGTCATGCTAAACAAAGTCCAATAATCTTCAAATGAAAATCACAAGATCTAGACTCTTGACAATGTAAAATCAAAAAAGTCTAATATCAAATAAAAACTGCTAGATATTCAAAGAAGCAAAACATGTGACCAATAATCAGAAAAAAAAACTCAGTAGAAACAGATCCAGAAATGGCAGGCGATGATTGGAATCCGCCATCTACTATTACATCTACTTTAAATATGCTCAAGGACATAAAGTAAATTATGAACATAGTGGGAGAGATACTAAAATTATAAAAAGGAGAATGAACTGAAATACAATAAAATTGAAAAAAAATCTGTGAAGTGAAAATTTATGGATGGGGTTAAGACATTAGATATTGCTGAAAAAAGTATTAATGAACTTGAAGACATAGAAATAGAAACTTTAAGACCTGATGCACAGAGAAAAAAAAAAAGCTGAAAATAATCAGAGACAATAATCTGAGGAACAATACTAAGTTGTCTAATATACTTGTTAATTGTAGTTCCAGAAGGAAAGGAAGATGGGGAAACTGTACCCGGCCAAAACAGGAAAAATATTTTAAGAAATAATTATTAAATTTTTCTAAATTGCTGAAATATATAAAGCCACTGCTTCAGGAAGTTTAATAAATCAATCAGGAAAAACACAAAGACAGATGCATTAAGGCATATAATAATCAAATTAATGAAAACCAATGATAATCTTAAAAATAGCCAAACAAAATAAGACACAATACATAAGAATAGATTCCACAGATTTCTCAACATGTTACCAAGACACCAGGGGTTCAGGCTAGGTCCTGATGCTTACCACACAGAAAGCCAATGACTGAGACGATGAGTAATGTCAAGGGAGAAGGCTTTAATCAGGTGCTGCAGTAAAGGACATGGAAAATCAGCCTCAAGTCCATCTTCCTGACCGGCTAAAACTAGGGGTTTATATAGCAGGGAAGAAATGCAACAATGTGTAAGAAAATAGGAACTAGGGAGGGGCAAGGAAGCAATCACGATGAATGATGCTTTCAGCATCTCATTGTCTGGATGTGGTGACCTGCTGAGTTTCAGTTATTTCACACTTTTTGATTATTTGATACTTTTTGAGAGGCCTAAGGGATTCTTTCCTGAGGAAGGAACTCAGATAAAACAAATATAAGTTGGCCTGGTGGGGTGGCTCACGCCTGTAATCCCAACACTTTGGGAGGCTGAGGCAGGTGGATCACCTGGGTCAGGAGTTTGACACCAGCCTGGCCAACATGGTGAAACCCTGTCTCTATTAAAAGTACAAAAATTAGCCAGGCGTTGTGGTGGGCACCTGTAATCCCAGCTACTCAGGAGGCTGAGGCAGGAGAATAGTTTGAACCCGGGAGACAGCAGTTGCGGTGAGCCAAGATCGTGCCACTGCACTCTAGCCTGGGCGACAAAAGTAAGACTCTGTCTCAAAATACATATGTTTTAAGCTTTAGGACCAGGAAAGTTAATTTCTGTATATCCAAAAACAACTATTTATGGGACTACTGGGTGGATTTCAAACAGAAACTGTGCAAACCAGAATTGAGTGGAATGACATCCACTAAGTGCTAACAGAAAACAAATTGTCAGTCTAGAATTATAAGCTTGGGGAAAATATATTTTTAAAATGAGGGTGAAATAAAGACTTTTTCAGACTAACAAAAGTTGACTGAATTGGTGGTAAGCAGACTTGTTTTAAAAGAAATGTAAAAAAATATTCAGACTGAAAGTAATATCAGATGGAAATGTGGATTTATACATGGAGAGTTTTGGAAATAGTAACCATGTACATAAATATAAAATACTGTTATCTAATTTTAAATTTTATTTAAAAGATTAAAAAATCAACTCAAGTGGATTAAAGACTTAAATATAAGACCTGAAACTATAAAAATGCTAGAAGAAAACTTAGAAAAAAGTCTTCTGGACATTGATCTGCGCAAAGAATTCATGATTAAGACTTCAAAAGCGCAAACAACAAAAAACAACAAAAACAAAAATAGACAAATGGGACTTAATTAAACTAACAAAGCTTCTGCACAGCAAAAGAAGTAACACAGTGAACAGACAACCTGCAGAATGGGAGAAAATATTTCAAACTATACATCTGACAAGGGATTAATATCCAGAATCTACAAAAATCTCAGACAACTCAACAACCACCACCACCACCACAACCACCAAATAAACCCATTTTTTTTAAAAAAAGAAAAGAACACCAACAGAACAGACATTTTTCAAAAGAAGACATATAAATGGCCAAAAAGCGTATGGAAAAATGCTCAACATCATTAATCATCAGACAAATGCAAATTAAAACTGCAATGAGATACCATCTCCCACCAGTCAAAACGGTTATTATTAAAAATTCAAAAAACAACAGAGGTTGGCGAGGATGCAGAAGCAAAGAAATGCTTATACAATGTTGATGGGAATGTAAGTTTGTAAAACCTCTATGGAAAACAGTATGAAGCTTTCTCAAAGAAAGATCTCCCATTCAATCCAGCAATCCCACTACTGGGTATCAAAAAGATACCTGCGCTAGTATTTTCACTGTAGCAATATTCACAATAGCAAAGATATGGAATCCACCTAAATGTCCATTAACAGATGACTGGATAAAGAAAATGTGGTATAAGTATGTATATACAATGAAATAAAACTCAGCTATAAAAAAAGAATGAAATCATATCTTCTGTAGCAACATGGATGGAACTGGAGGCCGTTATCTTAAGAGAAATAACTCAGAAACAGAAAGTCAAATATCACAAGTTCTCACTTGTAACTGGGAGCTAAACAATGTGTACAAGTGCACATAGATTGTGGAATAATAAACACTGGTGATTCTGAAGGGTGGGAGAATGGGAGGGAGATGAGAGATAAGAAATGGCTTATTAAATGCAATGTACAGTATCTGCCTCATGGTTACACTAAAGCCCAGATTCCACCACTATGCAATATATCCGTGTAACTATACACTCTGCATTCCATAATTTACCTGTAGTGTATCCCAATGAGAAATTCAACTGTAAATTATATCCTCTCAAACTTTCCAAGTTCATACTGAAGATTTTAAATCTTACTTTCCACTTCATACACTTACAATTAGTTTGTCATTTAATCATGCGCTTCTTGCACTATTTTTCTGTCTTTAAATTTTTATTTATTTATTTATTTATTATTTTTTATTTATTAAAAATAAATAATTTCTGGACATTGGTCTGTGGAAACAATCTTGTTTCCCTTTTAACCAGAGTCCATGTAGTTTAAAAATCATGAGAAATTCTAAGTCAACATTGTCTGTAGTCATAATTACATTAAAATTTATTAATACATTTGAAAACATTTTAAATTAAACAAGACTGTTTCCCGTTTAACCAGAATCCATGTAGTTTATAAATAATGAGAAATTCTAAGTCAACATTGTCTGTAGTCATAATTACATTAAAATTTATTAATACATTTGAAAACATTTTAAATTAAACAAGATTGTTTCCCTTTTAACCAGAATCCATGTAGTTTATAAATAATGAGAAAAATAAATGCCAGTGGGCTGGAAATGTGTGTACATTGGTTAGGTAATGTCTGTCCTTCTATATAAGAGGGCAATTATAGCCAGAAGTGTAATGCTAAACCTGAAGGCAAAGCGAAAAGTTATTTGGAAGATTATAATGGTTTTGTTACTTGTGGTGACTCATTAAATGGTTGAGTCCCCAAGTTCATGCCTCCTCTCCAAATGTGCATCAAAGACAGACTAATCAACCCTTGTTCTGTGGCACCATCTTTTGTCTAGATTTCATCCAGCATTTATCCCAAACTTTGTGTAAGAAAAAAACTATTTAAAAAGTAGAGGAATTTGGGAAATTTTTCCAGTTCCCTTAGCTGGAACCCATTTTGCTCCTTTTATTATCTTGTTTGATTTTGTGTTTTCATAGAATTTTCTACAACATGTATTTACAAAATATCTATGTTCTTTCGTACAGATGGCTAATTCCATCGATTAGGAGTTTCACTTATTTCCAAGTCCTGCAGACACTCTTTGCATCCTTTTTAGTATTGATTATTGCCCTCCCCTACCCCTACACACATTTTAAAAGATGTAACAAGTCATTAGCTTACTTCATGGCCCTAGCATATTACAATTATTTCATGTAATATGTCTGAAGGCACAGATCAAATAAATTTCACTTTTTATAATTACAAAGAATTATGCATCTCCAAATGTATTTCCTTACTTAATTCCTCATATCTGAATCTCCTTAGATTTTTATCTCACAATATTTATCCATTCAAATGGCTCTTGTTCTGACATTGCACTTCATTCTGGATAAAATAAATGGGTTCCTTCTCAGTCTCTTAGCATTCATCTATTGTATCTCTTCATAGTTTGTTCTGTCTTTCATTATGCATGTCAGGGTGTTCGATTTCTAACATTACTGAAAATGAGGATCCTTTTTAAGAGTTGATGTCGTGGGTGAAGAGTCTAGTTTATTTCTAATTTTCCTCTTTTTAAAACATAAGCAATGTGTAAGATGTGAGATGAGTTCTTTCGTATTTTAATCTTTCCCAAAAGAAGGTGTCTTATCCTAAAATCCTTCTTCAAGGACATTTTTTAAAAGGTTCTCACCTTTAAATATAGCACAACATGAAGATTTTACAGATTGATGGACATCATATTACAGTTCTGGCCGGAGTTTAATGCTGTTTCCTTAGGGATTGCCGACTGCAGGATCTTCCCCTATGTTTCTAATGAAAGCTTGTCTTAAAACAATCATAGCAAAGTAACCAACATCTGTTTCTTTGCATGGGTTTGGTATGTATATGCACAGGATTTGCTTACTCAAGTTTTTTCTTTCTTTCTTTCTTTTTTGTACATGCTAAAGATCAATAAATATGATGAACTAGTAGAGAGAAGTTCAACATTTACCTAGACACTCTTTTGTGAATTGTACACAATTGTTAAAGCCACTTGGTTCAAAATATATTCCTTCCTACATTCTGATAGTCCATTAAATCTGTTAAAAGATGGTCCAAATATATATTAACTCAATAGTATAGCAATTTTATTACCACAGAATATCACAAATTCCATTTATTCTAACCCAATTTGGAATATAAGCTCTCATGTATCATCAATTTTTTTTGGAAGTTTTCTTCAATATAGCAAAATATGCTAGATTTGTGAATGTAGAAAATTATGATTCACAAGACATTTATAATTTATCTTATCTGAATAGTCTCTTATCTGAATAGTCTTTGAAAAGTCCCCACAATGCGAACTTGGCAACAAATGAATGTTATTCACAAGTATGTGGCTGTTGGAATGATTCACAGATTTCCCCTCACTAAGTCCTGGCTACTTCTGATTTGTAATGTGTTTAAAAACTATCATGTCTTGAATTTCTATTAGGTAAAAATTCCTTTATATATGTTATGTTTCACTTTCACAGCAACCTTATAAGATTGAGAATCTTATACCTGTTTTAACTGAGGAGTCTTAAGGGTATTTCTGCAAAAATGAAGATCCAAAAGTGTTGACAGTATTTGATCAATTCCTTCTATCCCAAGATCTAAGGATTTGCCAAAAGTAAACACAATAATACCAACTCTCTGTTACTTAAACAATAAAAAAGGTTTATTACTTTTAACTAAAAGTTTTACACATGTTTCAAGCAGAAATCTAGCATAGCTTGTGGTGGCTTGATAGACTCTGAGTGTCACCTGGCATCCCTCTCTTCTTGTCATGGCCCTCCATGGGCCAGCATCAGGCCTCTGTAGTGCCCACCATAAAAATAATAAAAAAAGACTCTGGTGCACTGGAAGTCAGCTAAAGTATAGAGCACGAATCTCTGGCGCTAGTGCCCCTAGTAGTTAGGGTAGATGTTTCCATATAGGTCACATTTATAGTTTCTGCTGAAGTGGGGGAGTATAGCAGCTGCTGCGCAAAAATGGCCTATAGGCCTTATGTTCATGGGAAAGCCCTAGGGTATCATGCAATCACTATTCTAATTCATAGGAAGTAAGAAGGCGGGCATGGTAATGAAGTTAGCCATTTGTTGTACCGTAGACATAAACAAAATATCTAGGATTGTTTTTCTCCATCATAATAGCAGTTGGCATCCCAGGGTAGCATAGGAGTTAGTGGAATATAATCCAAAGAATAAGCCCTTGTTATGTATCTTTTACTTATACATTTCCTTAGTTTTAAAAACTGGGGCCTTGGTAACAAAGCCCATTCATATTAGTGCAAACAGTAGGGTGCATGTACCTTCTAAGAATTTAAAATAGTAAATACCAAGTTAAAATGTGTGTGAGCATGTATATGGCTGTTAAGCATTTAAAATAAGTCCTAGCCTATTTCAATAACACTTAGTTCTTCAGTGTCATATACCAATAAGCGTCAAGGAAAGAATTCGATTCCAGGTATTGGAAGACTATGTTTTAAGTTTCCTCTATTACAGCATACAGTCTCTGGGGAGTTTGATGCCCTTCCTTTGGAAGTTAGTTGTTTACGTAGTTTTGAAGGTGAGAACCTTGATCTATAGATCTATGGTCTGATTCCCAATTTTGCTTATCCATAAATTTTATTTTGCTAGTGTATCCAGAATTAATTGGACCTAGGGAATGGAATAAGGCAGCTAAACTTACAAAAGATTTACTTAGAAATAGAAATGTCAATATATTGATTTGTCATGATTAATATAAATGCAAAGAGTACAGGAAACAAGTACCAATTGATCAATTCAGTTTTACTTCTGTAAAATATTCTATATAGGAAGCCAAATATAACACGTTACTTAGAACTAATTGAGTCAGAGTATGGGAAAGTTTATAACTGGTTTTAATTGCTACATGTCTAGTGCACGCATTTCACTATAGGAACTTATTTACCATAAGAATCACACCTTTGAGTGTTTGTGTCAATATGTCCACCCTATTAAAGGAAAAGGAAAGCATTTTATTTTGATTTAGGTAATTTAATCATCTAACAGCAAGAATTATCTACTAGCCGGGAAGGGGACATTTTTGGAGGAGGGGCAAAGCATCAATTTTAAATAGTACCCACAAAAAGCGTTAAATTATTATATTCCAGAAAGTTTTCTCAGATCAGTCAAACCTTGGGAGGCAGAAGTAAAGCACAAAAGCAAAGTGTTGGAACCTGAGTATAATCAGTGGCAAAGAGATCAGTAGGCATCGAACTACATAAAAGATTCTGATCAGAGTCACGTGGAGCATACCTCACCATGGAGGTCCAAGAAATAGGCTCTCCGCCTCATGATAGTCACATCATAATAAGAAAAACTTCATGCAGATGAAGTAGAGAATAACTAATCATAAATCTGTAATTGGTCCAGTGGGATTCATTTTAGGGAAGAATCGAAGGAAGCAGGAAGGAGATATTTGTGTTGCAGACCAAGAATCAAGTCACAGGAGGAAGAATAAGTCTCAGGTATGAAAATGTTAGCAGGAATCTGTGCACTAGGTGTAGCAAGACAAGCTGCAGACAAAACCCCTCAGACACCGAGTCAAAGAAGGAAGCGGTTTATTTGGCTGGGAGCGTCGGCAAGACTCCTGTCTCAAGAGCAGAGCTCCCCAAGTGAGCAATTCCTGTCTCTTTTAAGGGCTCACAATTCTAAGGGGGTTTGCTTGAGAGGGTCATGATCCATTGAGCAAGCAGGGGGTACGTGACTAGGGGCTGCATGCACCGGTAATTAGATTGGAACAGAATAGGACAGGGATTTTCACAGTGTTGTTCTATACAATGTCTGTAATCTATAGATAACATAACCAATTAGGTCAGTGGTCGATCTTTAACTACCAGGCCCAGGTCATGGCGCTGGGTGGTCTGCCTGTGGATTTCATTTCTGCCTTTTAGTTTTTACTTCTTCTTTCTTTGGAGGCAGAAATTGGTCATAAGACAATATGAGGGGTGGTCTCCTCCCTTATCAGGAGTTAAAGAAGGAGAGATCCTTCTGGCACTGCTGATCGGGCTGATTCTCCAACTGATTCAAGTCCAAGCTCTAGTCTGGTCCTAGCTATATTAATGAATGTTGGAGCCATAGATTCAAATTGCCTTCTAGTCCTTTCATTAGCCCTTGCAGTTCGGGGAGAAAAAAAAAATCCTAAAATCGGGAACTTAGGACTGAGAAAGATGAATACGCACTTTCCTGTTTAGAGCAGCTTACATGGCCTTCTTCCTGGAGTGCCCTCCTTTCACTTACTCTCACCTGGTAAGTGTGTCAGGGTAAGTAGACTGGAAGTCAACAAATTTAGTGATGCAACAGGTGGAATATCTACATATAGATTGCAGTGAAAATATTAGATCTGAAACAGCAAACGTGTAACAATACACTTGACTCCTTAATTTGTTCAGAGATTGTTCTGGTGCTGTGCTTCTTAATATTCCCACACCTAATTCCTCTTTTTTAAAAAAAATAAAAAAAATTATGTTAATATGCCTTCTTTAATCCTGATATGCAATTCATAGCTAGCATAACCTAACTATACAGTTGACCTCCATAATACTCTATTTTAAATTGGAATTGGAATTCTATTTAAAATAGAAATCAAAGTAATTTGTAATAGCATCACATATGTTTCAAAGGTGCAAATTCATGGACATGATTACACTGGGAGAGCCGAGG
Organism: Pan paniscus; assembly: GCF_029289425.2. NCBI lineage: Eukaryota > Metazoa > Chordata > Mammalia > Primates > Hominidae > Pan > Pan paniscus. The sequence continues at coordinate 78,513,987 of NC_073266.2, read as the reverse complement.
AAGCGGTCAAGCATTTACCACAAATGTGATTGCTACAGATGCAGTTGGGTATAGGCGAACTGTATTGCAACTCAGATTTTATGAGCCGCATTTCCAGGGATGTTGTGGTTTTACAAAATTGTAATCAACTCTTGGTGAATGTCCAAAGAAAATACAATCTCTTCTCTATTTACACAAATGTTGCATTCCTAGAATAGCCCATTTGTGTTAAACCCACACAAGAAAATCTTGTGCTTGCACTTAAAACAGTCACATTATAGCTTTAGTAAATTATAAACAAGCATTTCATCTCTAAGAATGTCCTGTAAAATATCTGGATATCTTGAAGAGTTAGGGGCAATGCTTCAGTTGGGCAGGACTGCAAGTTCATTTCAGGACATCAAGTATCCATGACTCTTAAATGAAATTCTCGGAGTGGCCATAACCATTATGATAACCAAAACACCCTCACACCTTCAAACTTCCAAAGCACGAGAAGTCACTAAGAGGTCACTAGAACCAAGTCTTCTATGCATTTTGGAAATGCATTAATTTGGGATAAGCTATACATAACTGTTTCAAAATTTTTAGAAAACTGGAATACTCTTATTTGCCCTATGAAACTTATCAAATTATTTTTTAAAATTTAATTTCTACATGGGCCAAAGACACAGATAAGGATAAGAGTGAGGAGTTAATAAAAAGCAAATGTCAAAGACAGAGTCATGAGCCAGAGAGTTATTTATTTGTAAATTTTTGAGATGAAATGAAATGAAACAATTATAAGCACCAAGGCCTCTTTGTAAGAAGATCCAGGTCAAAGCTAGATTTGAGATGTTCAGATGACAAGTGCCTGAGATCTGGAGAGTGGGTGTTTGAATGAAAACACAGGATTTGGGGACTAACACATAAGGTTGTCATGAACATATTTTCTAGCAGCCCAAGCTCCAGGGCTTTGACAATGTAGGGATGACTGAGTGGGGAGGTCTTGGCTACTCCAGTGTGTGATACATCAAGGATCTTTTGGGATATGTCAAATAGCTTCTGCTGGGAACCTCTTTGTTTCAGAATCTCTGTTGCCTCAGCTTGACTTCAGATGCTGATGCTGTTCTGATGACACTCTGGCTATTCTCTCAGAATCCACAGGCTGACCATGCTTCCTTGTTGCACACAGGGATGATATTCTATGACCCAGATCAGGGGCCCCAAAACATGTTAGCTCTCAGCCAGAGATATGATGTGCAAGCCAGCGTGGAACCAATAAGCAGACTCCTGCTCTGCTGAGCTGTCATCAAACCCAGTGGGAAAGTAAAGAGGCTGTTACCTGCTGCCTCACTGCAGCCTGAATTTTCACTTCCATCTGAAATTATTTCTCTTCCTTTATTCTTTGTGGTTCTTTCTTTTGTCCTTACCTCCAATCTCTTCCTTTTTTCCCTGAAAATTGTGCTAACAAATTAGGAGGATTAAGCTCAAATTAGATAAATAAAATAACGCTAGCCTTTTTGCCATTGGGGTAATTGTACCTTCTTATCCATCCCTTTCCATTTGGGGGCATGTCCCTTCTCCCCATCCCTGGCCCTCATTTGTTAGTTACTGTAGCTTACACTGGTTTTTAGGTTTTACTTACTCCCCTCCCACAGCCAGGTTCTTGCCAACCATCTACCATATACAATATTGCAGCTACAAGCTGTTCTCCGAAAATCCACTCAAAATAGCTGAGGAACAGCTGCTCCTGTGATATTTTCAAAAGAAAGAAATTTGTATTTGGCTTCATGGTCTAAGGGTCTGTTGGTTTTGCATAGAAAGAGACAAATGAAGCCCTTCACTCCAGCTGAAATTCTCTGTCCCTCATTCTCAGGCTCCTATTTCAGTGGAAGGATAAGTGGGCCAGGAAATGGAAAGATGGTTCTGGAAAAAGCATGCATCATTTGCTTGAGGGCTGTTCATTTACTTCTCATATTTTTGCAACTGATATTTACAAGTAGATTAACAAGAGTTAATTTGTGGGTACAAATTAGCGAGAAAAACAAGACCAGTTGAATCCAATTAGCATTTTTTGACACATGTGTCACTCACCTAACATAACACTGGTGGGAACACTTTAATAATGCAGAGGAAATATATCATTAATGTGTGGCACGCTTCTTCTACTCTTGAAATTTAAAGGCTTTCGTAAATTTTGAGAGTGGGGCTAAGTATCCTTAAATTGTTTAGTTTGCTAGTGAAAGTCTCTTTTTATGTCTTTCTTCTCATACTTCCCCAGGAAGCATCTGAAAGAACAGTATGGCTGTCAGGTTTGGAACAGAACAATTAGATGTCAAGGATGCAATTAGTCTAAAATTAGCACATTAGGGACTCAAAATCATAGCATCTGAGACCACACAGCTATGAACTAGTAATTAAGAAACTACTTTCCACTCACTGTTTCCTGGAAAAAAAGTATTTATGTATTTCCTGTGAGATAATATTTATTCACTGTAGAATTATATTTCATTTAAGCACTTGAAGCCATGTCTTGATTCTGGAAGAGCTGAAATGCATCTTTGAAGGAACACGCCTGTGTTAGCAAGAGGGGGGTGTGTATTAGCAACAGTGCCCATTGCTTCTAAAGTAAATTTTATGCTGCAGAGCAAGCAAAGCTACAAATAATCACACTTCTTGTCACATGCTATGGGATCACATCAAGCATTATAAATTATTAGAGATTTCACATGGACATCATGTAATACCACAGGAGTTCCATTATGACCTACCGTTAATTAACATCCACTGCCTATATTTCAAAGTGCTATTGCTCTGTCACACCACAGGCTGTTATGCAGACCATAAATGCTATCAATATTCCTGCATTTATCTAAGCTCCAACTGCTCAAAATGTGATTTGTCCCATAATACCTTCTTAGTTTGATATGTGACTCAGATTGCTGACCTCACATTACTTCTATCTCAAGTTGTCATGCAGTCAATTTTACTGAATAACTGCGGGGCTTAAGAGCACAGAGAAGAACCAGTATTGGAAGGAAAACATTACTCCCATAATTTTAAGAAAGAAAAGAAATACTAGGATGAAGAGTGTGGGGGCTATTCTGTGCCAATGAAAACAAGTTGTAAAGTTGTGAGTTTCCTGGGGCAGAACATAATTAAGTCCGTGCCTTGCAGTTTAATGAGTTAGGAGATGCTCGCAACTTTGGAGAGAAAGCCTGCTGGTTTACATACTTTCTTGCCTTCTTCTCTTTCTCTCTCTTCCTTTTTCCTCTTTTTCATCAACATTTACTTATTGAGTGTCTAATACATGCATTCCTTAGTGTACCAAGGAGAAGCCAAACTTTTCAGTGTAACAGCAAAGAATAAGTCCGTCACACTACTAGATTAAATAGTAGTATGAAAAAAGTTAATATAACTTAACAAATAATTTGCTTTTACTATAAAGGTATTTGCTAAATATTAGAGTTTCATAGACTATTATGATTAAGGATTTTTTTAGTGATAACCTAGTCTAACATTACATAAGAAAAATGAGACAAAAATTAGCAAGTAAGTGGTTGGAGTAATACCAAAAGTTAAGGCACTAGAAAATCAGGACGAGAGCCCCGTCTCGTAGAACTTGGCTAGCAAATGTTTTTCTTCTTACACATGCTTTTATAATTTGCTATCCTAAAAAGACAATTGCAATTGCAAGACAGACAGATTTTATACCATATAGTTTAAGCGCTTATTTTTCTTTAAGCAAAACAAATTAATGGAGAAACTATGAGGGCCGAGTGCAGTGGCTCATGCCTGTAAACCCAACACTTTGGGAGGCTGAGGCAAGTGGATTGCTTGAGCTCAGGAGTTTGAGACCAACCTAGGCAACATGGCAAAAACACATCTCTACAAAGAATACAAAAATTAGCCAGGTGTGGTGGCATGCATCTATTATCCTAGCTACTTAGAGGCTGAGGCAGGAGGATCACTTGAGCTGGGGAGGTTGAGGCTGTAATGAGCCGTGTTTGCATTACTGTACCCCACCCTGGGTGACAAAGTGAGACTCTGTCAAGAAAGAAATTATGGAGATGTAACCCCTTAAGCCTTGTGTAATGGAAAAAGTCACAAAACTACAATAGTGAGGGAGCAAACAATACATGATTTGAGACAAAACACTTAAATTTGAAAAGCTTTTGAACTGCAAAGTGAGTCTCTCTAAGCTACAGTTGCTCATTGTTATGGAGCATACTAGGGTTTAAATGTGTCTCCTAAAGTTCATGTGTTAGAAACTTGATCCCCACTGTGAAAGTGTTCAGATGATGGAGCCTAATGGGAGGTGTTTGGGTCATAGAGGTGATCCCCTCATGAGTTGATTAATGCTGCTTTTGTGGGAGGAGCTTCCTTATAAAAGTGGAGTTCAGCCCCCTTCTCCCTCTCTCTCTCTCTCACGCACACCCCCTCTCAATTTCCATCATGGGATGACATAAAAAGAAGGCCCTCACCCAAGGCTGGCCCCTCAGTTTTGGACTTCTTAGCCTCCAGAATGGTGATAAATAAATTTCTCTTTTTTATAAATTACTCAACCTCAGGCATTCTGTTATAGCAACAAAAAATGGACTAAAATAGAACACAAGGTCGTTCTTTGGAGATCACCTTTTTTACTTGCCTATCAGATAAGCTCCCTCACACTGGAAGAAAGCCATTGGCATAAAACTGTGTTTTTCTGTTAAAAATGTACAAATGGTCAAACACTTAAAAGTTCTAGAGTTAAAAAGCAATGACCCTTTCATGTTTTCTGAATGCTTGTCAAATAATGAAGTTATTGCCCTGATCAGGCAGGAGAGGTTGATAAAGAGTATAGGGGTTAAGGGTTGCTTACAAATGACAGGAGGGCTGGCTGTATCCTGTCTATGAAGCCCTTATGAAGAAAAACGAAGTCCCAGGAAAATAAAAGGCATTTAGTGTTATGATCTTTATAGATCCTTTGCTTAGTTTTTTGTGAGGTAAAACTCAACTTAGAGAAGATATTTTATTCTCAATGTGTCCAGGCATCTTTGCCAGCTCAGGAACAAATGTAGAGCTCTGCAATAGATAAAACCTGCATTGTGATTAGATGAGCTGCCAATCAAAGTCCTCAGTGGTGTCTGATTGGAGAACAGAATCCTGGATTTGTAGAAATTTGGAGTGGGCTGAACCAATAAACCTCCACACACCTCAGATACCCTGGGACTAGTTCCAAAAAGAGAGCCAGAAACCAGTATGCAGTGTGGGTCTGGGCAGAGACAGGAGTTTTCTCCAATGGGTGGAAAGAAAAAATTTGACAAAAGGAACAAACCTGGAGTTCCTAGGAGCCCACGGTGATCTGGTGATCTCTGTATAACATACTCTAGATAGCTTTTACCCCTAGTACAAGTTTCAAAATGACAGTTTTCAACTTTGATATTAGCTTTTATTATTTTGCTTCAACTGACATTTTCTTAATATTAGATGTAAATGTATATACTGAATTTTTATATATATTACATAATTTAGTAATTAGAGAGTTTATTTTTCTGAAAAAAAATCAAGCCCCACAGCTGGATAGTATATTTTCATAGTTTTCTCAGTTAACCTTCATAGAAAAAGGTTCAGTTAGAGTTTTATGCTACCCTCAATGATGCCTGCTGGTAGCAGCTAAGCTGGGGTTAATTCCCAAAGTGAAATAAAGTAGTCTCTGGGCAATATGCCCTACAAATCTAGCTTAGTTGGTGATTACAAGTTTCAGACTCATTATCTTCTTTTTTTCACTCAAACAAATAAATATAGCATTTAAATATCAGGCAAGTTTAGAGAAATTTGTTTTTGTTCACTTATTTAAGGCTGAATAAAGGGCTCAGATGAATTCACAAAAAAATTAATATACATTTGCCCAACAAATATTTAGTGAGTACTTTCTTTTTCCAGAACTGTGACTGTTCAAGATGTAATATATTTCTATATTAGGGTTACTTTTACTTTTTTACAAAATTAAACTTATATCTCAGGAAGTATTTTAGGATGAAATGAATAAAATAATAAAAGTGTTATATATTTATTTATTTATTTATTTTTTTGCATGAGGAACTTTCTGATAAACCCAGGAGATGGCAGGAATTGAAGAATAAAAGGAAGGATGAAAGAAATGGTAAGGGGACATTGACTAGATCTTTGTGGAAATGCCATTTTTTTCCACTGGCATTAGCTTCCTGTGTAGCTCAAATATATGTACAATCTCAAGATTGATGGCTTCCTTGCATTCCTTTCACTTAGAATAACAGTGAGTCATTGCGCTCAGCTCCAGCTTTAAGCAGAACTTCGGAAAGAACATTTCTTGTAGGGTTTTGTCGTTTTGCTAATGAATCACGTGGAGCTCTCTTATGGTTAGAGGGCCCCCAATCAGGAAGGATATTGGACCAGTTGGATAAAGGAGTTTAAGGAATCAGTGACATTCCTCATAACTGAGGCTATAGACTTGTAGAAACGTATTCACTCTGTGCACAATTTAGGTGACACATTTATAAAAATTATTTCTAATCCTGGGGCTGTAGGAAATAGTAACTGGAGGGCTGAGGGAGTTACATTGCCATTGCACTGCTCATGCACTTGTAAAATCCTCCCCTGAAAAAGCAAATTGGACTTTTGGGTTCATCCCTCTTCTTGGCAGACTGAGTGAGCCATATTCGTAATGGCATTTTGTTTTTTAAAAAGATATTAGTTATTATGCAAAAAGGCAAAACTCCTGGTGGACAAATAAGCATTGCTAATTTTGAGGAGATTCCTTCTGAGGCCGTTCTATTACCTTCAGATGTTGGCCATTCCTTGGAGGTGGTCTTGACAAGAGACTAGACCAGACTCCTTTCCCTTTTATGTAACCACGTCTGATAGATGTGATAATCTTCTGATCTTTTGGGAGTTCTGATGAACATCTTTCCTCAAATAACTCTGAGCTCTGTTTGTCAGGTGACTATGTGTACTAGTCTGTTCTCACACTGCTATGAAGAAATACCTGAGACTGGGTAATTTAGAAAGGAAAGGGATTTAATTGACTCATAGTTCTGCGTCGCTGGGCGGGGAGCAGGGGGAGGTTCTTAGGAAACTTAAAATCATGGTGGAAGGCAAAGAAGAAGCAGGCACCTTCTTCAGAGGGAGGCAAGATAGAGTGCCTAGCAAAGGGGGAAGCCCCGTATAAAACCATCAGATCTTGTGAGACCTCACTCACTATCATGAGAACAGCATGGGGGAAACCATCCCCGTGATGCAATTATCTCCACCTGTTCTGCCCTCAATGTGAGAGGACTGTGGGGATTACAATTCAAGATAAGATTTGGATGGGGACACAGAGCCTAAGCATATCACCAAGGTTCCCCAAAGTGTCCCTTACTTTGGCACAGAAAGAACTGGAACAAAGAACTATCTGACCACAAGGCTCTGGACACAAAACTGCGCAGAAATGTGTGAATTGGAGATCAAGCTTTGGCTAATGGTTTTTTCATTAGCCAAAGTTGAAATTCAAAAGGTGTTTGTTGTCACAGATGGCATGGGTAAACCTGGAGGACATTATGTCAGGTGAGATAAAACCCAGTCGCAGAAGGACAAATACTATGTGATTCCACTTAAAACATGAGGTATCTAAAATAGACTCATTGAAGTTGCTAGCGACTGGGGGTGGGGAAAATAGGGAGTTAGTCAATGGGTATAAAGTTTCAGTTGTTCTAGATGAATACGTTCAAAGTATCTGCTGTACAAAATAGTGCCTATAGTTAACATCATGGTATTGTGTACTTCAAAGAGTGTGTTAAGAGGGTAGATCTCATGTTAAGTGTTCTTACCACAAAATAAAAGAAAAACAAATACAAATGAAGAGAAACTTTTGGAGGTGTCAGATATGTCTATTACCTTGATTGCAGTGATGACATCATAGGTGTTTCCATATGTCCAAACTCATCAAATTATACACATTAAATACATGAAGTTCTCTGTGCATTATTTATACCCCAATAAGCTGTTAAAAATAAATATTTAAAAAATATTAGTTGAATGAATAAATGAATTAGTGAATTCAGTAGCCATTGATTATAAAGAGTCAGATTTTGTGGCAGGTCCCTGGAATACAGAATTAAAGAAGACAGTCAACAACATCAAGGGAAAGTGACTGAGACACACATAAAAATGCATAATTCCAGTACAGTGTTCGCTGCTAAAATAGATGCCGACTCTAGAGCACTGAAGAGTAAGAGTAACAGCCCAGTGAATCAGGAAATAATGCCACGGGAAGGAAATTTTGAGCTGGCATTTGGTCTTTTAATTAAGGCAACATTAATTCCACCATATCATTACTTTCAAATTATTTCTATGTTATGTCTCTCAATTGCTTCTGTAGGCTAACATATTGTCTAGGAGTTAAGCCATGGCTTTAAAATGCATTCTGATGTGATTGTATTCATTTACCAGTTGAAGAAACATTATTGATACCATAGTTTATTTTCTGTTACTTTCCAAATTTTTAAAACTTTGAAAATCACCCAAACTATATCAAGAAATCTATAGTATGCCTATAAACTTAGAATATCTAACAAAAGACATCTATTGTTTTAACATAATCATCCTTTCCTTTTTCTGATATCTTATATTTTCCTGGACCATCATGCACTTCAGGTTTTAAAATACATTTCCATAGAGTTGAGACAGATGATTTTAATTTGCTTGCTATGATTCATTCTCATTACCAATTATAATTTTGTGATTTTGTGCTTTTTCCTGTATTTTTAAGTTCATGTTTATTTTTTCAAAGAACAAAGTTCTGCATATATTTATAAAAGTTATTGTTTCGCTTTATTAATTTCTGCTTGTATATTTGTTATTTCTCTCCTGCCAGTATATCTTGGTTGATTTTGCTTATTCTTTTTCAAACTTCTTATGTGGAGTACTTACTTCCTTTTTTGAAAAAACAAATTCTTTTTAAGTTTCCAGATTTTTTTGTGAGCATAGTTTTAGCCATTTTCCATATTGTGTAATTTTTATACTTTTATTCAAAAACTTTTATTTATATTTATTTGTTGCTGTTATAAAGGCGTTGGTTCATTCTCATCAATATCGCTGATACTGGGATGGTTCCTATTGGCCAGAATGGTTCCTCTCCTTACAGTAGGTAATCTGCAGCCTCACTGGCTCACTGGGGACACAGGGAGGGGTGCGAGCTGAGCCCAGGGTGGGGCGATGACTCTTCAGGCAGGCAGCCTGTCCCGTGTGAAAGAGGCATGGGTGAGTGAACCACCAGGGAAGCAGAGTTGGCAGAAACGGCCTCACAGTCTTTTATTTTTCCCCATCCGTCAATGATTCTCCACCCATATTTCCAAGTTTCAGGTTAAAGTGTTTCCTCTCAATTTTTGTCATGAATTTGTAGTGTTGTTTCATATTATTATAAATTATGGACTGTTTCACTATGACTTATTTGAATTTATTGAAAGTTTTTGTTATATTGCCTAATTTAGAAAATGTTTTAATGACATTCATAAAAGGCAAATATCTTCTTTATTAAATGTGCTATTTCGTTCTACTTATTATTTATTAATATAAATAAAACTACATCATTTTGTCAAAATTTTCAAGTACTTCTGACCTGCCTGTGGTATATTCTCAAGGTATATGAAAACTCTTTGAAAGAATCAAAAGACTACGCAGTCCAGGACCACTGAAGAATATCTGCCAGCACTCTAAAGATTTTAAGAGGTTTTGAAAGAAAAAGGATTGGTGTCCAAATAATTTTTGAGTGATTTGAGGTTAACAAAAATTAAAAATCATTTCTTTCTGAGTTTCCAAAGGTCTTTAATATGTTAGCATGAATTGAGTATCTCTAAGATATAGCTATTTAATACAAGTTTTCCAAACTAATTTTGTCATGAAAAGTTGTTTTGTGGGACATCTCAAGTAAAGTGACTGGATTTCATTGGAAGTTTTTAAGAAGGCAATAGAAGCTAAGAGACCGTTCCAAAACTGTGAACTTAATTGACAAACTTTGGATCTGGTGTTTTGGCAGTGCCAGTAGTTCCATATCAAGTGTATCAATAGTTAGCTAAATATTGCCCATCAAATTACATGGAAAGAGAGTGAAACAACTTAGTCAGCAGTCTGAACTGGATCTAGGCTAGCAATCTATTAAATTCTAATTGATAGCCTGTATCGTCGTGGCTCAATTTTTTCAAATGCTTCTGACCGACTGTGGTATATCATCCATAAGTGAATTTTCATTCCACACTGTAACTGAAAATTCATTCATTCAATTAAATATTGAGCCCCTGTGACGTCTTAAGCACTGTCACTATTAAACAGGACAGTTTATGCTCCCTTGTTGGAGCTCATTTGCTTCTTTAGAGACATAGACAATCAATAGGAAAATATAAAAATTAAAAAAGTTATGAATACAAATTATGTTTCTGGTGGGTTACTTCAGATTGGCAGACATGGAAAATATCTCCAGATGCAGGAATGTTCTTTGAAAATGATATTTTAATTTTGCTCTTGAATTAGTCCACTTCTTCTTGATGCTGATACTCAAGCAGCTGTTTCCTAATGACTGGGTACAGAAAACCTCACCATGCTGGCTGATGGCCTCAGATCAAGCGTAAGAGCATGAGAAGGTTCAGAAAATTGTTTGGCACAAATGTGTAATAAGTAGATGCAGTGTCTGTTTCACCTGAAGATGAGAAGTAATAGTTCTATTTAGGGAATATTTTTGATTCTCTCTTGTTCAATGGGGATAAATGCTGCCTTAATTTTTAAATTGACATGTGAAATTAAATTTACATGGAAACATATGTTTATCGCAGGGAAAATTAATCATTTGAACGGGTACCTAACAGAGCCTTTAAGAAAAAAAAAATAAGAGTTGGGGTTTCACTATGTTGCCCAGGCTAGAGTTGAACTAACAGGCTCAAGTGATCCTCCCACCTGACCCTCCCAGGTAGCTAGGATTACAGGTGCCTGCCACCATGCGCTGCTAATTGAGCTTTTTAAATGATCGGTCATAACAAAAATGTTTCTGTTTGGCCTGTGTGCTCATGTCATTTAACATTCATCATGTGGCCCTGATTAAGTTGAAATCAGACTTTATTTTAATATATATTTTCACAAAAGGGTAAAAGAACATACATTAAAGCACATTTCAAGATCGATCTATCTATCTGTATATATATTAGATCTTACACTATTGTCATAAAAAAGTACACAAAATTGCGCTCCAGTGTAAAATTCTATGTCACATTGTTCTCTGTTTTAAACTTTTCACAAGTAATTGTTACTGGCACTATTGTTTTTGAGAGGAAAAATGCATGTATAAAGGAAGGCACAGTATATGTAAGGTTTTGATAAAGCCATTTGCAAATATCCTTTCTAAATATATTAAACATTTGGCCCCAGGCAAATAATAATGTTTTATGGGATGGAGGAAATAGGGAGAGTTAATATTTTTATAAATATACAAGAAGCTGTCCGATCTTGAGTCACTTTAAATGCTCATTTTGCTTTTAATGAGTAAAAATGTTCTTCAAATAGTAATTTATAATTTGTATTTCTTCTTTTGTGAATTTTCTGTCAATACATTTTGTCAAATGTTTTCCCACTATTGGGATTCATGTCGTTTCTTTGCATTTGACAAAGCTCTATTTTGCCATTTCTGTCACAGGTTGTAAATATTTATATCAAATTATAATTTGCTTTTTGGTTTCTTTACATATTTAACCCTTTTGAGTAAATAAAACTAAGGAAGCTCTAAAATGTAAGGTTATTTTATGTTACTAATTATGATTTCTGCCTTTAAATTTGTTAAAGAGCCATCTATGTGTTCTTCTATTTCTTTTAGGGTTTCATATTCTACATTTAACATTTACTGTGCAGAAATTATTTTATCTTTTCTCCAAATTGTTCACCAGGAGACATAAGCTTATTATTTGTATATTTGTGTATTTATTGATTTATTGAATAGTAAATAGTCTTGCTATATATATAATATATGTATTATGCATATATATTTCATGTAAAATAATCCCCACTCTTTTTTTTTGAGACAGAGTCTTGCTCTGTTGCCCAGGCTGGAGTGCAGTGGCGCAATCTCGTCTCACAAGCTCCGCCTCCCGGGTTCACGCCATTCTCCTGCCTCAGCCTCCCTAGTAGCTGGGACCACATGCGCCCGCCACCACGCCCAGCTAATTGTTTGTCTTTTTAGTAGAGATGGGGTTTCACCGTGTTAGCCAGGATGGTCTCAATCTCCTGACCTCGTGATCCGCCTCCCTTGGCCTCAAAAAATATTGGGATTACAAGCCTGAGCCAACACGTCAGGCCAATCCTCACTCTTTCCTGACTTATAAAATCCTTTTTATGAAATTTGTTTTCTTTAATATATTCCATTATTCATAAGCAAATGTATTACTATTTTAATTAGTATATCTTTATAATACTTTTTAATTCTTGATACTTTTTAAGTCCTACCTTAAAAGTCTTTACGAAATTTTTTACCTTAAAAGTCTTTACAATTTTTTTGTTTGTGTGGTGGGGGCGGTGGGGGCGGGGGGACAGAGCAGAGTCTCGCTCTGTCGCCAGGCTGGAGTGCAGTGGCCCAGTGTCAGTTCACTGCAACCTCCACCTCCCGGGTTTAAGCAAGTCTACTGCGTCAGCCTCGCAAGTAGCTTGAACTACGGGCAAGCACCACCACACCTGGCTAATTTTTGTATTTTTTGTAAAGACGGGGTTTCACCATGTTGGCCAGGATGGTCTTCATCTCTTGACCTCCTGATCTGCCTGCCTCGGCCTCCCAATACAATTTTTTTTTTTTTTTTTTTAGCTAAACTAGTACATTTATTTTTAAAAATAAACTCAGATTATATTGGAAAATTTCCTGCAACTCATAGTAATTTTTTTCTCTAGTTATTCAAGAATTCTTTGTATATTTCTAAAAAATAATTTTACTCTTTACCTAATGATGTAATAAATTATAGTTTTGGATTTATTGTAATAAATTATCTCTGCATTACTATAAATATGCTTTTTTGATCTTAGGTCCAGGTAGTAATATTGCTGGTAAGCTCTAAAGTATTTTACATTTATTCACATTAGAATAAATGTACTGTGACCATAGATTGGTCACAGTTTTCTATGTTTTGGTGCTATAAATTTCTGATACACTGGTTGCAATTGATTATAAATATGATTTGAAACTCCCAATATTTACCCGTTATGAATCATTATATAGCATGGGTATTATAAATGGACTTTAGTAATGCAAGAATTTATTTTTAAATTGATGTTGACACTTATTTTAGATATATTCTTTGACCACTAATTTTTTCAATATCTAACATTTATTTTCCTATTCATGTTTCTAATTACTTTTAATTTAATTTTAGTTGTATATTGTGAATTTCATTGATATAGTCACATATATTAGTATGAAGTCATAAGTTACTTCTACAAATGTATGTTTATTTCCCCATTAACATTAATTTTTAAATTAAGATTTTTCTATTTTTGCTTGATTCGTTCTTTTCTTGTTTATCCCCCAAAGAATAACCTTTTGGTTATATTCACAAACACCGATATTTTAGTTTTAGGTTTTAATATTTTAATTTTACTTTTCTGAATTTATATTTTCTTGTTTTTTGTTTTGTTTTTTGCATTTTTTAAGTTTTTCTTTCTTCATCCCAAGATTTTATACTGCTGGATTCAATTTGCTGATATTTTGTGGGAATTTTATGTTGAGGTTCCTGAGGGATATTCATCGACAGTTTTATTTTTTTCAATGGCTCTTTTGCTTTCTGGGTAATTTTGGTCTCATAACAAGAGTTGGTAAGCATTCCCCCTTCTCACACTTTCTGGAAGAGCTTGTGTAGAATTGGATTATTTCTTCCTTAAATGTTTGGCAGAATACACTAGTGAAACAATCTAAGTTTGGATTTTTCTTTGTTGGAAGTAACGTAGCAACTTCTACTTTGTTTTTATTTGATTATTCTCTAATATCTAAGCTTGCTTTTTTATTTTCAAACTTTCTGGATCATTTCTTCTTTTCACTTACTCCTTTTTAGATCCCATGCAATTGGTTTTGACTGATTGGTTTTTATCTTAATCTCATTATTTTCCTATTTTACCAAATAAGCTAAACTGTTTAGCTACTCAAATTTACGGTCATAACTAATTATATAGTCTTATTTTGTCACTTTTTTTTACTTTAATATGTATCTGCAATTGATTCCTTAGATTTGTGTGTTATGCCATTTTAACTGTTTTCTTTCACTTGGTTATACCTAATTATTTGGAATTTTCATCACATTTTTAATTATCTCACTATCTTTGTTCATTAAATATTGCTACAACTAATTAGGTGTAATATTTAATTCTCAGAGTCATAACAGTAGATAGTTTATCTGCTTATTGCCTTCTTGTTTTATGATAGAATTTTAATTTTTTGTGTAATTATTGTTAAATTATACTTTCTGTCATATTTCTTTAAAGAAATACTTACAACACTTGGATTTTTTCTTGAGATGGAGACTTGCTCTGTTGCCCAGGCTGGAGTGCAGTGATGGATCTTGGCTCACTACAACCTTTTGATCAAGCCATTTGATCGAGGGTTCAAGCCATTCTCCTGCCTCAGCCTCCCGAGTAGCTGAGATTACAAGCATGCGCCACCACACCAGGCTAATTTTGTATTTTTAGTAGAGACAGGTTTCATCATGTTGGCCAGGCTCATCTCAAACTCCTGCTCTCAAATGATCTGCCCACCTAGGCCTCCAAAAGTGCTGGGATTATGGCATGAGCCACCATGCCTGGCCCACATTAACTATATTTCCTGATGCTTAAATCTGTGTTTCAATGGTTTTAATGCTTTCTTTCAGTTGCTTTATGTTGCAATACCCCCATTACATTCTATTTTTATTTAATAAATCTCATTTCTGTAATATATTTTGAGTTCTTTACTAATACATAGTTGGTAAATAGTAATGAAGACTTCCTTATGTGATAATTTTTTCTTCAGGTGCCAAGTCGCATGAACCACAAATTAGCTCAGCATATAATTTCTAGCAATAACTTTTTCTCATTGAAGTTCTTTAGACTTTGAACCATTACTGGGATCTTACATTATGGGAAAAAGTCTGACATGAGGTCACAGTGTCTTCTTTTATGAATAAATTGATTTTAACACTTGATGTATGTACCAGTGAAAGTCTCTAAAGCATAGTAAACCCTCTTAGCTTGTATTAATATTTAGGCCCCCATATAGGAATATTTTCTTCTATTATATTTGATTATTGTCTTTTTTTTTAAAAATTGGTTTTGCCCGAGGAACACCAGTGATCCATCTGTATGTTTTTGGTTGGGCTATCCACCTTATCTATTATAGCCTTTATTATTTGTGTGATTTGTTCTTAATAATCTATATTCTGCAGGATTTTTTTCAAGCTTTCATCCATAACATGGTTTTATTTTTTCTTCTATTTCTTGTTAAGGACTAGTATTGTCTAGTTGTTTTTCTTTTTAATCTCAAGCTATTTTCTTTTCTTCAACGAATGTTTGAGTGCCTTCTGTTGCACTAGGAACACCAGTGAACAAAACGGTCAAACATCCCTGCACTGAGGGAACTTATATTCTGTGGCTAGAGAGAGATTAAAAAAACATACATATGTAATATATCAGACGGTAGTACTTAGGAGAGAAAAAAGTAGGTAAGAAAGCTGGGGAGTGTTATGACTGGAGATTGGCCTCATCCAAAAGGTAAATTTTGAGCAAAAACTTGAAGGATTTGAGAAAACAGTGTGATAAAAATATCTAAATAAAGAGCATTCCAGATAGAGGAACAAGGAAAAATGTTTCAAGATGGGATGGTATCTAACTTGTTCCAGTGATAGCAAGAGGCCAGGGATTCTGGAGCAGGAAGACCAAAGGTAAGAGTGATATGAGAACAAAGAGTAACAGAGATGCTGACCGTGTAGGGCTTCCTAAGGCACAGTAAGAATGTAGCTATCTAGCCATCTAGCTATCTCTCTCTGTCCCCACCTCTCACTCACTCTTGAAAGGTAAATGAGATGTGATATTCATTCTAAAATAGTGGGTGTGAATTCTCCTTGTGTCCCCTCAAAAATTATCAAAATGATACTGGAATTCTCTCTTAAATCTTAAGCTAGAGCACACAGATAAATCATTAGACTAAAAAGAACGTGGTAGGAGCTAGAACCATGAATCAACCCAAGTGTTTACCTCTACATGGCTGTTTCTTCACTGTTTTTGTGGAAGCTCTGTACCAAGGACAAACTTTCCATTTGTGTCCAGCCTGAAATTATGTTGCATGATGAGACGTGTCTCTTTCCAGGTCTTGTTGTCTGCCTTAGGAAATACCTTCAGTAGCATGAGGGATAAGCTGTGTCCCAGGGAAACCCTATTATTCCCAAGTTTGGAGTGGCTACTAACTGCTGTTGTGGCAAAGCAGTCTCCTCAGCCCTCAACCCATATTCTTCCTTCACTTGGTCATTCAAATTAAGAGCTGTGTTTAAATTTACTTTCTTCATTTCCAGTGTCATTGTACTTCCTTCAAAGGAGGAAGGGCAAAAAATTGTCTTTTAGTGTTTTCTATAATTTTGGGAAGAACTCTTAAAGCTTGTGTAATGTTTATTCTTAAATTTTATGTTTTCTAGATGGTATCTTCCAAAATTTACAGCAATATCATTTAGATGTTTAAGTTGAATTCTGTTGTATGAATGTGTGTATGTTTAGAGAGATGCAGGGTGGTAGAGAAAGCAATATAAGGATAGTTAGGCATCTGCATAACAGTGTATTTGTTTTCTATTGCAGCATAACAAATCAATATTATTTTAGTGGCTTAGAGCAACACATATTTATTATTTTAGAGTTTCCATAGGTTGCAAATCTGGGCACAGCTTGGCTGGGTCCTCTTAGCTGCTTTGTGTCCTGTAAAGCTGTAATCAAGGTCTTTATTAGGCTGCATTCTCATCTAGTAGCTTGATTGGGGAAGAATTGCTTCTAAGCTTATTCAAATTGTTGGAAGAATTCATTTTCTTGTGGCTGTATGAGGGCACCAGCTCTTTAGTGGTTGTTACCTTTATGCCAAACTCAGGTCCTAGAGGCTTCCCATAGTTTCTTGATGTGGGAAGTGTGGCTGCCTACTTCATTAAGGCTACAAGATCAATGTCTGACATCGAGGGAGGCCAAATCTTTTCTCAAGGACCTTCACCTAATAAGGCTCTTCCAGAAAAAAATGTCCCTTTTGATTAATCACAAATAAACTGATTTGTGGACTTTATCTGTCTTTAAAAATCTCTTTATCTTTGCCATTTTCTATTGGCCAGAAGGAATTCACAGTTCTCATCTCCACTTAAAGGAAGGCATTTTTCAAGACTTAAATACCAGAGAAAGGAATAGTAGGGGACTTAGAATTCATCCTACCACATCAACCCACAATTGTCCCCAGATATATCTTAAAATATATGTATTATTTCATATATCTTAAATTAAAATTTAATTTTAAGTTAAATAGTGGAAAACATTTTAAGAAATCAGCTTATTTTTCATAGCAAAATTTAATACTTACGTATACTTTTCAAAACATCACTCAACTTTCTAAAATAAACATTTTATTGAAAATATACTCATCAACTTCCAGGAAATACTTATGGACTATTCTAATTTTATTTATTTAGTACTCTGATGGTTTCATCATCTAACTTATTTTTTCAGGCTAAATTCCAAGTACGCTGTCTCCATGCTCCTCAAAACACACATTGTTTTCCAGAGCATAAAAACACAGCACTAAAAGAATGATCCATTGCAGATTTGCCTGCCTACCTGCCTGCCTGCCTTCCTTCCTTCCTTCCTCCTTTTTTTCTCTTTCTTTCTTTTCCTTTCTTTCTTTCTGAATCTTACTCTTGTCACCAGGCTGGAGTGCAGTGGTATGATCACAGCTCACTGCAGCTTCAACCTCCCAGGCTCAAACAGCTATCTTACCTCAACCTCTTGAGTAGCTGGAACCACATGCGCATACCACCATGCCCAGCTAGATTTTCTTGGCTGTTGTCAAGATGAGGTCTCCTTCTGTTGCCCAGGCTGGTCTTGAACTCCTGGGCTCAAGCGATCCTCCCACCTTGGCCTTGCAAAGTGTTGGGATTACAGGCATGAACCACCACACCTAGTCTATGCATTAATTTCTAAAAAATAGTTTATCTAAGTATGTTGGGTTTTTCTGTTGTTTGATTTTGGTTTATTTGTTTTTACCCTGTGACTCTACTGGGTCATTGACTATTCTTTTATATACTCATTTTGAAATTTTGAGAAATGAGAATAGACAATTAGGATAAGATATGAAAATCAGTGATATTTGTATGAACTTTGACAAGCAGAGGAAAGATGATAAACTACTTTTTTCATAAGTTTGCCTTCCCTTTCCCATATTGTGCTTCAAGAATCATTCAACATTATAAGCTGAATTACTACTTGTCTTTTTAGACATCTAATAAATGCATGAATAAAAAGTTTTATAGTGGTCTTTATCATATTTTAAGAATGGAAGCGAGAGACAAGAACAGGATATGCTATCCAGGTTCTTAATTTATCACCAACTAGGATTGCAATAGAATCTATTATCTGCCAGTAAAACCAATGTTTTTAGAAGTCAAAAACAGGTGGACCACTAGAAGTCTCCCTTTGTGAAAGTGGTAGAAATTGCCCCTGATTCAAGTCAGCTAATACTAGTAAGACTTTTAGAAGTAACTGGCTTCAGGCACACCCCTCTGATCTGTCTGTTGTTCTGACTTGCCAGCAGGAAGGGTGCAGGAAGTTATGGTGTTCATTAAGAAAAGTGCCTTTCAAACCTCCCTAGACTCTAGCCTCAAGTGAACTAACTGACTGCAAGCTTGTCTGTTTCAATGTTGCAAGAGAACAATTTTTGTAAGAAAAAGCAAACAACTTTAACAGCAGGTGGCTGAAGCATAGCCTTCAGAAAGCTGTTAAGAACCATTTTTGTCTGTGAAATAAAACATGGTTGCGAGCGATATTATTTGCACTTATTGATTCAGTGAAAGAAGTCACCTTATGTTTAATTCAAATTGCAGTCCTGACATGGACGGGCTTAAAACAATCATGTTTTACAAATCCATTTGTTTAAATGATTCTCTTGTTGGTTGTTCACACTGTGCCCTGTGTTGTTATATTATCACTCACTGCAAGTGCTATTTAAAGAAGTGGGAAGCCAGCAATACACATTGCTTTAGGGGGCAGAGATTATACTTAGTAGAATAAGGCAAAACGTAGTAGGTGAGTGTTAATTTCACAATGCATCTTTGTATTTCTTCAGTCCACTTCAATTGTTACTCTCCCTTTCTGTCCCTATTGGTGGATTTAGTGTGCTCCCATATATGCAGTTATGATGGCCATATTTCTTTTTTCTCTTGGGGTTGAGATGCAGTATAATACGCTACAAAATCTTTCAACTAATTTTTCTTTTAGTTCTATCTATGTTGGGCATCACAGTGCTTTTCAAAAATCTCAATTTCATTCTTTAGATGCCAAAGCACTGTACTGGATGAAAAGAAAAGCTTGTCAAAACACTGACAAGATGGGGTAGACCGTAATTCTCTGCAACCCAATTATTCTTACCATTTAAATTAGGAATATCTCCTTGAAATTGCTGAGAAATTGCTGTAGATTGAGTTTTGGCCGATTTTATGGAAGTAACTTTGATCATGGGAACACCCATGGAAGCTCTTCTGATTGCATTTGTGAAGTTCTGCAAATACGAGTGCAGAGAAAGGTTAAATAAACTCCCTCAGATTTTAAAAATTAATGAGTAAAAGTGAACCTTGTTTGTATGTATTTTAAAATTCCAGTCAGAGGCCGGGCACGGTGGCTCACGCCTGTAATCCCAGCACTTTGGGAGGCTGAGGCGGGCGGATCATGAGGTCAGGAGATCGAGACCATCCTGGCTAAAAAGGTGAAACCCCGTCTCCACTAAAAATACGAAAAAAAATTAGCCGGGCGTGGTGGCGGGCGCCTGTAGTCCCAGCTACTCGGGAGGCTGAGGCAGGAGAATGGCGTGAACCCAGGAGGTGGAGCTTGCAGTGAGCCGAGATCCCGCCACTGTACTCCAGCCTGGGCGACAGAGCGAGACTCTGTCTCAAAAACAAACAAACAACAAAATTCCAGTCAGAAAGGATAGCTGATCCATGTGCATGGAATTACGAACCCTAGACTCATGATAGCTGGTAAAATTGGAAGGAACCTGATACGAAGTCCCAATGTTAGTTAAACAGGGAAGAGCCCCAGGAAAGAACCTGCATTGTACAGATAAAACTGAGTGTACAGATAAAACTGAGTGTACAGATAAATATTCATTAGGTACAGAACTCAGATTGAGGAGGCATCCACAGTTCCCTGGAATGGTGCTTGCTTGCCTTCTCTTACTTCTTTTTCTTCCTCTTGGTGGGTCAAAGGCATCAGTCCCCTGGAGCCCAATAAACCCCAGAAAAATCACATATGTACAGCTTTTTGAAAAAGCAGTGGCTTTAGTGTCAGATAAATCCAAGTTTGTGTCCTAAATCTTCCACTTCAGTAACTGCTTGGCCGGCCCTGGGCAATGGGCAAATTCCAGGAATCTCAGGTTCTTAATCTGTACAAACAGAGATAACATCTCCCTTACAGGTTTGTTGTGAAGAATTAAATAAAATAAGTTCCTCAGTCACCCAGAGGAATGCTTTATTATTTGGCTTCTGTTGTTCCTGAATCTGCAAAGCTGAGAACTCAAGATTCTGGGGATCACTCCTCATGAGACCTTGTCTTAGTGCCCACCACACTTGCCATGGCATGTGCATGCACTTGCAGCAAGTGCCGTGCCCATCATTCTCTCATCCATAGTTGTGTGGATCTAACAGTCTCTTTTGAACAATGAATGAGCTCTGAAGAAGTAAATGGAAGGCATAAGAAATATTCTAGCACTAGCAACAAATTTAACCTGAAATTCAGTCGTTTTCCTTGTTCTTTGTTTCATTGAGTAAATCATCTCTTAGCATGGCCAATGCACACGTGGATAATTGTTTTAGGAGACACAAAAATGAATCAGCACATGCTTGCAGTCTAATAGATGAACTAATATATGTAAATAAGAAAATACTAAAGATGTGAGAAAAAGTTAGGAGCCATAAGAGAAGTACCGATATATTTTATTAATTAGACAAAATGATTTAATATTAATGTACCATGCTTCCTGGGAGACTAGAATTCTGAACACTGAACTTATATTGAAGAAATGAAAAATCACGTCATTAATATTATAGCCGATTGTTTCCATGTCTCACCAGATCTTTAAGAGGCAGGGCATTGAATTTTTCCTTGCTTAAACACCTCAGCATTTAGATCTTTGTATGTATCTTGCACATAATAGAAATCCAAAGCATAAATGAAGCAATGAATGAGTGAATGGAAAGAATGGGAATAAGAGGAAATTAATAAGACAAAAATGAAGACAGTATAGCCTTAATCAGCACAACCAGAAAAGATGTCCCATAATGTTTTTCCCCCAGTAAAAACTTACTAACTCATACCCTGTTCTAGGACTATGGCAGAATAAATCCTGGTTTTTATTTTCCAGGCAGCAAGTTTTAAAAGACAGGTAAATCTATTCTCATAGATTTGGTAAGATAATTGATATGCTCCTCAATAAGTTGTATAAATATAAATAAGTAGATCTGTGCTCTATTACTGTATTATTAAACTTACAGCATTTTCTGAAACTGCCTTATAACATTAAAAAATCCTATGTCATAGCCAATGTTAATACCCTACCTCTGATAATCTAAGTTTCAGTCAAATTGGAGGAATTAAAGTGACTCAAAATTGTAAGCATGTGGTTGTTACCCTGAAGACAAATATAGTTGTGATTGAGCATTCATTGTCTCTCAGCCAAAAGGTTGCCACTAAAATAAATTGAGAATGGAAATGTTGGCAGAGGTATCAAATGGATGGCTCACGTGTTTGGAAAACCCCTGTTGACCCATAAGCATCTATCTTGACAGATGAGAATGAGAGTGAAAAGAATCTTGGCTCATGTAAAGAAAGGTGCCCCTTTGAAGTCAAATTGTAGGGTAACCTCAATACAGCTAGTAAATCAGGCCCAACTCTTTGGTTCTTTGAATTGCCTACCTAACTTCACCATGGCAATGCGTGCTACAATACACAACTGTTACCAAGCTTCATTAATATTTTATAAGAGAATACTGAACATAAATGTTTAGAAGGATTACATGCATAGAATCAAATGAACAAATACATGTAAAACATTTGAAACAGTGCCTGCACTAGTAAGTAGTCAATAAATATGGGTACTATTATTATTTATACACACTTAAAAATGGTCACTTTAGTGAAATAAATGCTTTTCATTTTGGTTTATTTAGTTAGTTAATATTAAGCCAGTCAGTTTTTAAGTGACAATGTGAACTTTTTACAAATTGGAAACATAATAGAATAATTAATACAATTTTATAATATCATGATTTTATATACTAGACACTATAATTTTATAATATACCTTATACTTTAAGATTTCTTAAATTTATTTTACAATAACCCTGTTAGGTTGGGCAAGGAAAATTCTATTATGGCTTTTTTTTTTTCTGTAGAATTGGAGTCTATAGGACTTTGTAGGGTTTGGAATTTTGAAAAATTTAAATGAGTTATTCAAGTATACACGATTTTTTTTTTTTGTCCTCTAGGACCCAGCTAAGAAAATAGTACATATCTCCTAATGACACATCTAATGTTCTTTCCACTACCTAGCTCACCTTATAATGGTGCAGCAAAGCAGGAATTTCTGTTTATTTGTTTTGTTTGTAAGTGAAAAAGCAAAATGGTATATAATAGAAAGAGCTTTTGGGGAAACTAGACCTGGTATTAAATGATCTCTCCGCTACTGCAGTAATAATTATGATCACCTACTGATTACCCCTTACAAGTGAGATAACTCATTAAAAGTTTAGTTGATTTTTAGAACAATTCAACAATGAAAATGCTGTTGATGCTCACATTTTACAGATGGGGGAAATAAACTGATCCTCAAGAATTTTTTTTTTTTTTTTTGAGATGGAGTTTTGCTCTTGTTGCCCAGGCTGGAGTGCAACGGTGCACTCTCGGCTCACCTCAACCTCCGCCTCCAGGGTTCAAGCGATTCTCCTGCCTCAGCTTCCTGAGTAGCTGGGATTACAGGCATGTGCCACCACACCTGGCTAATTTTGTATTTTTAGTAGAGACAGGGTTTCTCCATATTGGTCAGGCTGGTCTCGAACACCCGACCTCAGGTGATCTGCCCGCCTTGGCCTCCCAAAGTGCTGGGATTACAGATGTGAGCCACCACACCCATCATTTTTTTTTTTTTTAAATGGTAACTTTGTGAAAGGGAAGCACCTGGGGTGATCTGGATCACAAACTGGTTCTTACATTTTGTTATTGTGATTCCTATCAGACTGTATACTAATGCTCATACAATGCAACCTGCCTCATTAAACGTTAGTTTCTTCATTTGTAACAGGGCGTTAGTTTCTTCATTTGTAACGTCATAAAGATACTACTTGCTTTGCATGGTTGCTGTGAGCTATTATTTAAAAAGTGTCCAAATAGCTTACTACAAAGCCCTTCAATAGTAGAAATTCTAAAACCCTGGTTGCTCTATCATTACCTTCCGTGGATAATCATATTATTTGAATAAGGTATAAGCCACTTAGTGCTTTCAAAAATTCTTACATTTGGCTACATTTTGCAATGATTAGTCAAGTTTTTATTTTATATTGGAGTAGTAACAGATGGACACATTTTGGTGCTATATGATTTTTAATATCAATTGTGAGAAAAATTGATGTGGACTCCAAGTTCTTAATTCTTCATTTTCATTAAGAAGGTCTCTTTAGATATAAACTTACCTATATAAGAGCCAAGGACTTTCAGAAGCTATGCTGAAAATAAACATTTTAATCATGAAGTTCTATAACTTCCACATTACTTGGCAGATTGTTGTCAAGCTTGTAGCTCTCATTTCTTTGTGGAATATGGTGGAATCAGAGCTGTTTCTAGATCGATACATGTTTCTTTGATAAAGTATTAGTACTCAAAGAAAAATATATGGAGTTTTACACATCTGCACAAGTCTGACAGGCATCAGTTTGGTCTTCTTGAAACTGAATAAAATGTTCAATTTTAATAGAAAGAATTTTGGAAGTCATTAGGCATTTGATTATTTTTCAATTGTATATCAATACATTGTAATTAAGCCACTTTTACAAGTGATTCAATGCTGTTTCTATTAAAAACAATCACTGTCCTATTTAAATCTTTCAAAACTTGCTATTTATATATTGTTTATACTTGGAAATGCAAACTTTGGCCTGTTTCAATTAATATTGACATTTTTCAAATTATATATTCATTTTCAATTCTAAGAAAATATGTCAAATGGACTCAAGGCAATGTGAAGCATTCAACTGGTTTCTGAAGCAGGTTTAGGAAGCCTGTCTCTCCAAATTGCTGCATTGTATATGGATGTAACCATGCCCAATCTTCACTTTAAAAAGTCATATGTTGTATACCATATTCAGCTAAAAACTACGAATTACACTCCCCCTCTGATACTCATTATGGAAATTCAGAGCTAATAAGGATGTCTTTGATCAACTAATCCAATAATTTTATTTTTACAGATGAAGAATCTAAAAAACAGAAGGCTAAGTTAGAGTCACACAGATGATTAAACTATGAGCATCAACTAGAAGGCAGGTTTTTATTTGTTTTTCATCTCTGTTATTGCCCATATACTAGACTGCTTCACATTTCGTAACAAAACAACTAATTTCCTCTTATACATAATAGGAATACATAGAACATGCCACTCCAAAACAGCATAGTGTACATTTTGACAATTTAACTGTCCAATTGAAAGGCAGAGATTAGCAGAATCAATAAAATAATGATTCAACTACATGTTGTCTACAAGAGACTCACTATAGTGTACACGGATTTCTCAGGTGCCAATAGCTTTCTCAAGTGTTCATATACTCCAGTATAGACTACACATTAGGCAAGAAAACAATTCTCAACAAATTTTAAAAGATTGAAATCAAATGATATTTTTCAACCATAACAGAACGAAACTAGAAATCAATAACTAAAGGAAAACTAGAAAATTCACAAATATGTAAAAATTAAACAACATACTCTTAAATAACCAATGGATCAAAGGAGAAACATCAAGGGAAATTAGAAAATACTTTGAGATGAATGAAAATGAAAACACAAAAGCAAAACTGTGCTTAAAATACATAGTTGTAAAAGCCTACAATAAAAATAAAGATCTTCAATTGAGAACATGTATTTTTTTTTTTTACATTAAGGAAGTAGAAAAAAAAAGCACAAACTAAACCCAAAGCCATCAGAAGGAAGGAAATAATAAAGATCACAGTTAAGATACACAAAATAGAAAAACAATAGAGAAAAATCAATGAAACTAAAACTTGGTTCTTTAGAAAGATCAATAAAATTGGCAAACCTTTAAGTAGATTAAGAGAAAATAGAGAAGGATCAAAGAACTAAATTCAGAGGTTGAAGTGGGGATATTGCTAATAATTTTACAGAAATAAATAAAGGACTGAAAGTACTATGAACAATATTATCACAAAAAATTAGGTAAGCTAGATGAAGTGGACAAAATCCTAAAGGCACACAAAATACAAAAACTGACTTGAGAAAAAACAGAAAATCTGAACAGACATATAAAAAGTATAGATATTGAATTAGTACCCATAAACTTCCCAATAAAGAGAAGCCAAAGACCAGATGGCTTCAATGGCCAATTCTCCCAATTATTTAAATAATTAACACCAATCCTTAAACTCTTACAAAAAAATGGAAGCAGAGGTAAAACTCTTTAACTCATTCTATGAAGCCAGCATTACTCTGATACCAAAGCCAGACAAAGGGACCCCAAGAAAAGAAAACTGTAAACAATATCTGTTTGTAAATATAGGCGCATATACCCAGTAAAGAGATGGCTGGGTCAAATGGTATTTCTAGTTCTAGATCCCTGAGGAATCGCCACACTGACTTCCACAATGGTTGAACTAGTTTACAGTCCCACCAACAGTGTAAAAGTGTTCCTATTTCTCCACATCCTCTCCAGCACCTGTTGTTTCCTGACTTTTTAATGATCGCCATTCTAACTGGTATGAGATGGTATCCCATTACTGGGTATATACCCAAAGGATTATAAATCATGCTGCTATAAAGACACATGCACACGTATGTTTATTGCGGCACTATTCACAATAGCAAAGACTTGGAACCAACCCAAATATCCAACAGTGATAGACTGGATTAAGAAAATGTGGCACATATACACCATGGAATACTATGCAGCCATAAAAAATGATGAGTTCATGTCCTTTGTAGGGACATGGATGAAGCTGAAAACCATCATTCTCAGAAAACTATCGCAAGGACAAAAAACCAAACACTGCATGTTCTCACTCATAGGTGGGAATTGAACAATAAGAACACTTGGACATAGGGTGGGGAACATCACACACCGGGGCCTGTCGTGGGGTGGGGGGAGCGGGAAGGGATAGCATTAGGAGATATACCTAATGTAAATGACGAGTTAATGGGTGCAGCACACCAACATGGCACATGTATATATATGTAACAAACCTGCACGTTGTGCACATGTGCCCTAGAACTTAAAGTATAATAATATATATATATAGATAAATAAATATAGGTGCAAAAAATCCTCACAACATACTATCAAACTGAATCCAACAGCATCTTAAAAGATTTATACACCATGACCAATGGGATTTATCATAAGAAAGCAAGAGTTTAATCAATGTAATACATTATATTAATCAAATTAAGGGGAAAACATGCTCAGTTCAATAGACGTGAAAGCATTTGACAAAATTCAACACCCTTTCACTATAAAAACACTTAACAACTTAAACAAAAAATAGGAGGGAATTTCCTCAAACTGATGAAAGCTGTTAATGAAGAACTCCCAGCTGACATTATACTCAATGATGAAAGTCTGTACATTTCCTCCCTAAGATCAGGAACAAGACTAGGATACCCACTTATGCCACTCCTATTCAACATTGAACTGGAAGTCCAGTTTCATTTCCTGTCCCATACATAGATGTTTATAGATTAATGTGGGATTTGATCACTGTCTTATGTTGTAATACCACTCTCATAGCTATGATATACTGCTTTGGATCTGTTTTGTGCATGCCCAGCTTGGGGCTGAAGCTTTTATTTGTTTCTATGTGTAGAATTAAAAAGTTTCCTCCAGCTCTCAAATCTATGGGATTTTTCATACACTATTCAGTTCCCAGAGGCTAGAGAAATTTGAAGTTTTTCTTATAGTTGTATCTGCTCACACTGCTCTGTGGTTCCACATAACTCAGGTCACACTCAAGGAAAAACGATGAGAGAAAAGAGAAAGAAAAAAACAATGTGGATATTCCCCATAGTCTTTCAACTACAGGATTGCCTTTTTTCTTATATTTTTGTCTAAAGAGAGGGGTTTTCTCTCAGGTTTTAAGTGCCATTACTATACCTCCACCTCACTTCCACTACAGTACAGATTCCCAATTGGGACAACTCCCAGGGCAGGCCTGAGGAGACAAAAGAAAAGAAAAAAAATTAAAAAGAGAACAGGGCTCTCCTATCTATACTCTCCAACTTCCAGTGTCCTTTTTTCCGGTTCCTCTGGCCAGAATTAAATGGTTCTTGGAGATCTGACTGCAGGTATCTGCTGCAGTGGAGCCAAGGTCACATTTGTGGTAATAAAATCTGAGAAACTCACCCCGTGAGAGGTCATTCCTCATGTTTTGGCTCCTTTTCCTATTTTGTTACTGTCACTATTTCAGAGTTCCCAGTTGATTGCTTTTTGTATTTTGTCCAGAATTTTCAGTTGTAATTAGTGAGAGAAACGTGTCATAGTAGATTTACCCCTTCTTTGCTAGCACCCTTTGGTGCTATGACTTAGACTTTTAAGACATATATATTTGGACATATTAAAAAATTGTTTTTGCTATGGCAAATTCTATCTTTCTAAATAATATACTTTTAGCTGTCAATTTCTAGTGTATAAAATGCATCTGATTTTTGTGTGTGGATCTAATATGTAGCTTATCTGCTTAATTCTATTATTAATTATAATAATTTATTTCTAGATTCCCTTCGTGAGACAATAACACTACCTCTTATGAAAGTTACATTAATGTTTTCTAATGCTTATAATGTTTTTTATTTTCTTATGTTAATTCACTGGGTAAGGCCTTCAGTTTGGGGATTTATATAAACAGACAGGAAACTTCCTGCTGAAATTCAAATTTTAAAATAAGTGTTTCAAAGGTTTAATCGAAGTTTGCTTTACTATTTGGAATATGCCATTTTCAGATTTGTAGTTTACTATTTTTCTCTATATTATGGAGAATGGGTATTAAAATTTAAACTATCATGAATTGCATGATATGATCTTTGTTTTGTTATTTTCTTCTAATCTTTGAAAAATTATTTATTTTAATTGAAAAATTCCTCAGTTTATATGTATGACAAATATATTTATTGTGTATATATTCATTGTGTATAGCATGGTTATTTTGAAATATGTATACATTGTGGGATGGATAAATCAAACTAAGTAACACCTGCATTACCTAACATACTTATCATTTTTTGTAGTGAGAACACTTAAAATCTATTCCCTTGGCAATTTTCAGAAA
The DNA here is from genome assembly GCF_029289425.2 of Pan paniscus. NCBI lineage: Eukaryota > Metazoa > Chordata > Mammalia > Primates > Hominidae > Pan > Pan paniscus. The sequence goes on along the minus strand of NC_073266.2, from coordinate 78,485,212 downwards.
TACAATACATTGTTATTAACTATAGTGACCATCTTGTACAATAGGACTCTTAAGCTTTTTCCTCCTATCTAGCTGAAATTTTGTATTCCTTAACCAACATCTTCCCTCCTACAGCCCCAGACCTGGTCACCATCACTCTAATCTTTGCTTCTAAGAGTTCAACTTTCTTAGATTCCACATACAGACATTCCCTGGTTTACAACACGTTGACTTACTGTTTTATGACTTTAAGATGATGCTGCAAAAAGGATACACATTCAGTTAGAGTCCTATTGTACTTTGAGTATCCATACAACCATTCCTTGTTTCACTTTCAGTTTAGTATTCAATAAATTAAATGTGATATTCAATACTTTCTTATAAAATAGGCTTTGTTAGATGATTTTTCCCAAATGTAGGCTAATGTAACATTTAAGGTAGACTAGGCTAAACTATAATGTTTGGCAAGTTAGGTGTATTAAATGCTTTTTTGACTTATGGTATTTTCAACTTAACACAGGGTTTATCAGGACATTAATCCCACCTTAAGTTGGGGAGCATCAGTGTAAGTGAGATCATGCAGTGTTTGTCTTTCTGTGCCTGGCTTATTTTGCTTAGAATAATGTCTTACAAGTTCATTCATGTTGTATCAAATGACAGTATTTCTTTCCTTTTTAAGGCTGAATGGTATTTCATTGTGTATATATACAACACTCTCTCTATCCATTCATCTGTTGATGGATCCTTAGGTTGATTCCGTATCTTGGCTATTGTGAATAGTGTTGTAACTAACATGGGAGTGTTGCTATCTCTTCAACATACTGATTTTATTTCCTTTGGGCATATATCCAGATGAGGGATTGCTGGACTGTACGGTAGTTCTCTTACTGACTTATTGAGGAACTTCTATGCTTTTTCTATAGTTTCTCTACTAATTTACATTCTCACCAATAGTGTAAAAGGCTTCCTTTTCCTCTGTATCCTCTCCAACACTTAGCTTTTGATTCTGTGATAGTAGCCATTCTAATGGGTATGAGATGATATCTAATTGTGGTTTTAATTTGCATTTCCCTGATGATTAGTGATTTGTGGCTTTTATAGTGTACTTGCTGATTATTTTTATTTATTCTTTTGAGAATTATCTACTGAGATTCTTTGCCCATTTTAAAATCAGGTTATTTATTTTCTTGCCATTGACTTGTATGAGTTCCTAAATATACTTTGGATATTAACCCCTTATAAGATGTTTGCAAATATTCTCTTCCATTCTGCAGGCTGTTGATTGTTGCATTTGCTGTGTAGAAGCTTTTGGTTTTAGGTAATCTCATTTTTTTCCTATTTTCTCCTATTTTAATCTCTTAATGTGAGAAATTATCTTAATAGACTTTCAATAGGTTTTCTACTTTGAAATCCCTCCTTCATTCTTAGGATAATTTTAATTTGGTGAATAGTTATATATTTTTATGTATGTGTACACACACATATAATATATGTTATCTATAATAAATATATCATGTAATCATATATACATATAATAATGGATGTGATAGAATCTTTTGTATTCCTCATACATGAGTCCTGGCTGTCCTCCACAGTGCCATTTTGTAGGGGCTTTCTTGTCTTTTGTAACAGATAGTAGAAGACAAAAGAGTGTGGAAGCACCCATGTGGGAAGTTTTGACAGAGAAGACTTGGAAGAGGTACTTATTCTCACATTTCATTGGCTAAAACATAATCAATAACAGATCCCTAAGGAAGTACGGGATGTGGAGCCATTTCGGGCCCAAGAAGACAGAGAAACAGATCTTGGTGAGTATTTAACAATCTCTTCCATAGTGATAATCTTGTTCTTTCAATTGACAATTTTAATCCATATGTATTTATTATGGTTATTGGTGTATTTGGCTTCATTTCTCTCCTGACATTTTGCATTTTATTTTTGTTATTTTTATGATTTTGTTATTATTGTGTTTATTTTCTCTCTTTACTTTGGAAATTATGTACTCTTATTCTGTTATTTTAGTTTATCACTTTATATTAATACTTTATATATCTAATTATATTAAACATTTTTACTCTTCTCCCAAACAGTATTATGATCATACAATGTTTTAAATCTAGTTATCCCCATGTTATAAGTGATCGTTATCTAGAATCTTTATTTTATCTTATATTTTCACTATCAAATTCAACACAATCATCATTTGCTCTGAGAAATATTTGTAAAATATTTACCCACATTTTAAACATTTATTTGTTTATCTTTTTTGTTTGTTTCTCAGACCCTCCCCTTGGGGGCTGTATCTTCTTTCCATATATATATACACATATATATATATGGAATATACATTATATATAATATATTATTTATATATTATATTATATATTATATATAGTCCACAAATATATTATATATAATATATACAACATATATACATATATGTGTGTGTATATATGTTAAATATATATATATATTTAGCAGAGACCAGGTCTTACTATGCTGCCCAGGCTGATGTCAAGCACCTGAGCTCCAGTGATCCTCTGCCTTGGCCTCCCAACATACTAGGATTATCGGTGTGATCCAACACTTCCAGCCAAACTTCGCTTTTAAAAATTTCCTTCAGTGTCTAATTTACTGAAGTTCACCCTTTAATATTGTCTCTAATTTTTAACTGTTATGCATTAACTGTGTGTGTCCTTTTCTTCCTAAATACAGCTGACTTTTCATTCTATATTTTATTCTTTATTATGTGAAAAGGGCAGAGGTAGGAAAGAAATATAAATTACTATTATTTCAACATTTATTCCCAAAGTACTTTCATCCACATTTACATTTAATTTCTAAGTGTCTTGAGACAGTAAAGTGCAGTAATGAACAGGACACAAGTTTTGCCCTCAGACAGACCTATTTTGAATATTGGCTCTACCACCTACCATTTGTGTTAATGGAAAAGTTTCTTGACTTCCCAAATTCACTTACCTTATGTTTAAAACACAGATAGTAGTAGCAAACTTAGAACATTAGTGATTGGTAAAAGAGATAATGTATTCAGAATATGTGTTTCGCAGTACTTGGCAGAAAATGGCTACCATTTATTGAGTGCTTATTATGATGATGCTGATATAAAAAGTCCTTCGGTGTCATCAAAGATTTAATTCCCTGGAACATTAGTGATCCTACTTTACCATAACTATAGTGTAATTAAATTTCCTGAGGCATATGTGTATGGGTCTCATTGTTTTATATGCTCGTGGTAGAAAATTTAGGGAAAGACAAGTCCATCTTGAACTCTAGCCGTAAAATGGTGTATTCATTCTTACACTCGAGTATATGTAGTCTACAAAAGAGCTATACTTTAAGTTATGGATTTGCTGATAATGTTTGAATTCTGTTTAAAATAGTGACAAATGGCAATAATATTTTACTGGTGTATAATGTAATCTCTTACTGCATTCTCTTTTTTGTTTTGCTTCTTGATTAAGATAAAATCAACAGTAAAAACAAATTATATTAAGTGTATAGCTCAATGTTTCTACATTTGTGTATTATGTAGATCAAAATATAGGACATTTTCAGCATCTAAGAAGGTTTTTTCGGCCGGGCGCGGTGGCTTACGCCTGTAATCCCAGCACTTTGGGAGGCAGAGGCGGGCGGATCACGAGGTCAGGAGATTGAGACCATCCTGGCTAACACGGTGAAACCCCGTCTCTACTAAAAAAAAAAAATACAAAAAAATTAGCCGGGCGTAGTGGCGGGTACCTGCAGTCCCAGCTACTTGGGAGGCTGACGCAGGAGAATGGCATGAACCCGGGAGGCGGAGCTTGGAGTGAGCCGAGATCGTGCCACTGCACTCCAGCCTGGGCGACAGAGCGAGACTCCATCTCAGGAAAAAAAAAAAAAAAAAAAGACTTTTTCATGCCTTCTCCCAGTCAATGCCCCTAAAGGTAACAATCCCTTTTTCCTTCCAGTGATAGATTAATCTTGTCTATTATTTATTTATTTATTTGAGACAGAGTCTTGCTCTGTCACCCAGGCTGCAGTGCAGTGGTGCCATCTCGGCTCACTGCAATCTCCGCCTCCTGGTTCAAGTGATTCTCCTGCCTCAGCCTCCCGAGTAACTGGGATTACAGGCGTCCTCCACCATGCCTGGCTAATTTTTGTATTTTTAGTAGAGATGGGGTTTCACCATGTTGGCCAGGCTGGTCTCGAACTCCTGACCTCACATGATCCTCCCACCTCAGCCTCCCAAAGTGCTGGAATTACAGACGTGAGCCACTGCATCTGGCCTAATCTTGCTTATTTTTGAATTTAACAGAAATGGAACCACACAATGTGTATAACTTTTGTCTATAAGATTTATTGATGTTGTGTTTATTGTTATGTTTACTCTTTTACATGGCTATGCAGTGTTCCACTGCATGAATATATAATTATTTTATCTACCTGATGGACATTTGGGTTGTTTCCAGTCTTGAGCCATTACATTTAGTATATTAATTACTCAATTCCAATCTGGCCAGACTTCTAAGTGAACAATATTCTCCACTCACAACATGCTGATTCTCCATTCGCCAGTCACCGTCTGTACCCCCTTCCCTTTTCATATGCTGGTTTATTTTCTAAGAATATCTCCCTTCTTTCTTCTGATTATTAAAATCTTAAGTGATGCCAAGTTCAACTCAGGTTGGGGCCAAATGTGAGGGATGAGCAGGGAAGGGACCCAAGACCATGTACCATAAAATTGTTTCTAATGATAGCCATGTGCTTAGTCAGCATCTTCCTTATCATCACCTTTAACAACAGCAAGAAAATATTTATTAAGATTACTGTATGTAGAATATGGAACACTATGTTAGATAATCAGGGGGAAAAAGGCATTTTCTCAAGAGCATTACAACACACATGGAAAGACAGAAGCTTATATAAATTGTTATTGATCTTCCCTATGCTGTAGACCTATGACAGATGGTAAGTGGGTTAGAAGTTAAAAATAAGGAATCATTCACAGTGGGGCTGGAGATAGGTCATTATGGAGGATTGTAGGAGCTGGGGCCTTATGGAAAACAAGAAAAAATAATTCAAGAAAGTGGAAATAACACAAATGAAGTCTTTGCTTTATAACACATCCAGAAAATAATGAATCAACTAACAGAATGATGTAGGGAAGTAGTGAAACACAAGGTTGGAAAGAAAACCAGTAAATGAAGTTTTAACAGACTTGTAAGGCCAAGTATTAATAGTTAGTGTAAGCTTTATCATCAGGAAGTAGAGTGACATTAATGACTTTGCAGCAAAAGAGCACTTGGAACAAGGTAATATTTTCCAACAAGATAAAGATATAATTAATATGTAGAATGGGTTGGAGTGGTAAAACCAAAGTATAAAGAAAAAATGACAACAATAATCTGTATAAGAGACATTGAAACTTTGGAACGTGCTAGTGATATTGAAAATGAAAGAAAGAGAGAAGGACTTTACACTAAAAAAATCAATGAAGCTTAGTTAATAACTGATATAGAAGGGGGATTTTTAAAAATTGATCTCATGGGGTTAGAGAGTAGAATGATAGCAGAGGCTTGAAAGGATGTGGATGTGTTGGGAGGGGGGAATGAAGAGAGGTTGGCTAATGCTATCTAACTGAATGTTCTATCCACTCTTCATACAGTTAGATAACATACAGTTAGATAACATATAGTTAGATAGAACATTAACCACCATACATTTAGATAGAAGGAATACATTCTAATGTTTGATAGTAGAGTAGAAGGACTATAGTTAACAACAATGTATTGTATATTTCAAAGTAACTAGAAGAGAGGACTTGAAGTGTTCCCTACACATAGAAATGATAAATGCTCGAGATAATGGATGCCCTAAATACCCTGACTTGATCATTACACATTCTATGCATGCAACAAAATATCACATGTACCCTGTAAATATGGACAATATTTACCAATTATTTTCAATTAAAGAGTCAAGTATGACTCCCAGGTATTACTGGAAGACTGGAAGCATAATGGTACAAAGGACTAACATCTGATCTCTTGGAAGAACTGCTAATCTTGTAAAACATAATAATGTTGGTTTTAGATGTATTGAATTTCACATAACATAGGGAGTCCAGGAAATCATGAGCAGCAGGTAATAAGAGAAGTGAGACTAATAATAAAGTGTAGAGTTAGAGTTGGAGTTGTGTGGATAATCTATAAGGATTTCGGAGCTGAAGGTTTGCGAGCGATCGAGGGCAACAACAGGGTGGGGTGAATGAGTAGGAGGAGCAAGAAGAGTAGAAAATCAGGAACTTAGGCTTTAGAAAGTAAGAGAGTGAAAGAAACAGAAAAGGTAAAACCATTTACTTACAAAGAGTTAATGCTGCTGTGAAAAGTACATTAGTTATAATAGTACCTACTTTGTGTACTGGCAAATATGACTCATTTATTTTCATAAAGTTTCATCCCATTTATAAAAGGGAGGCATTTCCCATACATGTTAACCGCCACAGAACCTATGGCACTAAGAAATTTCTGACACGTTTGATCTTAAAGATGAAGTCTTCAGTTCTTCATACTTTAACAATTTTTTATTTCTAGCCTTGTTTCATACCCATACTGCATTCAGTTTTCTTACTTTTCATAAAAAGGAGAAACATGAGCTGGAGCTGAAAAATGCATTTTATATAATCCAATTGATTTTAAACTCTGCCATTTGATAGGTAGGGAGAATGCCCTAACAACACTGCTATGGAGTTCTCTAATTTGTTTTTTTCGGCTTCATGCTGCAAGCAATTTTTCACCTCAAATTCTAATAGAACTTTCACATATTGAAATGAGAGATGGAAGCAGCCTTGTAGATCATCATGGTTGCAGTAGGAAAGAGTTTTAGACAGGGTCTTATAAAATTTTAAATTGATCCTGCATTTGACCTTAGACAAAAAGTCAAAAATGAACAACTAGGTACTGCACTCACATAAAAGGAAATATCTCATCAGCAAACAATAAATCTGTTCTTTAAATACCAGTTTTAACAGGTCCATGTAATGCTTGAAGCCAGCTATCAGTCAATTTTAAGGTTATTGTCAAATAGCAAAAAGGAATTCAACATTCGTGTATCAAAACATATATTGTTGTAAAACATGAAACTTACTGATATTTTTATTTGTAACAATAAAGTAATTACACTTCTATGTGGTATAGCTATAGGAGACTTGGGGATTTTGTAAACATACAACTGAGTGATACGAATGTTCCATCGTTTTGTGTCTGTAATTAAAATTTCAGAAACTATTGCTGGCCAATCAGTATGTTATTGGCAATAGTCTTTTTCATCCCAGAATAAATAAGAAATTGTGTTTGCATGGCACTCATGCTAGAGAATGAACACTGGGATTTACATGATTATCACTCGTAACTGTGGATGATAAATAATCTACTGGATAAAAAAATGATGTTGGAAGCAGACAGATCTGTTTTCAGGTACTGACTCTAGCAGGAATTTCAACCTGGCGAGTGTATGCTTCTCAGTATTCATGTCTGTAATACCATGAAATCTACCTGCAGGTTTGTTGTGAAGAAAAAAAGAGATAAAACATGCAAGTAATCTAGTATCTAGTAAGAGCAACAGTTGCTTTTATTGTTGAGGTTTAGTAATTCGTCAGTTTTGTATGACAGTGGGTACATACTATGATCTAAATTTGTGTCCTCACAAAATTCATTTGTTGAAGTTTAATCACCAGTGTGGTAGTATGAAGAGGGGTGCTTTGGGAGGTGATGAGGTCATAGGGCTGTGCCCTCATAAATGTGAGTAGTGGCCTTACATAAGAGGCCCAAGGAAGCTTGTTCACCTCTCCCATGTGAGGACACATAGAAGGTGCCACCTATGAGGGAGAGGCCGTCAGCAGACACCAAATCTGCTGGCACCTAGATTTTGGACTTCCAAATCTCCAGAACTATGAGAAATAAATTTCTGTTGTTTATAAATTACCAAGTCTAAGTTATAGCAGCCCTGACAGACTGAAATGGTACATACAATAATATACAATTATCAAATCATTTTATATATAGATATAGATTTTTTTTTTTTGAGACAAAGTCTTGCTCTGTCACCCAGGCTGGGGTGCAGTGGTGCAATCTCACCTCACTGCAACTTCCACCTCCCAGGTTCAAGCATTTATCCCGCCTCAAGCCTCCTGAGTAGCTGGGACTGCATGCCTGGCTAATTTTTTTATTTTTAGTAGAGACGGGGTTTCACCATGTTGGTCAGGCTGGTCTCGAACTCCTGACCACAAGTGATCAATGTGCCTCGGCCTCCCAAGGTGCTGGGATAACAGGCGTGATCCGCTGTGCTCACCCTATATACACATTTTATATATAGGTTTATATATACATTTAGATTGTAGGCATGTAAGCATCCTATATACATGGAAAAGTGTCTTCTAGAAGTGCTTAACAAAGGTTATCAATGACACTATAGATTTAGATAGAAGCAGGTTAATAGCAGGTCTGGGCCGGGCATGGTGCCTCACCCCTGTCATCCCAGCACTTTGGGAGACCCAGTTGGGTGGATTATGATGCCAAAAGATCGAGGCCAACATAGTGAAATCCCATTTCTACTAAAAATACAAAAATTAGCTGGGCGTGGTGGCTCGCACCTGTAATCCCATCTACTGGGGAGGCTGAGGGAGGAGAATCGCTTGAACTCAGGAGGCGGAGGTTGCAGTGAGCCAAGATCATGCCACTGCACTCCAGCCTGGGTGACAGAAAAAAAAAAAGCAGGTCTGGCAATGGGATAATTCTGGGAAAGCTTGCAAAAGCCATGAGGATAATGAAAATCAAATGCTGTCTTAGTAAGCTCAGACCACCATAACAAAATACAACAGTCTTATAGTCTAGATTGCTAGGTCCTCACCTGGCCTTTCCTGGGCATGTATGGAGAGAGAGGAGAGGGGAGGGGAGGGGAGGAGAGATAGTGCTCTGGTTTCTCTTCTTCTTGTGAGGACACCAATCCTACTAGACTACAGTTCCACCCTTGTGTCCTCAATATCCTTAATTATCTTTTTATAAAGCCCTATTTCCAAGTACAATCACAGTGGGATTGTGGCTTCAACATATCAGTGGGGTAATGGGGGTGAGAATGGGAGGAATCATTCGGTTCACAGCAGATGTTAAATATTGAAGAGGAACAATGTGTTAAATATGTTTCAGGACAATGATGATGTTTGAGGAAAGCCATTGAGGGAAATTATGATGACAAGACCTCAAATTGCCAAAGTCTCCTAAATTGCTGAACATTACTTGAAACAGCCTGAAGTATATGTTGTAGACTAAATAAGATAGGGTAAGATAAAGGTTGAGGGTGTTGGACTTAATACCTATTAAATTTGGGAAGTAAGACTGGGCATTGTAGTAGATAAGAGTTCAGTAGAACTGAATGATATCTCAGAGTTAATACTGACTGAATTCCTTATAATGAATGACATTATCCAGTGTCCTCATGTTGACTGAAAAAACAATACATGTGTTTGAAAAATGAGAGAGCCACACTCGAATACTGAAAGGATGTGATTGTTTTTCCAAGTGTCACTAGGGACCATATGCATTTTGATTTTAAGGTCAATTCCTGATTGCTACTCTAGAATTAATTATTTAGTATATTTGGAGGTGGGATAAAAATGTGCATTTTAACAAATTTTCCAGATGATTTTATGCACTTCACTGTTTTAGGAGAACTAATTCAGGGTGAAAAACTGTAGGGAAGGTGAAAGATAACTCAAGTGAGGAGGTGCCTTTTAAGAAAGGTGATATAAAGGGATGTGAGAATCATGCAATTAGTGGAGATTTTAATAGAAAACCCTGATTATAATAGGGTGGTAAATATAGAGGATTTTTAAAAATGGGTCTTGATAAGGCAAATATTTATTTTTGGCTCCGGTACACCCAGAAGCAATAACTGTTCTACTTATTCTGCACGTTAAACTAATTATCAAGACTTCTTGATTGTAACTCCAAATATCTATATTTACATTCCTGTGGTTCTTGTTTTAGTTGAAACTCTCAGTAATTCTTATCCAGACAACTATAATAGCTTCCTCCCTGGTATACCTGACTGTATTCTTTCCTTCCCTTCATTTATCCAGTAGTTTGTTGTACAAGGAAAGCACAGATTTGTTGAAATGAAAGCACGCTCCACAGAGTGGGAGTGGCTCAAGGGAGTGGCTCAAGAGCACTGGTTACAGCATTTTCTGGGGTTTTAATACCCTCTAGATGTTTCCCATTGGTTATTTAGTTATACCCTGTGTAAATAAAGGAGTGGCCTGCAACCAGGAGGTGACCAATCATAGGCTGAAGTGAAGTTACAAAGTTACACGTAAGTACTTGGCCAGCAAACTAGTCTGATTGGTTTCAGGAGGGACCCAATCAGAGGTGCTTGCCATGTTTCATCTGCAACCACAGTGCAAAGGGAGTAGCCTCTGATCCTTTTGTTATTTGGGTGTGGAGAGGTGGGGTTTTCCTCTTGATTCAGTTCTAGGAAGTCAGCATGAATAGGCCTTAGGTTCCCTGCCTCCAGATCCTATTCTCCTGCCTCAATAGTGGTGGTTATGGGTTGAACAAAAGATGCAATCCCCATTACTTGTGAACGTGGCCATATTTGAAAATAGGGTATTTGCAGATGCAATCAAGTTAAAATGAGGTAATAATGGATTGAGGTAGGCCCTACTCCAATGTGACTGGTATCCTTACGAGAAGAGGGAAATTTGGACACAGAGCCAGAGACACACAGGGAGAATTCCATGTGATGGCAGAAGTAGAGTTTGTAGTTATGTTTGCACAAGTCAAGGAACTTCAAGGGTTGCTGGCAACCACAAGAAGCTAGGGGAGAGGCATTTGCCCTCTGAACCTCCAAGAAGGAACCAACCCTGACAACACCTTGATTTCAGAGTTCTGGCCGCCTGAATTGTGAGAGAATAAATATCTGCTATTTTAAGCCACTGCATTTGGGGTATTTTGTTACAACACTAGAAAACTAATATAGTAGTCTTTCTAAAACTCATTTCTTTTCTCAGAATTATCCAAGAGGCTCCTACAGTCTGTAATATAAATATGAACTCTTTAGAAAGATATTCTAGTTCCTTCAATTTTTGTGTCCTACCTATCAGTCCCCTCTCTTCTCTCTTGTATATATCAAACCATTTGAAATTCTGTGATTTTGACCCACGCTCTCACCCTGCCATTTATTTGCACATGGTGATCCCTCTATCAGACATGTGAGCTCCATTTCTGAAATGCAACCACCTGGAAACACTCACGTTGAAGTATTAATCCAAGTGACATTGGATTAAAGTTTTCCATGACCTCCTCCAACCCCAGCACAGTCCCAAGTACTCTCTCTTCTTTCCCTTTTACTCCAACGTATACACCTCTTCATTTGAGCACTTATTAGATTATGATGTAATGGTCTGAAAAATGTGTTTATTTTCCCCACCAGATAATAAAATCCTTGAAGCAAAGAACTTCGTCTTTACATTCAAGTGATCAATGATTCAGGTCATGCCTGAAATGTAGTAGGCACTCAATAACCAAGTGGTAAATTGTAATCAAATGAATGAATGAATGAATGAATGAATATATGACAGATTTTTAAAAAGATTTTGTCATTACCACCACAGAGGAGAAACTAGATTTCTGCTAATGGATATCAGTGTCTTTAACACAGATGGTTAAAATAACATTGCATTTGATCTTTTAATGTGTCTTTTATTTTGCTTTTTTTTTTTTTTTTTTTTAAAGCAGGTTGCACAGTCACCATCTCCTACATGGGGCTTATAGGTAGTAAATAAGAACTTCATGATAGCTCAGCCAACTATACTCTATTCTCTCTCCAACCCTTCCTAAAACATTGTAATTCTAATGCACACATATATTTCTGGTAGCTATCCTTAGAATTCCAGAAAGTGCAAATATTGATGAACTAAGACAGAAAGCTCGGTGATTCTCTGCACCTTAGTTTGCCCTCAGTTGTTTTATTGAAATAAGCTATGCGACACCACTGTGATTCATAGTGCACTCAAAATTAGCTTAAAATTATTAAGTGTGGCAATTTTGCCACCTGATTTGGAGCCAAATAATTTTTTTTTAGTACAGGGTCCTCGAATGTTTTTTAAAAGCACCATTGATGAAAAGGAAGTTAACAAAATTAATCCGATCTTGAAAGTTTGCTTAATTTCCATTTTTATAAGGTGATAGATGATTGATAGATAGATAGATCAGACACACATATAAATTTAACTCCTTACACAAAGATTGAATCAATGTTGTCAATAAGAGAAAAGGGCTGAGATTCCATTTCAAAGTACATACGCCTTGTTAACTTCTTCGTGTCTTTGTTTTCTTTTCATCATTGGTTCTCCTACAGTGGCTCTTGGAGAAAGGGGAAAACCTGTGCTCTTAGAAAGCGCTAATCAAATAGATATGCCACAGCCTAACAGATGGGTAAGCGTGCTGGAGGATGAACCTCACGTGGATTCAGAGCTGTGATTACACCCCCTCCTGGTTTCACCCCCAATGATTCCCACAGTGTGCACCTGTAGATCGTCAGCCCAGTTCTTTCAGCTGCACCACCAGAGACACCCTTACTGACAGAATAGCCTCTTCCCTCTGTGCAAAATTTCTCTCTGTGCACATTTTGATGATCTCCCCACCTCCCTCATTTCATTTCGGCTGCGCTTGTTGTTATAATTGTTTTACAAGTGTATGTACAAACAGTGTGCTACCTCTTTAAAATTTTCTAAATACCTTGGGAACTCAAGCTTTCGGAGGAGGCTTCTCCAGCCACCTGTGGCTGCAAAACTGTGTGTGAAAACTTGGAGACTGTCAGGAGTGGAAGGGTGATGTGTCCTGGCTCCCCGCCGTTCTAGAATGATAGGACATTGCAATAGCAGCAAACTTGGAAATCGTGTCTGACTTGGATACTTTACTGATGCAGAAACTGGAGTGTGGAGAAGATTAGTGATCTCACGTTCACCAGGTTAGTTATACCCTCCTCCTGAGAAGCTCTTGGAAAGGGATTGTGACTTTTAAATAGAGTTGAATAATCTCAAGGAAGGTTTCACCTACCACCCGTTCTCCTTCTTACACTTTTCCCCAAAGCTAGTTTCGTTTTCTTTTTGGCTTTGAAAATATGTTGTGTATATTATAGTTCCATTTCTATTTTGAGTTGTAACTGATGTTTATAAATATATTTCTCCTAACTACAGGCCTCTTGAGGGCAGGAACTCTATCTTACTCACTTCTGAATCTTTAGTGCCTATGATAAATACCCGATAAATATTTGTGAAATAAATTATTAAACAAACTAATATCTAAGGGAAGAAATTAAAGATTCAATGGATGAAAGAGGGAAGGAAGAACAATAACTGGTCATGCTAACCCTCTTATTAGAGTATTGACATGATAAGAATTAATTTCATGCCCTGTGGAGGGTTTCTGGCTCTACCTATAGCTAAGGGATATTGGCAAGCTACTTTTTTAACCTGGTCAAAAATCCTTTACATCAAGATAGATATCAAAGGAAATCTATTTCTATTTTTAGCTCACTGATTCTATCACATTTTTATCTAATCCATGAATAAAGATGAAATAATCTGTTACTTACCTAAGGATAATTTCAAAGTAAATTTGAGTACATGATAGTGGATTGTTTTGAATAATTTCATCAGGTATTTCTGCTGCCACCTAGACTTTTTTTTTTTTTTTTGAGATGGGGCGATCTTGGGTCAACCTCCGCCTCCTGAGTTCAAGTGATCCCTCTGCCTCAGCCTCCTGAGTAGCCGGGATTACCGGCATGCACCACCACGCCTGGCTAAGTTTTGTGTTCTTAGTAGAGACAGGGTTTCACCATTTTGGCCAGGCTGGTTTCGAACTCCTAACCTCAGGTGATCCACCCACCTCCTCAGTCTCCCAAAGTGCTAGGATTACAGGTGTGAGCCACTGTGCCTGACCTGTCACCTAGACTTTAAAATATATGTATACATATATATATGTATATTTGTTGTTAGCATTAAATTCTTTTCTAAATTAATAAAATATATGTTTTCAAATGTCTAAGCTCATGGTAAAATCTACTTTACATCTTTATCAACAGTGAATATGTATATATTCATGTACTAATTCATTCTTATGTGAACCAGTATTTTTGGGGGGATCTGCTTTGTGCATGTACTCGGCTAGTTTCTCCAAGACAAAAAAAATGAAAATAAAAATCACAAAACTCATTCTTTATACTCAAAGCACATAATTTTATTATATTCAGTAAAAGCTGGAAAAGTCCAAATTTCCATATCTACCTCATAAGTTATTTATTAAATTATATACCTATCACATTATATATGTATAAACACACATTTGGTGAATATACTCCAAGTAATTATGACATTATTCTGATAAGTCAAGATTTTATTGATGAATAATTTTTTTAAAAAATTTAAGTGCAAATGAGAGACACAACTGATGCTACTAATTGCACATAACTTACAAACTAATTTCAGTATTTAAGAAAATTTTATGTCAGTTGTGCTGTAGTTTAGAAAAAAAGGCTGAAAAGTAGTGGTAGTCTCAAGCTCACAGTAACTGCTGTGGACGTGAATAAAGGAACATGAGTTTCTTTAGTGTGCACTCTGTGTGCGGCAGCACCCACAGTGTTTACCTGAAAACATTCTATTAGAGATCAGCGATGTGGAGCAGTCACAGCACAATAATACCTTTTTTTTTTAGAAGTACAAGATGTACTGTGGGCAGTACTTGAAGAAAATTTAAAGCCTAAAAATGTTTATTGATAGTAAGAATAGCAGCTAACAAGTATGGAGTGTGGTGTGTGTCTGGCACAATGGACTATACTTCATCTATTTCTGTATCAGCACAGTATGTTATATATGGTCCTCAAATGTCTTGGAATCCAACATGGCTTTATAATTTTCAACTTTGTCACAGTTTGCAATTGAAAGTTGCAATTGAAAATACCTCTGGTTTGAATAGAACAGTGGTTGCCAGTGTCTGAGGAGAGGGGAAAATGGGATGTTGTTCAATTGGGACAGTTTCAGTTATACAAGATGAGGTCTACTGAACAACACAGTACCTTGTATTTAACAATATCATATTTTGCATTTATACATTGTTCAAAATGTAGAGCTCTTGTTAGGTGATCTTACCACACAAACACAAAAAAGGGACACGAGTAAACTTCTGGAGATGTTGGATATGTCTATGACCTTAATTATGGTTATGGACTCTTGGGTGTATACGCATGTCCAAACCCGTCAAACTGTATACATTAAAATGCACAGAGTTTTTACTCAATTCTACTCAACAAGGCTGTCAAAAAAATATCTTGTTTTCTTTCTTATGAGAGATAAAAATCACTTAAAGATGTAAACTTCGGGGCAAACACGTTAATCAACAACTCAGCCTAACACTAAAGTGACATTGGAACTCACGCTACAGCTTTTTTATCCAATGCAAAATTAGAGAGAAAGATATCTGCAAAGCTACAGTCTTCTGTTCATCATCAGGAACAGGTGTTGAGCACCACTGTAAATTAGTGCAGTGCTGGATGTACAGAAGCAACACATTAGGGATGCAGTGGGCTGCCTTTATGATGCTTCGAGTCCAAAGATGAGCCAAGGGACTGAACTTGGAACAAATCATCTCTTTCTTCTCTCCTGATATATAAGCCTGTCTGCCACTCTTGTTCTGGATGCTTTTCATCTTGTAATTAAAGGTGGGTAAAGCATTTCCCATGCAATATGACTGGCAAGTCTAAAGACACACATTGCCTAATTTCTTAGTTGTCTCAATAGGTACTTAAGAAAAATCCTGAGAGTAACAGTTCACTAGAGCAAGAGTGGTTTGCAAAGAGTTCCAAAAGTAAACATAAATGTTTAGTTCAGCATATTATTGATAGAATTCATACCCTGAATTAAGAAACACATATTTATATAAATTTTCTATCTCTCTCCTTCCTGTTGAAATATTTTATGTTCCAGCAACAGGTAATTGTGCAAGTATTTTTATTTATTTGTTTGTTTGCTTATTTATTTATTTATATTTGAGACAGAGTCTCACTCTGTTGCCCAGGCTGGAGTGCACTGGCGCGATCTCAGCTCACTGCAGCCTCTGCCTCCTGGGTTCAAGTGATTCTCATGCCTCAGCCTCCTGAGTAGCTGGGATTACAGGCATGTGCCTGCATGCCCAGCTAATTTTTATATTTTTAGTCGAGAAGGGGTTTCACCAAGTTGGCCAGGCTGGTCTCAAACTCCTGACCTCAAGTGTTCCATCTGCCTCGGCGTCCCAAAGTGCTGGTAATTAACAGGTATGAGCCCTTGTGCCTGGCCCCATTTGTACATGTATTTATACTTAATATTGAGTGTACATTTTTTATGTTATTATTTGCTATTTATATATCACATAACCTTGAAGTATTAAGATCTTTTTTATCAAGTAGATAAGAAGAATATAAAACAGCAGGAATAAATATGTGATCTCTGGCTTTTTAACTTCTTTATAGAACTTATAATTATTTCTAAATGTTATTTGTTTAATTATTTCTAAAAATGAAGATGGCTGAAAGATTAGCCAAAAGATTACATTTACTACACAAAATGATATTAGATAATATAACAATAATTGACAAGTCCACTGTTCCATATTTCCAGTACTTCTGGTAGACCAAGTTTCATCAAAGCAGAAAGTTCATTTCATTCTCTACACTTTTGATCATATGAGTAACACAGTAGCTAGCAGATAGTATGGCTCTATTTATCTATCTGTCCATTTTTGTTAAACCCTGGAATCTATTTGTTAAACCCTGGAATCTATTCATGTTTAGTAATTACCAATGAAGCCGCTGGATCTAGCAGCTTTGTGTTCTTTTCTCCTGATTTAGTATGAATTTTTCCTCATGAAGCATTAGTTTTTAATTTACTTATGACTCTGATTTTCTGCAGATTTAAGTAGGCAGGAAAAGCACAGTGAAGTAATGTCTGTATGCATATTTAAACACATACATTGAATTAAATACATGTAAATGACAATGAAAAGGAGAGATTGCAAACCTTTTCCTACACAAGGTTCTACGCTTGTCCTTAGGTCAGACCAATCAAGTTGGCACAATAAGAGGTGAGATTTTTGTCTACTCTTCATCTATTCCATTGAATCACCATTACTACTTCGTTAGTTGCAGATGTGTTTCTAATACTGGGCTCGTACTTAAATATCTGTTTTAAATATATACAAGAAATTTTTAAAAACTACATGCAAAGGAGTGAGAGAAAGAAGATGTCAATGGCTTGCCAAATACTGATGCTCAACAGAGAAATGGAGACTATAAAGAAAAAAATCAAAAGGAACTATTATTCAAAAGAACAATCAAAATTAAAAATTCACTAGACGTGTCTGACAGCAGATTTGAGATTGCAGAAAAATTAATTGGTTAATTTGAAGATAAGTAATAGCAATTATGCAACTTGAAGAATATACAGGGAACAAAATTAAAGTTAGCTGAGCTTCAGAGACTTGTGGTACAATGCCAAGCATACCAATTGATGTGTAATCATGATCCCAAAAGTACATAAGGGAGACAAAGGGAGAATAAAATGGAAGAAATAATGATCAAAGCTTTCCTCAAATTGATAAAAAAATGTTAATCTGGAGATCTAGGAGCTCAACAAACTTTAATAATCACAAAAGATGTGCACCTAGATACATCATAACCAAACCCATGAAAGCCAAAGACAAACAGATAATCTTGAAAGCAACAAGAGAAATTTGACTCATGATGTAGAGGAGTACATTACATTTTTTAAATTTTATTGTGTATGTTTAATGAATTTATAAAGTTATGATGACTTTTCGTTTGAAAAAATGGATGGCAGAAGGCAATGGAATGACATTCTCAAAGGCTGAAAGCAAAAATAGTTAACCCCAAACTTTATATCCAACAAAACTATCCAATACTGATAAAATTAATTTATTCATTTAATCTTATTGAGCCAGTTATTGCTATGGACATCATATATAGAACCATGCTTCCCCTTTCCCCCAAAATGTTCCATTTTCTTGAGATTTATATTCTTTCATGGATGCAGTCAGTCAAGCAAAAGTATGACAGGTACTGAAAAGTGTTATGAATCTGTTTAAAAAGCATTCTGGTAGATTTTAGCTGCTTTTTCCACCAAAAAAATAATAATAAAGGTAATTGTGGGATGATAGATACATTCATTTGCTTAACTGTATTGATCCTTTTACTTTCTCTTATGTATACCATAATGCCATGTTTGATACCTTAAAAGCATATATTAAAATTTATTTTTAAAGAAATGAATTTCAGGAAAGGGAACAACAGAAAACTACCAATAGGCTGGCATGGCTAAAGCTCAGTGAGGATGAGGGAAAATGGAAGGGAAGGGGACTGAAGAATTGGTTAAAAAAATCACCCTGGGGCCTTGCAAGTTCTGGAGGGACTCTTGTTTCTACAGTGATTACATTGAGAGGTGAGGAGTGACGCAGTCTCATTTCAACATGTACTTTTCTTAAAATCATCAGTTAATCATAGTATGGTACATGCAGGCTACCATTTGCCTGTAATATTAAAAAACAAAATATTTTATAAATACATCACATTATAAGATAATGGTAGAAAAAATGTAAATCAACTTCATATTAGTGTTTACTACTTAGAATGAAGGTAAGAAAGGAGAGTGGTGAAAGGTATATGAAAAAGACTTCAAATATATTTGTAATATTTTAATATCTTAAAATCAGATAAAAAGTGACAAATTATTGACATTAATTATTGAATAATGGTGGTCTCCATTTTCTCTGTTTGAAGTGTTTCATACACAGAATTATTTACGAAATAAGTCAGGGAATATATGCCTAAGCAAAAGTTTCTTACAGGAGCCTGGATATGGTTTGGATTCGTGTCCCCACCCAAATCTCAGGTGGTAATCTCCAATGTTGGAGGTAGGGCCTGGTGAGAGATGTTTGGATCATGGAGACATATCCTTCATGGATGGTTTAGCACCGTCTCCTCAGTCCTGTTCTTATGATAGTGAGTGAGTGAGTTATCACAAGATCTGGTTGTTTAAAAGTGTGTAGCACCATCCCCTGCCTCTTCCTCCTGCTCCAGCCACATAAGATGTGCCTGCTTCCCTTTCACCTTCCACCATGGTTATAAATCTCCTGAAGCCTCCCCAGAAGCGGAAGCTGCTATGCTTCCTGAACAGCCTGCAGAAACGTGAGCCAAGTAAACCTCTTCTCTATATAAATTACCCAGTCTCAGGTATTTCTTTATAGCAATGTGAGAGAACAAATGAATACAGGCCTCAAAAGTTGTCATAATTATTCAACTGCAATACTTTATGATTTATTTGGCTCTTTTATTGACAATTCAGTTAAAGAGCAGAAGCAATCAAAGTTAGAAAATAGCACCTACCAAAGTCAGGTTGTGTAATAGATTTGTTATGTTCATCTGCCTATTATCTCATAGGCACTTATTAGGTTGAAATTACCATTTTTAGTTTATCAAAATGATAAAATGTTTGCAATCCACACTGTTTGACTTAGTAGAAGGATTGTTGTGGTTGAGTGTTTCCTCCTTCCTGAGAGTTGGTTTCCTCTTCATTTGAAAGCACATTGTTCCTTATCAAACAAATGTGGGGGAAGTCCTATTAAACTTAAAAGTGACTCTAACAAGCTGAAATGGATACTATGGACAACATGAAAATCCAAGCTTATTCTAGTATTATCAAATCTCTTTATAGATGAAATGCACTAGATTTACAGTTTGCCTTTCAAATCTCTTTTTCTTAATTTTTAAAAAAATTTTATAAATGCATCAAATCCATGCAAAATATAAGATTAACTTTTGTTGGCCAAATATTTCATAAATCCTGATCAAACTGCTTATCCAAACTGTCGATGTTATATTTATTCTCATGAATTCTTTGAGGCAAAGACCAAGGTTTCAGATACTTTCAGACACGAGAGGGAAAGAATCACTAGAAAGGTCGCTAGAGGCCAGGAAGAGAGAGACTAAAGACAGTTTGCTAAAAAGGAAGTTCATTTAAACACAGTAATTTGAAAACAGACACAACAGGAAACAATCTATATTATCTTCTATTTGCTCAATCTTTTTGGTTTTACTACTGCCAATTCCACCCCTGCAGTTCAGACCTGGCAGCAAAATCTCTCTTACTTTCCAGCAGCTTTTCACAAGTTGATAAGGAACCAAACTCAAAGATAAAAAAAAAAAAAAAAAAAAAAAAAAGAGAGAGAGAAAGGAATAGACTAAAATCTCTGACTTGGCCTTTTTCTCTATGTGTATCTTATTTCTTGCAGCTTCACCCTGAACATGGTAAGGTTCGACAATGGAAATGTGAGCCTGACTTAGAAATGGCTCTGTCTGGGACTACCATAAACCTTCACCTTAATGGTTTTATGCATCCATATAAAGTCCTCAGCAGTATTGTGTATATCTTGAAAACATAATGACTGTTAGTCAGTTCATCCTCATGTCCTCTGAAGGTGAAATCCTTTGATATGTAGAGCTGCAGAACTGTGTAGCTGCACCAGGAGAAATAGCATTCCAGCTATGATCTTACATAGTGCAATCATTTATTTAAGTAAAGCCATCTGTCATATTTTGGGTGGAAAATTACATAGTCAAGATGGATTTAAAAAATACTGTTGCTATGCTTTGGTTGACAAGGGTTTATTTTTCAAATTGAAACAGTAATTCTTACTCATCTTCAATGTTATTTTTGTAAAATAAATCCCAATGAACTGCTGCGCTTTAAATACCTCATTGTGATTCACACCACTGACATTCAGGGCATCTTCCTGAAGCATCAGTTCTGGAATAGATTGATCAATATGTCAATTTGGATGGAGTTCTTTATTGCAATTGTTTCAAAGTTAAAGAACTGCATTTTCCAAAGTTCATTAGTTTGCCAAGTGAGTTGAAGTAATGGCTCTCCACTATCCTTTCTATCCTTAGTTTGTTGAAAATGTTTTCTAATGACATTCCCTGAACATTTTCCAAAACCAGTTGTCCAAGGATTTCTTCATGTCCTTCGTATGTTTCTCTGTAATAGATTTGGGTCCTTTCTTTGTTCTGCACTTCAATTTCTCCTTCAGCTAAAATTTATCTTCCCATTAGCAAGTTGTTACTTTAACTATAGTCTGCTTTGTGGGTGATAAACCCTATAAGAGAACATTAGACTTTGAAGGACCCTTGGTTTCCCTCCGAAGCTTTTCTGAGAGCAAAAGGGACATTGGGAATATTGACCATGACCAGCATGGGACATTTATTCCTAAACACCCTGAATGGCATAGACATAGACATTTTCAAATACTCCAGAGAGAGAGAGAGAGAGAGAGAGAGAGAATGAATTAAATTTTATGCATGTGTTTAATTTCCTAGGTAGAATTAGGATTCAACCGTTCCTAGGACTGTGGGTTAAATTTTAGGGCATGGGTTTCTGGGAAGTTGACAAGACCCAGAGTATTTGGCATCAACAGAATGATGTAAGTAGCCTGCAGATAACTCTGAGGAGAGTTTAATAACAAAGTATATTTTCCTAAGAGATTGTTCACTTTTTTAATGCTTATCTCACCAGTTTAAAATCAGGTAGAAATTTTCATGTCATTTAAAGTGATTTTTAAATGCAACATCATCTTATCTTGGTGAAAATATGTTCTGAGGATTCAATAATCTAAATACTCCAAGAACAACTAGGATTTTAAATCGCACCCTGCAATTAGGCATTGTTGTTCTCCCCTGTAGCTCTAAGGTTAGTTACATGTCAGCTTCTCTTATTTGAACCAACTTTTGGAGTAATGCTCTCCTAGAGCAAAACTTACCTCCAGAACCATAGGAATTAAGAATCAGCAAAGCATCAGAAAAAAATGTGTGATTCTTATTTTTGTAGCGTTATGTCATTTCTCTTCTTTAATATGCTTCATGTTTATCTGTTCCCTTTAATTCTTGTTCAAGATCTAATAAAGTTTGATCTCTTAACCACACAAAAGAACCCATGTAGAAAGTGAAACAATTCAATGAGCAAAAGTATTTGATAGAAATCGATAGAAACAAAACCAATTCTAATTAGGTACTTGAATCCATCACTCTTATTTTTATACAAAGTATATAGAAAAAAATAAGTGAAAATATTTTATTGAATTTTCCTTTTTTTTGTTTTTATTTTCTTAATGTATTTTTTGGTTCTTGTTCTGACTTCTTGTGTTGATCTCTTAATGTAATCGTTTTTTAATCTTTGTTAATTTCTAACAAATGTCTCTAAGCTTTGTAGTTTCCACTGAGTATACCCCTGCCTCACAAACACAAACACCATTTTATCTCCTTTATGATGTTAGTCCAGATTAACATAAAGTTTAGAAATCATGCAGCACATACTCATTGGCCCAAAGATAATGCAATACTGTTCTTTATTCATAATTCTTGAACTAAGAATATTTAACTAGTTTATTGTGCACATAGGGCTTGTGCTGTGTTATTAACCACACCATCCCAATTCAGTGTCATGGTTTTTGAAGACCAGCTCCATTTCTTCAAATTTATTCCTGGGATTGATTTCCCTAGGAGTCTTGTTTCATCAGGTATGAGGGTTTTTGTTTGTTTGTTTGTTTGTGTAACTCATCAAGGGTTTTATTCTTTTGGACATTTCAAATGAAGACAACATTCACTGAGGGCATTAGAGGGTCTTAAATTGTAGGAAAATCTAACCAGTAGCCCTGTAGAATAATTAGTCTTCCATCTGGTTTGGCACTGAGAAGCGTGAGCCCGCATAGGGGAAGGGGAGAAACCTCAGGCACTTCAGGTATATTGTGATAGTTATTTTTGCAGTTTGTATTTTTTCTAGCACAAGGGAAAAAAATCTTTCATTTACATACTGTCTAAAATTGTATCATTATTCTTTCATTTGTGTATTGTCTAAAAGTATATCATTATTGGTGAGATAGGTGTGACATATTTTATTTTAATTGTTTTAATTGGTTGTACTAAAACTGGCTGAGAGAACTGAAGTATAGAGTTAAGGTGATGATTGTCTCTGATAAAACTTAAGTCATTGGATTAGTAGGCTAAGTCAGAAGTGCAAATGCTTAATCAGTAAAGAGGAAACGTCTAGTAAAAAGGTCATAAACACTAGCATGAAACTCAGGATACTCTTATTCCAAAGGTTTTGAGAAGAAGTTATCTACTTCATACTGCCATTGACCTGTTTGAAGATCTTGGCATTTCCTGGCAGATTTACTGGATCACCTTACTTATCTGTACAACTTCAGTTAAAGATCTTTGCTAAAATAGAGCTTTCTAGTTCTGCTAAGATTCCTTCTATTTGTTCAAAATTTGGAGTGACTAGGTGAGTGAAGTTTCTGAAGAATAGCAAACCCTTGAATAATTCAAGAATAACTATTCCGGCCTGGCGTGGTGGCTCACGCCTGTAATCCCAGCACTTTGGGGGGCCAAGGCAGGCGGATCACCTGAGGTCAGGAGTTAAAGACCAGCCTGGCCAACATGGTGAAACCCCATCTCTACTAAAAATACAAAAATTAGCTGGGCGCGGTGGCAGGCACCTGTAATCCCAGCTGCTCAGGAGGTTGAGGCAGAAGAATAGCTTGAACCCCGGAGGCAGAGGTTGCAGTGAGCTGAGATCGTGCCATTGCATTCTAGCCTGGAGGACAAGAATGAGACTTCGTCTCAAAATAATAATATAATAATAATAATAATAATAATAATAATAACTATTCCAGTTAAATATGTTCCCATTTGACTGGATAGAAAAGTTGCAATGTCCCAGGCAGGAAACACAAACTTCATGTATCTATGTGTATATATATGTGTATATATGTGTATATATATATATATATGTGTGTATATATATATGTATTTATTTATAGCTCTGTGGATGCTGTGACTTTTTTGAAAGGAAAATGATTCAAACCATCCACAAAATATGCATACTATTTTTAGTACATATTTATAGTCCACAAAAAGAACCAATTGTATGAAATCTATTTAGAGATAGATGCTCAGAGATTCCTTAAGGGCAGGGTTCCTGTTCATCTCACTTTTATTATTTTCCCATAAGTGTATTAGTTACAGGGCTGGCCGCTGTGGCTCTCACCTGTAATCCCAGCACTTTGGGAGGCCGAGGTGGGTGGATCATTTGAGGTCAGGATTTCAAGACCAGCCTGGCCAATATGGTGAAAACCTGCCTCTACTAAAAGCACAAAAATTAGCTGGGAGTGGTGGTGCACACCTGTAGTCCCAGCTGCTCGGGAGGCTAAGGCAGGAGAATTGCTTGAACCCGGGAGGCAGAGGTTGCAGTGAGCAGAGATCACACTGCTGCACTCCACTCCAGCCTGGGCGACAGAGCGAGACTCCCTTTCAAAAAAAAAAAAAAAAAGTTAGTTACAGAGGAGGCAAGAATTGCCCACCCTCTGCTATTCAAAAAATGTTTTCCCACCCATGTTTATTTAATATTACATCCAATTTACCACTATTGTGATGGTTTCCTTCATGGAGGATTTTGGGGGCTAGTAAATTTGAGAGGTTTTAATTTGTGTGTTTTTTTCTGGTGCTACCTAATAACCATTATGGTTGGTGCCACATCTTGTCTTCATGGATCTTACAGCTCAATTATTCCAGGGCTTTTGTAGGAATTCACAAAGCCACATTTTAATGCCCCAAACAGAAGATGTTAATTTCTCCATGGAAGTGTTGATAAATTTTTTGTTATTAATGGTCAGTCGAAAGTCAAAGCAGACTGTTGAGTGTAGCAAACTACTGTAATATTTCTGTAGTCTTTCTAAGGTATACATAATGTATTTTAATAATATTTTCATAGTATCTGCTATGCAGTATGCTACCTTGTATTGTACCTTTTGTTGTGAGCCTTAATTTAACAACAGCAATTACTGAAGATAGAATAAAATACTTCACATTTGTTGTTCTTTTTTTTTTTTTTTTTTTGAGACGGAGTCTCGCTGTGTCTCCCAGGTTGGAGTGCAGTGGCGCGATCTCGGCTCACTGCAAGCTCCGCCTCCCGGGTTCACGCCATTCTCCTGCCTCAGCCTCCCAAGTAGCTGGGACTACAGGCGCCCGCCAACACGCCCGGCTAATTTTTTGTAATTTTAGTAGAAACGGGGTTTCACCGTGTTAGCCAAGATGGTCTCGATCTCCTGACCTCGTGATCCGCCCGTCTCGGCCTCCCAAAGTGCTAGGATTACAGGCGTGAGCCACCGCGCCCGGCCTTGTTGTTCATTTTTAAAGAGTATCTGAGAAGGTTAAAAGACCTGTTTATTTCTATGATATCTCAAATAATGCATTATTCTAAAAATGTATTGGTGGTTACTATATATATTTACCCTATTAGTAATCTGACATGCCCTAGAATGGAACACATTTGCCATTTGAAACTTTTTGGCTTCCGTTTTTTTCTTGTTTTGTTTTGTTTCTTTTTTTTGTGGAACTTACAAGAAACTAGATATTGCATACCATCCTGGTATCCTCTTTTATTTTTAAGCTTAGACCCATGAACAAAAAACATCCAGCCAGGATATGGTGTAAGAGCATCCCAAAAAACAGTTCATGGCCATTCCCAGAACACGCATGAACTAAAAAACACAGTATTCTCCTATACTGGATAAATGTTATGAAGTTGCTCCTTTAAGGGTGTTATACAAGTGGATGGTCTTATGAGAGGAACAATACAACAACAATTCATAATAAGTTAATCAACTAGTAGAAAACTGTTGGTGTTTTCCTTTAGCAATGGATATTCACTCTACATAGTAACACGAGATTTAATGATCCTTATACAAGAGCTGAAGGTGGTGTGACTAATTTATTTGAGGTCTATAATTGCTCCGAGGCTGAGTCTCAGCTTGGCCTGCTGTTGAGTGTAGCCTAAATGTTTACACATACAGAAAGATTGATTTATGATTGTATTAGTTTCCTAGGGCTGTGGCAACAAACTACCACAAACAGAGAGGCTTAAGACAGAGACATTTATTCTCTCATGGTTCCAGGGTCTAGAAGTCCAAAATCGTGTTAACCAAGCAGTTCTTTCCAGTGGCTCTGACCGAGAATTCCACACCTGTCACCCGGCTTCCAGTGGTTGCTGTCAGTCCTTGGCATGCCTTGGCTTATAGCTGCATCACTGCAATCTCCTCCTTCATCTGCACATGGCGTTCCCCTCTCTGCATCACTGTGTATCCTCTCCTCTTCTTATAAGGAGTCAGTTATCAGTTTTAGGGTGCACCCAAATCCAGTATAACCAACTTAACTAATTACATCTGCAATGACCCTATTTCCAAATAAAGTAACATCCTGAAGTTCTGGGTGGACATGAATTTTGGAGGGACACTATTCAACCCACAACAATGATCACCACGAACTATCAATGACCCTGCTATAATTAAACTACCTATGTTTACAAATTCTTTTGTCCATAGAGATACTGGGACCATAGCCTATTGTCTGATAATTTCCTGATTCATAAATGGTGTAGGTATTCAGAAGTCTAGTTTTACTCTAGATATATGAAAGAAAATTTATAAGAACTTCTAAAATAATCTCTCTGCAATATGCTTTATCTGAAAGTTCCATTTGTAATGTACCTTCTATCTATTAAATCTATAGAAATTACGTCATGGTAGAGAAGTAAGTATTTGTCTAAAAAGGATCCTGAAAAAAGTTACGGATTGAGATTTGGGAAAGAACTTAACAATTGGTAGAAAATTTCTATTACTT
Organism: Pan paniscus; assembly: GCF_029289425.2. Lineage (NCBI taxonomy): Eukaryota > Metazoa > Chordata > Mammalia > Primates > Hominidae > Pan > Pan paniscus. The sequence goes on along the minus strand of NC_073266.2, from coordinate 78,458,404 downwards.
GAGTGGCTTTAGTAAATAAAGCAAATAAAGTCCATTTGACCTCAAGCTTTTTAAAGTTGATAATTTACCATCAAGCTCACATTTTTCTTACTCCCCTCACACACACACACACACACACAATGTGCCACAACCAGTCAATTTTATTTCAGGACACAGTTTCTCTCTTTCACCTTCTCTCTCTTTTTATGCTTTAATTACAAGTCCATTTGCCTTCCTTCTTATTTTTCAAGTATCTTTAAAACTTTGCTCTGATGGGCAGTCCTAGTGGGCTTAATGGTAGATATTTTCACGGTCATGCAGTTAATAAATCTGTAATGTTGTCCATTTATACTTTATTATTGGGAGTAAAGAAAGAATAGGATGTATTGGAATACTAATGCCTTCCTCCTAGTGAGAGCTTTGGCAGACTTTGTCAGGTTGTCCTTTTACTTTTTTCCCAAAATTGAACTTTGATTCTTCCACTGGCTCTTCCGTTTGCAATATGTACAGGTACTTTACAGAGAGAAGCTTTTGATTCTTTGATGAAAAGACTTAGTTTGTATTGATTTCTAATCTGTTAACTTTTTTTCCCCAGTGTTTTTATTATTATTATTATTGTTATTATACTTTAAGTTTTAGGGTACATGTGCACAATGTGCAGGTTAGTTACATATGTATACATGTGACATGCTGGTGTGCTGCACCCACTAACTCGTCATCTAGCATTAGGTATATCTCCCAATGCTATCCCTCCCCCCTCCCCCCACCCCACAACAGTCCCCAGAGTGTGATGTTCCCCTTCCTGTGTCCATGTGTTCTCATTGTTCAATTCCCACCTATGAGTGAGAATATGCAGTGTTTGGTTTTTTGTTCTTGCGATAGTTTACTGAGAATGATGATTATCAATTTCATTCATGTCCCTACAAACGACTTGAACTCATCATTTTTTATGGCTGCATAGTATTCCATGGTATATATGTGCCACATTTTCTTAATCCAGTCTATCTTTGTTGGACATTTGGGTTGGTTACAAGTCTTTGCTATTGTGAATAATGCCGCAATAAACATACGTGTGCATGTGTCTTTATAGCAGCATGATTTATAGTCCTTTGGGTATATACCCAGTAATGGGATGGCTGGGTCAAATGGTATTTCTAGTTCTAGATCCCTGAGGAATCGCCACACTGACTTCCACAATGGTTGAACTAGTTTACAGTCCCACCAACAGTGTAAAAGTGTTCCTATTTCTCCACATCCTCTCCAGCACCTGTTGTTTCCTGACTTTTTAATGATCGCCATTCTAACTGGTGTAAGATGGTATCTCATTGTGGTTTTGATTTGCATTTCTCTGATGGCCAGTGATGATGAGCTTTTTTTCATGTGTTTTTTGGCTGCATAAATGTCTTCTTTTGAGAAGTGTCTGTTCATGTCCTTCACCCACTTTTTGATGGGGTTGTTTGTTTTTTTCTTGTAAATTTGTTTGAGTTCATTGTAGATTCTGGATATTAGCCCTTTGTCAAATGAGTAGGTTGCGAAAATGTTCTCCCATTTTGTAGGTTGCCTGTTCACTCTGATGGTAGTTTCTTTTGCTGTGCAGAAGCTCTTTAGTTTAATTAGATCCCATTTGTCAATTTTGGCTTTTGTTGCCATTGGTTTTGGTGTTTTAGACATGAAGTCCTTGCCCATGCCTATGTCCTGAATGGTAATGCCTAGGTTTTCTTCTAGGGTTTTTATGGTTTTAGGTCTAACGTTTAAGTCTTTAATCCATCTTGAATTAATTTTTGTATAAGGTGTAAGGAAGGGATCCAGTTTCAGCTTTCTACATATGGCTAGCCAGTTTTCCCAGCACCATTTATTAAATAGGGAATCCTTTCCCCGTTGCTTGTTTTTCTCAGGTTTGTCAAAGATCAGATAGTTGTAGATATGCGGCGTTATTTCTGAGGGCTCTGTTCTGTTCCATTGATCTATATCTCTGTTTTGGTACCAGTACCATGCTGTTTTGGTTACTGTAGCCTTGTAGTATAGTTTGAAGTCAGGTAGTGTGAAGGACCTCTTTAAGGAAAATTACAAACCAGTGCTCAAGGAAATAAAAGAGGATACAAACAAATGGAAGAACATTCCATGCTCATGGGTAGGAAGAATCAATATCGTGAAAATGGCCATAGTGCCCAAGGTAATTTACAGATTCAGTGCCATCCCTATCAAGCTACCAATGACTTTCTTCACAGAATTGGAAAAAACTGCTTTAAAGTTCATATGGAACCAAAAGAGAGCCTGCATCGCCAAGTCAATCCTAAGCCAAAAGAACAAAGCTGGAGGCATCACACTATCTGTTAACTTTTTAAGGTTCTTAGGAAACATCTACCACCTATTGGATATTTTCTAATTGGTAATTGTACATTTCAATTTTTAACAGTCTCTTAATTCAAATTTGAGCCCATTTATAAAGAGAGTTAATTGGTGTCCCTTTATTTTAGCTGTTGGTCTATTCCAAAATACTGTTTGAAAGTTCCCTAAAATTTATGTGAATCTTTACTTAGCTTATAATTTGAATCTTTATCCAATTTCCTTTAAAAAGGAGGCTTCTGAAATTTTTTAATGTTTCAAATTATTATTTTTCTTGCCTTCTCATGGCAATTATTTTTACACATCTGAGTCATTTAAATCTCTTCCTCAGCTTTTAAATAGTTTTTCACACCTGAAGGAAAGACAATTAAATGAAGTAGTTTAGGTTTGTGTCCATGTGTGCTCAATGATGCGCTCCTGCTTATAAGTGAGAATATGCAGTATTTGGTTGTCTGTTCCTCTGTTAATTTGCTTAGGATTATGGCCTTCAGCTTTATTTATGTCGCTGCAAAGTATATGATTTCATTCTTTCTTTATGGCTGCATACTGTTTCATGGTGTATATGTACCACATTTTCTTCATCTAGTCCACTGTTGATGGGTGTCTAGGTCAATTCTATGTGTTTTAAAAAAAAAACAGATCTACTGTGTGTTAAATACATTAGGTATGCCAATAGATATGGAAATCATTATCACTCTCAGTGAAGAACCTACTGGATATGACCTAGAGATTCTAGACTTCGGCTTGATACCTTGACAGGATGTGACTTTTTGGTTGTCTTCCTTGGTGAGACGGTGCTAGAGCAAAATTGACAAAAGCATTTGTTCACCAGATGCTCGATTAATCAAATATATTCAGCTTTCTGCATTCTAGACACATGGTAAGACTACACTTTCCCACCCTCTTTAAAGCTGGGTACGGCAGTGTGATTTGCTTTGGCCAGCAAAAGTGAGCAAAGGTGATGTACGCCATTTTCAGGTGGAAGCTGAAAGCATCAGTGCTTCCTGCTACGTTGTCTTGCAAGTTCTGCAGCGAATGTTCATGCATGCACCAAGCTGAAGTGGCTGTTAGCCTGAGCCACTGAGTTCCGTGACGATGGAACACCCCACCCAAGCACCGGCCTCTTTTGCACATGTAGTATGAGCAAAAAGCAAACTGTTAAGTTACTCATTTATTTTACCATTGTTCATGCTACACAACCTAGCCTAACCTTATGGATATCTTTCAAATTGCTGAAACATCAAGACAATCTGAATCCTACTGCTTTGTAAGTAACCCCTTGTTCTTCCACATCTTGAGGTTGTAAAGATTTTTCTCTTCCTTTGAGTTGTGAAATTTAACCAACGTGCATGTGTGTTTGTTTGAGAGAGAAAAAGTGTGTCATTGTGTCTAGGTCTAAATTTTCTTTTCTTTTTTTTTTTGTTTATCTTCCTTAATAAATGGGTATTGCGTGTCTGAAGACATACTTTTCTTCTGCCCAGAAATTTAGGTTTTTGTTATTTCCATGAATGTTCTGTCCCTCACTGTTCTTTCCTTCTGGAACGCTTACAGACATTTCTATATCTATATTTTTGGGAATGTGTTCTAAAAGAATACTTTGGCAGAATTTTTATCTCACCAGACTTAAATGTTTTGGGTTTCCTAAACAGGAATTAAGAATTTTCAGATTATTTCTTTAAGTGTTTTTAATTTTTAAAATGCTAATAGTTTTGTTTTATAAGTATAGATTGATATGTATATATAGTTTGGTTATGTATACAGTATATATACATAATGTGTGTGTATGTGGTTTCTTGACTCTTACTGAAGGTCTTAATTATCTAATGTTACAGGTTTTCATTTGCTTTAAATCTTAGTTTTGTGTTGTTAGTTTCATTCCATTTATTCTTTTTTTAGCTTGTAAATTTCTTCCCTAGTGTCATCTTTTTCTCAATGCTTGGTTTCTGCAATGTTTACAAACAAAAGTAGCATATGCCGTCTTATCTTGGGATTATTCCTGGGTCTCTGTTTTCAAACTCATTTGTTTTGGATGTCAATTTGTGATTCCCTTAGCTCTGTTGTTGATATGTCACCTGTTTTTTTTGGTTCCGTATTTTCTCTAAATTCCTTAAAATTGCCACCAGGCATGGATACTTGCCTGATTGTTAGAGTTTTAAATGTATAATTATTTTGTAATTTCAGTGGATTATCGGGGGGAGACAAAAACACCGTATGTGCAATCAGCAAGCTGAATAAGATTTATATTCCCCTGTTTAACTTTAAAAGTGAAAATAATAATAATGTCATATTCCGTGTAGTGGTAAGATGTATTCATTTATATACTTATTTCTTTCACCCTGAGCTTAATTTATTATCTGACATATGTCAGAAAATAATGTGATAATTTGATTTTCTCTAGTCCCCAGTAGCTGTCTAGTTGTCTATTACCTACTCATTTGTGATGCCTTATCAGGGATTAAGTGCTCATGCAATGTAGGGTCTTATATGGCATCAATAATCCACCAAATAACTAAAAATTATTAAAGGCTCACTATATGTCAACTACTGTGCTACTCATTTTCTCTTCTTTCTTTCTTTTTTTTTTTTTTTGAGACAGAGTCTTGCTCTGTCACCCAGGCTGGAGTGCAGTGACGCGATCTCGGCTCACTGCAAGCTCCACCTCCTGGGTTCATGCCATTCTCCTGCCTCAGCCTCCCAAGTAGCTGGGACTACAGGCGCCCGCCACCACGCCTGGCTAATTTTTTGTATTTTTTAGTAGAGACGGGGTTTCACCATGTTAGCCAGGATGGTCTTGATCTCCTGACCTTGTGATCTGCCCGCCTCGGCCTCCCAAAGTGCTGGGATTACAGGCGTGAGCCACCGTGCCTGGCCTCATTTTCTCTTCTTTCTACTGGCCAGTATGTCTATTCTTGCTCTCGTAGCACACTTTTACTTATTATTAATTATTTTAAATAGCCACATGACTACTGCATTTTTTTCTTCACCCAGATTATATGTGACTCTTTCCTCAGTAGAGATTTATGCATATATTCTTATGTATTATTCTGTTCTAAGTGATTTACTTGAAGCTTTTTGCATCACAATTTAGATTTATTCTTAAAGGCTTCCAAGTCCTGACTTGTAGATTTTTAACTTTGGCTACAGATGTGGGAAAACATATGATTGGTATATTTTTTTCTTGCTTTCTTCCTTTTGTTTTATTTTTTGGTGTTTGGGGTTGATATAACTTCATTGATTTTAATTATGTATGTTATTTTCTCCCTACTCCATCTGGCAGAACTGAACTGTAAAATTGAAACCAGAAGGTTGCAAATTTCAGTTAGTTCATGAAACTTAATTGTCAACGTTAGCTTTGTGACCAACCATTGTTATATGTGTTTTGTTATGGGGCCTCAAGAAGGCTTCAGAAACTTTGGCACAGCCCTTAGTCACAGTCAATCAATTATTCCACTTTGCAGGTGCTTGATTTTCTAGCATACAGCAATTGCACAGTGGGTTTGGAAGACGGGCAAACATGCCCATGAATATTTGGAAGTTTATTTTTCTTTTATTGTCACCGGCACATCTGTTAGATGTGAGTTTTGTTATATGCCTCTCAAAGATTGCTCAGATACATTTTGAATTGTGTTACACATGACTTACGGAGAAGCCATTAGCAGATATAAACATCCCCTTTGTTTTACACAGTAGACTTATTCTAATAATATCCTATCAATTTAATTATCTGAAACACTAAAAATTGTATTTTAACCTTATACTAAAATTAATTTGATGTTTGCTATGTTCTGAAGATCGTTTCTTATTTAAAAGTACTATTTTAAGTAGTATCAGGGATAAATATATTTTGAAAAAAGTAGGTAAGGGAACTATATGCTTCACACCAGGACTTTGTCTTCATTACTAGATAAACTTTGGTTAGGCAAATTATGTCAAACAGCATGATACCTCTGCATTCTCATGCTAATATTAGGTATTGACTTATAATTTTGATGAGATGGATAGGTAATGTTCCTTTCACCTTTCCAAAGAGTGGAAATCTGTGGGCTGTATTTCAGCTTTGCGGAAGAAAACTGGCTTTTTTCATGTATGATTCATAGAGAAAATGACCTTCTTAAAGGTAAATTTGTTGGTGAATGAATGTGTAAAAGGATTCATTCCTTCTACATTTTCATACCTAACCATTGGCAATGCAGATTGGACCTCATTTCTGTTGATAACACACGGAACTAGTGTTCTTCCTTGACTCCAACTAGCTGCCTTTGAGCTAGTAGTTGTTACTCACAGGGATCTGGGCTGTCAGGAAAACACAGTTTTCTCCTTGCATTCCTTCTAAGCCAGAAAATCCTAGAAATTTTGCTTTTTATTGCAGTGCCCAGAGCACTAAAATCAAACTTGTTTGAGAGGTAAAAGCAATTTCATGGAGACGCAGAATAGCGTGGCTGTTCAAAGTATGGATCTGCAACTAGGCTACTAGTGTTAGAGTCCAGCTCTGCCACTTCCTGGCTGTGTGGTCTTGGGACATTGCTTAATCTTTCATTGCTTCAATTCCATCATCTGAAACAAAGGTTATAAACACTAGTTTCCCCACAGCATAACTGAGAAAATTAAATGACCACTAGACACTAGATACTCTAGAATAGTATCTAGAATACAAACTGTATGGTTTTAATACAGTCATTGTCTTTAGACTGACTCAGGGTGTAACTTTTAAACTTGTCTGCCATGTTCAACCTCTGCTTTGATTTGAATCCATGCTTTTACAACTTTCTGAGAGCCATCCTTATAGGAGCCTGAATCATCAGCTGGTGCAGAGAGAGCCCTGTGTCGGGTCTAGTGAACCAGGAAAATTGCTGTCTGCAAAATCTGTAATTGATAGCCATTCTAGTCACCCACTCTTGGATATATGAAAATGGAAGTTATAGACAGTTGGGATTGGAGCAGTCATGCCTAAGGAATGAGTTAGTCAAAGGGGAAAAGCTAGGATGCAAAGTATGAGAAGGAATATAGAGGGAGAGGGGGCTGAGGGAGACCAAGAGGAGGCTTGAATGGCTTGTTTCCTAAAAGGTTCAGGGCCTCTAATGGCTCACATTTCCTAAAATAGTGTTATAATCTTACAGTCTTGTTTGTTTTAGCCAGCTTAAATCAGTTCTGTTGCTTGTAACCAATTACTGTCACCCTATTTTAGACAAACTATTTATGCAAAAATTACTAACAATCCAAGTCTAAGACATTCTTTTTTTCATTTCAATTTTGTATCAAGCAGGTCATATTAGTGATGGTTCAATGCATTTTTTCATTATATACCAACCTACCATTTTTATTGTGATGTTACACACAATAGTTATTTTTATAACACACATATTTATTAACGAGGTGAGGCTAAACCATTCTAGAAATATCATTCTGACTGAGATGCAGCTGCTCACTTATCAGCATGTGCGACACTGAAAAACTATCTGATGAAAGAAATATTTATTGAACACTTACTATATCGGAGCAATGCTCTATTTGCTTTATTTATGTTGTCTTATTTTATTTTCACAGCAGTGCTGTCAGGTAAGTATTAATAGAGGATGGATTGGAAGCCCAGGGAGGTTAAATAATTGGCCTGAAGTCATATAGCTAAAATATGTGAGGCTAGGTCTATTTGACACTATTCTCTTTTTAATATACCTTGCAGTCAATCAATCACTCACGGATATTTACTGAACACTTATTATATACCAAGAAGAGTGGTACAATGAGGATTGGACCAGTAGGGTCCAGGGAGTTGTAAATCATATTAAGAATTTTATCCAAATGTTGTCAGTCTCTCAAATATGGAAGAGAGAATATATATTTATGTAGTTTTTTAAATTATTTTTTGCAAAATTATTAAAGTCTAAATAACTGGAAAGTCTAATGATAATTATAAATATAAGCAATTGAAGATGCCTAAGAGTAATACTTAAATGTCAATTTTATGACCATGAAGCAATGTTTAAAATTATAGTGTAATAAATTCAGGTTGGCACTCAGGATTTGCAGCTTTCTGTTAATAGAAGGTCCCTGTGATTAGGCAGAAAAGAGTAAGCTGCATGGCAAACTGGACAAATTGATAGTGGTGAAAGATTCTGGAGCCTTATTATTTAATCAATTAGAAGTTGACTTATTTCTTTGCCAAACAAATAAAAATAAGATTAAAATAAAATGGATCATATAGCTTTGAGTATATTTATAATACTAATAACGTAGAGTTGCTACTTTCTTTTTAAAGTGCATGTTTCTGAATTAAATCTAATTAATTATTCACTTGAGATGGTCACTACCTTCTCTGACAGTTCTTTGGTTAGATACACTCACTGATGCAGAAGTATTCCTCCTCCTTTGCAGTAATGCCCCAATCAATCCAATTTAGAGCCATAATTGTATCTAATTGAAATGGTCCCATATTGCCTTGGATTATTATTTCAAAAATAAACAGCATATTTTGACATGATGACATACATGTACCTATACCAGGAGTGTGCACACACACACACATTTGCTATCTCCTTTGCTTGGTGATGGGTCAGTGTATTTTCTTGCCACATCCCAGTCAGAAAGATCTGAAATTCTACTCTAAGGACTGCTTTACAGAATTGCATGCATGTTTTATATAATTCTTCCACATAGAACTCACTATTATTCAAAACACCAATTTTACAAAAATTATAATTCTTGAGTTTTGTGATACTGCAACAAAGGGGTCATTTTTATTTCAGCTGATGTCAGTAAAAACTGGAGCAACCAAAACATTACAACATGTAATTCTTTATGAAAATTGACACTGAGAGTAGACCAGAAAACCCAACCAAGCAGAAAGTACTTGTGGAATAAGTGTTCAAACAGGTGGGGTTATAAAATCAGTTTTAAATTCACCATGGGAAATTCCTAACTCTCTTTTATCTGAGTGTCAAATAGGCCCTCCATGATTAAAGTAGAACTCAACACTGATCCCTTTTAACCATGAAATATACAAGTAATTAACACTACACTTCAGTTTCACACTAATGCCTGAAATTCAGGTCTTGGAAACTGCACTAAATGCTGGAGGATCAAAGTTTGATTTTAACTTTAATTATATTTGAGCCTGATAGTCCAAGCATTGGTAATTGATATGAAAGCCAAGTTCATCACAAAGGCAGCAACCAGAGAATTCTTAACATATATAGCATTGGAAAACAGGTTTCCTTGGCTTTGTTTAGCAATGCAATTTTGGTCATTACTTTAGAGAGATGAAAGAACTGCATCTCCATCACTAGATTTTTGCTTGCCCTGGCTCATGCTGACTAGTCACTCAGGGAGTCAAGTTGGGTCCTTGAAGCCACCTTTGTATTCAACAGGTCATAGAACTTCCTGTGCCATGCCAGGGGGAGATGCTGCCATTCTCTCAGCTTCTGTGAATCTTTTGTGTTGCTTGTACTTTCGGCCACTGGCCCAGGATAGGGACCCAGAGTCCCCCTGCTTCTTCAGCAGCACCGACTCGATTTCTTCTTATGAGATTACCTTACATTACTAATCTCTATTAATATGGTTATTATGTGGCAAATATATATATTATTTGTGTAAGTATATGTTAAAGATTAAGTCATATATATAAACATACGTATATAAACTTATTATTTATTTATTTAAACTTATTTAAATTTATAAAATAAATTTTATTTTAAACTTATTTAAATATATATGTGTATGTATATATGTATATATATGTCTGCCTGTCTATCTATCTATCTATCTATCTATCTTAATCTGGTGGGTGCAGTGGCTCACAGTGGTAATCCCAGCACTTTGGGAGGCTGAGGCAGGCAGATCAACCAAGGTCAGGAGTTTGAGACCAGTTGTTGAACACGGTGAAACCCTGTCTCTACTAAAAAATACAAACAAACAAAAAAAATTAGCCAAGTGTGGTGGCACACACCTGTAATCCTAGCTACTTGGGAGGCTGAGGCACGAGAATCCCTTGAACCTGAGAGGTGGAGGTTACAGTGAGCAGAGATCTTGCCACTGTATTCCAGCCTGGGGGACAGAGTAAGACTCTGTCTCAAAAATAAATAAATAAATAAATAAATAAATAAATAAAGATATACTTACACAAATTATATACAGTAGTTCCCCCTTATTAGTGGAAGTTATGTGTCAAGCCCCCTAGTAGATGCCTGAATCCTCAGATAGTCTCGAACCCCATATATACTATGTGTTTTCTTATACATGCATACGTGTGATAAAATTTATTTTGTAAATTAGGCATAGTAAGAGATCAACAACAGCAACTAAGAATAAAATATAACAATTATACCAATATATTATAATGAAGGTTATGTGAATATAGTCTCTCTCTGTGTGCCTCAAAACATCTTATTGTACTGTATTCACTGATTTTCACCTATTTTATTCTTATTTTACTGTATTCACCTATTTTCTGATCCTGGTTGACTGCAGGTAACCAAAACCTTGGAAAGCAATACCATGGCTACGGAAGAGCCTGTTGTACATTTTGCATTGTTAATATGTTTCCTAGTCACCAACAACTAAAAGTGTCATCACTTAAATAGTCACTTTTTCTGTAATGATCCACAGAATTTCACAAATGCTGTTGCATTTATATTTACTAGAGCTTTACGAGAAAGTGGAACTTAGTTGACAATCAAGGAAGGGCTTTACATTTCAACTGTGGGTTTACAATTCATTACCAAAACTGTGTCCTAATTTGCAGCTTGATGCTCTCTCCTTGTAACTTCTGTTTATGTTAGACTCAATGAATTAAACTGCAATTTCTGCTTATTTTCCTCTCTCTTGACTGTTCTGTGTAGGACAATTAAAAAATCAAACTTCGAAAATAAATAACAATTTGCCTTTGAAATTCTATGGTTCTTTGGCATATTCAGAAATTGAAAAAGCAAAGGAGAGTGCATTGTTAATACGAATTTGAAAAGCTGTTATTTTTTAAAAGTAGATGAGAAAATGTGCATTGATCAGTTTTGTGTATTACCATGCAAAGAGGCAAGAAAAGAAGACAGCAGTAATGGTTTCCTATTGAACCATTTTGCATTTCCATGTGTTAAAAATTTCTTAAGTAAATCAGCATGTTTTGGCTGTTCTATGACAGCCATAAATCTTGGGTAATCATCCTGTGAATGGGTCAGTGCATTAGCTCCATAACTTCAATTAGCTGTACTTCTATCAAGCTCTGAGAAATCTACTGTAACACAGTTTTAACTATTAGATTAAAAATAGTCATATATATTAAGTGTTGTTGTAAATGAAGCCAACTTTAGGCTATGTCATCTGAACTTCAAAGCTTCATTAAAGTTTAAATATTTAATGTTGAAATGGCTAGCATATGCCATAACTACCATATGCAGCATTTCTTCGTGTGTGTGTGTGTGTGTGTGTGTGTGTGTGTGTGTTTTGCTCTAATGTAAGAACAGAAAAAGACCATATGTTTCAGAATGTGGAGAACAGGGCAATATGACAAACTAGATAACCTGACGTTACTTTTGGAAAAACAGAAAACGAAAACTTAAAGTACTGAATAAAATATCACAATCTTCCTTCTTAATACTTTGCTGAGTTTGGAGTGAAAAACATAGGGAACATCTGAAACTCAGGGTTATAACAAGGGTTCACTGTGGCTGCCCTGGGGGAGCAGAGGGGGATTGCCGGTCTTGATAATTGAGGAGGGTGGGCTTCATGCCCATATGAATAGCAGAAATAGGGTCTCTGTTCCATTCAGGGTGGTAAGTTGTAATTGATATCTGCAGACATAAAATCAGGACCCTCAAAAGGCTACCAACAGTAAAAAGATGGGCCAGTCAAAATTTTTCCTACCCATGAGAAAAGACATTGAAATATCCTTGTTTCTGTTCTGAGTGGGTAACAAAAACCACTGCCTTAAGATCTCACAGCCACAGACCTGCCCACCATCACACAGGGTTATATTCAAATCTATGTGGTCTGTGTGTGACATGGGCTCACAAATTAATATAAAATATGATACTAATCTATTAATACTCCTGAGACACCTAACAAAAATAAAGATGAAATCAGTCTGGAGAGACTCAGCCTCAATTTTTGAAGATGAGCTCACAATTAAAATTTCAAAATAAAGAAGAGACTCACCATGTCCAAGGGTTAAGAGACCCAAGAGGACCTGCAGATAAAAGAAATATCATTTCTGACTAAATCCGTTTTTCTTAATAACACTCTATTTGGAGCAGGACAATTTTTTTTTGTTGTGCAGGATTAACTTGTGTGTTGCAGAGTGTTTAGTGTTCCTGCTCCACTCTGACACTAAAGGCCAATAACAACCCACCCCACCCTCACCCCCAGATCCTGTGACAGTCAAAGGTGCTCCTGCACAATTCTAAACACCCTCTGAGGAGCAGAGCCACCACCGTTTATGAACTATTGGGCTAGAAAATAAAATAAGTATGTTTTATATTAATAATGATCTGAAAGAATGTGTTGAAAATGTGAGAAAAACACAATCATAAAAGTCAATTTTAAAGCACTCAATGGAACCTATAAAAATTAAAAATATAAAGACTGAAATTAAAAACCTATTGAACAGATTGAACATCAACATATACACATTTGATGAGAGAAATGGTGAATCAAAACACTGATATTATATAATTAGAATTCAGCATAAAGAATAAAAAGTTAGGAAATATGTTGAGAGGCATGAGAAAAAAAAGAAGTTTCAATTTATATCCAAAATAAATTTCAGAGAAAAAAATATAATTCAGGAAGGCTAATATCCAAAGATATGATGATCAAAACATAGAGATTTAATGAAATATGTAAATTCTTTGTTTTAGCTATTATAACATCCCTAACGTAATACAAACAAATAAATCTATATCTAATCACATCATGGTGAAATGCAGAACACCAAAGACAAAGAAAAGGTGTAGAAAACAAGACAGAAATGCCAGATTATCTACGATAGAAAGACAATGTAAACTGAGAACAGTCTTCTCCAAGGCAACTGTAGAAGCCAGAAGATAATAACAATTTCAGGAAATGTGGGGATAAATAAATTTATGTAGGTGAAACAGAACTGGGTCTGGCACATTGTATGTGTTATACAAGTGTTTGCTATGGTCCTCATTAACCTGGTTTGGGTTGCATGAATAAATTATGAAAGGTATATAAGGTATAAAACTGAAATGTAATGAAAGGTATAAACCTGAAAATAATCCACCTTCATAATTTTTAAATGGCTACTGGGAATCATAAATTGTATTGTTTTCTGAGGAAATTAATATAATATACTTATTAATAGCTTAAACATTGAACATTAGCCTTAGATTTAGTGCTTCAGTTTAGTTCTTCAGTTAACTATTTTTGTTCAACCTTGGGAAGTAACTACAAATTTAAAGCTGTTTTTTTTTTTTGTCTACAAAATTGAGTTAGTTAACTGAATTATTTATTAATTTAAGTATTTATTAATAAATATTTCTTCAAGCTCTGAGGCAGAAAATCCCCAACAATTTTAAAACTCTCTAGAAATATTACAATTTAAGTAAGAAATAAAACAATTGAATGTAAAATAATGCAGTAACTGCTATGTAAACCAAAAAGTATCTGCGTCGGGTCTCAATCAATTTAGATGTTTATTTTGGCAAGGTTAACGACAGTGCCTGGGAAAGAAAAAACAAAAACAAAAATGGAATCACAGAAAAAGCCTGTGGTCTGTGCCTTTCTCCAAAGATGACTTTGAAGTCTTCAATATTTAAAAGGGAAAAGTGGGCTGGAGGGGAAAGAGGGAGGGTGTGGTCACATTACTGAATCCACATGTTGCAAGAGGAAAGAGAAGGTAGAAGAATAATCAGTTATGTTCTTGTGCTCTTTAATCAGCACTTTACATAAGATAAGGTGAACATAGAGTAGCTACCTGTGAAGATATTTAACCTTTTTTCTGTAGCTATCTGCTTAGGAACAAAAGAAAAGGCAGCTTCTTGCACGTTTCCCCTTTCAGCTTAATTTTTTTCTGTTTTGCAGAATGAATTGTGGTCCCAAGTTTTTATTTTCCTCTCACAACTATAACACAGATATTTAAAAATACTATAGAAATGTAGAGGAATGGCAATTACTTCTTCAAGAAGTCAGAGATAGTTGCAGGAAATATATGATGATGATTATTATTACCATCATCACCCTAATCACTGTCTGAATGAACACTCTGGGCTAGGCACTGTTTACATATATTTTACATGTGTATTGGAAGGATATTGCAGACAGAGCTAAGACACAGTGACATGAGGTTGTGTCATAATTATAAGGAATTTTCAATAGTTGAGTGTGGTAATAGCACCAGAGTAGATGTCAGATAACTTTAATAAAAAAGGACATAAAATATTGATCAAACATTCCTTAGCAGAGACAATGCTAGTTTTCATCCGAAAAGGTGGAATGGAACAGGATTCTAGAGGCAGAGAGATTAGGTAGCAGCTGCTACCATAATCTGGGCAAAAGCAAGTGGAAGCCTGAACTAAGGTAGAGGCCATAGAAATTGAGTAAATGGGTTTGAGTGACGTCTATGAGACAGAATCAACTCGACTGGTATGCTTGTCTTAAATTCCCCAACCAAAGATAAATCTGAGATACCTAAATGGAATATGTGAATGGACAGAGATTCTATTATTCAACAGCAAACAGCTAAAAAACTGCTACAGATGTTTTTTTTTAAATTTTATTATTATTATACTTTAAGTTTTCGGGTACATGTGCACAACGTGCAGGTTAGTTACATATGTATACATGTGCCATGTTGGTGTGCTGCACCCATTAACTCGTCATTTAGCATTAGGTATGTCTCCTAATGCTATCCCTCCCCCCTCCCCCTATCCCACAATAGGCCCTGGTGTGTGATGTTCCCCTTCCTGTGTCCATGTGTTCTCATTGTTCAATTCCTGCCTATGAGTGAGAACATGCGGTGTTTGGTTTTCTGTCCTTGCGATAGTTTGCTGAGAATGATGTTTTAGAGTCATTTTCGTCTTGTTGACCTTGAGGTCTCTGTGTGTGAGAATGTCTCACAATGAGAAGGAAGCACAGAACTCAATTTGCAGATGTAAAGACAGGCAGTCAAACATCCTGTAAGATAAAGTTGAAGTGCTAAGTGAATAAAACTTACTGTGAGAGGAAGGTAAAGAGGAAGGGAAGGAAAGTGGGCCAAAGGGGAGAAAAGGAGGAGAGTAAGGGGAAGAGAGAGAAAATAAAGAGGATAATTAGATGGATGTTAAGAAATCGCAGAGGTGTTTTTAGGCAGATAGAAATGGGATAAGCAAAGATGAGTGTTCAAGAGGCCACAGGAGAAAGACTTGCTAAAACAAAAGGCGTAGTGGTCAATATCAAGTGCTGTAGAGAAGCAAAGTGAAATAAAGATAGTTAAAGTAAGCAAACAAATTATTTTCAAACATTCATTGAACATCTACTAGGTATCAAGTCCTAAAATCATCATGGAAGAGAGGAGACCCATATCTTACTCTAAACCAGCTTACCATCTTGTGAGACAGATAAAAACAGATCATTGGTAAAGGTTAAGAAACATAGTTGCAGACAGTAAAAGAAAAGACCCACTTAGGCCAAACTGGAGCTGTTTAAGAAAGATGAATAAGAGGTGAGAGGTGGCCAAACCAAGAAAGGTGGGAAAGGCATTCCAGAGAGCAAAGATACAGAGGCAAGAGACATGGTGTGAACTGTTACAAAAGTGTAAAATAGGAGAAAAGTAGAACAGTGGCATTTGACAACTGTAGTATCAATTGTAACTTCTGCAGGTGAGTTTCTGTAGCAGGCAAGGTGGCCTGAAAGTTGATGCACTCCCACCCTACCCTGCCACTGCCCCTATGGCCCCATTATCAAGATGAAAATATTATTTGATGACATCTTTAATCTCACTCAGGCAGGAGAATGTTCAATCAGTATGTTAAAATACCACATAAAAGAAGTACCCTTGGCATAACAAGGGCAGATGTATTGAAAAATAAGACTAGGGTAAGGAAGATACAAAGTCATAGCAGTAAAGAAAAATTAATTTTATCAGTAGGGAAATGTGTTTGCTCATAAGTATTACAGGGCAAATAAAAGCACAAATGCCCATAAACCACAGCTACTATTGGAGCAGAGAGAGAGAGCTCAACAACTCTTTTCAGTCCTGTGGATCAGAGCAACCTCCAAGCCCACAGGCCACATCATGAAACAGTGAAATTCTCATTAGAGCTGATTGCCATTGAAATCCACTTGTTGCTTGAAGTTCCATATTTACAAAAACATAAGGGATGGGATTTAAAATCTAATTAAAAACATTAAGAAATTGAAGAAGTAAGGTCATAAGAAAGAGTGTGTCTTAAACTGAGAGAAAGACTTCAATTGTAAGGGGAAGTCTGAAAATTCAGATATGAGGATAATAGGTGAAGTTTGACAAGGTTTAGCTCAATGCATTATGATGACTACACAAATGCACGTTAATATGTTTAGTAACTATTTTACCATGTATTATACTATGTTTAGTCATGAGACATCATTGGATCTTCTTGATTCTGGAAATAGAAGACCAATGTTAAATTAGAAACAAAGTAGGGACACATACATGCTCACTAAGGTTTAGCAATAACCCGATAGTAGAAAAATAAGAACTGTAAATATTTTAGTAATTGGGCTTAAATTTAAGGATCAATCTAATGAATTTAAAAGTTTACTTTAGCAGTTTCCACAGAGTTGAAGTGCTACAAGGACTGGCTATATAAAAATATTCAGTGAGTCAACTTATTATAACTCTTTTAATTCATTTAGGACACATTAGAAAAAAATGTGAGATGATATATTTTAATTTTTTTACTTTATAAAATGTATGTGTGTTTGATTTTAAAACGCTTTTATAAACAAAACAAAGGATAAAATATTGAGAGCATTTAAAAATTGTTGGCATTTCCCATGTTTATTTCTATCCAAATTTGTCAAAGAAATATGAAAAACTGTATCTAATCTTATTTCTCATTAGTCTCTCCAAAAAGAATTACTTTGTTTTTCAGTGTTAATTACCTCTTAATATAATATCATGATGCTTATTAAATTCATAATTACTCAGCTTTTACAATGATAGTGCCAAATAATCTAGTATTTATGGTATTTTAACTACTTATTTTCTATTAATTTCATGAAAAGTATTTTTTAAACTTAAGATTACAGGCTTATATTTTAATTGGCAATAAAACATTCATAAGTAAGAGTGTTATTAATAGATTCCTTAGACAACTAAAAACAAATGAATTATGAGTTGTCTCAAAAATTAAGCTGATAAGTGAATTAGACTGATTCAACCTCATAGACTAACAAATCATGTGGTAAATTATGGACTTACACTATTACCAAAAATTTGCCCAAAACTTAGCTTTATTCATGCGTGTATTCACTGGGTCCTGTATCAACCTAACATTTAAATACCTTCCGTGTAAAAGCACTGTGCTGACTGCTGGGAAAACTACACATATTTTCTTAAATGCGCTATGTTTTCATGCCTGCCTGCTTCTAGTATTCCTCTTGCTAAATGACTTTCTCATTTTGACTGTGTAGTAAATTCCTACCCAATGTCCAGTGCTCTCCTGGAGGCTTCTCTGCCTCCTTCCTCTCCCTTGCAGCCAGATGGACTTGATTTCTTCTTTATGCTTCTGTACAACTCTGGTATATGCCTCTATTATAGCCCTTCTTACACTGGGCTGTAATCGTGGTGAGTGTTACTGCTGCCACCATTGTTCTGTTTGTATTTATATGGCCTTATTCCTGATTAGACTTTTAATTCCTTCATGGTAGGACAAATATCTAGTTAATCTTCAGCCTCCTAATATTTACATAGTTAAGTCAATGAATCTACCAATAAACAATAGTAGTTATAGGGTCTTGGTTTGAAATTGGTGTAAAATATGTTACCTTTTTAATGAATTTTATTGCACATATATATATATTTTAAATTTTTGCGACAGAGTCTCACTCCATCACCCAGGCTGGAGTGCAGTGGTGTATGATCTCAGCTCACTGCAACCTCCGCCTCCTGGGTTCAAGCGATTCTCCTACCTTGGCCTCCCCAGTAGCTGGGATTACAGGTGCGTGCCACCATGCCTGGCTAACTTTTGTATTTTTAGTAGAGATGGGGTTTCACCATGTTGGCCAGCCTGACCTGGCCTCGGGTGATCTGCCTGCCTCAGCCTCCCCAAATGCTAGAATTACAGGTGTGAGCCACTGTGCCTAGACTCCAAGTTTAGGAGTCCTAAGTAGAAGCTTGCAATTGACTGAACTTGGATCATGTGTCCATTACAAGTGCCAAGGTGAAGAAAGACAAAGTTTCTGATTATTTTTGGCTTCCAAGGAGACAAGACTCAGCCAAGATTCACATCACAGGGGACCAATTCTCTCCACAGAGCAAAGGGTTTTGATTACCAGCCAGAACAAATAAAAATAGTTACTGTAGCACATGACTATTTTCTTAATCACATGCTTACTTGGAAACATTTAAAGAACCAAAGTTTCCTAAAATACACAGAACTGCTTTATCCTCAGCTCTTAGAGAAATCAATTTGCTAAAATCAGACTTTTTATTTATATTTACCCTATTTTGGTAATAATATTCTGAATACATTAATAATGATAATAACGACAATATTTATTGATCATTTATAATGCTAGTATACTTTGTATATTTAGAATGTATTGAGTTTCACTTTAAGATTTTTTTTTTCTGTTTTTAAAAATATTCTGCTTTAATGAACCTTTAAAAATACTTCTTTTTTTTATTTTTTATTTTTTATTATACTTTAAGTTTTAGGGTACATGTGCACATTGTGCAGGTTAGTTACATATGTATACATGTGCCATGCTGGTGCGCTGCACCCACTAACTCGTCATCTAGCATTAGGTATATCTCCCAATGCTATCCCTCCCCCCTCCCCCCTCCCCACCACAGTCCCCAGAGTATGATATTCCCCTTCCTGTGTCCATGTGATCTCATTGTTCAATTCCCACCTATGAGTGAGAATATGCGGTGTTTGGTTTTTTGTTCTTGCGATAGTTTACTGAGAATGATGGTTTCCAATTTCATCCATGTCCCTACAAAGGATATGAACTCATCATTTTTTATGGCTGCATAGTATTCCATGGTGTATATGTGCCACATTTTCTTAATCCAGTCTATCATTGTTGGACAAACAACCCCATCAAAAAGTGGGCGAAGATTTTTTTTATTAGTGAATTTAACTCTTACTATTCACCCCTACTGCAGGTGTGATTATTAAATTAACTTACATCTTGAAGCAACAATCCCTCTGAAGGATAACACAAATTTTTTTTTATTTTTTATCTTATTTTTACATTGTTTCAGACATACAAAAATATATAAAGGGTAATATAAAAAACCATGTCCCTTTTTCCAAACTTAAAAAAATATTACTAATAGAGTTGTAGCTCCCAGACACCCTATCCTAATTCCATTCTTTTCCTTTCATATCAGAGATGGTCACAAACCTGAACTAGATGTTTATTAGGTCCATACATCTCTTCAGATATCTACACATATGTATATATCTATAACCGAATATTTGTAGACATCATATACTCCTTGTATCCTGCTGCAATTAACTTTTTTTGCTGAATGTTATATAGGTGACATTTATGCAGTTGACACTTGTAGCTATCAGTTATTTTTACAATCATATAATATTCTATTGGATATGTATATATCAGTTTTTTTATTCTCTCTGCTATTGATGGACATTTAGATATTTTTTGTGGTTGTAAACAATCCTGCTCTGTCCATTCTTGGATGTTTCCTTGTTTAGTCTGTAAGAGTATTCACAGGTATACACGCAACAAGGGAAGTGCATCTTCAACCTTATTAGATATTTGGGAATCTCTCTTCAAAGTATCGATTTAGATTCCTACTAACAGGGTGTATTCTTCCCTGTTTCTCTACATTCTCACTGACATTTTTGACAGCTATTTTAATTTCTTTTTAAATTTATGCAACCAGAAGGGCATGCCATTTTGGTTTTAGTCGCATTTCCCTAATTGCCAGGAAAACTGAGCCACTTTTTCAATGTTTCGTTACTTCATGTTTCTTCTTCTATGAAATGCCTCGTCGTGTTTCCATCGTGTTATTTGATCTTTTTCTCCTAGAATTAAAAAAATACATATTTCTCTATTCCGGAAAGTAATCCATTGTTGATTATAAGAGATGCATCTTCTGATGTAATTTTCATTCCATTTCATAATGTCTGTTGATAAATAGATCTTAATTTTTTATATTTCTTTTATTTAATTATACAGTAGTCACACCGTTTACATTATTTAACTCAATCTCAAAAACATGCAAAGGTATATAATGAAAAGTTTCATGCCCTATAACCCAGGCACCAGAAGCCTGCCTGTTTATACAACTTCCCTCCACCTCTTCCCGAAAGGTAACAATTGTTACGAGTTTATTATATTCCCTTGAGGAATATTTTAATGCATGTTAAAAAATGCAGATATAGTCTTCTCTCTCTTTCCTTTTCTGCAAGTAGTAACATAATATATCCCATGGTTCTGTGCTTTCCTTTTTCACTGTCAGGTATATTTTAAATGTCTTTCTATACTTGTACATAAAGTATTCCTCATCCTTTCTTACAGTTGTATACTATTTCACTGTATGTATGTACCATATTTAATTAACTAGCCTTTTACTGATGGAAATTTACGTGTTTTTCAATTGCCGTGTAATGAAGTGCAGGTGTTAAGATAACGGACCTTGGAGCTGGAGCACCTGGTTGTTAATTCCAGCCAATCATTTACTAAATAAATCTAGGACAAGTTAATTAACTTTTCTGTTTCCTCATTTGTAAAATGCAGTAATAGCACCTACCCAATAGAGAAGTTACAAGAAATTAATGAGTTAAAGCTGTCGTACTTAGGATGGGACTATATTATATGATAAGTACTAAATAAATATTAGTTGCTGTCATTACATGCATTGTCTCAATGCCTTATCTTGTACATACTTCATCTCACAAATGTATACTTGTTTTAAAAATTCCTAGAAGGTAAGTTAGATTGCCTAGCCATATGTATATTAGTATTGATTTGTAATTCTGATACATTAAAAATTACCCTCCATAGAGTTGTACCAGTTGTCTCTCATACATGAAATGTGTGAGTTCATAGTTCTTCAGAACTTTACTCACAGGCTGTATTTTATATTTTTTGTCAATTTCTATAAGTGAAAATTTCAATCAGAATGAAGTTTTAATTTGCATTCTCTTTATTTTTCTTGAGGTTATCTTTTCAATTGTATACTTTTATTTCATATTTTGTGAAATATCTGTGTATATTATTTATCAACTTTTCTATTGGACTGCTTTTAAAACAATTTGTAGACTTTGTTCTGTGTTAGGAAGAATAACATTTTTTTCTGTGATAGGAGTTAAAAATTTCTTTTCGGCTGGGCGCAGTGGCTCACGCCTGTAACCCCAACACTTTAGGAGGTCGAGGCGGGCAGATCACGAGGTCAGGAGATCGAGACCATCCTGGCTAACACAGTGAAACCCCATCTCTACTAAAAATACAACAACAACAACAACAAAAAATTAGCCGGGCGTGGTGGCAGGCACCTGTAGTCACAGCTACTCTGGAGGCTGAGGCAGGAGAAAGGCATAAACCCGGGAAGCAGAGCTTGCAGTGAGCCGAGATATCACCACTGTACTCCAGAAAAAAAAAATTATTTTCATATGTGTTCTTTGTCTTTTGACCTTTGAACAATATTTTTCCCTTGCAGTTTTTTTTTTAGGTAGCAAAGTATACCAATGTCTTCTCTTAGAACTCTAAAGTTTTATATGATTATTTCAAAGGTCTTCTCACTCAGAAGTCATGAAACAATTCTTCCAAGTTTTCTTGTAATATTTTTGTGACTTAATAACCATATTAACATTTTAAGTCATATTTATTGGAGTATAATTTACATACAGTTAAATTCTCCCTATTTGGGCGTGCAGTCTATGAATAATTTTTGGCAAGCAAAAAATAGTAATGAATTTCTTCTACCCACCTCCATCCCCAGGAAGTCTCTGATCTGTTTTCTATACTCAACAGTTTTGCCTTTTCTAGGATGTCATAGAAAAGGAATCATATAGTAAGGGGACTTGTGAACCTTTTTCATTTAGCATAATGCATTTGAGATTTATCCATATTAAAACATATAGCAGTAATTGGTCTCTTTTTGTTTTTGTATAGTGTTTCATAGTATGGCCACATTACAGTTTGTTTATCCATTCACCAGTTGAAAGACATTTTGGTTGCTTCCAGTTTTTGGTGAATATAAATAAAGCCAATATGGAAATTCATGTTTTTTGTATGGACATATGTTTTCATTTCTCTAGAGAATAGAAATGTAATATCTGGGTCACATGGTAAGTATATGTTTATCTTCATAAGAGACTGCCAAATTGCTTTCTAAAATAGCTGTACCATTTTGCATTTCCATATTAACATATAACATATACACATTTTGTATTTGAAATTAATTTACTCCAGCCTATGGATGAGATATGAGTCCAACTTTTGTATTCCAGTTGGTTTTCCAGTTGTCCCATCAGAATTTATTGATACACACCTGTTCCCTACTGATTTGAAATGCCATCTTTATCATATTCTAAAGCTCTATATCTATTTGCCTTTAATTTTGACTTCTTATTCTGCTCCGCTGATAGCTCAATATGACGGATGACAAAGGATTCATGTTTCAGTACCATACTTCTAAATTACTGAGGCTTTACATTTTAAAATATAGAAGGGCAAGTTTTCTTTCTCTTCTCTTTCCTTTTTAAATAATAATAATAATTATATTATTATTATTATTATTATTATTATTTTTGACAGGGTCTTACTCTGTGGCCTAGGCTGGAGTGCAGTGGCAAGATCATGGCTCACTGCAGCCTGGATGTCCTGAACATCCCGGGCTCAGGTAATCCTCCCACCTCAGCCTCCCAAGTAGCCAGGACTACAGGTAAACGCCACCATGCCTGGCTAATTTTTGCGTGTTTTGTAGTGACAGGCTTTCACCATGTTGCCCAGGTTGGTCTCAAGCTCCAGGGCTCAAGCAAGCCTCCCTCCTCGACCTCCCAAAGTGCAGAGATCACAGACACGAGCCACTGTGTCCAGCGAAGGGCAAGTTTCCTACCATGGATCTTCTTTTTAATGTTTTGCTTTTTATTTTCCCTATCAATTTTAGAATTATTTTGCCAAGTTACAAAACATGTCTTTGTATTTCTTTGAAGAAAGTTTTCATCTGTATGATTTTCGTTCTAGCTTGGAATATGATTTCCCTTTATTTTATTCCATTCTTCATTTTTGTCTGTGACCTCATGTCAGTTGCCAAAGCTCTCAGAATCTGACCCATCCTTCCTTTTCGACCTATTCATCGTTCTTTCCTGTTACACTCCAGGCTGTTGCTGTTCCAATCTCAGAAAGTTACAGATGCTCTCTCTTTTATCTGTAATCCTATTTCTTCACATGGCTAATGGCTTTTTATCATTTAAGATTTTGCTCAAATGATACTTTATGAAAGTGTTTTTCTGTCACCACTTTACTTAAGTAGCCTCATCTTGGCCCCAACCATTCACTTTCAGTTTACTCTGATTTATTTTCTGTATGATGCTTATCACTATTACAGTCATGCGCACTCATTTCCTTACTTGTTTATTTCTAACGCCCCCTAATTAGTTGAAACCATGAGAGCAGGAGCTTTGTCTTCTGGTTTCCTGCAGGTCATCAGTGCTGGGAACAGTGCCCGGCACTGAGTAGATGTGCAGCACATATTAGGTGAATGCATGGATGGTCTTTTCTCAGCTCTATCAACTGTCGTCACACTCTTCCTTCTGCTACTTATACAAACCAGTTGGACAGATTTTCTATGTGAAATGATTTGACTGCCTAAGAAAATCAGTGAGGTAATGACTTGTGACTTTTCCAACTGAGTACCAGAATCACAGGTCAGAAGACTGAGGTCCCCTCTGCTACTCAGCTCCATCTCCCCCACCTCCCACTCTCATCTTTGGCTGGGCTGGTATGACTGGCAGGACCACCATCTGTGACTCCTTGAGGCATCACAGTGAAACAACTGAAGCAGAATACATACTCAAAAACAAGTGAACAGAATCAAATCCACTCTCAGTAGCTCAGATCCTTACGGATGGAAATAACCAATCAGAAAATGATCTGGAACAGTGGTTTCCATGTCTGGCTTATGATATGTCACCTAAAATATTTTGACAAATATGGCCATTTGAACCTCACCCCAGTCCTACCAAATCTGAACCTTCAAAGTTCATTAAAACAAGCAAACAAAACCCACCAATGGAACTCTTGTGGGGCTCTGGTATACTTCAATGTTGAGGAATCACTGCTAAGCTGAGTTAGGCAATTGACTATGTGTCTAATCAATGTGAACTGATGCAATGATCATAGATAATGGTCCATGCATTTAAAAATATTATGGAATTATTAGATTGATGGTTGAATAATAAGCTAAACAATCTAGCATTTTTTATGCTCTACATTGATGAAAAAGTTCTGTAAAGTCTGTATAATACCCAAATGCAAGAATAAGGCTTTGTTCTACAACATGATGAAATGAATTCTGCTACTTACCTGTGAACTGCCTGCTCTGCAACCAGAATAATTTAAAGCTTAATTCAATGTCTAAAAATGTTTTTCTAGTTAGAAATGCAGGCAGCTGAGCTTCATTATAAAGATACTGAGTCCGAATCTCTGAATATGGAACCCAGGAATCTGAATGTTTATACAACGTTTTGGATGATCCCTTTGTATGATCTCACACTACTATGTGTGAATCATGAATTCGCACATCATAGATTTGGACTCCTTTTGGGGTGGGGCTAGTTGAGTTCAAATGGGTCTAACAGGGTGATCCTGGGCAAGTTACCGTTTTCATCTTCCATTTCCTCATCTATAAAATGGGAACCAATATGATCTGCCTCAGGGATTGTTGTGAAGGTTAAATGAGATCATCAATGGAAAGTAATCAACAAAGTGCCTGAAAATTTACAAAAAAAAAATGACTCAGTAAACATTAGGTCTTACTTTTACTAACCACTTACTTTAATGGTTTATCCCTATTTGGATTTTCTATCTAGTCTGTAGGAGTATCTCAAGAGATGGTTCTCAAAACATGGTTCTGGACTACAGTCATCGACATGAGTTGGAAACTAGTTGGAAATAAAAAATTTTGGATCTGACCCAAATATAATGGGTCAGAATCTCTGATTGTGGGACCCAGGAATTAATGTTTAATAAACCCTCTATCTGGATGATTTTGATGCATGCCGAAGTTTGAGAATCACTGATCTAGGAGGATTAAATAATAAAAGGATTAATTGAAAACAATAAGCAAACTGTGAAATAAGTTACAGTTAACTAAACAGATAAATTTTAAAGATACATAATCTTTCTCACATACGTATGCGCATCAACCACCCCCCACCACACACACATTCATTCTAAACTGTGAATAATGCAGGTTGTGTTTATCTAAGGAATGTTGAATTTCTCTTAGACTCATGCTTGCTCTGGTTTTGTTTATTGTTTCTCCTATCAATACCCTGGTTCCATATCATCTGTGGCTCTTCTGTATTTCACACTCTTCCCTATTTTTATAGTAGTGTTTCCTGGAATATTTACTTTCTGTATTAGGTTTCAGTGTAGAAGTAGACTGAGAGTAGACATTGGAGACAGATAAGCATTATATATATAACCCAACTCAGTTTGTTGACTTTGGGCAAGTTAACCCCAGAATTCTGGATTTTTCATCAGTTAAAAAGGAAGAATGATGCCCTCCTTAAAATTTTCTTTTGAAGACTAAATGTAATATATGTAAATTATATAGCACAGTGCCTGACACATAGTGAGAGTTCAAAAAATGTTAGCTAAGTCCAGGCTTGGTGGCTCAAGCCTGTAATCCCAGCACTTTGGGAGCTGAGGTGGGCAGATCGCCTGAGGTCAGGAGTTCAAGACCAGCCTGTCCAATATGGTGAAACCCAACATGGTCAAACCCCATCTTTACCAAAAATACAAAAATTATCAGAGCATGGTGGCGTGTGCCTGTAATCCCAACTACTTGGGAGGCTGAGGCACGAGAATCACTTGAACCCGGAAGGCAGAGGTTGCAGTGAGCCAAGATTGTGCCACTACACTCTAGCCTGGGTGATAGAGCAAGATTCTGTCTCAAATAATAAAGTTAGCTAATATACTAATATGCATAGAATGTTCAATCTTACAGCCATTGCTAATATTAATATTTTATATAGACAGCACTAACCAAAAATATATACTGTTTTTTTTCTATGCCTGTTCCTATTTCCACAGAAATTTAGGGAAGAGCCACACTCTTTTCCAATATGCACAGAGCAAAAATATCTGTAGACCTCCTTGTTACTGTCAAATTTCTAGAGGACTACAGTAGGGTTGAGAAAGTTACAATGACTTATTATAACCTATGTTTGGGATCATTACACCCTAATCATGTTGTCAAATACAAATTGAAAGCTTCCCTCAATATATTTATGGCTCTGAATTTGCCCACATTCTGACACTATTTTACCATTAGTTAGAATAGAAAACGACAGTCAGTAGAGTTTTCTTTTTATATCTATGGCACAATCTTCAGAGCAGCCTCTTGTATAGGCAACTAGACATGAAGTTGCAAAGTCTTTATTAGAATATGCTTTGTGTCTCACTTATTTAAGTTGAAGTGGCTGCAGCAATGTGGACCTGAGTCCAGATCTGTGCTCTGATTCAGATCTGTGCTCTCTCACTTTCATTATAACCTTGAGCCAATTGCTTCATTTCACTTGCTCTCAGAGATAATTAGTTCAACTTTCTCATTTATAAAACGACTAGGTGCATTTTGACTAGTTCAATTTTGGTGAGTATTTTATCAGTACTTGCAAATAATATGTGTTTTCTGTCTTGTTTTGCATGTCATAATTGACATTCAGTTTGAATTTTTACTTGTGCTTTGCAGATTTTCTATAGTCTAACTTATTTTTTGGTCTGCTTGTTTTATCAGCCATAAAGAGGGATTGTTAAAATATCTCTTCCCATATGTTGAAGCTACCTTTTGGATTGCATGCAAATGTATCTTTCTGGTGGATTTGTTTTTTTATCATTATGAAACATCCTTCTTTATATCCAGAATTGCTTTATGCCTTGATGTCTACTTTCCATGATATTTGGATAGTTATATAAGCATTCTCTTGGTAAGGTGATCCTGATTTATCTTTTTTCAATTCATTTACAGTCGGCCTTTCTTTGTCCTTTAATTAAAGACGTGTATCTTAGAAGCATCATATAGCTGGGTTTTGTTTTCAGGAATTCTACTCGGCTGTGCACAGGGGTATTTTCATTGTGTTCATTATGCTTGGGAATTTGTAGAGTTTATTATTATTGTTGTTGTTGTTATACATTTTTACTTCAAATTGAAATGAAAAATAAAGAAAAGCACGTATATCTTTAGTGTGCAGCACAATTAATTTTCACACCTTTGATCAAGCACCCAGATCAAGAAAAAGAATATGCCCAAACTCTAAGCCTTTCTCATTCTCTCTTTCAGTTCCTTTTCTCCCTAAGTAATCCTTATCTTGATTTCTAAGATCATAGTTCATTTCTGCTATTGCATCTTCCCCATTCTCTTTCACTCCTCTTCCCTGACTCTAAGTAAAGACATTTTATATCTTTTCACTGTGTCCTTTACATCTCATCCTTTTTTTCTCCATGTGTTTCATTTATACCTTCTGTTTACTTATTGTCCAGTTCACTAATTCTCTCTTCTGGTTTTTTGACTAATTTGCTATTAAATCCATATATAAATTTTTCATTTAGGTTATATTTTATACTTGTAGAATGTCCATTTGATATTTTTATTGTTTCAAGTTCTCTGATAACATTTTTATTATGTCATCTATATTTTGAGCGTAGTAATAATAGTTATTTTAAAATTAATATCTGGCAACATGAATATAAAGATGTTTTGTATATTCTTACTATTAGGGTTTTTCCTTTTTTGTTCATTCTGTTAGCATGTCTCATGGAATACACTAAAACTTTTATCGAGTGCCTCACATAACTAATAAAGAAAATGTAGAGATAATGTTAGATTTATCTGGAGGGAATTTCATTTTGCTACTGGTAACTATTTAGGCTAAGAATACATCTCCTTAATCCAATCAAGAATTGATGTGATTCCAAGTTGGATTTCAGTCTCTGTCCAGGCTGATCCATTTGCTTACCCATGCCTTAAGATCTCATCCTCCATCAGTTCTAATTGAGAGTCTAGACCCTTTTTCAGAGTCCCTTCTTCTCTGTGGGCCATACTAAAAATTTTGCTTACTCCCAGACACATAGCATTGCTGGAAGCTCTGCTCAGCTTCTCAAAGTCTGTCGCCTCTTGAGAATCAGCAAACACCTCAAAGGGAAAAGTAGTAATAAATTTTGAGTTCTTATCTTTGTGTATTTTTTGTTTCTGGGATTGTTATCCCTTAAGCCTCTTTTTACCCCTTCAATGCTTTCAGAGACATTTTTTTAAATTCCATCCTTTCTGGTTGTTCTCAGAAGGAAGGTTCATCTGCAAAAGCCACTCCTCAATTACTGGAAGCAGAAATTCCCTAGAGCCCAATTTGATAATTTATTTTATAAACATATAGTCTTCTTTGCATGGACCTTCAGTATGATAGGTGCAATTAAATGCTATACAATTAGACATTTTTACCCACAAGTGTTCCCATTATATATTTTGGATATCTGTATAAACCTTCTATCAAAAAAAGAATAAATTTTCTTATAAGGATTAGACTAGTCAGTGACAAAAATATTTATTTATCCAAAACATCTTCCATAATATCGAGAACAAAATTACCCGTCTGCAGACCTGAAACTCTAGGGACAAAACTTATAGAAAGCCAGGTGTTAACATAGCTATTCTTTGACTGAGTAATTTAACTCAATGATACATAAAATATGAACAGAATATTTTAATTATGTGGAATAGAGTAGTAAATTGATTATGCTCTCTTTAAAATGCATGTTGAAATGGTATTCCTTAAAAATAATTGCTTTCACGTAATACCCAAAATGAAGATTCACATTTTGGGAGATAGTAATCGCCTACATATTTTTCTTCTATCATTAAAAAATAGTCTTATACATATCATACAAGATGTATCTTATAAAACACCCAAGAAAATACTTTCATGGTGTTTTGAAATTATTTTGTGGGAAGGGGAGCTCAGAGATTGACAGCCTGGTAAGAGGAGAAAATGCAGCATTCTTGATTTGAAAGTAAATAGACCACCTTAGAATCTCTGAAATTGTCAGGAGGCTTTGTGAAGACATTCTTATGCAGGCAACTGCAAGTCCATCTATTGTTTTAATTTGTCTCTCTAATAATTCCCCGGAGTTGCACTTGGTTTGAATATTGGAGAAAACAGAAAAGAATCAGGTTGTTTTCTTTTACTATTCATCCAAAAATTCAGTGTGGTATATTAACCATCACCTATATCCCTTCAAGGTTGTTTGATTTCATTAACCTTTACAATATCCCAATTAAATACAAGTATATTCATTTTATCATTCATACTTGATTTCTTTAGATAATCAAACTATGCAATTTTCTGTGATTCTTTTTATGTGAACACCACTGCAATTTGTAGAATGTTTCTTTTTCTTTTAAAACAATGTCACATATCTAAATAATATAGCAGTAGAAAATATTCTTTATTAAAGAAAAGGAAGCATCCATTTTCTTTTACATGTTTTCTAATTTGACAGAAAATCTTCAGTATATCTAATAATTTCAAAAGATAATTTTGTTGTGCTTCATTACTACATCTTGTAATTTGGAAAATGATATGTAGTATACTGAAAGTTCTCTATACCTAGATAATATAATGCTGCTCTTATGGATATTATTGGTAACTTACATATGTTGCTTATTTTTCTACAAACATATTTTTTCTGCTGAAATGTTGGCAGCACTTCATTAACAATGGCTATGAATTTAAAACATCAAACATTATTTATTATCTAAGGTATAATTAAACACATAATCAAGTTCTTTGAAGGCTAAGTCAGCCTCTGTTCTGGTGGTATAATTTTGGGAAACACTGACTGTAAGCCATAATAGATTCTTCAGACCACTGTTAAGCAGAATAATTATTGTACATTTGAAAATAACTGAAAAAAATAGAATTTGAATTATCCTAACACAAAGAAATGATAAATGCTTGAGGTAACGTATACCTCAGTTGCTGTGATATTTTGATACAAGCATGTATCAAAACACATGCGATGCAAAATACAATGCAGATTGTATGCTTGTATCAAAATATCGCAAGTACTCCATAAACATGTATTACTATTACGTGTCCGTAATAATCAAAAATTAAAAAAAATAAACTGAACTAGAATAATTATTCCCCTGCTACTTCCAGGTATGAAGACCTAATCTAAATGTCTGACACTGAGAGGAAAATCAGTGAAAATGGAACGGAATAGATAAACCTCATTTCCTTTTGGACTTTATTCTTTGTTTGTTTCTTTCGCCACTCCGTCCAGGCCAACCCACCCTCAGCCAGTGTCAAATTAGTCTGGGGATAAAATATGCAAGCAGAGACTGCTGATCAGATTGTAAAGGGGAGGAGAACAGAATCCAGAGTCATGAGCCTGAGGTTTCTAGTCTGTGTTATCAAAGAAGAAAACCCAACTTTTGAACTCATCTTTTGCATTTTCATTGCACCACCTTCAGTCAAGCACTGAAACCTACAATGTTATGAAGAGGAAAAGAGAGTTAAATGAACTATGTGATATATAAAAACTGCAAGTTGTAAGCACCAAAAGGCATAGAAAAGGACTCTGAGACCCAGAAAACTACTTGACTAGAGCAGTCAGATTCTGTTCGTGTAGAGTGTTGATGAAAGCAGATTGTGTGTGTACAAGTATATTTGTTTTATTTAGTTAGATTAAAAGGTTTACTTCCAGTATATTATCATAATGACCATAGAGAGTTATGGTGTGTTATTTTAGAATACATTGACATGTGCTAAGGTGCAGGAGGCACTGTTAGTGACACTATACTTTGGGTATAGGAGGGTGAACAGTGGAATGTTCTGAACAGTCCTGCACCAGAACCATTCAGCAGAGGCAGAGTGATAATAACTCCTAATGTGCCAATATCAGAACAGAGGAAGTTCAATTTGAAAGGAATTAAGTTAACGATGTATTGACTGAGAGAAATATTCAGTGTTAATTGGATGGCATTCCGAATGAGCCTGCTATGCAATACAGCTCTTTGTTAAAGGAGGGCTTTGGCCTAGATTTGTCCTTGCTCTGTCTGAAATTGCCATGGTGTTTTCACAGCAGATTCAAATGAAAGCCTAGTTAAGCAAATGAAACCTACACATTAAATTATGTGCATGCGTGTGTGTGCATGTAAACATAAACATGAATTTGGTCTAATTTTCCTCACAGTTCCTTTCAATATGGCCATGGCAAAGAACATGATAAATGGTGATTTGGGAACTCTATAGAAAATGTCTTTCATACTTTAATCTTGTGGAAATGCAAAGAAAATATAATATTGGCAGTGAATATGATATTTTGTAATTCAGATAAACATTTCATGGGGGTGGTGATAAACTGAAATTCAGATGGTTGATATTGGCTGCTGGATTTTAAAAATAATTTAAACAAATAGCTTTAAGAAGAAAATTATTCTGTGCATGACAATATAATTTTTAACAGTTTTATTGAGGAATAATTTAGATACATAAAATTCACCTGCATTAAGTGTGTATTTTTAGTACATTTACACAGTTGTACAACCATCACCACAGTAAATTTTAAAACATTCCCATTACCAAAATAAGAAATAGGTTTATTTATTATCACAAAAATTTACTATGCAATTATTCAATAAGTATATTATTTCATTTAATAAGTAGAATTTATTAATCACTAAATATATAAAAAATGATTTAGAATATATTTTATTGAAAATTTCTGATAAATATATGTATCTCACTAACACAGATCTGTGAGATAACCAATCTGCTAGGACACAAATTCCAACAATTTGCATCTATTAGTGCCTGCTAATAGTGCTAACAAAGAGAGGTAGTATACATATTAGCTTGGTTGATAAAAATTGAGTTAAAATTTTTCTCTAATCTGAAAATATAACAGAATCTAGTCTCAGAGACCATAATGTAAGTGTAGAAGCAAGGATATGAGACATATTCAAAAAATAATTTACAATACAAAATAAGAAATATGGCCGATATTTACTATTTATATTATTGTTGTTGATAATTATAGTTAAAGATTCTACATGACACAGAATATCATATAAGAGGATATTCAGTTTGAACCATGTTAGAAAGGGAAAATTTATTGGAAAAAGTTACTTTATATGAGTTAGAGCTTGGAGGCTGGGAAGAGTTCAATAAGTGACACTGAGGAACTAAAAGAGCCTTATAAATAAAGCCTAATAATATAAGCCAAACCACAATGCTGAGAAGCTTAATGTTCCTAAAAGAAAGACTCATTTAATTGGTTGGAAGGTGCAGTGTAAGGAGGGGTTGGGGGGCAGTTTCCTTCTTGGCTACAACTAACCTTAATACTCTGGTAACAAGTCTGTGCTCAGCCTGTTGGAAATGGGAAAATATAGCACACTTTTTAGCAGGAGCTTATGATTGAAGAGTTATTTAAACGTTAATTTGATTACACATTCTTGGATTGATCAAAGAGAAAAATTAGTAAAAACAAAATTCCATACGTGAATGTTGTGGAAGTCTGAGGGATATAAGCATAATTACAGTGATTGCTATAAAACAGAAAGGAAAGCATGAAAGAGAGAGACAGGAAATAAAAAGCGACAAGCTTTGGTGACTGAATAGATCTGGAAGGAAAAGTTGAAAAAAATGTAGAATGTCTAAAGCAGAGAACAAAAAATGCCAGATGTGGGTGAAATGTGCCAGGCTTGTTGGTGGCCATGTTGGGGGAGGGTGTGTGCACTCTCCTTCGATAAGAAGCCCCCTTCTTTCCTTAGTCTTATGTGCATATAACCTCTGATGGCCTTGAAGTTGGCATAGCTAGCTCTAAGGCTTCAGGCTTGGGTGATCAGAAAAAGCACCTAGCAATTTTGCACAGTTGAGGGGAGGGCGTATGAAAAGCCATATGTTGTGTTTTCAAATGTTGGAAAAAATCTTTAAAAACCAATTTAATTCTCATTTTATATGCTCGAGTCAATTCTGTTCTTTAATTATCTAAGTCAACAGAAATAGGTGAGTCTGTTTCATTTTGATTTCAAGTCAGTTTCACTTTTTGTATTTTCATGCACAAATACGAAAAAGCAATTTATTGATTTTTGGACAAATAATCCATACAACATATTATATTTTGTACCATTGCATATAGCACCTCTTTCTGCAGCTCTCGGGACTCTTTGCAATTGACTCATTGCTTGGGCCAATGGCTCAGGCTGGGCCTCTGAACTGAACTCCTAGACTTTTTAAAATTACTTTTCAAATGAAAAGTACCATGATCTAAAAAATTTTATTTATATTGAATCCTATGCAGTTCCTGGTTGTGGGAGTTCCATAAAATCCAAATTTCAAATTTGCAAGTTAGCACTTCAGTTTTTTCATAGTGGTCTCACACTTTGATTCTGGGCCAGCTCTTTTTCCTTACCTCTCCATACATGCAGGTTAATGTATCATGAAAATTCATTTATTGACTTTTTTGAGATGGAGTCTTGCTCAGTCACCCATGCTGGAGTGCAGTGGCGCAATCTCCGCTCACTGGAACCTCTGCCTCCCGGGTTCAAGCAGTTCTCGTGCCTCAGCCTCCCGAGTAGCTGGGACTACAGAGGCACGCTGCCACGCCCAGCTAATTTTGTTTTTTTTTTTTGTATTTTAGTAGAGGCGGGGTTTCACCATGTTGCCTAGGCTGGTCTCGAACTCCTGAGCTCAGGCAATCTGCCCACCTCGGCCTCCCAACATTATTGTCTTTTAAAAATCACAGGCTTTTAAAGCTTTGAGAAAAGCTAAATGCATTCATTATATATTATCTTCACATGAGTAACCTGAGACTCAGAGGAAATCCAATGACTTACCCAAGATAAACACAGTAATATGAGCCAGAACTAAAATCTACGACTCTCTGCTCTTTCTTTCTACACCAATCAACTAGACATTTAAATTATGAATAATCATAATTTCTTACTTGCGTTTTAGGTGTTTATAATGCTGGAAATCCCAGCTCAACAACATTGCCTTTTCAACTCCTCAGGAGGGTAAACAACCCCACAAGTTGATGGCGAACCCAGTTAAGTTCATGAACTGGAGCCACATGAGAGGAGTGTACTCAGTGTGAGCTACTCATGCACATTTAGTCCTAGAACTCTGGGGAAACACACTGAGTCTTTTGACACATTTTTGCTCCTTGGTTTATCATTATGTGCTCTTGTCCCAATTACAGTGGATAATTCTTGAGGGCTATTATTAAAATATGAGCAAGAGAAAGAGAGATGCGTAAGTCCTGAATTTAGTACATAATTAGGCTAGAGGAGCAAAAAGAGTCCAAGTCAGCTCTATAGGGCTTGGGGTCGATGATATTATGATAATTAACATTTATTGAGCTGCTACTATTAACCGTCAAGCACTGGTGCAGATGCTTTTCATGTAGTACTTAATTTAATCCTCACAGCACCCCCGAGTGATTCTCTCAGTCTAGTTTCCCTCAGATGACCGTGAGACAAGTATTCGAGTACAAGCAGTTTATGTAAGAGGTGATCTCAGGGAATACTGGAGGAGTATAAGGAAGTGAGATAGAGGATGGAAAGACGCCAATAAAAGGTGCCTGATGCAACAAATTATGACATGGACAACTGGGGCTTAATCTACCACACATGGTCAGAGCAGCTTCTGTAAATTTAAAACTATTCTCAAGTTTAAAAAGTGCATTTAAAAAATGAATCTTGTCAAATTTAACTGGATTTCAATTGTGTAAAAATGCTAGAGGTGACAAGGAACGCTCACAAGTTTTGTTCAGACTTGCCCATTGTAGGAATGGCCCTGACTTTCGCATACATGAATCAGCTATGTTGGATCATGTATCTTTGCATTGGTGAGACAGGTGCTCCTTAACCTAGGTCACTATCATATACTTCTTTCCTCTTGGGCATCATCTGCACTGCTGTGAAGGAAGGAGCACCAACAAATCTTTCCCAGAAGTAAAACTGAAAGAAAGAGCCAGTTGTTTCTTGGAAGTGAATTTCAATGTGTGGTACCTGTTTGGCTCACTTTCCAAGGTATGGGTGTTACACATGTGAGGAGGTGACTTAGGCTTGTGCTAGGTTTAATGATTTAGTTGTATAGTACGGTGATACTATTAGATCACCCACAGTTCCCACCCCCAAACTCAGTCGAGTGCACCCATAAAACTGCTGAAATAACAATACACTGTTGTTTTCCAAGCCTTCCATAGCAAAATATCACAGGCTGCATGTCTTAACAATAGAGATTTATTTTTGATAACTCTGGAGACTGAAAATCCGAAATCAATGTGTGGGAAGGGTTGATTTCTCCTGCGGCCCTGCTCCTTGGCTTGCAGGAAGTAGCCTTCTTGCCATGTCCTGACATGACCTCTCCTCTGTGCACAACCATGGCCCTGGTGTCTCTTCCTCTTCTTATAAGGACACCATTCCATTGGATGAAGGCCTTACCCTTCTGACCTCATTTAATCTTAATTACTTCTTTAAAGGCCCTATCTCCAAACACAGTCACATTGTGGGTTAAGGTTTCAACATATTAATTTGCGGAGAACACAATTCAATCCACGAGTGTACCAAATCCCTCATTATTCAAATGAACTTACATAAAAATATGCATTACCCTTGCTGATGCTATTCTGTCAGATAAGCTCTATGCTTTATCTCTGAATTTGTCACACCCTGTTACAATGTGCATATACATTCCTATTCATAATTATCCTGTTATGTTGCCACAGCTGAAATCAGCATTTTGTAAAGGAGGGTGGGGCTGTTAACCTCTGGGAAAAAATAAGACTCAGTGGAATGCTTAAGTGTACCAGGAAAGCAAACGCTATTAAATATTCTTAGACATACATGACTGTTCACCAATGGAGACCAATTTCAAATACGAAAATTAGTTAAGTTCTTGTACACTAGAGAAGAACAGAAGGAATGGGAGAACTTCTGAATTATATAGTCTATTCCGGTTGATCCTTGAACTTCCCATTGCTGGGCCAGTCACAATGGCTAATGCCTATAATCCCAGCACTCTGGGAGGCCAAGGTGGGTGGATTGCTTGAGTCCAGGAGTTCAAGACCAGCCTGGGAAACATGGTGAAACTTGATCTCTACAAAAAAAAATACACATACACACAAAACTAGCTGGGCGTGGTGGTGCACACCTATAGTCCTAACTACGTGAAAAGCTGAAGTTATAAGATCTCTTGAGCCCAGGAGGTTGAGACTACAATGAGTCATGATTGCGCCACTGCACTGTAGCCTGGGGAACAGAGTGAGACTCTGTCTCAAAATAAATAAATAATTAAAAAATTAAATACCATTGGTTTCACAGAGAACTAGAGAGCTGAATAATTACTCTAAATTGTTGGCAATATTTTTTGTGATAATAATTAATATGATTCTTCAGGTAACTACTGTCAAACTTTAGAAGTATAGAGATTAACAAGGAATAATAGGCACAAAATGAGAATTATGAAAATATGTCCAAGCTGACAAGAGTTGACTTCAATTTGCTTCACAAAGCTGCCTGACCATGAAAGATGCATTACAGTAGCCTGAGATTTATTAATAAGTTTTTCTTGTTCGAGCTTGCTGAAGTATTTCATGTTTTCAAATTTTATGCCAAGTAAAAATATGTTCACATTTTATAAATATTTAGGAACTGAGTCATGGTGCTCTGGTGTTTTGGTTCCTAAGACATAGTTTTATTTCACTTCTGTGATGGTTAGTTTTAGGTATCAGCTTGACTGGATTAAAGGATATCCTGATAGCTGGTATACCATTGTTTTGTGGTAGGTCTGTGAGGGTGTTTCCAGGAAAGAGTGAATGAGTGGACTGTGTAAGGAAGTTCTGTCCTCACCCAAAGGGGGCATGAACCACTCAATCGGCCAAGCACTGGGATAGAACAAAAAGGCAGGGGAAACGCAAATTTGCTCACTTGATCTCTTTCCTCTGTGGATGAGTCTATCTTCTCCCGCCCTTGGATATCAGAACTCCATGTTCTCCAGCCTTCAGACTCCTGGACTTCCCTCAGTGGCTCCTTACGTTTTCAGGCCTTTGGCCTTGGACTGAGAGTTTCACAGTCAGCTTCCCTGGTTCTGAGGGCTTCAGACTTGGACTGAGCCATACTACCAGCTTTTCTGGTTCTCCAGCTTACAGATGGCTGAGTGTGGGATTTCCCGGTCTCCATAACCGTGGAAGCCAATTCTCTTAATGAGTCCCCTCTAGTATGTCAATATCTATATATCTATACTAAATCTATCTATATCTATATTACATATATGTAGAAACATACCCTGCTTATTCTGTTTCTTTAGAGAACCCTAAAAATCTTCTAAGAAAATTATCTTGGAATTGAGCTTTATTAAAAAAGAAGAATGAGTATCTTATTGAATTATGCCTGTACATATTTACCAGTCATCATAAGACTAATATTTAGTTCACCTAAACTAAGTTTGTAGTTAGATTTTCTCATAGAGCATAATTCTTCTTTTCTGCTATTATCATTTATCACACGAGACACACCAGTCTATATAAACTGAAATAGATTTATTTTGGCCTATATTTGAAGAGCATAAGGCTTAAAATTAAAATAGCATTTTTAAGCTGAGCATAACTTGGAGGTTATAATGTCTATCCTCCTTCAGAAGAGGCACTCTGCCATTTTGTCTCCGTTTCATAATTATGAACACCTTTAGTGTGATAAATGAGAAATAACATTGGACAATCAGGAACACTGAAATCCAGCCCTGTCCTGTCTACTTAATGGCTTAGTGAACTTAAGTCAAAGTAAGCTCTAGCTCTGCCATTAGGTAGGCATGAGTTCAAATCCAGGCTCTCCTATTCATCAGTCTGGGACCTCAAGTAAGTTGTCAAATGAGGAATTGATTTCCTTGTGTGCCTAACTTTGGTTAGCATAAAGAAAGATATCATATATCCCAACTTATGTTTTGAGGATTGTCATCTGTAGAATATTCTTATGTTAATCTGCTCTATAAAAATCACAGTTAGGGTTCAAATAGTAAAAATATTTATTTATTTTTTAAAAATCTCAATGAATAAAATAATTTTGTACTGTGGCCATGATGGCCTAGAAGGAAAAGTAATCAGTTTCTAATATTGCCAAATAAAGCCCTCTTGGGTCAGACAGAGTAGTTAAGACCATACTACACTACCCCACCTGTGGTAGGTAGTTTTGTGAGTCAGCTTGGCTGGACTATAGTACCCAGTTATTTAATCAGACACTAACCTGGGTGTTGCTATGAAGATATTTTGTACAAGTGGTTAAAATCTACAACCAGTTGACTTTTTTTTTTAACAAAAAAGAAGATTATCTTTAATAATCTGGTGAGTCTTATCCAATCAGTTCAAGGTCTTAAGAGCAAAACTGAGGTTTCCCTGAGGAAGAACTCGCAGCTGTGTGCCACAGTGCCAACTGCTGCCTGGGAGTTTGCAGCCTACCAACTTGCCCTACAAATTTCAGACTTGCCAGCCCCCACAATTGTGAGAGCCAATTTCTTGCAATAAATCTCTTTATGTCCTACTTTATCATTCTATTAGTTCGGTTCTCACATAGAACCCTGGCTAATACACCTCTGTGAACTGGGTTTTAGGGATACAAAAATTAATGAGAAGTAAATCCCAAATTCTGATGTGATAGTATTGGAGGAGAAGCCCGTGTGGAAAACTGAACATGCTCTCAACAGGAACAGTTAGGGAGCAGGGCAGGGAGGGATGATGGGAGAAGAGTGAGGGGGTGCTGTAGTGAATATTCGTTCATGTAGTGGATTAAGTAGAGTCCCCCCAAATCCATGTCTACTCAGAACCTCAGAATGTGATCTTATTTGGAAGTAAGGTCTTTATGGGCATTATTAGTTAACAATCTTGAGTTGAAACCATCCTTGATTTAGCCTGGGCCCTAAATCCAATGACTAGTATCCTTTTAAGAAGAGAAGATACAGAGAGATATAGAAAGAAACCAATGTTAAAGATGGAGGCAGATATTGGAATTTTGCTGCCACAAGCGAAGGAACACCTGGGACCACCAAAGCTGGAAGGATTCTTCCCGACAGTCTTCAGAGGGAGCATGCCCATCTCAGCACCTTGATTTCAGGCTTCCAGTCTCCAGAAGATTTCTGTTGTCTTAAGCCACACAATGTGGGATATATTGTTATGGCAGCCCCAGGAAACTAACATTGGGCACATTATGTTTTCAAACTGAACCAGCTCCCTCACAACTTCAAAGTACAGCTGAAGTATTAAAACATGGGGACAGCAATGTCAAATTGTAATCAGAACAAGCATGAAATGCCATTGCCAAGCACATCTCTTCCAAGGAATGACATTCAGATCATGGGCCTATGTGTCCTTGGGGCAAGGGATGGATGAGCAGAGAGAGATATTTATTTATATCTGTATTTATAAATATACATTTATATGCATTTATATTTATGGTCACTGCACCTATGAATAGATCTATCCTTAGAGCTTGGTAAGGATTTCTTAATTCCAAGAAACACATAGTTAAATGTCACATGTCCAGTTTCAATGAAAGCAGACTCTGAGGTAGAGATAAGCCTGCAGGATGTTTGCTGGGGAAGGCTTCTGGGATTAACACCTGTGAAGGAAAGTAGAAGAAGCAAGATAAGCAAACGAGAAGTTGGATGGTCGTGTAGTCACTGTATGGCCTCTGCCAACCCCACCATCACATTGAGTTCCTGAAAGCTGAGATAACCCTTGAAAATTGGTCCGTATATCCATTGAATAGGAGCTGCCCTTGGGAAGGGGACATGGCCTTGGGTGTAAAAGCTCCATTTAGTGCCAGGTGCAGTGGCTCACACCTGTAATCCCAATACTTTGGGAGGCTGAGGTGGGCGGATCATGAGGTCAGGAGATTGAGACCATCCTGGCTAACACGGTGAAACCCTGTCTGTACTAAAAATACAAAAAATTAGCCGTGTGTGGTGGTGGGTGCCTGTAGTCCCAGCTACTCAGGAGGCTGAGGCAGGAGAATGGCGTGAACCCGGGAGGCAGAGCTGGCAGTGAGCTGAGATCGGTCCCCTGTACTCCAGCCTGGGCAATGGAGCAAGA
The DNA here is from genome assembly GCF_029289425.2 of Pan paniscus. Taxonomy (NCBI): domain Eukaryota; kingdom Metazoa; phylum Chordata; class Mammalia; order Primates; family Hominidae; genus Pan; species Pan paniscus. The sequence continues at coordinate 78,417,601 of NC_073266.2, read as the reverse complement.
CTCTGTCTCAAAAAAAAAAAAAAAAAAAAAAAGCTCCATTTATCTTAGGCAGCTCTCGGAGGGAAAAGCTAGAAGCAGAAGGGGGATCTCAGTGGACAGTGCAGCATCCATTACATCAGGTTGCTAAGAAGTAGAAAAGCCAGTCTCTGAATTAAATGAGATCAGAAACCATTCTGTAATATTTGTGTTGTAGCTATGTCATCTGTAAAATGATTAAAAATTTTAATAAGTCAGTCATTGTATGTAAAAATACATAACCTATTGCCTGGTGTACAGTGCTTTACATTTATTGAAATTATTTGTATCAGTAAAAGTGAGTTTTCCAAACATGTGATAACATACGAATGCTTATAGCCTTCTCTTGTAGTGTTCTAAGCTTCAACACATGCTAAAAGGAAAATGATTAAAAGCATTTAGAGGACCTGAGTACAACTTCTAGTTCTCCATGTTACTTTTAGTTCTTTTATATGTTAACTTCTTAACTGTTCTCAGAATCTTCAGCTACAAAATGAGGCCTTCAGACTTATTCCTAGAATACATTTAAACTCTAATATTCAGTACTTGAGAATTCATAAACTCCATTGAGCTGCTAAATTCTTCACAGATGTCTCATGGTTACCTGGGAGAAAATGGCAACTTGGACAATGGGACCTACATTTTGTTCAATAAAAGAAGCTAAATTCTAGCGTGTTCTTATGAAAACAATGAAATTGCCTCAATTTTAATCCTGCTTTACCAGACAGTAGTCACGTGACCATGGACAAGTTATTTGATCTCCCTCTGCCCCAATTTCCTCATGTGTAGTGATGTGGTTTGACTGCATCCTCACCCAAATCTCATGTTGAATTGTAATCTCCGTATTTCCCACATGTTGTTTGAGGGACCCGCTGGGAAGTAATTGGATCATGGTGATGGCTTCCCCCATGCCGTTCTCATGATAGTGAGTGAGTTTTCATTAGATCTGATGGTTTTATAAGCGTCTGGCATTTCCCCTGCTGGCATTCATTCTCTCTTCTGCTGCCCTGTGATGTAGTGCCTTCTGCCATGATTGTAAGTTTCCTAAGGCCTCCCCAGCCTTAGGAATCAATTAAACCTCTCTTCTTTATAAATTACCCAGTCTCAGGTATTTTTTCATAGCAGCATGAGAACAGACCAATACATGTAGCATGGGGACAATACTAGCATTGACCTCACAGGGTTGTTACAAGTTATAAGTGGGTTAATTTATGCACAGCACTTAGAACAGAGCCTGGCACACGCTAAACACGCCACAAATGTCACACATAATGGCTGTAGTTTTTGTTGAAACAAGGTAATCCCCCAAGGTCAATATCACCCCATTTAGAATAGTCTACAGAGTAAAAGGAGTTTGTCTCCTTTTGAATGTTAGTTCAACAATAAGCACATTGATAAAACTAGCATTTTTTATAACCATTTTTTTGGACTATCCTCCTCTTGGGACTATAAATTAGGAAGAAAAAGAACAAGGTCACCTTAGAACTGGGAAAAAAATTATAAGAAATCACTCGCAGTTACTAAGGAGTAAGAGACCAATACCTTTTTCACTATTAATGCAAATTTTCCACACAGTGTGATGACCTCTTTCCATCTCAATATGATATTCATTAAGATGTTTTAATAGGTTATGGAAAATTTTGAAGAAGGCTTTATATAGAAAGTTAAATTTAGAGTGGATTTTTGGAAGATTCTATTTAAGTTATTGTTGGCGTCCCATGTAGTTCTCTTCATTAGCAAGGTCCCTTACCTGAAAATGGGATTCCGGCACTCTAATGGCTTGTTTGCCCCTACGGCTTGTCTCCAGTTCCAAATTTCCTTCCTCAGTATGCAAATGCACAGTGTGTCACAGGGATACTGATTCTATCTGCTGAGTATTCCCACACCAAAAAAAGAAAAAAGAAAAAAAAAGCATAAAACACATGTGAGATAAGCAAGTGAACAAAGTGCAGAGTTTATCCTTTCTTTGGTCTGTTTGTTTCAAAAAAAATATGGGTTATTCCACTATACGTTTTTTCTACACAGTCTAGGATTCTAATGGCGGAACAGGACTATAAATCTCACAGAAATGCATACTGCTTTGATTACATTTTTACACACTGAGGATTGGAATTCAGTTTAAATAGTAGTGAGCTTAAGATCAAAAGACTTAAAGCATTGAGAAAATGAGTATTTGGATTTCCTTTATTTTTATAATTTGAAAGTTGTGCTCTGTAGCTTGTACATCTTCGTTCCCTTCCCTTACATATTTCACCAAACCTAAAATATGCCCGCCCCTGAACACACACACACACACACACACACACACACACACACACACACCCCAAAAGCATGCCGAGCTGGTTTTGCCATTATCTAGCTTGGTGGCTTTAGCAAGCCTCTTTGCCTTTTGAGACCTCAGCTACAAAATATGTTGGCAGAGGTGGGGAGGTAAGTATTCATTATCCAATCTCTCATCTTTTCCTCTAATGTTCTAAGATCCTTATTTAGCTTTGTTTTGTTTGTTCAAAGAATGAGACACTAGAGCTTCACATTATATTTCTTCCTTTTAAATTATGTACACACTATTCATGTCCCTGGATTAGACACTCTGCAGACAATCTAATCCTTGAAGTTAATTCCTCGATTATAATAAAAAATGAACATTTTGATATGGAAGCATAAAAGGCAGAAAAGCAGTAGTGACCAAGCAGAGCTCAGGATTGCGGGGAGATTGGATCAGATAGAAGAGCCAGTGCCTGAGCTACTTTTAAAAACATAAAGCACTTTCCTATCATCTACCTTGGTGGTAACTAGGATCTGGTCTCCCACGGATATTTATTATTTCATGTCTGTGTGCACCATGATGTGATAATGGCTGGCCTTTACTAATGAGGGCACAGAATTTCCCAAATGGTTTTACCTTTTAATATATAAGTTCCTTGAAGATCCACTCCCCATTCTGTTTACTTTATATTTTTAACTGCTGATCTTTATGTATACACATATCTTATTATGAAACATTCTCTCTTCATTATATAATAATTTAATTTATAAAATCTTGAATATCTTAATTGCAATAATCTCCTAAACCAAAATAAATTTATAATATTTTACCCTTCTGTTAAAGGAAATAATGTGGCTTAGACTTTTAGAGAGATCTAAGATTTGTATTGCCAAATAATAGCTTAGGTTTCAAATTTTAATATAATGTATATGAAAGTAAGTTATGAACTAATTTATACACCCACCATCAATGTATAAGTGCTCCCTTTTCTCCACAACCTTGCCAACATCTGTAATTTTTTGACTTTTTAATAGCCACTCTGACTGGTGTGAGATGGTATCTCATTGTGGTTTTGATTTGCATTTCTCTATGATCAGTGATGTTGAGCTTTTTTTATATATAATTGTTGGCCGCATGTATGTTTTCTTTTGAAAAGTGTCTGTTCATGTCCTTTACCCACTATTTAATAGGGTTGTTTATTTCTTGTAAATTTAAGTTCCTTATAGAGTTTGGATATTAGACCTCTATCAGACACACAGTTTGCAAAACTTTTCTTCTATTCTATAGGTTGTCTGCTCACACTGTTGATAGTTTCTTCTGCTGTCAGAAGCTCTTTAATTAGGTCCCATTTGTCAATTTTTGTTGCAGTTGCTTTTGGCATCTTCTTCATAAAATCTTTGCCTGTGCCTACCCATTGTGTGAGACAGTGTGGTGATACCTCAGAGACCTAAAGACAGAAATACTATTTGGCCCAGCAATCACATTACTGGATATATACCCAAAGGAATATAAATTATTCTATTTTAAAAACACATGCACATGTATGTTCATTGCAGCACTATTCACAATAGCAAAGATACGGAATCAACCTAAATGCCCATCAATGATAGACTGGATAAAGAAAATTGGGTATATATAAACCATGGAATACTACATAACCATAAATAAGAACAAGAGCATGTCTTTTGCAGGGACATGGATGGAGCTGGACGCCATTATCCTTAGCAATCTAACACAGAAAGAAAAAAGCACATACTGCATGCTCTCACTTATAAGTGGGAGCTAACTGATGAGAACGCATGGACACATAAAGTGTAACAACACACACTGGAGCCTTTTGGAGGGTGGAGATTGGGAGGAGGGAGAGGATCAGGAACAATAACTAATGGGTACTAGGCTTAATACCTGGGAGATAAAATAATGTGTACAGCAAACCCTCATGACATAAGTTTACCTATGTAACAAACCTGCACATGTACTCTTGAACTTAAAAGTTAAAAATAAGTTTTAAAAAACTTGCTGTGAAAGAAGGGCATATGCTATAACAGCTCAATAATTTTGAGGAATAGATCATTTTTGGTCGATGTTACTTTTTAAAAATCATTCTCCCTGATAATTGAAATTTTATTAATTTGCCTTTAAAATGATCAATCATCTTCCCATTAGTTCAAACATTTCTGTTTTCAAAGCATTCAAAGCAAGAGAATGAGAGATGTTTCTTAGGAGAAAGGAAGGAAAAGTATTCCAATTTTGTAGTTTCACGTTGGAGAAACAGTCTTTTATTTTTAAAAATATTTATTATTTGTGTGTGTGTGTGTGTGTGTGTGTGTGTGTGTGTGTGTGTGTGTGTGTCAAGATCTCGCTCCGTCCTGCAGGCTGAAGTGCCGTGTTGCAATCAAGGCTCACTGCAGCCTCCATCTGCCAGGCTCACGGAATCCTTCTGAGTAGCTGGAACCACAACCTGTGCCTGGCTAGGTTTTTGTTGTTGTTGTAGAGATGGTGCCTCCCTGTGTTGTCCAGGCTGGTCTCCAACTCCTGGACTTAAGTGATCCTCCTGCCTTGGCCTCCCAAAATCCTGGGATTTTTAAAAATAATTAAGATGTGTTAGAAAAGAAATTTTTTGACAATGTCCAACATTGTCACTAGTCATATAACTCTTACCCATCACAGACATTGTTCTTCAAGCTTCTGCCCCTTCCATTCCTTCCCATCCTCTTACTTCCATTTCCTTCCTTTCACTCCTGTCTTCTCTCTTCATTCTTTCCCCAGGAAATCTCATGATTGCGCCTATACATTGCCAGATTTAACTACATACATCCTTCGGGTACCTCATCTATGCAGCAGGCTCTTTATGCACTATGGTCTTGAGTGCCAAGAATTGGATATCTTATCTAGGATGATCAACAAATTATAAAGTTGATGAGAACAGGTCTTAATAATGAATTTATAGTTTCTCTGATGTGTGACGACTTCTAACACTGACAGCCACTCAGGCTTAAAACTGGTTTTATCATTGTCTCACTGCTGCTCATCCCCCATATCCTATGCGTTTTGACTCATTCAGTCATGTATGCAAGCATTTTTCCTCTCATGGGTGTGCATTCATTTACTCAACCAGCCTGTGTTAGTAACACTTCTATGTATTGGGGTGTGTCTTTTCTGGGTGCTTTAGAAAATGCAACAGGATAAATCAAATGTGGTTCCGATGATTTTTCACCTATGATGTGTACTATATTTGCTCCTATTTGATCAGGCTATAATCACTTACCTTGCTCAGATTGCCTAAATATCTAATTACCTAAGAGTTTCACTGCCATCAGTTTCTTCTCTTCATTTCCAGAGTCATCTTTCCAAAGAATACCCCAGATCATGTCACTCTTATGCCCAGAACAAACAAACAAAAACAATAAAATAACAAAAAGAAAAATTCCTGAAATGAGCTTACTCCCTAATTTGGTTAGAAGAAGTTATGAGGAGCATCGGTGGTAGCTGTAGGCCAAAGCAAAGAATAAGTTACTTTTACTGGGAGGTACTTTAAAGTCATAAAGCTCCATTAAAAATTGAGTTTATAAAAAGTCACCTTAGTTTTCTTTTTTTTTATTTTTCCCCAAATTAAAGAGGCTTATCTATATTTTTTAACATTGATACTTGCCTTCTCATTAATGAGAGAAGGTTGGCTTACTGTTATGCTGAGAATGGAGACAATTAAGAAAGCTGAAAAATAGCAGGATGGCAAAAGACTAGTATAGCTGCATCCTGGAAGATGAGCTCTCTCTTTACATCAAGGAAATAGACATCCTGCTTTCTCTTTTTCCCTTTCCAAAGGGCCCATGGCAGTTTGGTCAGAATGCTCCTATATATAGCAAAACAAAACAATACAAAACAAAATTTGCAATCCGTATGTTCATAAAGTGGATAGTGTATTTGAGCCTTGTGTTTTTTTTTTTCTCTTCAATGATTCATAATGATGGTTTTCCCTGCCTGAAAAGACCTTCCACCATATCTTAATTGCCTTTTTTTTGAGGGGGGTGTCTACAACACCTACTATGGTGACTAAGATTTAGTAAATATTTAATGACTATTTTATAAAAATACAGTTTTCTATTTTTTATATTTAAGTTGAAGATGCATTAAAAATAAGTGATAACACTTAAAACAATGATCGAATATTAACTAACTCAAGACATAACTTCATGTTCCCTGAAAAGCCAGTGACATTATGAAAAAAAAATAACCTCACCAGAAAGACCCTGCTATACAATGCTACAAATCGCCTGTTGCAGATTCCCTCTCCTTCCTCTTTGGGTTTTATAGCTGGAGGCAGGTGGCTCATTAAACTTGAAAAGAGTTTCTCCAAATTCAATTTCTGAATTCTCTGCAGGAATAGGCTTTGTAGAATCTCATTGAGCACAGGCACATTTGTTTGTTTGTTTGTTTTGTTTTTCTTCACCATCAACATGGAACTCACTTAAACTGATTAGCAGTTAGAATCAGAGTCATTGCACATTGTTTCATAAGCCGCACTTTCATATCCAGAACCAGTAGGTTGCTCTTTAATTCCTGGTAGTGGGCCATAAGTTTTCACCTTTTATTCACAACTCAGAGAACAGGAACCTTGCCGTGTCAAGTCAGAAGTAGGGTGAGTTTTTCTGATCTTTAGAAGTCTTTTGAAAGAAAATTTATTTAATATGGCAATAAAATGTTATTATATCTGACAGCAAAATATGTGTGTATACATATATAAAAATATGCACACATATATGTATATTTGTATGTGTGTATATATATATAATATAGACCACTTAAAAATAAAATGGTTGAGAAGAAAACAAATTATAAATCAAAGAAAGTAGGAGTATTTCTCTCATTATACAGACAGTGAAAAATTTTTGCAATGAGATATAAAGGTTAAGCATTTTTTTTTTCAAAATCATAAAACAAGTGAGTGATGTATCTGAGAAAAAAATCTAGGATACTCCCAGCCTCATTTTCTATTCTCTAATCCTGAAACTATATTTTCAGTTTTATACTCTGTCTCACAATACTTCCCTACCAGGCGCTACTTTTGTCAGTGAAAAAAGGCAGTTTTATTCCCTGGTCCTATGATATCCCATCTTTCACTATCAATTGCCAACTACCTGCCTAGGGACATCATAGAAGTTTTTATCAGGGGAAGTCATCTTACTTCATCTTCCAAGAATATTCTCATTTTTTTAATATTGCCAATTGATCTCAAAATCATCAGGGATTTAAAAGTTTGGTTTAATTTTTAAATTACAAATTTTCAATATATATATACATATATATATACACACACACACATACTTCTAAAAAGTGAAATAACCCAACAAGATCTCCAATGACAATAATGGATATGTGCCCCTATCTCAAGAACTCAGACCCAAGATCTCAGAGGAAACTACTTTCAATGGTTTCCAGGTTTAGTTCTTCTTTTGGCTATCTTTACATTTCCAAATAAGGTGCCTGTGTTGTCATTTCCTGATTTATCTTCTGCTTCAAGTGTCTTACTATAGATCAATAAATACGGATTTATCTCAAAATCTTTCTCACGCTCTCTCTCTCTCTCTTCTATATGTCAGCGTTTTTGTTTCCTCTCTCAAGCCACTTTGATAACTTGGAATAATAGACATAAGCCAGTGTTTCTAGTATTATCAAGTTGTTATGGATTGAATTTCATTCTCCACACCCTAAATTCATATGTTCAAGCCTTACCTTTAGAATATAACCTTATTTGAAAATAAGGTCTTTAGCTGAGGTTAAAAACATTAAAGAGGGGTCATTAGGGTGGGCCCGAATCCTGTGTGACTGGTGACTTTATAGAAAGGAGAACTGGACACAGGAACCCGCAGAAAGGAAAGGTGATGTCAGCAGACATAGAGAAATGGCCATCTACAAGCCAAGGACAGAGGCCTAAAACAGATCTCACCCCCCAGATCCCTCAGAAGGAAGCAACCCTGCCAGCACTTAATCTCAGACTTTTAGCCTCCAAAACTATGAGACAATAAATTTCTGTTGTTGTCAGTCACTCAGTTTGTGGTACTTTGTTAAAAGACCCCTGGGAAACTAAAACGCAAGTATATAGTCAGGGGTCTCGTGACTACACACCACTACCTCTAACCATGGGTGTTCCCAGTACAGGACTAATGAAGGCCCCTAAGTCAATTGGCCTTAGGCCCAGTTACAGCTTACAAGCTGGTGGCCTCTGAAAGTCTACTGGGTCTGCTTCTCTTGAAGTAAAGCATTGCTTTTTTTTTTTTTTTAATTTAAACAAGTCTGTAAAAACTATCTTTAAAGCAACAAATTTCGCTTAAAATGTTTTAAAAGTTTAGTACAAATCTGAGACCAAAAAAAAGATCCTCATTAATTTTGAGAGCATATGCTATTATGATTTTCTAACTTCCTTTATATCCCCACACCTGGCCCTTCTTGTTTCCAAGTCACAAGTGTAGAAAAACACCACATATGTAAAATGATCTATTTCAGTTCACCAATGAGCCACTGAAGTTTATTATACTATTACAGAGTCCTCCAAGAGACATAGACATTTCCTTGAGAAAAAGACAGTTACTAAGGATTCAAAGTAATTACATAAGCAAGAATCATGATATGAATAGATGGATAAAGGACTAAATAAAAAGTAACAAAAGTTCCCACATTTTTGTTTATTCTAAGTAATTGTATAACCTTAAGAAAACTACTTAGCCAATATCAGCACCTCTTCATTTATTACAAAAGGATAACAGAGAATTTTCTTTCTCAAAATTTTCTAAGAATGAGCATTTGAATTGTTAAAAGCTAGTTATAAATTGTTTGAGGCAGTTCATAAATAAGTTTACTATTCTAAGAAATCAGAATTTTTGCTTGACAGTGAAGATGTTAGAAGATATACCTCTATTTGGGATTATTTCAAACAAATGTATACTTTTTATCTAAAACATAAAAAATTACTTGATCAAATGATGTTACTTGCATGTACACAATACAAACTTTAAGAGCTATTACTTAACAAGTTAAACTTTTTGACAAGTTAAACTTCTTGACAGGCAAGTTCTTATGAGTAAAATATATTCGTATGACTTTTGGGTTAGTTGAACAATACACATTTAAGAAATTATTTTTAAATGTATTAAAATATCCTATTAAAAATAAGCATTCTCCAACAAGTTAATATTTTTTCTCATCATATTTTATCATTTTATTTTAGTCCAGAATCTTATCTCTCCTACTGAAAAAAAGGCAATAAACATTAATTTCTTCTCTTTTCTCCTACGCTTTGAACATGTTTCATTGAAAAATTAACTCAAATATATTTTTTCCACTTAACGTACTGATTTATTGTTTGAAATAAATTATGGGGACATGAAAGACATCATAAGGTTGAGGAAGACTTTAAAACTCAATGTAGTTTATGAAATGTACCAAAGAAGAAAGTAGTGTTATAAATAATAATGAAAACAAATCTAGTGTTTATCTAACTAGCCTCTCTCTCTTATGTCTCCTAGATTGCCAATGAGTTAGTTAGATGAAAATTGATCCTTTAGACCAGGCATGATGGCTCTTGCCTGTAATCCCAACGCTTTGGGTGGTGGGCGGATCACCTGAGGCCAGAAATTTGAGACCAGTCTGGCCAATATGGTGAAACGCCCTCTCTACTGAAAAATACAAAAATTAGCCTAGCAGGGTAGCAGGTGCCTATAATCCCAGATACTCAGGAGGCTGAGGCACAAGAATCACTTGAATCCAGGAGGTAGAAGCTGCAGTGAGCCGAGATCATACCACTGTATTCCAGCCTGGGGGACAGAGTGAGACTCCGTCTCAAAAAAAAAAAAAAAAAAAAAAAAAAAAAGGCGGGGGGGAAATCGATTCTTTATTCTAGTCCACAGTAAGAGGCAGTTTCAACATCCCTGACTTCTTGAAAAAAGAGAATTTAGATTATCACACATGAACCTCATCAACTCTTTCCTCTCTACTCCAAATCTTCCCCTGTATTTATGCCTATTTCCTTTCAGGCTCCTCCCCATCCCGCACACTGCCCTAACCAACTTACCACCCCTTCCCAGGAGCAGAGGAAGGATGACTCCCTTAGTCTGAGGAAAGATCAACCTCTGCCCGCAGACTGTTCCACCCCCAAGACAACATGAATGTTTCAACCCCTGGTCTTGATAGCATTACATCTTTGCCCTCCAGGATTGTATGACTTTAATTATTTGCATTTTTATTTTCGTTTTCAGTATCTCCTTCTCCCTGATCTCCATCTTCTCTATGTATATACACGCTCACACTTCAACCACAAATGTAAAAAAACAACAAAAAGAGCATCACACACACACACACACACACACACACACACAGACACCCCACACCATACCATACCATACCATTCAAGCTTCTGTTCTCTTCTAGTTGTTCCAGCTCTCACTACTTGTATCCTAAAAGAGTTAACTCGAGTTATTTCTTTAATTTTCTCACAGATTTTGCCCTCTTTAAGATCCCTAAATTAGACTGTAAATTTTGCAACTCTAGCCGATCTCATATCTCATACATAGCCAAATTGTATGTGTGTATATATACACATATATTTTTTCTTAGTGCCCCTGCTCCTTAAAGCCTGGAGGATTTTACAGTGTTTGCCATATTTTGCTTCTTAAAACTTGACCTTCTTGGTGGATGTGGACATCCTAAGGCCTAGATTTCTAAAGTCAAAACTGAGCACATTATCAATAAAGATGTGTTATAAAAATGAATCCTTTTCATTGCTGTCATAGCCCCTTGAATACACCTCTTGCTCACATTTCTCAACATTTCCTTGTTCTCAAAAGAGTTTTTAAATTTTTAGTATCAGAAAAGACTAGAATATTTTTAAAGGGTCTTTAAAATGGTTTTTAATGTTGCTTAGTGACTTTATTGAATTGAATGAGTTTAACAGGTAAAATTTAATCTTATTCCATGCTCTGAAAAATAGACTAGTTTCAGAAAATCATCAGTCTGTTAATATCAATTATGATTATTATTAATTTTTAAGAGACAAGTTTTCACTCTGTCACCCAGGATGGCGTGCAGTGGTGTACTCATAGCTCACTGCAGCCTTCAACTTTTTGGCCCAAGCGATTCTCCTACCTCAGCTGCCTGGGTAGCTGGGACTGCTACCAGGTGTGCACCTGGCTATATATATATATATATATATATATATATATATATATATATATATTTTTTTTTTAAGAAATGGGGTCTCACTGTCTCACTATTTTGCCTAGGCTGCCAATTATTTTTTAATTAGGTGAAATATATACTTTAATTTTTTCCTTGTGGTAGTAAATAATTTTTAAAAAATACTTCCAGTTACACATGAACTTGAGTATCTTTACTTTTCAGTGTTTTTACCTTCTTTTCTTTTTTTTGAGACGGAGTCTCACTCTTGTCGCCCAGGCTGGAGTGCAATGGCAAGATCTTGACTCATTGGAACCTCTCTGCCTCCCGGGTTCAAGCAATTCTCCTGCCTCAGCCTCCTGAGTAGCTGGGATTACAGCCACCTGCTACCACACCCAGCTAATTTTTGTATTTTTAGTAGGAGATGGGGTTTCACCATGCAGGCCAGGCTGGTCTTGAACTCCTGACCTCAGGTGATCCGCCTGCTTCCACCTCCTAAAGTGTTGGGATTACAGGCATGAGCCACTGTGCCCACCCTTTATCTTCATTTTACATTTATTTTGTACCTATGTTCATACTAGTTATAAGACCTCCTATCCCCACAAAATAAAAATGAATACAATCAAAATGTTATACATAGAAGAAGCATATATGTAAGGTCTAGACAAGTAAACAAGTCAATTGACAAAAAAATTTTAATCATTTTTCCTAGCTACAGTTCATTTTATAATTCTCTTGTAATCAATTTTTCTGCTTATTTCCATTTATAAGGGAATTCAGATGAAGACTAAGAAAAGTAAAAATTTCCTGGACTTATGAGCTCTTTATAAGTCTAACCATTAAAAATTTAACATCATATTATTCATAAAATGCATTCTTGATACTAGACATTTTCATTTTCTGTGTTGAACATTTACATGCTCCTCACACCCATTTTTAATGGCATTTAAAGTTCTAAATGTGTTACTCTGCCATGCCCTTCCTGTTATCTTAATAGGGGCTCCAATTCCTCACCCACATCCTTGCACACTTGACTTCTCCGAATAATATAAAGTTAAAAGACGGAAGTTGATTGTACTGTATCCCCAAATGGCTTTTTGATATCTGAAGAGATATCATAAAGCTGAATGCTCCCTATTCCTCCCTTGAATGCATTATCTTCCTTGCCACCTTCCACTAAATTGCTACCTCCAGAAAACAGCTTCATACTAAGTTTGGAGAGTGAATGTAGGTCACTAACACAGCGGGGCCATGTACCGCAATTTGTCCACTAGCCTGACTCATTTTGTGTTCTAATTTCAGTAAGAGGGTGCTGATTCTTTGCTAAGTGGTAATTGCACCTGCAGTACTAAAACCTTTCTACATGCCTGGAAAAGCACACTCACCATCAACTTGCAATCATTCCCTACCGTGCTCCTCAATAGTTTCTGTGAGTTTGCTGGCCTCGACCTTCAGAATGACTGCCTGGTTTCTTCTATAGATGTAGTTATGTGGCTCCCAGAGGCCTGCTGTTATTGTCAGCAGGAGACCAGGCATAAGACAGGCTAAGACTTTAGATCGGTATCCTGTATTGCACTCTAGGGCTCTAGGGAGAGGTTTCACACGCTGCCTGGGACCTTGGGAACTTGCTCTCATCCAGAGTTCAATCCGAGCCATAAAAGTATCAATGGTAGAGATGATGATGATGATTATTATTATTATTATTATTATTATCATTATTATTTTGCCCAGGCTGGAGTGCAATGGCGCTATCTTGGCTTACTGCAACCTCCGCCTCCCAGGTCACGGTTCAAGCAATTCTCCTGCCTCAGCCTCCCAAGTAGCTGGGATTACAGGCACACGCCATCATCCCTAGCCAAATTTTGTATTTTTAGTAGAGACGGGGTTTCACCATGTTGCCCAGGCTGGTCTTGAACTCCTGACCTCGTGATCCGCCCACCTCGGCTTCCCACAGTGCTAGGATTACAGACGTGAGCCATCACGCCCTGCCAATGGTAGAGATTTTTTGTTTGGAAGCCTAAACTTCAGTCCACCAATCTAACCATGTTAGTGCAGGATACTGCATTTTTTTTTTTTTTATGAGACAGGAAATTTACGGCTGCTGCTTTCTCTTTCTCCCCTTTATATACTTATAACAAGGAAACAAAACAAAATAGAACAAAACTCTCTTTCAATGTAAGCAAGATTGCACAGGAATTCACCAATATGAATTAACTGACATTGCAGTTGCTCAAATATCCATGCACCTCTCTTAAGTTTAAAATGTATTCTGACTTCTTACTTGGTTTTAAAAAAATCTCAAACCAGGTCAATGTTTGCCTTCTCTTTTTTATTATTAATACTCTACACTTTATGAACTCCTTCACTCACTAGAATAGGATCAGAGTTATGACATCCCCAGCACCAACTCTAGTTTCTGGCACACCAATGCCCCAAAAATATTAAGTGAATGAATTACTAAGTGAATAAATGAATGAGGGGAGATGTTTAACCATCTTTAAAAATTTTAAACTGGAAAGTATAGTTTGCGATCAGCAATTGAATAAGAAGAGCTTGGATGTGATTCATTAGAAAATAAATGGAAATGAGGAGAGATAAGCAATAAATAGATTATAACTTTGAAAGGGGTAATGAGATAAAAAAATTAGTGGAAAATTATAGATTCCTAATCTATTTTTTAAAAGGTCTAGATTGCTACTGTGGGACACATGAAACAAATGAGCAAAAGAAACTTAAGCTATTAGTATTGATAGAAAATAGAAGAGAAATTTAAGGATTAGAATAAAATAAAGATTTGGCATTAGGAATCTTCATTTTTCCCTTTCCACTTAGGATTGGGACTTATAACCTAGAGAGCCAGTTAACTGACTAGTCAACTGTTGTTTTTTAACATTTTCCATCCTGTTTACTATTTAACGGGATGGAAAAATCCCAAGATAGAAGATGATGACAATGGGGAGGATGTATTTTAAGTGTCTGCACAACAGATTGTTCAGGCTTTTGATAGAGAGAGAGACGTATCTGGGTGCTGTGAATCTCTTGGGCAAAGGAAATGGGTTGAGAGAAGATCACAAAAGGGAAGGGGGCGCATACAAAGACAATCTTCATCATTCTTGCAATTCCTTGTTTGAGGGACTACATGTACATGTCCATAGGAGACCTAAACCTGTTGATATTGTGTTCAGTTGAAATGTAATCCCTCACCTCAAGGCTCTTATCTCGTAAAGGTGATCCTTCATCACACGATTCCCATTATACTCCCTAAGACAGATGTATATCCTTTGGGAGAGAATTTCCTATTTTAATCAATAGTGGTAATCACAGTGCTACTTAATTTTTCATGTTATATACCAGAAACATTCTGGACTCTTCTCTCTTAATGCCATAGAATCAACAACTCAAGAGGCAGTCGGGAGGCGTCTGTAGTGTAAGCCATTTTAAAAAGTAGCAAAGTCTTTGTGTGCCATGGAGACACATTTGTTATCCCTCCCTCCATGAACCCACTAAAGTCATCTCTAACATCTGGTATATAATATACTCTCAGTAAAAATAGGTTTGGAATGACAGTAGGAGAGGGCATGTAATTGATGCTTGGCAATTCTTTGCCATACCCATGGAATGAAAACATTTTGTTCAAGACAGTGACAGCAACACTGTATATGTACTAAGGTTGGTGCTTTTAACCTCTGTGAACCATGGTTGAATAGTAAATCACTGGATGTGGAAAGAAAACTATAAATATTTTGGGGAAAAGCCAAAAATATCAAAGTAAGCTGAGCTTAGCCAGAAATTGCAGCCAATTTCACTTGGCAGAATTGCTTCCATCAAACTGTGGAATTAGAGACAAGTCACTTAGAAATGTAGCAATTACAGCTACCTAACCACTTCAAGGAAACTGTTAACTAATTAATTAATTAATCAGTGTGTGGAACATTTACTTTTTCATTTCTTTGTCCTAGGCATCATTTTGAGATTTAGCTTCAAGAAGCTTTTATCATTTTAAGCAGAAACCATTTCTAGAGCTAACAAAGATTCTGTGAAGACTATAGGATAACTTTAATCTTATATGCATACACTTTATGTTACATAAAAACGTCATAATTATCTGAATATGAATTAGCTATTAACTACTACAAAAAATTAACATACCTCAATACTAAATGTTTACATTCTATTAATGCATTCATATAAAGTGCTGTCTGTTGCCTACTTCTTCCTGTCTACATCACTGACTATATAGTCTTTGAAATGTAACCCAGTACTAAAAGCACTTACATTACTTAATTTATTCGTTCTTCATAAATAAATATTTATTGACAACCTAATATGTTCCTGGCACTGTGTTAGGTCCTAGGTGAACAAAACCTCCATAGACCTTAACTTCATAAAGCCTATAGTTCAAGGAGAGAGAAAAGCACTAAATAGAAGGATGTGAGTGTGTGTGTTTCAAAACAATTACAAATTGTTTTATGTGCCATGAAGGAAAAGAAAAATGGGACACCATAAAAAATTAAAATGAGGATCTACTTTAGGTAAGGTAGTAATAAAAAAAAACCTCTTCAAAGTGAAGGATAAAAAGAAAACAGTCAGGGAGATTGGAATAAACATTTCAAGCTGAAAAAAAAGAACATACAGACGGTGTCAAGGTGGGGGCAAAGGGAATGAATAAAACTTTGCCTATCAAGTAGCAGAGAGAAATCCAGTGTGGCCAAAAGATATTTTGTTAAATATCTTTTAACAAAAAGCATAACACAAAAATAATAAAAAGGGTAAAAGCATGAAAATGTAATAATAGTAATAGAGCTTTTAGTATGTGCCAGGCATCAATCTAACCAATACTGCATTATCTCATTTGATCCTTATAACAAATCTATTAAGAATGCACTACAATTCTCTCCATTATACAAAAAAAAAAATGAGACAGAGAGAAAGAAACTTGAGGTCTGAACATTTTCTCCTGGATTTGCCTTTATAAAGGTCATTGGTCACCTTTGCAGGAAAGGTTGTAGTGGAATGGTAGTAGCAGATACCGTGTCGGCATGTGATGAGGAATCATTTCCTGGAGAAATGATGGGAAATGGCATTTGTAAACAATTTCCTCTATCCTGAGGTTTGGCTGGAGAGAAGAACGGTGAAACTGCGTGGTAACTACAAGGGAAATATGGAATCAAAGGCAGTGTTGTATAGCTTCTTCATTTTGTTTCTGAAATAATGGGGACCATGAGGACATATTTCTATGCCAATGAAATAAGATCTCACATAACACTTCCTTTGATTTCCAGTTCTGTCTTTGCTGCTAATGCTGTCTTAAGATCAATGCAAGACAATTAAATCAACAAATCTTCGCTCCATGTCTGCTGCTATGCACCAATGCCTTCCTCACATTCTACTGCCCTGATTCAAAATCATTTGTTTCTGAGACCTCTGTGAGGGCTCCCGTTATGTTTGATCTCTATAATTGTACTCATGGGTTTTTGGCCCTCATTCTTTGTATCTTCACTGTTTGGAGAAACTCAGATGCACTCGAAAGTACTTTTTCCTATTATTTCACTCAACGTGATAGTCAACACAAGATTTCTGTGACTAAATTTGGGAGGAAAGTTTCTCCCCACTATCAAGTGAGCAATTAATTCTGCAGTGGACACCAACTGGGTGTCCCCCAATTCAATTCCAACACTATCTACCTGAGGATACTGCCAGATCCCACAGACGGGGGCTCAGTCCCCAAAACTGACCCCTTTAGACATCATTAGACATCAGTCACAACTCCAGGTCTCTGGAAATTCTGACCAACCATCTTCAAATTGAGTTTCCCAATTTGAAGATTTGGGTTCATTGAAAACTCATTGAAAATGAGTTTCCCATGACCCCCTCTTTGGGTTTGATTAATTTTCTAGAGGAGCTCACAGAACTCAGGGAAATACTTCACTAATTTATTACAAAGGCTATTTTAAGGATACAAATAAACCACCGGATGAAGAGATCCATAGGGTGAGATCAGGAAAGGTTCTAAGCGCAGGAGTGTCTGTCCTCATGGAGTTGGGGTGCGCCACCCTCCCAACATGTGGATGAGTTCCTATTCAGTGTCCTATGAGACCCCACATGTTCAGCTCTCCTGAACCCTCTTGAGCCTTTTTATAGAGACTTAATTGGATAGGCATGATTGAAGCATAGATAGCCATGTAGAAATGTGATTAGACAAAAAGGGTTTGATCTAAACCCAGCCAGGCTTATCTGTTTAGATCCTTCTGGGATTCATTGTGTAGCATTTTTTCCTCCAGCTTATGGGGTAGAACTCTGTCTTGGATAAGGGTCTTATGACGCATATTATGATTAGAGTCCTGTCATGAGCAGGTGAAAGGAGGGCAGGAAAATGTCTGAGCTGTTCTGTTTACTGTAGCAAGGTCTATGGGAGTTACAAGCCAAGAATTGTGGGTGAAAACACACACACATACACACACATACAAAATATCACACTCGCCTTGCTGCTTTCAGGTATGAGGAAACCTGGATTCGTTAGGGCAGTTTTAGCCATTATAATGTAAAAGTTTATTTTGCACTCATGGAAAACCCAAAGTGAGTGCTCCTTGGTAGAAATGCCTTGTCTCTGCAATAATCAGGGCCAAGCTCCTTCCATCTGTGGTTCTCCTGTTATCAACATTTGCCCTCAAGTGTTGCTGTGGATATCTGCATTAAGTTAGTGAAAGGAAAGATAATAAAGGATCATGCTTGGGAGCATTTTATAAGTTGGGCACATCGTTTTGAAATGCACATCATTCTATGTATATTCTATTAGCCAGAGCTCAGTCCAACTAAGCTGAGTTGGCAAATCCCACTGCCAGAAAGGCTGGGAAATGTAGTCCAGCTGAGTTTGGGGGACAAAGAAGACCTGCTTTGGATGACTAGATAGTTACTTGCTGCCTCTCTGGATCTGGCCACTTGCCTGCCCGGACAAGTTAGAACACCTCACTGCCCGCTTCCTCTATTGATTGTTTATTTTCTTTCTTTCTTTCTTTCTTTCTTTTTTTTTTTTTGTACTTGACCCTGTCCCACCTTAATGAATAAGCAAGGGCTCCCCCCTCTACAATAAAATTTCAGCTTCTGCCCTTATTGCTCTCCTTAATATGGCCAAAGTCACAGAATGAAATTGATGTTTTACTCTGTCTTCCCAGTAAAATGGCAATGCTCTCTGTTAAGGAGAGCTTCATTCATTGGCTTAACCACAACTATAACTGAAAGAACAGTTGTTCTGCTTCTGAGCCACAGACCAAACCAATCTACAGTTAAAGTAATTTCTCTCCCAAAAAAAGATAGTCATTCAAAGAAATCTTTCTCATTGATATGTATTGCTTCAAAGATGTATTGCTACAATTATTACTTAATCCTCATAATAATTGTAGAAAGCAGAAATTAATGCTTCTATTTTATAAGTGAAAAAATTGATACGTAAGGAGATTAAGTTTCATTTAACTAATAATTGGTGGGTATTAGGATGTTTTGAAATGCTCTTATTTCTAAGCCTGTTTTTTCTAATATACTATGATGGATTTTTTTTTTCATTTTTGCCAGTGTATTTCTTTCTGTAGGGAGTATGAAAAAACTGATGAAAAGTACCAAGTAGTGAGAGAAACAAAGAACCATAGTATCAGTATCCAAATATAACAAGTTTCATAAATTTTTCTTACAATCTATTGCCTATGATCTTTTTTCTTTTGAAAAACAAATGAGAGAAACTATGTATAGTAAAATAACAATTAGACTTATGTATCTATTACCCCTAAGTTTCAAAAAGCAATATTTCTAATATTTACTTCAGATGTCTTTTTAAAGATATGAAATATTACAGATAAAAGTTACATGGGCTTTTTCTTTACACTGTTAATTCATGGATTATTTCTTTCATACTCTGCTTCTTAGTAAATATTTCATTATAAAATTAAACCCTACCATTAGAATTAAGCATAAACTTACCCTGTTGCATGTTATTCTGTTGCTGAATATTCAGTGATTTTAACAGTTATGCTATAATTATACTATAACGCATTTCTTTATGCTTAAATCTTTGTCCATATTTCTAATAAGTTTCTCTTGTCATTTTCTGTAGAAGGGGAAAAGAAATGCAAATTCATCTCTACTGTATGTACCACTATTTACACCTTCTTAAATTCCTAATTCTGATTGTTGTCTGATCTGAAATATACCTTTACATTATTTGTTTCTAAGATGGGCAGGTGATTCATATATTTTGCACATTTTGCCTGTGAGAGGATGTGTTTTGTTAGCTTCACAAATGAAAGACAATTTAGCTACTTAAGAAATTCTTTGATTATAGCCTTTTCCTTTAAAAACATTTTGGATAATATGCCAACATTTTCTGGCACTTTAGTGCAGAGGAAAAATATGAAGGCAGCCAGTTCTTCGGGTGTTCTTTTAATATTTTTCTTTCACCATTTAATTCAAAATTTTGCCAAGGGTGTCTAGGTGTGGGACTCTTCATTGATTTAATGTGTAACATGGTAGTGTGACTTTTCAGTTGACTTACTCATATTTTTGTTTGCTTGTTTGTTTCAGATTTTACTTATGTACAAATTGGTTTTCCCTTCTTAAGACACCTAAGTTATTCTTCTGTACTTTGTCTTCCACATTTATTACCTTATTTTTTCCTTGTGTCCCCTTCTTTAAATCTCTTGGTCATTTTTGTTGCATTCTGGAAAAATAATTGAAGTTTTCGTTTCATCACTGATTTGATTTTTTCATCAATTTTACTGTCTGCTGCTCTTAATATGCATTTAACACTTTCATTGCATTTGAGTCTTCTGCTAATCCTACTTTTCTCAGCAGTTGCCCATTTCAATTCATCCTGTTTTATATCCACACCAGCCTGTTGTCATGCTCCTTTCACATGTGCATCATAGAATTCATGCATTTTTTGTACCCTATGTGTCTACAAAAGCGATTGTAATTTCCTTTTAATATTATTATTTCTTGTTCTTGGTATTATCTTCTCTACTTTTAGGGTGATGATTGCCACTTCTTTTCTCCTGTGTCCTTACACAGGTTCCTTTGTTGTTTATTTTGTGGTTATTGTTGTTTTGTTTTCTCATCTTCAGATAGGTGCTTTTGTCGAGACTCACCACGTGCCAATGGACAAACTATTTATTTTGGCTTTCATCTCTTTTTCTCGACATTTCATTGCTGAATGAAAATCCCCTTGCAGAGGTTTGGCGAGACATCCAGTTAATATGCACAGCTATTAGCATAATTTTCATGTCTATTATTAGGATTTTATCAAGTGTAAGCTCTACTGGACTATGATAAGATTGTCAGTTCCCAGTTTCTAAATCTTTTTTTTATTCTGAACAAGGGAATTAAAAAAAAAAAAAGAAAAAACAGGCACTCTTCTCAGAGCTTCTCTTATTCTTGTCACCACCAAAAGCTCATTACTTATGAGGACTACTATTGTAATGCAATATGTCAATATTACTTCCTATGCTTATTTCATAAAAAATTTACTCTCTGGAAGTTTTACTCTTCAACTGAGAGTAAAGGAAAAGTGCTGATGGGTATGGAGAAGTAGCTGTACCCACATAGAGCAAGATGGATTCCTCATTTTCTGCTTGGCCGTGAACTTGACTTCCTAAAGAAGAGTAAGCCTGGTGGCAACCATGGGGAAATAGAGCATGAGCACTCCATCAGCTGGGTTAAACCAAAAGCCAGCCACCCGAGGAACACTGAACAGAGCTATAACATCCTGCCAATCATGGAAATGTTGGTAATCACTTTCCATGCTTTGCCAATTCTCTTATCTTAGTAGCAAGTTGTGAAAAGCTGAGCTGGGAAAATTACACTTAATTTTACCCTGTAGCTACCAAATGACTACCAAATAACATATTTTAAAGATGATACTTGTATTTAGTATAAAATACACAAAATGCTATGGTGATCCAGGTAAAAGTTTTTTCATACTGGTCGCTGCTTTTTCTTGAATACTGTCAGTAAGTGACATATTTAAAAATATAATTAAAAAGAAACAAAATAAGCTAGGTTTGGAAAACATACAGAGCTAGTTTTTCTGGATACTTATGGGTAGCTTTATTAATCTTTTATTAAAAAATGTCATGCCAAAAATGGAATATATTTATGAGATTTCAATTAATGTCTACTTTTGCTGTATGATAATTCTATCGGTACTTGAAGAGGGTACTTTATAAAATCCTAGGGAAAAATTCACAATGCACCAGGAGGAAAGATGCTCCCAGTGATTTTTCTCACATGACAAATTTATCAGTTGGCATTGGTGAGCACTTTTGTTGATGAGTTGAATAATTTTTATGAGTTGACTAATATATTGGGATATATGGTTGTGGGTAGCTCTATTGGCCTACGTCCTACAGTGTGGAAAGTCAGATCACTCTCCTTTCTTTTCTGGCCTTGAACTGTATCAAAGTAAATGCCTACAATTTCTTTTCTTAGGATAATAAAATGTTGCTTCTCAGTGAAAGTAAGACAACTACAAATTTGGGTTAAACACTGTGCTTTAAATATATTTTTAAAAATTACATTTGGAATCATTAAAAATATTGGACTTTCACTGTAGAATAAGAAAATTCAGGAAAATATTTATAGAACACATAGTGTAAAATTCTCCTCAATTGCATAAAAATGACAGGTTATTTAGCTTGGGCTGGAAAGTTCTGAAAATATCCCACTGGTAGTCCCAAAGCAACAAGGAAATTAACACGGACAATGAGAATACTACTTTTTTTTTTTTTTTTTTGAGACGGAGTCTCACTCTGTCACCCAGGCTGGATTGCAGTGGCGCGATCTCGGCTCACTGCAAACTCCGCCTCCCGGGTTCACGCCATTCTCCTGCCTCAGCCTCCCGAGTAGCTGGGAATACAGGCACCCACCACCACGCCTGCCTATTTTTTTTGTATTTTTAGTAGAGACGGGGTTTCACTGTGTTAGCCAGGATGGTCTTGATCTCCTGACCTCGTGATCCGCCCGCCTCGGCCTCCCAAAGTGCTGGGATTACAGGCGTGAGGCACCGCGCCCGGCCGAGAACACTACTTTTGTTATGTACCAAAAAACTAATCATTTCAGCATCCTTATTACTTAAGCACCTTACATCTAGTTGGGTACTGCAAAGATATATCCTCATGCTTTTTAGAAGTGATAATAATATTAACTGGAAGATCATTTTTAAAAGGTCAATTTTAAAATTGAGATTAGCGTTTGCTCTTTCTTAACTTGAAGGACTGCCCTCGAGGTTATAATTACTGAGTGATGTGAGAAAATGAACTCTTAACACTAAAGTTAGTTTCATGTAGCCATATTTACCTCAGTTCTGTAGGGGGTGGTGAAATAAAAGGGCATGTCCATTGGGCCCTCTAGCATATTTAAGATGTGGGCAAAGGCAATGAGAAACATATGAAAGCTTGTTGGGCTTGTCTTCTGACATCCCCCATCTTCATTTTCAGAACAGTAGGAAGTATGTGGTCTTGTCTCTCTGGAGAGGGAACATCTGCTTTGTAGACCCAAGGTTCACTAGCTACATCCACCCCAAGGGCAGCCAGCTCAGCAAGACATAAATGTTCTATTAACAAATTTGGCCCTTGTCTCCTGCCTGTAATCTCCACATTGTCTTTTGCTCTCTTGGCTTTTGACAGGCCCTTTGTAAAGAGCCAAAAAACCTTGCTGCAACCTGCAAAATGAAACATAAACAAAAAGGAGTGAAAAGGAATTCCTGTTGCTGATAAAAAGCCATGAGCGCTAATTACATCACTACTAGTCCCTTGAAAGAGAACAAGAAAAAAAGCCTGAAATGAAGAGATGAGAAAAACAAAAACAAAAAACACGAATACTGAACACTTTGAATTGTTTTCTGTTTGGGATGCTTGTGGATACACAATTCAATTAATGTTTTATCTGTGGTTCTTTACTCTTTTTTTTTTTTTATAAAAATAAATCCTGGCCAGGCATAGTGGCTCACTCCCATAATACTAACACTTTGGGAGGGCAAGGTGGGAGGATCCGTTGAACCCTGGAGTTCCAGACCAGTTTGGGCAACGGCAAAACCCTATCTGTACAAAAAATACAAAAAGTTAGCTGAGCGTAGTGGCTTTCACTTCTGGTCCCAGTTACTCTGGAGGCTGAGGTGGGAGAATCACTTGAACCCCGGAGGTTGAGGACAAGGCTACAGTGAGCCATGATCACACCACTGTACTCCAGCCTGAGAGACAGAGGAGAGCCTGTCTCAGAAGAAATCAATCAATAAATAAAAATAAATGAATAAGTAAATACATCCCAAATTTTTAAAATTAATATTGCTTCTATGATTAGTGTAACCTATTTACTATTCTTACTCTGTTCTAAATTACTTTTTCTTAAGTCTTTACTTATTTGGAGTTTAAAGTTCTCAAATTTTTATATTATGAAAAAATATCACATTAAAATAGATTTATTTCCAAGATCATCTTTTTGCTCTTGCTTTTAATAAGGTATTTACAAGGCAGGCAGATAAATATTAAAACTCTTCAAGAGCAACTAGATTTATCATAGAGGATGTATTTACATTGCGATTGATAGTAAAAACCAAACTCCTAAATGAGGAAAACATCTCTACATAAAATTATTAGAACTTATTATACTTTTATAGCCATGGATCTCATTAGAGGCCATTGTAGGATGATGTACCACTGAGATTTCTTATTCTAAAACCACTAGCAAAGTGAAATATTCCTGATACATGCTCAGAGGTTGTATGCATATTTCTTTTCTAGATCTTATACTAGTTGCTCTTTCTAAACTACAATATTGTAATTATGGTAAAAATAATAGAAGTTATCTTATTATGAAGAGATGAATAGCGTTGTAGGAGTATCGTTGTTAAGAGTAAAGAAAACATAGTAAAACTAACTTTTAGAAACATCTCAAGATATAAGTGTCTAGGTCAGAAATAATGGGAATGCTGATGAAAATTTAAATAAGTGAATAAGGCTGTTTTGTGACCTCTGTAAGTTGAAGGATTGTTCTCAGATTGGTTTGGCCTAGATAGTAATGTCATCTGTTTCAGTTTCTATGTTGACAAAAAGTAGTGCACACAATTATTTTCTCTTTTAAACATATCTGTAGAACCACTGAGTATGTAATGAGTTAGCATTCTTGGCAGCTAGCATGTATCACAGCAGCATATATACAACTCGCTTAAACACTTTCAGGAACACTGATAGCTAATATGGTAGTTGTGATCATTTTGAATTTTATACAGATTTTTATTAATTGTATGTTTATTTTTATGCATATATCACAATTGGTTTAAAACGCAAAATGAATATTTATGTTGAAAAAAAAGTTAAAGAAGTGCCTAAAGTAAGTCTACACATTTTCTTCAAGATGTAATAATCACCAGATTTATAAGAGATATTCATTCTATTAAAATTACTATATAACACATAAATTGCCAAAAATTAGTGATAAGAAAACAAAATATGGTAAAATTTTTAATTGAATTAGACTTTCTATTTATTGGAACCCCCAAAAATCTATTTCCACAATATGTTACATACTTGAAAATAGCAGAAATGACATCCAGAAATGCTCACATGTTGTCATGTAGAAATACAATGTAAAAAGTCATTTTAAGAAACCCAGTGGAAAAACAAATAAACTACTAGAAATACAAAAATTCCAAACATGAAAATTTTTTAGCATTGCTGTTATAAATATTACGATTTGTATTTTAACAACATGGTGTTCCAAAATAAAAATATATTAACAGTAATTGTGAGACATTTTGTAGAGTAAAGTAAACTATGTTATCTCAGTTTCATTTTCCTGGGAAGCAAACTGACCTACATCTTCAGCTTCTTACAGAAAACTGCCTCTCTCTTTCCCTTTACAGAAACCTCACTGTTCCTTTGATATACAATTCTTGCTGAGGCCTCTCAGATGGAGGTGGCTCATTTTCCCTTACCCCATGTCTTGGTCCATTCAGGCTGTCTTAAAAAATGCCATAGACTGCATGGCCTAAATAACATAAATTTATTTTCTAATAGTTCTGGAGACTGGAATTCCAGGATCAAGGTGCCAGCAGGATCTGTATCTGGAGAGGGCTCTCTTCTTCGGTTGCAGGGCTGAGAGGTAGGGGAGGAGTGCTCCCTTGCGTCTCTTCTTTTTCTTCTAAGAACACTGTCACATCAGGTCCCTAGTACCCTTATGACCTCATTTAACACTAATTATGTCCTTTTAGGCCCTATCTTCAAATAAGTCACATTGGGGGCTAGAGCTTCAACATATGCATTTTGGGAGGATACGATTCAGTCTGGTAGGGCAGCAGTACCCTTACTTGTTTGTGCTATTTCCAGGACATCCCTTCTCCACTTCCATGTAAACCGCCTTGTTCTTTTGGGCCTCGGCTATTCAGAGCCTCCTAGGAAACCTCAGTGCTATGAAAATCTTTGTGTGCTATTTCTATGCTTTCATTTGAGATGCCAAGACTAGCTTGGAAAAATCAAACGAGTGCTACTGTAAAGCCACATTCTACCACCTCTACTGCATGCCCAGTGTTATTCAGAATTCCTTCAAGTTACTGGGTGTTTTTTTTTTTTTTTTTTTTTTTTTTTCCTCTCTCCACAAAAGAACTTCACCCCCTAGCCTTCTACTGTCAAAATACAGCTGGTCAGAATGCTTTTTTCATGAATTGATTATTTGCACTGAATAATTGATTATTTGACATAAGAGCCTAACAAGTGGAAAACTCACTCTACTACTTATCAAATTTAAAATTTATCTCCAAATCTTCCATCTTCTCCTTATAAAACTAATTTCTCTCAACTATGCTCTATACATTAAAGTTTTTAATAAGTATAATTAAAAATACTATAAACAAAGTTAAAATATAAGCCATATACTGAAAGAAACGATCATTTGCAATACATTTAACCAGCGAAGAGTTAGTATCCAGCATACATAAGAAACTTCGGCAAATTAATAAGAATGGTAAACAACCCAGTTGAAAAATGGGCCAAGGTTATGAATAAGCATTTTATATGGGAATAATTTCATTAGGACTCTCAGGAAAATGCCAATTAAAACAATATGTTACCTTCTTTTTAAGGCTGAATAATATTTTACTGTGTATATATACATATCACATTGTCTTTAGTCATTAGTCTATGGACACTTGAGTTGTTTTCATATCTTGGTAATTGTGAATAATGCTTCAATGAGCATGGGAGTACAGATATCTCTCATACATACTGACTTCAGTTATTTTGCATATATAACCAGAAGTGGGATTGCGGGGTCATATGATATTTCTATTTTAATTTTTTGAGAAATCTCCAAACTGTTATCCATAGTTGCCACACCATTTTACATTCCCACCAACGGTGTACAAGATTTCAATTTGTTTCGCATCTTTGTCAATGCTTGTCTTTCTTTTACATAGTAACAATCCTAACGGATGTGAAGTGATATCTCATTGTAGTTTTGATTTGCATTTTCCTTGTAATTAGTAGTGCTTAACATTTAAAAAAATATATCTGTTGACCATTTATATGTCTTCTTTAAAGAAATGTCTGTTCAAGTTCTTTGGCCCATTTTTATTTGGGTTATTCGTTTTGTTTTATTTTGTTTTTTTCAGCTATTGAGTTGTTTAAATGTCATATATTTTGGAAATATAACTCCTTAGCACTATATGGTTTGTAAATATTTTCGCCCTTTTCATATGTTGCTTTTTATTCTGTTGATTAATTCCTTTGCTATGAAGGCAGTTTGTGACAACATGGATGGGCCTGGCAGACATTACACTGAATGAAATAAGTCAGTCACAGAAAGACAAATACTGCACAATTCCACTAATATGAAGTGTCTAAAGTACTCAAACTTAAAGACACAGAGAATGCAGTAGTGGTTACCACCAGCTGAGGGGGGAGTAAAATAGGGAATTGTTTAATGTGTATAAAGTGTCAAATATGCAAGATGAATAGATTCCAGAGAGCTACTGTACAATGTTGTGCCTATCACCAACAATACTACTTATTGTACTTCAAAATGTGTTAAGGATGGGTTTCAAGTGTTCTTTCCACAAAAAGAAAAATTAAAAACAAAAATCAAAAATAAAGGAACACGGGGAAACCTATGGATGTGTTTATTACCTTGATTGTGGTGACAGTATCATGAGTGTTTGCATATGTCCAAACTCATCAAATTGCACACTTTACATATGGACAGTTCTTTGCTTATCAATCATACCTCAGTAAAGCTGCTAAAAATGTTAAAAAGTGTTTTAAAAATTCACATTCATCTGTCAAAAATAAATTGAGAACAACAAGCATGAGAGAGAATGTGAGCTCTCAAACACTACTGGTAGCTGTATACATTGGCACAATCCCTTTGAAAAGCAATTTAGCAACAGCTAGAAAAGTTGAGGATGTATATTCCACAACTCAACATTTTTTCATCTGCTTATACCCTAAAGCATCTGTCATTCATGAACACAGATAATCATTGCTACATGACGGATAAAAGTGAAACATCATAAATAACCAAAGTATGTATTATTATAGGAGTATATAAATAAAAATGGCTATGTTCATATGATAGAATATATGGAAAATAAATAAATGGCCTTGATCTACATGCATCAACATTGATAAATTTGATGCATCTGATGACTTCCCTTTGAAACTTTTTCTTCATTTAACATCCAGCTATGACACCTGGTTCTCCTCCTAAATTTCTGGCCAATCTCTCAGTCTTCTTTGCTGGTTGATGGTCATCTCTAAAATTTCCTTTGGACTTCTCTTTTCAAGCAACATTTACTTTTTAAGTGACCTCATCAATTTTTGTGGCTCTAAATGTCAACCTGGTGCTAATGACTTTAAAGTTACACCTGCAGCCCAGATCTTTCCCCTAAATTCCAGACCCCTCTGTCTCACAACCCATTTAGTCAACATCTCATCTGCAAGTCTTGGACTTTGGCTCCTGGGAGCTCAAAGCTGTTCCCCATGCAGTCTTCCTCACTTCTTTTACTGCCAAGATGATTCTGACAGTTGCTTAGATCTTTCAACATTGATCTCCAACCTGATCACTTCCCATCACCCCACTGCCACTGCCACCTGTCTGATTGGAACCACCATTATCTTTTGCTTTTGTTACTGAAATGAGTTTTTACAAGCGGTTTCCCTGCTGCTGCCCTTGGTTCTTTCTGTCTTTTCTCAACAGGACTGTTCACAGCGATTTGTTCGAATGAATGTTGGATGCTATCATTCTTCTGCTTAAATACTCTCCCTTGGTTTCTACATGATCTGGCTTCTGTTATTCTCAGGCCCCATCTCTTCCCTCCCTTCCCCTCTTTCCCTCTACTCCAGCCATCCTGACCTCCTCCTCTTCCTAGAATGCACCAGGGATGCTTCTGCCTCAGTCTTTGAACTTGCAGTTCTGTGTTTGCTCATGTAGCCAAATGACCAGCTCCTTTATTTTCTTCAGAGCTTTCCTCAAGATTAGCTTCTTGGTTAATACCTCCCTGGATGCTTCATCTCAGCTTCTGATCTGAACCCTATTACTTCCTCTCCCTTTTCTTACTTAATTTTTCTTGTTAGCTCTTATCAGTTATAAAGCCGCTGCATTAATCAGCTTGGCTTCCATAAAAAAACACCACAGGATGGTGGCTTCAACAACAGAAATATACATCCTCACTCATCTGGAGGTTCTAAGTCCCTATCAAGGTGTCAGCAGATTGGATTCCTGGTGAGAGCTGTCTTCCTGGCTTGCAGATGAGTGGCATCTTGCTGTGTCCTCACAAGGCCTCTCAATCTCAGAGAACTATCTGGTGTTGTCTCTTTATAAGCACACATGTCCTGTGGGATCAAAACCCTACCTAATGACCTCTCTTAATCTTATTCCCTCCCTAAAGGTTCTCTCTCTAAATATTTGTCACTTTGAGGGTTAGACCTTCAACATATGTATATTGGGAGGTACAAAATTCAGTTCGTAACAGCAGCCTTAATCGAATATTTCATATTTTGTTGTTCATTGTCTATTATCCTATTAGAATATAAGCTTCATGAGTGCAAAGACTTTAGTTTGTTTTCTTCACTGTTTTCTTCTAGCACCTAGAGTATTTCCTGTGGCATAGAGGATATTTAATAAATGTGTATGAATTATCTGAAATCCTGATGTGAAGTATAAAAAACGAGTTGTCATTTCATACCTAAAACATCATTTCAAAATCTTCAAATTATAAAATTGCACCACAAGTTTTTCATGAACAAGTATGTGTGTAGTAATATACTTTTTAAAAATTGGAAGACTGCCAATGTCAAGACAATTAATTACTTCCCTGAAGAGCAGAAGGAACATGAAATTAGAGAGTAGTTAAAGCAGCTCTAACTGTAGCTATAATGAAATAAAAGATTTAACTTTTAAAAATAATACTTGAAACAAGTATGAAAATTTTAACATTTGTGAAACCTGGAGATAATACAGGAATATGTGATATGTTTTCATTTATGTTTCTATGTTTTAAATATTTTAAGACAGAGAGAGATAAGTAGAGCTCCTATAAGGGAGAAGACCATGTCTGTTTTGTTCTTGCATGTATCTCAAACTCCTAAAAAGGATGATGGCCCATAGTAGAACCTCAGTGAATATTCAGTGAATGGATGAAGGTTCAGAATATTTAGGCTTATTTATCTTTGGTTCCGAACATAATACTTGGTACGTAGGTACAGATAAACAAATATACAAGCAAATAAGCAAGAAAACAAGTAGATGAACAAAAACATGTTTAAAATGATAAACAAGTCTCCCTAAGTGTCCTAGCCTCATTCTTCCCCTCTTTCTGTTCCTTTTATACTACTTAGCAATGCTGTATGTGTCTTGGCTTCCCAGTTCTGCTATCTCCCTCTCTGTTCTTAACCCTCATTTACTTTTCTGCCAAAAGATACAAGCAGAAGCCACTGGAGAAAGAGCTTGGGGGACTAGCATGGTTTATGGTCAAGGCCCTGGCCTTCTGTATCTTCTCCATACACTGTGAAGGCATTTGGGACCCCTCTTTGAACTTGAACTTCTGCATGAGTCCTCCCTCATTGGTTCCGATGGATTGTTTTGCCTAAAACTGCAGTCCTGTGGACCTTACAAAGAGTGGCAACAGAAACCTGTTCTTTGCAGCTCTGCTTAATTCATGCCAAAACCCGTTGTTAAGATCACTTTCTGTCCAGTCTCACAGCCAAATGCCCCACATTTGGCCAGATAAAGTCTATTTTCTGCCAAAATTCCATATACAGTTTCTCTTAAAAAGAAGTGTGCTTCTACTTTTTCTAATAATCTAAAAGTCATGTATTTATATTTACCTTTCACAGGTGATAGATTCTAGCAAAACTTGAGAGTCTCCATGTTCCTTTATTTTGCCTAATTATGAGTACTTTAAGTATGTTTGGGCCAATCTATCTAAGTCATTTCTGCCTTAATTTGATACAAACAAGCAAAAGTCATGTTATTAAGGGGACTGTGAAAACATTCAAAGAAAGTCATTCTCTCTCACAGACTCTCGGTCCACGTTAATTAGGAAAACAACAATCAGTCTTTCACATTCACATCTCTAACCTTTTATCTCTTTTCATACTTAGCCATGGGGAAAGTGATGACTCTAGGGATTAAAAAGATAAAAGAATTTAGAGTTATAAATTAAGATCGTTTATCTGATAAATACCTAGCCAGAAATTAGAACCCTCAACCTCACAAAACCCGAAAAAAATAGATTTCTAATGTATTAAAGAAGTTTAAAAACTAAATCATAAGGAAATGAATAATATGTCAAGTATTTGTCAGATCTCCAGATGGTAGACTTTCTTAATTTAAAAGTAACAGCAAGCACACATAGAAAAAAGTGGACTATTTGGCTGCATAACCCTTTAAAACTTCTGTATGATTTTTATTTCAAAAAGACAAAAATACAGAATTGAAAACAAAAGATAAACAATAAACTGAAGAAACTATTTGCAACAAATATAGTATCTTTTATTATAAAAAGAGTCTATTCCTATTGATGCCAAAACACGAAGACCCTTTAAGCTAATAAAGAATCGAACAACCTGGGCAGCCAATTCATAAATGAGAAACTACATTTATTATAAAAGTAAATTTAAAAATCCACCCACTTATTAATAACAAAGGAAATCAATTTAACAAAAAACATTTAAAGTAATATTAAGAAATCTGTTCAAATTTGGTTAAGCAAGTAATATTATATATTACTAATGGGAATGCAAATTGAATTACTGTGGAAAACAATCTTAAATTTAAAAATGTAAAAGTCTTCCTAATTATTGACCTAGTAATGCCATTTCTCAGAATTTAAGAAATGATTCTAGTTTACAGTCCCACCAACGGTGTAAAAGTTTTCCTATTTCTCCACATCCTCTCCAGCACCTGTTGTTTCCTGACTTTTTAATGATCGCCATTCTAACTGGTGTGAGATGGTATCTCATTGTGGTTTTGATTTGCATTTCTCTGATGGCCAGTGATGATGAGCATTTTTTGATGTGTCTTTAAAATGATGAGTTCATGTCCTTTGTAGGGACATGGATGAAGCTGGAAACCATCATTCTCAGCAAACTATCGCAAGGACAAAAAACCAAACACCGCATGTTCTCACTCACAGGTGGGAATTGAACAATGAGAACTCATGGACACAGGAAGGGGAAAATCACACACTGGGGCCTCTTGTGTGGTGGGGGGAGAGGGGAGGAGGGAGGGATAGCATGAGGAGATATACCTAATGTTAAATGACGAGTTAATGGGTGCAGCACACCAACATGGCACATGTATACATAGGTAACAAACCTGCACGTTGTGCACACGTACCCTAAAACTTAAAGTATAATTAAAAAAAAAGAAATGATTCTAAATACAGGAATTTAAAAAGCAACTTTATAGCCAAAGCTGTGCACTGAGTATTAATCATCACAGTGGAAATTTGAAAATAGTCTCCTAGGTTTCTGGATTATTTTAGCTATAATATATTACATTCATTTATGGCTATATATTTTAAAAAAGCCAAAGACAGAGTAACGATGAAGGAAGACTACTTAAAAACATTTAATGTATCAAATATGAAATGGATTAAGGAATATACGGGTTGGTTTATTATTAGGTAAGCAGATTTTTGGGCCAACAGCTTTCAGATGGATTGTCTTTGGTCGACCTGGTGTCAATCCTCATAGCCATGCACATGACCTTCGTGGTCTCCATATTAGACATCTTGGTATCTAACTCTTCTGAAATTGACCCAGGGCCCTCGTTTTTTAACCAGCACTACCCATCTGCTCTCCTTGTCTTGGCAACCCGAAGTCTTCCTAGGTGCCTGAACCACTTTGCTTGGTGGGAACTTCCTCCTCCAGTTCCCGTGGGCTCCGAGCTTTAGAAAGCCCAGATGCCAAGTAATGCTCACACCTGCCTGAGCCAGGACAGTGATGCACAATGAGTGGCATTCATTTTCATCTTGGTTACACTTTCCAGTTTGTCCTGAAAATATTCTTACTGGCTTTGGGCCAGTGCCATGGCTTATATCTGTAATCCCAGCACTTTGGGAGGCTGAGGCAGACCAATTTGAGTCCAGGAATTGGAGACCAGCCTAGCAACATGGCAAAACCCTGTGTCTACAAAAAAAAAAAAAAAAAAAAAAAAAAAAAAAAAAAAATTTAGCCGAGTGTGGTGGTACGTACCTGTAGTGCCAGCTACTTAGGAGGCTGAGGTGGGAGGAACGCTTGAGCCCGGGAGGTCAAGGCTGCAGTGAGCCATCATCGTGCCACTGCATTCTAGCTAGGGCAACAGAATGAGACCTTGTCTCAAAAGGAAAAAAAAAAGAAAAGAAAAAAGGAAAAATACTTACTGGTTTTTTACCTGTTACTTGGCTGTAGGAACTGTGCTAAGTGTTTGATGTTTATTATCTAATCCTACCAACCAAAGACGTGCACTAAATATTTAATGTATAGTATCATGCATAACTTTCTTCACAACACTGTCAGAAAAATGACATTTTATTGATGAGAAATCTAAAGCTTCGTAACTTTTCCCAAGCACTGTGAGGAAATAGCAGAAGTAGAATTCAAATTCAGGTGTTTTGACTTCAAAGAGAAATCATTATTTCTTATGTTCCACACTAGGTAAAAATAAAGTTTCACATCAGGCTAATCACAGAGAGAAAAGACATTTAAACAGTAGGTAAATGCTTGAAGACTTTGAGGTTTCTAGGTGTTCTATGTCTTGTCTACCCTATTCACCCTATTGGTGAGGGAGAGATTCTTGCCCTAAATAATATAAGAAAGCCAAACACGCAAAACCCAGCACCACACAGGTGATATTGGCAGCATTATATTCATTAGCTATACTCGTAATGTCCCGAGGTAGGAGGACATTTCACACAACACATGGTAATACAGGGGTGTATACTCAGAAGCAAAGGGAAACAACACGGCTGTGGGAGGCAGGCTTTGTAGTAACTGGTGAGTGGGTGTCCTCTGGTTCTCACAGGAGAATGCAATCGGTTGTTTGAATAATTCTGTGGGCTGACAGGGAAGTAAAACCCGTGAGGTCGAGAACAAGGTCGGGGACAGCTGGTCTGGCTGATAGGAAGACTACCTGGGTGGGGAGTGACGGGAATATTTGGCAAGAGCCGGGAGCTCATGAATAGGCCTTTGGTGTCAAGTAACTCAAAGATGTCACAGCAGCACTTAAATTTTAGGTCCTACAATTACTTTTATCTAAAAAATAAGGAAGAAGATAGAGACTCAGTTTTATTTCTCTTTGTATCCATAGTAATTTCCTGCAGTGTCTTCTGTTTTCTATAATGAGTCTTCTCAGTGTTTTCACCAGGAAAGATACAATGAAACTGGTAGTGGATACAGGAAAGACTCTCATTTCAGGTTGAAGTATGTCAAAATTATTCATGTTTAAATGTGAATGGTTTGTATGTAAGGTGTAATTAAGAAATATTCTAAGTATTAATATTTTAGTATGAAATTAAACATATTCATTCTATACTTGAATAAACTACCTAAAAATGTCTTACTACAGACAACGAACAAAGCATGATCCAGATTTTTCATTGAGATTTTATTATTTTAGTTAAATTTCACTCTAAATCTTGTCTGTCCTCTGAACACTACCCTAATTAAAAGACTACCTGAGACAATTTTAAAATGTCCAGGACATTAGAAGCTTGTGTTCTATTCATTCTTATTCAGTGTCTTACCTTAAGGTACCATTTGGAATTCTTCAACGTATTCTACTATTTTCAATTAAATACTAGTTTATGAGACCAGAAAGACAATGCACTGGTGCCTCTCAAAATGAAATGGATGGACCGTCCACTGAATGACAGTCCCTGGTGGTAGGAGATTTTTAATGAGCTCTGCAAGTGATTCTTATGCATGCCCAAGTATGACAAAGACAGCGGTCTAGAAATGCTTTTATTTCTATGGTTCAAGGGGGTTATAGATTAGCTCTACATTTATCCTAGCTGGAGGTGGTAAAAAGGGAAGGGGCTATGAAAGGTTTGCATCTGTGCATCTCTCTTTCTCCTATTCCTGTGTGACCTTGGCAAGTTACCTTTCTTATACCTCCTCTTTCCTGTCTGTAAAACAGAGTTAACCTACAACATTAAAATATTGTTCTAATAATAATGAGAGTAAAGAAGACAGCTCAGAGAGAGCACACACTGTGCGCTGAAGGATGTTATGCTTTCCCCAGTCTCTTCCCTTCCTAACAACCTTATGAGAACCCCTGACACAACTCAGGTGTGGTGAGTCATTCTTCTGATTGCTTATCTGCCAGACCACAAATTGTACATGTAATTAGGAGTATTTTACATTAATTGTCTCTCATGTACTATGTACTTGCAGGTTAACTCATTTAATTCTGAGAATAATGTGACAAGACTGATTATTATATATCCAAATAAATCTATTTACAGATGAGGAAACTGAAGAAGAGAGGAGTATTTTACTGGCTCATGATAATGCTAGTTAAATGTTGAAACTGAGACTCAAGTTCAAATCATCCAGACACCCATGCTTGTCCCACAGTAGCAGCCTAACAAATGCAATTATTCTATTTTATTTTTCTACAAAGCAATTTTAAATCATCTCGATTTTCCCCAACTTTATGAAGGTATAGACTGTTTAAAATTGCATTTAAGGTGTACAACATAATAGTTTTAGATAGGTAGATAGATAAACCTTGTGAAATAATCATCACAATCAAGGTCATTAACATGTCATGCTCTTGATTTTTAACACCCTAGTTCAAGTATCTCAAACTCATATGCCTAATAGGACCAGGAAAAAATATAAATGAATGGCTGAATTGTATTCAGCTGACATAAGGAGTGGTTTATATATTTTGCCACCATTTTTCTTGAAACACATAATTCTGTAAACCTAACTTTTCTTTCCTTACTTTGATGGAAATATAGTTACAGGGAAAAGCAATGGCATGAAAACAAAGAGAAATGGCAACTGAACTTTGGCCTCAGTGCTGGTGCCAGAGAAGAAAGTGACGAAATAACTGCCAATGTGATCCTGAGCTTCACACCTCATCTAAGATGCACAGTGGCCACCAGCTCCAGCTGATGATGCTGTGCTGCAATTCCGATCCCAAGACTCCAGGTGTTCTGGTTTCTAAAGAGAAGTCAGAAATCTGGATTTTAGTTTGAAATTTCACAACTTTTGATTGTTGGTCTGAAATAATAAAACAAAACTAACAGGCAAAACAAAACTAACAGGCAAAACAACAACCAACTCCTGTGCTGGCCAAACGAAGCATATTTGCTGTCCAACTCTAGTCCATTGGTCACTGGTTTTGGACATCTTCTTTGGATGAGCAATAGGAAACACCTGAGGTCTGCAGCATTTTTATTTACCTATGGAAACTACTTACATTAAAAATGGCCTCAGGGCAAGGGGCTTTTGCATCAGCTCTTTCTGTTTGAAATGAAATTTTTGTTTGGCTCCTGGTTGGTTGGTTTTAGCTCCAAGAAGTTTTTCTCAATCTTTCTATTAAATGTTTTCCACACAGAGGCAAGGAAGATGTTTTCACAGTTATTGTGATAGGGGTCAAGACTATTGCAACAGGGGAGGGAAACTGAACTCAGTGCCACTGAAACAAAGGTCATTCTACCCTTCTACCTTGCTTCAAAGCTGTCTGAAGAGATCCCATTTATTTCTTTGTTTATTTATGGTTTGTCTTTCCTACTGGAGGCTGGTTTCCAGCGAGTAGGAAACTTGCTTATCTTTTTCACCATTGTATTATGAAATTTTAGAACAGTGTCCTATACCTAGTATATGTTCTACAAATATTTCTTCAGGCACAGTAGCAGTTACTTATTGAGCAGGCACTAGATGGTCTGGAAATAAAGCACTCTGTGCCTTAAAAGTCCTGAATAAGAAAGGGAGGTAACTGTGCCCTCTCCAAGGCTGACCACTCAGTACGTCATCAATAAACATGTGTGAAGTGAATGCTTAGTATATTACAAATAACTGAGATTTGTTTAATTTATACTTAGCCTCCTAAAATAGGCTTTCTTGGGTTTAAGATCCACAGTCTTTGAATGCATCAGCACATTATGTGCCACATCATTTCAGAAAATGCATATTTGATTTGACCACAGTTGCTAATAAAAATGACCTTTTATAAAATCATTTGCATAGCATGCTCGTAGGACTCACTTACTTTGTTAGGCAATTAGTCCATCATACTTCCAAAAATAATACATTTTATATATATGTTAATAAAAGCAATTTAGATGTCTCAGATACACTGCAAAGCTTTTGTAGATGGAACAAAATTTGGCTTTTCATCTATACATATTCAAATGGTTTCTTAATAACTCAATTATCTTTGGCTGATTGATTCCAGGAATTTTGCTAATTTTTTTCTCAACAGTACTGTGATATTTTACATTTCATATTACTTTAATTTTTAAGGAACAAAGGGCTTCTCGCTTTTTCTAAGCGACATTTTGTCTTTTGGCAATGCCAACTATGAACTGCACGTGGCTAAACTTGGATTCTTAGAAGTGATAGAAAATTAGCATAATAAACTCCATGCATGACCCTTAACTGCATCTGCATACTTAAAGAAAAACAAATATAATCAGTTTTCATAACAGGAGCTTCTGTAAAGTACTGTTATATGAAGTTAGGAGTTGGCTAATGAAATTGTGGATAATATCAGTTACTATTTGGCTTAAAGCCTGCCTTTTAAAATATTCACTTTTATTATCTTTGGAAAGCTAAGGGCTTGTGTTTGTTCTCTCCTTGTGCCTCCATCAGCTGGGTGTTTCTGAGTGGACGGAGGCCTTACCTCTGGATTGACAATCCTGTGAAGATATGGCTTGAACTTTTTTTTTTTCTGAAAGTGGATTCTGGAAGCCTAAAAGTAGTCCTGTTACATATGTATACAAACCTGATGCACTACAATAAATCATTTATTTAGACTAATATGTCCGAAGACATCAGAAAAGCCCCAGATAAAAATCTTTGGCAACTATAATAAAATTTGGTAGGAATACAGAAATAACCCTCCATAATCTGATACATCAAAATAATCTATTTATAAAAAATATTTGTCATGTTTTCATGAAGTTGCAGTATTTTTCAATCAATATGTGCTAAAACAAAATCACATAAAAAGATAGTGAAAAGTGTGCTGTATGCAACCAATCATATACAAGATTAAGAAAACTATATACCATTATAGGACAATGATATGGTTTGGCTGTGTCCCCACCCAAATCTCATCTTGAATTGTAGCTCCCATGATTCCCATGTGTCGTGGGAGGTAATTGAATCATGGGGGCGGGTCTTTCCCATGCTGCTCTCATGATAGTGATAATTCTCATGAGATCTGATGGTTTTAAAAAGGGGAGTTCCCCTGCACACATTCTTGCCTGCCACCATGTAAAACATGACTTTGCTCCTTGCTGGCCTTCCACCATGATTGCGAGGCCTCCCTAGCCGTGTAAAACTGTGAGTTCATTAAACCCCTTTCCATTATAAATTACCCAGTCTCGGATATGTCTTTATTAGCAGTGTGAAAACTGACTAATACAGACAGTCTTTAACCTTTCTTCTACTCACCAAAATCTTCAGCCCCTTTTTTGTTCGAGGAGGGGGTTGTGCGAAAGACTGGAGCAATCACTTATCATGTCACAGCTGCATTTTCTTTGCCATGCATAGCACCTTGCTGCAGAATCTTACTGTATGGTTGCAAGAACTCCTCGAATGGTCATATATTTAATCCAGTAGAAGAGCTTGTCAAACCATGCAAGTACCATTTGTTCTGAGTGCTTGTCTGCCTCATCTATCGTGATGTCCAAATCAATGCTAATTCAGTCATTTCCATCATTATCCCTCTTGCTGGTTCAATGACAAGAATGCTTATAAATGTACTTACAGCAAAGAAAACAAAGCCATGATATATTCTAGCATATTCTAACTTTTTCCATATTATTTCCTTTTCACATGTTAAAGAAAAATTGTACCAGATGGAGTTAAACAGGCATGAAAGATTTTATTCAAGGGTATTGCAAGAGGGATCAATATTGTTTTAACAGGGAAAAGAGGCTGAACTCAGCTCCACTGAAAGAAAAGACAGGAGTGCTTGTAAGCACTGGAGTGAGCTGGTAGGAAAGGACTAGATCGCCTAAGTGGATAGTTTGGTCAGTGTGATTAGGCTACCTTGGTTTGCTAATTGTCACTTAGGGAAGTTTGGCATTCATTCTCCCACTGAGACAGGGGCCCAATGATTTCTGATGATTGCATTTCAAAGAGTTAGCTCCCAGGTTCAAGAGAAAGACACTCTTGGGTTGTAGAAGATTTACATCTTAAATAGGCAGAGAATTTACTATATTAAAAGTTTATTCTGGCCGGGCACGGTGGCTCACACCTCTAATCCCAGCACTTTGAGAGGCCGAGGCGGGCGGATCACAAGATTAGGAGATCGAGACCATCCGGGTTAACATGGTGAAACCCCGTCTCTACTAAAAACACAAAAAGATCAGCCAGGCGTGATGGCGGGCGCCTGTAGTCCCAGCTACTCAGGAGGCTGAGGCAGGAGAATGGTGTGAACCTGGGAGGCGAAGCTTGCAGTGAGTCGAGATCGCGCCACACTCCAGCCTGGGTGACAGAATGAGACTCCATCTCAAAAAAAATAAAAATAAAAAAAAGTTTATTCTAGGCCGGGTGCAGCGGCTCACACCTGTAATCCCAGTGCTTTGGGAGGCTGAGGCGGGCAGATCATGAGGTCAGGAGTTCGAGACCAGCCTGGCCAATATGGTGAAACCCCGTCTCTACTAAAAATATAAAAATTAGTCAGGCATGGTGGTGCATGCCTGTAGTCCCAGCTACTCGGGAGGCTGAGGCAGAAGATTCACTTGAACCTGGGAAGCGGAGGTTGCAGTAAGCCCAGATCACGCCACTACACTCCATCCTGGGTGACAGAGAGAGACTCTGTCTCAAAAAAAAAAAAAAAAAAAAAAAAAGGTTAGTCTAAAGTCAATGCTGTAAGGAAAAGAAGGCCAGGGGGCCTATAGTCTGGAATAAACCTGTGTAAGGTTTAGTGAAACTGATAGGAACTTTAGGGCCTTCTTGGTCAGACATTTATTGTATAGTCTACAGTTGTTGTCCCCAACCTTTTTGTCACCAGGGACCAGTTTCGTGGGGGGATGGTTTCCAGGATGAAACTGTTCCACCAGAGATTATCAGGCATATTAGTTAGATTTTCATAAGGAGAGTGCGCCCTAGATCCTTTGAATTTGCAGTTCACAATAGGCGCCCTCTTTCCTTAGTGTAAGGAATCTAATGCTATAGGCGCCCTCTTTCCTTAGTGTAAGGAATCTAATGCTATGAGAATCTAATGCTGCACTGGTCTGACAGGAGGCAGAGTTCAGGCAGCACTGCTCCTTCAACTGCCACTCACCTCCTGCTGCGCAACCAGTTCCTAACAGGTCATGGATGACTAGGTGGTTGGGGACCCCTCGTCTACATGAATCATTTACATTTTGAGCTCCAAAAAATATTTAAATTTGTATTAATATGTGAATAGAGAGGCAGTTACTATAAGTGTCACAAAAAGAAGCTTTGCTCAGATAAAGGAGAAAGTATATTATGATCCTAATGAAGATCTAATATGACTCGGCCTTGCAGTGTATAAAATCATGCCTAACCCAGAAAGAATCTGTTCCAAATTGCACCTACAATCTCATGTGGTGGATCTATAATTTTACTTCAATTACCATTCTACATCACTTTTTACCAAATAATTTATCTTTAGGAGAAGGGGCCTAGTGGAATGCTGGCATTTAGGGGGAAATCTTGAAAATAAGTTACTGTTATTAGCACTGTTGTTGTACTGTATTTGGTGCTTAGGATCTCTTTAGAAAGAAGTGAAGAAAGGAATGAATGACAAAGAAATGGCAACAATTAATGGTTATGCTAAGGAAAGAGGGCACCAAAACCCAGCAGGAGAAAGAACAAGCAGATGGAGAGCCTGAGCGGTTGACCTAAGCTGTGGGAAGGTAGTCAGTCCTGGCAGGACTGCATCCCTGTGCTAGCTGCTATCAGATTCTATACACCTTTGTCCCCATTGATGAAAGGCATTACAGTTGTGAATCCCCATTTTATAGATTTTAAAAATCTGCCTAACAGGTTTAAAGTCATACCCAGTATCAGCCACACATGAAACCTTACATAGCTCCACTTATCTTGATTATAATTGAGATAGGAGTTCCACAGGACTTGTTTCTCAAGAAACGGGTCACAAAGACCCCCATATGATAAAACAGGATGTGGTAAAGAAGCTGTCCAAAACCCACAAAAACCAAGATGGTGACAAAAGCACCTCTAGCTGTCCTCACTGCTCATTATACACTAATTATAATACATTAGCATGGTAAAGAAAACTCCCACCAGTGCCTTGAAAGTTTACAAATGCCATGACAAGATCTGGAAGTTACCCTATATGGTCTGACAAGGAAGGGAGTCCTCAGTTTTGGGAATCCCCTGCCCCTTTCCCAGAAAACTCATGAACAACCTACCGCTTGTTTAGCATATAATCAAGAAATAGCCATAAAAACAGCCAAACAATAGCCCTCAGGGGTACTCTGCCTTTGGAGTAGCCATTTTTTTATTCCTTTAGTTTTTTAATAGACTTGCTTTCACTTTTCCCTGTCCAATCATTCTTGAATTACTTCCTGCACAAGGCAAGAACTCAGCATTCTGAGCTGAAACCCAATTTGGAGGTTCACCCTATGACAGAATTGCATAAATTGTTTGAGAAGTTTGGAACCATTGGAGGTAGCCCACTATATAATATGGCCAAAATGTATAGCACTGATTGTTAGAAAAGTTAAGAAAAGCTTTCCCTGTATTGACTATTCATGGGGTAAAAAAAAAATCTACAATAAGCGCAGGCAACTTGTTTCAAATAGGTAACAAAAAGGCATAGGTTTGGTGACTAAAATTATCTCAAGATGTATTGAGAGGGACATTAGATAAAGGTCCTTAAGCAGTGAGGAACAAAAGCAGTGGGGAGAAAACTTAAAAATGCAAACATTTAGAAATTGGAAACACTGCTTTAGAGGAGAGAAAAGAAAGTAAGGCTTTATCTCAGTTATAAGAGACAGTGTTGAAAGCCAAAGAAAACACACTTTCTTTTTTTTATTTTATTATTATTATACTTTAAGTTTTAGGGTACATGTGCACAATGTGCAGGTTAGTTACATATGTATACATGTGCCATGCTGGTGTGCTGCACCCATTAACTCGTCATTTAGCATTAGGTATATCTCCTAATGCTATCCCTCCCCCCTCCCCCCACCCCACAACAGTCCCCAGAGTGTGATGTTCCCCTTCCTGTGTCCATGTGTTCTCATTGTTCAATTCCCACCTATGAGTGAGAATATGCGGTGTTTGGCTAGTCCTCAAGGGTTTATTCTTAACATTAATTATAATCAAAAAGCAAACTCAAATCACAGCAATCAGTATGTGGTCACAAACCCAACAGGACCAGACCTTAGTCCAGATGCCTCCATTACAGGTGGTTGGTGAGTCTGAGCATTTCCTGATGGCTTTGACGCTGTGGGTATAATGAAGTGAAAAGACACTTGCAAGATCTTGTCTTTGAGGAAGAACAAATGTCCACGCAGACAGGAAGCGGCTGGCCTGGCGTTAGCTCCTCCTGTGAGGACAGAATTTTTGCCGTGGGCTATGAAGACTAGCTGCATTTCTGGTGATTATAGAGAGACTCAGCAGGCCAGGATTTTTATCACCCATCTTAATTGTTTAAAACTGAGGTTCTGCTTTATAGGACTTTACTTAGAAACATTTCTAACATATAATTTGGTTAACATATTTGTAAAAACATATATATATATATATATATATACTTACAAACATAAATCATTTTTAATTATGAGTTTCTTTCGGTTGTTTATTTCATACTTTAATTCCTGAGAATTTGAAGAAAAATATTTTGTGGTACATTTTCGGAAGTAAGAAATGGGAATGCCTATGAACAAGTCCATTAACTGTAGCTTTTATAATCATGTTTAAGAGGGCAAGATAACATCACAGGTTGCAATTCAAGGTCT
Source organism: Pan paniscus (assembly GCF_029289425.2). NCBI lineage: Eukaryota > Metazoa > Chordata > Mammalia > Primates > Hominidae > Pan > Pan paniscus. Next base: position 78,374,495 of record NC_073266.2, on the reverse strand, counting down.
CTAATCCATCTGAAAGATTTATTGTATCGGGGAAAATTTCTGCTTGTTGCTGCATTTTAATAAAATTAATCTTTATAATTTGAATTTGGGCTCATATATACGATCTCATATTCTGGATGCTGACAGAGCTGAACATTTTAGTAGACAATAAATTACCTTTACTTTGATTTTTATCTTCATACAAGAGGACCATTACCTAGGAGAAATACAATCATGAAATAGTTACTCTGCTGAAGAATTTTAAAAGCCTAAATAACTAGAGGTAAGAAAAAGTACTTAACTGTTTTTCCTTTAAAAATACCTTCCTTTTTAAGGAATAAAAATGTTTGGGTGCTTGTTTTCTAATTGAAATGTTCTTGTTCTTAATACACTCAATGCAGCTGGAAGGAACTGTAACATATGTCTCTCATCCAGAAGAATTTCAGAAATGTCATTTTCTTCTCCAGTTGTGAACCTTCTTGTGTAACAAAAAACTCTCAATTATATACTAAAGTATGAAAATGTTATGTAGTGACTGAAATAGAGATGCGTTTTCATTCAAACTAAATAATCATGTTGTGACTTTGCTTTTTTAACATAAACATTTCAACACATTTAATTTTGAAAGCATATATAGCATATAGGGAATTTGACTATTATTTAATAGTAATATCTTCACATTATGGACTGGAATCCCCTTTATTTAAAAAAAAAAGCACTGCAGTATTTATGTTCTGCACAAAAATCTCTGTCCTAACGTCTCTATGTTTCAGTGATTGTCTGGTTTGAAAATATCAGCATTATAGAAAGAAGTTTCAGAGGGTTGGTCTTCCTTAAATCTTATGTTGCATAAGTGAGGTTCAGGTACATGAAAGTTATATTGTTTATTTATTGTTTATATCTTATATATTTATAAAGTTCATTGTTTATTCCTAGACTGAGTATTTTCCCTGGATGTCTACTCCCAAATTTCTTTTTAATTTAACTTTTATTTTAAGGTCAGGGGTACATGTGCAGGTTTGTTATTTAAGTAAACTTGTGTCTTAGGGGTTTGTGTATAGATTATTTCGTCACCCTGGTATTAAGCCTAATAACCGTTAGTTATTTTTCCTGATCCTCTCCCTCCTCCCAAACTCCACCGTCCAATAGGCCCAAGTATGTTTTGTTCCCTTCTATGTGTTCATATGTTCTCATCAATTAGCTCCCACTTATAAGTGAGAAGTGTGTTAGTTTGCTAAGGATAATGGACTCCAGCTCCATACGTATTCCTGCAAAGGACATGATCTCATTCTTTTTTATGGCTGTATAGTATTCCGAGGTATATGTATGTACCACATGTTCTTTAGCCAGTCTACCATTGATGACATTTAGTTTGTTTCCATGTCTTTGCTATTGTGAATAGTGCTGCAATGAACATACATGTGCCTGGGTCTTTATGACAGAACAATTTATATTCCTTTGGGTATATACTCAGTAATAGGATTGCTGGGTCAAATGGTATTTCTGTTTTTAGGTCATTGAGGAATTGCCACACAGTATTCCGCAACAGTTGAACGAATTTAATTTCCCACCAACAGTGTATAAGCATGCCTTTTTTGCCACAACTTTGCCAGCATCTGAATTTTTTGACTTTTTAGTGATAGTCCTTCTGACTGGTGTGAAATGGTATCTCCTTGTAGCTTTGATTTGCATTTCTCTTATGATCTTTGATGTTGAGCTTTTTTTCATATGATGGTTAACATCATGTATGTCTTCTTTCTAAAAGTGTTTGTGTCCTTTGCGCAATTTTTTAATGTGTTTTTTTTTTTGTTTTCTTGTACATTTGTCTAAGTTCCTCATAGGTGCTAGATATTAGCCCCTTGTCAGATGCATAGTTTCCAAATTCTGTCCCTCATTCTGTAGTTTGTCTGTTCACAATTTGGACAGTTTCATTTGCTGTGCAGCAGCTTTTTAATTGGATCTCATTTTTAAATTTTTGCTTTTGTTGTGATTGCTTTTGTCATCTTCATCATGAAATATTTGCCTGTTTCTATGTGCAGAATAATATTGCCTATGTTGTCTTCCAGGGCTTTTATTGTTTTGGGTTTTACATTTAAGTATTTCGTTCATCTTGAATTAATTTTTGTATCTAGTGTAAGGAAGGGGTCCAGTTTCAATCTTCTACATATGGTGAGCAAGTTATCCCAGAATCATTTATTGAATATGGAGTCCTTTCCCCATTGCTTGTTTTAGTCAGGTTTGCTGAAGATCACATAGTTGTAAGTGTGTGGTTTTGTTTCTGGGTTCCCTATTCTGTTCCCTTGGTCTCTTTTTGTACCAGTACCATGCTGTTTTGAATATTGTAGTCCTGTAGCATAGTTTGAAGTTGGGTAGCATGATGCCTCCAGCTTTGTTCTCTTCACTTAGGATTATCTTGGCTATTTGGGCTCTTTTTTGGTTCCATATGAATTTGAAAATAGTTTCTTCTAGTTCTGTGAAAAATGTATTTTTTAAAAATAGAAATAACATTAAATTGCTTTGGGCAATATGGCCATTTTAACAATATTGATTCTTCCTATCCATGAGCACAGAATGTTTTTCCATTTTTTGTGTCATCTCTAATTTATATGAGTAGTGTTTTTTACTCCTTGTGGAGATCTTCCACCTCCCTGGTTAGCCATATTCCTAAGTGTGTGTGTGAGTGTCAATTGTGAATGGGATTGCATTCCTGATTTGGCTCTCCGATTGACTGTTGTTGGTGTATAAGAATGCTATCAATTTTTGCACATTGATTTTGTATCCTGAGGCTTTACTGAAGTTGTTTATCAGCTGAAGGAACTTTTGGACAAAGACTTTTGGGCTTCCTAGATATAGAATCATGTTGTCTGCAAACAGGGATAGTTTGACTTCTTCTCTTCCTATTTGAATGCCTTTTATTTCTTTCTCTTGACTGATTGTTCTGGCCAGAACTTCCAACACTATGTGGAATAGGAGTGGTTAGAGAGGGCATCTTTGTCCTATGCTGTTTTCCAAAAGGAATACTTCCAGCTTTTTCCCTGTCAGTATAATGTTGGCTATGGTTTTGTCATAGATGGCTCTTACTATTTTGAGGTATGTTCCTTCAGTAATTAGTTTATTGGGAGTTTTTAGTATGAAAATATTTTGAATTTTATTGAAAGTCTTTCGAGATAATAATGTGGTTTTTGTCTTTAGTTTAGTTTATGTGATGAATCACATTTATTGAATTGTGTATGTTGACCCAAACTTGCATCCCAGGGATAAAGCCTGCTTCATCGTGGTGGATTAGCTTTTTTGTTTGCTGCTAAATTTGGTTTGCCAGTATTTTGTTGAGAATTTTTGCATCAATGTTCATCAAGGGTATTGGCCTGAAGTTGTCTTTCTTTATTGTGTTTCTGCCAGGTTTTGGTATCAGAATGATCCTGGCCTCAAAGAATGAGTTAGGGAGGAGTCTCCTCAATTTTTTTTTTGGAATAATTTTAGCAGGAATGGTACCAGCTCTTCTTTGTACATCTGGTAGAATTCAGCTGTCAATCCATCTGGTCCTGTGCTTTTTTTTTAGTTGTTAGGCTATGTAGTACCAACTCAATTTCAGAGCTTGTTATTGGTCTGTTCAGGGATTCAGTTTCTTCCTGGTTCAGTTTTGGAAGGGTGTATGTGTCCAGTAATTTATCCATTTCTTCTTGATTTTCTAGTTTCTGTGTATAGAGTTGTTCATAATATTTCTGGTGGCTATTAGTATTTCTGTGTGGTCAGTGGTAACGTCTCCCTTGTTGTTTCTGATTATGTTTATTTGGATCTTCTCTCTTTTCTTATTTATTAGTCCATCTAGCAGTCAATTTTATTTTTTCAAAAAACAGCTCCTGTATTTTTGATCTTTTGAATGGTTCTTTATGTCTCAATCTTCAGTTCAACTCTGATTTTGGTTATTTCTTGTCTTCTGCTAGCTTTGGGACTGATTTTCTCTTAGTTCTCTAGTATTTTTAGTTGTGAGGTTAGGTTGTTAAATTGAGATTGTTCTAACTTTTTGATGTGGGCCTTTAGTGCTATAAATTTTCCTCTTAACACTGCCTTAGCTATGTCCCAGAGATTCTGATATGTTGTATCTTTGTTCTCATTAGTTTCAAAGAACTTCTTGATGTCTGCCTTAATGTCATTATTTACCCAAAATTCATTCAGGAGTACGTTATTCAATTTCCATGTAATTGCAGGTTTTGAGTGAATTTCCTAATCTTTATTTCTAATTTGATTGTGCTGTGGTCTGAGAGATCCTTTGTTGCAATTTCAGTTCTTTTAGTTTCAGTTCTTTGCTGAGGAGCATTTTATTTCTGATTATGTGATCGATTTTAGAGTATATGCCATGTGGCTATGAGAAGAATGTATATTCAGTTGTTTTAGGGAGAAGAGTTCTGTAGATGTCTGTGAGGTCCATTGAATCCAGTACTGGGATCAGGTCCTGAATATCTTTGTTAATTTTTCTGTCTCAATGATCTGCCTAATATTTTCAGTGGGGAGTTAAAATATCACACTATTATTGTATAGCAGTCTAAGTCTTTTTGAAAGTCTCTAAGAGCTTGCTTTATGAGCATGGGTGCTCCTGTATTAGGTGCATATATATTTAGGATAGTTAGGCCTTCTTGGTCTTCTTGCTGAATTGAACCCTTTACCATTATGTAATGGATTTCTTGGTCTTTTTGATTTTTGTTGGCTTAAAGTTGATTTTGTCTGAAACTAGGATTGCAAACCCTGCTTTTCTTCTGTTTTCTATTTGCTTGGTAGATTTTCTCTTTATCCCTTTATTTTGAGCCTCTGTGTGTCATTGCATGTGAGATGGGTCTCTTGAAAACAGTATATAAATGGGACTTAGTTCTTTATCCAGCTTGTCACTCTGTGCTTTTTAATTGGGGCAGTTAGCCCATGTTTCTCCCTAGTTTCTGGTGGCTTTTTGGCTGGTAGCTGCATCAGTCCAATCTCTGTTCTATCTTCACATGGCACTCTTCTCTTATGTCTTTATTTGTTGTTTGTTTGTTTGTTTTTATAAAGACACCAGCATTGGTTGTAGGGCTCACCTTAATCTAGTTTGACCTCATCTTAACTAATTACATCAGGAAATACCCTGTTTTTATATCAGGTCAAATTCTCAGGTTCCAGATGGACTTGAATTTTAGAGGAACACTATTTAACCCAGTATTATCCTCAAAATAACTTCAATTGTTCTCTTTCTCCAATTTAATTCATCTCTCACAGCTAACTTTATATGTTTTTTTCTCATTCTGAAAACATAAATATTACATGTGAACAGAAGAAATGTGAATCATTAAGACCATGAGAATCCATGGATTGATTTTCCCATAGTAAGACTTTGCCTCCAAGTGTTGAACTTTCTTTCAGAGAGATCAAATATGTACTTGGTACACTGAAGTGCTTTTAAAATTCTTTCCTCAATGTTCTGCATTTACGGCATGCCAATGACAGTGTCTTATCTCTCTCTCTGTGTCTGTCTCCATTACATCCAGATGGGCCACTTTACTTCCATAAAGCCTTTAGAATTACAGAAAATTTGGCTCTAATAGACTTTGATTTTGAGCTGTAGTTTTTCTCATCTTCAAAATTAATATGACAATGTTTAATTATCATGGTTGCTGCAAGACGAAATTTATTTGGCCTTGCATATTCACTTAAGTCATGAGACACTGTTGGTGCCTATGTAGCTCATCACCTATGGCTCACCCTCTGGCTCCCTGAGCCTGCTTTGTGTCCTCTGGGGCAACCTTCAAACAGCGACCAATAGGGGTTACTGTATAAACATCCCTGCAAGTGGAATAACACTCTATGTGTTCTACACTGGCCCCCAGAGTTCGCTTGTTGGATTAAGTATTCAGTTGCCCACCTAGAAACTGACAAAATATGGCATCCCTTATTGCCTTTTTTTCCTTCCCTGTCTCACCTCACTCTTCCTCTTAGGCCGTTTTCAGAGATTATCTCCCAAATAAACTACTTGCATTTGAATTCAACTAAGATAAATAGTCACTGTTATATCATTACTATGAATGAAATGTAAAGCTTTTAAAATGGTTAAAGGTGGTCTGTGTCCAGGTTTTAGGAAAAGATCTGATTATCTCTGAGATTCCTTTTTAATGGGCACCCTGCTAAAACCTGCCTGCCATCTCTTTCTCATTCAGTGTGCTTTTTCTGATTTCCTGCTCAAGTCTTTTTCATTCAATTGAATTTTGCCTCTACTGGCATCATGCAGTTTTCGAGGGAATTGTCCAGTGCCTCAGGCGCTTAAGAGAGGCCCGCCAAGCATCACGTATCATGATCTTGGACCACTCTGTGTGGTCTTCCCTTTTCCTAAGGCATATACTCTAAACTCCTTGCCCTGACTAATTTCGAAACCACATTCAATCTTTCACTTGGACCTCCAGATAAATTTCAGAACTATTTGCCCTCTGAATTTTATGTATTTTGTCTTATTCAATAATGTAATAAATATATATTGAGTGCCTACCATTTCCTAGGCCTGTACCAGGTGTACAGATGTGCACAGGACTAAATCTCCATCCTCATTCTGTGGTTCCCTTGCTTCACTCTCTCTGTGAAGCTTCTTATTTATAAGCAACAGAAATAAATAGGTTATTCTAAGTAGATAAAAGGAATTTACATAAGGGCATCTAGTAGCTTACAGAATTTGGGGGTTGGCCAAAGAATCAGAGTTGAAATCTACTCACCTCAGAACAATACCCAAAGTCACATCTCAGAAATGATTTCTCAGGGAAAAAAATGCTATTATCACTGCTGGTAGAACTTCTGCACTTTTGAATTCTTGATGCTGGATGAAGCTACTGCCTTTGCTGCCTCTTTCTGTAGAGTGGATTTCATACTTTCCATGACAGGTGGTTCTAAAAGGTTCCCAATAATCCCCACCTCTTTGTATTCACATCCTTATGTAATCCCTTCTCCCTGGTGTAAGCGGAACTTAGTGACTTGCTTCTAATAGAATATGGCAAAAGTTAAGGGATGTTACTTCTGCAATGAAGTTATTAAAGATGTGTATTCTGTCTTGCTTGCATTCTCTATTTGGCTCTTCTTGTTTGCTAGCAATGATGAAACAAATCCTGATGTGGTAGCTGACCTATGAATATGCCCATGTGGTCAGGAGCTGAGAGCAGCCTCCAGCGAAAAGGAAGGAAGGAGCTGAGGCCCAAGGTCCAACTGCCTATGAGTAACTGAATCCTGGCAACAACTGTATGAGGAAGCATGAGACAGATCCTTTCCATTCATTCAAACTGTTGCCCCAGCCAACATCCTGACTGCATCCTTGAGACCAACTTGAAACAGAAGATTCAGTTACACTGTGCCCAGATTCATTACCCTGCAAAACTCAGTAACAAATGTTGCTTTAAGCCAGTAAGTGATGGTGTCATTTGTTATGTGGCAATATATAACTAAAACACCATTCTTAGTGATTTATATTCCTACCTGCAGATTCCAATCTGGTAAGAAAGCATTCAACTGGGCCTAGATCATACATTTGTACTCTAGACTCAAGGAGGAATGGAGGGCAAGAAACCAGCATTTTCATCTTTTATAGTTGGAGGTGTTTTCTTCCTCACAACAAAACATACACAGGGAGGGGTTCCCGAAATATAGAAAAGACTTTTATATTCTGGACAGTTAAAAACAATGTATATTGTACTCTATGATGACTACAAAGCCAGAAAACCAGCCCAAATCATGGTCCAATATGAAGTAAATATCTTGCCTTCCTATACAAATGCAGGCAGCAATTTTCCTCCATTATTTCCCTTGTGTAGGCAAGGGTCTCCTCCAATTTTTGCTGGGCTCCTGAAATAGGTGGGGCTTGGGAAGAAGATGGTGAAGTGTCTTCCTTAGACCTCTTATTGATTTCTAGGGCTTAATTTTATGTTGGTCCATATCAATTATTAGAAATAATTTATTTCTTATGTACTGTTTTATAAAGCTCCACAATTATCAGCTAGTTGAGACAAGAAGTGAAAACTCTGAAATACCAATAGGCTTTGCTCTTTCCCGTGGAATACTTTCAAATAGATATCTACAACAGTCATTAAAAGTGTTAAAAGTCCAATGGAAAGGCCTAAACACGCAAGACACAATAATTCTGTTTAGCAGCAAAATCATAGGCCTCAGAACAGAGAGGAGGAGAGCAAAGGCACCGTAGAGCTGTGCTTGCTGTTACAGGAGGAAACAATCCCAAGTGCTTAACTACCGCAAATCTTGGGGTAAAGAGATGCTAGCTTGAAGGCAGAAGTCCGTTTGTATGTGAAATCCATAAGACTGAAAGATATGTGCCATGTAGAAAGAAAACTTGCTGTAGAGGCTATAGGGAGAAAGCCATGTCAACAGAAAACAGCCAAATTCCAGTGAGCAGAGATCCAGTAGGTATTTATCCAACACCCACCCTGTGCTTGTCCCTGTCTGGGCACTGGAGAGATTATGCGGATGACTAAAGCACATCCTACTTTCAAGAACTCCACAGGATCTTATGGGGGAAAAAAAAAGAAATCAAGGCCAAGGCTGAAAGACATGAATAGAATAAGAGATTGTGTGAATACTGAGAAAGGAGGACATTGTGGTATGCCACTTATCATTATAGTATGTTGTAGAATGTCAAGAGCCTATTAATTTTCCTTTTCCTTATTAAACCTATTGCTAATCTAATGTGTCCATAGGATTTGGAGCTGATGACAGCTGTACTGTTCAGGAGGGTGCTTGCCCTAATTTTATTTTGAGAGGAGTATATAGTGTGAGTCAGGCAAATTATGGCAGACCTCTAGAAGATAATCCCAGAGGATGACTTCATGCTTTGGGTATCTGGACAAAGGGTTATGTAAAATTCCTACATAATGGGAATTACCTGTTATATTTATTTTTCATTTAATGATCTTACTGTCTTTCATTATCATCTTGATAGGTAAACTGAAATAATGCCTTGTCCTTCTAGCTGACTGCATGGCTTCTCTCTGCCCTTGAATAGCCTTAACAAGTTAATTAATAGTGACTTTTTCAATGTATTTGCCAATAGTACACATTAAATATGTGAAAAGCTGTCCTTTCTTCCTAACCAAAGTATATGTAATACTTGCTGGCAAACTTGAATGCATGAGTGATAGCAAAAACAATTCAGAGGAATGAGTGGAGCCACAAATTGCATGGTGCACTGGGAAAAATCATGACTCATAGAAAAAAAATTATTGTTCACTAATATGTAATTTAAGAGTATTCTATGTACAATTTTCTTCATTATCTTGGCAGACAATATTGTAATAAGTATATAATTAGTGATATTAGTGGCATACATTTTTTCAAAACAACAGGCATATTTGTGCAGAAATAAAGTTAGGCAATTTTAGTGAGGAAGTTCAGCAATTACAGAATTCAGTATGTTAAGATTTCGTTCAAATAAGTAGTCATTAAAAGAAATGTTTTGAAAGTGGTAGGCTGTCATCTTTTGCTTGAGGTGTAGAATAATAGTGAAGAAAAAAGTTATGTTGAAAACATATTTCCTTCAAATGGTGTCAGGTCCTGTTTTCTGGGAGATGGATCACTCATTGGTTATGGGTTCTCAGTGGCACCACCTTTACCTGACATTACTGTTTGTGATCCTATTTCCCAACCCAGATGCAAGCCTGTTAGGACTTTAATTCTGTAGATCAGATATATATCCCTAAAACCTACAATTTTATGTGCAACTGTCAATTTATAGCCACTTTCCAAAACAGAGATTTTCCTTTGTTACAAATTGGCCACATCAAATAATACTTAAACCTAATTCGCTTTTGGTTGTACTAACTGATGAGCTTAGTCAGTACTGCCCAACACTTAAGGGGCACCATTAACAATACATTGTGAAATACAGTGGACCTTTTTGTTGCTCTATTTCATTTTTAATTGACTCAGGTTATAACAAGGTGGTAAATAATAGACTCCCTGAAAGGAGGGGAATCCATCTTATTTATCTAGAACAGTGTTTGAGCCATAATTCAGTAACATTTACAGTTCATTGTTTTATTAAGTATATTCTAAACTCTTCGTATAGGAGAATATTTTAACAGAGTACATTTTTTCTTCTAGTTGTCATGACTGTATAGGCCAATCAAACAAAATCACAGCCAAAGTGAACCATATGATGGCATGAACTTTTTTGAGGACATTTTTAGCCATAGTGCCCAGCACCATGTCTGCCGATAATAGATGTTTCATCAATCCTTTCATTCATCATATGGAATAGAAAAAAAAGCTTGTCATCTCTTATACTAAAGAAGAGAAGTATTTCTTAGAAAGATAATGTATAGTAAAGGAAAGCAAAGAAAGAACTTACATCATTAAACTTTTCTCTACTGCAACCTCACACTGATTATTTATATACATTGATGGGGTAGATTTTATACTTAAAATAAGAAACAAACTTTGGCAATTTTATTTATGTCAACCAATCTTCTTCAAGTGTCCCCATTACTCTCTGACTTTTTTCAATAATTACAGATGAGAAACACTCATAATGATGAGAAAGGTGAAATAAACCCCTATGCCACTTCAATAACTGACCCCCGCCCCCTAACCATCCCCACTTTAATAATTCTAAGAATCTCTTGGATGTTTACTACACTGACATTATGTTTTTCTAGGCATGTTACTTCCATAAATTTTGTGTTTTTTTTTTTTTAGCTCTGGCCTAGACATTGTTTTGAAAAGCAAATAAATAAATAATAAGAGCTTTTGGAATTTCCACTTTTGTAGGGGTCAAAGGTATCATGTATAACAAAAGTCAACAAGTGACCAAAAGTCTAATTTTAGGCAGTGAAACAAGATTTTTGAACAATAAATAGCATCACATTAAAATCAATGGTTAAGCTATAAAATAACATCAGAGAGTCAGTTTACTAATCGGCTTGCCAACCATCCCATAGCCTAGTTTGTATGTTTTCTTACTGATAATTAATTAATAACTAGCATTGCACTATATTTACATATAAACCAGAATCAAATCCTCATGAACATAGAGCTACAGAAGCAACATTCTTCTCCTTCACTGTACCCTGCCATGATCTTATCCTTATTAAAACAAAACAAAACCCTCTTTTTCTATATCAGTTTCCCCAAGACACTTTGAGCTACATATTCTCTTTCTCTCTGTATGCTGTCTTTCTTCCTATACCTCTCCTTGAATTTGATTTGTCTCTATTATGCCACTTATCTCATTCTGCTAGGTAGTACATTTTAGTTTATTGTTCTATTCCTTTTTGTCATCTTGCTCTTCCTTAAATTATATGCGGCTTATTGTGCCTTATCCTCTAAAACATCTAACCCCGTAGGTGTTCAATAAGTAAACTTAATTGTTTATCCTCCATGTCCTACACATAATCCAGTTCTATAAGATTATGTATATACAGGACTAGAAAAAGTTGTGTGTCAATTCAAGTGTACTGCATCTATTGTCATATTAGACCTCAGTTGACCTGAAGAATGGCTACAAAAACTGATGTGATTCAATTCCACTATCTAATTACATTTTTCCATTGGAAAAGAATTGTTTTTATAAGAGGCTAGCAAGAACAGTCATATATTCTTGAGCAATCATAGTAAAGACACAATTGCAATAAAAGCAAAATGTGAGATTTTTGCAAACTTTTTGAGTATTAAATGTGTGACCTTGTGGATTAATCAACCAACTAAGATTTTTAATAATACTTCTGTGTATCATGCATATTCTTGTTTATGAATCTTGGTCTATTATTTCCTCAAATTGGTTTGTTTATGTTTTTAAATTCCCACATTTTGGGGGGGAAATGCCAAGTTAAATATTTTCTTTACTGACAGATGACTAAGCCTCTCATCTTTAAGACCAGGGTTTGTTCACCCTGATTTCTCTTTTAAAGTCAGTTCTTAAGTCTTGTTATTGTAAAAGCTTTTATGGCAAAGTTATAATAAAATTTTTAAGAATTGCCAAATATTACTTTGTTAAAAATTATATTTAAGATATATTTTTCCAAGTGCTAGTTAAAATAACTTTAATAAAACTTTACTTATTACTCAGCTATGTGGGGATTTTTTAGCAATAAGTTCCAGAAAAGCAAAAAAACAAAACAGTGCCACATATAATCCTTTGACCTTAAGTGAATCTTATTTACCTGAGGATACATGACATTACAATCATTCTTAATGTAGCTATTTACTTGGGTTATTTGACAACGAGCAGATGATCCTTATTCAATCTTATATTTTCCTCATAAGACAGAAGACAATGCCTATTTTTAAACCATATTATTTGGTTCTAATGCATAGTACTGTTCAGATATCTGTGGTCTAATCTTAATGAAAGTAAATTTTAAGAGAGCCTTATTAATTAAAGTATATTTTTAGAATTAGCACTTATCCTGTTGAATCATGAGGACTGTGGACTTACTAGAGAGGAAAAAAGATAATTATACTGCACTTCTATGTAGTTTTGAAAATGAATTTTATTGTGTATATTTGAAGTTTACAACATGGTATTATGAAATACATACAGATATATAGGGGTGTGTGTGTGTGTCTGTGTGTGTGTATATATATATATATACATACATTATATCTATAGGTATATATATACACACACACTGTATCTATAGGCATATATATATATATAGTGCAATGATTAGTAAAGAAGGTTAACATGACTATCATCTCACATATAGTAGTAACTTTTTTGTGTTAACAAGAGCAGCTAAAATCTATTTATTTAACAAAAATCCCTAACTCAATACAATTTTACTAACTTTAGTCTTCATGTTGTACCTTAGGTTTCTAGATTTGCTCATTCTACGTATTTGCTAGTTTGTGTCCTTTGCCCTATGTCTTTCTATTCCTTCTTCCCCTACTGCACAGTATTGTTTCATTCTCTATCTCTGTGTGTTTCAGCTCTTTTTAAAATTTCACATGTAAGTGTGATCCTGTAATATTTTTCTATCGATGTGTGGCTTATTTCACTTAGCATTATGTCCTCTAGGCTTATCCATGTTGTAGCAAATGGTAGGATCTACTTTTTTAAGGATGAGTAATACTTCATTGTGTGTACATATATATGCCACATTTTCTTCATTCATCCATTGGTGGGCATGTAGGGGTTTTTTTCCCCTTGTATTGGCTGTTGAGAATGATATTGCAATGAACACGAAAGTGCAAATATCTTTACAAAGTAGGATTTCATCTCCTTTGGGTATATAGTCAGAAAAGGCATTGTAAATAAAGCTGTTTAGATTTTTTTCAAAAAACTCAATTAATTTCAAGGGACCTATTCACACTTTGTAATTCATTTTTCCTAAAAGCAGATGCAGCAAATTTAAACCAAATCCCTGAAGTATCTCTTCTGTATCCTCTCTATATTTTTAAATGGTTTGAAGATGCTACTTTATATTAGAATAGTTTATAATGCAAAAGACCCTTTCCTGCGGTGTTACATAAAACATAGTTTCTTCATAAAATTCCTATTTTTTTCAACCACATATATGTGAGAAAACAAGTTATAACAAGGCAGGGATGTACAGATTAATGGTGCAACCCAGGTTCTAGCAGGCAATAAGTAAAAGTCAAATTCCCAAGTAGCCAAATATATTTTAACTTCACAATGTGGTTTCTTATACTATGGTGCAAGTGTTGATTCCAGTATTCTCATTTTAAAAGCTCTTCAGTCAATCAATGTTGGTCATTTAGTCATTTATTTAGCATCTTCCATATACAAGAAGCATGTTAAGGGTTGTGAAGGGTAAAAAATATTTGAAGTTAAGGCTTCTGCCAAAAGTTGCCCCATGAAAGAATAACTAAAAACAGAAGGCTATATGTGACTAGTTCAAAATATTTTTAGTTCAAGAAACAACTATAGTGGGAGGTCAGATGACACAGAGTTCAGTGAAGGTTAGAGGGAGGGAAGAAAGCTGCTTTGGGAAAGTGGGTTTTGAATTTGGAAATAGAAACTTCCAGAAACAGAAATAAAATGTGGATGTGCAGAAAGGACTTGCAGGACCATTCCAGCTGGGGAAACAGCTGTCAAATGACAGATGCAGGAAATTTAAATAAACACTTGGGGACAGTGAGAGGTTAATACAGAGGAGTAACTGGAAAATAAGTTTGTGTAATAGGTTTGAAACATATTTTAAGGGACTTAATAACTTAGGAAATTTTCATTATAGTTTACAGCTCTCAAGAATTACTCTTTTGTCAATGTTACAGAGGGAAAGAATAATTTAGAAAATGTACCTGACTGAACGTAAAATCTGTGTCAAAATCCAAGAGAACTAGAGTAGCCTAGATAATCTTGAGGAAGAAAAACATTCGGAGGATTTATATCATCAAGTATGTTTACCGTAAAGATTCAAAAATAAAGACACATAAGCATATTGGTACAAGAAAAGAAAAATCACTCAATAGATTAGCATGAAGAACCCAGAAACAGACCTGCACACCTAATATATAGCAAAGGCACCAGTGCAATGCAATAAGTGGTGTTATGTAAAAAGGATATTTGTGTAGGAATTTAAAAAATGCAAACTCTGATTCTGACCTTATATCATAAACGAAATTTGAGATGAATGATGGTCTGTTAATGTGAAAGATAAACACATACATAAGTAAATACGCAATTCAGTTTCTTAAAAAAATGAGCACAATGCTTCAACGTCACCTCAGGGGAAAAAAAATCCAACTAGCCAAGGTGCATATAAAATGGTGCTCAAGTTTATTACCCCCAAGGAAATGCTAATTAAAATCACAATAAATATAATTTAAACTCCTATCAAATTGGCTAAAAAATCAAACAATGGCCAGTATTAAGTGTTGCCAAGGGAGGGTGTGGCTCAACTGGAGATTTGATATTGGTAGGTGGGAGAGTAAATTCTGTCTACTACATATGAAATTATCTGGCAATGTCTAACTAAAGCCAAATGAATATGTCTTTTTATCGATTTTATAACTCAGCAATTCCACTCTTAGGTATATATCAAATACCAATGAGTGTTTATTTCTATTAAAAGATGTGCATGCAAACTTTATAACAACTTACAGAAGTTTTATTTATAATAGCCCCAAAATGGAGCAGTCTAAAAGTCCAATATTGGGATAAATGAATTTTGGTACATTCTTACAATAAGAGAAAAAAGACAGCATAAATATTTTTCATAGGTATTATGTTGAATGAAAGAAGTCAGACACTAAAGAATGCATATGGTATCATTTCATTTGTATGTAGTTCAAGACAGGGCTCACACTAGTGATTACCTTTGGAGGGTGGTTGTTGACTGAGATGAACCATGAGAGAGCCTTCTAGGGGGCTATAAATGTCTTATATTCTAATTTGTATAGTAGTTATAGAGGTAGATACATATAAAAAAATTCATTGAGCTCAACATTTAGGATTTATGTACTTTACTGTAAGCAAATTATTCTTCAATATAAAATCAGAAAACTAACCAGATTTTAGAAAGTCTCACTTTTTTAAATTGCTCATCTACATGTTTTTCTCTGTGTATCCACTTTTGTATGCATCTGTTACCTTCTCCTTTCTTAGTTGATTTACTCTTATTACTCATGTTGTCTGTTCACTGAGTCTGTGAACTTTTGCCTTGGCTCTCAGAACATAAACACCCAGGACCCTTGGTGTTGCTTGCTTCCATCTATGAGACAATACTTACAGCTAATATTAATTGTGAGTTACTGGGCTAAGTGTCTAATATGAAGTATCCCATTTAATTCACATAATGAACTCATGAAGTAGCTACTATTTTCATTGTTTTACATGTAAAATTTGAAAGATGAAGTAACTCTCAGAAGAACCAGCATTTAAATTTAGATTCATCGTATTCCAGAGTTCAGGTTCTTAAATATAATGCTATAGGAAAGCCTGATAACATGAGAAAGACTAATTCTAATTTTCCAAGTTTTTTTTCATATCAGCAGTGCAAATTATAAGTCACTTAAAATCCTACAGATGGGCCAGTTCAGGCCGAATGAATGTGGAGAACACATCATAAAATCAATGCTTAGGATGATCATAGGGGCTCTGGGTGGAAGCCGATGCTCTGCCATTGCTGTACACTTGTTCAGAATTACATCACCTATCGGTCTCTTTCATTAATCAGAGGTCTCTAAAAATTAAAAAATAGTATAAAAAAAGAAATATGCTACATTTACCAATGGAATATAAAATAAATATTGATTAGAAATGAAAGAAGAGACATATTTTGTGTGCCATACATTTCAAAAAGTAAAACGTTCTGGAGTCAGTTTTTAAAAAAATCTGTCACTTCCTGACCCCCATCCGTAGACGCGATTGTAGAAATCATAAAACATCATCTAATTTGAAGTTGGACACGTCAGGAAGTGCATTTGAAAGATTCAAATTAGGCCGGGCGCGGTGGCTCACGCCTGTAATCCCAGCACTTTGGGAGGCCGAGGCGGGCGGATCACGAGGTCAGGAGATCGCGACCATCCTGGCTAACATGGTGAAACCCCATCTCTACTAAAAAAAAAAAAAAAAAAAAAAAATACAAAAAAATTAGCTGGGTGTGGTGGCGGGCGCCTGTAGTCCCAGCTACTCAGGAGGCTGAGGCAGGAGAATGGCATGAACCCAGGAGACGGAGCTTGCAGTGAGCCAGCCTGGGCGATTGAGCGAGACTCTGCCTCAAAAAAAAAAAAAAAAAAAAAAAGAAAGATTCAAATTATTTATTTATTTATTCACTTTTATTCTTCTTTGGAATTAACAAGTAGACTTGTACAAAGTAGTTTTGTTCAGTGAAAAACAATATTTGATAACTGAAGCTAAAAAGCATCTATAGTATACTGCAGCTTCCTTTTTTATATAGACTAAAGCCTACCACGGTATGTTTTGAAAGATGAGATTTCTCTTAATGCCATGAGTATGAGTCCTATGTTGTCTATATAAGTATGTGCACATCTAAAGAAAAATGAACTGGGTTTTCTGTTCATAGAAGTTTAAATTGTGACTGATAATTTTCCAGCTAGATCTAGATAAAAGTAATTATTAACTTCAATAGAAATATATGGATTAGATACAAATGCATTTGTTAAGTCAAAGTTCAGCATTAGCAAAGTTATGACTTTTGAAATTAATCCTCCAGTGTGATTAATTATTAATGAATGATCATGTCTACTGACTTATCCCAAAATATCATATTTATTGTCATAATTTAAAAGAAAATTTTATTTAAAATTATGAGTTTTGTAATAAAAAACATTGAATAAAGTTCAATACATAATTTAAGAATTCTCGCTGAGCTAGGATTAAAACTGAAATTGAAATGGATTTGCTTAAACATAGTAAATTTGTTGCTTTCTTTAAGTTCCCCATAAATGTCAGAATAAAGTATCTGAGGATCCAATATATTGTATATTGTTATTTTCTATCTTCTAAAAAATAATTTACATTTCTAAATTTTTTCTTCTCATTTTACAGTAAGGAAAACCAAGTTTCAAAACATAAAAACATCATTCCTAATGCCATTAGGAAATTGTTTGTATACAACTACTGAAATCATCATATGGTTTTAAGTCTTTAATCTGTTAATGTCATGAAATACATTGAACAGTTTCCTAAAGTTAAAACAACTTTGTGATCCCAAAATAAACCCAGCTTAGCATGTTTTGTGTGTATTTTTGGGATTTTGTTTGTCAATATTTTATTAAGGATTTTTTTCATCTGTATTTACAACAGTATATGATTCTTGATTAGTTTTATATGGTAGGGAACTAGTTCCTTTTTCAGCACCATGTAAGAGTTTCTTAAAATGTATTCTTGAATGTATGTTAGAACCATTTAGAAAACCATTTGGGCCTGGTATTTCTACCTTTTTTGTGATTGCAATATTAAACAGAAAATGCAGAAAATATAAATATATGGCTTATTAAATTATTATCACAAAGGAAGCACTTATTTGACTACCATCTTGATAAAGAAATAGAATATTATCCACAGCACAGAAACCCTCTGAGGCCCAAGTAGTACCACCTCTCCTCCCCAAAGTTAAATGCAATTCTAACTTCTAACACAATATTTACTTTTGCATATTTTAAAGTTTATAAAAATAGACTCAAAAAATATTATTTTTGCCAGGATGATTTTATTCTGCATTAGATTATGAAATTCATCCATGTTGTTGCATGTGTCTATGGTTCATCTGTTTTCACTGTTGCGTAGCGTCTACATTGTTTGACTCTGCCAAGGAAATTTATCTATTCTACTCTTGCTGGACATTTGGGGCTTTTGCATTTTTGGCTGTTATGAATAATGTTACTAAGAATATGCTTATACATTTTCTAGGTGCACATGTTTTGCTCTCTATATGCATAGGAATGACACTGCTAAGGCAAAAGGTAATGCCAAACAGTTTAACATGGCTGCAATAATTTATGCTCACACAGCATTGTGCATGAGATTCTGCTGGTCCATATTCTTGTTAAAATTTAGCATTGTCAATCTTTATAATTTTAAGGATCGTGGTGGTTGTGTGATGATATACCATTGTAGGTTTTGACTAAATTTTCCTGATAACTAATAATTGAGTATCTTTAATATGATGAGTAGACATCTGAATACCCTCTTTCTGAAGTCTCTATTTAAGTCACTTGCCTTTTTCTCTTAGGTTATTGTATTTTTCTTATTGATTTCCAGCACTTTATTTTTATATACTGGATATGTATCCTTTGTTGGATGTGTATGTCTTGCCAATATCTTCTGCTACTTACTCCATGGCTTGCCTTTTTACTCTCTAAATGGCATGCTTTGATGAACTTCTTTTTTAAAATTAATTTTACTGTGTATGTTTGAGGTTTATAACATGATGCTTTGAGATACATATAGGTAGTAAAATGGTTACGATAGTGAAGCAAATTAACATGTCTGTTATCTCACATAATTAC
This sequence comes from Pan paniscus, assembly GCF_029289425.2. Taxonomy (NCBI): domain Eukaryota; kingdom Metazoa; phylum Chordata; class Mammalia; order Primates; family Hominidae; genus Pan; species Pan paniscus. Next base: position 78,355,571 of record NC_073266.2, on the reverse strand, counting down.
TTTTTTGTAACAACAGAAGCTTAAATTTACTTATTTAACAGAAATCCCCAATGCAATATAATTTTATTAACTATATCTCTCATGCTATATATTATCTCTCTAGATTTGTTCATCCTACATATTTGGTACCTTGTATCATTTGACCTACATATTCCCCTCTCCACTCTGCTACCCCTAATGATTCTTATTTATAAAGTAGTCTAATTCATCATTTTTCCCATTAGTGTGCCAATCCTTTGTGTCCTATTTAATTTCTTTATATATGCCAAAATTATAAAATATATGTGTCTGTGTATTTGGCAAAAAGTGTTGGTATTTTTCCTATTACATGGGCCTCTACAATTCTTTTGTAAATGATAATTGAATATGCAGGGGTTGGGACAATGGTAGTCAGGATTCTTAGATGACCGCTAAGTTCTTAGCTCCTAGTGTACATATATCTTCTAGTTATTCCGTGGAACATTAATCTAGGTATTGCTGTAAAGGATTATTGCAGATATAATTAAGGTGCCAAATCAGTTGAGTTTAAGCTAGGGATATTATGCAGGTAATCTGACCTAATCACAAACCTTTTAATCCTGGATCTATAGATCAGTAACAGGGAAGTCAGAGACGTTCAGCCTGAGCAGGATTCTCTATTACTCACATTGAAGATAGAGGGAGCCATGTGGCATGGAATGTGGGTAGCTTCTAGGAGTTGAGACCAGAAAGCATGGAAATGAGAACTTCAGTCCTATAGCTGCAAAAAAACCTGAATTTTCTCAGCAATAAGAATAAACTTGGAATTATATGTTTTCCCAGAGCTCCAGAAAAGAACTCAGTCCAATCTACAACTTGATTTCAGCTGTTTGGTACCCTGAGCAAAGGACCCAGGCACACTGTGCTAGATTTCTGGCTTACAGAGCTCTGAGCTAATAAATGGCTATTGTATTAGGCTTCTAAGTTTTTGGAATTTTCTTCAGCAGCAATAGAAAACTAATATAAGGGTTTGCATTATTGTTTATGTGTTGACCTAGCACAATTACTTAAAAATTATTTTCTATCCCTACTGATCTTCAGTGCCAACATTCTAATAAATCAATTTTTCTATTTGTCTTTCCTTGAACCAGTTGGAAATTCATAATTACTCCAGCTAAGTAATATTTCTTATACCTTATAGAGAAAGCCTTCCACCTTGTTATTCTCATTTGAGAGTATCTTTCCTCTTCTTGTCCTTTGTTAGAAACCATTTAGAAAACCATTTCTAAATGTGTATTTCCATATACATTTTGGAAGCATCAATAAATTACCTACGCTGTCCAGATTGATTTTGGAAGAATTGGCAACTCTGTAATAATCAGTCTTCCAATACATAAACATAATCTATAATTTATTTTTCATATTACAAACTCATGCAGGTTGGAATATGTTATTTTTCATGTACAATGACATATTTCTAAGTTTTATATTCTTCTCTTTTCTTTATTTATCAACTAAAACTTTCAATAGACATTACACAAAAAAACTCAAGCTCAACACATTCAAAATTGAAAACACTCTCATTTTTTCAAAAGTAATTACTTCATTGGCTTGTGCATTAAACTCTTGTGAAAATTGTTCTGAAAATCATTATCAGTATACTTACCAGGTATTATAAAATGGAAAGTTGTTTATATTTTTTCCCCATTAAGCCAAAAATGAAATTCCTCAGGGAGGAATGGTAGATAGCCAAAACCTATGAGTTGTTTTTGATTCTTATGACTCTCTTTCACCTAAACATTAATAATGAAGCAAATCATTTTCAGTTTATTAATCTCTCAGTTATGCGTACCCCTCACTTTCATCCCTGTAATTGTTCTAGTTGAGTCCCTTTGAATTATTTGCCACCTGAACTACTCTAATTACTTTCTAAATTGTTTTCTTCCTTCTATTTTCTACCTATCTCTTAAATATTTTGATGCTGATTCCAGGGCAATGCCTCTTAAATCACAAATCTGATCATGACATTCCTCAATACCTGTTTAAAATTAGTCAGTGGTCCACCCTTTTCTTCAGTGTAAAATCCTTGAATACATGACACTTTCTCCCACATTCTTGGAATTATTGGACTATCTTTTCATAGACTACTGATAAAATTACCTTCTACTAATCTTTCAAAGTATAACTAAAATGATCTTTTCCGGAAATTTTGCATGAGCTTCCTTAATCTCAACTGGGTTCATCAGCTGCAAATAGTGTAGTTGGGGTACTTATTTAGGCAGTTTGATTGAAGATTTTTACTATTTTCCATTTTATGAGGATTTCGTTGAAGTTGTTGAAGACCCATTTATCCCTCAGGTCCTTTGATAAACGACAACAAATGAGGTTTAAACTATTTTCAACTTGTCTATTATTCTAATAAGTTTCCCCTTTCTCCTTGAGAGAAGGGTTGTGAAATTGTACTCATTGGTTTTTACAATACAAAAATGCTACTAAAAATATGAATGAAAATAAACAAATGCTTACGATGAGATGTTTATGCTTTTACACCTCATTCCCTAGAAGCAGTATGTAGCAATTACAATATAGAGCTTGTTTACAGCAAGTTTTTTTACTGCGTTTTAAAAATATATTTAACAAGTATTAATTTAGAGCCTAGTACATGGGAGAAGTTGTGCCAGTTGTTGAGATATGAAGAGTATATCAGCTTCTCTTGTAAGAACATCTCTTTCAAGGAGTTTAAATTATAAACAGAAACAGAGTACCATGATTAGTACTGTGATGGCCTTGTGTAAAAGGAGCTATCATGCCAAAGGAGATTCCCCATGTTAGAAAGCTGTGTTGGAGAAAAATCTCAAATCAGTGAAGTACACTATTTTCCACCTGCTTTTACCTACCTACACCTATTTCCAATCACACCACATTTGGTACAGTAGTGCTGTAAAATAATTGTTATCTCTCTTTGATTTAATTTCAAATTCTATTTTAGATTCAAGGAGTACAAGTGTAGGTTTTTACATGGGTATATTGTGTGATGGTAAGGTTTGGAATATGGATGATCCCTTCACCCAGGTGGTGAGCATAGTGACTGAAAGGTAGTTTTTAGTCTACGCCCTCACTGCCTAGTAGTCCTCAGTATCTATTGTTCCCATCTTTATGTCTATGTATACTCAATGTTTAGCTCCCAGTAAGTGAGAACATGTGGTAATTGGTTTTCTGTTTCTGCATTAACTCACTTAGGATAATAGTCCCCAGCTACATCAATGTTGCTGGGGGACATGATTTCATTCCTTTTTATGATTGCATAATATTTGATGGTATATATGTACCACATTTTCTTGATTCAATCTGCCATTGATAGGCATTTAGATTGATTCCATGTCTTTGCTATTGTGAATAGTGCTGTGACAAACATATTAGTGCAGGTGTCTTTTGGTTAAACAAATTTATTTTCTTCTGGATTTATACACAGTGATATGATTGCTGGGTTGAGTGATAGTTCTGTTTTGAGTTATTTCAGAAATCTCTAAACTGCTTTCCATAGTGGATGAACGAATTTACATTTCCACCAACAGTGTATAAGTGTTACCTTTTTTCTGTAGCCTTGCCAGCATCTGTTATTCTTTAACTTTTTAATAACAACCGTTCTGACTGTGTTTTTGATATGCATATCTCTGATGATTAGTGATAATGAGCACTTTTTCGTATGTTTGCTGGGCATGTGTCTGTCCCTTGAGAAGTATTTGTTCATGTCCTTTGCCCATTTTTAAGGGGATTATTTTGTTTTTTGCTTGTTGATTTAAGTTTCTTATAGATTCTGGATATTAGACCTATGTCAGACATAGTTTGTGAATGTTTTCTACCATTCTAATAGGTTGACTGTTTACTGCATTGATATTTAATTTTACTATGAGAAGCTCCTTGTTTTATTTTTCCAAGTTAGTATTTTTTATTTTAAATTTAGAAGATCAGACAAGCTATAATTGCATAGATGAAAGAATTGTTCATTCAGAATATTTCTGAATGAATAAGCATTTTACAGAAAATAACACTTTTAAGGGCTGATGCCAACTGCAAGCTCAGGGAATTGCTAATTGTAGATATGATCAGCTATGGTTTCACAGCTGACAAAATGATAACAGTTAAAATTTGAAGATTACAAGTGGGAGTTATGACGTATAGTAACCTGAACTCTTATACAAGTTACTGAGAGTGTGAATTTTTACAACCAATTTGGAAAATAATTTGGCATTAGACAGTAAAGTTGAAGATGTCTAAAATCTATGATTCAGCAATTCTACACTTGGGTTTAGATAAACTGTATTCGTGTGTCTGAAGCTCTGTATCAGATAATTCACAGCAGTGTTGTTCCTAATAGTTTCTAACTGAAAATAAATCAAATATTATTAATTTTAGAATAGTGAAATTAAATATAGTCACATTTAATGCCATGGCTGGATCACTGAAAAATAATATTGAATAAAAATATAAATTGAAGAAAACATAAGGTATTATCATTTAGGTAAACTTAAAACATGCAGAGTTAAACCTCATATTGTTCAGGGGAAACAATATGAAGTAAAATAGTATTTTTTTAAATCACAGAGATGACTAACACAAAATTCGTGGCAGTGGTTATTTCTAAGAGGGAGAAAGGAGGGAGATTCAGGGGCACACAGAGGACATATATATGGCTAATAGAAGCATTTTCATTCTTAATCTGGGTCAAACTGTGTGCCATGCATACAGTTTAAAAGTATTATTTTTCAGCTGCAAAAACAATAAAATACTTAGGAATATACCTAACCAAGGAGGTGAAAGACCTCTACAGGAAAACTACAAAACACTGCTGAAAGAAATCATAGATGACGCAAACAAATGGAAACACATCCCATGATCATGAACGGATAGAGTCAATACTGTGAAAATGACCATACTGCCAAAAGCATTCGACAAATTCAAGGAAATTCTTGTTAAAATACCACCATCATTATTCACAGAACTTGAAAAAACAATCCTAATATTCATATGGAACCATAAAAGAGCCTACATCGCCAAATCAGGACCAAACAAAAAGAACAAATCTGGAGGCACGACATTATCCAACTTCAAACTATAAGGTTATAGTCACCAAAACAGCATGGTACTGGGATAAAAATAGGCACATAGGCCAATGAAACAAAGCAGAGAACCCAGAAATAAAGCCAAATACTTACAGCCAACTGATCTTCAACAAAGCAAACAAAAACATAAAGTGGGGAAAGGGCAGCCTATTCAACAAATAGTGCTGGGATAATTGGCAAGCCACATGTAGGAGAATGAAACTGGATCCTCATCTCTCACCTTATACAAAAATCAACTCAAGATGGATCAAAGACTTAAATCTAAGCCCTGAAACAATAAAAATACTTTCCAAAGATAACTTTGGAAAACCTCTTCTAGACGTTGTCTTAGAAAACAACTTCATGACCAAGAACCTAAAAGCAAATGCAACAAAAACAAAGATAAGTAGATGGGACTTAATTAAACTAAAAAGCTTCTGCACAGCAAAAGAGATAATCACCAGAGTTAACAGACAACCCACAGAGTGGGAGAAAATCTGCACAATATGCACATCTGACAAAGGACTAATATCCAGCATCTACAACGAACTCAAACAAATCAGTAAAAGAAAAATACAAACAATCCCATCAAAAAGTCAGCTAAGAACATGAATAGACAATTCTCCAAAGAAGATACACAGATGGCCAACAAGCATATGGAAAAATGCTGAACACCACTGATGATCAGGGAAGTACAAATGAAAACAAATATGCGATACCACCTTATTCCTGCAAGAATGGTCATAATCAAAAAACAAAGAAATAATAGATGTCGTCGTGGATGTAGTGAAAAGGGAACACTTTTACACTGCTAGTGGGAATATAAACTAGTACAACCGTTATGGAAAACTATGGAGATTCTTTAAAGAACTAAAGTAGAACTACTATTCATTCTAGCAATCCCACTACTGAATATCTACCCAAAGAAAAAGAAGTCATATAAAAAAGACACTTGCACACATGTTTATAGCAGCACAATTTTCAATTGCAAAAATATGGAACTAGCCCAAACGCCCATCAATCAATGAGTGGATAAAGAACATGTGAGACATATATATATCTATATTTATATAAATATAGATATATTATCTATATTTATATAAATATAGATATATTATCTATATTTATAGATATATTATCTATATTTATAGATATATTATCTATATTTATATATACCATATATGTATGTGTGTAAATATAATACACACATTATATATACACATATGTATACATATGTATATGTGTGTATATAATACATATACATATATGTATATTATATATGTAATATATGTGTGTATATATGTCCATATATATGCACATATGTATACATATGTATACACATGTATATATTATATATAATATATGTGTATATATAGACACACATACATACACCGTGGAATACTACTCATCCATAAAAAGGAATAATGACACTTGCAGCAACCTAGTTGTAGTTGTAGACTATTATTCTAAATGAAGTAGCGCAGGAATGGAAAACTGAACATCATATGTTCTCACTCACAAGTGGGAGCTAAGCTAGGGGACACAAAGGCATAAAAGTGATACAATAGACTTTGTGGACTCAGAGAAAACGGTGGGAGAGGGTGAAGGATAAAAGACTACACATTGAGTACAGTGTACACTGCTTGGGTGATGAGTGCACCAAAATCTCAGAAATCACTGCTAAAGAACTTATTCATGTAACCAAACACCACCTATTCCCCCAAAACCTATTGAAATAAAAATAAATTTAAAAAGAAGAAAATAAAGGAAAATATTATTTTTTCACTCAACATCTAATAAATTGTTAAAGTGATAGTAATAAAAATTCACCTCATTGAAAAAATTGTGAACCTAGAGTTTGAAATGACTCTTATCCCGAGAAAATAATAGTCACATAGCAATTGACACCAAGTCATATCCTAGGTAAGCTATTAAAGTGATGGAAACAAATTCTAGGCAGAAAATCCTAATCAGCCCCAGAGGGGGAAAAATATGTTTGGCATTATCTTTCTCTATGGGGACCTCCAGTATTAGACTATGTTAGAGTAATGCCTACAAAGTACTGAATAAAAGAAAATGTCCTCAGAATGTAACATCCAGGCAAGGTTCTATTCTATACGAAGAAAAAGCATACATTCAGAATTATGCAAGGACTTGGAGAATTCAATTTTTGTGAACACTTTTTAAAAATATCACTTGATGATAACATCCAGCCATCCATTATACAAATCCAAATGACTCAAGAATTGACAAGCTTTGGTTAAAAAAAAGACAAATAATTAGCGTTGTCTATATAAATATGAAAATAAGAGGAAATAACTCTGAAATGTGTTGACAGAACATATAAATATTGCAAACCCTAATATGAAAAATAATATAATAAATAGAGATTTGGGGTAACTGAGGAGGAAAAAATTGTTAAAAAATTAAAATTTTCATCATTCTTTGTAGCAAGTAAACAGTGTCTAAAATTCAAACATGTACCTAAAATATAGTGAATCCACGATTATAACGTTTGTGTTAATCATTTTTATTACCTAGTGGAATCTTTTAGGAAATAATCTACATATAAAATATTTATTATAAGTTTGAGCTTCCTCTGTTTTATTTCACAATCCTTTTATTTTAAAATGATGAAGTAACATGTAGCTTTTAAAAACTAAATTATAACCTGTGAAGAAATATTACAATATTTTATAAAACATTCTCTTTTTATGTCAGCTTGTAAATAGATCTTTTAGAAATGTATCTATTATTTAAGGAACTTATTTTCTGAATGGTGGGATTTGTGGTGGTTTTTCTCCATTTTTGCTTTAGCCAAGTTACATAATTATCAAAAGACATATTTTTAGAGAAATAATAGTCACATTTTAGAAAATGCTTATACATTTTTACCCAATACTTTTTCCTTTAGGAATCTGTCTTATATAGATTCTCACAGAACATAGTTAAAAGGGTAGGCTTGTAAAGTTCACCTGCTTCTGCTGAGACCACCCTTGGCTGTACAAATGCTCCACTGTTACTCTTTTCGTTCTATTTTACCCTGATAGGAAACTAGACAAACATTACAAGAAAACAAATACAGACCATTGTTTTGAAAGAAGTGAGCTACATGAGAAATGATTTTGTGCTTCCACTCTTAGAATCATTATGCTCATCATCACTGGCCATCAGAGAAATGCAAATCAAAACCACAATGAGATACCATCTCACACCAGTTAGAATGGCGATCATTAAAAAGTCAGGAAACAACAGGTGCTGGAGAGGATGTGGAGAAATAGGAACACTTTTACACTGTTGATGGGACTGTAAACTAGTTCAACCATTGTGGAAGTCAGTGTGGAGATCCCTCAGGGATCTAGAACTAGAAATACCATTTGATCCAGCCATCCCATTACTGGGTATATACCCAAAGGATTATAAATCATGCTGCTATAAAGACACATGCACATGTATGTTTATTGCGGCACTATTCACAATAGCAAAAACTTGTAACCAACCCAAATGTCCAACAATGATAGACTGGATTAAGAAAATGTGGCACATATACACCATGGAATACTATGCAGCTGTAAAAAATGATGAGTTCATGTCCTTTGTAGGGACATGGATGAAGCTGGAAACCATCATTCTCAGCTAACTGTCACAAGGACAACAAACCAAACACCGCATGTTCTCACTCATAGGTGGGAATTGAACAATGAGAACACATGGACACAGGAAGGGGAACATCACACACCAGGGCCTGTTGTGGGGTGGGGGGAGGGAGAAGGGATAGCATTAAGAGATATACCTAATGTTAAATGACAAGTTAATGGGTGCAGCACGCCAACATGGCACATGTATATATATGTAACAAAACTGCACATTGTGTACATGTACCCTAAAACTTAAAGTATATAAAAAAAGAATCATTATATCATGTTCTACCTTTATGTTTGCCTCTACTCAGTAAGAAATACATGCATTCTAGATAGTCCTCCCCATTCCTGCTCTAACCCCCTATGCCATGCTCTGTGCATCCTCATGCATTCCTTTCTCACCCTCTCACACTGGCACACGCAAATCCTTCTACTGGACTCTTTGCAACTTACAATCAACTCATAAGCATCTTTTATTTTTTCAATCTCTTTGACAAAAGTTTTTGCAGTAATTGAAATCTATTTATTTTCTAGAGATATAATTGCTCTTGCTGTCCTCTCAAATAATGTTAATTTCCTCTCACATACATCTTATACCAATATTCCTGGATGTGGGCTTCTCATTATCATTTCTAGGTCATCCTATAAAGAGCAATTTCCCTTGAAGCCTATGGAATGAGACTTCTTCACGTACTTCTCAGAGTGTTGTAATCTATTTTCTTCGCTGACATTCCCCATATCCCCTTGAAGATATTAGCATTTTGGTTCAATGCATTTATTCTCACCATTTTCTAGCCCTCATTCTGATGAACTCCATAGGATCATCAATCCAATACAACTATCAATTTCTTAGCCTTCTCACTTCCTCCACATTGTCCTGCCTATGCCAACTTACCACTCACATGGTCACTCCCTGCACTCGACCAGTAATGAGAACTTGACATGAGCTATATTTCAGCCACCCTGATTTCAACAACTGTGTGCTGCCTTTCCATTTTGTATCTCTAGTAACTGGATTCTAACAATTGTTCCATCATTCCAGAATAATATTTTCTCCTTTTATCTCTTTCATATCTTTATGTCCCTTCTTATCCAACTTATATTTTATGGTTCATGATTAAAAGTTCTCCTAGAACAATCAGATAGTAGATTAATAACACAATAGAGGACTCAAATAACACTATAGATTAATTGGATCTAACAGACATTTAAAAACACTGCATCTAACAATGTAATACACATTTTTCTCAGGTGTGTATGAAATACTTCCCAAGATAATTCGTATGTTGGGCTATAAAATGACTTAAAAATGTTAAAAGTATTGAAATTATATAAAATATATTTTTCAATCACAATGAAATGAAATTAAAAATAAATAGCAGAAGGAAAACTGGAAAATTAAAAAATATGTGGAAATTAAATGACACATTCTTAAACAAACAATAAGCCAAAGAATAAATCACACAAAAAATTAGAAAATAGCTTGAGATAAATATTGTGAAAACACAACATAACAAAGCTTATGGCATGCAGCAAAAGCAGTGTTAAAAGGAACATTCACAGCTATAAATGCTTAATTAAAAAGAAAAAAGCTCTCAAACAATATAACTTTAAGGCTTAAGAAAATAGAGGAAAAAAAAGAAATGATAAAAATTAGAAGAGATAAATAGGAAAAGAATGGATAAAATTAATGAAACCAACAGCTGGTTCTTCACAAAATCAATAAAATTGACAAAATTTAGCTGGATTATCTAAGAAAAAAGAGAAAACTCAAATAACTAAAATAATAAATTGAGCATATTGCCAAAATTTTACAAAAGTACAAAAAGAGTATTATGAACAATTGTATGCCAACAAATTATGCAAACAAATGAACAAGTTTGTTCATTTCATGTAGGTTACATAGATGAAATGAGCAAAATACTAAAAACACATCCTATAAAACTGACTCAAAAAGAAATAGAAAATCTGAACAGAATTATAGGAAATAAAGGTATTGAGACAGTAATTATAAACCTCCCAGCAAAGACAAGCCCAGGACCAGATGTGCTTCACTGCTCAGTTTTAACAATCCTTTAAGTAATAACACCAATCTCTCTCAAACTCTTCCACAAAATGAAAGAGAAGGTAATGCTGCCTAATGTGTTTTATGAAGACAGCATTATGCTGATACTAAAGGGCACAAAAACACTAAAAGAAAATAAAACTACGGACCAATGTCCTTTATGAATATTGATGGAAAAGTCTCCAACAAAATACTAGCAAACAGAATTCAGCAGCACATTAAAAGGATTATACATTTGGCTAAGTGGGATTTATTCTCACTTAGTATATAAATACAAAGATTATTTAATATACAAAAATCCATAGGTATGATGTACCACATTAACAGAATGAAGAACAAAAATTACATAATCATCTCAATTGATTCAGAAAGAGCATTTGACAAAATTCCCAAAGCCAATGTACACAAGGGTATTTTGTCACTTTTCTTCTAGGGTTCTTATAGTTTGAAGTAATACATTTAAATCTTTAATCCATCTTGATTTAATTCTTGTATATAGTGAAAGGTAAGGGCCCAGTTTTGTTCTGCATAGGGCTAGCCAGTAATGACAGCACCATTTATTGAATAGGGAGTCCTTTACCCATCACTTATTTTTGTCAACTTTGTCAAAGGTCAGATGGCTGTATGTGTCTGGCTTTAGTTCTGCATTCTCTAACCTGTTCCTTTGGTCTATATGTGTGTTTTTGTACAATTACTATGCTATTTTGGTTACTGTAGCCTTATAGAATAGTCTGATGTCAGGTAATGTGATGCCTCCGGCTTTGTTCTTCCTGATTAGGATTGCTTTGGCTATTCAGGCTCTTTTTTTGGATCTCTATGAATTCTAGAACATATTTTTCTAATTCTGTGAAAAATGATGTTGGAAGTTTGATAGGAATAGCATTGAATTTATAGATTGCTTTGGGCAGTATGACCATTTTATAGATACTGATTCTTCCATTCCATGAGCATGAAATCGTTTTCCATTTGTTTTGGTTATCTATGATTTCTTGCAGCAGTGTTTTGAAGTTCTCCTTGTAGAGATCATTTACCTTCTTGATTAGCTGTATTTCTAGGTATTTCAGGTTATTATTTCTGATTATCACAGACAATACTGAATTCTCAATTAGGCTCTCTGCTTGAATGTTATTGGTGTATAGAAATGCGACTGGTTTTTCTACATTGATTTTGCATTCTGAAACTTTACTGAGGTCATTTATCAATTCTAGGAGCCTTTTGATGGAGTCTTTAGGGTTTTCTAGGTACAGAATAATATTATCAGTGAACATAAACAGTTTGACTTCTTTTCCTATTTGTATGCCTTTTATTTATTTCTCTGGGCTAGAATTTCCAGTACTATTTTGAAGTCATAAAGGTAGGCATCCTTGCCTTGTTCAGTTTCTTAAGGGGAATGCTTCCAGCTTTTTCCCATTCAGTATTATGGCTGTACGTTTATCATTGATGGTTCTTGTTATTTTGAGGTATGTTCTTTCAATGCCAGTTTGTTGAGGGTTTTTATTATGAAAAGGTTTTATCAAAAGCCTTTTTTCACATTAATTGAGATGATTATGTATTTTTTGTTTTTGATTATTTTATGTGGTGAATCAAATTTATTGATTTTTTTATGTTGAAACAACCTTGTATTCCAGGAATAAAGCCTACTTGATCATGACGGATTAGCTTTTTGATGTCCTGCTGGATTTGATTTGCTAGTATTCTGTTGAGGATTTTTGTATCTATGTTCATCAGAGATATTGCCTTGTAGTTTTCTTTTTGTTGTTGTTGTTGTGTCTTATGGGCAAAATATTTAAATAGACATTTCTACAAAAGAGGTATATAAATGTCCAATAAACATACAAAATCATGCTAATCATCAAGGAAATGCAAATCAATCAAAGCACTAAGAAATACTACTTCATACCCTTTAGAATTGCTATTTTAAAAAATAAAACAGAAAATGACACGTGTTGACAATAATGTGGAGAAATTATAACCCTTGTGCACCAGTGGTAGAAAATGTAAAATGGTGCAGTCCTTGTGGGAAAAGATGGCTGTTCTTCCAAAATTAAACTAGAATTACCATACGATCCAGCAATTACACTTCTGGGTATATGTTCAAAAGAAGTGAAAGCAGAGACTTAAACAGGTATTTGTACACTCATATTCATAGGAGCATTATTGACAATAGCCAAAAAAATAGAAACAACCCACTGTTCATCAGTGGATGAATGGATGAATACAATGTGGTATATACACACAATGGAATATTATTCACCTTAAAAATGAATAAAATTCTGGCACATGCACAACATAGATAAACCTTGAAGACATTATGCTAAGTGAAATAAGCCAACATAAGCCAAATGAAAAGGAAAAATATTGTATTATTCTACTTATATGAGGTATCTAGACTAGTCAAATTTACAGAGATGGAAAGTAGAATGGTGGTTGCCAGGGGTTGGGGGAGGGAAGAGTGGGAAGTTTCAATTTAATGAGTAGAGTTTTAGTTTGGGAAGGGGAAAAGTTCTGGAGATGGATAGTGGTGATCCTTGTACAACAATGTGTTCTTAATGACATTAAGTTTAATGACATTAAACTCTACAATTACAATTTTAAAAAGTACCTTTATCATCAACTCTCTTGCCTGGTGAAATTCCAACCCCAATAAAATCAAAATAATTCCATGAACCTTTGTAGTTGAACTTGGCTGCAGAAAAGTGACTAATATTCCTGACTGATCTTTCTATAAATTTAAACCACAACAGTCATACTTATCCTTTAACAATCTGTCAGATCATCTTTCTCTTCTTGATAAATTCAAAAATGCTTTCCCATCACAAAATAAAATCCAAGTCCTATACAACCTGGCACATTTATTGCTCATGTATTTCATTTCTACTGCACTTTCCTTTAATTACGCTATGCCTACCCACACTGGCCTTCAGGTTCTGTGACAATGCCAACCATATTCCACATTGGGACCATTGCATTTGCCATTGTATACAGACTTGGAATGCCCTTCCCCTAAATATTAGCTAGATGGTTTCCCTCACGTTCTTTAATTTAGTAGTCAAAATTCACCTTAGAGAGGCTTTCCCTGCCCACTTTGTCTGAAAGAGCAATCTCACCACTCTCTTTACACTTATGCTGCTTTATTTTTTTTCTCGTAGCACTTAACACCATGTGCTATTATATGACATAATTCATTCTGTGTCCATTGTCTATTTTCATCATTAGAATAATTTCATGTCAACATTGACTTTTGTTCAGTGTTATATTTTCAGCACCTAGAGAGTGTCTGCTAGTTGGCTGTATGTTCAGAAGAATCAACATATGTAGTTTAGGTATTTCTAAACCACGAAAGTTGCTTAATACATATATCCCAAGAATGTGCTAGAGGCAGAGTTGACGGTGTTTCTAGATTAGCTGCTCTCTTCACTGTACATTGTAAATGACAAACAACTAGAACATCAGGGTCCCTTTGCTGCACCCACAGTCTTGCTTTTCCAGTCGGTATTACCATTCTTTCAGGAGGTTTGCTCCTAGAACTGGTGATGTAAAGAAGGGAAGTAGCTGTATAAGAACTTCAAGGGCTAATCCCTGGAAAGGAAGCAAAGGGATAATACCTTTTTAAGGGAAACAGTTTTATCAGTATCATTTGACCAGCCATAGATATGAGTTTACAGAGGCTTCCTGGCCTTTCTCCCAATTATGTTGTCCCTAAAACATGGAGACTCCATTTATCCCTCACCTAATGTGGCTACTATGGGCCATATTACCAGTGTGCATCGTGCTCTATAATTCCTAGTAATTTTTATTCTGAATGTGAAGGGAAGTGTCTTTCAACTTAAGAATCCCCAGGAGGACTTTATTACACCTCAGAATTTGGAAGTGCCCTGAAATTTTACTTTTAAAAATTCTTTGTACTTTTTGAGGTGCTATAACATTCTTATATGTATCATTCTGTAATTAACTCTCTAGCTTAACTATAAATGGTAACTAAATTTTAAAGAGCCAATTGTAGGTATCCCAATATAACATTAAGAAAAACTAAAGGAATACACTTTTTTTGCTACTTTGTTGGGGTGAAGTACTTAAAAGGGTAAGGTAGAAAGAAGAGACAAAGTCCTGAACCTTTCAAAATGGGAAATTAATTTTAAACTTAAAAAAATGTCTTCATTACCTATTGCCGATACTGTCTTTGCATAAATAAATAAAAATAAGAAATATTTTTAAAAACATGTTTTTAATAATGCAATTACTTACTGGCTCCTCATAAAGAGCTTAGAATCTAGCCTAGAATAAGAATTAGTTACATGGGTGGATCCTAACATTCCTTTGAAATTTTTATGCTTTATATTTGAACTTTTCCAATCTCTTCAAAAAGATGAGCTCTTTGTTGTCTCATAATGGACTTAACTTTAGCCTGTTTATGTGAGCAAATTGTGTCTTTTATAGGCTTTTAGTTTAATAGGATGAACTATGACAGTCTGATGTTATGCACATTGGCAATTTTGACCCCCGTATGGTTGAATGTATAGAATGTGAACATACACTAAATAGCTTTAAAACCCTCTCTTGTCTTGAACTGGTGAATTTTTACGTTAGCAAAAACTAATTCTAGAAAATGTGCCTATTGAATTTTTTTGGAATTAGGGCATCTTCTCTAAGTAATTTATGTTTTTACAAAAAATTATTTTCAAGTTTGTTTGTGATGAACCAAATCCCACTGCTGACTGGTGGAATTTTTTAGGTGGATAATAAAAACAATATTTTATAAAGAAAACAGCTCTTATTTGTTTAAGGAAGATGCTCTAATGAGGGTCAAAATCATATTTTGCAGTGTTAATTATTTCTCTATGAGAGGCCTATTATGTTAGCTCCATGCATGTATAGCTATGAATATATAGCTATGTATATATTCGTATATGCCTTATAGATTATGGTACGTTAGAGAGTCTTACCATGTTCCTCTACAGGATGTCTATTTAAGGTTTTCTATTAAAAATACTTTTAATCAAATCAATTAGTTTTTTTTCTGCTTAATCATACACTTATCCCTGTTTGAAATAATACATGCAGTGGAAATCCACTGATACTCATCCACCAAAAATATTTTAGTCATTTTCTCTTTGGAGCCAGATAAAGTTGAAATTCATTGTAGGTGGCTTAGAGTGTATTATTAGGTAGTTTTGTGCTGTCTGACTTTCTGAAACTCCAAACACTTTTAACGATTAAAACAATTTTACTTAACAAGAGGCTTTGTGGTGAAATGATTGACTAGTTGCTATCTGCAAACAGCAAATTATAACCAATAGGAGCTCTAAGATCCTGAAAATAATTGGTAGCTCGTTATTTGAATTAAATTGCTGAGTTTAGCTTTTCATTTAAATTTAAGCACAACCACATTTACCAACTATTAGTGTAGGCTTGGTAAATGAGTGTGCTCCCTCATATCACTCTTCCAAAACAACAAAATGACAGTGGAAGTATAAATGGATGAAGTTCCAAAGGCTTAATAATTCAATTAACTAAATCAGTATTCAATAATAAAAAGGTTTGCTCCTACTTTCAAAAGGATATCTTTGCATTAAAGTTTCCTTACAAGTGACTGAAGGACTAGCTAGACAGAAAGTTGCTATTTGGAACTTGGTCCTGAATGAGCACACAGTGTAACTCCATTTATGGCCACTTAGCTCGTTAACAGTCTCATGGCTAGAGTATCCAGAACCATTCTAGATCTCACCGAGCCTTGGATGACCAGAATCCATAAGTTAAATGTGGGCAGGGACACATAACACAAATGGGTCAGCGCTACTATTCAGAGCTTGGGGTTATGCTGCGGATGGTTTGTCATCTTACATGAAGGATGAGATCTGAGTTTGTAATATTATAGGCCCCCTGATTCCAACACAAGCAGAGATGCTCAATTATTCCAGGCACTGCGCTAGACACTTTGCCTAAAGCAATTATCATCATCACAATAATCCTCTGATGAGGACTTTATTATTCTCCATTTAGATATGAGGACACTGATCTTCATAGTTAATGAATGAGCCAAACAATTGAGATTTTTTTTTTAAATTTAGGATTACTTAAATCCAGTGTTTGGTATCTTCCTACTAACCCAGTCTTTCTTAAAGCATTTAGGGTTTCAAATGAAATAGATCTATCCCCGTTATGTTTCAAAGACAACATGTTAGTGGGTAAATTGATGGTTCTGTGATTGCTTCAGTAGTTCCTAACTAAGGGCTGGGATTGCCACATGAATGAGCAGGTTAGCTTGATAGGCTCAGTGGGAAGGTCTCTCTGCACAGGTGTGCAGCCTTTGAGAAGTGCAGAGACAAGCTCCTTGCTGTTATTATGCAACGTGTTATTTCAGGACAAATTTATGCTTCTCCTAGGGAGCCTTCTAGAGTAATAATCTCTGACAAATGGTGATCCTGCTATACCTAGTCTCCCCGAATGGCTCCACCTGAATTTATTTTGCATGTAAATTACAGTGCTCATGTTAAAGAATCCCATAGATGTAGCTTTATTTCTACTTGTTAAGACCAAAAAGAAAAATGTAATGATTTGTTAAGATCATCTTTCAATCATTCTGCACTTTCTCCCAAGTGTTAATTTTCTTGCAAGTAGAAATAAGGAACTTGGGCTTCCCTTCCATTAAAAAAAAAAAAAATACCATTGTGAAAGTTTATGTGACCAGGTCCTGCAAACAACCAGAGACAAATATAAGCAGGTGTGCATATCATATCAAAATACTGCATTTTCCTTTTCTTGCATTTTTAAACATTAGTTGCAACTTTGTTTTAATTTTGTGGAAAATAAATGTAATCACTGTAATTTTATGTATAATTATTAGTAAAATGCCACTTTTACCTTTTCCATGGTCCTCATTTATTGTCCCCATTCTCTCTGTAAGCAGAATCTCCCCCAGGTGCTTCAAATTTTCAATGCTCAATTCCAGATTGATATTCTTTCCTCTACCATTAACTAAAGTTTTATCTGTGAAATGATTATTTTGTCCCATTTTTTCTTGATTAAAACAAACCAAAAGATGAAATTAAGAGAGAAGTAAGTAGAATAAAGCTCTCTTTATTACCTTTACCTTCTTCTAAATTGTTCATTGAGTAGCTTGTGAGGAGAGGTCATTAAAAGCATCATTAGTTGAAAAACACAGGCTTGTCTTTCCACACCCCCTACAGTTATATATCACACACTTCTTCTATAATTAGAATAATGCCAGCACTTTATAAATGGTCACTGACTGGTCTTGATTTATTAAAAGTCTAGACAAGTAAATGCACAAGATAGCCCTTGACACAGGGAGTATCTAAGTTTCCCTTACTATATATTCAGACATCTAAAAGTTGTCCAGAATGTGCTACCATATCATCCTTTATTCTTAGGAAAATTCATTGTTTGTCCTGGTGAAAGTCAGTTTTACTTTTCTAGTCTTGTTTTGTTGGTTATATAAGGAATGGAGTAATTTTCAGCATCTATTCAAAAGCTTAATTATTTATAAAATTAAATAGTTTTTAAAATGAAAGTAAAATAATGTTTAGTTTATATTTAGTACTTTTGGAAGGTCCAGAAGGATATGTTCTGCTTAGTTAACCACATTGTGTTTTTTCTTTTGGAAATGCAAAGAAAGTATCTAATAATTTTAAAATATATATATATATATATATATATTTCTCTCATTTCTTCTTTTTAGCAGGGATCTACTTGTCTCTACCCAGAAATACAGATATAAAGTCAATGGAAGAGATAGATAGATAGATAGATAGATAGATAGATAGATAGATAGACAGACAGACAAAGAGATAGATGGATAGCTATTATTAACCTTTTATGACATTGAAAGAATGCATGCTGCCCTCTGGAGTCCACAAAAGGAAAATGCAAACCAAGTTTTTCTATCATCTTTAATATTTAAAATGTTTAATGCTACAAGTTGGAAAATAAACTGTATCTTTTACCTTTGCAATAAATAACATATAAGTAGCGCGACTAACAGGGAAGGGTTATGTTGAATTCTTAATTTGACCTTATGACGCATGTTTTCATGAAGTAATGAGGTTTTTTCCCCTTACAATTTACTCACTATGTCTTTCCCAGTTACCAAAGGGCACAGAAATAAGTGTTAATGAAGAGAAAAATAGAGGATGAGATGAACAAAAAGCAAATTAATCTTTGTGCCTACTTAATATCTTTTTGAAATATATATTACTTTGCACTTCAGATCATACTTTAAACTTTCTTATATAACATGTATGCCAAGTTTATGAAGTGAAAAATGTGGTTAAGAAAGATGAAAATTAAAGAAAAGCTGTGAACATGGAATTGGGAATATATTCTTTCTACAGTAAGGCAACTTTTCTCTTATGAAAGTTAAAATACCACAGTGAAAGAGAAAGCCTTTGCTGCTACCTACTGAAGTGTGTGTGTGTGTGTGTGTGTGTGTGTGTGTATGTAGTGAGATAGATAGATGATAGATATACAGATAAATAGATAAATATGATCTCAGGCTTAGAACATAAGAGGTTGATCAATCATAAAAATGCAAGAGTTTCTATTTCGAGTATTCACAAGACTTAAGAAGTAGTCATTAGGAACCCAGATATTTGGAAAATTTCTTCCTGGAAAGGCTCTTCCTTCTTAAAATTAACATTTTTAATAACACTTCAAGGTTCATTTAAAATTTAAGTCCAAGAAAAGCTGTTCTCTACTTCAATACATTTTAGGAACTTACTATACTTTTTGCTGTGTCAACATCTCTAAACAATTCTACAATGTTTTTCAGAGTGTCACCTATTCAGAAAGGTTTTATTTTAACATATACACAATTAGATTGACTTTTACATCACTCTTCTAATGTAAGATTATTTACCTTCTTTTATGCATAATATGGTGAGAATCATTCAGGTTATTTGACTTATTTCTTAGCAAGAACATAATGCAGCCTGGATTAAAAATACAAATGGATGACTTCAAATTGCTTCTCTTTTTACTTAGCAAATTTTAAGTCAAATATATATAATCTGTATGGACTCAAAATATAAAACAAGTTCAAGAATAAATTCTCTACAAAGTCATGCTGATAAACAATGTATAAATAATAACTGTGTATTCTGAAAAAATGAAGGAAGGGAACAAAAAGGAAAAAAGGACAGTGAAGGAAGGAAGGAAAGAAATGAAGAAGGGAGGGAAGAAAGGAAAATCAGCATTTCACTCAGTGACATGTATTGCCTTTTATATTTTTCATTTGGCATAGGAAAGAGCATAAATATATTATTCCAACTATGAGGATGGCAGAGGTATTTCTGAAATAGCAAACTCAGGTATAGAGAAAAGAATATTATGGGAGAGTAAAAGAACCTAGGATGATAAGGAGCCACCAGGGCATAGCTGTGGTTTGTTGGAAGAAATAGTTGACTATACAAAGACATTTAATGAGAAAAGAAAATAGAACACTCTTTTAAAGGGTACATTTTTAAAACCATTTTCCATCTGTGTTCCTAGAAATGTGAGTTCAATCAATGAATAATTCATCCAAGGCAGATAAAGGAAAAATGCAGAATGTATTCACTTGGCCAAGATACGCAGGACAGTCAACTGGTAACAGCTTCAGTTGCCCTGGCATCAAGGTTTAATTGAACCAAAAAGCAATTCTGAAATTTCAAAAGAAAATTATTTCTTTTATGAAATCTGTAAAATTGGACAGGAGCTTTTGAAGACATAAAACTAAATTGAGGGTAAAATGGACTTATGAATTCAAACCATAAAGGTTATCAATTTTATCCCCATTTAGTTTAGTTAAGTATAAAGTAATCATTTTCTTTCCATCCCACTTCATTTTCTTTGCTTTTATATCCCTATGTCACAAATTCAGTATGCAGACACTGTTGCAGAATGTAAAACATGAACAATTGCAATATCTTGGTTCCATTGGAAGCCATGATATTCTGGGACCATGTCTTTAGGAAAACTTTGTCAGTTGACTTTCATTGCTTTAAAAAATCTGATATATCACACTATATTGTAATACAGACTGATTTTTCTGTCTGTCTTCCACATGAGCATGTCATGTTGAGAGAGTTGTTGTTGACATTTGTTTCTATGCCACTAGTACTTACTTCAGTATCTTGGTATATATTATGGTACTCAACAAATGTTTAAAATATGATTTGTTGGGGAAAAGTATATGATGGGGAAAATTATATAATTTAAAACTATATACTTATATATATGGGGGGAAAGTATATGATGGAGAAAAGTATATATGATGGGGAAAAGTATATATGATGGGGAAAAGTATATGATAGAGAAAAGTGTACATGATGGGGAAAAGTATATGATGGGGAAAAGTATATACATGGGGAAAAGTATATGATGGGGAAAAGTATATACATGGAGAAAAGTATATACTTAATACCCAAATGGTGCTTTGTAACATAACAATGGCAATATCTTACTGGTAGTGTGGAAACATATAAATTTATTTTTGCTTTCAGTCTATGGCTCAATGAAGATGTTCTGCTAGTATTAAAAGATGTGGTTGATCTTGACTAGATGTGAGCATGCACTTGTTGTCAGTTTGTGGGTTGCCTGAGAGCTGAGAACTCAACTGAGAACTTACATCTTTTCAGCATGTTCTCTAATCTTCCCATTGATTAGTCCAGGCTTATTCTCTGGAATGTGCAGGCATCCACTAAAGTTTCTAGTCTTGAAACTGGCAAAAGCCTCCTCTGCTTCATTCTGTTGACCAATGCAAGTCACAGGACCAGCACAAATTCAAAAGTGGAAAAATAGACTATACCTCTTGATAAGAGAAGCATCAGTCCCTTACAAGGCTCATGGAGACAGTGAAGCCATTAACTGGTACAATCAATGTAGTACACGCTACCTAAAGGGCATTATGCTAATTTACATATGTATCCAAGTCATCCAAAACTATGACATGAATTCTCTCACAGATATATAAATAAGTATAATTCAAGGGCGTATGTCAGATTTGTTCAAACTACTTTTGTTTAAAATAAGTTTCTGATGAAAAAAGGGAATTTAGAAACAAAACAATCATTTAAACACTGAGAACCACAGCTCAAACAATAAAGAAATTATACAATAAAGATGCTAATGAAACAAAGAGAAGGAAGGAAGGAGGGGGAGGAACAGATAATGACTAAACAGAGCAAAACAGCTAAACTGCTGCAATCAAAGCAAGTAGCAAGAAAACAAAAGGCACTGATTAAATTCAACCTCTCTGCTCCCAAAATAATATGTGGGCTGCATGGTTTTTGACAAACAGTATGGTAAAGATCTAAGTTAGATTACAGCAAGCATTATTGATTCTATTTTCATTCCTATTAGAGGAAAGATGCATTTCCTTGATCAGTTGGAAAAAAATGCATATTAAAGTACTATTGTACAACTATAGCAGGGCCACTTGAAGTTATTATGTCCTTGCTCTGGCCTTGAGGCATTGGAAGAAAACCATATATTGTCGTTCACATTCAGCTTGACAGAGTGCAAAATGACATATCATTAAAGCCCGTGTATTTGCAAATCAAGAGACCAGTTGTCTGCTTGAGGACAATTTCCATGGTGTTGCGGCAAAGCCAAGACCAAAGGCTGAATGTTAGAAACGTGAAATAATTAGCAAAAGAAGGTAGTGATGAAGAAAACCAAGAAAGCCTTAACATTTCCCTCAGGTAGATTATACACAGGCTGATTCCTGCCTCTAAGTCCCTGAACTGCTTCTCATGCAAGCCCTTACAGAATCCAGATGGCCTAACCACAGGGTCGCTTTACTCACTTTTCTTAGATCATTTACATTAAAAAAGTTGTAATTGTAAAATCTTTCTTTTCCCCTTTCAGATGTAGATCCTTTTAAAAGTCTGTTGACAGTTTTTACAAAGACCTGAGATCTATCCTTTTGAAATGTAATCATTAAGGGAAATAGCACTCCTATTTTCTAGTGTCCCTGGGAGTATAGGGTCCTATTTCTGGTGGGCACTTTGGGCTAGGTGTAAAACTTCCTTCTGTCATGAAGATATAAAGAAAGTTTACTTTCTTTTTTTTTTTTTCCTTATTTTACTTTAAGTTCTGGGACACATGTGCAGAACATGCAGGTTTGTTACGTAGGAATACATGTGCCATGGTGGTTTGCTGCACCTATCAACCCATCATCTAGGTTTTAAGCCCTGCATGCATTAGGTATTTGTCCTAATGCTCTCCCTCCCCTTGTCCCCACCCCCTGACAGGCCCCAGTGTGTGATGTCCCCCTTCCTGTATCCATGTGTTCTCCTTGTTCAACTTCCACATATAAGTGAGAACATGTGGTATTTGGTTTTCTGTTCCTGTGTTAGTTTGCTAACAATGATGGTTTCCAGCTTCATCTATGTCCCTGCAATGGATATGAACTCATTCTTTTTAATGGCTGCATAGTATTCCATGGTGTTTATGTGCCACATTTTCTTTATCCAGTCTATTATTGATGGGCATTTGGGTTGGTTCCAAGTCTTTGCTATTGTGAATGGTGCTGCAATAAACATATGTGTGCATGTGTCTTTATAGTAGAATGATTTATAATTCTTTGGGTATAGACCCAGTAATGGGATTGCTGGGTCAAATGGTAATTCTGGTTCTAGATCCTTGAGGAATTGCCACACTGTCTTCCACAAAGGTTGACCTAATTTACACTCCCACAAAGAGTGTAAAAGCATTCCTATTTTTCCACAGCCTCGCTAGCATCTGTTGTTTCCTGACTTTTTAATGATCACCATTCTAAATCGTGTGAGATGGTAGCTCATTGTGGTTTTGATTTGCATTTCTCTAATGACCAGTGATGATGAGCTTTTTTTCATATGTTTGTTGGCCACATAAATGTCTTCTTTTGAGAAGTGTCTGTTCATATCCTTCACCCACTTTTTGATGGGGTTGTTTTTTCTTGTAAATTTGTTTAAGTTCCTTGCAGATTCTGGATATTAGACCTTTGTCAGATGGATAGATTGCAAAAATTTTCTCCCGTTCTGTAGGTTGCCTGTTCACTCTGATGATAGTTTCTTTTGCTGTGCAGAAGCTCTTAATTTAATTAGATCCTATTTGTCAATTCTGGCTTTTGCTGCAATTGATTTTGGCATTTTAGTCATGAAGTCTTTGCCCCTGCCTATGTCCTGAATGGCATTGCCTAGGTTTTCTTCTAGGGTTTTTATGGTTTTAGGTTTTACATTTAAGTCTTTAATCCGTATTGAGTTAATTTTTTTATAAGGTATAAGGAAGGGGTTCAATTTCTGTTTTCTGCATATGGCTAGCCAGTTTTCCCAGCACCATTTATTAAATAGGGAATCCTTTCTCCATTGCTTGTTTTTGTCAGGTTTGCCAAAGATCAGATGGTTGTAGATGTGTGGTATTATTTCTGAGGCCCCTGTTCTGTTCCATTGGTCTATATCTCTGTTTTGGTACCAGTACCATGCGGTTTTGATTACTGTAGCCTTGTAGTATAGTTTGAAGTCAGGTAGCGTGATGCCTTCAGCTTTGTCCTTTTTGCTTAGGATTGTCTTGGCTATATAGGCTCTTTTTTGGTTCCATATGAAATTTAAAGAATTTTTTTTTTTCGAATTCTGCTAAGAAAGTCAATGGTAGCATTGAATCTATAAGTTACTTTGAGCAATATGGCCATTTTCATGGTATTGATTCTTCCTATCCATGAGCATGGAAATTTTTTCCATTTGTTTGTGTCCTCTCTTATTTCATTAAGCAGTGGTTTGTAGTTCTCCTTGAAGAGGTCCTTCCCGTCTCTTTTAAGTTGTATTCCTAGGTATTTTATTCTCTTTTTAGCAATTGTGAATGGGAGTTCACTCTTGATTTGGCTCTCTGCTTCTCTATTATTTGTATATAGGAATGCTTTACTTTCATTTGGATAAGGCCAATTAGCCAAAAACTGTCATATGATTTTCTTATTTTAACTCCTAAAAGCTCAGACTGGATTCTGGTTTCTCCCCTCTGTTGTGATAGCCTTGTATAAAGTCTTCCTTTCATGTTTAACTGTGGTGAAATTTTTCATTGACAAACATCCATACATTAGCAAAACTGAAATGTTTGTAAAGCATTTCTGAAATTTAAAAAGAAATTACAGAAATTCTAAGAAGACTGAATGTCTCTACACTAATTAATGAGCAAATAGTTTAACTTTTTGGTAAGCCCCTCTTATTCAGAACTGAATTAAGTTAGGCTAAAACTAAGAATAGTTCCTCTTAATTGAGGGAAGAAAAAAATGTCTTGTGTCATGTAAATTGTATGTGAACTTCCTCTCTGAAGTCTCCTTCTCCATGGATATTTCTGTTTAGCCTTAATAGCATACACTGCTGCCCATGGTTTCCCTGTGAAGAAAATAGAGAGGGGCTTATAATGGAAAAAAAAAATGGCCTATTTAAAAATTAGCTAAATTTATATCTGATTAAGTTTAATTCCATTCTAATGTACTTTTAACATCTGCCTCTTAGGTTATAGGCCTTGTTTGAAGGCCTAAGGGAATTAGATTTCGATAAGCTTAGAGTCTAGTGAGGAAGACTGATGTTCACACAACGACCCCTAGAATACATGCAAAGAAAAAACGCAATGAGAGAGGGACACACAAAGAATCAAAGATTTTATAGGCAGGAGCTATTAGCCTTCAAGTAGTATAAAGGAAAAGATTGGAAAGAGGATGCCCAATAGCCAGTTCTTAAAGAATGAGTGGCAATTCTAAGGACATACAGAGAAAGGAAGAAGATTCTAGGTGAAGGCAATAGATTGAATAGGGATAATGAAGCATGCATGTGTATGTGATGTCCTATGGAGGTGAAAACAAATTAAGACAGAGTCTGGTAAAATGATAAGGGCCAATCCTGCCTAATGGCTCCACATTTTAAGAATTAATCCTACAAAACATTACCGAAATGTGAGATTTGCACTTTGAAATATTAACTTATAAAGTTGTTTTGAACTGACATACATATTATATTTGTTATTAATTTATTGAGAAATAAATGTATTTACTTTAAACCACATCCATTAAAAGTATACGATATAATGAACTTTGATAGGTGTACACATCTATAAAACCACTACTACAATCAAAATAGTGAATATATCCATCATAAGAGTAAAACCCAGCCCCACACAACAACTGATCCACATTTCTCATTATAAACTATTTTTTCTTTGGTAGAATTTTGTATTAATGGAATTGTAAAGTATGCACAATTTTATGTATCTAGCTTCTTTCAGTCCACATAAGGATTTGGAGAGTGGTACATGATAAATGTGAGCTTAAATTTTTAAGAATCTGGCAAATGATTTTCTAAAGTAGTAGTACCATTTTACATTTCCACCTGCAGTGTTTAAGAATTCCAGCGGCTCTACTGCAAAAACATGCCAAATTGTAAAGACCATCGATGCTAGAAAGAAACTGCATCAAGTAATGGGCAAACTAACCAGCTAACATCATAATGACAGGAGCAAATTCACACATAACAATATTAACCTTAAATGTAAATGAGCTAAATGCCCCAAATAAAAGACACAGACTGGCAAATTGGATAAAGAGTCAAGACCCATCAGTGTGCTGTATTAAGGAGACCCATCTCACGTGCAGAGACACACATAGGCTCAAAATAAAGGGATGGAGGAAGATCTACCAAGCAAATGGAAAGCAAAAAAAAAGCAGGGGTTGCAATCCTAGTCTCTGATAAAAGAGACTTTAAACCAACAAAAATCAAAAGAGACAGAGAAGGCCCTTATATAATGGTAAAGGGATCAATTCAACAAGAAGAGCTAACTATCCTAAATATATGTGTAGCCAATACAGGAGCACCCAGATTCATAAAGCAAGTCCTGAGAGAGCTAAAAAGAGACTTAACCTCCCACACAATAATAATGGGAGACTTTAACACCCCACTGGCAATATTAGACAGATCAATGAGACAGAAGATTAACAAGGATATCCAGCACTTGAACTCAGCTCTATACCAAGCAGACTTAATAGACATTTACAGAACTCTCCACCCCAAATCAACAGAATATACATTCTTCTCAGCACCACATCGCACTTATTCCAAAATTGACCAAATAGTTGGAAGTAAAGCACTCCTCAGCAAATGTTAAAGAACAGAAATCACAACAAACTGTCTCTCAGACCACAGTGCAATCAAATTAGAACTCAGGATTAAGAAACTCACTCAAAACTGCACAACTACATGGAAACTAAACAACCTGCTCCTGAATGACTACTGGGTAAATAATGAAATGAAGGCAGAAATAAAGATGTTCTTTGAAACCAATGAGAACAAAGACACAATGTACCAGAATCTCTGGGACACATTTAAAGCAGTGTGTAGAGGGAAATTTATAGCACTAAATGCCCACAAGAGAAAGCAGGAAAGATCTAAAATTGACACCCTAACATCACAATTAAAAGAACAAGAGAAGCAAGAGCAAACAAACTCAAAACCTGGCAGAAGGCAAGAAATAACTAAGATAAGAGCAGAACTGAAGGCGATAGAGACAGAAAAAACCCTTCAAAAAATTTATGAATCCAGGAGCTGGTTTTTTGAAAAGATCAACAAAATTTATAGACCGCTAGCAAGACTAATAAAGAAGAAAAGGGAAAAGAATCAAATAGACACAATAAAAAATGATAAAGAGAATATCACCACTGATCCCACAGAAATACTACCATCAGATAATAAAGAGTAGCTGGTACCATTCCTTCTGAAACTATTCCAATAGATTGAAAAAGAGGGAATCCTCCCTAACTCATTTTGTGAGGCCAGCATCATCCTGATACCAAAGCCTGGCAGGGACAAAACAAAAATAGAGAAGTTTAGACCAATATCCCTGCTGAACACTGATGCAAAAATCCTCAATAAAATAATGGCAAACCAAATCCAGCAGAACATTCAAAAGCTTATCCACCACAATCAAGTTGGCTTCATTCCTGGGATGCAAGGCTCGTTCAACATATGCAATCAATAAACGTAATCCATCATATGAACTGAACCAAAGACAAAAACCACATGAGTATCTCAATAGATGCAGAAAAGGCCTTTGACAAAATTCAACAACCCTTCATGCTAACAACTCTCAATAAACTAGGTATTGATGGGATGTATCTCAAAATAATAAGAGCTATTTATGACAAACACACAGCCAATATCATACTGAATGGGCAAAAACTGGAAGCATTCCCTTTGAAAACTGGCACAAGACAGGGATGCCCTCTCTCACCACTCCTATTCAACACAGTGTTGGAAATTCTGGCCAGGGCAGTCAGGCAAGGTAAAGAAATAAAGGGTATTCAATTAGGAAAAGAGGAAGTCAAATTGTCCCCGTTTGTAGAAGACATGATTGTATATTTAGAAAACCCATAGTCTCAGCCCAAAATCTCCTTAAGCTGATAAGCAACTTCAGCAAAGTCTCAGGATATAAAATCAATGTGCAAAAATCACAAGCATTCTTATATACCAATAAGGGACAGAGAGCCAAATCATGAGTGCACTCCCATTCACAATTGCTTCAAAGAGAATAAAATACCTAGAAATCCAACTTACAAGGGATGTGAAGGACCTCTTCAAGGAGAACTACAAACCACTGCTCAACAAAATAAAAGAGGACACAAACAAATGGAAGAACATTCCATGTTCATGGACAGGAAGAATCAATATTGTGAAAATGGCCATACTGTCCAAGGTAATTTATAGATTCAGTGCCATCCCCATCAAGCTACCAATGACTTTCTTCACAGAATTGGAAAAAACTACTTTAAAGTTCACATGGAACCCAAAAAGAGCCCGCATTGCCAAGTCAATCCTAAGCCAAAAGAACAAAGCTGGAGGCATCACGCTACCTGACTTCAAACTATACTACAAGGCTACAGTAACCAAAACAGCATGGTACTGGTACCAAAACAGAGATATAGACCAATGGATCAGAATAGAGCCCTCAGAAATAATACCACACATCTACAACCATCTGATCTTTGATAAACCTGACAAAAACAAGCAATGGAGAAAGGATTCCCTATTTAATAAATGGTGCTGGGAAAACTGGCTAGCCATATGTAGAAAGCTGAAACTGGATCCCTTCCTTCTTACACCTTATACAAAAATTTATTCAAGGTGGATTAAAGACTTAAACGTTAGACCTAAAACCATAAAAACCCTAGAAGAAAACCTAGGCAATACCATTCAGGACATAGGCATGGGCAAGGACTTCATGGCTAAAACACCAAAAGCAATGGCAACAAAAGCCAAAATTGACAAATGGGATCTAATTAAACTAAAGAGCTTCTGCACAGCAAAAGAAACTACCATCAGAGTGAACAGGCAACCTACAGAATGGGAGAAAATTTTTGCAATCTACCCATCTGACAAAGGGCTAATATCTAGAATCTACAAAGACCTTAAACAAATTTACAAGAAAAAAAATCAAAGAACCCCATCAAAAAGTGGGCAAAAAATATGAACAATTTTTAAAAGAAGACATTTATGCAGCCAACAGACACATGAAAAAATGCTCATCATCACTGGTCATCAGAGAAATGCAAATCAAAACCATTATGAGATACCATCTCACACCAGTTAGAATGGCGATCATTAAAAATTTAGGAAACAACAGGTGCTGGAGAGGATGTGGAGAAATAGGAATGCTTTTACACTGTTGGTGGGAGTGTGAACTAGTTCAACCATTGTGGAAGACAGTGTGGAAATTCCACAGGGATCCAGAACTTGAAATACCATTTGACCCAGCCATCCCATTACTGGGTATATACCCAAAGGATTATAAATCATGCTGCTATAAATACACATGCACATGTATGTTTATTGTGGCACTATTCACAATAGCAAAGACTTGGAACCAACCCAAATGTCCATCAATGATAGACTGGATTAAGAAAATGTGGCACATATACACCATGGAATACTATGCAGCCATAAAAAAGGATGAGTTAATGTCCTTTGTAGGGACATGGATGAAGCTGGAAACCATCATTCTGAACAAACTATCGCAAGGACAGAAAACCAAACACCGCATGTTCTCACTCATAGGTGGGAATTGAACAATGCGACACTTGGACACAGGGTGGGGAACATCACACACTGAGGCCTGTCATGGGGTGGGGGGATGGGGGAGGGATAGCAATAGGAGAAATACCTAATGTAAATGACGAGTTAATGGGTGCAGCAAACCAACAGGGCACATGTATACATATGTAACAAACCTGCACATTGTGCACATGTACCCTAGAACTTAAAGCATAATAAAAAAATAAAAATAAAAAAGGAAGAGAAAAGAATTCCAGTGGCTCTACATGCAGAACATCAGTTGAATGTTTTAGTCTTTCAAAGTTAAGTTTTAGCCTTTCTGGGGAGCAGGAAGTGATATTTCACTATGACTTTTATTTACATTTCCTTTTTAACTAATAATTTTGAACACTTTTTCCATGTGCTTGTTAGCCATTTTTATACCTTGTGAAATATCTGTTTGAATCTTTTCCACATTATTTATTAAATGTTTTTCTTAATATTGAGTTGTAAGAATTATTTGTATATTTTAAATTCAGGTTTATCATAAGAAAAAAAAAATTGAATATTTTCCCCTCCTGAGATGGGCCATTTTGATTTTTTAATGTTGTCTTTTGAAGATAAAAATAACATAATTTTTAAAGTCCAATTTTTATTAAGTTTTTCATAGTTCATGCTTTTTGTGACGTATCTAAGAAAATATTACTAATCCAATGTTCCAAAAATTTCCCCTGTGGTTTCTTCAGGAATATTTATACTATTAGCTTCTATATTTAAATTTGTGATGTATTTCCAGTTACATGTTAGATATTGTATAAAAGTTGATGCATATAGAAATGTATTTGTTACAGTATTATTAGTGGAAAAGAGTTTTTTTTCCACATTCAATGCCATGGCAATTTTGTAAAAAAATCAGTGTTCATAAATATATGCTTCTATTTCTGAACATTCTATTATGTTTTATTAATCTATATATGTGTATTTCTCCTAATTCCACATGGTCTTGATTAGGTAACTTAACAGCAAGTCTTGAAATCAGATAGCTGATATATTCCAATTCTTTTATTCTTTCTCAAAGTTGCTTTGAATAATATGCTTTATTTTTATTTAATACAAGTTGAGAATCAGCTTGCCAATTTTTACAAAAAAAGGGATGCAGAAAATTTTACTAGAATTTCATTGAATCTATAAATCATTTGGGCAAATTGTCTTCTTAACAATATTGTGTCTTACAATTTTTGATCATAGTGTACCTCATTATTTACTTATGTCTTTTAAATTTTTCATTAGAATGTCTTATAGTATTTCTTGCATATTTTTTTCTAGCTTTGTTGAAGTATAATTGACAAATAAAAATTTCATACTTACATCTCATATAGTTACACTTTGTGTGTGTGTGTGTGTAGTAAGAAAATTTAAGATCTACTCTTTTAGTTAAAGTGTACAATACAGTACTATTAACTGTAGTCAACATGCTGTATATTAGAGCTCCAGAATTCATTAATCCTGCATAACTGAAACTTTGTTCCATTTGACCAACATCTCTCCATTTCCCTCAACCCGTAACCCATGTCAGCCACCATTCTATTCTCTGCTTCTATAAGTTTGGCTTTTTAAGATTCTAGATGTAAGTGTGATTATATATTTGTTTTTCTGTGCCTGGCTTATTTCACTTAGCATGTCCTCTAGGTTCATCCGTTTTGTCACAAATGACAGAATTTCCTTATTTTTTTCTGATTTATATATATCGCATTTTCTTTGTCCATTTATTTCTCACTGTGTACTTAGGTTGCTCCTGTTGTTGAGTCATAATACAATTTTGCCTGCAGTGTGAGCTCTTGTCATGGGAAGCAGGCAATCGCGATGAAAAGATCTGGCTAAATATCTGTGAAAAGATTGTCATTTTGGACAAAGGTACCTGACAAAGTTGGATTAGATGGAATGTGGGGCAAGCCCAAATGAGAGCAAGTCATTTGCTTTAATCCTGTGTATGAACCTACAGAAGGCTCAGTCTCATGACCGATCTACACATAAAGGAGACCTCTCCAAACCAGTAGAAGAAAGGTTGGTGAACCTAATTGAGCGTTAAACCACTGCAGAAAAGGAAAAAAAAAAAAAAAAAAAAAAAAAAGTCGTGATCTGAACCTAACTGGATTATCTAGTAAAATAGAAGTTTCAGTATTCTCTAGCAAAATCCACACCCAGAGTTTACACAGTTCACTTACAAAAGATCAGTAAAATGTGACTACTTCCAAGGAAAAAAATCAGTCAATCAACAAATGTGGCAGAGTGCCTGTAATCCAAACACTTTGGGAAGCCAAAGTCGGAGAAATGCTTAAGGGCTAGGAGTTGAGACCAGCCTGGGCAAAGTGGCAGAGACTATGTTTCTACAGAAAATTTGCTCAGCACCTCAGGCAGTGGGAGGAGCAGCAGTGGCCAGGCAGCCCAGCTTCACAGAGGCTCTCAGCATCTCATGTCTTGCAGGCACCCAGCAAGCGCACTCCCTCCCACTAAGGTGCCCAAGAGGATGGTCAGCTCAGCAGAAGAGGTGGTGAAGGAAGAGCCCAAGAGGACATCAGCGCGGTTGTCTGTTAAACCTGCTGCTGCAAAAGTGGAAATGAAGCCAAAAATGAAAACAGGAGAGAATAAATCTTCAGACAAAAAAGTGCAAACAAAAGGGAAAAAAAACGGTGCAAAGGGAGAACAGGGTGACATGGCTAACCAAGAAACTAAAGAAGATTGACCTGCAGAAAATAGTGACATGAAAACCGAGGAGAATCCAGCCTTTGATGAAATGAGAGAGAAAGAAACCAAGTCTCATTAATACCAAATACCATGTCTTGTCCCTGGTCCCTGTCCCCATCCTTGTACAACCTAGAGGAATATTTTATCAATTATTTCATAAATGTAACTTTTTTAGTAGCTCTAGAAACATTTTTTTCATGTCAAGCTTGCTTTATTTTCTTTATATATTTATGAAATATAGTTATTGGATTAATAAACCATGAGAATGTCATTTTTTAAAATTATACTTTAAGTTCTAGGATACATGTGCAGAACGTGTAGGTTTGTTACATAGGTATACACGTGCCATGGTGGTTTGCTGCACCCATCAACCCGTCATCTACATTGGGTATTGCTGCTAATGCTATCCCTCCCCTAGGCCCCCACCCCCCAACAGGCCCTGGTGTGTGATGTTCCCCTCCCTGTGTCCATGTGTTCTCATTTTTCAGCTCCCACTTATGAGTGAGAACGTGTGGTGTTTGGTTTTCTGTTCCTGTGTTAGTGTGCTGAGAATGATGGTTTCCAGCTTCATCCATTTTTCTGCAAAGGACATGAACTCATCCTTTTTATGGCTGCATAGTATTCCATGGTGTATATGTGCCACATTTTCTTTATCCAGTCTATCACTGATGGGCATTTGGGTTGGTTCCAAGTCTTTGCTATTGTGAATGGTGCTGCAATAAGCATACGTGTGCATGAGTCTTTATAGCAGCATGATTTATAACCCTTTGGGCATATAGCCAGTATATTGCTGGGTCAAATGGTAATTCTGGTTCTAGATCCTTGAGGAATTGCCACACTGTCTTCCACAATGGTTGAACTAGTTTACACTCCCAACAGCAGTGTAAAAGCATTCCTGTTTCTCCACATTCTCTCCAGCATCCGTTGTTTCCTTACTTTTTAATGATCAGCATTCTAACTGACATGAGATGGTATCTCATTGTGGTTTTGATTTGTATTTCTCTAATGAACAGTAAGGATGAGCTTTTCTTTCATATGTTTGTTGGCTGCATGAATGTCTTCTTTTGAGAATTGTCTGTTCATAGCCTTCGCCCCCATTTTGGAAACTAATTAATGTGAGGCAGTAAAGTGTACAATGACCAAAAATTTTATAACTAAATGCAATTCTTGCACATGTTCTACAGGAGAAATATAATGAAATGTGTATAGCTTGCTTTGTAGTAGCAAGAAAACAAGAAACAACTAACGTGCCCACTGAAGAAGGGGAGATGAAGACATTATTATGGATTCAAGTTTTTTTTCTTTTTTTAATATTTATTTATTTATTTTTGAGGTGGAGTCTCGCTCTGTCACCCAGGCTGGAGTGCAGTGGTGAGATCTCGGCTCACTGCAACTTCCACCTCCCAGGTTCAAGCAATTCTCCTGCCTCAGCCTCCTGAATAGCTCAGACTACAAGCGTGCACCACCAAGCCCAGCTAATTTTTGTGTTTTTAGTAGTGATGGGGTTTTCCCATTTTGGCCAGGCTTGTCTCGAGCTCCTGACCTCAGGTGAACCACTGCCTGGGTCTCCCAAAGTGCTGGGATTACAGATGTGAGCCACCACGCCTGGCCAGATTCAAGTTTTAGAATACTATGCAACAGTAACAACAAATCAAATACAGCTGCATGTATTGAGATAAATAAATCTCACAAAATCTTTGAAAAGTGTGCAGAATGATTCACAGCAAGTCTAACATTTATATGAAGTTCAAAACACTTCAAGATTGAATAATACATTTTTAGGAATAGATAAATATGTCTACAGGAGAAGTATGAATCTGAAATTCAGGAAGAGAGGCTAGGTATTGAATCGCAAAAGGCTCACGGGGAGCTCATAAATTATTAGTAATGTTCTATTTGTTAAGCTGAGGAGTGTCTAGTTCATTTTATTGTTAGTCTTCATAATTTAGATAAATTATGAGATTAATTCCTCAAATATAAGGAAAAAATATTAAGCCAGACTTTAGGTCTCTTATGTATTAATCCAGCTATTAATCATTTTTCCATTCATGATACATCTGCTGTTTTTTTCATGTAACAAGCACTACTAAAACGGTCTTTCTCCTGGGAGAGAAAGAGGGAAAACAATTTACTATCCCTTTGTTTGCTTTACCATTGTAGATGATGCTAAATGTTAACATTGTTTAAAAAATAATATGCAAAATTTCTGTCCTGTTTTACTTTCTACAGTACTGGAATAGGATGACTTTTTTTCACACTTCTAGAAATTAATTGCCCACATATCTTTCCACATCAAGCGGGCAGCAGATAGTGTGCATGTCTTTCATAATTTAACGTAGGAAAATTTACATCTTTGGTTGTATCTCTCTCTTGTGAGTACCCTCAAATTGGGAATAGTTTGAAATAATATCACCACAGAATGAATAAAATTCAGAGCACTAAAAAATGTTTGAAATATTGTCTTTGTTTTCCTTTCTGAAGCCAGTAATTGTCAATGTTACATCAATGTCATTCTTCCAAATAACAGAAAGATTAATAGTGAACCTCACATACACTTCTTGCTGGGACATTGGTCATAGAGGACACATTGTGACTTGGCTTACTTGGTAATCAAGACAAAACTTGACACTAGCAAGATTTATCTGGAGATGTACTTTTTAAAAGGAGCAACTTGGCCCAAGTAATGACAGGGAATGTGTATTTCTTTGACTTAAAGGCTTGATAGCTAGGATTTATGACAAGCTCAAAGCAATTCATATTAATGTCATCTAACATCTTTCAAGAAGGAAATTACATAATCTCTACAGGACCAATTTTTTATTTTCCAATATTTATGTGAATCGACAACTAATGAGAAACTTCCTCTGGTAGCTGTTCAATATTTCAAATGAGATAGTTTATTTCTGACACAGAAGAAGCTCTGTAGAAATTATTGACAACCGAAATAATGCATGAGGTGTGCTTCAACATTCTGTCAGTGTGAGTCTGGGTGGAGAATATGCTCTTTTTTATACAAGTCATTGTCTAGTCCTTATAACATATTTTATGACTGGCAATGAAATAACATTACTATTATTCAATTGGGAATAAATAGAAAATACAAATAATTAAAATGCCATCCAAAGCAATTAAGTTAGCACTACACCAATGCTCATTTGAATTTATATTTAAAATCTGGCAAATATCTGTGTAGTGTTTTAAAAGAAAATACCTTTGGAAAATATTCTCTATATTATTTAATCATTTAACAATAATAAATCAACAATGTGATTTCTCTGTTCTTTGTTCATTTATGTTAATAACATCTGAGAACAATGAAAATTGCATATGCATTTGTGGTTATGTTGGGAAATCCAAAGCAATTTACAAAAACAAATAAAACTACACTAGAATAAATAAGTGAATTTGGCAAGGTTGCAGTACACTAGCCCAATGTACAAAAATCATGTGTAGTATAATATACAATCAACAATTAATTGAAAAATACAATAAAACATAGTTTATAAATAGCAAAACATTAAATATTTTTAAAGTTAATAAATGTGTGCAAGTCACACAAATACTGGAAACTACAAAACATGGCTAAAATAAATTTTAAAAGACCTGAATAAACTGATATACCATGTTCATGGAGAAAAAGATTCAATATTAATATTCAGATATCAATTCTACCTAAATTGATCTGTTTATATTCACTGAAACGCCAATAAAATTTTTGGTAGGTATTTTTTGGTAGAAATTAACAAGCTAATTTCACATTAATATGGACATGAAAATAGCCAAATAATAAAAAGCAGTCAAAAGAAAATTTTAAAAAGATCTTAAATGGCCAAAAATAATATTGATATTAAAAACTGAGAAATTGAACAACCCCATTTCAAAGATTAATATACATTAACAGTGATTAAAACAATTTAAGTACTAGTATACATGGAGACAAATAGATCAATGCAACAGAAATGAGAGTTCAGAAATAAACCCACGTATATCCATTCAATTGATGTTTACAGTGACAAAAAGATAATTCAGTAGGAGAGAAGACAGTCTTTTCAACCAATGGTTCTGAAGAAACTGGCTATTTAAAAAAAAACTTCAATTTTTATCTTACACTATGTACTACAATTTAATTTCAGACCACAGATCTAAATATAAAAGCTGAAATTACAAAATTTATTTAAAGATATACAAGACTATTTTTGTGACTGAAAATAGACAACTATTTTCAAAGCAAGGCATAAAGCACTATAATTAATGAAGAAAACGTTCATAAATTATATTTCATCAAAGTTTAACACATTTACTCTCAAAAATTAAGAAAATGAATAGGCAAGCCACAAACTGGTGGCAATTTTTGCAATACAAATATCTCAGTAAGAGCTTATACCAAATATATATAAACAACTTCTATATCAAATTAATAAGACAGATATGATAAAAATGGACAAAAAAATTCAATAGATAATTTAGAAAAAAGCTAAAATGATCAATAAATACACAAAAAGACACTCAACATCACTAGTAACCTCAGAAATAACTATTTAAAAATATATATAATGCCACTAGACCCCCATTAGAATGGCCAAAATTTTTTAAAGATGAAACACCAAATTTGATGAGGGTATATAGCCAGAACTCTTAGACATTGGTGGCATAAGTTCAAAAGCATACATCTACTTCACAAAAATAGTTTTGTTTTTTTTCTAAATAAAATTAAGACCTATATTTACCATATGACTTAGAAACTTTTCTGCTAGGTATTGTTCAGGGGAAATTGGAAAAATATGATCCGAAGTCCACAAAAATACCTGTACAAGAATGATCAAATGTAGCTTTATTTCACCAAAGAAAAGTGGAAGCCACTTATCGAGAGGTGAATAGTAAAACAAATGGTGACATATTTATTTAATAGCATACTATTCCCCAGTAGTAATACTAATACAAACAACAACATGAACAAATCTCATTAACATTATGTTTAAAGAAAAAATCCAGTCACAAGAAAGTATACATCTTTTTATTTCATTTATATGTAGTTCTGAAATAGTGGAACTAAGCTACGATGGTAGTAATTTTAACAATGGTTGTCTCGTTAGTTATGGTGGGGTGGGATGGCCTACAGCAAAACATTAGAGAACATTATAAGGTGATTAAAATATTCTGCACATTGTTTGAGGTAGTGGTTATATTGAGGTGTATACTTATAAAACTCATGGGACTCTACAATTAATCTGTGCATTTTATCGTATCAATTAAACATCAATACATTTTTAAAGTGAAAGAACTACAATAAATCACAAAAGATTTAAGAGACCTTGATTAAAATTCATTAAATAAAAATAAAAATTTAAGATAGTTGGAGAACATTTTTAAATGACTGGGTCTTAGATAATATTATTAATGTTAATTTTTAAGGTATGATAATAGTATCATGGTTATGTTAAAAATAATATCTTTATTTGGTGGAGATGCATACTGAACCATTTATGGACAAAACTATCCCTTAGACGTACTTTAAAATACTCAAGAAAAAACTAAGAGAATAAATAAGAATGGTTAAATGTTGATAATAGTTGAAATTGGGTGCTGGCTACATGGGAATTTATTATATTATTCTTTATATTCTATATATCTCGGAAATTTGTCATACTAAAAGGTTTAAAAGTCTGGTTTGAATGGTGAAGATGTTAGCCAATCACACTTTCCATACTGAAATAAAATTCATCCTTGAGTGTATTATATGAAAAAAATAAAAACTAGCTTCAGCCAAGATTGGCTTCTACATTTTAATCTCTCAGATATTTTAAGAGTTTATTTTCCTTATTTACATAAGACCAAGTAAAATGAATATGAGGTACTACATAATTGAGTTATGTATTGTTACTTCCAAAATGTTTTCCCCCTAACAAATAAGCTGTCACCTCTCCTATCATATATCGATTTTCCATATATATGAAAAAATTATGAGGACTAATACTATTTATTCAAATTACAATATATCAAAGTTATAAGCTTTGTACCTTTTGAGTAGTCCAGGACTAGTTTCAATGGATATCCATCCAATTTTTGGTAAGCGTCTGAGTTGGAGCACCCCCAAAAATAGAGCCTGAAACAGTGTATTTGGTAGATGATCCCAAGCAAGTAAAAATGGAGTCAGGGAGGGAGAGCTACGGTTTGAATATGGTTTTACTTTTCCAAAATTCATGTTGAAATTTGATTGTTATTGCAGCAGTGTTAGAAGGTGGAATCTTTAAGAAGTGATTAAGTAATTAAGAGGGATTAATGTCTTTCTTGCAGGAATGGGTTAGCTATCTTGAGAATCTGGCCCCACCTTTTCTGTCTTGTGCATGCCCTGTTCCTGCCTTCTGCTCTTCCACCATGCTATAAAGCAGCATGAGGCCCCCATCAGATGCAGTTGCTTGTTCCCAGGCTCCAGAATTGTGAGCTAAAAAAAAAATTTTTATTTTAAATAAATTACCCAGTCTCAGTTATTCTGTTATAGCAATAGAAAATGGTCTAAGACAAAGCAAAAGACAAGAAAAAGAGGAAAAGTCACTTATAATTATCAAGTTCCTTGCTGCAGGCAATGGGCTCAATTTAGATGGGATCTCTGAGAAACATGAGGAATTTTCTAGAATTTTCCTTGCAAAGTAGAGGCGGGTATCAAATTTACCTCTGCCTTCTATTACCATCAGTTGAAAGTCACCTGAGTCAGTAACTTTACCCTCCAACCTCTATCATCTTGCATTTATAGGTTGTGCTTGTGTAATCTAAGAGGGATGCTGTGGCTCCTCAAACAGCTTTGAGGCAGAAAAATAGATGGCGTGGCATGCCTTTGGGTGAAGCAATGTCAGCATGAGCCACCACAGCTCACCAGAGCTAAGGCTGAAATGAAAATGCGACGAGGAGATGTGGGGCAACAAGAGTAAAATAAATATTACAGGAATGTGTCAGTGTTTTCAGTTTGTCTGTTCCGTATTGAAAGAAGTATATTCCAGTGTCAGGGTTCATTAAAGGTATAGACAAAAGATACACTGTAACACGAATTGTCACTAGTCTTTAGTATCAATCAAAGATGACTCCGTTGACTATATTATTTTTGTACTTCATATATTACCTTGAGTATTCCCTCCATTAATCATGTGCTGCTAGACTGCTAATGGATGTTTATTATTATTTAAATGTTTTATGTCCCTAGCTGCCAAGCAACGCATTTCTTCTATACACAGTAAACTGGAAAAAGACATTCTCCCTGATCAATACAACAACTCTAAGAGATAGATGTTATTACAATGTTTATACATGTATGATTTACGG
Organism: Pan paniscus; assembly: GCF_029289425.2. Lineage (NCBI taxonomy): Eukaryota > Metazoa > Chordata > Mammalia > Primates > Hominidae > Pan > Pan paniscus. Next base: position 78,315,694 of record NC_073266.2, on the reverse strand, counting down.
AGATATAGAGAAAAGTTGCTTGTTTGAGATCATTTGGTAATAAGTGGCTCATCAGTTCTGAATCTAAAGCCTATGTTCTTTTCAGATCCTTACTTTTGCTACCTTGACTTCACAGACAGATGTTTTCATAATTCCAGTGTACCATAGGCTGAATGACAGAGTAAATGTCATAGAATAGGCTCTCAAAGAGAGCTTATCAAACGTTTATCAAGCCTTGCTTTGGGTTGAATTTGCCTCTGCCCTTAGCTGTAATATATACTACTGTGAACATAATCAGGCATGAGTCTTCTCTGTATTCCTAAATTTTCTTGGAGGGATAAAAATACCAAAGATGGAGCACCTGTAATAAACACTTGTCTAAGTGCAGAGAACTGGTAAACCAGGTCACTCAAATGTGCATGTTAATAAGCCTCCTGAAATGCTATCCATGGCTTCAGGAGGAATAAGAAAACTATTTAATGTTTCCCTCTCCACTCCTTCTCAGCATGTGATTATTGCTAAACCTTTGCTGCTTGGTATTTTTCCCTCCAATAGGCTAAAAATATGCAAATAATCTTTTTAATTGTTCATGAGAACTCATTAAATTTCCCTCTTATGATGAGATTTTATTCTTTTAATCAGCAGTTGTTTGGAACTTAGTAGATAAAAAAGTACGGTATCAGTATTAACACACTGCATATGGTTTTCTTGCTTTAAAAAATTAACAGAAGGGAAATTTAAACTGAAGTGATTACAGAATTTAATTTATAAAACTATATTCTTTTTTCATCTAATTAGAATTTTAAAATGGTTTCTCGTATCAAAGCTAAACTATCTGACCTCTCTTTTGTAATCTTCATTGAGCGTTTTAATTCTGTGAAGTATCAAACATGGATGTATGAAATTTTACCAATATTATTTTTCTCCCTTGTAACTTCTTTTCTATTTTTAGTATAAAATGTGAGTCTTTGCTTTAAGATACAGAAAAAGTGCAAAGAAGCAAGTTCACAGAATCTATTATATTTGGAATTAAATACCTGTTTGTCAGAGTCTTACTATCAGAATCCTGTGGATAGTGGAAGGCTGGAACAATAAAGGAATAGATTTTATCTTAGAAGCTCCTTCATTAGTAAATGAGAAAATTGATTAATGATAAGGGACTATATTGGTTGCCTCCTTTATCTATTTTGGTTGCTCAAGACCCTAAATTTTTTTAAACAAACTCACCACCTATAAACAGTGGGAATTAATTGAGGGATTGTTATTAGTTTAATAGAAGCCTAACAGTGGAACATTAATCTATTGAAATTTGCCCAAGTATAGACCAATACCGGAGAATCATGGTGACTTCTAAACCAGATATTCAAAAATTCAAAAGCAGAACCAGTTTTTCTCTCAACCTAACCTTCAGTTCTTACTTTGGAAATGGAGCTAAAGTTAGAATTGTTACATGAATATATCTATCTGGTCACCTGGGTTGGATAAGCTATACTCCTGCAATAATAGCAGAGGCTATTAGTGACTCAGAACTGGTTTCAGATATAGTCTTGGACAGAGGAAATGGATGGCATCCCTGGAAAAATGAACTAATGATTGGTGTATTCATGGAAGAGTCATATGGAAGGATCTTTTTTCAATAGTAAGGCTGAAATCATTTTGCATTTTCTTTCTCCTGCTTTAGAAAATAGTTTAATATACCAACGCTCAGTGTATTAGTCTGTTCTCACACTGCTATAAAGAATTGCTCAAGACTGGGTAACTTATAGAGAAAAGAGGTTTAATTGACTCACATTTCCCCATGGCTGGGTAGGCCTCAGGAAACTTACAATCATGACAGAAGGGGAAGAGACACATCTTGCATGGCAGCAGGTAAGAGAGAGTGAGTGTGTGAAGGAGGAACTGTCAGACACTTATAAAACCATCAGATCTCATAAGAACTCACTAACGATCATAAGAGCAGCAGGGGGGACACCACCTCCATGATCCAATCACCTCCCACTAGGTTTCTCCCTCGGAATGTGGGATTATGGGGATTACAATTCAAGGTGAGATTTGGGTGGGAACACAAAGCCTAACCATATTATTCCACCTCTGGCCCCTCCCAAATCTCATGTACTCACATTTCAAAACTAATCATGCCTTCCCAACAGTCACCCAAAGCCTTAACTCATTTCAGCACTAACTCAAAAGTCTCAGTTCAAAGTTTCATGTGAGACATGCCAAGTCCCATCCACCTAGAAGTCTGTAAAATCAAAAGCAAGTTAGTTACTTCCAAGATATAATGGGGGTACAGGCATTGGATAAATGTTCCCATTCCAAATGGGAGAAACTGGTCAATACTAAGGGGCTACAGGCCCCTTGCATGTCTGAAATCCAGTGGGGTAGTCATTAAATCTTAAAGCTCCAAAATGATCTCCTTTGACACCACGTCTCACGTCCAAAGCACTGTAATACAAGAGGTGAGCTCCCATGGTCTTGGGCAGTTCCACCCCTGCAGCTTTGCAGGATATAGGCCCCCTCCTAGCTGTTTTCACAGGCTGCCATTGAGTGTCTGTGGCTTTTCCAGGCACATGGTGCAAGCTGTCAGTGGATCTACCATTCTGGGGTCCACTGATGGACCTCTTCTCACAGTTCCACTAGGCAGTGCCCCAATTGAGACTCTGTGGGGCCTCCAACACCACATTTCCCTTCCACACTGCCCTAGCAGAGGTTCTCCATGATGGCTCCATCCCTGCAGCAAACTTCTGCCTGGACATCCAGGCAATTCCATACATCCACTGGAATCTAAGCGGACATTCCCAAATCTCAATTATTGACTTCTGTGTACCCCCAGGCCCAAAAACCACATGTAAGCTGCCATGGCCTGGGGCTTGTGCCCTCTAAGCAATGGCCTGGGCTGTATGTTGGCCCCTTTTAGCCATGGCTGGGAAACAGGATGCCAAATCCTGAGGCTGCACAGAGCAGCAGCAGGGCGCTGGGCCCAGCCCATGAAACCATGTTTTCCTGCTAGGCCTCCAGGTCTGTGATGTAAGGGGCTGCTGTGAAGGTCTCTGTCATGCCCCGGAGACATTTTTTTCATTGTTGGCTATTAACATTAGGCTTCTCTTTACTCATGCAAATTCCTGCAGCTGGCTTGAATTCCTCCCCAGAAAATGGGTTTTTCTTTTCTACTACATGATCAGGCTGCAAATTTTCCAAACTTTTATGCTTTGCTTCCCTTTTAAACATAAGTTGTAATTTCAAACCACCTCCTTGTGAATGCATAAAACTGAACACTTCCAAAATCAACCAGGTCACCTCTTGAATGCTTTGCTGCTTAGAAACTTCTGCCAGATATCCTAAATCATTTCTCTCAAGTTCAAAGTTCCACAGATCTCTAGGGCAGAGACAAAATTCCACCAGTCTCTTTGCTAAAGCATAGCAAAAGTGACCTCTGCTCCAGCTCCCAAGAAGTTCCTGATCTCTATCTGAGACCACCTCACCCTGTGTGAGAACAGACTAATACAGTTAATTGGTACTGAGGTAATGGAGTACTACTGTAAAGATACTTAAAAATGTGGAAGTGACTTTGGAACTGGGTAACAGGCAGAGGCTGGAACAGTTTGGAGAGCTAAGAAGAAGACAGGAAGATGTGGGAATGCTTAGAACTTCCTAGAGACCTGTTGAATGGTTTTGACCAAACTACTCATAATGACGTACCCAGGATTGGGTAATTTATAAAGAAAAGAGGTTTAATTGACTCACAGTTCCACATGGCTGGGGAGGCCTCAGGAAACTTACTATCATGGCAGAAGGGGAAGAAGCAAGTCTTAGGTGGAAGCAGGCAAGAGAGAGTGGGTTTGTAAAGGTGGAACTGTCAGACACTTATAAAACCATCGAATCTCATCATATGTCACTCACTATCATGAAAACATCATGGGGGATACTGCCCCCACGATCCAATTACCTTCCACCAGGTAACTTCTTCGACACGTGGGGATTATGGGGATTATAATTCAAGATGAGATTTGAGTGGGGACACAAAGTCTAACCATATCACTGGTCTTAGATTTCAATTACACTAACATTTACTGTCAGGTATTGAGGGTTTCAAATGAATAAAACATGGTATGTTTCCAGTTTATAGTTGAGTGAGAGTATGACTATAATTTATGCCAGGCAATAACAATATTACACAAAACACCTCAACATGTAATTATTTAATAAGGTAAGTACAATGTGAAAGGTATAAGGGGATCGTGTAATAGAATGAGAGGAATAAACACTGTGCTCCCCTTCATTTACCTGGTCTCATTACACCGGTCTCTTTATTGTGCCTTCAACATACCACGTATATCCCAGCATCAGGGCATTTTTCACTTGCTCATCTCTTAGGAATGCACTTTCCTCAGATATTTGCCTCCCTTGCTGTCTGGCTTATTTGTAATCTTGGCTTCAAAGTAAACCTCAGTAAGGCTTTCTGAATACCCTATCTATGTGTACTCTGTCTGTCACTCTGATTTTTTTATAGTGATTTTGTATTATTTACTTTTGGGTAACATGTATATTTATTTGGTTATTTCTGTGCCTTTTATTAGAATACAAACACTTTGAAGCTGAGGATTTCTTTATTTTGTTAAATCCTGCAACCTCATACCTAGCAACATATGGCAAATTCTCAAATACTTGTTGAATGAGAGGAAGAAAGAATGAATATTATAATAGGAATAAATTAGAAGACAATCAAATATTGTGATATTTTGGCTAAGTATTGAAAAATTAAGAGGGTTTCTGTAGCAGTATGGGAGGTATAAAGAAAGCCTCTGCTGGCTTTGTTAAGCTTTAGTTCATTAGATTCTTCATGGGGAGGGTATTCTTAATGATCATACCTCTCCCACAATGGGAGGATTCTCTAAGTTTTGGGACCAGGAAGTTTTTCTGCCCCTCCTCTAAGGGTAGAGGTGTCTTTGTTATTGTTGTTTTATTTATTTATTTATTTATCTTTAGTCTTTTCTTCTGGTAGCTGCCATGAGTCTTCACCTGGTCCTTGGGGAAAGAGGGTTTACTTTTTTTCCAGTTACATAGTCTTCTGTTCAATAGAGGAGAAAACTCAAATAGCAAAATCTGTTGTTGTCCCCAGGGCCTGCCCCTGTGGGAAGCATTCTTCAGCTTCTTCACTGTCCCTGTAGTTCTCTTGAGTAACTGGTGAAGTCCATGGAAAAGGATTTGCGAGTGAACACAAACTCCTCTCTTGTCTATGACTCCCAGGATTTCTATACTGTCATACTAGCCTACATTTGGCCTCTAGAAGTTTTTTAGACATTGTAGCTGAATTCTTACCATTCTGTATGGCAGTTCCGTCTTCCTCCTCTGCTCTACTGAAAGTAATCCAGAACTCATCTCATATCTCTGCTCGTAGGCCCTTGCCCTGCTTTAGATGTAAGGCTATTTGGTTGTCCTGAGACCTCTGCCTTTCAAGGGTTTGAAAATAAGTTATGATTTAATGGATTATAATGGCTTTAGGTTGTCATTAAGATAGAAGCAATCACTTCACAGCTTTTTACATTGTATTTCAAATCTTCTGCCCCTCCAATCCTTTTTATTTCATTTATTTTTATTTTTATTTTTTGAGATGGAGTCTCACTCTGTCACCCAGGCTGGAGTGCAGTGGCACGATCTCTGCTCACTGCAACTTCCACCTCCCGGGTTCAAGCGATTCTTCTGCCTCAGGCTCCTGAGTAGCTGGGATTACAGGCGCATGCCACCATGGCTGGCTAGTTTTTGTATTTTTAGTAGAGATGGGGTTTCAACATGTTGGTCAGGCTGATCTCGAACTCCTGACCTTGTGATGCACCCACCTCGCCTCCCAAAGTGCTGGGATTACAGGTGTGAGTTACCGTGTCTGGCCCAATCCTTTTTATTTACTTTATTTGAATGTATTTATTGCATTTTACTTTTATTTAAGTAGGGAGTTTCTTGTTTCCTATAAATTTAATGGTTTCTATATTATTCAAAAGCTTTTATATATCAGAATATTTAAATGACATATGGCTAAATATGAAGCTGTTTTTAAATATATATATATATATTTATTTATTTTTTCAACTTGGATTTTAGGTATAGGAGATACATGTGAAGGTTTCTTACATGAATATTTTCATGTCACTGGGGTTTGGTGTACAAATGGTTGTGTCATCCAGGTAGTGAGTATAGCACACAATAGGTAGCTTTTTAACCCTTACCTTTCTCTCACCCTCCCCATTCAAGTAGGGCTCACTGTCTACTCTTTCTTCCTTGTTCCCAGTGTAATCAATGTTCTGTTTCTGCGTTAGTTCACTTTGGATAGTGGCCTCAAGTCCCATCCATGCTGGTGCAAATAATAATAATAATTTTTGTATTAGCTTGTTCTTACACTGCTAAGAAAGACATAACTGAAACTGGGTAACTTATAAAGGAAAGAGGTTTAATTGACTCACAGCTTAGCATGGCTGGGGAGGCCTCAGGAAACTTAGGATCATGGTGGAAGGGGAAGCAAACATATCCTTCTTCACATGGTGGCGGCAAGGTGAAATGCCAAGCCAAAGGGGGAAAAGACTCATAAAACCACCAGAACTGATGAGAACTCACTCAATATCACAAGAACAGCAGGAGGGTAATCACCCCCATGATTACGTTACCTCCCACTGGGTCCCTCCCAGGACATGTAGACATAATAGGAAATACAATTCAAGATGAGATTTGGGTGGGAACACAATCAAACCATATCAATTTTGTTCTTTTTTTATGGCAATGTAGTATTCCATAGTGTATATATACCACATTTTCTTTCTCCAGTCCACCATTGATGGGCTTCTAGATTGACTCCATGCCTTAGCTATTGTGAATAATCTGTGATGTACATATGAGTGCATATGTCTTTTTGGTAGAATGATTTACATTTCTTTTGGTATATACTCATTAATAGTATTGCTGGGTTGATTGGTAGTTCTGTATTAAGTTATCTGAGAAATTTCCAAACTGCTTTCCACCATGGCTGAACTAATTTATATTCTCACCAGCAGTGTATAAGCATTCCTTTTTCTCTGCATCCTCAGCAACATCTCTCATATTTTGACTTTTTAATAATAGCTATCCTGACTAGTGTGAGATGTTACCTCACTGTGGTTTTGATTTTCATTTTTCTAATGGATTAGAAGTGTTGAGCATTTTTTCATATGCTTGTTGGCCATGCTGTATAAATTCTTTTAAGATGTGTCTGTTTAGGTACTTGGTCCATTTTTTAATGGGGTTCTTTGCTTTTTGCTTGTTGATTTGTTTAAGTTCCTTACAGATTCTGGATATTAGACCTTTGTGGGATGCATATTTTGTGAATATTTTCTCCCATTCTGTAGGCTGTTTACTCTGTTGATAGTTTCTTTTGCTGTGCAGAAATTCTTTAATTAGGTCTAACTTGTCTATTTTTCATTTTGTTGCAATTGCTTTTAGGGATTTCATCATAAAATCTTTGTCAATGCCTATGTCTAGAATGCTATTTCGTAGGCGTTCTTCAAGGTTTTAAAAATAGTTTCAGGTCTTACATGTAAGTATTTAATCCATCTTGAGTTTATTTTCATAGATGGTGAAAGGAAGGGGTCCAGCTTCAATCTCCTGCATGTGGCTAGCCAGTTATCCCAGCCCTGTTTATTGAATAGGGGGCCCTAATCCCATTGTTTGTTATTGTAGACAATAGCAAGGTTATTGTTGTAGGTGTGTGGCTTGTAAGTTGTAGGTGTGTGGTTTTATTTCTGGGTCCTCTAACCTGTTCCATTGGTATATGTGTCTGTTTTTGTACCAGTACCATGCTGTTTTGATTAAGTATCTTTGTAGTATATGAAGTTAGTTTGTGTGATGCCTCCAGCTTTGTTCTTTTTTGCTTAGAATGGCTGTGGCTATCGAGCTCTGTTTTGGTTCCATATTAATTTCAGCATTGCTTCTTCTAATTCTTTTAAAAATTACATTAATAGTTTGATAGGAATATAATTGAATCTGTAAATTGCTATCAGAAGTATGACCATCATAATGCTATTGATTCTTCCTATCCATGAGCCTGGAATGTTTTCCCATTTGTTTGTGTTGTCTCTGATTTCTTTCAGCCATGTTATATAATTCTTATTGCAGAGATCTTTCACCTCCCTGGTTAGCTGCATTCCTAGATACTTTATTCCTTTTGTGGCTGTTGTGAATGGTTTTATTTGGCTTTCAGCTTGTTCGTTATTGGTGTATAGAAATGCCACTAATTTTTACACATTGACTTTTTCTCTTGAAACTTGACTGGAATGGTTTTTCAGTTCTAGGAGCCTTTGGGCAGAGACTATGGAGTTGTCTCTGTATAGAATCAAATTATCTACAAAGATAATTTATCCCCATCTCTTCCTATTTGGATGTTGTATTAGTCTGTTCTCATACTGCTATAAAGAAATATCTGAGACTGGGTGATTTATAAAGAAAAGAGTTTTAATTACCTTACAGTTCTACAGGCTGTATAGGAGGCATAGTTGCTTCTGATTCTGGGGAAGCCTCAGGAAACTTACAAATATGACAGAAGCCAAAGGGGAAGCAGGCACATCTTATATGGCTGGAGCAGGAGGAAGAGAGAGAATGGGGGAGGTGCCACACACTTTTGGAACAACCAGATCTCACGAGAACTCACTATCGCCATGATAGCACCAAGGGGAATGGTGTTAAACCATAAGAAACCACCCCCATGATCCAATCACATCCCACCAGGCCCCACCCCCAGCACTGGGGATTACATTTCAACTTGAGATTTGGGTAGGGATACAGATCCAATCCATATCAGTTGCCTTTCATTTACTTATCTTGTCTGATTGCCCTGACTAGGACTTTCAGTAATATGTTAAATAGGAGTCGTGAGAGTGGACATCATTTTCTTGTTCTGGTTGTCAAGGGGAATGCTTCCAGCTTTTGACTGTTTAGTATGATGTTGGTTGTTGGTTTGTCATAGACGGTTATTATTTTGAGGTATGTTCTTTCAATGCCTATTTTGTGGAGAATTTTTAACATAAAGGGATGTTGAATTTTATCAAAAGCTTTTTCTACATCTATTGAGATGATCATGTGATTTTTTGTTTTTAGTTCTGTTTATGTGATAGATCACATTTACTGATTTGTGTATGTTGAAGCAACCTTTCATCACCGAAATAAAGACTGCTTGATCATGGTTTATTGACATTTTTATGTGTTGCTGGATTGGATTTGATAGAATTTTGTTGAATATTTTTGTGTCTATGTTCATCAAGGATATTGGTCTTAAATTTTCTTTTTTCCTTGTGTCTCTGCCAGGTTTTGGTATCAGAATGCTCCCTGTCTCATAGAATGATTTAGGGAAGAGTCACTCCTCCTCAATTTTTTGGAGTGATTTTTGTAGAATTGGTTCCAGCTCTTCTTAATCTGTCTGGTAGAATTTGGTTGTGAATCTAAATGTTCTAGGGTTTTTTTTTCTAGTTTCTAGGTTTTTAAATACTAATTCAATTTTTGAACCAATTATTGGTCTGTTCAGGATTTAATATCTTCACATTTCAATCTTGGGCGGCTGTATGTTTTCAGGAAATATTAATTTCTTCTAGGTTTTCTAGTTTGTGTCCATTGAGGCATTCATAATGGTCTTTGAGGGCTTTTTTATATTTCTTTTTTTTTCTTTCTTTCTTTCTTTTTTTTTTTTTTTTTTGAGACGGAGCCTCATTCTGTTGCCCAGGCTGGAGTTCAGTGGCTTGATCTCGGCTCACTGCAACCTCTGCCTCCCTGCAACCTCTGCTTCCCAGGTTCAAATGATTCTCCTGCCTCAGCCTCCTGAGTAGCTGGGATTACAGGCATGTGCCACCATGCCTGGCTAATTTTTGTATTTTTGTAGAGATGGGGTTTCACCATGTTGGCCAGGCTGGTCTTGAACTCCTGACCTCAAAGGATCTGCTGGCCTCAGCCTCCCAAAGTGCTGGGATTACAGGCATGAGCTACCACACCTGGCCAGTTTTTTATATTTCTATGAGGTGGTATTATCACATTTGTCATTTCTGATTGTGTTTATTTGGATCTTCTTTTTCTCTTTATTAATCTAGCTAACCATCTATCAATCTTATTTACTCTTTCAAAAACCAACTTTTGGTTTCATTGATACGGATTTTTGTGCCTTAATTTCCTTCAGTTCCACTCTAATTTTGGTTATTTCTTTCCTTCTGCTAGCTTTGGGGTTGGCTTGCTCTTGTTTTTCCAGTTCCTCTAAGTGTGATGTTATGTTGTTAATTTGAGATCTTTCTAATTTCTTGATGTAGGCATTTAGTGCTATAAACTTTCCTCTTAACATGCTTTAATTGTGTGCCAGAAATTCTGGCATGTTGTATCTTCGCTTTCATTAGTTTCAAATAATATTTTGATTTCTGCTTCAATTTCATTTTTACCCAAAAGTCATTCAGGATCAGGTTGTTCAATTTCCATGTAATTGTATGGTTTTGAGAGATCTTCATAGTATTGATTTCTGTTTGTATTGCACTGTGATCCAATAGTATGGTTGGTAGGACTTCAGGTGTTTTGAATTTGTGGAGAAGTGCTTTATGGCTGAGGATGTGGCTGATCTTAGAGTATGTGCGGATGAGAAGAAAGTATACTCTTGTTTTATGGGGGCAAATAGTACTGTAGATGTCTGTTAGGTTCATTTGGTCAAGTGTTGAGTTAGGTCCCAAATATTTTTGTTAGTTTTCTGCTTTAATAATTTGACTAGTACTATCAGTTCAGTCTTGATATCTCCCACACTTATTATGTGGTTATCTAAGTTTCTTAGTAGGTCTCTAAGAACTAGTTTTACAAATCTGGGTGCTTGTATGTTTGATACACATATATTTAGGATAGGTAAATCTTCTTGTTAAATTGAATCCTTTACCATGATGTAATGCCCTTTTTTGTCCTTTCCTAAATGTCATTGGCTTAAAATCTGTTTTATCTGAACTAACAATAGCAATGCTTGCTCTTGCTTGTTTTCTGTTTGCTTGATAGATCTTTCTCCATCCTTTTATTTTCAGCTTAGTGTAGTCACTGCATGTGAGATGGGTCTCTTAAAGCCAGCATACAGTTAGGTCTTGCTTCTTTATCCAGCTCGCCATTCTCTGTCTTTTAAGTGGGATATTAAGTGCATCCACATTCAAGGTTAATACTGATATATGATAATTTGATACTGTCATCATGTTGTCACCTGGCTGTTACATAGACTTCATTGTATGGTTTCTTACAGTGTCAGTGGGCTATGAACTTAAGTGCATTTTTGAGGTGGCAGGTAACAGCCTTCATTTCCATGTTTAGCACTCCCTTAAGGATCTCTTGTAAGGAAGTTCTTGTGGTAATGAATTCCTTTTGCATTTGCTTGTCTGAAAGCATTTTATTTCTCCTTAGCTTAATTAGGGAAGCTTAATTTGGATGGATATAAAATTATTAGTTGGAATTTCTTTTTTTTAAAGATGTTGAATCTAGGCTCCCAATCTCTTCTTGATTGTATGGTTTCTCCTGAAAAGTCTGCTGTTAGCCTGATGGGATTTCCTTTGTATGTAACTTGTCTCTCTCTAGCTGCCATTAAGATATTTTCTTTCACATTGACTTCAGAGAATCTGAGGGCTATGTGTCTTGGGGGTGGTCATCTTGTGTAGTACCTTACAGGGGTTGTGGGAATTTTCTGAATTTGCATGTTGACTTCTCCAGCAAGGTTGGAGAAATTTTTGTGGACAATATCTTCAAATCTGTTTACCACGTTGCTTGCTCCCTCTCCATCTTTTTCAGGAATGCCAATGAGTTGTAGGCTGGTCCTCTTTACATAATCCTATATTTCTTGCAGGCTTTGTTCATTTTGTTTTGTTCTTTTCAAATTTTTGTCTGCCTGTGTTGATTCAAAGGAGTGGTCTCAGAGCTCTGACATTCCAAGCATAGTCTATTTTATTATTAATACTTCTGATTGCATTCTGAAATTCCTGCAGTAAATTTTTCACTTCCAGAAGTTCAGTTTTGTTCTTTTTTAAAATGGATATGTCACCTTTAACTCTTGGACTCTTTACTGTTTTCCTTGGATTGGGTTTCAAGTTTCTCCTATATCTCAGTGAGCTCCCTTGCCACCCAGATTCTGGATTCTGTCTCTCATTTCAGCCATTTGTGTCTGGTTAAGAACCACTGTTGGGGAGTTAATGTGGTTATTTGCAGATAAGTAGACACATGGCTTTTAGAGACGCCAGAGTTCTTTTGCTGGTTCTTTCTCATGTGAGTGGGCTGATATTCCTTTAATCCTTGAGGTTTCTGTCATTTGGAACGGGCTTTTTGCTTAGATATTCTTTGATGCCCTTGAGGGTGTGACTGCAGTGTAACTTAAATTCAGTCAGTTGGCTTCATTGCTGGATGTTTTCAGTGGATCAAGGCTTGGCTTAGCACTCCTGGGCTGCATGCTTTTGCCCTAGGGGGCTAGAACCAAGCCTGTGGCTTTGTCCTCTGGCCCCTCAAGTTTAAGCACCTGCTGCACTGGAGAGGCCATGGTGTTCCCAGTCTTCTCTACCAACACTCCGATGCAGCTGCCAGCAAAAGTTCTTTGATAAGGCAGTGGTGGGGCCCTGTGCAGATGCAAGCTGTTAGGGTGGCAGTAGGAGGCTGTGGATGAGTGTGTGCTGGTGGGGAAAGGCTGTGGGTGGGTGAACACTGGTAGGAGTCAGTCTGCAAAAGCATTCTGATGGGTAGGTTGAATCTGCTGGCAAAAGAGCTATGATGGCAGCTGCTGGCAAACACTTCAATTGGGCAGCTGAGGCTGCACTGCAAGTGGGTGCAACCAGGTAGGTACTCTTGGAGAGGCTGGCAGGTAGGCAGGTACTCAGAGATCAGACTGGCCCCATCTCACGGGCAAGGCAGCCCTGCCCAGGTACAAGTCCTTGTGCTCAGCGACTCAGTGCAGGATTCCCAGCTTCCTCCCACTTCAGCCTGGGGTCTGTGTCCTCCCTCTGTCTACTCTTAATGTCTTCTTTCTGAAAATCTGTTTGGAGTGTGTCAGTCTACTTAATGGTCTGGTTTCTCTCAGTGTGGGAAGTTCTTCCTGGCTGCAGTTAGCTGGCCATCTTGGTTCCTATGCAAAACTCTTTTAAATGAAAAATTTCTCTCTTTGGAAATTATATTCAGCATGAAATGTGCTATTTGGAGTGCTGGTATCACTTTGATATTTTCCCCATTATAGGTGACAAAACTTTTTTTTTTCTGGATGCCTTTTGTATTCTATCCTTATCTTCAAAGACTTTTAAAATAAGTGTTACTGCTGTAGATAGATAGATAGTAATTATTACTTATCCTTTTATCCCTTAAATACTGTACTTTTGCCTGCAGGTTCTAGGTTTTCTGTATTTCAAACATGTGTTTTCAAAAAATTTGATAAATTTATTCTGTTCTTTAGTACTGTCAATTATGCATATGTCCTACTTCCTCATCTGTCATTCATATACAGGCATACCTCATTTTATTGTATTTCTCTATTGTGCTTCACAGATATTGCATTTTTTTTACAAGCTGAAGTTTTGTGGCAACCCTGCGTTCAGTGTCTATTGGTGCCCTTTATCCAACAGCGAGCATGTGCTCACTTCGTGCCTCTGTTACATTCTTGGAATATTTTCACAATATTTCAAAGTTTTTCATTATTATTATATCTGTTCTGGTGATCTGTAATCAATGATTTTTGATGTGACTATTGTAATTTTGTTGAAGTGTCATGGACCTCACCCACATAAGATAGCAAACTTAATTTATAAATGTTGTGTGTGTTCTGACTGCTCCACCCTTCAGCTGTTCCTTCATCTATCTCCCTTTTCTTGGGACTTCCTATTCCCTGAGACACAACAACATTGAAATTAGACCAACTAATAACCCTGTCTCCATAACATAAGCTGTCTCCATAACAAGGTGAAGCCACAAGTACTAATGTAGAAGCTGCAGCCAGTTATCCAGAAGATCTTAGCTAAGATCATTGATGAAGGTGGTTACACTAAAAAAAAAAGATTGTTGATACAGACAAAACAGCCTTATATTGGAAGAAAATGCCATCTAAGACTGTCATCTCCAGGAGCTTCAAACCTTCAAAGGATAGATTGACTTTCTTGTTAGGATCTAATGCAGCTGGTGACTTTAATTTGAAGCCAGTGCTCATTTACCATTCTAAAATTCCTAAAGCCCTTAAGAATTCTTCTAAAACTACTATGCCCTTGCTCTATAAATTAGACAAGAGTGGGTGATATAACATCTGTTTATGGCATTTGTTACTAAATATTTTAAGTCTGTTGTTGAGACCTACCACTCAGAAAAAAAATATCCTTTTAAAATATCACTCTTCATTGAAGGTGTAGCTAGTCACCAAAGAGCTCTGATGGAGACATACAAGATTCATGTTTTCAGGCCTACTAATACAGCATCTGTTCTCTAGCCCATGGTTCAAGAAATAATTTTGACTTTCAAGTCTTATTATTTAAGAAACGCATTTTTTAAGTGTATAATTGCCATAAATAGTGATTACCATGACAGATCTGGGCAAAGTAAATCCAAAACCTTCTAGAAAGTAATTACCATTCTAAATGCCATTCAGAACATTTGTGATTCATGGGAGGAAATAAAAGCATCAACATTAACAGGAGTTTGGAAGAAGTTGATTTCAACTTTCATGAATTTCTTTGAGGGGTTCAAGACTTGAGTGGAGTACGTAATGGCAGATACGGTGGAAATAGCAAGATAACTAGAATTAGAAATGGAGCCTGAAGATGGGCCTGATTTGTTACATTTTCATGGTAAAACTTCAACAGATGAGGAGTTGCTTCTTAAGCATGAGCAAAGAAAGTGGTTTCCTGAGAAGGAATCTACTCCTGGTGAAGAGCTATGAACACTGTTGAAATGACAACAAAGGATTTAGAATATTACATAATATCACATAAAGTTAGTTGATAAATCAGAAGCAGGGCTTGAGAGGATTAACTCCAATTTCAAAAGAAGTTCTGCTATGGGTAAAGTGCAATCAATCAGCATGGTATGCTACAGAGAAATCTTTTGTGAAAGGAAGAGTCCATTGATGCAGTAAAATTCACTGCTGTCTTCTTTTAGGAAATGCTCACAGCTATCCCAACCTTTAGCAACCACTACCTTGTTCAGTCAGCAGCCACCAACACTGGCAAGACTCTCCACTAGCAAAAATATTAGCATTCTCTGGAGATTCAGATGATTGCCTTTTTAGCGATAGAGACCTTTTAAAATAAGGTATTTTTTTAGACATGATGCAATTGTTCACTTAGTAGACTACAGTGTAGTATATATATATAACTTTTATACACAATGGAAAACCAAAAAAATCATGTGACTTGTTTTATTGCAGAATTTGCCTTATTGTGTGATTTCGAGCTCATCTGCAGTATCTCCAAGGTATGCTCTATTTTATTCCCCTATTTATTTTTTTCACAGTTATCTTTTTATTAGTTCAATTTACTTTATTTATTTGTTTTATTTGAACTAAAAAAATATTTGAGTTAATTCAATTTTATTTTATCTAAGGCACTTGTGTTTTGAAAAATCTCTTAATATTGTCTTCTAAACTTTGTGGCAATTTTTCTGATATATGATGTTTATCATAATTTTATTATCATGTATTTTATCCAATTTTTTGGATCATATTTATTTATCAATTCTCTCTTCTTTCCTTTCTAATCATTACTAATGGTTTTTGATGGAGCATTTATGTTTGAAATAGATTTACTGAATTATATGCTTCTCAGATGGGTCAGGGGATACAGTAATTATTTAGAACCTTAAACTATGGTTTTCTGCCTCAGAACCCAAATATTGTGTTTTCTTCTCTGGAGGTGTATCTACTCTAGTTTTATGCTTTCTTTTTATTTGGAAAAGCAGATGGTTTGTATAACTCACATTGAAGTTTCTAAAATGGCAAAAGTTCTATTGGGTTATCATTCAGCTGTTTGAATCTTTCTAATCCATTCATCAGATTTGAATGAGGAAGCATACAGAAGATACTAGATCCCATGCTTTGAGTTGTCACAGCCAATGCAAAATTTAGTACAGATAGCCTGAAGTGCAGATTTATGAGAATAATACATTTTTTCTAAGACACTAGGTTTTGAAGTGACTTATTACACAACAGTGTGCAACTGGAAGAATCTTATATGCCCACAGTGAAAGGGGCAGTTTGAATTCTCTACACATTTCTTAATTTTGGTCTCCTTGCAATTGAATTGGGTAACTAATCTTCACACAATCAAGTGTAGGAAATAATATTCTATCATTGTTTCTCTTGAGGAAATTTTAACTATATACTTGGGTACCATGTGAATATGCCATTTGTTAATATTTTGTAGTGGTTTGACTACATGACCACAGTTTTAAAAGAGCTATGGTAGTCTATAGGTAAGTTAGAAATCCAATCAGAGTAGAATTTATTAATATTAAGAAATAATAACTTGAATAAAAAAATTAAAGTAGATCAGCCATTATAAAATCTTTCTCTCACCTTGATTTCTTTTACTATAAATTCATTGGCATCTTTTCTATATAGACAGGAAAGCGTATTCTATATTGGACCTTGATTCGTTTCTTTCAAACATTCTAGAAAACAGAGAATATAATAGCTTTTCAATTGTAACACAATATGCATTCAAGGATACTTTTCATCCATGGTCTTAGACATGAAAAACTTTATGTAAGGTGCAATTTAGCAGAGATAAAAATATTGAGCAAATTAGAATTAGCTTTAAGGTGGCCAGTAGTAATTTTTTGGAGTACCACCGCTGTTCCTGAAGACTCAAAACCTACACGCTGTGCAACATATCTAAACCTTGTCAATGGCTGACATTATTTGGTAGTCTCATGATAAGAGCTACCATTATGTGTGTGGCTTGAGAGTCCATTAAACCTAGAGTCAATCTAAATCTCTTCTCTTTTCTTTTATGTGCCATGGGAGATCACTAAAATTGCATTTGATTTAGACTTCACATCAAAGTTAAGAAGGAAAATGTTTCCTTATGCACTCACTCAGATGATAAAACAAATGAATTTATGAAGATTGAAGCTTATAGTATTAATAGCAGGCTGTGAAGTCACAAATATGTCTGTCGTTATCATCAGAATTGTAAATGACATAGTCATGTTTATGATCTTAGGTTTCTTCACATTTATTATGCTTGCTCTTCTAGTGACATTGCAGAGTCCCGCTTTGGTTTTTCTTTCACACATGATATTCTAATTGCAGAAATCCAATTCCTCCATGCAGTTCAGGTCTCAGTGCTGCAGACGTTTCTATTTTGATATTGGACCTTTCAATATTAATGACCCCTTAAAGGAGATAAACAACTTTAACTTTTTATTTTTTAATATCTAGTTGTTTAGCATAGTAGTATTATTTAGCTCTAAGCCACCAGTAACTTTTTATGTTTAAATAACAAATCATAATTTAGTTTCCTTACAATTCCTAACCAGCAGCATCAGCGCCTCAACTAGACTCAAAGCAGGACAGGGAAAATGTTTCTGAACTTTCAGAAATTTACTGACCCGCATTACTTTAGGGAGAGATTCAAAGACTTGTTGGAGAATAAAGTTCAGAAGAATCCTTTGGTGCACTTCATCTGTTCTCCAGGTCTACTTTTCCTTCCTAGATAATAATCAGAGTTCGAGAAAAAAATGTGCTGAACAATGTACTCCAAAGTTATTATATTTATCATTTGATTCAATAGGAATATCAAAGTCTTGAAGTGCTAACAGATTTTTAAGGCCTTCTGAATCTATTAGGGATCAATTATAAGCCATCTAATTTGAACGTTGAAATATGTTATTCCGGTTCAATACAAGATGGAAGAATAGGAAATCTGCAGGCCTGAATCCTACGTGATTGAGGATGATACAACCTCTGATGCCCAGTGTTTCATTTATTCCTTTATTCAGTTAGTCATTTTATTAAACACCCAATGTATAAGTTAATATACCCAAAGTATCACTTATACTGCTTATATAATACTTAGTAGAGGGGGTTGCATAAATAAAGTAAAAACAAATCTCTTACCAATGAATAGGAGAATTGAATTAGTTTATTTCTACAATTCTTTGAGCTAAGACCACAACTTACTATATGGGTGTGCATACGTATGTTTGTATGTATGTACGTAAGTGCATGTTTCTTTGCTTATTCTCTATCCTTAATAGCTGGTATAATACATTCATGTTCAGAACTTGGCATGCTTTTATTTTAAATTTTAGAGTTTCCAACAAACTGAACATTGGGCACCAGACCTTTCTTTTTGTTTTGAAGAGGAAGTAAAGGGTTATGTTCCGTGGCTTTGTATTTGAGGAGGATTCCTGCTTCTCCTGGTATCCAGGATTCAACTGAGCTCAACAGAGCTTCAAGTTGCCTATGCTGTCATCAAGGTGCAATACTCATTAGCTAGATGATAAAAAACACCTACATTTTTGTTCAATATTCTCTTCTTCAGGCTTTAGTGTCCCCAGTTGTCATGGAGCTTGTAGTAGCTGCTTATGAATTCCAGGTTCTTGTCCCACCTGTGCTACCTGTGACATCGTCTTTCCCTCCATAGGACAATGATGCAATCATAATTTATAGTACAGAGATTAGAGTTTTAAAAAATCTCTGTTTTCACGAACTCTGCTGTGGATAAACCCCTTAGAAAATTTCTCCAGTGATACTGAGACTTTGCTCTCCTTTTCAAATGAAATGATTGCCAGGGTCATTGCACCAGTTGGACCTAGGCGGGTTTTGTGGGCTGCTGAGGAATAGAATTGTAAAATTTCTGAGATGAAGTAACCGTGATATGCTGCCCCTACCCTGGAAATAATTCAATGATTTGAACATGAGTTCCTGCCACAAACATAGCTGTTATATGATTCTCAATTTAGTTAATAAAGATTTTTGCTTCTATATCTATGTCTCTTGCTGATATACCTTGCCTAGCTCCGTCCTGTCTGTGAGCCCTGTACCAGGGTTCTGGTTAAGCCACAGAGATTATTATAAACAAACACTTCAAAGCTGCTCTGCCAATGCAGTCAGGATTATGCATAATAAAATGTCTTCCTTCCCAAGTCAAAAACCAATGTGCAAACATATTAACATTAGTCGTCAAAAAGCATCATCTGGTCCCATGGGAACCTAGTGATATCCATAATTATGAATAACTGGGAATTCTATCCCAATCATTTTATAACTTGATATTGCTAAGTGTTACCCCTCCATCAAACATCACCAAAATTAATACAATATACATTATATATTATGTATAATACATAATATATTATATATTATATTTATAATAATATAATGTATATTATATATAATATAATAAAATATATAAATATGTTTTATTAATATATATTAACATTATATATAATAATATATATTACATCATATTATATATTATATGATATAATATATAATATATAGTATGATATATATCATACTATATATTATATATTAACATAATAAAATATATATTAATATATTTTATTAATATATTATTATTGAGGTTTATAAAAAATATATACTCCTTGGGAGACCGAGGCAGGTGGATCACGATGTCAGGAGATCGAGACCATCGTGGCTAACATGGCGAAACTCTGTCTCTACTAAAAAAATACAAAAGATTAGCTGGGCGTGGTGGCGGATGCCTGTAGTCCCAGCTACTTGGGAGGCTGAGGAAAGAGAATGGTGTGAACCCAGGAGGTGGAGCTTGCAGTGAGCCGAGATTGTACCACTGCACTCCAGCCTGGGCGACAGAGCGAGACTCCATCTCAGAAAAAAAAAAAAAATATATATATATATATATATACATACACACACACATATATATATATGTATACATATATATGTGTGTGTGTATATATATATCTATGTATACTCCTCAGAAAAATATGTTTACCAAATATATTCTAGTATATGTCAAAAATATATTCATCAAAAATGTGGAAGTATGTTTCTGAATATATATAATTATCACATATATTTCATTATTAATAACATTAATGATGATTATATTAATATTAAGAAAACAATTTAAGGACATATTTTCTATGAATACCTTTTTAGGAGTTACAGACTCTTTCCTTCTCTGCCCCTGAATCTCCAGCCACAGCAAGAGAGCTTGACTGAAATAAATGTAAATATTTCATAAAATGAAGCTATGTAAATGTGAAACTGGTCAGGTTAAGCTAAAACTGTTATATATGGACGTCTCTTCACTAGAAGATAAATTTCTTTCA
Organism: Pan paniscus; assembly: GCF_029289425.2. Taxonomy (NCBI): domain Eukaryota; kingdom Metazoa; phylum Chordata; class Mammalia; order Primates; family Hominidae; genus Pan; species Pan paniscus. Next base: position 78,295,426 of record NC_073266.2, on the reverse strand, counting down.
GAAAATATATTCATCAGAGGACAGATGACAATTGGCCAAGAGTCTTGAAAGGAGAGTTCACATATCACAATTCCCAAACTGCTAGGAGAAATAAATTGTCAAAGAGTTGAGGAAAGTTTAAAGGAGTATCTCATGTTTTAAATCACAATGTTTCTTTGGATTTGAATCCCAGGTTTGCCTTACATTACGTATGCTTATAAGTAGAATATATGTTAGGACAACATCTGCTACATAGGAAATACTTATTATATAATATATGTGACAGTAGTTATGATATCATACCTAATAGTGTATATTTTATATTCAAACATATACATGTTAATGATAGTACCAATGAGATCATTATGTCAAAATTTTACTCTAATGCCCAGGCAAAATTTATATGAGAGAAATAATATACACAGATTTATGTAAGTATTCAGAACTATTGCATTTTTTTTTCTAATTATATGAATTGATCTATAATTGCATGTACTCTTTTTTAGTTTTATTTCATATGTACAAACCGTAGAGTAGCATAATACCACTAGATTCTCTATTTTTGAGGTAAGCACTGAGGAAGGGAAGCTCAAAACATAAATTTTATCATCTATTAAAATATTCCAGGCAATAAATGTGTTAGTATAGACTTATATAACCAAATTTTTATCAAATAATTTGATTTGGAACATTATACGAACCACTTTTGTTCACAAGGATAGGACTTACACTATCAGCTATGTGCTCAAATATGGAAGTCTTCCAAGTTAAATATTAATATTAAGGCTTTTTGTTTTGAGAGCCTAGAATAATAAAGCAGAAAATTCTAATTACAAAGGCACCTATTTTATCCTAATTTATGCTACTGATCCCCTCATTTTCAGATTCCAATTTAATTCATCTCTTTTTTTATATTCCTTTTGAAAAAAGCCTGCCTTTACCTAGTCATTTCTGCTGATTCTCTGCAAGGCTGCCATTTCTCCATCCACTCTGTGACCCACCTATATGCCCTGCTGCACACCTTATTGAGATGTAGATCAAGCTCTAATGATACTTGGCAACAGCTCATTTAAAATAAATGCAATTAAATCAGACATAAAGCTAATAAAAAAACTGAAAAATAATATGGGTTATGGTAGACCAATTAGGGGAATGTTCACAATTTTCTCTAGCAAGAGAAGTCAATGTGAGCTGGGTATGATGCCATATAAAATGGAATTTTAAAAGTAATATAATTAATGCCATTCCTGAAAATCAAGTATATATAATGACCATCTTTCCTGGCTTTAAAAATTAGATTTGATAGCCAAGTGAACTCATTAAGAATGATTTTTTTTAAGTATACATAGGGCTTAAAGGCACATATGTATAGCTATATTCAATTAAGTGTTTACTGTACAACTTACAAAATGCTGGTACTCTACTGGGTGATTCGAAGATGCAAAGACTTGGCCATTGCTCCCAGAAAGTCTTCAGTTTATAGAAAGGAGACAGGCATATAAAGAGATTTGACCCATACATGGTAAAGTGCGGGTTCAAGAATAGGTGAAGCTAGTTATCTCAGGTACAAAGGTGAAGACAATGCCAAAAAAAAAAAAAAAAACCTTAGTAAACAGCAGAAATCATATTTTGATGTAATTTTTTTAAAAAATCAACATCAGTGCAAAAATCTTATAATGAAGAAAATATCAAAATTGTAAATTACTGATTTTTTAAAATTATTATTATACTTTAAGTTTTAGGGTACATGTGCTCAACATGCAGGTTTGTTACATATGTATACATGTGCCATGTTGGTGTGCTGCACCCATTAACTCATCGTTTTTCTTAAGCTCTAATACAACACCAGATGATATTGGTAAGAACAATCCTGAGACAGGCACATGGTAGAAAGGGATTCTAAAGGATGAGGGCCTAATTCCTCCCTATAGTGGGGACGAGGTATAATCTCGAAAATGTTTCTAGACAAACATGAGAACCACCTTCATAGGGAGCCTGAGTGAGCTTGATGAGGATGAGAAGCAGGCAGGCATTGTAAAGCACAGCAGCATTCAAAAGAGATGCCTGTAAAAACAAGGTGATTTTGGTTTTAATATGGTTTCTACAAAAAGAAATTCTTCAAATAAAAAAGTAAAATAAAATGTAAATAGACAATTGCTTTGTCAGTAAGAGTTCTGAGCAAAGATGACTATACAAAAATATAAAAATACTGATTTATTCCAAAAGTACTTTAATGTTTTTATATAAAATTTTAGGTTTTCAATTCAAACTCACATTTATTATAAGAATAACAATCTGGATACATTTATTTCTTTACAATGAAGTAACCAGATGGCCTCAGCAACACAGTTTTGCAAGAACTTTATACATAACTTTTTAAAAAAATTTAAGAGATGGGATCTCACTCTCTCACTCAGGAGGGAGTGCAGTGGCATGATCATTACTTATTGAATTTCTGGGCTGAAGTGATCCTACCACCTCAGCTTCCTGAGTAGCTGGGACTGCAGGAACACACCACCATGACCAGCTAATTTTTTTAAATTTGTAGAGACAGGGTCTTGCTACATTGCCCAGACTTATCTCTAACCCCTGGCCTTAAGTGATCTTCCTGCCTCGGCCTCCCAAAGCTCTGGGCTTACAGGCATGAGCCATCATACCCAGCCAACTTTACAAATCTTATAATCGATATGACTTACTTTCATATACGTTTGTCCCTTTTAAAATTGGGTAATTGTGTTTTCCTCCATTTCTAGTCCCTTTGCTTCAACAATCCTAAAATTTGTGATTTCTAGTTCTTGGAGAAATGTACAAATGTATACATGGATTGGGTTTAACTGGGTTTGGAGCTAAATTCCTAGATAATTTTTCGGATTTGTAAATGTAGAATCAATTGTCTTCAGACTGATGTAAACTGTTGGTCATTGACTATGATGTTGGAAAACAGAAAGGAAGATTTAGCAGGACTTACAGATTTTGCCATTTTGTTGAGGACATAAAATAATGTAATTTATAACACACTTTTCTGAATTGCTTTCATGTAATTGCTGTTAATTGAGCTTTTAAAATACTTATTTATCAATAAAATAATTTTGGTTGTTTATTCTCCAGTCCCTAAGAATCCAGACAAACAAGCTGCTGAATTCATTCACAACAAGAGAACACTTTTTTTCACTCTTCACTTCTTAGTGTCCAGTTAACAGCTAAAATGCTATGTCCCTATGGGGTCTTACTCTGCTTTGTATGTTTTTTGTTTGGGCCATGGACACAAGAGATCTTACAGAGTCACGGTAAAGAACCAATTTAACTGCTTACAGAATCTAGGAAATGTGTGTATTCCATTAAAAGGGTAGTGTTACAATGGGAAGGCTTAGGAAGAGGAACAACCCGTATACCAGTGAACTTGAAAGACGATACACAACCCTAAGGAAGGTGCGAGACCATTCATGGGTGAACAGAAAGAACATGTTTCATTGCAATTTCCATTAAATTTAATCTAGCATATAAAATTAAGTTTTACTAATATTTAATGTATAGATTAATTCTCATGTCCTCTAACATCAGCTGGAGTATGTATGGGTTTCTTCAAGGAAAATCACAAATTCCACAATTCAGAGATTAAACAGCAGTACCCTCATCTGCAAAGGATTAAAATGTATTTGTCACCAGTTAAGTGGATTTATGGGTTATATTATCTAGTCTTAACTAAAGCTAATCCTCTGAAAGTGAAGAAGTGGATTAGATAAATTCGTGAAAAGAAAACAAAATTGAAAATAATACTAATAATGTGATTCCTCAGAGATGACATTTTAATTTATATTATAAACTTTTCCTCAGCTACATTCCTAGACAACAGTAATGGCAAACTAAACAGATTTGACAAAATTAGCCAAAAATTTCTAAATATAAAAATGTTATTTCTAGTATAGATTTGTATTCACTGTTGTTAATGGTGAACTTGTCCCAAGTATATATTTTCTATTTTATAAATTTTACTATGAAATATACCTTTTTAACAATGGTGATTACGAATCATGTATCAAAATAAATTGAACTTCAAATTGGATTTTTAAATTGCTGTGTCTCAAAGTATTAAAACAAGATTTCCAAAGAAAAATAATCAACCACATTGCTTTCATTAAAATGGGATAAATAATACTTTTAGTGAGATAAAAAAATATACCATCAAAAGCTTAAATTGATCTTGCAATATCTATTAGTCTGTTCTCACACTGCTAATAAAGACATACTGGAAACTGGGTAATTTATAAAGGAAAGAGGTTTAACTGACTCACAGTTTCACATGGCTGGGAGGCCTCACACATGGTGGAAGGCCAATGAGGAGCAAAGTCTCGTCTAATATGGCGGCAGGCAAGAGAGCCTGTGTAGGGGAAATTTGCTTTATAGAACCATCAGATCTCATGAGATTTATTCACTATCATTAGAACAGCACAGGAAAGACACCCCCACCCCATGATTGAAACACCTCCCACCGGGTACCTCCCATGACAATCAAAACCATGGGAGCTACAATTCAAGATGAGATTTGGGTGGTGACACAACCAAACCTATATATGTTATACTAAATTCATTCTATCCCTTATTAATATATATTTTTGTATTGTTTATGATGTGCAGATTATATTAGCAAAATAATATTAGTATATAATTTGTGAATAAATATATTCTCAGGTGAATAAAAAACTCTTAAAATTTTATAATGAGACTGGGCTTGGTGGCTGACACCTGTAATCCTAGCACTTTGGGAGGCAGAGCCAGGAGGAACACTTGAGTCCAGGAGTTCATGACCAGCCTGGACAACATGACAAGACCCCATCTCTACAAATAATTAAAAAATTAGCCAGATGTTGTGGTGGGAACCTGTAGCACCAGCTACTCAGGAAACTGAAGTAGGAGGATTGCTTGAACCTGTAATGTTGAGGCTTCAGTGAGCTGTGATCACACCACGGCACTCCAGCCTGGGTGACAGAGTGAGACCTTGTTTTAAGAAAAAATAAAGAGAGAGAAAGTACTGAGTCTTCTCTTAGGGAAAGTTTGATAATGATAATAATATTTACTGCTAATATACATTCTGTATTTATTATATGCCTGGAAATATTCTTAGCACTTTCGACATTTTTTTCATGTGTTTCTTACAGAAGTTTTTTGAGGCATTCAGAGATTGTAGATAACAGAATGGAAAGTCAGGTCCAGAATATAAACTTTATTGTGTCTGAATCCAAAGGCCATGCCTTAACTACTGTAGCATATTGGAATTATCTCTTACATCACTTGAATTAAATATGTTCCTATGTGTGTCATCTCAAAATTAAATTGAGAGTAGTTTTCCTTGACATTTTATTGTTGTGGACAACTAAGTCTAATTGTGGGACAAAAAAAAAAAAAGATAATAGCAATAATTTTAACCAACTAAATGATATATCAACAGGTATGGAACAGTATGAAAAGAGTAATTTAAAATATAATCAGATATCTTAAGAAGATGATTCTGAATTCTGAATATATATTTCATATGTGTTATATATATGTAATATATATAAAGTTAAATTCAACTTTAAAAGTGATTCAACAGTCCATTTATATTTTTGGCATCTAATTCTTCAACTAAGCTAGAAAACAAAGCCATATCGAAGATTAGTTACCAAGGTAAAATATAATCCATTAGTCTGATTTATTCTCTTAATTAGATTTGCATTTGAAAGATTGAGCCTTTGGTTTCATTTTACTTAAATACTGCATTTGCATTATTTCACACCCACATTTAGGCTCTATTCATTGTATAAATATTAATAGATAATATAATTTATATTCTAGATTAACAACGATCATAATAAAACTGACTTGCATTTTAGATTTTATAAGGAAATTTAGAGGCCCTTAAATCTAATTTTATGCCAATATTTCTAATACCTTACAACCAACTTCTAAAATATCCCCCTGAATTAAGGTTGACCTTGAATCTCTAGCGCAGATTTATTGGAATTAGAGTTACCAAATTCATCCTATCATTCTTATAGAATTTTAAATTTTTGGAAAATACCCCAGGCATGATTATCAAAAGGTGATGACACTTTGTTGGTTTCCTTCATCTACTTCTCTAGCACACTCAAATCAGGAAGTTTAGAAATTGAATAGTTCTCAGCATATGATGTCCTTTGACAAATTAATTATTTCAACTGAGAATTATTTAATTATTTTGAATGCCTAATTTCAGAGTCCCCTGAATATCCCTCTGAAAATTTCAGACTTAGATTTGAAATTGTGCTCACATTCTGATCCAACAAGGGGTTTCTTTCTTTAAACCTTGCCTCTAGTGTATAGAATAAACATTGTGCCAGATATTTTAAGACATGATAGTTACTATTTACATATCATCCTGCAAAATGTCATCCTGAGATTAAAACTGATATGAGTTAATATCATTAAAATGTTAAAGATGTTTCAAGTGTAAAGAAATTATAGGGTTTGCAGAAGGGACGGTAAGGTTTTGGTTAATTCAGCAAATATGTAAGAAATTTAATAAAGAATACATTTTCAGTTCAAATTTCAGACAGTCTACCATTTCTGATAATCTATGACGCTGGAGACCTTAATCTGGCTTAAAAGTTGGCTGAGAGGAAAGGTTGTGATATTTTGACTCAAATTTTTTAAATTTGATTTTTTAAAATAAAAAAGTAAATGACGGAATGAATGAACAAAAGAGGAAAGGAATAAATGAGTAAATGGATTGGCTAAAGTGGCAGAAGGTGCTCAGTACATCAGTAATAAAGTTAAGCACCATATTCAGCCTAGCAGTTCTTCTTTTACTTACAATGTACCACAGTACAACACTCTCTGTGGAATCAGGCAAACATAAGTTATTATTCCCTTAGGTGTAGAAATTCACCTGCACTTGTGTTTATAAAAAGCTAATAGAAGAGAGGACTGGACAAGTTATAAGTGAGCTGCAGCATCCGTAGGATGTACCAGGTTGAATTTATTTTGAATCTGACAGTATCTGGAGGAGTTGCTAGTTCACATAGCTACAAAAACAGGTCACAAAACACTGAAAAATGCTCTCTGTGATCCACACATGAAAGATTGAAAGAGGCAAAATACAGTAGTGGTATGGGCCTTTAAGCATCTCATTCTTGTGCCTGCCAGGGGCTTAGCATCTTATACAGGATGGTTTCTTGACACTTTGATGATGGTAGAAGATAAAATGTTGCTTTCCAAAAGCATGCAGGTACGTTTTGCTGGAAGACAATGTAATCATAACCTAGGGTTGTGTTCCTTACTTTAAAAGCCTTTCTTGGCATCTATCTGTAAAGATGTTCAAGTTGACAAAAGAATTGGACTTACATCTCTATTCCGGTGTAAAGAATATCAGGATCCATTATTTATTTATTTCTGAATTTAAGGAAACACTTCGATATCAACAATCAAGTTGTGTGTCAGCATTTGTTAAATATTTAGATCTTTGCCAACAAGATGGGCTTCTGTACATTATTTCCCTTGCAGAGCTTTATTTTATTTTAATACAACTTATGCCTCCATTTAAAATATTTTCTTATTTTGGTGGTTTGCCTGCTTTTCCTTGACATTTTATATTTTCTCATTTTTTCTTTCATTTTTTCATACTTATTTTGTGCTTTCATCTACATGTATTGCTTCAAAGCTATAATATATTACATGTGATAGAGATAATACTCAAAATCCTTCAGATACGTTTCCATATCCTGTAAATATTGTTGTTCTAGAGACGTCCTTCTCCTTACTCTCTACCCTCTTTGAAGAAATAGTTCTCTGTGTTTCATGATTACTCTATAAAACAAGGAAGTCATTTTTCAGCTTTGACTGTCAAATGAGATTTTTTGTTTGTTTGTTTAAATTGGCAGCAGGAAAATAAGCTTGAAAACCTGGCTTTGTCAAGAGAGTGGGGATTTTCTAAACTATGTAGCATATCAGAACTAAGCCTAGCAGTCTCAGATAATACAGGTACATCCATAAGTAAAGAAGAGGCTCCCTTTTTCCTCATGACAACTAGTGCCTGAGGCTTGCTACATTAACGTAGGAAGAACTGTAACCAAGAAGGTGGAAAAGTTCAAACCTGCCCCATCTCTATAGGTGAAGCACAGAGGTATAAGAAACAAGTATTCTGAAGACAAGTGTCTTTTTTAACTGAACTGGTCCAGAATGAGAAAGTACACTGGAAAATATCTGAGTGTTAAAAAGTTATTATGAGGTGGCTTAAATAAATTATGGTACTTACAGGTGTAATATGTACTAATTTAGAATGATGACAGTGGTTGTGTTTACTGGTAAAAAAATAAACAAAAAAACATGTTTAATATAAATATGAGAGTGATTTTTGGAATTAAATCGTGAACAGGCTCAGGAGAATTGTGTTGTTATCACATAACCTCTCTCTCCAAATAGTCAACCATTTTTTTGACTTTGCTTCTCTTTGTTGCTTGCATACTGTTCATCATGGTTGTCTTTAAATACTGGCCTCAGTCCCCAAGTTTTTCCACTTGATTTTCCAAAGTTTTCCAAATGAGTGACTATGTCCAAATTCTAATCTTTTTGGACAGTCTCTGATTTGCTCATTTTAGATCAGAAGCCTGTATTTAATCCAATAATTAGTGGCTGCAGTGGACAAGAGGTCAAAAGAGGGCATTAAGCTACCTATTTCAGAGTCATGGGTAGTATATGATTTGTATGATAGAAATGTGAGAGAAAAGGAGAACGTTGATATTTCTAGAATTAAGCTCATTTGCAAAAAAAAAAAATTGTGGTCAAATAGGGTTGGGAAATCCTGAGTTAACCAATATTAAGTAGGTTTCTTTAATATAGGACTTTTTAGAAGATTTGGTATGTAAATAATCATTGCATATATTCACATTGGTAATGTAATATTCTAAATTAATTTGTCTAAAGACTTATCTTTTTGTTTGTAAAAACATCTCATTGTGTATTTTTAATAACACACTTTGAAATTTATTGATTAATTTTAAAGAGGAATAAAGTTTAAAAGAGTTATCTTCCCATTTTCATTGAAGTGAATATATTTAAGTGTGAATATGCATATTTGTTTACTCAAAATCTATTCAAGGCCTACTGTGTGACAAATTCTATGCTGATGCAGAGGAAAAAAGTAACTCTAGTTTTCACAGTGGACTGACAATATTAACAATTCTTTTTTCTGGGTGGCATAATTATGCATAATATTTTTTCTTTTTTTGCTGCTTATCAATATTTTATTCTCCTCCTTCTTCTTCTTCCTCTTCTTCTTCTTCTGTGATGTGTTACTTATTTGAAAATATATATATTTATTTTCAATATGATATGTAAATATTTATATTTACAAATAATATAAATATATGTAAATAGATATATTTTAAAAATTAACACATTTCACAGAAGAAGAAGACGACAGAGAAGAAAATGTTGGTATACATATAAAAAGTGTATATATATATATATATATATATATATATATATATATATGGTTTTATTTTGGTAAAAAATTCAAGATTAAATAACATCCAGAATATAATTCCATTTCCATTACTAGCTATGATACTGATACATGAGAGGTCACTAAGTCAGGGACAAGGTAAGGTTATATGTACACAAATACCACCTGTTGTGAGGTTTATATGGTCTTAGTTCAAAGTCTGCTATAACAGACTACCACAGACTGCTTGGCTTATACACAATATTAATTCACTTCTTACAGTTCTGGGGCCTGGAAGTCTAAGATCAAGTCACCAGCAGATTTGGTGTCAGATGAGAGCCCACATCTTGGTTCGTAGACACCAAATTTTTCACTGTACCCTTTGTTAATGGAAAGAGAGTAAAGAGCTCTCTGGAGTCTCTTTTATCAGGGCAGTAATTGCATTCATAAGGGCTCCACGCTCATCACCAAATCTTCTCCCAAAGGCCCCACCTCCTAATACCATCACATTGGGGCTTAGGCTTTAACAAATTAATTTTGAGGAGACAAAAAAATTCATTCTATAGCAATTCTATAGCAATAAATTTCTATAGTATTAATGTATATTTATTTATATGCATGTAGGTATTATTATGTAATATATATGATTACACTGTGTGTAATACATGCTATACATAATATTTATAGGTTTATTTAGTAAATGAAGGGCCAGAGTGCCTCTTTAAACTACTCAAATCTACTTTACTGAAAATCCCCTCATATGATTGATGCTTAAGTACAGTGAGAATTACAGAAAGAGAGATTATGTACATTTTTATAATTGCAGTGGTCTTGTCTTTGAACAGGAGTCAGATAACTTTTCATACACAATATGGTTAAAGGATTTAAGCAAAGACTTTTCCATTATTTTGTTCAGTAGCTGAATCAATCATTCTTCTTCCCCAGTACATGGAAATATTGCATTTTCTGCACCTTAAAAGTAGGTAAATATATGACACGATTTGGCCAGTGATGACGTAAGCGTATGTGATGATTGTTACTTCCAAGCGGAAGCCTTAAAAACTGATGTGCAATGGCGTCACTTTTTCTTTTCCTCTGCCACCTGTGATGGCTCCATGATCAGCCTGGTTTCAGATTTTAAAATCTGGAGAGCTTCTAAACAACAGACAGTGTTTACAGAACATGAGCAAAGACTAATTCTTTGTTATGTTAAACTACTGAAATTTTAGAGTATGTACATCATTGTACCACAGGCTTTCCTCTCCTGACTGTCACAGCTAATTTTATATCAGATGGAGTAATAAAATCATTCATTATATTGCATGTACAGGATCTGGAACCATGCATTTTAGGTTCAAATCATAGCTCGATAACTAATATTTTGTGTTATTTTTGGCAAGTCACATATACTTTCCTTTGCCTCATTTTCCCCAAAGAGAGATAATAATGCCTTCCTCTATAAGGATGTTGAGAGACATTTGATAATACATGTGTAGAAATTAACGCCACCCAAATAAGAACAAGCAAAGTCTATTTATTCAGAGGTTGCTATAGCAAGGGAGTCAGACAACACAATTTGCATTTTGCAGACTCAAAGGCAGACAGAAGAGGGTAAATATTTTATAGCTGAAAAAAGGGAAGATTTTAGGTATGCTCTGATTGTATGTTGTTCACATGGGAAAGCCGGAGGTCAGCTAAGTGAAAGCGGGGCATCCTGTGTGATTAGGGCCGGAAATTTGGCTTTGTCTGGTTTGTCCTAGATTGGAAACAGAGTTAAAATTCTGGGAAGTAGAAGTTATTAAGTCCTGACTCTTTGGGGCTGATTGTTAGAGAGATTGTGGTTTGGCTTCCTGGACTGGTTGTTGCACATTGTGGGTCGGGATCTATTTTAATATGTGATCAGACCCTTGTCCATTTGTATATTCAGTCTTGTGCACATAAGCCTTACATTTTAAGTTATTTCACACTATGCATAGCTGTAATAAAATCAGTAAATAATATATATTAATTATCTTATGATTTAGACATTATATCTTAAATATTTTTTAAAAATATTTTATTGGTTAAACTTGTTTATTTGTACTTCCCTTTAGTGTCTCCCAACAATATCTACATAATTATGTATTATGGTGTCTCAACAAAATATTTTATTGTCTATTAAATACAAATATTTTAAGTAGAAAGAGGAAGTATGTAAAACTACTTTCTTCATAGACATCAGTTTCCCTTTAGCTGGGGTTTTCATCTTACTGAAAAATACAAAAGCTGTTACTTGGAAATGAAGAAACTAAATTAAATAAATCTATTTCTAATGAAATAGAAGACATATTGATGGCATGAGAACAAGGAGTACACATTAGAGAGAAATTAGAGTGAGGCTGAGGAACACAGAAAGCCTGGAACTGCATGGCCTAGATTCTATTCCTCGTGCTAGAGTAGGACCTTGGAGAGCAGGGGTTTTTTGTTTGTTTGTTTGTTTGTTTTTTAATAAACGATTTCAAACACTGTGTATTAAACTCTCTAAAGAAAGTAAAGGAGTGGTATGAAAAATAGTCATGGATGACAAAATTCAACAAATGTTAACTTTAGTTGTATTGACTTCAAGATTTTAAAAATAAGAAATAAATTACAGTTTTCAAAGTGCACTTTTGAATCCTTCTCAAACGTACTCAGCTTCGTTACAGCTGAGAAGTAATTGCTAATCAGAAAGTAACCACTAATCAGTATTTTGTATACTTTACTACATCTTTATACATTTATCATGAATATGTGATATTATTTTTCAAAATTGATGTTAATAGGAATAAACATTTCATACTCTGAAATGTTATTTTTCCAGCTTTATTGATGTATAATTGACAAATAAAAATTGTATATATTTACTGTATACAATGTGATGTTTTGATATATGCATATATTGTGAAATGATTGCTACAATCAAGCTAATTAACATATCTATCACCTCACATAATTATCTTCGCAGGGGATGGGGTGAGTGGGTAAGTGTGAAGAGAATACTTAGGATGTACTCAGCCAACTTCAAATATACGATATGTTATTAGCTGTAGTTATCATGATGTACATTAGATCTCTAGAACTTATTGATTCTTCATAACTGAAACTTTCTACCCTTTGACCAACATTATCTTACCTCCCCCGACACTCCCTATCCCCTGGTAAGCACCATTCTACTCTCTGCTTCTATGAGTTCAATTTGTTTAGATTCCAGATAGAAGCGAGATCAGGCAGTACTTGTCTTTCTGTGTCTGGCTTATTTCACTTAGCATAATGTCCTCCAGGTTCATCCATGTCATTGCAAATGGCAAAATTTCCTTCTTTTATCATATCTTAGCTATTATGAATAATGCTGCAGTGAACATAAGAATGCAGCTATCTCCTTGAGGTACTGGTCCCATTTCCTTCGGATATACACCTAGAAGTAGGACTGCTAGATTATACGGTATTTCTATTTTTTAAATTATTGAGGCACCTCCATACTATTTTTAATAAAGGTTATATCAATTTACATTCCACCAACAGTGTACAATGATTCCCTTTTCTCTACATTCTCACCACTCGTTATCGTTTGTCGTTCTGATAAACACCATTCTAACAGGCATGTGGTAATATCTCTTGATTTGCATTTCCTTGATGATTAGTGATTTTGAGCATTTTTATATGTTTGTTGGCCATTTGTATGTCTTATCTGGATTTTTTCATTCACCTTTAAATCAACTTTCAATATTTTAAAATGTTTCTTATGGAAATATAAGTAATTTAGTTTCTCTGTATTCAAGTAATGTTCAAATGTTCTAAGATGTATCTGTTCAATAAGTAAACAATGCTTCAAATTTTTCACTTTTACAAACAATCCTCCGATGAATAAGTTAATACACTTCACCAGGCACTTGTGGCAGAATTTCTGTAGGAAACAATAAGAAATGCTGGATGTTATGATCATGCACATGTTATCACTCTCAGATATTGCCAAGTGTTTTCCAAAGTGGCTGCAATTATTCACCCTCCATCAGCCACCTATTAGAGACCCGGTTGCTCATACTCTTGCCAACACTTAGTTAAGCTTCTTATATTTTGCCAATCTAATGTATATGTGATAATATATTATTTATTTCACATTTTATCAGTTACAATTATTTAAAATTTATTCTCCTTCTGTTGTTCAGATTGGGTCATTTTTACTTTTTCTATATTCAAGTTCACTCTTTCTTTTCTCTGTCATAGTCATTCTGCTGCTAAGTTTACCCAGTGAATTGTTTTTTTTTTTTTCTTGGTTATTGTATTGTTCAGTTCTAAAACTTCTACTTGATTCTTCTTTATATCTTCTATTCCTTTGCTGTAACTTTCTGATTTTTCACTTGTGTTTCAAGAATGTTTATAGCTGCCCATTAGTGCATTTTATAACTGCTTTAAAATGTTTGACAAATTCCTGCATTTATATGCTCTCAGTATTGGCATCTGTTGATTACAATTTATCATACAAGTTGAGATTGTCTTGGTTTTCTCTGTGACATGCAATATTGAACTATATCCTAGACATTCTGAGTATTGTGTTCTAAGACTCGATCCTACTTAAGTCTTCCATTTGAGCAGGTAGTCAACTTATTAGGTTCAGAAGTCCTGGTCATTTGTGTGGGCTGTGGTTCAATCATCAATTTACTTTACTAAGGCTGTGAGTGCTCTCATGGTCAGCTTCACTTGTGTGTTACCCAGAAGACAGGACTCCACCTCGTTTTCCTCCACATCGCCTTGGGTGTGGGGTTGCCACAGTCAGAGTTCTGTCCACAGTCTCTACTGGGGAGAGGCACTTCTTTGTTGCTGCAGGGAGTGGAAGTGATCATTCTATCCATAGTTCCTGTGCGCAAGAGGCCTGCACTTTTATAGGTCAGGGGAACTGGAAGTCAGAGATCCACCTACAGGCTCTATGGGGATGGCTGCATCCTAGTAACTGCAGCAGGAAGGAGAAGGTGGAGAACAGCTCTGTCAATTTAGTGCCCATTGGGAAAAGAGATGGGCACAACTTTTTTCATGTTGTTTGTCTTAAGAGTAGAAAGGGCAGAAGAGGATAGTCTACTGGCTATCCTTTTCCAGGTCTTTTTTCTAGAGAGAGTAGGTTTTCCTTGTGGCTACCTTTTTGGTGTGTGTTGGGGGTATGTGTGGGAATCTGTGCTGGTTGGCTAGTCTCCAGGCTGTGTGCTTCTCTAGCATTTGAGCTTAGATATAGAGGAGGCAAGTAAAAAGCCCAGGGACCCCATCTCTTGGATGTAACTCAAGTCCTGATGTCACTGGATAATCTGCCTCATTTTCTCCTTTAGATTCTTATAGTAGGTCATTTATGTATTCTGTCCAGAAATTTTATTTTATTAGCAAGACAGGTAAAATGAAATGTTTCCCTCTATTTTGTCTTGCTCACCATTTATCTTTTATGTACTATTTCAGCATACAAACACATGCATTTTGTCTCTGGAATAAAAGTACACTTTTTTTTTTCCACCAAGAATCTCTGTGTTAATCTTTCTCAGTTTCTTTCTGCAAATTGTGAAGAAGAATGTGGGAATTTGCCAATTCAAATAAAGAGTTGGTGGCAGTTCTAAATCAAAAATCTTTGGAAAGCTCTGTTGCGTTAACCATCATCCTAAGCGACTCTGTTAAATGTCTTAAATTGGATTCCAGAGATGTCTTGAAACTGTTTTCTAAAATCAAATAACCATCGAAATGACAGACTGTACACTTGTGGCAAAGAACCTCCTGCTGAGATATTATTTAGCATGCCACTCCTCATATCCAAAGAGCCAAGCAGCAATTTATTTAGGTCATACTCACAATCCGAGCTGTGATTCACTTTACAGGTAAATTGAAAGGTAGTGATAACGTTTTGTCACTGGTTGATGGACAATCCTCTTGTTATAAATAAAAGAGGAAACCAAATAAATGATACATCGAAACAGTTTGTCATAGAATACTGAATGTTCTCCCCAAACCGTATGGCATTCTCTGTAGCTATATAATTGATTCCATGTAAAGTTGCTGTTTTACTTTTCTGGAAACCAGGAAATACAAATTATTTGCTCTCTAAGAGATTATAATTTTAAGTATGCTATAAGTTTTATTTTAGTTACTGGACTAAATATTATTTAAATTTTTTTTATATTGAATGACTGGATGATGATGACATATTGGGAGATTACTAATAAAATGATAATAAGCAATACTGGAACATTAAAGATGAATTCTCCTATAATTTACTTACAGTTGTCATAAAGACAAATTATGTAAATCCAAATGATATATACATATATAGAATCTTGAATTTTGATTGCTTCATAAAAGGCAAATGACTAACTTCAGGTGTGTCAGACTTTTTCTATGATTTTAGACACCAAGGAGCAAAAAAATGTACATTAACTTTTCTTCTAAAAGCTTTGTTTCTAAATATTCACTTTTCCTATGGTTTTGTAACAGAGCTGGCATGGGGCCAGTAACTGAAAAGCAGGTACAACAACTGTGGTTTATAATCTTTAGAATCCAGGATAGTGTGTCTTATGATATACTCGCAAGCCAATTTAAATACATAAAATAAGAGCCGATAAAAATCTATTACAAACACTGTTTACTATACATACAAATAGAAATTAAAAACATACTTGAACCCCAAAAGTAGCATAAGAATGCTGAACTGTATGTTGTAATTCTATCTGTATGTTTTCCTCAGGCAAATACTCTTTGCAACAAGTAAACTTTAGAGGGCTGAGAATCCCTGATGTAGGTAGAGCAACCACATACAAACATATGTATATACTACCTGGTTTTGTGTAGGTACAAGCTAGGACGTTCACACAATGATGAGATTATCTAATAATGAATTTCTCCGAATATATTCCCATCTTTAAATTATGCATAACTTACATAGATTCTGTTTTATACAAGACTGTCTACCCTAAATTCCAGCCCATCTTTATACTCTAAAACTGAGAGACTTGGTGAACTGAGTCTACCGAAACGTGATGTCTATTTCTTTTTTTCTTTTTTTGAAAGGGAGTCTCTCTCTGTCGCCCAGGCTGGAGTGCAAGGGCACAATCTTGGCTCACTGCAACCTCTGCCTCCCAGGTTCAAGTGTATCTCCTGCCTCAGCCTCCTGAATAGCTGGGATTACAGACGTGCATCACCACACCCGGCTAATTTTTGTATTTTTAGTAGAGACGGGGTTTCACCACGTTAGTTAGGCTGGTCTCAAACTCCTGACCTCATGATCCGCCCACCTCTGCCTCCCAAAGTGCTGGTATTACAGGCGTGAGTCACCACGCCCAGCCAGGTGATGACTATTTCTAATACCCACTTACATGCTTTAGAGACTAATGGTGACTCTGGATTTAGGGTCTATCTTAGATAATTTCATTTCTAGATTATACTATGCACCGATAACTTCACTGTTGTGGTACTCTTTCAGCTGTGCATACATTACCACATACTCTGATAATTTTACTTTTTCTTTGAGATTTTGGACTTTTGAAGAATTTTCTGAAATCCTTTATAATAATTATTTAAGTTATCCCTAACAAATACCCAGGATGAGAAATTACAGCCTTAGCTACTGAATAATCAAGTGAATGTTTGTTTTCTAGCCTAAGTTTTATTATTGCCACCCATATTTTAGTCACAATTAGATTAAACTTTTAATTAAAATTAGAATATAACTCGATTTTTCCTGTGTAAAAGTAATGGAAATAAGGCTGCATTGGGAATTAGGAATTATGTCTAAGGTAATTGGTATGTGTGACATTGATCAAATTGCTTAGTTAGCTAAACATCTAGTTGCTGTTGTTGCTGTTTTTAATCTATATAATGAAGAAATTTTGCTAAAGACTAAGAGTTTTAAAGGCAGAATTGAGAATTAGAACTGGTATTTTTTTTTTGTCCCTGTGCTAAGAATTCTGAGAACTAACATAGTTTTCTGTTCCTGGCTAAACAACCCTGGGACTAGGGTGAAGAACTTAAATACTTTCTCCGGGAAATATGTATTCTAGGAAGTTAAGACTAAACCAGCTAAAGTAACTTGCTTATCAACACAAATACCTTACACCACAATATACACTTTTCTGCACCTAAAATACACAGTCAGTATGTTATAAACTCTGCCCAGTCTCAACCAATTATTGCCTTGCAAGACCCACCTTAAAAATAGTTCATCTTAGGTCTATAATCCTGTAAATATCCTCTTTTGCTGTCCCCTCTCTGAGAACTATTAGG
Source organism: Pan paniscus (assembly GCF_029289425.2). Taxonomy (NCBI): domain Eukaryota; kingdom Metazoa; phylum Chordata; class Mammalia; order Primates; family Hominidae; genus Pan; species Pan paniscus. Next base: position 78,277,725 of record NC_073266.2, on the reverse strand, counting down.
ACTGTCCAAGTGGTACAGGGTGCTTCCTTACTGAAGCAAGCCTGATAAACTTAGCTTCACTAGTTAAATAGCTTTTTGTGATGATTTTAAGGAAGTTGATGGTAAATGCTTGACAGAACAGACCTAGAGGTCTTTCTTACATTCAGTATAAGCTCTTTGCAATATCATTACTTAATTTAGTTTATTGACTTTTTTCCTCCTGTAGGCCTTTGCATAAGACATAAAGTCATAAATATTAATATATTCATACTGGAGTGCTTCTTAGTAGAAGCATTGATTCCTCCTACTCTGCATACCATTTGAGACAATAAAAGAGCTCATTTAAAAAAATTATGTGTTATATTTAAATCATAATATTTCTAGAAGTATTATCTAGATAGGGAGTTTGAGAGATTTCAATAATTTAAAATATGAGTTAGAAAAGAAGCTAGTATTATTTGGTATGGAGGGTTTCTGAACTCAGTTCCTACATGATTCCTAATTTCACAAAACCTGAAAATGTAAGCAGCTCTAGTTCCTGATTTCAGAAAACTTTGTGAAAATGTAAGCAGCTTTAGTTGGCATGAGTTACTTTGTTTAATTGTGTTTTTAAAATTCTTCTCAAATAGGTTGCAAGTTAAGTTTACCGTTTCTGTTGTACAGATTAAGGATGTAGCAGCTAAATTTCACCTGATAAATCTGATGAAGGTTATTTGTTACTGGAAAAAGAAAAACAACCTTAAAAGCAAAATCATGAGAAGTAGAGTGGTAATTACCAGTTTTACTTTTTGACTATGGAAAATAAATTGGAAATGGAATAAATTGGAAATGTGATCATTCTTTTCCACATTCACTGTGATAGTACTAGTATATTCCTGCTAAAATATTAAATGTTAATGATTTGGGCAAAGCTGTTTGGCCTGACCAGAGGTCTTGAATTGATAGTGAGAAGTGGAAGCTGGAACTGACTTTACCACTGAGAGAAAGTGAAACTTAATCTCCCAAATGGTTAGAAACAACATTATGACATCTATGCAGAGATAGAGTCAAGAGCCTTTTACAATTTTTTCCTGTTTGGGTGTTAATGACTTTTACTGTCTGTTTAGTAGGAAGAAGCTATGTAAATAAGTGACTTAGAGACATTTTTGAAAGGGAGGAGATATAATTGCTTGATAGTTTAGGGAATGCTATACAGATGCTCTGAATTTTAGAGTTGGATTATTGATTGAGTTACAGTATTTTGGGATATGAAAATGCAGAGTGTTCTGTTGATATGAAATTTGGAGACATGGCTATTTTAAGAAACAGATATTTGGTCCTCTGGGTAGCAGGGAAGTCAGAAGAAATGAGTCCATATTGCTTTCATTGGAGCTGCTGGCATTGAGACCTTATATATATTGGCACAACCCTAGGCAAGGACAGATTTTCCTACTGTCATTTCCTTTGAACAACAAAGGGTACAGCTTGGAGTGCTGTTGTGATTAGTTAGCAGAGGGAAATATTTTGCCATATTCTTTTGAATTGCTCTGTGCTTCCAATTTCAGTGAAGGTTTATGAAAAGAGGGTTTCATTATAGGAAGGAATACAGGAAAAAATGGTTTAATTTTTCATTCAAATGAGGGCCAAGAGAAGTCTGAAGAGGGGATATTTGCCCAAATTGATTTGGTGATTTATAATTTCTTAGTGTTCCTGCTTCATATGGTCAATTCATCTTGACTATTTATACTCTTTTCAAAAATTATATTACCCAAATAACTCTGCTGAAAGTCACAAAGAATCTGGCTTCTGAGACCAAACAAAACCAAGGGTAAGGTCATACAAGCTTGTGTTTGTTTGCTCTGATATGCTCACATTATTCCTCTGTGTAAAGAATAATTATCATATTCAATTTATCAATGTGGTAGATACAGATAGTATAATCCCTGCATTTGTAAATAATTTGCTTGCTACAGTGCTCCAATTAAAAAAAAAGTCAAAAAGAAACTTGCTATTATTAGCAAGTTGTTTGTTTATTTGCAAATGGATGCCGAATTAGAGAATTAAGCCAGCCGAATACAGTGTTTATATCTCACTGTTATTACTAATACAGATTTGAAATACACATATATTTATCATGACACTAAATTAATATGTTTATGTTGCTGAGTAGCTAATTGCTGACATGAAAATCCCAGTGGTTCAAAAGAACATAGTTTGGAAGTTTAGTTAGTTTTGCAAAAGAAGGACTGAGAGAAGGGGGTTGTTCTGCATTCTGGTCCTCACTTTGCTGTAACTGACTAGGTGACCTTGGGCTTCTTCATTCCTATTTCTAAAAATAATTAGATCATTTTAAGTCCCTTTTCAGCTTTGTTTATGCAACTCATAACTCTGCAAACATAAGTGTTTACTATCAGTATATTGTGGTAGGCTAATATGATTCCTTCCCTCAATAAGATGACTTTCGTCTATGGATTTTGTAGATTTGGCACCTTTCTGTGACATCCTATGGGGGTAGTTGGGAATAATTATCCTCTAAGGACTAACAGTGGTGATCTCCAAGTAGAATATGTTAATATGACGATTTGAAAAGGACATGTATATAAACACACCTAGTTGATCCTCATTATTACAGATTATGTACTTGCAAATGTGTCTACTTGCTAAAATACTCGTGGCACTTTCCCTGGACATGCATAATAGAGTCTCCTGACCTGTGTGTTCCCAGCCGAGGTCAAACAAGTCAGCCTCCTGCCCTTTTATTTCAGTTTTTACACTGTAAACAAATGTCCTCCAGTTCATGGTCTATCTATTCTACACTTTTCTCATTTTCATGCTTTTTATTGATGGTTTCTCTATTTAAAATGACCCCAAGCATAGTACTAAAGTGCTGACTAGTGCTCCTCAGCTCAAGCAGGCTGCGATGTGCCTTACAAAGAAAATATGTGTTACATAAGCTTCAGCCATGAATTATGGTGTTGTTGATCATGGGTTCAATGTTAACAAATCAAATATATATATATATGGCATCTTTAAACAGTAAACGATAAAACCAAGTCAAGTATTGAACAGTTGATGAAGATGTTGGGATCACAGGCTCCCAGTAACCTAACCTTGCATTTTTTCCGGGGCAATATTGAGTATTCACTGATAATGTTTATAGTGACTTTATAGAGTGTAACTGTCACAAATAACAAGAATTGATTATACCTATAGAGGAGATTATAGGCACCAAGTTACATATGTGTATGGTGGAGGCATGGGGGAAGGTGGTGGTGTGTATTTCTCTAAGGAGGCCCCTAATTTATTGAGAACTTTTCTCTAGGTCTTTGGGGCAACATGAAAGAATGTCAAAAAAATTCATGTGTGAGACCTATGTCATGATATCCAAATAGGATTTGATCTCAATCTCCAGCCTGATGCTGAATTCATATCTTCATTTACTTTCAGTGTGTGGAATATGTAATGTATGCAGACTTTAAATGGTATGACTCACAGTTGTAGGTAATGTTCTTCATTATGTATGAATGTATGCTAAATGGCATTAGAAAGCATAATGTGGAAACTGCTAATTGATACTAAATAGTGTATAACTGACAGTCTAGGAACAGTTTTCTTGATTTTACATTTAAAAAATATTTTTCCATGACAGCTTCCATGCCAGCACTAGAAGAATTTGCATACATTTGTGTGTACCTTTGATGTATATTTATATGAGTAAACAGGGATTAGGTGTGGTATCTAATCTCCTAATGGGTTTTTTTTCTAAGATTCTTAAAGCTCAGGAGGTTTGTTCAATTACTAATGTTATTATATAAAGATCTGAAACTTTTACTAACCGTAGCAAAGTTTTGGGATCAGGATTAAGGATTTGTAATCAAAACATCCTTCTACTCATCCGCTAACCTGTACATAACATAGGCAGTCCACCGCAGTGAATAATGTGACTAGAAAATCAACCTGTGGAGTGTAGGACATAGCTGTTGGGATCAAAAGTACCATAAGCATTATCAAATGGTATGCAATTTTGTTAATTTTTCATCTCGTGTGTTCCTGTAGCCACTGTTTCACAGATAAAGAGAGAATATAAAAGAAGTGAGGAAAATTGGGGAGAAAAGGTCAATGACTAAAGAAATTCAAGGAATTCAGATGCCTCAGACCCAAACAGAGTTGACACTTTCAGGTTCATCAAATAAATTTAAGCAGCCCCCTTCCAAGATTTTGTCATGAAAACAACAGTGAAAATAAACAATTTGTCTTGCCATTACACACGCTGACAGTTAATGAACTCTTGAAAGTTTATGCATACAGTGTGGGATCTGAGAAGCGTATCCCCTTACCATGCGAATAGAGTGCCTTCTAGCTGGGCAGAAGTTCTTTTGAACCTGCCCTTGTCCTCTACTTAAATGAAATGGTGGCATTTGACCATCACAAAGCAGAAATGTATTATTTATTATTCTCATCTCCATATTTGTCTCATTTGTTGTGTCATGTTCAAACAGACATATTGTGTCATGTTCAAACAGAAATATCAAAATCTCAATTCTTATTAAAAATCTTAAGAACATAAATATGTATTCCATTAAATATTTCTATTTTGAATCATTAAAGCATTAAAAAAATCCTTTTTAAAACAGAATTCAACACTTCAATGGCAGATGTTGCATTTTGGCACATGCAGGGCTGGAACCAGGGGAAAGGAAGTGAGGCAATTGCCTTTGTACAATATTTAAGAAGACACCAGATAAAACAAAACAAAACCATCAAGAATAAAGGTCTATTTAATGAACCCATGATAAACAAAATACTTAAAATTAAATAATGACAAAATCAGTGTGGATATTAATTTATTTATCCATCTATTCTAAGATTATTTATTGAATGCTAAGTAGGAGAAGTAAGTATTTCATGTGCTAGGACAGCAATGAACAAGAATGTCAAGGTCTCGGTGATCAGATAACATTATAGACAATAGAGGGAATCTGAGAGATTACCCTCCCTCTTAAAAATAAAGCTGCGTATCAATTAGGTAAAAGCCAGTTTTAGTGCTAATTCCACTTGCAAGGGTTATGCCAAAACCTAAAATCAAGAAAGGGACTAGGACTATCACCAATATAGTTTTAACTACAAAATAAAAATGAAAATAGAGTTTATTAGTTAGCATAGCCAAAAGAAATGCAGGGTTTGTGGGTGGTCAAGAGGATGACTACCACAGATTAAAGTGAGCAAGTTATTGGGGTAGCAGGAGGAAGTTTAAGATTCAAAGAAAATCAATTAATTTCTTTGTTAATTGATTGGACAACCACTGCTGAGCATCTACCACTACCAAAAACTTCTCTATGGTTTGCAACAAAGGGCAGAACAAGAGAGGCAAAATTTTTGATAGAACATATATTTCAGCCATAATTGGGGAGAGGTTACTTCACTTTCCGTTTGTCCCAAGATTATGGCCAGAACTAATTTTCTTCAAGTGGAAACTAAACAGAGTCTTTCTGGTGTTATATCTATATATATCTTTTTCTATATATAATATATATATATATATATATACTATATATACACATCATATTTGTATATAATGTGTGTATATGTAGTTTATAAATGTATATATATAAAAAATTCTAAAAATATGTATATATATTTCCCTTTCCCTAATTTGTACCTAAGTGACAAATAGCATTTAGACCCTTGCTGTGGGAAGTCTGGTCCTTGGGAACTTGTAAAATCCAGTTTCATACCCTACCTATATCTACTAAATCAGAATCTGCATAATAGCAGGATCTACAAGCGATTTGTGTGCACATTAAAGTTTGAGAAGCTATGCTTTAAAAATAATAACTATGTTTCTAAGAAAAAAAACCCCACAATTTCATCTTTTTAAATGGACCAGAAGTTTATATTTTCCATTTCTTAAACACATACTTTATAGTCTTAGAGGTCATAAATTTCTTTTCTTTCAGTTATTGTTTTCTGACAAAACTCTATCATCTTTGAAATTATCATATTTAATGACTGTATGGCATTATCTCAAATTTGTATCCATGATTACCTAATCAGGTATTGAAAATAGTGCATAAATCTTTAATACTATAGAAATATTTTCAATAGTGTGATAATGGATGGCCAATACAATCTATATAGATTTTTATATGCCTTGCACTTTTTGTCAGATATCAGATTACATATGACTGAATACAAGCATGATCGATTTCTTGTTTGATTTTTACCAAATTTATTTACAAAAGGTTTGTTCCAATGTGTCCTGTTATCAGCATTATGCAAGTGTGTGTCAATTTTACCACGAAACCCTTGGCATAAAATTTTTAAAAGATAAAAAGATTATGCTAATGTAATAATTTTCAAATGGTTTAATCCCTCTTAGCTAAAATAAATTTGCATTTTATATGTAAATGATCTTATTTTCCAATGTAGATCAATTTTTAAGGGACATTTTAACTAAAAACAATCTAACGATGAATATCCTAGAATACAGATTAAGCATTTAACATAGAAACACCAAAATCACAGATTGTAATGAAAACATTCACTAATTAGGTCACTCCTCTCCATTTTTCACTATTTACACACAAGACTAGGTAATGTCTAGATCTTAGGCAAGAAGCACATTAACCTTGTAGCACATATGATGGGCCAGTAAATAGCTTCATATAAAATATCTAAGGGAAGATACTCAACATTTCTAGCTTGTTTTAGCTTGAATGGAAAATACAGTGTTTGGAAAGAGTCATCAATATTTAACAAACTCTGGTGTCATTAAAAGTCCATGGTTAATGATGGTACTTGGAATTTTTTCAGAAGATCATTTTGTTTTTACTTCAGTGATACAATGATGTAATTAGAATGAGATTAAAGTCCCAGTTTTTCTAGGTTCTATCTGTGTTATATTAAACAGTTTATTTCATTTCCTCATTTGATTTCCTCCTTGCTATTATTTGAATGATACTGTTCCCTCTAAAATTTATGTTGACACTTAATCCCCAGTGCAATAGTTTAAGAGGTGTGACTTTTGGGAGTTGCTTAAGTCACAAGGGTTCTGCCCTCAAGAGTGGGATTAACACCCTTATAAAAGAGCTCCAAGTGGAAGAAAGCATTGTCTTCCCCTTCCATCCCCTCTGCCATGTGGGGACACAGGTTTCTCTTCTCAGAGGATGATGCAGCATCTCTGTGCCATCTTGAAAGTGTACACTGGGCCCCCTTAGATGCAAAACTTGCTGACATTATAGTCTTAGACTCCCAACCTCCAGAAATGAGAAATGAATGTCTGTTCTTTGTAAGTTGCACAGTCACAGGCATTTTGTTATAGCACCACGTGGACTAATGACACAGGATTCTTGGGGTGTTGCATTGCCAACCGGAAACCTCTGTGGCCAGCGGTGCCATTGCCTGAGTTTAGTTCAGGCCTGCTGGGCTTGTTCTGCCCACTCAGCCTGGCAGGCTGCACTTGGCTCACACTACCAGCCTGGATCTCATACCTGCCGAGGGTGAACCAGTTGCGGAGAGGGGAGATGTGTGAGTGAGCAAGCCTGGGGTCCCAACACTGTGCACAGCCAGGCACTCTGGCTGTGGCCAGGCCGGCAGCTCCAGGAACCGGCACGGGCTTTGGCTTCCTGGGAGGCTGCAGCTGGGCCAGACATACTGCAAGCAGCTTCTATTGTGGGCACCAGGGAACGTGGTGGCAACCAGAAGCTTGGAGATGCTAGGAACCACAGAACCCCAAAGAGGGGTGTCACAGCCCTGGCTTGGGGAGCTCCTAGGTCTAGGCTCCTTGAAGGGCCACAGCTCTTCTCTCCTTCTCTCTCCTCTCTTCCTTGTCACTCCCAAGATGGCAAGCAGGTGGGCATGTTTCAGACCTATTTGTGTTACAGTTCTTTCTGTCCTGCCATTTGGTGAGTCACGAGTTCTTGTCCTGTGTCCAGGAAGAGAGAGGTATGCAGACAGCTGGAGGGTGAGTAAGGCAAAGAGGTGCTTTATTGAGATATAACACAGCTCTCAAGAGACTCTACGTGGTTACTTCTTTTCTGCAGGCAGGTCATCCCATTGTCTGCTCAGCTGTCAGCTGAGAAGATACCCAGAGTGGGTAGCACCTCTCTGCAAGCAGGGCTTCCCAACATTGCCTGAGTCTTGCTGAATTCCAGTTTTTATGGGCTTCAGAAGGTAGACAGTCTCATACTGACTGGTCCATGTGTGGCCATCAGCAGCCTGGAAAAAGCATCGTCTAAGTTCTCACTCTAGTCCATGGAACTGGCAGCCAGGCCCCCATGCCTCACGCCTCCTGGTTTGAATGTGGGGCTTCACTGGGAGATCTGCCCCTTTCCACCCAGGAACCTGTCTGCCTCCTGCCACCATTCATGGCATTTAGGCTGTTCATGACAAGGGGTGCCTGCAGCCCTGTGCTGAGCTGCCCTCAGCACCCCCTCAGCTTCCCTCCCATGCTCGTCAGCACCCAAAGTCCAGAGGGGGCTGAGGTGGCAGGGGGGTGGCGTGTCAGTGCTGCTCCTAGTGCAGGGACATCTGGCCAGGTTGTGTCAGTGGACAGGCTTGGCTACAACTTTGCTTCAAAATTGGAATGGGCGCTAGGAGTGGAGAGAGGCCAGGCAGCGGGAGCAGGCACTTCTGAGCCTGCAGGGGAAGGGGGGTTTCACCGGCCCCCAAGAGCACAGGGATGATTGGGTCTGCAGCCACATCTGGGTGGCTGTAGTTGTGCTAGGGAGCCCAGAGCTCCTGCTTCACCAACTCAGAAGGAGACTGGGCTCCTGTCTGTTCCTAGCTCCCGCCAGCTCTGTGGCAATGGCACCCCCAGCTGCCTCTCCCCCGCTGCAACCAGCATCTTTGCAACAGCTGCTCCAGATGGGCTGCCACTGCCATCACTAACACGCTTCTCTATTTTTGTGTGTGGGTGTATTTTTTTTTCTTTCCATCCGTATTTTCCTTTTTAAAATTTTTATTATTTATTTGTTATTTTACTTTAAGTCCTGGCATACACGTGCAGAACGTGCAGGTTTGTTACATAGGTATACATGTACCATGGTGGTTTGCCGCACCTATCAACCCGTCATCTAGGTTTTAAGCCCCACATGCATTAGGTTTTTGTCCTAATGCTCTCCTTCCCCTTGCCCCCCACCCCCCGACAAGCCCTGGTGTGTGATGTTCCCCTCACTGTGTCCGTGATGATGGTTCTTCACAAAGATATTATATCACGTAAATAGTATGTGTTTCTGAGCACAGTAGCTGCTCAATGTTAGTCCCTTCCTGTTATTTATACATGCTGCCCTAAAGCCCTCTAATTTCTACTTTTTGACTTCTGGAAAATAACCAGAATTGATCATTTTTGTTCTCCATGTAGCACTAAGAGACATTAAACACTTACTTTTCTAGAATAGTCTTGGATATTTGTGATTAAAATAAAGGTTCTATTTGATGACCAACCACATTCTTGCTGGATGATTATAAATAAAACACACCCAGGCATAGTTTAATTATGTGCAGAACTAGCCATCTAACTCTGAGAGTTTATGTCAATGAAGATTGTACCAAAAGAGACATCCTAACAGGCATGAGCATCCGTTTAAAGATATGACTACCAGTTCAATAATCTCCTTAATGCTCTTTACATTTATGCTAATTTTTTTCAATTTATTCATATTTTTTCAACTATGACATTTAGACATCTAGTAAATACCACTGCAAGATATAACAAAATAATGTATATCCTTTTTTTCAAAAAATGATGAAAAAGCTGTGCTTATTATTAAACTTACTTTGTTTATTATATTAATGTATGAGTTATATGACATTTTAATAGCAAATAATTATACCATCTATCTTCTAAAGGGCCAGATAAGTTAAAAAATACAGAAATTCTTGTCATTGACTAAATGGGGGAAGCAATTTCTAGTTTCACACAAATATTTTGTCTCAAATGTGACTTTTTACCTATCCCTACTTACTGTTAGGAATCACTAGCTACAATAGTTTAGAATACAAAATATTTCAATCTCTTCAGTAGATTATAGTTCATATTTCTATTTTTCATGCTTCTGTCTTTGCAACAAAGAAGAGTAGGGCAAACTGCATTCACAGATTGAAATCTTTGACATTCTTTGAAAAATAAGAATTTTTTTAAAAAGCATAGCACAGTGTGAATGCGTAGAGTTCAGCATATTGATGCTACTACTATTGAAATATTTCGTATTTTAATAACCTTATGCACAATAGAATCATGCAATATGATAGCTACATAATTCTTTTTAGCTATCTAGTATTCCATTAAGTTACACTCTTTTTATAAACATGTAATGGAATAAAATAATTACAAAACATTTGTAAAATCATTTTTGTGTCAAATTAACTCAGGTTTAGAAAGCTGTAATTTTCACACTTTTTAGTGGTCTGACATTGAATAAAACAAACTCTGACATGATGTGAAAGCCAAAAGATTTTAAAATACCAAGGGTTTTCATGTTTATTTCCACTAGAAATGTTTAAATGAATGTGAAAAACACTTCATGTTTACATATATTGTCATGTTCCTCAGTAAAGGTACACATGTATTTTTTTCTACCTCACTGTAGAGTCTTTTACAATATTCCTCAGTGGTTAATTTTTATCATGATAAAATCAGAGAAAGTACTAAGACAACACAAAACATGAATATATTAGATCTGTTGCCAATTATATGTCCATATTTACTGAAGGTTTATTTTCAAAGAATTTATTCTGTATGTCCATTGGAAAAGAGAACTTTGAGTTTTCCCTGTCATTTGAGGAACATGCCAAAACCTATAAAGGAAAACCATGCTATCTGAGTAGTTTGGCTTTTGTTGAAATTGTATTTGGAAACACTTCGTAAGTATAGGCAGGGTTTTATAATACATATGTTAAATAGCTTTGGGATGTTTAGACCTGGCAGTGAATTCTATTTGCAGAAGATGAGTAAGACAAAACCTGATAGAACTAAAAAAGAAATAGATTAGTCCACAACAATAATTGAAGATTCCAATATCAATCTCTCAGAAATTGATAGAACAAATAGATATAAAATCAAGAAGGACATAAAAAACCAAAAAACACTGTCAACCAAATTGATCTCTGTGATATTTCTATAATTCACAACCTATCAATAATGGAATCACAATATTTAAACTGTACATGAAACATTCACCAAAATAGACTATACTTCTGGCTTATTTTATAAAGTCAGAACTACTCTAATAACAAGACCCATAAAAAGATATTACAAGAAAAATGGCAGACCATATTCTCTCTTTAAGATTGATAGAAAAATCTTCAACCAAGTAGAAGCAAATTAGACCTGGCAATATATAAAAAGGAATACCCAGAAAATAGGTTTGACATTCAAAAATTAAGAATATAACTCACATTAACAAGCTTTTTTCGTAAGTAAGAAAAAAATAATTTCAGTGTGAAAAAATCATATCCATTTATAAACAATATTTTTCCTAAGAATAAAAGGAAACCTCTTTAATCTGATAAAGGGCATCTACAAAAATTACAGCTATCATGTATATTGGTAATAGACTAGATGCTTTCCCTCAAAATTTGGGAACAAGTAAAGGATGTGAAATCTTATCACTGCTATTTAATTTCAAGCTATGAGCAATAGGGCAAGAAAAATAAAAGTCATACAAATCTGAAAGGAAGAAATAGGTCTATCTCTGTTTGCAGCTGACCTGATTATATAAAAAATCCTGGGAAATCTGAAAAAACAAAACAAAACAAAACAAAAAACCCTACTGTAATTGACCAAGAGGTTTAGCAAGTTTGTGGGATAAAAAATCAATATACAAAATTCTGCTGTATTTCTATTTACTAGTAATAAACAATTAGAAATTGATATTTACAGATTAGTACAATTTAAATTTACACCAAAATAAGAATTACTTAGATATGTAGATGGTGCAATAAGAGTAGGATATGTAGGCTAAAAAATACAAAATCTTTAATCGTTAATTTTAAAAGACCAAAATAAGTGAGTATACATTTTATGTTCATGGATTGGAAGATGTAATATTAAGACGTCAATTCTTCTTAAATTGGAATATATATGTAATACATTCCTAATCAAAATCCTAGCAGAATTTTTTTGTAGAAGTCAACATGCTGATTCTAAAATTTATACTAAAAACTCAAGAAATCAGAAGAGCTAAAATAATTCGGAAAAATTAAAAAGAAAGTTGGAAAATTCACATTACCTGACCTAAAGGCTTACTATAAACTTTGTGGTCTTATATTTGTGTAAGATAGACATATGGATCAATGAATCAAAATAGAGTTTCCAAAAATAGACTCACATATATATGGACAATAGGTTTTAACAAAAATGCAAAGACCATTCAAGGAAGAAAGATAATCTATTAACAAGTAGTGGAGCAACAACTTGAAATTTATATGCAACATAATGGATCTCTATACACATGCCATATATAAAAATTAAACCAAAATAGGTCATAAATGTAAATGTCAAACCCCAAACTTCGTAGTTTCTAGGGAAAAATATGGAAGAAAATATTTTTGAACTTGAGATACACAACATTTTCTTAGATACAATGCTGAAAGCACAATTCTTAAAATAAATCTTTTAGGATACTTTTTAATCTAACAAAAATCCTCAGAATCGATAAGGAAGCATAGAACTTAGATCTTCCAAGTCCCAGTAACAAGCAGCACATGAGTTGGAACTTGAAGAATATGGTCAGTGTCACTCTTTTCTTGTCTCTCCCAAAGACTTGCATTCTCTCAAGGGACCCCACCAACTAAAATCCATGACTGCCAAACATCCTGAAGTTTCCTAGAGAGTCAGATACTCTCTTTAAACTCCACCTCTTGTCATACAGTCACCGGTAATGCACCACCTTCCCCTTCAAAGGGTTAACATCCATTCATCTTTGCATCCCAGCTCACACCTCAGCTCCTCCAGGATAACTCCCTTGAGCAATTCTACCTTATCCCCAATAGTGCCATGGTACGGGCTGAATTGTGTCCCTCCAAAACTCCGTATGCTGAAGTATTACCCTCCCTTTACCCCTTGAATGACCATATTCGAATGTAGAGTCTTTACAGACCTACAGTCTTTTTTTTGCTTAAGTTAAAATGGAGTTATTAAAGGATCCCTCATCCAATATGACTAGTGTCCTTCTAAGAAGTAAAAATTTGGACACAGCCACATACAAAGAGAAGATGATGTGAAGACACAGAAAGAAGATGGCATCTACAAGCCAAGGAAAGAGGCCTAAAGTAGATCTTTTCCTCACCGTCTTCAAAAGGAACTAACTCTGCTAACACATCGATCTCAAACTTCAGGTCCCCATACCTGTGAGAAAATACATTTCTGTTGCTTAAAGCCACTCAGTCTGTGGTATTTTGTGATGGAAGCCCTAGCAGATGAATACAATGCCACAACTACCTGGTGCTCCTATTGCACATCTCTGTTCTCGGTCTTTGCTGTCAGTTAACAGGCGATGATGCAGTTGCTTATTTAAATGGTCTTTGTCCTCTATTAGGCTATGAGTTCCATTAAGACAGGGACTACACTTTTCTTGTTCATAGTTGTATCCTTAGTCTCCAAGTCATTGCCTATTATATAATAATTACTAAATATAACATATACAGGTTCATTGTATAAGTGTAATATTTATATAATATTTGGTAATTTCAGTAGGAAAAATCTGAATAGTATCAAGTAAGCTGAAAAACAAAAAGGTAGCTATAGATAATATATAAGGAAATGCTATAGAAAATGCATAAGTATATTGTATATACCAGGAACTTAAAAATATTAACTTGTGTTTACCAGGAACTTAAAAATATTAGCTCATTTAATTCCCATTTTTTGCATTAAGAAGCAATAGAAGCTCAATAAACTATCCAAGAACAGATATATATATCAGAATAAGGTCTGAAACCATCTAAATCATAGAATGGCAAACTTTTCCTAAAGAGGACTGAATAGCAATTTTTCTAGCCTTTGCAGATCAGACACTCTCTGTTGCAACTGTTCAACTCTGGCCTCATGGTGTAAAAGCAGACATAGACAATGTGCAAATGAAAGGCTGCAGCTATATTACAGTAAAATTTCATTTGCAAAAACAGATAGCGGACTGGTTTGGTGGTGGTTTGTCAAGTTCTGATTTAATATCTTGCCTTTTAAATCTACTATACCACCCATTTGATAAAACAATTCAAACTTGAAATGCAATTTTTATGTCCCCTTTTAAAGCCCGTGTAAGAATTCCAATTAAGAACTGTTTGTGTTTTTAACACATGATGATGTATCTCTCACTGTGACAGTTTAATTAATACACAATTCACGCCTGGTTAAATGTAAATGAAGTGCTTACTTCATGATAATTTAAAATGCTCTGTTGTATCATGAACAGTTATTAAAAGCCTCATTGACATGATTGCTTATTTTGTTTTAAAATTTATTGTCAAGATGCAAGTTGGCAGGTTTTAACGATTCTTTTTGTAAATACTAAACAATTCTATGTCATGGAAGAAAAATGTCAACTAGAATAGTTTCTTTGAGGCTTATACTGTGAAAACCAGTATAATAATTTTAATACAATAGCTTATGTGTTTATTCAACAATAGATATGTTATAGTGGGAAGCCAGATAGCTGTTAAATGATCCCAAATAGATCCCTACATGATCGATGGTGACTTAGTTTTTTAGTGAGGTTAAGAGCACATTCTCAATATCTCTTATCTTTCACCTTGTTTAGTCTTTTTTTATTTCTTTTTTTTTATTGTCTGAAGATCATGGTTGAGAAAATGAGTGTCTCTGTATGGGAAAGGGGATTCTAGAATCTTCGGAACAATTTCTTTCACTGGATAGCTCTAGGAAATACATACACAGGATTCATTAGGCAACATTTATAAAATCATTCCATTTAAACAAATGCTTTTCAATGTGTCTTGTACTTAAAAACCATATGGGTCTTTTGTTTTATTTTCCATTTTAAAAAACAGGAGGATACATGGAGTTCTTACATGGAGATTATGATTTTGTATATGCGAAATGAGGCTAAGAACTTGCATTTTAAATTAGCAGTCAGCAATTCAAATCTGAATTTTAAACACAGACTATCTGAACATAACAATTTAGGAAACATCACCTAACTTCATAGGTCAATTTGAATTTCCTGGTAGCTGGGTTTATTAATGATGTAAAATTCAACAGAAATAGGATATGACAGCGTCAAACAATGGTTTCCTAGAGCCCTGGAGGAATTAGTATAGATCACAGCACAGATAAGTATAGGTTTGGAAACCCTTCCTGGCCTCGATCCATTTTGACCTCTGGTAGAGCAGCAGAATTAGACAGAAAAAATGTGGAAAGAGGATTTATTTCCACAAAGGATATGAGATTTGACCACCAGCAGATATTATAGTACAATTATATTCTAGTAAAGTCAGGATCATCTCCCACTTCTACCCTCTGCTTTTTCTTAGCCGTTTATTCTCTTAGTCATGTTAAAATTAATGGGTACTTTCTTAACATGACAAATTGTACAAACCAAAAACCAACATCATGCTTCATAGGTATGTTAGGTATACTCACATTAAAATAAGAAAGAAGACAAAGGCTTCATTCTCATACTAAGACCTCTGATTTTTAACATTACTCTGTGTATACTAACTGAAGAAATAGCTGAAGACTATATAATATACTTACAAATGTGAAACTACACTAGAGGTCCTTCATCAGGTGGAGATGATTGGGTTTAGAGTCAGCAGAACTGTCAATGGGCAAAGAAATGATGCAATGACTGAGGTTGAGGGTGTAAGTCAAAGCCAGTCCAGACAGGGTAAGTGATGAATTCTAGAGAAAGAATTTAGTAGTGTGGAGCAAAGATGCACTTTCCAAATTGTACGGAGCCTGATCCCAATCTGTTCCAACAGTAGACTTCAGGAATAAATGCCAGTAGGCTAGTAGAAACATTTTTCAGAAATATAGAAATATTTTTCAGTAGCCAAAGGGCCGTGATAATCCTGAGTATCTGAGAATTCTGTCTTCCCTGCAATATAACAACATTGTGAAAGGTACATTTCAACTACTCATAAATCTAAGTGCTATCTGCGTGAGAAGATTGAACAGAAAATAAAATGTTGATAAAGATCACAACATTTGTATGTTTTAATTCTGTTGCTTCAGACTCCTACTGAACAACTAGACCAAAAAAGGTAAAGATATAGGCTGAGCATGGTGGCTCATGTCTGTAAACCAAGCACTTTGGGAGGCTGAGGGAGCAAGTTCACGTGAGCCCAGGAGTTCAAGGCTACGGTGAGCCATTACCACACCACCGCACTCCAGCCTGGGCCACAGAGCAAAACTCTGGCTCTTAAAAAATAAAAATAAAAGATAAAGACCTACAGAGAACAATGAAGAATAGATAAAATAATGTAGATCAAGTTGATATATATATAATGTATATATAAAACTAAATATATGTTACCATTCTCTCTATATGTATATACACACACTATATCTTTAAAATTTGTTATGCAGTCCTACATAGATTATGACTTGGTGGTTATACAGACTGCCAATAATATGTCAAGTATTGCAAAAAAAAATTAGAAATAGATTTTATCAGTTTTTTAAAAATATAAGAAATTAGAATTTAATAACCAAACCAGAAAGGAAGAAAATGCTACCACCTCAAAAATTACAAAATATATTTTCCTTTTAAACAATGGAAATCATTGCTTCTCTTAAGCAATGAGGAATCCAAATCAAAATGATAGAATATCTAAAAAATAATGCTGCATTGGTAACACATATTGGTAATACATATTAATAATACATATCAAGACACTTTGGAAATACAGCAAAGGCTTTCCCTGAAAGATAATGTATAGTTTTTAAAGGCATATGTTAGAAAAGAAAAATTACAAATAATACAATAATTAGCATCTATTTAATTAGTTAAAAAATATTTTAAAGGCTTTCTGAGGAAAGCAGATGGAATTAATACATAGATTAGTTTTATATTGCTGCTGTATAAATGTAATGGCTTAAATAATAGAATTTTATTTTTTACAGTTCTGTTGGTTAGCATGCAAAATCAGTTCCCTTGGGCTGAAATCAAGGTGTCAGCGGGATGCCTTTTTGTTTCTTTGGAGGCTCTAGGACATATCTTATTTTCTTCGTTCTTCCAGATCCCAGATGCTGCCACATTCCTTGCAATACAGCCCCTTCCACTATCTTCAGGGTAATCACCATCACATCTCTTCCACTATTCTTTGTTTGTTTGTTTGTTGTTGTTGTTGTTGTTGTTTGAGACAGAGTCTCCCTCTGTTCCCCAGGCTGGAGAGCAATGGCACAATCTCAGCTCACTGCAACCTCTGCCTCCCGAGTTCAAGTGATTCTCCTGCCTCAGCTTCCCAAGTAGCTAAGATTACAGGCGCCTGCCACGGCGTCTGGCTGTTTTTTTTAGTTTTAGTAGAAATGAGGTTTCACCATGTTGGCCAGGCTGCTCTCAAATTCCCAACCTCAGGTGATCTGCCCACCTCTGCCTCCGGAAGTGCTGGGATTACAGGCTTGAGCCAGCACGACCAGCCTCTTCCACTATTCTTTAGTCACATCACCTTCTATCTCTTCTCCTATGCCTCTCTCTTCTACTTTTATGGGTCATTGTGACTGGGCCCACCTGAAAAATCTAGGAAAATTACCCTATTTTAGATGATCAGCAACCTTAATTCTATCTGTAACCTTAATTCCTCTTACTTGCTTAGCCTAATATATTTACTATTTAATTGCTTAGCCTAATATATTTAGAGCCTAATATATTTACTATTTAATTGCTTAGCCTAATATATTTAGAGATTAAGACATGGATCTATTTGGGATCCATTACTCAGATTCATGCACATACAAAAAGGAATCAATAAATTAGAAAAAATAGCAACTAGAATTCTAATTATATCCAAAGTCCTCTGGAAAGGACAAAATAGACTATTAACTAAGCTCATTGAGAAAAAATAAGAACACAAGAAAATATATTTAAAATTAGAATGATATTTTGAAATAACTGCAAATAAAGAGGAATAAAAATAAAAAAATTTCTTTGTTCAACTCTGCAAAAATAATTTTGAAAAATGATGAAATTTTTTTCTAGAAAAATGTATTTTTATAAGCTTCACTTCAGAAGAGAGAAAAAGTGAATATTCATAGCAGAATTGGAGAAAGTGTCAAAGAACTATATACCCTCTAAAAATAATGCAATAGTTGGGGCGTGGTGGCTCACGCCTGTAATCCCAGCACTTTGGGAGGCCGAGGCCGGTGAATCACGAGGTCAGGAGTTCAAGACCAGCCTGGCCAACATGGTGAAACCCCATCTCTACTAAAAATACAAAAAATTAGCTGGACGTAGTGGCGGGCACCTGTAATCCCAGCTACTCCAGAGGCCGAGCCAGGAGAATCGCTTGAACCCAGTAGGTGGAGGTTGTAGTGGGCAACAGAGTGAGACTCCGTCTTAAAAAAAAAAAAGCAGTAAACCCTGATGATTTCATGGGAGTAATTCTCACAAAAAACCTTTATGAAACATACAATTCTAATGCTTTTAAAAGTTATGGAGCATGAAAGAATTAGGAAAAATTCCACGTTTTATGACTTCAGAAAAATGCACACACACAAAGATGCAGGCCAATCTTAAGAATATTATACAAACAGAATCTACCCACATATAATAAGAGTAACACATCATGACCAAGAAGATTTTATTTCTAAATTAAGAATGACTCGATATGAAAAATATGTAAATATTATTTTAAATAATATTAACAGTAAATGTTAAAAGATAAAAGTATTGTGGAAAATCCATGGGTCAACTCATTATTAATATTTAATTAACATCAATACCTATAGAATTAACATTAAAACAATGGGGGAATTCTCTAAGTTGGCTAGATTTCATGATATATGAAGACAATAAATTTCCACTTTAAAAACAACAAATTAAGAGATATGATAGCAAAAATACCTTATTTATATGAGCAACCAAATGGCAGAATAACTAGCAGTGAACCTAACAATAAATTTGTCCAATGTATTTACTTATAAACATGTATGACTTTATAATATTCAATACTATGAACCTTCCGATTAAAAATTATAAGTTTATTGCGATATCTATAAAATGTTAATAACAGTATATTTTTCATAAGAGGGGTTGGGGATAGAATTAAAAAAGGGATGAAAACTTTATTTCAAAGTTATTATGGAAAAGTAAACCGGTAAGACTGACTAATATGTAAGAAAATTATGAAAAGGAAGAGTAGTGGTTATGGACTAGCCTTACAAGATGTGAATATGTATTTTTTTAACTGTTGGAATTGAAGCGGAATGTTACAAATGCATCAACACAGAGACTGCTGATTTTTCTGTCCAGTGTTCGTCCAACTTTATTAACAGTACAAATAAGGTATTATACAAATAAATTGTAAAAGTCCTACAAATATTGCATTATAAAAAATAAATGAAAAAATCCTACAAGATTAAAATAGGTTTTCTAAAAGACATTGTATTTAGAAGATAGGCTCTACTGTACTGATAGAAGAAATTTAAAAAAATCTATAAATTGTTGAGACCTAATATACATTTTTAAAAAATCAACCCTGTTAACTATTTCCAGTAGCCAAAACATAGAAAAAAATGTTCATCATAGATAAAGAGATAAGCAAATTTTATCATATGCAAAACAGTGGAATATCCTGCAAATATGAAAAGGAATGAAGTACTGATGCAAGCTCTAATATGGACAAACCTTGAAAACGTTATGCTAAGTGAATAGCCAGACATAAAGTTATATATTGTTTGATTCCATTTATATGAAGTATACAGAACAGAAAGCATATTAGTAGTTTCCAAGGGATCAAGGCATAACTGCCTAGTGGGTACTGCACTGTTCTGAAGGGGGATGAAAATATTTTGGATGTAGAGGTGGTAGTGGTACAACATTGTAAATATACTGAATGCCATTGAATAGTTTACGTTAAAATAGTACCAATTTTGCTGAAATTATTCCAGAAGATGGAGAAAGAGACAAATCTCCCTAACTCATTCTATTAAGTCAATATCACCTGATACCAAAACCAGGAAAGGACATAACAAAAAAAGAAATCTATAGATCAATATCTCTCAAGATGGATGCAAAAACCCTCAACAAAATACTAGCTAACCAAATCCAACAGCACATCAAAAAGATAATATACAGTGATCAACTAGGTTTCATCCTGGGAATGCAAGGATGGTTGAACATATACAAGACAACAAGTGTGATGCATCGCATAAACAGAATTTAAAACAGAAACAATATGATTGTCTCAATAGATGCAGCAAGAATATTCATTGAAATCCAGCATCCTCTATTATAAAAAGCCTCAACAAAGAAAGGACTTACCTCAAAATAATGAAGACCATGTATAATAAGTCCACAGGTAAGAAGGGACTTAACTCAAAATAATGAAAGCCATATATAACAAATCCACAGCCAACATCATACTGAATGGGGAAAAGTTGAAAGTATTCCTTCTGAGAACTGGAACAAGACAAGGATGTGCACTTTCTCCACACCTATTCAACATAATACTGGAAGTCCTAGCTAGAGCAACCAGTCAAGAGAAGGAAATAAAAGGCATAACTTGGAAAAGAGAAAGTCAAACTAGTGCTGTTCACCAATGATAGGAGTGTACATCTAGAAAATCCTAAAGACTTCCAAAAGACTCCTAGATTTGATAAACAAATTCACCCCTAATGTCTCGGGTTACAAAATCAATGTGTCAAATCCATAGCACTCTTATACACCAACAAAAACCAAGCTGAGACTCACATTAAGAATTCAACCTCTTTTACAACACCTGCACAAAAATACCATACCTAGGTAAAGATTTAATCAAGAAGGTGAAAGATCTCTACAAAGCGAATTACAAAACATTGCTGAAAGAAATCATTGAAGACACAAACAAATGGAAGCACATCCTATGCTCATGGATTGGAAGAATCAATATTGTGAAAATTACCATACTGCCCAAAGCCATCTACAGTTTCAGTGCAATTCTTATCAAAATACCAACATCATTTACCACGGAATTGGAAAAAAATCCTAAAATTCATATGGAACCAAAAAAGAGGGCAAATAACCAAAGCAATCCTAAGTAAAAAGAACAAATCTGGAGGCACCACATTGCCAAATTTCAACTTATACTACAAGGTTATAGTTACCAAAACAGCATAGCACTGGTATAAAAGTAGACATATGGACCAATGGAACAAAATAGAGAACCCAGAAATAAAGCCAAATATTTACAACAACCTGATCTTGGACAAAGCATATGACAACATAAACTGGGGAAAGGACACCCTATTTAATAAATAGTGCTGGGAAAACTGAATAGCCAGATGTAGAAAAATGAAACTGGATCCCTCTCTTTCAATTTATACAAAAATCAACTCAAGATGAATTAAAGACTTAAATTTAAGACCTGAAAAAATAAAAACTCTAGAATATTACCTAGGAAAAAATCTTCTGGACTTTGGCCTAGGCAAAGAATTCATGACTAAGACCCCCAAAGCAAATGCAACAAAAACAAATAAATGGGACCTAATTAAACTAAAAAGCTTCTTCACAGGAAAGAAATAATCATCAAAGGAAATAGACAACCCACAGAGTGGGAGAAATATTTGCAAATACGCATCCGACAAAGGACTAATATCCAGAATCTACAAGGAACTGAAACAAATCATCAAAAAAAAAAAAAAAAAAAAAAAATCCCGTCAAAAAGTGCGCAAATGACATGAATAGACATTTCTCAAAAGAAGATATGCAAATGTCCAAAAACAAGAAAAACTGCTCAACATCACTAATCATTAGGGAAATGCAAATGAAAACTATAATACAATGAGATACCATCTTACTTTGCAGGACAGCCATTATTAAAAAGTAGATGTTGGCATGGATGTGGTGAAAAGGGAATGTTGGTGCATTGCTAGTGGTAACGTAAATTAGTAAAACCTCTATGGAAAACAGTATGTAGAATTCTTTTTTTTTTTTTTTGATTTATTTTGTTTTTGAGACGGTGTCTCGCTCCATCGCCCAGGCTGGAATGCAGTGGCGTGATCTCGGCTCACTGCAAGCTCTGCTTCCCGGGTTCACGCCATCCTCCTGCCTCAGCCTCCTGAGTAGCTGGGACTACAGGCGCCCGCCACCACGGCCAGCTAATTTTTTTGTATTTTTTTAGTAAGAGACGGGATTTCACCGTGCTAGCCAGGATGGTCTCGATCTCCTGACCTTGTGATCCGCCCGCATTGGCCTCCCAAAGTGCTGGGATTACAGGCGTGAGCCACTGCGCCTGGCCCAACAGTATGTAGAATTCTTAAATAACTAAAAGTAGATCTACCATTCGATTCAGCAATCCCACAGCTGGGTATCTATCAAAAGGAAAAGAAGTCAACATATCAAAAAGACACCTGCATGCATATGTTTATTGTAGCACAATTCACAATTGCAAATACAGGGAATCAACCCAAGTGCCCGTCGACCGATGAGTGCATAAAGAAAATGTGGTATATATACCACATGAACTACTACTCAGATGTAAAAAAGAATGAAATAATGTGTTTTGCAGCAACTTGGAGCTGGAGGTCATTTTTCTAAATGAAGTAACTCAAGAATGTTAAACCAAAAACCATATGTTCTCACTTATAAGTAGGAGCTAAGCTATGGGTATGCAAAGGCATACAGGTGATGAATAAACTTTGGAGACTGAGAAAGGGGAGAGTGGAAAGGGAGGGAGGGACAAAAAAATCTACATATTGGGAACAATGTACACTGCTTGGGTGATGGGTGCACTAAAATCTCACAGATATCACCCCTATGCAATTCATCCATTAACCAAACACCACTTGTATTTTAAAAGCTATTGAAATATATATGTATATAAAGTGTAACTCAGCTGACTGCCTTTGAAGAATAATAATTTGAGATGACAATAAGGTGATAGTGTAGTCATAAGATCTAGCAATAACTTTTCCTGGAGATATCTTAAGCAAAAATGATGGAGGTCAACCCATCATTGCACATTGAATGCTGATATTCTTGGCTTTAATAGGAAAGCATTTATCTTTTGCACCTGTTCTGGTATATGCATAGCTGTCATGTATTCCAACAAAAGAGAGGAAAAACTGTCACTATGATTTAAGAACTATGCATTGGCATAAGAAAAAGTAACATATTTTGAGCAGTTAGAATTTGTTTTTCTTGCTGTATTATGCCTAGTTTCTACAATGAATTATTTAAATTTTGTTTAATAGTATTAGTCTTTTCCTATTGAGTTCATTAGTATGGCTTTATTATAGAAAGCTCTTTGAATTAGAAATAAAATAAAATGGTTAATTTTATGACATGTAAATTTCACCCCAAATTTCAAACTTTCAAGCAAATGATTTGACTGGAATTTTAATATAGATTATAACAGTCATTTAATTTAAAAAATTACATGCAAGTAGTTGTTTTTTTCAGAATTGAAACTAAAGCCTAATGTCATGGAAGTTCAAGGCTCTCATTACAATAAGGAAGAGAAAAGTTTTGATGTCATGACTCTTTAAATTGTCAAAATGCAAATACTGGCAGAGAGCAGTTGTCTATGTGTTCTGAGGTCAGGAATACTAAAGCTGTCTCTTTTTCGTATCAAACCATTTCTCATGCAAATAAATATCGCTGATTGCTCCACCCTGTTCCTTGCTAAGAACTTTCTAAGAACTAAAGGCTTTCTAGACTCAAAGTGAAAAAAAAAATACCTCTGCCCAAATGTCCTAAATGTACGTAAAAAAGACAAAGTATTTTTTCCCTAAAAATTAAACAAAAAGACAAATACTAGAGAAATAAAAAGGGGAAGCTGGAATTTTTATGGCTATATTTAGCATTTGCTATCCCAATGCTAATGCTACAAAACACTTTTCAGGGAGTGCTACCCAAAGGAAGGCACTGACAAACTAAACAAGACATATTTTTGGTTTTACAAAGGTGAAAAAATATTCAGTTACTTGAGGGTCACATACACATTCAGATTTTAATCCAAATCAAAAATTTAAAATCTAGAATCAGCATGTCATGTCGAGCAATCTTCTCAGAACATTCATCTTGGTCATTTATATAATGAATTATCCAGTGTAAAAGTTTGATCTATTTTACATAATGCTGAGGATTTCTTATTTGCCCTGAGATCAGTAAAAAGTATTTAAGAAAGTTTAGTTACATGAAAATTTATTTGGTAAGAACTACCAAGAAAAAATCACCAAAATTGTTTCCTTTCATAATATCTCCATGTTTCCATTCAATTACTTAGAAATAAATGTTAGAAAATAATGAACACAATAGATTTATACATTTTAGAAAATTGATTCATTCCAAATATTTAATAACAATAATGAACAATATTTTGATTGAATAAGTCTGTATCTTTCAAATGGTAGATAAATATAAAGAACTAAAGATATATAAAATTCATATTTTATGGTTTTAGGAATGTGCTATGGTTAAACTCTAAACAAAAATTTTGTTTGAAATTCAAAATAAGTTTTAGGGAGCTATTTCATTAAAGCAATTAATTTGGTTGTTTTACTTGTGCATTGAATGTTTTGCAATTGAGTAGTTATTATAATTATGTCATTACAATAATTATGCAATTACTCTCAGTAATTATATCATTTAATTATATAAGTATGCTTACAGGAATTAGTTGTATAATTAGAACATGTAATTACATAGTAAAATAGAAAACTGTATTGTAAGACACACTAAGTTGGATATATTGGCCTATTTCAAATTATAACGTACAAAGTATTTATCCTGTGTAAAATTTTTTATAATTTTTAAAAACTTTATTTTGAGATAATTATTAC
Source organism: Pan paniscus (assembly GCF_029289425.2). Lineage (NCBI taxonomy): Eukaryota > Metazoa > Chordata > Mammalia > Primates > Hominidae > Pan > Pan paniscus. The sequence goes on along the minus strand of NC_073266.2, from coordinate 78,252,827 downwards.
TTTTCAGAAAGTCCATATTCCTTTCATCCAGTATCCCATTCCTATTTGCCAACTGTTCCAATTATGTCTATTTTTTGAAAAATAATCCAATTCCAGGATCATTCGTTGCACTTAATTGTCATATCTCCTTAGACTCCTTCAATATCTATTACTCTGTCAATCATTCTGTCATCCTTCTATTTTTCTATATCTATCAATCTAGCTATCCATCTAGTTATCGATCGATTGATTGAATGCCATGACGTCACACTGACACCACCAGTTCTGATCCAAAACCTCAAGGTTCATATCTTGTTTTTCATATTTGTAAATGCCCTCTCTAACTTGAGAAACCTGGCTTCACTATGCTTACCATATATACTTATTTACTCATCTCTAGAATCGTCTCTTAGTCTTTCCTTGACTCACAGGTGTCTGTCAGTTTCCTCACGGTAAGATTTCTATTTTTTTATGTATAATAACTATGTAGAGATAGTCCTGCATTATATAAACTTATCATTATGTGTCCTATTTTCACCTTCTTGTTCATCAAAGTTCAACTCCTAGTTCAGTGAATAATCTTGCCTGAGAATGATATTGTTATGATGGCTCCCGAATGGTGATTTTTATAATTATCTAATTTCCTTTACATTAATTAGCATTTTATTAATTAGCATTCTGTTGTAAGAACTTTTCTTCATTCATTCCTTCATCTATTTATATCATATAATTTCATGGATTACTAAATATTGCTAAATGTTCAATGTGATAAAATCCATGGAAATTATTAACTTAGATGCTCATATTACTCAGGCATGGAAAGTATGGTTCATTAAAGTTGAGTTATGTTCTTTTTGACAGGCTTCCATCAGTTTTTTAGTATTTCCTTAATTTATGTCACATTAACATGTTTCTGGCTGATCTTGTATTTTGTCTACACATCCCTAGAATCAGTCATTTCTCTAAGAAACTCTGCTTCCTTTCCAGGGAGAATGGTATTTAGAAACCGAGGTCTTGGTACTAGGTGTACTCATTGTTCCTGGAGTGTTGCTATTCCTAATCTCTCTGGATAAACAAAGCCAGGAAAAAAATACACACACACACACACACACACACACACACACACAATGTATACTCACACATACAAACATGCAAACACACACAAAAAATATGTTTTCCATTGGCATTTTTTCTATATCTATACATATTTGATAACCATGAGTTTACACTGATGCTTTCAAATCTAACACATCAAGGTTTGTTTCTGCTCTCCCATTTTCATTTTTCTAAATATCTTCTCCAATTTCAGAAACCTTGGTCTCATAATCCTTAACATATTTACTAATTACTCAATTGTCTCTACTTTATCAGTCTCTGACTTCACATACACGCTCTCCTGCTCAGCTGCCATTTACCACTGCTGAACTCTCCCCCCTGCTCACTTGCTTTTTTCACATGGGCCCCAGCTCCATCCTGAAGTCATGGAAGTGAGGGAGAAAAGTGGCTTCAGAGGGTGCAAGCCCAATCTTTGACAGCTTTCACGTGGTGTTGAGCCTGTGGGTGCACAGAAGTCAAGAATTGAGATTTGGGAACCTCCACCTAGATTTCAGAGGATGTATGGAAATGCCTAAATGTGCAGGCAGAAGTTTGTGTAGGGGTGGGGCCCTCATGAAGAACCTCTGCTAGGGCAGTGCAAAAGGGAAATGTGGGGTTAGAGCCCCCACACAGAGTCCCCACTGGAGTACTACATAGTGGAGCTGTGAGAAGGGGGCCATCATCTTCCAGACCCTGGAACGGTAGATCCACCGACAGCTTGCACTGTGCACCTGGAAAAGCTGCAGACACCCAGTGCCAGCCTGTGAAAGCAGCCAGGAGGGAGGCTGTACCCTGCAAGGCCACAGAGGTGGAGTTGCCCAAGACCATGGGAACTCACCTCTTGCATCAGCGTGACCTCCATGTGAGACATGGAGTCAAAGGAGATCATTTAGTACTTTTAAGATTTGGAAGCCCCGTTGGATTTTGTACTTGCATGGGGCCTGTAGCCCGTTTGTTTTGGCCAATTTCTCCCATTAAGAATGGGTGTATTTACCCAATGCCTGTATCCCCATTGTATTTAGGAAGCAACTAACTTGCTTTTGATTTTACAGGCTCATAGGTGGAAGGGACTTGGCTTGTCTCAGATGAGACTTTGGACTGTGGACCTCTGAGTTAATTCTGAAATGAGTTAAGACTTTGAGGAATTATTGAGAAGGCAAGATTGGCTTTGAAATATGAGGACATGAGATTTGGGAGGGGCCAGGGGCAGAATGATATGGTTTGGATCTGTCTCCCCACTTGAATCTCACCTTGAATTGTAATAATCCCCACATATCATGGAAGGGACCCAGTGGGAGGTAATTGAATAATGGGGACAGGTTTTTCCCATGCTATTCTCATGATAGTGAATTAGTCTCATGAGATTGATTGTTTTATAAAGGGGAGTTCCCCTGCACATCTCCTCTTTTTGCCTGCTGCCACGTAAGACATGACTTTGCTCCTCTTTCCCTTTCCTTCATGATTTTGAGGCTTCCCCAGCCATGTGGAACTGTGAGTCAATTAAACCTCCTTCCTTTATAAATTACCCAGTCTTGAGTATGTCTTTATTAGCAGCATGAGAATAGACTAATACAGGTACTATCTTGAAGTTCAGTCATTTTTTTTTCTTTGTGGTATTAATCTGCTGTCAACTCATACTGGTGTTTTTTTTTTCATTAAAAATATTTTATTTTTACTTTGTTCAGTCTTATCTGAGTCATCTTTTATATATTCAACTTGTCTTCTTATCCTTAAATGTGTTGCCTGTCTTTTGCACATGTGAACATATTTATAGTAATTATTTAAACACTCTTGTCTGCTAATTCCATCAACTTTTCATTTTTGTTTTATTTCTCTTGTTGTTCTCTTCACTACGCATTATAACTTTGAATGCCTTTCTTGAATTCCTAATAATTTTACATTGGATGTCAAACCCAGTAAATTTTACATTTTGACATTCCAAATTTGGTTTTATTATTTTAAGTGGTTGTGTTATGTAAATGTTGAATTTAGCATTAATTGAACGTTACATTAGCTCCACCACTAAGGTCATTCACTTCTTAGGACTCTACTCAGTGCGCCATGTATTATGAGGTCTTTCCATTCTGGTTGGTGAGAACACAACTATTCTCAACACCGTATGGGATGCATGAATTGTTCATTCTACTCTTCTTTGATTCTTTCCTCAATCTTAGGAAGTTTCCTCTAATGCATATTCGTAATAGTACTCAGCCAAAGGCTTGAAAATATCTTTATTGAGATCTCTGGAAATTTCTCCCTGTGCAGATTCCTCTCACGGAATATTCTGTCTCACATATTATATTCAATCTTTGTCTCAGCAATTCAAAGAGACTGTCAGCCTTAATTTATGTTCCAGTTTTGTACTGTGGTTGAGAAATTGCCTCTGGACCATTTCCTTACTAAATACTGGACACTATTCTCAGGACTTTACAAGGACTAAGACTTCCGATATTCACCACAATGTAGTGAAAATCACATTAGTACTTTCATTTTGTAGATGATAAAACTGAGGTACAGAGAGGTTAAATAATCTGCCCAAAGTCGTACATTAATCTGTTATACCCCACAATATACTGTCACATTGTACCTTGGCCAATGGTATAAATACCTATATTATCAGACCCTACTGTTTCTAGCAACTAATAGATGTGGAATAATTTTTATTGTATGTCTGTTTTAATTGCATATATTATTCAATATGTTTTTACCTAAAAGCACTAAAAGGATTTTGAAAATTCAAATAACTTCCATGATATTTCCATCTGTACCTCAATACTTAAAGAAGACTTAGCAACCAATTTAAATTATTCTTATAAACTTAGAATTCTGAGTTAATAAAAACAAAAATGGAAGAGTTTTGGAGAAAATGCAAGGAAGATTAAAAAGTCAGTAATAAATTGACACTTCTGAATTTATCTGTCTGGAGACATCAACAAAACATATGACTTTCAATTGTAGGTGGTATTACCAAAGATTAGAGAACAGAAAAAAATAACTGTACACCAGTGATATGAGAAGATACTACATGTATAAAATACATCTTATAAAAGTATTCTGTAGGTTAAATAAAACATTTTGATATTTTTGAATCATTATTAGATAAATAATAAACTGTCTGCTGTATATAAATATACTTTTTTTCAGGCTAGGCATAGCACCTCACACTTGTAATTTCAGCACTTTGGGAGGCCAGGGTAGGCAGATACCTTGAAGCCAGGAGTTTGAGACCAGCTTGGGCAACATAACAAAATTTCATGTCTACAAAAAATAAAAAAGTAAGCCAGGCATGGTGATGCATGCCTGTAGTCCCAGCTACATGGGAGGCTGAGGCAGGAGGATCACTGGAGCCTAAGAGGTTGTAGCTATAGTAAGTCATGATTATGCCACTGTTCTCCACCCTGGGCAACAGAGCAAGACCCTGATTCAAAATAATAAATAAATAAAGTATCAATTTTCCAATGATTTCTCATTGTCAAAATTCTCAGAGTCATAAAAATTCTAAGTCTTATATTTCTCTCTTTATTTCCTCTTAACTACCAAATCAGAAACACAGGCAGAGGCTGTGTTCTTTTCCACTCATTTATTCCACCTTAGCTGCTAAATAACTTTGAAACTTGTTGTTTAGACAGTTCTTTATGAAATACAAAACTGATCACATATATCAACTTCACAAAACTCTTTGACATAAATCAAACAGTTATACCTCTTTTTCATAATAAGTGTTCCCATGTGCATGTTATTTGGAGGCACATATTTGTTTTTTGTATCTGTATAAAAATATATGTAGTATATCCTCTTGAGTTTCTTTTTTGACAAAAACAGCACAATATGCTGGAGAGGAAAGAGCACATAGTCTGGATTCAAACTGAGCTAGATTAAATTTCTTGCTATGACTCATACAGCTGTGTAATCTAGGGCAAATTACATAACTTTTTGAACCTCAGTTTCTATGTAGATAAAAAGAGGGATAGATACCACTACTTATCTTGATTAATTGAGAGGACATAAGATATTTCATGTGTAGTAACAACCACAGCATAAATGCTCAATAAATAGTATGTTTTATAACTAAAACATCTTATATTTGATTGCAATGGAGTGTCATAAAACATGAATTTAAGAAGATAAAAAGTGAAAAATCACTAAACAAAAGGAATTGAAAAGTTGTAATTAGCATCCCCTTTTTCAGAATTCAGGAGATGATGTTGTCAGCACTAAGTTAATTTCATACAATATAGTTTCATCAGTAGTTAAAAATCAAAAGTATTTATTTAGGTCATTAATATATCACCTTCAAATAAGTAACTCAAATTGAAATGTCTCCAGTAATCTTAGGAAATAACTCTTATTAACATTTCATCATGTCTCAGATTGTAAGTGAAAAAAATATTCATTTCAGGAAGAATTAAATAAGAGGAAAGCATAAGAAATGAAACGCTGAATTGGAAGTAATTTTCCATAGAGTTTTGCCAGTGGTATCATTGGAATTTGTTCCAAATAGCTATTTTATGATAGACAATAAAAGCATTTAGAATTGTTGTAGTTAACAACAGAAACCAAGACTAGCAAAATCACTAGTGACAATATAATTAAACATAAATTCTACATGTATACATAAATTAATCCCCAACTTATTCTGAGTTAATTAATCTGGTAATATATCATTTTCTGAATACAGAAAGAGAAAGCAAATTAAGTGAAATATATATCTGAGCAACCCAGATAGATGTGACAAAGCCCATGATTTGAAAGGAGATAAAAAGTCCTTTGCATTGTCACTAGGGGTCTATTCATGAATGTACAGAATTTTCCCCTGAATTACAGTAACCAAATTTCCTTGCCTGCCAAAGATTTACATTGAAGATAAGTAAGGAAAAATCCATAGAGGTTGATACATTGACGGCAGCAAATATTGTAGACTGATTATTTATCACTGTTGAAATGAAAAGAAAGGGACTGTTAAAAGTTGGGTTGAGATAGTTAAAATGCATATTAAGAAAGCAAGTTGCAATGTATGACAAAAATTGTAAATTTAATTAAGTGAGCATAGCTCTTGTTTTAGATGTTTTCATTTGTTATGTATTGTAGATGAGTAGAGATCAGCAAATGCATTATTTCCTAATGTGTTTGGATTGCTTCTTGGCCAGCTTAGGTATTATTATTTCCTGTTCTTTTCAGTGACTTTCTAAGCAGCTGTATAGAGATAATTTTTAAGTTAATAATTTCACCATCTTTGACTTAATTTCAAAAGTACCTTGTCATTATTAAATGGTAATGGAAAATGACTGTGATCTTTTGGAGATATCAACGACTTTAGCACAGAATTGACTACTAAAATAATAATGCTTTCACTAAACAGATTAATTTTTATGAGTTTAATGGGGTAACCTCAATATATCTAGATCATTCATGTAAGTGGAAGACCTCTTCTGTGTGTCAATTTAAAGGAAGCCCTATTACTAACTTCAGCATTCTTGGACATGTAAAGTAGTATTAAAAATATGCAGATTAGTACACATAAACCTTGTTTTTGCAAACTGCTTACTTTTCTGACATTTTGATTAGATAGTCAAGCTTCTTTGACAAAACTTTCATTACACCATATCAAATGAAATAGAGAAAAATAAATATCAATATTTGTAAAGAGGATATCAGGGATACCCCATGAGGTAGATATTATGGTGGATTTTTACCACGTCAAATTAGCTAAGCTAAAATTCTTTTTCATTGTATTTTCATTCCTTTATGATCCTACGTTGAAACTGGTCACAAGGGGAATTTGTGCAGAACTGGAAGGCAGAAGTCAAGGGGCAACCATGGTACATACTAAAAATTGTTATAAGGTGGGTACTGCCACTGTTCATGCAGGTATTTGCTGATGATGTGTTTGTATTGTGGACATGGGGCAGCAGACAGACCAAAGTTCCTCCAGCTCCTGCCTGATATTTTTTTTTCATAGATTCTGAGTCTTGGTCCAGGTACCCTTTATTGCTCTGTAGCAAATGGTGCTAGTCTATCCACCACTCACAGCATCAGGATTAATACCAGCCAGAGGCAGATGAGGTTTCAAGTAAATTTCTTGATTCCAGTTTTTAATTTTTATTTTCACTTTTTGTGGATATGTAATAGTTGCACATATTTATGGGCTAAAGATGATATTTTGATACAAGCATACAATGTGTAATGATCAAATCTACCCCAATTAATATCATCTTTCCTTCTTTACTATAAGCTCTGCTGACTTCAGGGCAAACACTAGATGCAGAAACAGCTGATTTACATAGGCCACTTAACTAGTTCTCGTCATTGTGTAAGGCCTAATCTTTGTAATCAATACCTTATTCCATATCATTAACAGTGGTTCTGTACCTCTGACCATCACTAATTGATACAGAAAGTGATGTAGCCAGTAGAATTAGGGTGATGATGACAGAGAACTTATTTGTATTGTTTTCTGTTGTTTCTTCAATGACGAGAACATTGTCTGGCATGTAGTAGATTATGAACAAATAATGGTGCAATGATTGAGGACTTCAAGGGGCAGGACGGAGGAGAGGCAAGAGAAAAGATATTAGAGTGCCAGGAAGGATGGAATAATGAACCTGTTGTGAACCGTATTGATACATTGTCCTTGCTACAAGACAGGTAATACTAACATTTATCAATATCTAAGTCTGCACAATCCATTATTTAGCTACTAGATATATATGGCTATTGAGAATGTGAAATAAGACTAGTGTGAATTAAGATGTTCAGTAAGCATAATATATATACCAGGTTTCAAAAACTTGTCAAACAAAGGAAAATATCAAATTAATAATTTGTATCTTGATTACTGTTTGAAACGACCATATGTTGGATGTATTGGGTTAAATAAACTATACTTTTAAACTTCTTTTTTTAAAATTTGTAATGTGGCTACTAGAAAATTTAAAATTAAGTATTTAGCAGACATATTTCTATTAGACATACTTCTGTTGTTTGTCTAAATGCTTCTTTTGTAGAGGTTTCTAAAATCATTGCAAATCAGAGCAAACTCATTTTATTGACACATAAAACTTGATATCTTATAAATGTAATCTTCAAATAATGACATCTTAATGTCATTTAATCTTCACAAGAGATCTTTGGTTTACCTACTCTTTACCGATGAGGAGTCCCATCTAAAATGGGCTAGGCACTTTGGGAGGTATATACATTATAACAGAAAAACTCTCTTGAATCCGGAGCTATGTCTTTTAACATCTTTTGTAGTTGATTTTACCAGTAAAAGTAGCATTCCTTTCTGTATAAAACCAAAAAATAGACTTCCATTAAGCATTAAGCAGCTTTTTGTGTCCAGGACTCTTTAGATAAGAATATCTTTCAAATTTGTTTTTGCTGATAGTGCTGTATTTCAGTGTCTCTCTAGTAATTGCCTTAAAATATCAAATTCTCACTGCCTCCTAAAATCACAAAAGATTTATAGCAAAAATTGCCTTTGATTGTATCAAAAAGAATATTCATATATATTCATTTTATAACCTATATTTTATAATTTCAAAATATACAGACATCCTCTTGACAGTTCCATGGATGACTTTGGAATTATGTTTTGAATATAAGTTGATTGTATGAACAAGAGTCCAATAAAAGTTTTAATAATTTTACTTTTTCTGTCAAAAGCTGTGTCTAATGGTGATTAATAATTTCTCGTAGGTACAACTTCAACTTCCTCTGTACTTTTAGAGTTCTGATTTTTCTTAGATCTTGTTTGATTTTACCAAGAAAAAGACAAATGTTTGAAATACATTTTTTGACAAAAATTTATGGATGTTTCAATCACATTTTGAAGCTTGTTCTCCAAATCTAAATATGCCATTCTTTCTGAAACAGGTATTGCCACAGATCTTTCTTTAATCTATCTTCTCATGAGATATGCAAACTTATGAACTTAGATTCTTCTAGAAATACCATTTTTGTTAATGTTGTCTGCTAGAATTACAAGTTGAAGATGAGTAAAATAACCTTTCTTTCAGATGTTTGGATCATTTGCTATGAGTTTAAACATTTTACAGAGGAAAAATAGGATTTATTATTTTACTAAATTACAATGTTGAGAGTATTTTAATCACTATGAATAAATTATCATATGTTCATTATTACATTATTAGATGAAAATGAAAGCCCTAATTATATAGTCTTTGCAAGTAAGATTCTCTTTGGTTTGTTATTTTAGATAATATTTATTACTAGTTAGTTTATATTCCAGTACCTTACAGTACAAAGTAAAACTATTTGAAAAGAATTTATATAAATTGAATAAATGAAGTTATCTCTCCAACTTGTCCAGAATTAATCTGAATTTGAAAATATTTTCTTTTTTTTTTTTTTCAGTTGCAAGATTTAATAGAGTGAAATAGAGTGAAAACAGAGCTCCCACACAAAGGGAGGGGACCCAAAGGGGGTTGCCGTTGCTGGCTCGAATGCCTGGGTTTATATCCCGATCCTTGTCCCTCCCGCTGTGCTCTCAGGCAATAGATGATTGGCTATTTCTTTGCCTCCTATTTTTGCCTAATTAGCATTTTAGTGAGCTCTCTGATTGGTCGGGTGTGAGCTAAGTTGCAAGCCCCATGTTTAGAGGTGGATGCGGTCACCTTCCCAGCTAGGCTTAGGGATTCTTCGTTGGCCTAGGAAATCCAGCTAGTCCTGTCTCTCAGTTCCCCCTCTCAACAGGAAAACCCAAGTGCTGTTGGGGAGGTTGGCTGATGACCACTCTAACTGCTTCCCGCTGAATTGGGGCATGGTAGGGGTTGTGCAGTTGAGATTTCCTCAGGAGGGGTGCCTTCGATGTCATTAACATCGGAGCACGGGCTAGCAGGCCGGTCCAGGGGTCCACAGTGGATCTTAGTCATGGACTCCTTCTGGCGCTCCATTTGAAGAACAATTTGTAGTTTTACAGTTTTGATTCTGGAAGAGACAAACTTAACAAGGAGGTTAAAGATACAGGGATTGAAATGTATGGCCTGCAGTGCAGGGGATTATTTCTTTGGCACGCTTCACAGCCCCTGACTATCTGCTTGATAGTTTTGAAAAGGCCTGGTCCAGTACATAATAATTTGGCCATCTGATGGGTGCTATCAATGCCTAAGTGGAAGGTTTGGTGAAGGGTTTTAAGTAATTTCTGTTGGTTAGCTGCAGGTGAAAGTATTTTTCCTTCTTCAGTGGCTAGCCATCTGGAGGGGAGGAAAGTATGTCCTTGTGAGGTTTCCTATTCTATTTTTCCTGCTGAGTACTGCGGCTTGGTTTCCCAGAGGGGATTATCCTATACTAGGCATCCTTCTATAAGCATTTCTAATGGAAGGTCCTGCCTTGCGCTCTTTTGACTTCAATATCCGCTTGGCAGTTCCTTTCTATTTCCTTTTCCTTTCTTTTCTGATGACCCTGGCAGTGTAAGACTGTCACCTCTTTAGGTTTCTGTACAGGCAGTTATAATCTCCTAATAGCTTCCTGATGTTTGACTGGTGTTCCCTCAGAAGTTAGGAATTCCCTTTCTCTCCATATTGCTGCATGGGCATGGAGGACTAGGTAAGCATACTTAGAAGCTGTATATATATTTACCCTTTTCCCTTCTCCTAATTCTAGTTCCTGAGTGAGAGCTATTAGTTCTGCCAGCTGAGCACTAGTTCCTGGAGTGAGGGGATTACTTTCAAGTATTCCATTATCACTGACCACTGCCATACCCCACTTTTCGAAGTCCTTTTTCTGCAAAGGAACTTCCATCAGTATACAAGTTGAGGTTGGGATCAGTCAAGGGAACCTCTAAAAGGTCCCCTTGAGCGGCATAGGTTTGAGCAATTATTTGTTGACAGTTATGTTCTATCTTTTCTTCATTGTCTGTAAGAAATGTGGCTGGGTTAAGAGGTGCACAAGTGCACAGTCACAGCACTGGACCTTCAAGTAATAGAGCCTGATATTTAAGTAAATGGTTGTCTGACAGCCACAAGTCTCCTTTAGCAGTGAGTGTGCCGTTCACATCATTAGATGTCTACACAGTAAGATCTCTTCCCTGTATTATTTTAACTGCTTCAGATACTAAGACTGCTACTGCTGCCACTACCCATAATCAATGAGGCCAAACCTTTGCCACTACAACAATTTCCTTACTCAGGTATGCCATAGGTTGCAAGCTTGTCCTTTGGACCTGTGTAAGGACTCCTAGAGCTATTCCTGTTTTTTTCTGTGACATGTAAAGAAAAGTCTTGCCCCGTTGGCAAGCTTAACACTGGGGCTTGGGTAAGGGCCTTCTTTAGGGCCTGGAAAGCCGCTTCTGCTTCAGGTGTCCATCTTACTAAATGGGTATTGGCTTTCTGAGTTTCTTTAATTAGTGTATATAATGGTCTGGCTGTTTCATCATACCTGGGAATCCATATTCGGCAGAAACCTGTTATGCCAAGGAACCCTCATAGTTGCTTTAGGGTTTTGGGATAAGGATAAGCCAGTATAGGCTGGATACGTTCCTCACTGAGGGCCCTGGTGCCTTTGGATAATTTTAGCCCTAAGTATTTAACGTGCTGTGAGCAGAGCTGAGCCTTTCGTTTGGAAACCTGTAGCCACAGGTAGCAAGAAAATTTAAGAGTGCTTGGGTGGCTTGATGGCACAAGGTTTCTTAACAGGTGGCTAAAATTAAATATCCCTGTACCAAAGGACAAGAGTGTCCAGGTATGAGAATTGGCTCAAGTCTTGGGCTAATGCCTGGCCAAATAGATGGGGGCTATCCTTGAACCCTTGGGGTAAAACAGTCCACATGAGATGAGACGTTGGGTTCAAAAGATCTTTAAAGGCAAATGAGAATTGAGAGTCAGGATGTACAGGGATGCAGAAAAAGGCATCCTTAAGGTTCAGGACTGTAAACCACTCTGCTTCCTCTGGTATTTGAGAAAGCAGAGTATAAGGGCTAGGTACAGCTGGGTATAGACAAACAACAGCCTCATTGATAATCCTGAGATCTTGCACTAATCTCTACTATCCACTGGGTTTCTGTACTCCTAAAATTGGAGTATTGCAGGGGCTATTGCATGCTTTTACTAGGTCTTGGGCTTTTAGGTCCGTAACAATCTTTGGGAGTCCTTGTTGGGCCTCAGGTCTGAGCAGGTACTGCGTTTGGTAGGGAAAGGGGGCGGAATCCTTTAGTTTAACTTGAACAGGATGGGCTTTCTTTGATCATCTATATTGTACTTCTGTTGCCTAGACTTTAGGATTAATTCCTTCCTCAAGCAGGGTACAACAAACGGGTGTTCCTTCTCCTATGTTCAGGTGTATAATGGCCCCTGCTTTTGCTAGAATGTCTCTCCCTAACAAGGTAGTGGGGCTTTCAGGCATAATTAGAAAAGCATGTGAAAAGAATAAAGCTCCCCAGTCACAGCTTAGTGGCTGGGAGAAGTGTCTAGTGACTGGCTGTCCTAGGATCCCTTGGATAGTGACAGATCTGGAGGACAGTTGTCCGGGTTCTAAAAAATTAGAGAATCTGACCATTTACAGGTATTTTATATTATTTGCATTTGGTTTGGTTTTACAGAATCTGAAACTAGTTTAAAATTTACAAGAAATTTTAACGACTTTCAGAGGAGATCAGGAGTGACCATGATCCAACTGCGTCTTCAAGCTACCCAGTTGCCTCTCATTTCACATGTGCTCTGCTCATTGGTGGATGCAGCTACCAGCATGGCTTTAATTACCTTAGAAATGCCAATGGCTCCCAAATCTACCACTCAATATACAATACACACACACATACAGACACACACACACGCACACACACACACACATATATATGTCAAATAGTTCATGACTTACAACAGTTCAGCTTCCAACTTTCTGACTTTATGATGGGTTTGTTGGGGTATTATATGAATTTTCACTTCATGATATTTTTGACTTAGGATGGGTTTATCAGGATGTATCCCCATAGTTGGTTGACAAGCATTTGCATGTATATTCAAAGTTCAATAGTTATTACAAATCAATATGACTGTAGCTGAATTCCAATTTTAATCTCTTCACCCCATATCTTAAAACCTGTTCTTCCTCCTTAATTCACCATCAATTCATGATTCCACTCTCTATTTAGTCAGCAGTGAAAAAAAAAATACCAGATTGAATGGACTTTGGCAAATTCTCTTGAATGGGCTGCCACGTCCCGTTTATTTGTACATGATTGGGTTTGCCTGTGCACATTTGGGTATAACATTCGCTTTTAACCTTATATCCAAAGATGTAGTCATAAAATATAAACCCTAAGTCCGCTATAGTGTAGATGTACACTGTAATCCAGGAGCTATAATTAAAAATAATAACAGGACAAAAATGACATTTCACAGAAGATATTATAGAAATGACCATTAAAAGTGTTAAATATTATTTGTTATCAAGAAAATGAACATTGGAATTACAATGAGATATAAATTCACCCACAAACATCTAAAACTGCACTGACAAGACAAGTTCCTCTTCTGGCTCAGTGAATAACAGAAAATGTACATAACATTCCAGGTGACACAATTAAAAAACAAAGGGAAATATGGAAACAATGGTATTTCAAGACAGTAAACTTTGGGCGACAAAGGACAGTGATCACTAAGAGAAGAGAAACAAATAATGTGAGCTGATTGCTAAAGTACCCTAACTGGAGAATGCATCCCTTCCAGGGAGGAGAAAATCAGGAGCACGGCAGTCACCCTCCTTTGAAAAGAGAATATGGAGAAGCCCATGTGGTTGGCTATATCAAGAGCATGAATTAACTGTAAGATAACTTCAAGTGCTCTAGTTTATATGTAACTGGAAGACTTAAAAGGAAGAAGGAGAAAGTGTATTTGAAGAGATTATAGACATTTATTTTTCCAAGTATGATAAGAGTTATAAATCCACATATCCAAGGAGCTCAATATCTCTAAACATGAGAAACATGAAGGAAGCATACCAAGTCACATCATAATCAAATTGCTTAAGACAAGAGATAAAAATAAGTTTTTTAAAAATGGCACATATCTACAAAGAAACAAAGATGACAATGAAAGCAGCCTTCTGATTGGAAATGGTGGAAGCCAGGAAACAGTGGTATACCATCCATAAAGTACTTACAGAAAAAAAATAGCCACACTAAAATTCTGTACTCAGCAAAGATATTTTTCAAAAGCGAAATTGAAGACTCTTTAGATATAAAAATGCCGAGAGTTGCACCAAAAGCCTTGCACTAGAAAAATGTAAAATAATTTCTCCAGGAAGTACAAAAAGACACCAGTGGAAATATTGGTTTACACAAAGTAATGAAGAACAGTGGAAATGATAGCTATATGGGTAAATATAATATATTTTAATTATTTAAGTACCTTCAGTATATAACTGTTTAATACAGAAGTAGTAACGACAAAAGTGAGGCTTATAATTTATGGAGCTTTCTCAACTTCTTGGGTCTTTAACTTAATATTGTTTTACAAATTTGGGAAACCTGGCAGCTTTATTCTGTTAAATATATTTTCTGCCACACTTGCTTTTTCCTCTTTTCCTAAGAGTTCAGTTACATATACATTATGTTACTCAATACTATGTCACAGATCACTTAGCCTCATTCATTTTTTTAAATATTTTTCCTCTCTGTTTTTTAAAATGAATGATTTCTATCTTTTATCCTCAATCTAATCCTAAATCCATCCAGTGAACATCCTACTTCAGAATTACACATTCTAACTCTAGAATTTCAGTTATGTAGTTTTAATTTTTCCTGATATTATTCCCTATATATTGACTTATTATGAATGCTTTCTTCTTTATGTCCTTGAATGTATTTGTAATTACCCCATTAAAATCTTTATTTCTTAATTTTAACAATTTTAACCTTGAGATAACAGCTTGGTCATCTCAAGGGTAGTTTTGACTACCTACATTTTCTCTTCCAACTGCAGTACATTATACTGTTTCTTCTCACTTTTATTAGTTTGGTTGTATACTGGACAACTTTAAGTGCTGGCTGAAGGTGGGGGCACTCTAGAATTGGTGGTCATAGAGGAAGAAGATGCAATCCTACTATAATCTTGGGCCCAATTTTAGCAATAGAGACTATAGTTTATTCCTCCTGTACTGTTCTTTTATAAAGATTACATATGACCACCACTATGAAGTCTAGGTAACTGTAAATCATGAGAGAATCTGAGAGGTACAATGGTTGGACCATAGTAGAAACACTTTGAGCCATTCACATCTACTAGACCTAATCTGGATTTCAGCTGTGGATACCATGGATAGGTCTAGGTGTGTTTGACTTCTTTATATGCTGATTGTGTGATAGAGTCTAGCCTAAATTGTGAGCCACACATCTTCACTTTTTGCGTTCAAATTCCTCCTTCACTAAAGACCTGGAGAGGACTTTTTTCAGGCTACATTCATGTATTACTCGTTGCTAAGAGAGATAATGCCCCCAGGGAAAAATCTCAGATGAGGGAGTGAAAGTATTAGATAACTCTCTTGTTTTTTGTAGTTTTAATAAACAATTCATTGAAGTATTCTGGTTACTTTTTAGGAGGTAATTATTCACTGTAACTATCTTTGCTTCTTGTTACCTCCCTTTCCCAAATCCCTTAATTCTTCTACCTTGGACAAGCTCCCAAATGATTGTGCATAATTCCTTGTGAACCAATATCAAAACTAAAATAAAGTTCAAAATGTTGTCCCTTGTAAAAGAGGATTGAAGTAAGATATGTTCAAGGAGATATCATGAAATTAGTGATAGTTATTTATATATTGAAGAACTTTTGGCATTTTCAAAGAAGAAAAAAAGATACAATTTCTCATGTAAAAATTATTGTGGTTTTTAGAATGGCAATCATTAAAAAGTCAGGAAACAACAGATGCTGGAGAGGATGTGGAGAAATAGGAACACTTTTACACTGTTGGCGGGAGTGTAAATTAGTTCAACCATTGTGGAAGACAGTGTGGTGATTCCTCAAGGATCAAGAACCAGAAATACCATTTGAGCCAGCAATGCCATTACTTGGGTATATAACCAAAGGATTATAAATCACTCTATTATAAAGACACATGCGGCTGGGTGTGGTGGCTCAGGCCTGTAATCCCAGCACTTTGGGAGTCCACAGCGGGTGGATCACGAGGTCAAGAGATTGAGACCAACCTGGCCAACATGGTGAAACCCCATCTGTATTAAAAATACGAAAAACGAACTAAGCATGGTGGTGCGTGCCTGTAGTCCCAGCTACTTGAGAAGTTCAGGGAGGAGGATCGCTTGAACCTGGGTGGTGGAGGTTGCAGTGAGCCGAGATTGCACCACTGCACGGTAGCCTGGCAACAGTGTGAGACTCTGTCTCAAAAAAAAAAAAAAAAGACACATGCACACGTATGTTTATTGCAGCACTGTTCATAATAGCAAAGACTTGGATCCACCCCAAATGCCCATCGATGATAGACTGGACAAAGAAAATGTGGCACATATACACCATGGAATACTATGCACCCATAAAAAAGGATGAGTTCACGTCCTTTACAGGGACATGGATGAAGCTGGAAACCATCATTCTCAGCAAACTAACACAGGAACAGAAAACCAAACACCTCATGTTCTCACTCATAAGTAGGAGTTGAACAATGAGAACACGTGGATACAGGGAGGGGAACATCACACAATGGGGCCTGTCAGGGGGTGGGGGCTTAGAGGAGGGATAGCATTAGGAGAAATACCTAATGTAGATGTTGGGTTAATGGGTACAGCAAACCACTATGGCGTGTGTATATCTATGTAACAAACCTGCATGTTCTGCACATATATCCCAGAACTTTAATAAAAATAAAAATTATTGTGGATTAGCTATTGTTAAGTGCAACACCATTTAGGTAAATGAGTGTGTCTAAAGGGCTTGTAAATACAATATTCTCTCAAGTATTTAGTCTATACACTTTATGAAGATTTATCGAAACTAAACAGTAATTCAAATAATAATACATTCTGAAGGTTATGACCAAATTAATGAGGTTTTGATGGTGTTGTATGTTTGCTTGTGTTCAAGTAATCCTTTCCACGTCTGTTAATGTTAGAATTATTGGTCTCAGATGAACACCTACCAGGGAACTCAGATTCATTAATTGATTTATTTTTATGTTACCAAGAACATCACCCTCTGCAGATAGAGATATAATAGATGCAAATCAACAACAATAGCAATAAATACCATTACAATGAGAATTCTGAAATAGACATAACCTTTATAAATGCCACATTATGGCTTCTTTTATTCAAGCAATATTCCAACATCCATGCTTTAGTAAAGATGGTTCCTTGGTGCTTTTTTAAAGGAGAATGGGAATTTGTATTACTATGAAGATGAGCACCAAATTTTATACTTTCAAATGTTGTAGGGGCAGCCTCCCTACTGCTTAGTACACAAGGCTTTTATCTAACCAATCTTGTATTGATCAGTATGTTGTTGTTGTTAAAAAATATTAAAATTCTGTAGTGTTTAGATAATGGAGTTTATTTTCCAAAATGCTACTTTCTAGATTATTTAGTCAAAGGAAATTTTTGCTTCAGTGGTAAAACCTTTAAATGTCTGCTAGTTGTGTATTCATACTGTTACAACTTAAGAGGGTGAAGGTTGTTCTTACAAGGACAGGCTAGGTGTAGAATTTTTACAAAATTAAAATTTTAAAAAGCAGGTTGAATTACCCCAGACCCTAGCTTGAATTAACATGCGTATCGGTTTCAGCTTCTAGTCCAGATATATTCTCCAAGTATTCTAAAGATATTACCCATCTCCAGTTCTAGGTATACTAGGACTCTATTCCCTTCCAAAATTCATTCAATTCAAATCCTAATCTTGCCTTTGATGGACTTTTCAGTAACCTTTTCAGCTAGTCATAATCTGTCACCCTTTAGGTTTATCATCTAACGTAGGAAGTATTTCTAATATTTTCATTAAGTAAAGAAATTATTATTCTTAGGAGGAAAAGAATAACTTGACTGTTAATTCACCAAGTTATATTCATGCTTATGAGCTGTGAATGATATTATATTCAAATGAGATATACATTTACAAACATGAGTAGGTCAGCATATTTGGAAAAAACTAACTAGAAATGGTTATGTTTAATATCCTAACAAAATCCCCTCATCTTTGATACAGACTCTTATCTGGTTATCTGGTCATTTCTCATTTCAATTTTTTTTCACAGATTAAAGAGTATAAAATAAAATGCAAATCATAGGGAAGCACTCACAGTTGGAAAAATATGCTTTGTGATTGATAAATTAGATATCAAATTCCAAAATAATTACCAATAACTTTGGGTATAACAATTAAGAAATATAAGTGATAATGGCATCCATATAAAACATTATCTTTTCTAAGATTTGTATATATTTAAAGTGCATGCTTGTGTAATTGACATGAATAATACTTTGAATACAAATGGAAAAAGCAGTAAACATAATTAATATCCTTGCTTGGCTATTCAAATTTTAAAAGATACATCCGAATAAATTCCACGGATTATTTCTCATTTGTACTACAACATTTCCCTTAAATGTTCATTAGCACTGTCTTGATTTAATTTTGTTAATTGATAACTTGATACCACTGTAGAAAAATAAAATGAAAAAGAGAACTAAACAGTAAATTATTTAAAAAATCAGGAAGTCATTATGTCAACTTACTATATTTCGGTAGCAGATTTTTTTTGTTTGTTTACTGTAGATCA
Source organism: Pan paniscus (assembly GCF_029289425.2). Lineage (NCBI taxonomy): Eukaryota > Metazoa > Chordata > Mammalia > Primates > Hominidae > Pan > Pan paniscus. The sequence goes on along the minus strand of NC_073266.2, from coordinate 78,234,014 downwards.
CTGAATCAGCATACACAAAAAGATGGGAAAAATAAATACGTATGTCTATGTGGCACACATTTTGAGGAACCTAATTTAATAATGCTACGTAGAACTGTATATTAAAAGATTAGCCTAGCCCAAAGAAAGATTTGGCCCTTTACCCCAAGCTGAGTTTTTGTTTGTTTGTTTGTTTGTTTGTTTGTTTGAGTCGGAGTCTCGCTCTGTTGCCCTGGCTGGAGTGTAGTTGCGTGATTGATCTCGGCTCACTGCAAGCTCCGCCTCCTGGGTTCACGCCTTTCTCCTGCCTCAGCCTCCGGAGTAGCTGGGACTGCAGGTGCCCGCCACCACGCCCGGCTAATTTTTTGTATTTTTGGTAGAGACGGGGTTTCACCGTGTTAGCCAGGATGGTCTCGATCTCCTGACCTCGTGATCCGCCCGCCTCAGCCTCCCAAAGTGCTGGGATTACAGGCGTGAGCCACCGCGCCCGGCCCCAAGCTAAGTTTTCATAAAAACTGCAGAGAAATAAGGAAATTATAATGTTTTCGATAAATGCTGTTAAATCAATTGGATATGTACATAGAAAATATCCTTGACCTCTCCCTCAAACTGTACATATAAATCAATTCTAAATGGAATGCAGATGCAAATATAAAAGATAAAACAATAAAGTTTTTAGAAGAAACCAGAAAAAAACACGCAATGTCTGCGCCTAAGCAGCAGCTGATCACCCCTGCATATCTGTGCCACCAAAGGAGGCCTCTTCAGGCTCCTTTCATGCCCCTACGCTCCCTCATGAGCGTCTACAGGTGCCCTGTGCAAGACAGATAGGAAGAGGATATTAACCCTCCCTTTTTCTGGGGATTCTAGCTATTCTAACCTGACTTGCCAGCCCACATTTGTTCTTTCAAAATGTGTTACAATTTCAGTCATTTTTTTTCCCCTTACTTGTTGGTATGCCATCTACATCTATTCTCTGTCTCAGGTGAAACAAAAGTTTCCTTTGTCCCATTTCTCACCGGAGAGGATTGTCTCTCTCTCTCTCTCTCTCAAATTCAGTTTATTTCGTTGACTTGTAACGTTAGCTCTCTCATGGGTTCAATAAAAAGTTATGATTTTGAAGATTATCTGGCTTTTTCTTTCACTGTTGTTAGTTTGAAAGTAATATTCTTTTGAAGCTTTCTGCATCCTAAGCAGCAGCAGAACACCAGGGCATTTTTATATGTTTACTTATTCCAGAGGAAATATCAATCTGTTGAGATGTTGTACAATCAAGGTATATACATTCTCCTTTTCCCCGCTCATGTCCACTTGGATGTTGCTAGAATTGAGCAAGCATTTTATAACAGAAAGAAGGATGGTTGCGCACCTGGTCTAATCTGTATTTGTAAATAGTAGAGAGAGATTCTGCAGCCCAGATTCGTAATACATCACAAGGCCAAATTAGACTAGCAAGCATATACTTTCTTAAACTTTGCTGGATAGAAATATTATCTCCTATTTAATTGCATGTTTTTGTCATATGAAATAGTAGAGAATAAAAACAAAATGAAGAATGCTAAGCTCTTTCTTCTGCTTTCACTCACTTCTGTATTTTGACTTCCATGTTGAGATTAGTGCCCATTTCTCCCCTGCCCCTACAACGCATGTGGACACATAACAATAACTACAGTTTTCACCCTTCTGTTTTTAGATTGCTGCAGTCTCTGGGAAGTTGAATATGACTCTATTACTATTGACCATCTCAGAAAGAAGGACAAACTGCCCAGTTTTCTGCTTCACATAGACACTATGTTTTTGTAAGCCAAAGGCAGAAGAGTAGAGATAAAAACCTGAATCATAATTCTACCTTTCTTTCAAGAAAGAACAAAATATCTGGCTTACAGTAAACATTTAATAATAAATGAATGAATGAATGATAACTTTTGATTATGATGGCTAATTGGGATCCACACATTATAATTAATGAATTTCTCCTCCAGCTCCAGATGTTGGTGATCACTAATTGCCACTCTTAGATTAATGTTCATCTCTTTTCCGTTTCTTAATTGTTTTTTTGGTGGGGAATTGGGAGAGGCTGCATTAGCAATCATTATCTCGATAGAATTTTTAAATAAAATTCTCACTACTTTATTCTATTTTTAACTAAGAGTATGTAACTCATTCTGATTTTTTAACTTAATTCAAGTGTTTTTTGTTGAACTTTGTGATATCCTACAACCTATGGCCTTATAGTTCACTTCTATAATTTACAAAATTCTTAGAAGGGAAATCAGGTAACTTTTCCTTTTAAAATTAATGCAATAACAATACCTCTCCTATTTAACTTATTTTTTTTCAGGATCAAATGAGATTATAAGCACAAAAGTTTTTGCTGAACCATGTATCTATTCATTATGCGTCTGACTCTCTCTCTAAATTGCGGGCTCCTGTCTTAGCTTGTAATATGTGCTTTTTAATTGTTGACAAACTACATTAAATATTTGTAAAATAAGGACAATCATAATAAATAAAACAATGTACAGAATAGATTTGTAACTTATTTGTTATTGCTTATTAAACTTAATAGGGAACCATGCATATAGTGATAATTCCATCCAGGTAGATGACTGCTTAAGTAGAAATGGATGATGGGTCTTCATTTCCTTGGTCCTGTTTACTCCAGTTCCTAGCTATGAGATCTATGTAAAATTATTTAATTTCCCTGATTCTTTAAAATAGAAATAATATTCGTATTCTATAATACATTAATTTTATAATTTATAATCTACATAAATTACATGTAAATACATATATGTTTATGAAAATAATAATATTTGTTATTGTACTATTTTATCTTGATTCTATAGTTCCTAGGATAGGCTTGCTGTAGATATTTACCTTTTAAATGTTTCTTTTCCTTTCCTTTTTCTACAGATACTTAAAATTAGTGAAAACTTTGTGCAATACACATTCTGTTTAGAAAGCATATCAGGCTGGGCGCGGTGGCTCACACCTGTAATCCCAGCACTTTGGGAGTCTGAGGCAGGCCAAGCACATGAGGCCAGGAGTTTGAGAAAAGCCTGGCCAACATGGCGAAACCTCGTCTTTACTAAAAATGCAAAAATTAACCAGTTGTGGTGGTGCTTGCCTGTAATCCCAGCTAATGGGGTGTCTGAGGCAGGAGAATCGCTCCAACCTGGGAGGCGGAGCTTGCAGTGAGCTGAGATCGCGCCACTGCACTATAGCCTGGGTGACAGAACAAGACTCTGTTAAAAAAAAAAATGTATATCAAACTTCAAATATTAATCACATGTTTGACCAGGAGCGGTGGCTCATGCCTGTAATCCTAGCATTTGGGGAGGCTACGGTGGGCCAATCAACTGAATCCAGGAGTTTGAGACCAGCCTCAGCAACATGATGAAACCCCATCTCTACAAAAAATACAAAAATCAGCAGGTCATAGTGGTGCAAGAATAAGTACCTATACTCCCAGCTACTCAGGAGGCTTAATACTAAGCTATTAGTATTAAACAAGCTAAATAGTAATTTAACCCATAGATAACATAATTTAACATTTAATGTTAAACATTTGAGATAATCCACTAAACCAAGGAAAGGAAGAATAAAATAACTCTCTTTCTTCAACTTCTATTCATTCTTCAGGCTTCAGGTTATATTTAATATCTTCAGAGAAAATCCAGAGGGCTTCTGGACAAACCCAGCTCTTCATACTAGCTATTTTCAAGCTACCCTGTTCCACACATAGTAAATGATTTATGAATTTCTGGTCATCTCTTCCTTGTAAGCTTTGTAAGGGAAATGACCATTTTGGTCTTATTACTGGCTTTTCAGTCCTTAGTATAGTATCTGAAATACAGGCCAGTGCACATGCATTTATTCAACAAGTATTTATTGATTTTAAATGTAATTTAAATGTAATTGAATTCACATTTTTTATTTTAAATAGCACTCATTTAAAATGTTATGATGCTATTTTAACTCAAAGCCAGGAAATTGTCATTCTTGATTCTAAGGTCATGCTACCAAATCTAATTTCCTATAATGAACTTGCTTTCCCAAGTTCCACAAGGAAAAAATCACTGGTGTCAATGATTTGAAGTTCCAATTCCTTGGTAAATAAATGTATATAATTATAATTTTAAAAATTGCCATACTTTAAAAGGCATGCAACGTATTTCTTCTGGGAAAGCAGTTGATTGAGGAAGAATTACTATTCACAAGATTCCAGTCAATAGAAAATGATATGATGTTTGAAAAAACAGACAAATATATAGACTACGAAGTTAAGCCTTCTCTATGTTTGTTTTATGTTTTCTCATAAGTTCAGTATATTTTTTCTGCTATTCTTCAAAATATTTTAATAATGGTGCAATTCCAGTGTCAGTGAAGAAAAAAATTTTTTTTTTTTTTTTTTTTTTTTTGAGGAGTCTTGCTCTGTCATCCAGATTGGAGTGCAGTGGCGCAATCTTGGCTCACTGCAACCTCTGCCTCTCAGGTTCAAGTGATTCTTCTGCCTTAGCCTCCAGAACAACTGGAACTACAAGCACGTGCCACCATGATTTTTGTATTTTTAATAGAGATGAGGTTTCTGCATGTTGGCCAGGTTGGTCTTGAACTCCTGACCTCAGGTGATCCACCCACCTTAGCCTCTGAAAGTGCTGGGATTACAGGTGTGAACCACCACGCCCAGCCAAAATCTTTTAAATAGTGGAGTTTCATATCACTTGAAAAGAACGAGTTAAGGATGTGTCAATAGTATTACTGTGTTAAAAAAAGAACATTTTATTTTTGTCCTTTATTAGAAAAAAAATAAAGTATTTCCATATATACATTTTATACATAATATTTTTATTTTTAAAAACTTTGTTAAGTTAATCACAAAACATTACTAGTGAAATTTATTTTCAATGTACTCATTTAAAAATTATTTTTATCTATAAGCATAAATATAATAATTATGAGTAAAGCAGCTCTGGATAGGATAATGGTGTATCTTCTCTGAAAGCACACTATTTTGCTATAAAAACATGACAACAGTATGGTTCTAATTACCTCCCATATTTTAGAGGGTGGCAGCTGGCCAATGAATTGCATTTTTTTTCTCCTGAAAAGATATAATCAAATAAATAGTAGACGAAGCTTTTGTTGACTCTTGGATATGTAAATTAGGCATGCTATTTAACAAGTTATTTTGTCATCCTGATGAGTGGAAACATTGATTTGCAAGACTAATTATACTCACTATTTTTAGAACAAGCAAAGGGCTTTGCATTGTGTAGTTTTGTAGGCCATCAGAATTAGATAGTCAGGTTCCCTGAAGGTCAGGCCTCTCCAGCAGGTGCTGGAGATGTTTACATAAAACTCATTTTAGTGAAGGAGGTGAGGTTTATAATTCAGTAACTCGCTGTGGGTCCATTTTGCATCTTGAAGTCAATCAGAGCTCTCTGCTTAGACACACCTTCCCAAATGTCAATGAGGGTCTGTATCTGTAAATAAGCTTCTCATTACTAATCTATCTTTAGTGATAAAATAAGTCTAGACCTTTATTAAACCTCCAAAAAGCACAGTATACAAATATTTCTTTTTCGAGTTAGTAAAATGTCCTGTGAGTCTTTGAGACTCATCGAACAAATTTCTTTTGTGCTGTCGGTCTTCAAAAAGAGTCCCACAGCAGGAGTTAGCATGACAGTTTCGGAATTATCCAAAGAAATATTTAAAAAAACACTCCTTACAAGGGAAAGAATTATATAACTACTTTAACACAAAATTATATTTTAGGCTTCTGATTTTCAACTACATTGAAACTCAGCTTTTTCATGGAATGGAGAATAGATTTTCTGGACTAAAACTTTTGAAGAACTACTGTCTCCTAAGCACGTTTTGGGTGGAAATCTGTGAATTGGAATTTCGAGTCAAGAATAAGTGGAAAATATACATAACATGGAGACATGTGTTCAAGTTTCATATTTGTGTGTCAGGGCCTGCTTAGAGCACTAAATGTATTATCCGATAGAAAACAGAATCTCCTTTCTTTGTCCCTTACTGAGATATTTGCCAAGAAAAACAGTTTTTGACTATATAGCGACAAGGAGGGAGCATGCTACTAGAATTAATTCTGGACAACGGCTATCACAATGCTGTTCAAATGAACTCTCTTCCTGATAAATCAACGTGTCTCTACAGTAGTTGATATATTGCTACTGGAGAAGAAGTAAAATCATGGAAGGAATTGCATGTTCACATAAGCACTTGCACAGTATTTTAGGGACTCAGTGTCAATCAAGGCACAGTTTGGAGTTGATGGTACTGTTCTTGCTAGTGGCAATAGCTATCTTTGCAAGATTCAAATCTGCATCATTTATATTAAGCTCTAGTGTCAAATCTTACCCTCCATCCCCTTGCTCCCACAGTGTGGGGATATATGTGGACAGTTAGCCACTAAATTAAAGATCACATTTGAAGAAGTAAAACTCTAGTTTGACAGCATTTATATTATTTTTTTTTAATTCTATCCTCAATACTAGTTAAAGGCCTATTTTACGTGTAACTTTTAAAAGATGAATTAAACATGACCTCAATTACAAGTCATATAACTACAGATAGAGGTGAAGTAACCTTTGTTGAAGATCGGTTACATAGGCTAGGCACTGTGATAGAAACTTGATACATGTTCTTTTCTTTAATCTCACAGCAATGCAGTGAGATAGTAATTATTGTTCTTGCTTCACAGAAGCTGAGGGCCACAGATGTTACTAACTCGGTCTTTTCCTTTGGTGTTTGAATGATCTCTAAAACAATTATTTTAATTAGTCATTAGCTAATACTTAAAGATTGCTAATAATGAAAAATTGCAGACAGTTTATCTAGCTCAAACATTTCTATAGTTGTCCTATCCAACATCTTAGAAACTAGCCCCAAGTGCACAAATGGCTATTTAAATTAAAATTAAATAAAACTAAAAATTCAGTTCCTCAATCTTGCCATATTTCAAGGATACAATAATCACGTGTGGCTAGTGGTCATCATATTATATAGAACATATTATGAAACATTTCCAATAATACAAAAAATTATATTTGAAAGTGCTGGTCTATAGTTTTATATACATATATAAACAGATACATACATATGTGTGTGTATATATGTGTACACATATATACATATATATGTCTATATATTGTGTTAGGCTGTTTTTGCATTTCTATAAAGAAATACGTGCTGCTGACTAATTTTTAAAGAAAAGAGGTTTAATTGGCTTATGGTTTTGCAGATTTTACAGGAAACATTCTGCCCGCATCTGCTTCTGATGAGGGCCTCAGGAAGCTTACAATCATGGTGGAAGGCAAAGTGGGAGCAGGCATATCACATGGTGAGAGTAGGAGCAAGAGAGTGCCGGGAGGAAGTGTCACACTCTTTTAAACAACCAGATCTCATGTGAACAGAGTGTGGTTCACGGGAACTCATCACCCAGGGGATGGTGCAAAAGCATTCATGAGAAATCCATCCCCATGATCCAATTATCGAGGCCCCACTCCAACTTCGGGAATCACATTTCATCGTGAGATTTGGAGGAGACAGATATCCAAATCATATAATAGATACATATATCCATATTCTTTAAATGAATTCACATGCAGATGCCTAATATATAAAAGAAATCCAAGAAGACCTGCTCTCTGTAGGGTCTGAGCAGTCTTAAATCCAGCTTACTGATTAGCACCCTTCACTCTCCCCATGTTGGCTCTTAGGCACCTTGTAATACCCCTATGGCTTAAGAGCACAGTATGAAGATTTATTTTTAGATAAATTATTGTCATTATCATTGTAATCATTACATGTAATTACAGAATGTCAGAGGTGGAATAGATTCCAAGATCATCTCATTCAATCACCTCATTTTGCCAAAGAGGAAACGAGGTGCAGGCAGTTGAAGTCATTATCACCATTCTAACTTAATATCTCACTTGTTTTTGCTGTTTGCTTATTTCCATTCACTACACATAGAGGAGAAAAATAAACTAGAGTTTCTTAATTGAAGTCCGTGAACTCAGTTAAAAGGGCACAGTTCCCCTGAAATTGTGTATATTATTTTTGTCATTTATTGTACATTATCAAGGGGAATTATCCATAGATCTTTATAGATCTATAGAGATTCCATCAGCATCTCAAAGTGTCTTGTGATGTTCAAAATTGTAATCATCTACTGTGACCTGAATAATATATGCAATTTAAATTACCTACAGAATGATTGCACCTCAGGTTTTAAAAGACTTGCCTTATAGTACATATTGAGATAAAAAATAATAAGAAATGGGGAGGCATCAGAATTGATTTGCCCTTACAGGGATCACTTAATTGAATTAGAGCCACCACATTAAATTAAAACAAACATTTGCATATTTGATAAAGAGACTAAATATTTTGTTGCAAACAGTATAAAGGAGATATAGTTGAGAACAACTTTAAATTTTAAGAAATAGAATAAATTCTTTTTATTTGCTTAAAATGAAAACAAGAAAATCAGAAACTCTAAAGCAATTATTGCCAATGATCAGAAATATTTTTGACTTCATTTACTCTGATTTTGATGATGTATAAAGCCCAGAGAACAAATAATGTCATGTGAAAAATATGTAGGCTGATCCGCATTTTAATTTCCATCCTTGTGGACATACAATAATTCCCTTCATATTTTTCAAGCTTAATTTTTCATAATTTGTTATTTTGATTCTTGTAATCTTTTTTTGAATTTTGAAATATTGATACAACAAAAAATATTATGGCAACCATGAAAGTGTTTTATTATTTCTAATGCTATTTCGGTCCTGTCCGTCTATTTAATATCAAAAGATTGACACCTGTTAATGGTTGCTGGGTTTTTTTCTGTGTTTTAGATAATTACGATGTTTGCACAATTATTCTGTAGGAAATTAAATGCTGTTTACAATGCATTCACATTCTTTTTAAATGCCACTTTAAAATAACTTCTCATTATACAACTCGTCTTGAAAAAATAAAGCTAATAAGGTGCAGAAAGGGACATTTCTGATCCAATGTCATTGGTGAAACTCTGTGTCTAGCAATGTGCAGCATTTGGGAAAGCAATGACAAGCACCCTGGTATTCAGGGATACATGCTCCATAGCCCGGGACAGAAGTGCTGCCAAATGGCCGGCATCCAGAATGGCTTATGCCCTACTTCCCTTCACATGGTTCTTTGAAGTGGCTTTCTCTCTCACAAAAGAAGAAAATGAGCAATTATCAAATTTTATACCCAGATGGAAGAAGACGTGAGCCTGCTCATAATGATTATTGCATGTTGGGTTAAACAGAGGATGGGCTTTTTATTAGCTTGAGGGAATCAGGACCCTCTTGTGTCTGGCAGGGATGGACAGATGAGACAGTCCACAGGTCAGTAGCATAATAGTAATAATATATCTATTCTTGGCTAAAATTTGGGACTTGGATATTTTATCCATCCATCTATCTAACTCTCTATATAATCTGATCATACAGTAGAAATAGAATATGTGCATGTATGTATGTGTATATTTTTATGTGTGTGTTTATACAACCTAAAGTTTGCTTACGTATTAAAAACATAGATTTCTTTAAATAAATAACTAAGCAAACCATGGAGCATTTTTTCCCAAAGAAGTTAAACAGACTCACTGTCTTGATAAAGGTTTCAGTGCAAATTCCTAGGGCCAATTGTTGGATTGAAAAACACGTTACAGTTTTATACAGTCTACTTGATCTCTCACTCCAGCACTTAATGTTAATAGAGACTCAATACTTCCAACAGGATAGCTCCAAGAGACACAGATGCCAACTAAAGGTTGGCAAAGATATCTTATAAGATCTCACACAGTGTCTTATATTAGCTGGTGTTCATTAGTGACATCCGGATAGATACAATGTTCATAAAAGTTGCCATCCAAAATGTAATTTCCCTTTTCTGGCTCCTTGTTATTTTTTTATTTTTATTTTTATTAACAAATATTAAATTTTTATGTCATCGTGACTGTGTAAAATTTCTTGGATCCATAAGTATTCAATCAACAAACATGTTATACTTAATCGCTTGAATGCTTGATTTATAACTTTTGAATATTTAGAGCCATTATACATGGACTTCTGTACTCTTCCTCAGACCTGTAAATTCTATGCAGCAGGCTGCAGAAGACAGTCATCAGAGCTTGTCACTAAGGAAATAATTACCATGTGTATCAAACTGTGTATTTATACTCTACTTCTAAAATAGCCCTGAAAATTAAGAGTTTAATTTTTTTTCATTTTTAATGTAAAAGCAGTACCTGCATATTTAAGGAAATATAAGAAGTAAAGTACTGAAAAGTAAAAGGAAATGTAATACTCTAAAAAAAGATGAATTTTTGCTGTATTTTCTTCCTTGATTTTCCTATGTGGGTTTTACCATAGTTGCAAACCTTTTATGTATGTAATATGCATATACCATCCACATTGTACATTAAAATTTTTATGTAATAAACATTTACATATTAATACATAATCCATAGATACACTAATATGGTAGCTTTATAATGCTTGATTTGTCATTCTATACATACTGTAATTCAACTAGTCACAATACAGAAGCAACCTAAAACCAAATAGTAAAGAAACATTGCTAAAAATATGAGTCAGATCTCCACCCATATCCTTTAACGCTGTTGTTGGTGTACATGTCACGCACTGAATAGTCATCGAGGCATTCTCTTTGGTGTCCAGATCCTGTGGAACGTCTTTGCTAGGCTTTTCAACGCATCAGAGAATTAACATCCCATAGGAACAGGTCTCACGCCATGACTAACGGAAATTGGTGATACATATCCCAGTTCCTTTGCCCCTTGGGCAGGCTAACTCAGAGGCACATGTTCTACTCTGCCTCCAGAGTTCTCAAGTTGTAGCTGGCTTAGAATGTCATTGTTATTGATCCTTTTCTCTCAATCATTTCCTTACTCTCCTACCAGCATTTCCTAGCACCATGTCCCAAATAATGAATGTGTCCTGAAAATCTGAAGTTTTTACTCTCCTATCATTAGAGTAACTGGACAATCAACAACTTTCTTTTTTGTTCTTGTTGTTGTTGTTGTTGTTTCGAGACAGAGTCTCGCTCTGTCACCCAGGCTGGAGTGCAGTGGTGCGATCTCGGCTCACTGCAAGCTCTGCCTCCCGGGTTCATGCCATTCTCCTGCCTCAGCCTCCCGAGTAGCTGGGACTACAGGCGCCCGCCACCACCCCCAGCTCACTTTTTTTGTGTTTTTAGTAGAGACGGGGTTTCACCATGTTAACCAGGATGGTCTCGATCTCCTGACCTCGTGATCCACCGGCCTTGGCCTCCCAAAGTGCTGGGATTACAGGCGTAAGCCACTGCGCCCGGCCCAATCAACAACTTTCATATCCTACTCTGTTTAGTACTGATCCAAGAATGATGTCTGTAAATCGTTTTAGGAAAAGGTTCTCAGATTTCTTAGTCATCAAAGAAAATTAGACAAAACTAAAGAGGATACCAGGTTTTAGAAATTCTATTATTTGATAATGTACCAATGTTTTCAAAACATAAACCAAGGGTATTAAACGAGGTATGTTGCTGAATCTGCTGTCATTTGAGGACCAATCAAGTGGAGAAATATACCAATTAGAGTTCAGAAAAAAATTATTTATAATTTGATAAATGAAAATAATATCTCATTTAAAATTATTTTATTAATAAGAAGACTAAGCATCTTACCTTATGTATGTGTGTCTCGGCTGAATCCTCTTTCTTAACCACCCTTTAATCGGGGCAAGCCGGTAGAGGAGGAGGCTTTCAAGTCAGGTCTAGTTTCAGCTTCCTCTAGGGGCTCTCACTCACTGGTCTTGTGACCTGAGGCACTTAACCTCTTCATATCAGTTTCCTTACTCATAAAACTGAGATACTAATATCAACTAAACATTAAAATTTAGGTAATACGTCTAAAGCACTGAGCCCATTGACATACGATAAACATTCAGAAAATAGTAGATATGTTCAAATTATGCCCCCTTAAGGCATTTTACACTAACTTAAAAAAAAAAGCACTATCATTTATTTACTACATAATGAGCTCACATACAATTAACCATCTATCTTTTATTCATATTTACTGTGTTTATCAAACATGAGTGTCATGGAGAACGCTTATGTACATGTAATCAAATTGGCCTATTTTATCCTTTCATCTAACATTTCTAAACGTATTTTTTTCTCTCATCCTCTGAGGTTAGATAAATGTTTAAACCATTTAATAACAAATATTTTGAATTAATATTTTCTTCTGAGGTTATTACCTCATTTTGGAGGAAAAAAACACAAATTATCCAATGAGCTTCTCCTTATATATCTTAACAAATATTTTTATTTGCAAATATTCCCTTTCTGTGCTTAAGAGTCTGTAGGAAACACAACTACATTTCTCTGATACAAATTTGTGGAATTCATATTTTCTTGCTGGGGCAAAAGGACTCCCTATAGACTGACTCCACCTCGTGTTTGAACCTCACTTTTCCTTAAGCCTGTCTCCAAGCAGGGCAGTCTCACTTCTGTTCTTCTTCCGTCATTTTTCGTCCACTTCCATTTCAAGCCTTTGTTTGCTCTGTACACCGTTATAGATTTTGATCTCTTTTATACTCCTAAATTAGATTTATTTCAATGTCTTGCATATGATAGTTTGTTTCCATGAAAAGATTACTGACTAGTAGAGCCAATATTAAACCTTTTATTAATGCCTTTGTCACTCAAGCAAAATTCCGGTAGGCGGAACTCTAAGATAGCCCCTAAGTTGCCTGCTATCCATATAATCCTCTCCCCTGAGTGCAAATAGAAGCTGTAAATATGATGGAAATTTAATCCCTTGATGATAGTATGTAATATGGCAAAATAGACTTTTCAGATAACTTTAAAGTTCCTAATCTGTTGGCTTTGAGTTCTCAAAAGATAAATTATCTTGGATGAGACCTAATCAGGTGAGCGCTTAAAAGATACAAGATGCAGCAGCAGACACTCCTGCTGGCCTGGAAGAAAGCAGACAATGATGTTGTGAACTGCTTCTGGATGACACTACAGGGGTGTCCTTGAGTCTTTCTACTGGCCATCCTGCTCATAGCCAGCAAAACAAACAAACAAAAAACCCAGGTACATTAGTTCTGCAGCACAAGGAACTAAATTCAGTCAACAATCTGAAAGAGCTTGGGAGAAAACACTGAATTCCAGAACAGAACACAGCCCTAGCCAAAACCTTGATTTCAGCTTTTAAAATCCTAAGCAGGCTGGGCACAGTGGCTCATGCCTGTAATACCAGCACTTTGGGAGGCGGAGCTGGGCGGATCACCTGAGGTCAAGAGTTCAAGACCAGCCTGGCCAATATGGTGAAACCCTGTTTCTACTAAAACTACAAAAATTAGCCAGACATGGTGGCACATGCCTGTAGTCCCAGCTACTCAGGAGGCTGAAGCAGGAGAATCGCTTGAACTCAGGAGACGGAGGTTGCAGTTAGCCAATATCGCACCACTGCACTCCAGCCTAGACGACAGAGAGAGAGACTCTGTAAAATCCTAAGCAGAGGCCTTATCTTTGCTGTGCCTGGACTTGACCTGCAGAAGCTGTAAGATGGTAAATGGTGGTGGTTTTAAGTTCCTAAATTTGTGGTAATGCAGCAATAGAAAATGAATACATCCTATATTATTCTCTGGCTCACGTAAAATTGTAGTCTTTCTCTAGGTCTTTTTGGTTTTGCTCTGATGCACTTATGAAGACATGCTCATTTCAATACTCTGTGTAAATTTCAGAAAATTTGCACAGAGAAAATAAGGCAGAATAATTTGGAACATGAACGTACCTCAGAGTTAAAAAATATATACATATATCAAATTGTAAGACTTACAGCCAACTTCTAGTGTTGAATCACAATTTGGTGAAATGAGGTAATAACAATATTAAAGATAGCAATAAAATTATTATTGACAAACAGCTCACACTTAAAATGTGGTGCACTTAATATGTAAAAATTTTAAACTTCATAATTTTTTAATTTTCCTGTTTCAACAGATGAGAAAATACCCTTAGAAAAATTGAGTGACTTGCCAAAATTCACAGTCACGAAGTGGTGGAATTGGGTATGAAAGAAGGCTGCCTAACTCCACAGACAGAGTTTTCATCAATGCCTTCACATTTTGTGAACAAAAACAAACAAATAAAATCAAAGGTCATTTTTAAAAGGACGACTATTACATTTGGGATATACAGAGTGAAGATCATCCAAGAACAACCAAATTCAATAGTCTTTAATATTTGAGAACATGATGCATTAAGATTCAGGCCAAACTCAAATGTTTATCAACCAGGTACCTAAATGCTTCACAGATACTAAACTGTCTGCACCCATAAGCCTGAAAATCCTAATTCATGATTAAATATATTGAACTACTAATAATATTAAGTAGGGGTTATACAACATAGTGTAACTTAATAGAACTTTACAGATTATTTAAATCAAGACCATTGTACAAATTAGTGATGTGAATCTTGGGAGAGAAAGACTCAAGATCAGCCAATTTTCCTTCTTAATTAACATTGTCCTCAAGAAACAAGAAAATCATAGGTGCAACATAAATAAGGCCGTAAGAGTTGAAGTCCGCTCATTGCCCTGGAATCACCCTTAGGTGCTTTTCTTAAATATGAAATGTGTGTTTTTCTTCTCTCTCCTGTGCAGAATCACTGGAAGTTGTAAAATCAGGTTTGGGGCCTGATTTTTAGGCAGGTTCAGGGCATCAAGCAGGTGATAACTGGGAGAAGGCCTGTAATATTTAAAGAATTAACAACACAAAATAATGGCATACCAAAAATGTCAGTTAGTTCCAAGGCCATAGAATATAAGCTTTCAGATCTATGTCAGTTGAATTTTCAAACTTAGTCATATTTTCAGAACCTCTTATAATTGTAATTACTTCTATTGTTGTGTGTGGAAATCCAGAGAGTCCCTTATACTCTAATTCTCTTAGTGTCCTGGAAATTTTCTAACAAATTCCAGCAACTTACACAGTACTGTCTCATATGCCACAGCTTTTGCTAAATATACTCTACAATACAGCCCCACACCTATGCACAATTTCTATTCAGCCTTCCTGGAAATCCATCAGAAAATAACCACCAAAGACAGGTGGCTACAAGCCACTTCGAATATGCTCATCCACTGTATCTTCTTGCATGTACTTTGATGGGTATGCATTAAGTGCAATATTATGCATGTCTATTCAATAGGTCAGATATTGACTACAAGTCATAGCAAGCAAGTGCTAAATCCATCCCAATATTTTTTCTGCTCAAATCAATGGGCATTGGCTTTACAGAAAAAATCAGTAATAGTGACAGATTTCAATGCTCTTGCTAGAAATTTATGTTAATGCAAACAGCCTTTACATTATATATGACCCGGTGGCATAGGAGGCAGATAATCAATATCTTTATATCCCTTGGATTAAATTCTCTTCTTGGAATATGCTAATTAAAAGTGAACCATAGTGCTAATATTTTCTGCATAATTAAGATCATTTTGTAAGGCAAAATGAATTATAATATAGTAAACACTTTTGTTTGAAAATTAATACCAAATAGAGTAACACACAAAAACCCAACTGCCAATAGCATATCTGACCATAAAAATTAGTTATTGTAACCCCCAAAACCAAAACTGTAAACCACATTTGTTCCATTTTACGTTGCTATTATATCTTAATAATAAAGTTGTGTATGTGTGCGTGTGTGTGTGTGGCCCTGTGTTCAGAGGTATCAGCTCAAAATGTGAAATATTGTGAGCTGCTTTTGTACCAGGATAATGTGTAGGTAAGGAAGCAATTTAAAGGAATAGAATGCATTCTTTAATGTCAGTACAGCTTTCAATGGGACTAAAACTTAATGATTTTTTGAGGGGAGAAATAAATGGGTTGAGCTCCATCACATGTCTACTCAATTTCACACTGTAGATAGTGTTTTAAGAGAACATTTATGGTGGAAGTTGCAAAAGTAATTTCTCTGCAACTACAGAACTATTGTTCTTTAAAAGATGCGTCTATAATTTGTTCTTGGCCTCAGAGTGGAGGAAAGACCCGCTAGCACAGAAATATCCAAATCTAAAGGAATGAGAAAAACAGACATTTGACATATACTGAATGAAGAATAAAATATTGCCATAGGTGTTATAAGAAATCCATGGAACTTATGATATGAATTAGAAATACAAACAATCCATCTTACTCTTTCTTGGATTTCCAAAGTGACAAATACCCTTGAAATGTCATTTATTATTTTAAAATACGCTCATTGATAAACCAGCCTTTTTCTCTTCCTTTCCATCACTAGCCTCATGCTGTTTCTTCTTTGCCAGTGAGTTCCAAATCATGAGCTCAATTGTTTATTTTCAGAACAGTGTGTTCTATCTCTCCTTAGGATAAGATACAGAGGGGAAGGACCTCGGCTGTCTATTTGCAATATGTGTGCAACCTCTGGAACATCCATCCCTAATCTCCTTGAAGCCCTTCATTCATTATTAATTGAAGATAACTAAATAAAAAATGTAAAATAAAAATCTCCACCAGAAGCAAAATCTATAAATGCAATAATAGTAACCTATTTTGTATGATAGATGACTTTATATTTTTCATATTTAACTGTAAATTGTGAAACATAACTAAAAAGTGAAGATGAGAAAATATTAGAAATAAAATAGAAATCTACACTTAAAAGTAAATGTACAAAAAAAGGCTATCAATGAATTCTTCTCTATGTATTCTTTGCATGTCTTTCACTCCTGGGAGATTTGGGCACTCCGGTAAAATTTCTCTTATGTTTATGTTTCACAAGACAATTAATTCTACTCTAATCTCAGTGTAATGATTTCACTCTTCTGTTAAATAAAAGGAAACTCTACTTTTTGATATTTTAAACTACTTATTCTTGGCTATTCTTTCCTGTTCATTTTTTTCCTAATAAAAATCAGTTATAAAACTCTGGGACAGGGTATCGTAATGGCCAGGGTCATATTGTTCCCAATGATAAGTCTATGTAAATATTTTATCCAATTCCCAATTCTTCACCTAGAATATCAAAACATGAATTTTCATTCATTCATTTAACGTATGTCAATTACCCAGTGTATGCCATGGAATGTGCCCAGGCCTTGGGGAACAAAAATGATAAAGAAAACAGCATATTAGGAGTTGATAACCTAGTGGAAAGCTTAGTCATAGAAACATATATTTATAATAAAATATAATAATTTTACTAGAGGTAAATAAGGGTAGACAGTCAGGGAAAAGTGAAGTTTAGATTCAATATAAAAAATAAGAGAGGTGTTAACAAAATGAGAGTTTCAAAACTGTCAGCATAATTTGAAAGCTTAGGTGTGCTGTAAATAAATGTTGAAATACAAAAAATACAAATCTACTCAATTTATCACCAAATGAATTATTCTACCTGTTAAATGTGGAAAGTTTAATTTAGAGAAAAATAAAGTTTGATTTCATTTTTGTCAAAAACAGAAAAAGAAGGAACATGAATGTTATAGTAACAATGGTAGTAAAGCTTAGCATTTCGCATTTTGTAATATATTTCCTCATGTCTTTAGTTTACTCCTGAACCTGGTCAAGCAATTTATTCTACTTGGGCTTATCTTGCTGCTTCTGTATCACCTTTCTATTTGTAAGTTGTGATAATGCTTCCCCGGTTTCCCTGGTATCTCCCAGTATAACACTATCTCCAAAATACTCTTTCTAGCCTTCCTTTTCTATTCATATTGGATTCACCAATTAGCCTGTCTGGCTGATATGCCTCGCTCCTTGCCACAGACAAATCCACCAGTGCTATTCCTGAGGGCTGCTGTGGAAACAGCTTCTCTGGTCACCATCACTGAGATCTTGCCCGGCCAAATTCATGGGTGGAAAAAGTGTGAATGCCCCACTTCAGGACCTCTCAAATGGAGAGCTCCCAGAGTAGAAGTGTTTGCCAGAGGATTTACTTCTGCATCGGAGTAGGGTCCCTTTCTGATTTTGGAAGTCCTGGGGGTATTGATACAGACTTTGGCTATTGCTTCTGGGGCTTCAAATTTCAAATTTTAGTATATGTTCTCCTCTTTACCTGAACTTCTTATCTTTTCATTTGAATTTTTATGTCCCTTTGCCCTCTGACTTTTTAATCATTTCACTATCAGGATCCACAATATTTGTTTTTTATGATATATTACATAATCAAATCATTTCTGCTAGCTATGCCATGATGGGTATATTTGCCCACCATTTTTCCAGGCTCCTCTTTAAAGTTTCGTGAATCAAATATCATGACTTAAAGGAGTAAATCTTCACTATCTAGTTCAGCCTTTTAATTTTCTTCACAAGGAAGATAAGACACAGAGGAAAATGGTCCACACTCAAGAGGTACAAATCCAACACCTAGGAACAGAAACTACCCAGACTTACCGTTCTCAGTCCCAAAATACTGCTTCACAAAAGTGGCTTTGTAGTCTCTGTCACAATTCCTTCATGAATATTTAGGGATGAATGGAAAGAGACTCAATTTCCAATAAGATAGAAAGCTCTGAGTGACCTTCATTTGTATGAAATATGAGCAGCCTTGATACAAAACATAAATAATATCTACACAATATAGGGTTTTTGTTATTGTTCTTTTGTCTTTTGTTGGTTGGTTGTTTTGTGTGGTCTTGACTCAGTTGTGAGGTCCTGGCTAGAAGCGAGTCGGTTCCTTTCTTGAGCAGCCGACCTCCCTTGTCTTCTCATGGCCAGGTTCCAGATGTCAGGGGACAGGCCCTATGCCCCAGCGCACTGAATTATTTAAATTAGCCAACCTGAAACCTGCCTGTCCTGCCTTGCCCTTGCCTCTGGCAGAAACCATAATAACAGCTCTTGCCCGCAACCCCTTCCTGCCCCTGCCTTGGGGCCAACCCAGCACCTCTCCGGAGTGGCCTGGGGTGGCTGTCTGTGCTCTCCCAGGAAGCTGGGTGTGACACAACTGTAAAATTTGTTTCTCTTTCTGGATCCCTGTGGAGTCTCACCATGCCACACCCAAGGTAATGTGGTTAAAACAACTTAACATGTTGCATTTTTTTCAGTAATATTTCACTTGAGAATGGTAAAAGAAATATCAACATATATGGGAACAAATGCAGTTAAGGCCTAAGTTTACTTAACTCGCCATAGATAAAAGATGTCAATGTTTTAGAACTCTTATAGAAGTGTATTTGACACCCTGTGGACTCATAATGCCATCTAGTGGAACAATTAAATAAATGCAAGGAAGGTCTGTGTGTGTGTTTCATATTAGGAAAATTGTAAAAGGATTGTTAATTGTATTTTGTGAAGTCACAGTAAAGTAACTGATGCTATTGAAGCTACAAAATTTAGTTCTAAGAGTCATGCTATCCAACACTTTTCCACATACAGCTAACAAGGTCTACTAATGATTAGTAAAATGGCCCTCATCTGTCATTTATTCAGGATAAATTTAAGAAAATTGCTTAATTTGTCTGAGCCTCAGATAATTTATATATATAATATCAGTTAATATTCTTACAAGAGAACACTGCAAGGAGTGTACTAATATTCTCATTTTTAAATGAGAAGTCAAATTCTTTTGATAGAAACCAATGAAGTACTTTACAGAAGCTAATTCTCTCCGCTTATCAACCCTTTAAATAATATTTTATTTATTAGAATTTTGGCTAAATGGCACACCAAAATCCATGGTCTCCTGATTACTTTGAAATTTTCACAGAAACAGAAAATGATTTCTATTTCGTTTAGTTTTATATATACAAAGTGTGTTACATATACACAAAGTGTGTTACATATACACAAAGTGTGTATATGTAAAACCAAATGAAATGTCTTTGTCTATAAACAAAGACATTGCCAAGTCAGATTTGAATTTCCTTCGGATATACTAGAAAATTTTTAAGACAGTAGGAAGGTACTCTAGAGAAAACATAAAATCTTGTTAAAATAAAAAACGATAAAAGGAAGAGTGGGAAACAATTATTTGTTCTGGCTTAAGCAAGGCATTTGACACTATTTAAGTCAGTCAGTGAAACCCACATGGTGGACTCTACTTCATCCCTCGAGTTGTGTATCTAACTGCTCTCTAGAAGGGCAAACATACTACCCCAGCTAGGTCACCATGAGTCATCCCTTAAACCCTACAGTGACGTTTCAGCAAAGGATACCTTTCTTCATAGAATTTTTCTTCAATAACTTCTTAAATTTAGATTTGTTGAGATATAATTCACCACTGTACAATTCACTCTTTAAATGTACGTTTCTATCCGTTTTAGCAATTATATACAACTATGTAACCACAATTACAAATGAGAAATAAAATATTTCCATCATCCCAAAATTTTCCTTGTACCTCTTGTAGTCAATCCCCTTCCCTCAACTTGCAGGATCTGGTAACCATTTCTACTTTTTTGTGTTTTTATCATTTGGCTTTTCTAAAATGTCACACACACAGAATTAGACGATATGCAGCGTTTTGTGTCTGGCTTCTTTCACTTATGATAATTCTTAACAGATTTATTCATATTGCTACATGTATCTGTGGTATGCTATTTTTATTGTTGAATAGTATTCCACTGTATGAATATCTCACAATTTATTTGTCCAGTCAAAACTTGACGTTTATTTTCAGTTAGGGACTGTTATAAATGAAACTGCTATAAACTTTTCCATATATGCTTGTTGTGGACATACATTTTCATTTGACTTAGGTAGATATCTAGATGTAGGATTGCTAAATCATATGATATGGTTTGGCTCTGTGTACACACCCAAATCTCATTTCAAATTGTAATCCTCAGGTGTCAAGGGAGGGAGGTGATTGGATCATGGGGGCAGTTTCCCCCATGCTGTTATTGTGATATCGAGTGAGTTCTCGTGAGATCTGATGGTTTTGTCAGGCAGTTTCCCCTGCTCTTGCTTGCTTCTCTCTCCTGCTGCCTTGTGAAGAAGGTGCTTGCTTCCCCTTCACCTTCAACCATGATTGTAAGTTTCCTGAGGTCTCCTCAGCTATGTGGAACTGTGAGTCAATTAAACCTCTTTTCTGTACTTATAAACTCAGTCTCCAGGAAGTTCTTTATAGCAGTTTGAAAATTGACTAACATATCATGTTTGATATTTTCAAATGGAAGGGTTGGGTGCAGTGGATCACGTCTATAATCCCAATGCTTTGGGAGGCTGAAATTGGAGGATCACTTGAGCTCAGGAGTTTGAGACCAGCCTGGGCAACACAGTGAGAACTTGTCTCCAGTAAAATTAAAAAAAAATTATCTGGGAATGGTGGCATGCACCTGTAGTTACAGCTTCTTGCAGGGGCTGAGGTGGGAGGACCACTTGAGCCCAGGAAGTAGAGGCTGCAATGAGCCCTGATAGTGGCATTGCACTCCAGCTTGGGCTACAGAGTAAGACTCCATCCCAAAACAAACAAACAAACAAACAAACAGAAACAAACAAAGAAAATAGAAAAATCCTGTGCAACTGTTTGCCAAAGTGATTGCTCTACTTTCATTACTACTAGCAATCTCTGAGAGTTCCTGTTGCTTCACATCTTCAGCAGCACTTGATATTGTCAGTTTTTATTTTTAGTTATTCTAGTAAGTGTGTAGCAGTTCTTCATTATGGTTTAATTTGCATTTTTCTAATGACTAATGATAGTGACAGTCTTTTCATATGCATATTTGCTACCTATGTCTGTTCTTTTGGCATGGAGGACACCTCTGTTGTCAAGTACATCAAATTGATTGTATGGTTTTTCGGTCTTTATTCTTGTCGATATTCTGTCCATTCTCTCCATTTCTGGTATAAATTACTGAGAGAAAATTGAAGTCTTAACCTCTGGTTGTATGTAGATTTAATTCCTTTTTAAATTTTATTATTTTTATTGAAGGAGAATACACATAGGAAAGTGATATTTTCTTGATGAATTGACTCCTTTATAATTTTCTCACCCTTTCCTTTTTTTAACTTTCAACTTAAAATTGTCACATCTGTTTATTCCAGCATCATATTCTCTTACTTTCAATTGACTCCTTGAGAACATTGACATTTCATGTAATTATCCATATGGTTGGCTTTAAAATGACCATCTTAGTAGTATTTTCTATTTGCTTCATGTGTTCTATCTCCTATACCTTTTTGCTTCTATTTTCTTAATTGAGGGTTGTGGGCTGTTTTTAAAATTCCACCAATGGCTATTAGTTATATGTCTTTTTTAATTTTTAGTGGTTACTGTAGGATTTACAGCATAAACTTTTTTGAGTGCCTCTCTTTCAACTCGTTGCTTTTCTTCAATATTGTGTTGGCTATTATGTGTCTTTTATCTTTTCATATAAACATTATCATCAGGTTTTGATATCCACAAAATAGTTTGCTGGAATTTTTATTGGAATTGCATTGAATCTGTAGATCAAATTAGGGAGAACTAACATCTTAATGTTGACTATTTCTATGCATTAAAGTAGAGTATCTCCTCATTTAATTAGATATTCTTTCTTTCATCACAATTTTTTATTTTTCCTCACATAGATCTTGTATACTTTTGTTACATTTGTACCTAAGTATTACTTTACTGTGCTAATGTAAAGAAGATTGTGTTTTTCATTTCTAATCCCAAGAGTTTTTACTGGTATACAGAACCTAAACATTAGCAAAGTCAAACCATTGAGGCCTTGATAACATTGACATTTTGTGTAATTACCTTTTATATAGTAAATTATCTCTTATATAGTAAGATTTTATATAGGCTTTCATATAGTAAGATTGTATGCGGCAAACCTGCTATAATCACTTAGCATCTCCAGGAGTTTGTCTTTTGTTTGCTGTTGTTGTTTTTATCAATTCGTTAGGATTTTCTATATGCACGTTTAGTTTGCAAACAAAGGAAGAAAGGAAGTTGTAAATCAGTATGCCTTTTATTTCCTTTTCTTGTCTTATTGTTCTACCTTGGATTTGCAGTATGATAGTGAACAATAGTAGTGAGAAGAGATCCTTGCCTTGTTCCCCATCTTAGGGAAAAAGCATTCAGTTTTATGATTAAGTATGATGTTAGCCGTATTTTGTTTTGTTTTGGTTTTTTTAGATATTTTATTTTTTTAAAGCAGTTTTATGTTCACAGCAAAATTGAGTGGAAAACAGTGAGTTCCCATATACTCCCTGTGCTCACACATGCACAGTCTTCCCCACTATCCATATCCTATGCAAGATTGATACATTTGTTACAACTGATGAAACTATATTAACAAGTCAATATCACCCAGTCCATAGTTTACATAGGTTTCACTCTTGGTGTTGTATATTCTATGAGTTTTGACAAAACTATAATGACATTTATCTACCATTATAGTAGCATACGGTACAGGTTCACTGTCCTAAACATTCCCTGTGCTTGGCCTATTCATCTCTCTCTCCTTCCCCACTAATACCTGACAACCACTGATCCTTTTATTATATACATAGTTTTGTCTTTTCCAGAATGTCATAGTTGGAATCATGCAGTATGTACTTTTTTCAGATTGTGTTTTTTACTTTAGTTTCCTGCATGTCTTTTTGTGACTTGATAACTTACTTTTTTAATGCTGAATATTATTCTACTGTCTGGATGTAATACAGTATATTTATCCATTTACCTAGTAAAGGACATTTTGGTTACTTTCAAATGTTGGCAATTATAAATAAAGCTGCTGTAAACATCTGTTTTCAGGTTTTGTTTCAACTCATTTGGGTAAATACCAAAAAGCATGATTGCGGGGTCATATGGTAAAAATATATTTTCTTTCTGTAAGAAAAAAAAAATGCCAAACTGTCTTCTAAATGACTGTATCATTTTGAATCCCCACCAGCAGTGAATGAGAGGTCTTGTCGTTCCACATCCTTGCCAGGACTTGGTGTTATCAGTGTTTTGGATTTTGGCCCTCCAGTAGGTGATAGTGCAATGGCATGGATAAACCTGGAGGACATTATCTTAAGCAAAACAAGCCAGGCACAGAAAGACACATACTGCATTATCTCATTAATATGTGGAATCTAAAACAGCTGAACTCCTACAAGTACAGCCTGTCACAGGCGTGTGAATCAGAGCAACTCCATCTTGAGTAGGGGCTGGGTAAAATAAGTCTGAGACCTACTGGGCTGCATTCCCAGATGGGTAGGCATTCTAAGTAGCAGGATGAACTAGGAGGTCGACACCAGATACAGCTCATAAAGACCTTGCTGGTAAAACAGTTTGCAGTAAAGAAACCAACTAAAACCCACCAAAACCAAGACAGCGATGACAGTGACCGCTGGTCGTCCTCATTGCTACAGTCCCACAAGTGTCATGACCGTTAGCAAATGCCATGGCAATGTCAGGAACTTACCTATATGGTCTAAAACGGGAAGGCATAAATAATTCGCCCTTTGTTTAGCGTATAATCAAGAAATAACCATCAAAATGGGCAACCAGCAGCCCTCAGGGAGGCTGTGCCGATGGAATAACCATTCCTTATTCCTTTACTTTCTTATTAAATTTGCCTTCACTCTATGGATTTGCCTCAAATTCTTTCTTGTGAGAGGTCCAAGAACCCTCTCCTGGGGTCTGGATCAGTACCCCTTTCTGGTAACAAGAGTAGAATGGTGGTTCTCAGGGGTTGGGGGTAGGATGGAGGTGAGGAGATGTTAGTCAAAGGAGACAAAATTTCAGTTAGATAGGAGGTAAATTCAAGAGAGCTATTGTACAACATAATATAGTTCATAACAATGCATTGCATTCTTTGAAAATTGTGGGGAGAAAAAGCAGAGTCTAAGTGTTCACACCACAAAAAACGAAAAACTATGCAAGGTAACGCATACCTTAACTAGCTGTATTGAGCCACTCCACAATATATATATTTTTTAAAACATCATATTGTACATGATATGTACAATCTTTAATATGTCCATTTAAAATAAATTTTTTAAAAGTTGCCCTAATTGACCCCCAAAATATCTCTTTTAGTTGGATTCTTTTATTTCCAATTAAAATTTGCACATTGTATTTAATCATTATGTTTCTTAGTCTAGGATGAACAGTTTATGCATATTTATTTTCTTTCTTGCCATTGAAAGACTATATGTTCCTGGACTATCTTGAGTCCCCAGGATCTCAAAAACTTTTACCTAGGTCTCTTAGCTGGAGTGTTCTACTTGGCCCTAAGTTAATGCCAAGTTACTGAGAAATAACTATTCATATATTTATCAGAGAAGTGACAGGGAATACTTTTTCTTATCTTTTATTTCATTTTATTTTCTCATGGTTACCATATCCTATTTGGAAATGTTCAGTCCAGAATGTTTGGGAATTTGGAATTTTCTCTGGGTCTTATACTCATTGTCTCTGCTACTCGGTTACCTGGGACTGTCACAGGGATTCCATCCTCAAAACCTTATAAAAACCTTTGCCTGCTTAATTGCCTCAAAGCAATTTTTGGAGGCTGTTTACCTGCTGTGAAGAAGTAATAAAGAGAAGGCTTCCATTCCTTCCAAACTTCTTTATTTTAACAACATTGACCAAAAAAAAAAAAAAAGAGAGAGAGAGTCTAGGTCAGTTGCCTTACTCAATGTTTGACACTCTTATTAAGTGGTTTGTTTCTTAGAAGCTTGCAAACCCCACAAAGTGGGATGGATGTCCCTGCAGCAGAATGTCTTATTGGGAGGAAGTTGATTAGAATCCACAATGTAGTTAGACATTCTGGTTACTAAATATTGTGTGCTGTGCTGCTGGTCTCTTGTATAATAATGATTACTTTCTCCTCTTTCCCTGCCCCAGATTCCGCTAACCAAAGTTTTGTTTTTACCAGACTTTAGTTGGAAGTATTTTGAATAGTTGCATTACAGAGTAGAATGATTTTTAAATTTAAGGTAACATATTGCAATTCCTGTAAATTCATTGACCAGTGCCCACCACAGGAATTCAGTTGATAAGTTCTTCAGTAGGATGCAGACTTCTCATAAGTTACTGGTTTTCCTGGCTCCCTAGACCCTTCCTTTTCCCTTCCCTTTATCTTCTGCTCTCCCATCTCTAGAGGCATGGACAGAGCACCACACCACAGCCTCTTTTACTTTATTTCAGAGGAAAATGTACCTTTTATTTAAACCTATCTAAACTAAGTTACACATCTGGAAATCCCACCTTTAGTAGTCAAACAAGTATGCTAACTTATTTTCCAAGACAAAGAAGAGGTTGTCTCTTCTATTATTCTTTCAGGCTAATGGCACAAATTGAGTAGCTTTCAATTTATGTTTCTCCCTGGTGTAGTCTCAGATAAAATATGTTGCAGAAATAAATTGGACTTAGAGAAACCAATGCATTCTAAAGATATTTTACAACATCCAAAGCAAACTGTAATCTCCCAAAGAACTAACAAAGCAAATCCTGATGAGCTTGAGAAGGCAGGGCTCATGAGTTCAGGTTCAGAGCCTGGAGACAATGACCCCCAACTCTGCCAACACCCTGATGCTCACAGAATGTGCTATTTGCTGGACCACTCGGAGGGACTCTGCAGCATGTTGCTGACCTGAAAGCATAGCTTCACCATTTACTTGGACAGTCCTTCCCCAACAACAACATTCTTTACCAAGAAAAGACAGACGAATGAAGCTTTGGATATAAGCTGCAAGCGGTGAAGCAACTTCATGTCAGATGGGAAATACATTGCTGTTATGTGATCAGCTTTTGCAGAACTTAAAAAAAAGAAAATCCAAATATTCTGTTAAACAAACTTGCTTTCTACTCTGCTACAGAAGAGTAAGAAAAATAGCATTAGAATTTTTTTAAGCATCAACTGGGCACAGTGGCTCATACCTATAATCCCAGCACTCTGGGAGGACAAGGCGGGTGGATCACTTGGGGCCAGGAGTTTGGCACCAGCCTGGCCAACATAGCAAAAACCTAGCTCTACTAAAAATACAAAAATTAGCTGGGAATTGTGGTGCGCACCTGTAATCTTAGCTACTCAGGAGGCTGAGGCATGAGAATGGCTTGAACATGGGAGGTAGAGGTTGCAGTGAGCTGAGATTGCTCCACTGCACTCTAGCCTGTGTGACAAAGCAAGACTCTGTCAAAAAAAAAAAAGGAACTTTTTCTAGGCATCAGAAGCTGGTGTGGGCTCATCAGTTAAATATACTGCAGTAGGTCCGTTGATGCTCCACCTAAGCCCCCTCCTAATCTTCTCTTCCGCATACCCTAGCCTGACTCCTTGTGGCCAGCACTTAACATTTCTTTGCCTGAGGGTTTTATCTGCTGTCAGAGCCTGGTTCCTTGCGTGCACAGCAGACCAGAGGTGCTGAAGAATTAACATCCTCCAGAGAAGGCTTCAACTAATGACTGCTGGCTTTCCTAGAATCCCAGAGGGTTTAAGCGCTGTTCACCCACAGGGCCAGCTGGCTTGTCAAGACACCCTTTACCCGCCACCTGCCCTTTCTTGTCTTACTCCTCCCACCTCCTTACAGGTGTTCCTTTCACCTTCCATATAAACTCAAATACTGTTCTCAGGGTTTGTTTCTGGGAGTCTTACATATGTTATATGCTCTCTAGTACTGTCTGAATGACTTTAAATAGATTTACACCTGTATAGTACAAACATGAGTCTTCTCGGATATTGTAAACCATTATTCAAAGCAGTTAATAAAATAAAAATTAGATATTCTTATTATATCTTTAGAAACCCTAAATAAATTCTCTCATAAGTAATCGATATACTTTTTTTATTTCATTTTCCTGGAAGGAAAAGCAACACGAACCAAATTGTTCTTGTTATGACAATATTAAAATATTATTAAAAGTGTCATATTTTATACTCGTCCTAGGATAAACAACCAAAACCCAACTTATGTCTTCTGTATTATTTAATATTACTGTGGAAGAACATAGGCGATGACACTGTTGAACAGTGTAATTTGAGTATGGAAAACAGGGTATTAAATAGCATCATATAAAGCAGGAAGCTAGCAAACCAGTTGGAAATATTAGAAAACTCATTAGTTAACCATATTAAGGCACGAATTATATTTTCTCTTTTACACTTAAAGATCAATAATACTGGCTACCTGTTAATTGGTGACCTTGGGTATAGGAGAAGAAATGTTCATACAACTTTGGGACAACTCTAATAAACTTTACCCAGATGATATGGTTTCACCTTAGTCTAGAAAACAAGTTGGCAAACTCTGGCCCTTGGGCCAAATCCAGGTTACTACCTGTTTGGTAAATACAGTTTTATTGGAACACAACCGTATCCATTTGTTTACATACTTTCTATAACTGTTCTCATATTACAACAGCACGCTGGAATATTTGAGACAGAGAACTTGTGGTCCTCAAAGCCTAAAATATTTACTAATTGCCCTTTACACAAAGCAGTTTGCTGATCGTTGGTTTAGAACACTAGAGTATAAAGTATTTCTAAACATAAGCATCAAAAAACTCATGAATACATTGCATAACTATACATCCTGTGGCATGTTATTTTAAAATTTTTATTTAAAAAATGTAATTTTTGTTTATAAAATTTTAATAGATAATTTGCAAAAATAGTATGGAGAGTTCTCCTGTATATGTCATCAAGCTTCCCCTAATGCTAACATCTTACATAACTATAGTATAATTATTGAAATTATGTAATTAGTATTGATATAAAATAATGTATATACCTTATTTGTATTTTACCACTTTCCTGATAATGTCCATTTTTTGTACTTTTTCAATCCAGGATCATTGCATGTGAGTGTCTTCTTGCTCTCCTCCAATACTGGACAGGCATTCAGTCTTCTGTTGTTTTTCATGTCCTTGGTTTGTTTGGAGAATACTACTCGGTTATTAAGTGCTTCCCAATTTGGGTTTGCCTGATGTTTTCTCATGATAAGATTGAGGTTATAAACATTTGGCAAGAATACCACAGCAACGAGAACATACCTTATTCTCGTTAATATAATATCAAAAATCATATTATATTTTTGATATGTCCTATTGCTGCAATATTAACTTTGATCCCATCACTAAGGTGGCATCTGCCAGGTTTCTTCACAGCAAAGTAACACATGAGAAATACTTTGAGACCATGAAATATCCTGTTTTTCATCATACTTTTGTCCACTAATTTTAGTATCCATTGATGTTACCTGCAACAACTATTATTTTGGTGTTTGTTTAATGATGACTTTATAGTTCCCTCATTTTTTCTAATGTAAGTAAAGTCCTTTTTCCCCATTTAATTATTCACTTATATCAGAAGGGACTCATGTGGGTTTATCTTATTTTACAGGTTATAATCTAATACTACCAATGTTTATTTTGTTACCCAGACTGTCTCAGCTTTGGCCATTGGGAAGTCCTTCCAGTGGATTATTGGATCCTGTGCCCTTTTGACATGCTTTCTTCCCTTATTAATTTTTTGTTTGTTTTGGGTCTTACTTCCGGGTTTTCTGTCATCACAAGTTGTTCCAGGCTTGTATTGTACATTTCCTCTTCAAGCCCCAAAACCAGCCATTTCTCTAAGCATTCATCGTTCCTTTTATTGGAGACTGGTATTTAAAATCAAGTATACCTTGTGCTATTAAGCTATCATTGTTTCTAGGAAGACAGAGCTAGGAAATATATTTGTGTAGTCTACTGTTTCCTTAACTATTTGTTTGACTTCTTAACCTTTTGCCTGAAGAGTAACTTCTGTGACGGGGAAACTCCCAGGTGTTGGGCTCCCTTCTCTATGCCTCCCTGTTTTCAGGAAGCTTGGCTCTTCCAGTAAGGATTTAAGTCCTAAGATCCCTGAACTCCAATTTTTGCATATTACTGCAGTGTGATTTGTTCAAAACTCTGATGACTAGTTAGCCATTCAATCCATTCCAAGAATCACCAAATGGTCCAAGGGTAAAAGTGGATTGCTAATTTTAATATCATTTCAGTGAGATTCTGTTCTCTCCTGAAGCTTGACTTCTGAATTTCAGGCTGCCTTAGCAGCTCCACAATGCCTCCAGAAATATGTTTTGTTGTATTTTACCCAGGTTTTCTAATTGCTCCTGGTAGATGTGTAGCATTGTTAGGCTGATATAAACTACTACATAATAGCTGAAAATAGTATTTTTTTCTTATTTTTTTTAATGGAGGTAAAGCAATCACGTAGAAAAGTGCACACAATATAAGCCTATAGTACAATGAATTACCACAAATGGAACGCAAGCTTATATCTATCTCTCATGTCAATAAATAGATCTCTTAACATTTTAACAGTTTGTGAAAAGTGAGCACTTTTCAGTTAAATATTCAAAAAACTTGTACCATTCATGTAGAAAAGGCAATAATATAAGATATAAAAGCAAGTTATAGTCTCCTGTGCATGCAGGTCCACGGAGACTGCAATGTCAAAATGCTATTACTACAGATTATTTTCAGATGCTCTGCTACAGATATCAGAGAAATTTAAGCAAAGTGATGTGCAAGGAACATATGTTACTATGAAGTAAACTGAATCCCCTTTTTTATTTTTATTTTTTATTTTACTTTAAGTTCTTGGATACACGTGCAGAATGTGCAGGTTTGTCACATAGGTTTACATGTGCCATGGTGGTTTGCTGCACCTGTCAACCCGTCATCTAGGTTTTAAGCCCCACTTGCATTAGGTATTTGTCCTAATGCTCTCCCTCCGCTTGCCTCTTACCCCATGATAGGCCTCAGTGTGTGATGTTCCCCTCCCTGTGTCCATTTGTTCCAACTGTTTAATTCCCACTCCTTTTTGAAGCAGGTGTTCAGCTCTACACCAGTGAATTTCATAAAATTTCCTCTACTCATCACAGGAATTTCAAGGACTGTCAGAGATGATATTCTTTTAATTTATTTAGATGTAGGAAAACGCTTTTTGAAAAGTTAAATTTGCCTCCTTCATGGGAAAAATAAATGTGGAAAAATTTGAGAATTTGTAGAAGTTAGGTTCAGATCTATTTAACAGACACAAAAGATTGCAAAAAAAAATTACCTGTAATTAAGGTAGAGGTTGCCATTTTCTCAGGGCAAAATATGGAAAACAGATTGTACCTCATTTAAAGCTTTGTCCAATATATATGCAGATAATTAATGAAAGTGTACGTATTGACCTGGAGAATGCCAGAGAAGAAAATGTGTTTCAGATGCAAGAACTATATATAAGGTTCAGATAATTAACAAATCTGAAGAAGAAAACCAAATTTGCTCCTCACTCTGATAAATGAAAAATGAACTAATGAATGGAAGCTAACCAAAGAATGAAAGAAATATCTGCTGTTCAAACACACCAGTAATAGTAAGAATGGGTAGAGTCTGTGATAGCCACAGTCTCCTGATGCCAACTGGAAGGACCTCTAGAAAGGCTTTGAGAAGGGTTGGATGATAGGATGTTTATGCATGGCTCTCTCCGTAAGGGCTTTAATGAACAAAAAGGTGAGCACCACAGACCAAAGAGACTCTGAGAGAGGTGGTGGAATGGGAGTAGAGATCACTGGTTATAATAATGTTGGATAATTTGTGGGTCAAACTAAGTCCTAAATTTAGTTGAAACTGAGGTAATCATACAAACTTTTTAAGCTTATGTGTCAAATGACAGAAAATTATACATATACCACATACATTAATGTTGCATTTGGAGTGTTTGAGTTTTCATGTTTTTTAGATGTGCCAATAGTCAGCAGTCAGCTTACCATCATTCTGAATAAATGCTAACAGGCAGAGTGGCTGGAAACAATGCCCAACTTTGGAGTAAAATTAATCTTGACACAATTGAGTGGGAGAGTGCTAAACTATTTTATAATTATCATTTCAACCTAAATATCAATTAGAATTTTGAATACAACCTAGCCGTTATTTTCATGGCTTATCTTCAAGCTATTATTAGAAACCTACAAGCATTTAAACCTACATCACATTTCTTATTTTTTTCTTTTTTATGCTAATCTAAATAATAAACTTACTTTCATATATAATATACATATTTCATATGTTAATACATAAGGTAAAGTGGTTTTGTGGAAGTTGATTAAACCTGGATTTGCAATGTATATGAAGTAGCAGAATTTTCTCCTGTTATTTAGAGAGTAACCTACCACCTGCCCTTAAAACGTCAACTGCCTTACACAATATCAACACATTGTTTTTTATTTTTTTCTCTAATACAATATTTTATTTCAATAAAATGCACTTTTGAAATTTTAAAATGTTTTACAGCACTTGAAACATTAAATGAACACAGCTTTTAATAGCTGGTTATATGGAATTGACTACTGGAAATTTAAAGAATAGCCTATATCAAGTTGTAGTTAATATTTTTATTCTCACAAACATTCTTTTACTATTTGTACAAAATGACTGGTAGAACTGTCATTTTCATCCAAACAGAATCAATTGTCCTCTTTAAGTAGTAATGGTCCACTAGCTTGTTCAACACAGTTCTCAAAGTCAATTTGTCAGTTTTGTGACCCTGAGAATAGAACTCAGTATGGATGAAAAGAGAATATTTTGGTTTTATTTATTTAAATAGATGGTTACATCATTGTAACTGATTTAAGGAAATATCATGTTCTTAAACTCATATTGTTTTCAAGTATGATTTCATGAACTGCTTAGGTATTTATTGGAAGATATTAAAATCTTAAAGTTTTATATTTAAGATAGGTATATATTTTCTATGGATTAGCGGTTTTATATCTAGAGTCTTTATACTTAAGCATTCTGTAACAAAACATTAATAATTATTTTTTAAAGATTTTAAACAGAAAACTTTCTTAAGAACAATTTAGCCACATTTTATTCATCATGATTAGGTAACAAACAAATGAGTCTACAAAAAGTGGTCATAGAAAGGTGTATCTAAGTTAAGGTACATACATACGTTTATATTTAAATGTATATCTGGATATATATGCGTATATATTTATATACACTGTGTATTTATGCATGTATATACATACACACATATGTGTGTGTGTGTGTATATATATATATTTGTATTTGTAAAAAATCACAAGAGTACTGTCTTTACTTACAATTAGAAAAATGAATATAATAAATTCATCCAGATTCATTTTATGGTGTAAGTGTGACATGGTTAAGGTGGTCAAATCATTTTAGAATACTATTCAGTTCAAAGTAAAATAGTAACACAATAGCTTCTGCTGTACACAGGGTTTAGTGAATAAATTAATATATAACCATTAAAACTTCGATTTCAAAGTAAAAATTTAAGAGCAATTTCACATATGACAGACTCACTGCACACTTTTGCTTTCTTCCAGTTGTTTTTAACAAATACTTTATAAGAAAATAACTATATTTTGGCTTTATTACACATGGAAGAATGCTGTATTATAAGGTAGTTATTATAAAATCTTGTGTATAACAAATGATTTCTACAACTAGACTCACAGTGTACAATAACACTGCTTTCACAGCATGGAGTCAATGAAATGTCCGTAGCTTTTAGCAAAGATACATTATAAAGCCACATACATCTAGCAATTATTAAGAAGAAAATATAATTTTTGCTCAAGTTGATCAGTGGTTCTGGGGAGTTCAAGTATACTGTTGAGAAGCTGCTAAAGTTATGACTTTTTTTCAGTTTTTAAAAACACAATGTACTTTAAAGAATTGCTTAGTAAGCAAACTTCCTTAGCATGCATAATCAACTAATTTAATTTTAGTCATTTTTAATTTTCACAAACCACTGTTTTATGAGTTGTGTAATTATCTAAACAATGTTTTGAAAGCATTTGAAACATCTAAAAGACAAAGGAATCCTTTAATATGTGAAATAACAACACAAACTGTGAATTTTATTACCACTAAAAAAATTCCTACCTTGCCTTTTTTAGGCTTTAGTTTAGCTCACAATCACCATACTCCTTAAACGCTTCATGTTTCCGATACAACTGGCAGGGGCCAGCATTGTGGGCAGTAAAAGTATTTACCAAGACAGTTGTGTGTAAAGAAAGGCAGGTTTATTAGAGAAAGTACCAGAATATGTTGTGAGAGTGCAATGGGCAGCACAGTAGAGAAGGGGCTGTCCGCAAGGAGACAGGGGCTGGAGGGAAGTTTTATAGGGTCATGCTGGAAGGGTCACATACAGATCAGTTACTGCTGCTGAGGCTGTATGTGGAGTGAGATATTTGGAAACAGCATGTTGTGCCAGCAAGTTGTTTGTGTTAGCCATGTCTCAGAACAATTGTTCCCCACCTGGTTCCACTTCCTTTTTGTTTCTTACTTGTTTTACCAGGACTCTCTCTACACTTTCTACCATTCTTTATTTATTTTTTATTTTTTTTGAGATGGAGTCTCACTCTGTCACCAGGCTGGAGTGCAGTGGTGCGATCTTGGCTCACTGCAACCTCCACCTCCCGGGTTCAAGTGATTCTCCTGACTCAGCCACCAGAGTAGCTGGGACCATAGGCATGCAACACCACGCCCAGCTAATTTTTGTATTTTTAGTAGAGACGGGGTTTCACCATGTTGGCCAGGATGGTCTTGATCTCTTGACCTCGTGATGCACCCACCTTGGCCTCTCAAAGTGCTGGGGTTACAGGCAAGACAGATTCACTGAGATATAATTCACATATCATATTGTAAAATTCCTAGGAAGAAGCCCAACCTCAGCAAAACAAAAACCAGTTGGATTCAGAGATGTCTAAGTAGGAGATAAACTTTTGATGAATCCTCCTCATTACCATATTAAAAACCCAGCCCAAGGAGGAGCTTATTTACCATTTCTATCCACAGGACATATGTAGAAGCATAATCAGCAACGGCTGCACCTGCACTGTCTTTACTGACTTCTACATGCAATGATTCAGCTATTAGCCCAGTAAAAGCCCAGCTTCCACCTTTGTTTGGAGAGGTACTGCTTTGGGGAATTATTTCCATGTCCTCCTTACTTATTGCAAGTAATAAATTCTTGTTAAATCTTCCTTGGATGTGGTAATTGGGTGGATGAACCCACCCATTGTGTGAGTTATAGTACAATTTACCATTTGAAGTGTACAATTTAGTAGCTTTTAGTATATTCACTGATCTGATCAATCATTATAGTCACAGAAATTTTTTGCAGGAACAAGGAATTCATACATTATCACACACACGAATACTTCACATTCAAAATCTCAGAGCCTATCTTGAACGCCTGCATATTAAGTATGCTGAATACCACACTTTTTTTGCAAAGGATAACTTAAAGATTTTTAAATAAATCCAGTTTGGTATGCTGGAGCCAAAGTTGCACAAACAGGTAAAGAAAGACTATTCAAGGCTATGGCAATACAAGAGAAAGTCCAAACTCAGTTTGAGCTCACTTCTGCTGAAACAAAGGGCTGGAGACTCTTTAAGAGGTGGAGTAGGAAGATTATAGGGCATCTATGTTTGCTGATTGGTGTTACTCAAATGAAAAATAAACATTTCCATACCTTCATGGCAGAAGGTAGTTTTACAACTTGGTGTCCACTGAAGTTAGGCTTCTCTCCTCTGACAGAAACTGGGAGATGAAGGAGCTATCTTCCCTTATGATTACATTTCAAAGGAATGGTCCCAAGTTCTTGAGAAAGCCCTGCGATATAAAACTGGCAAGAAAATTTTTAAAAGATTTATATCTCAAAGGGGCAGAAAAAGAACTCACATGTTTCATAAATTAAATGTAAGCAAAAGAAGGTCAGGCTAGAGACAGGAACATGACTCTCTAAGGCTTAGTCAGTCTTGGGGGCACGCCTGCAGGTCACCACCTTACTCAGAAATCTGGTGTAATAGGGTACTGTCCCCTTCAAGATGGAACTAAATAAATCACTGCTTAGCATTTTTTTTTTCTGTGAATAGCCCTCTGGGTTTGAATTCACAGGGCCCGGTACGACAGGTCAGAGCAACTGATGGCTTGCAGGTCAGTTGTTAATCTGGCAGATCAGATTCTTCTTTTCACTTCCAACTATCCAACCCCACCCACCACCCCCCAAACAGAATTATAGTTAGAGTCACTACATTTAGAAAATTGAGATGTTTGACTGAACTCTGACTTTGCTAATTGAAGTTTTGGCATCCACTACAAAATTCATGTATCACTGCCTTGCCTTTTGCTGACATCTACTGGCACTTTCATGAAAATATACTGAATTTGGGCTATTTAAAAAAAAATCACACTGGAAAAAGACAGTCAGATGTCCACTTCTAGCTGACAGAGTTACAGGTACTGTTCTTGCCCTCCCGTCACGAGGGACTATAAAACCGGACAACATATGAGGCAATGGTTTTCTTGCATTGAACAAAAGGCAGTGCAAAACCATGCTCTTTAAGAGAAAACAGTGTATGAACCACATTGATCACCCTTTCTGCCTGGGCACTTTCAGGGCACGTTGCCAGGAGGTGCAGCTCAAGTCAATGGGGTCTTGCTGAACTGAGATGACACAGTTGAAGCACTGACTGCTGAAGCAGCTGGGATTTGGGAAACTGGTATATCAGAGAAGAGGCAGTTGCACAGAGGGAGACTGGGGAAGTCTGACTGTGGATTCTCAGCAGGTCTCCTGGGCTGGGTTGTGGGTGTGCTGGAAGAGATCCTGTGAGGCTTAACAGTAAGCTATTGCTGTGAGGTTCCCAGGGACCATGACTCCCTGCCCAGGAAGAGTGAAGCAGCCTGGTTGAGCACCTTGGACATTCTATTTAGAATGTCCATTTAGAACCACAAAGGACAGGTTTTAAAACTAAGGATCAAGCTCCAAAATAAGGATATATGCCTAAGATTAAGTTAGAAACTGAAATTGATTATCATAGTAAAGAATAAAACCAAGCCTGACAAGCTCAAATGTAACCCCAGTAACTGAGTGCCTGCCAGAAAAAAACTCAGCACCCTTAAATGGAGACGACATGATCCATTCTACTTATACTCCAAGGCCTTGAGGAATTCAAGTTAATTTATAAGGATTGAGGTTTAGAATGAAAAAAACATTTGAACCAGGGCTGATTTTACCCTCAATTAAAGTAATAGAATCTGTAAAGGATTGAGAGCCCATGATCTGCTCACCCAGTTGTCCAATCCCTGGTGGGGAATCCTGGGTCTTAAGTAACAATTTGAGTGAAGTGGAAAGTGAGTGGTATGCAAAGCACTTTAATTCTGCAAGGTATGGTACAGCTCAAGGTACAGTAATCCATGGGGGAATAAGGATGATGCTGTGAAAGGTCCAATGATGAAAGGAGCTTATGGAAATGTTGTATAGGAGGAGATTAAAGAATGGGTTGACTTCCAAATTGGGTTGCATTACAGATAACTGGAGTGATTACCCTGAAGTCTCAGCAGCTTTACTAAAATGCCATACTGGAATGGATATGAGTGAATGGTCATGTTGTCTTTATTCTTTACATCAGGGATATTGTCTAAGCCTGTTCTTTTCCTAGTTTTAATTGATCATGCTAAGTAACAACTTATCTGGAGGGTAGCAAGAGATCACTCCTCTGGTTAAGAGAATGGTTATAGTAGGAGTATTATTTCCCACTAAATTCCCCTTTAATAGTCCTATTTGGTCATTATGCAAAGCAGACATTCTGGAAGTTAAGAGTAGAGGATTAAACAAGATGGTATCTTCATTTGCTTCAGCTGTATCGTATATAGAAAAGACTGTGCAGGAAAGGTGAGAGAATCAACCAGGGACTGGCATGTCTCTACAGGCCTAGCTAATGCTTTCCTTTCCATACAGAATTGCAGTCTAGCCAGGCTCTGTTTGCAATGTTTTGAATGGAACCCAGTATACATTTGCTGTTTTCCCAAAGGGATATGTGAAGTTATGGGCATGTTGCCATAATTAGATCAGGATAAACTTGGAAATGATAACCATTAAGGACCAGTTAGTGCATTACATTGAAGATGACATGATAATTGCCTTCTTCTTGGAGGAATAAGCAAGGGGAGTTAAGAACTGTAGTTACTTATTCGACAAATAAAGGCTGACTGATAAATACAGCTGAAAGTCAAGGCCCATTGAAATTCCTGGAAATTACATAGGTTGGAACAAACAGGAACATTGTCATTTGTGGTTTAGGGCATGGACTACGGCTTTAAACTACAGACCTATTCTGACAGCTGTATTTTATAAATGATAAAAGTAATATTTAGACAGTGAAGTTTACAGAGATACTTGAAGGCCAAGGGGAGTCTAAAATTCAAG
Source organism: Pan paniscus (assembly GCF_029289425.2). Lineage (NCBI taxonomy): Eukaryota > Metazoa > Chordata > Mammalia > Primates > Hominidae > Pan > Pan paniscus. The sequence continues at coordinate 78,195,777 of NC_073266.2, read as the reverse complement.
TTCTGTTACTACTAGTGTAGTAAATGAGTTTTCAATTTGTATTGTGAAATATTTCAATATCATGAAGAAAATATTTAACAAATATCCGTTCACCCATCATGCAGATAAATAATCCTTAATTTTTTCATATTTACTTAAGATTACTTAAAGAAATATAACATTCCATATGCTCTTAAAAATATCCTTTGAAATATTTACTCATTACTCACCCTCCTTCTCAAGAAGGAAATTGTTAATCCTAAAACTAATGTGTATCTTGCCTGTCCACATTTTTACTTTTTTATTACGTATATGTGAATTCTCACTTTCAGTTCTAGTCATCTAGAGATTTATTGATCTACTATTGTGCCAATATCCCAGTATCTGGATTACTTGAGTTTTATGGTAAATTTTATTATTCTATAGGGCAAGTTATTCTTCTTTATACTTCAAAACGACTTGACTATTTCTGGTAGCTCCTTTGTAAGAAGTTTGAAATCAAATTGTAAAGTTTCAAAAAGTAAACTAAAAACACCTGTTGATAATTTGATTGAAATTGCTTTGAATTTCTAGGTTGATTAAAGGAACACTCTATTGTAGATATTGAGTCTTGTTTTAGTTGACCATAATCTGCTAACTATGATTTGAATTATATGCCTCAATGTCCACACAGGAGTGTGATATTAAATAGAATTTTATATTACTGTTTTTATTTTTATTTTATTTTATTTTTTTGATGTAGTCTCACTCTGTCACCAAGGCTGCAGTGCAGTGGTGCCATCTTGGCTTACTGCAACCTCCATCTCTGGGGTTCAAGAAATTCTCCCGTCTCAACCTCCCAAGTAGCTGGGACTACGGGCACCTGCCACCACGCCTTGCTAACTTTTGTATTTTTTTTCAGTAGAAATGGGGTTTCACCCTGTTGGTCAGGCTGGTCTCAAACTCCTGACCTCAGGTGATCCACCCGCCTTGGCCTCCCAAAGTGCTGGAATTAAAGGCGTGAGCCACCGTGCCTGGCCTTATTCTGGGTTTAATGAAACAGAATAGATACATAAAATGGATTGCAAGATTTCTTTTTTTACATGCTGTTTTAAAGTATAGTTTCTATCAAGTTGGGATTATCTCTTCCTTCAGGGTGTGTAAAACCCATCTGTAAAACCACCAGGACCTGATATATGTTCCTCTTGGCAGGGCAATAAAGTTACTTAATCAACTTCTGTTATTTTTTATTGAAAACTGCACTGAATGCTAAATGTCCACCTTTAAAGTAAACAAGTATAGTAATGGTAACTCACACTAAAACAAAACATACTTCTGATAGCCATTATTTTTCTGTTTGGAACAATTTTAAAGTTTTTCTTTTGTCACTAAAATAGGAATGTACCTATACAGAGGCTCAAAATAGGCCATCTTTTTAAATAAAAAGACAATGATTCACAAAGGACTATGAATCGAACATGTAACTAGTTGATACAAATCTAATAGGATTTGTTAAAATCAATCACATCTAATACCTCTGAAGTGTTGTTGTGTAAAATACCACGTGAAGAAAAGAAGGTTTTATTAATGTCTAAAAAAAGTGGGTTTGTTTATAGACAATCTGACAAGTTTCCATAAAAAGTGTTTCCTGAGGCATAAGGAAATGCAACATTATTCTTCTTGAACCCTTTTAGCTCAAGACTTTCCACTCAGTAAAATAGCAGATCTGAAACTGAGAAAGTATATGTGAGTGCAAACAGCTTGTGAAACTTAATACTTTTTTTTCGCATCATCAGAAGGTTTTACTGAACTTAAACCAACTTGCCTGCTCAGTATGCAGTTCAGCTGTGAGAGACTTCTCTGTACGGAAGCCTGTACTGTCTTCAATCCTATGCGTGCAAGTGTCTACCACAGGCAAACAGTTTTCTCCCCATTTTGTAGTCATGTGATCTTCCTCTTAGCAAAAAGAGGTAACCAGCCCCTGTAGACCAATGGAGATTTCCTCTTAGTATTTTTTATTTTGATGTTTGAACTCTTGATGCAACATTCTATAGCAGGGTGTTCAGGACCTGCTGTGGCCAAAGGACTGATGAAGGAAAAAGCACCATTTATTCTTGGTGATTAAGGTGAAAAACTTAACACACAATGACAGAAGTAGGTCGTCAATAAATCACATCCTAGTCTTTCAGAGCTTCTGTAAGCAGACGACATCCAATTTTCTAGCTCTTGTAGTTTTAACACTGCAACATCAATAATGCATATGTCCAGAATCAGTTAAAAAGACCGTCAGATTCGTTTTCTCTGAGTTCATCAATTTTTCACTGTCTCTTGGCCGCAAGTGTATCTGAATGATTACCTTCCGACATTCTCTGCTATTGTTCGTTGGGGTGCTCTGGATTGTCCCTGTGTTTTGTGGGCTGGTTGGGAGAGGGAGCTTGGGAAGGATGTGCCACTGTGGGGAGGTTGTGAGTCACTGGGATGCCTCCAGGGATGATCCCTTCCGTGGCTGCGAGAAGTCCTCCTGGAGCCACGCCCAGGATGCCTGGAGCCACGCCCAGGATGCCTGGCAGATATCTGTATGTGGCACCATTAAGCTCGGGATGAATTGCTTGCTGTTCTATTACTGACCAAGGAGCTGATGTGACAAAGAATTCCTTGTTCACACAGTTTGTTAAGCTTTCTGGGATGCGACCTGTGATGGTTCGTCGGATCTCGGTGGCAGCCGCCTCCCTTATCTCCAGCGACACCTGGATGGGGGGGCAGCGTGAGGAGTGCAGATGAGATTCCGGGCATCCTTCAAGGAACCCTGAGCAAAGCTAAAGGGCTCTGACTGGGGCACGTCGAGAGCTGCCCTCTTATCTTGCCATCATTGAGGGCCTGTGCTAAGGCTTTCTCGTCCACCAGGGCACCACGGGCTGCGTTCACAAGGAATGCTCCCTGACTCATCTAGTTTATAGTCATAGTCATTGATGTGGTGGTGGTTATGTTTGCTGAGCTTGCAGTGCAAAGAGATGCAGTCACTTTGACACAGCAAATCCTGCAGGGTGTAGACCCTCTGCACGCCCAGGGACCGCTCTATCCCATCCTGCAAGTAAGGATCATAAAATACGACGCTGAATCCAAAGGCCTCGGCTCGAACTGGAACCGCTTGCCCCGTGCTACCAAAGCCGATGAGGCCCCAGCGTCTCCCCACCGATGTGAGCCCCTCCCAAGGCCACCTCTCGGATCTGCCCCATGCTGTAACACACGTGCCTTCTGGCCATGCCTGGCACAGCCACGTGTTCCTCCGGTACAGACTGAGGATGTGGCAGATGGTTGAGTTGGCTGTCTCTTCCACAGCTGCGGACGGGATGTTGCACACAGCAATCTCAAGCTCACAGGCAGCCTTGATGTCCACATTGTCGTAGCCACTGCCTATGCGCACGATCACTCCCAGGGCCTTGAACTTCTCCAGGTCCGCCCTGGCGAGGGTGATGGTGTGGTACCTCATGGCGCCCAGGGCTTCATGTAAAATCTTCTCGTGGATCTCCTGCGTGGAGTGCGTATCACAGAAGGCCATGGTGGCCAAATCCTTTGGGATGGGCATCTCCACGGTGCAGTTGCGCAGTCCAGCAGTGCCACCCGGGGCGGGGGTGGAGTGCAGGGGGCCGTTCATGACCTGGGGGGAGGATACTTTCACAAATTCAGTGCACTCGCTGTCTCTTAACTTTGTGCTTATCCACGCGGGCCATTCTTTATGGAACTTTGCAACTCTCAGATCAAAAGGCAAAGTAGTCCTCTAAGAACCTGGGGAACTCGCAGGAGTCTGCACGCATGACGCCACTATGAACCCAATATAAATCTGTCCGCAAACTCTATAGTTTACACGACGGGCTGTCCGTCTTTTTAAGCAAATATGGCTTCATTCATTCAAAACCGTTTAAGATGATGAAACCCGTTTGCTTGTAACTCGGCCAACATCGCTCATTCAATTAACCTCACCACCACCCCAGGTCTGGAGCGCCCGGAATCCGCGACTGCTGGGGGTGGAGGCAGCTCTGGCCCGGTGCTGCCAGGTCCCTGCCCCTGCTCTGAGCCACTGGCGCGGGCTGGGTCCCACCCTGGTGTCCCGTGTGGTCTCGCAGCTCCTCCCCTGATGGGGCCCCGCTGACCAGAGGGGCACTGGAGACCCCGCTGGCATGAGGGGCCGTCTGGCTGGACCCCCGCCACCTTGGGTCCGAGCTGGCTGGTCCAGCACCACGTTTTTTACTTTCTTCTAATTTTCCTTTCTTCTTGAGAAAATTATGGTAAGATACTTTTAAAAATTACTGGCATCCGTTTTTTTCTTTGAATTTTATTATAATATAAAAAATCATGGCCGGGCGCAGTGACTCATGCCTGTAATCCCAGCACTTTGGGACGCTGAGGCGGGCGGATCACCTGAGGTCGGGAATTCGAGACCAGCCCGACCAACATGGAGAAACCCTGTCTCTACTAAAAAATACAAAATTAGCCCGGCGAGGTGGCACATGTCTGTAATCCCAGCTACTCAGGAGGCTGAGGCAGGAGAATCGCTTGAACCTGGGAGGCAGAGTTTGCGGTGAGCCGAGATGGCACCATTGCACTCCAGCCTGGGCAAAAAGAGAGAAACTTCGTCTCAAAAAAATAAAATAAAATAAAATAAAATAACTTTAAATATCTTTAGAATCTGTATTTGAGGCACCTTTTCATTGCAGGGGCTAACTTGTACTTCTATGGTTTTATGGATCATTTTCCTAGAGGTTTGTTTTAGTTATTCAGATTATCTGGGAAATACTCAATTTGGTAAGAGGATTTCAATTTCTTAAATAGTAATATAAATTTAATATTAAACTTATGTCAGCAACATAGAAGTCGTATATTTTTGGAGGTCAAAAATTTCATACAAGTATTTCTTTTATCAAGGCACAATATTAAATTGTTACAAGTTTTTTTCTTTTTAAAAATTTTATTTGTATAATCTTAAGGGGTACATGGTCAGTTTTGTTACATGGATATATTGTATAGTGGTAAAGTCTTGGCTTTTAGTGTAACTATCACCAAATAATGTTCTGTTAGGTAATCTCAGAAAACCTCACACCACTTCTTCAGCTCTTCTCAGACAAGAAAGTTGATTCCCTTACAGCTGAGTCCTGGTCTAGAAAAAGTTATTAACTCTTTGATTGTTTTCCTTGTCCATGGAGAGGGAGAGAAAACTCAACCCCAAGTTTACCCATTGAATGGAATTCTAGAGAGAAGGGGCTGTTACCAGTTTCTTATTCTTTCTCTGAACTCAAATAGATCAATCTCTTGTTGGTTCTTTTAAGTAGCTGGCTTTATATTTTCTCAGTTTAGTTGATGCCATACATGGACTATGGAGAAATAAAATAAGCTATGGAGAAATAAAATAAGCTCTTTAACTAAAATATAAGTCATTTACATTAGATCTTTAATTATCCTTAAAATGATTTTTGCTTATATAGTTGGCCCTCAGTATCTGCAAAGCATCCTCAGATTCAACCAACCATGGACTGAAAACATTTTTTTAAATGAAAAATAAAACAACAACAACAACAACAAAAAACAAAAAACAACAGAGTATAACAACTATTTATGTAACATTTACATTGTTTTAGGTATCATAAGTACTCTTGAGCTTATTTAAAGTATACAAAAGAATGTATATAGGTTGTATGCAAATACAACACCACTTTATATAAGGAACCTGAGCAACCTCAGATTTTGTTGCTCATGGGTGTCCTGGAATCAATCTTCCTCATATACTGAGGAATGATTGCATTCTATAGTTCTAAATTGCATGTTTCTTTTTGCTCAGGGAGAGATATGATTAAAACAGATTCAGCAATTTTCATTCAGGAATGAATACAGATGTTCCTTGATATGGTTTGGCTATGTCCACACCCAAATCTCATCTTGAATTGTGGTTCCCATACTCCCCATGTGTCCTGGGAGGGATCTGGCGGTGGGATGTAATTGAATCACCGGAGCGGTTACTCCCATGTTGCTGTTCTCATGATTGTGAATGAGTTCTCATGAGATCTGATGGTTCTATAAGGGGCTTTTCTCCCTTTCGCTCTGCACTTCTTGCTGCCACCATGTGAAGAAGGATGTGTTTGCTTCCTCTTCCACCATGATTGTAAGTTTCCTGAGGCCTCCCCCACCATGATGAACTGAGTCAATTAAACCTCTTTCCTTTATAAATTACCCAGTCTCGCTTATGTCTTTATTAGCAGCATGAGAATGAAATAATACATTCCTCTACTTAACAATGGGGTTGTGTGCAGCACACCAGCATGGCACATGTATACATATGTAACTAACCTGCACAATGTGCACATGTACCCTAAAACTTAAAGTATAATAAAAAATAAAAATAAATAAATAAATAAAAAGAAAAAATAAAAATAAAAAAAAAGAAAATCAAAAAAATAAATAAATAAAAATAAAAAAAAATCCAATTTCAGTAAAATCAAATGTCAGAGTATTATAGAAAATATCTTCATTTTATGCCCCAGGATTGCTGCTGTTAACAGGTGCAGGTACCTCCAAAGAGTTCTTCTGCATAAGCAAAGATATATATGTCTATACCATTTGCATGCAAATAGAATCATGCTACCCATACTTCTCTGAAACTTGCTTTCATGCTTTTAACATATGAGAACAACTTTGTAAACTTATACATAACAAATTTGCTGTCATTAAAGAAATGATAAAATGAAAAAAAAAAAAAACAATGGGGTTGTATCCCAATAAATCCATAGTAAATTGAAAATATCATAATTGTAAAATACATTTAATATACCTAGCCTACTGAACATCACAGCGCTGCCTAGTCTACCTTAAAAGTGCTCAGAGTGCTTATATTAGCCTATAATCGGGCGAAATCATCTGGCAACACAATACCCAGCAGAGTATTGATTATTGACCCTCCTGATTGCGGAGCTGACTGGGAGCTGTGGCCTTGTTTTCCAGCATTGAACAAAAGGATGGCATTGCATATCACTAGCACAGCAAAAGAACAAAATTCAAAATTTGAAGTTTGTTGTTTTCTGAATTTGTATTATTTTTGTATTATCATAGAGTCAAAAAATTATAAGCAGAAACTTCATAAGTCAGAGATCATCTGTAATTGTTTCTCTAGACATTAGATGGCTTTCTTCAACAGCATATATTTTCTATCTAAAACCTGTATCCAAATTTCATAGATCATAGTGTTAACATATTCATCGCTCAGACAAAAACCTCTTTTGGTCATTTGGATACTTTACTTAAGCTCAAAGTAAATATTTAATCTTTCACCAGTTGTTGTGGAAAAACAAAATGTTGTATCCAATAAATGTGTAGTATGGTGACTTCTTTTGATCTAAATATGTACATTCTTTGAAAATGTTTACTTATATATTATTGCATTTGCATTTTAATTCTTCATTTATATTTATGTTAAACTACTTTAATTTGCATTTATCTACAAAATTATAATATGGAAGGAGCTTTTCATTGAAATATCCATTAAAGCTTAAGTCTATGTAATTTGATTATTATATTTAATTTTCACAACATAACATTTACTAAAATAGTGAAGACACACACACACACATATGTATATGTATATGTAAAACTAAATTTATTGTCTCTAGAAAGTAGCCGATTCCTTGATGGCTATTCTGGGGATAGAACTCAAGGAGGTCAGACTTTTCTATTTAACTTTATTGGCATATAAACCAGTGATTCAACTTTAAGTGCATTTTTAATCCAGTAGCAATACTTTAAAAAATAATATTATGATCACACTCTTAAAAATTCTGACTTAGTTTGTCTTTGGGGAGTCCATGCATTTGTACTTTTAACAATTGCCCTGGAAAAAAAACACTGGACTTGACCAACATACAAGTATCATGACCCAGAGTTAAAGAACTACCAACAGGAAATCAAGGTCAGAACACCCAAAGCACTGAGCCTCAGCCAAGTAATCTTTGTCTAATTGAGTACAGCAGAAAACTGCTAAATGATTGAGGAGAATGTCATTAAAACCTTGGCACCATAATGTGTTAAAGGTAGTCAAAGTCATTATATTTTAAAATTCTGGTTTTGCTTCCTAATTATACACCCACTTAAAACCTTGGAATTCAGTATATTACATGACTTCTTTAGGGCCATAGCCAATTAATGAAAGAACAACAATTTGCTTCTGATTACATGTAATTATGCTATAAGTGTAGTTTATGTACTGTATGTTCTTTGAATTAGACTATCACACATTCTTTACCATTTATCTTCTTTACCATGAACAGGAGATGAGAAATGTCACCTGTTGTATAAAGAAATACAGAGAATAACTATTCTCTACAATTCTAAATTTTATCATCCTATATTATTATCAAACCTTGAAGCATTACCTTTATATAACTGAGCACATGATATTCATGGATATACTAGGCGTCACTATACTCCTGTTATTACCAGAAATAGAGTAAAACACCATCCCCAACCCAGAAGCAATTATTGTCTAGTGAGAGAAGCAGATAGCCAAGCATATCATTTCAATGCAATGTATTCAGTACTATCAGTGAACATATGTGAATTATATTTTTGATGGTCATGTTATTGGCACTAGTTACAAAGTGAAATTCCAGAAATAGTCTCTGTCATTGTAGAGTGGAATATAAGAAAAATATTAAAAGAGGAATTATGATTTGGGAAGAAATTCTTATGAGTGGTCTAAACCAGTAGTGGGAATATATATGTAAAGACAGGAGTCATAGCTCAGATGACTGTCTCCAAAAGCCAACTGAGCAAGAGCTTTCTCTTCTGCCTTAGGTAAACAAAACCATCAAACTGGTAATAACTGTGTACTGAGCATGACAGTAGCTTCTCAGTGAAGAACATGGTAGGAATTTTTGTAGCCCAAAGAAACAAGAGCCTAGGAGGATCATTGGATCAAGGGCAAGTTGTTCACTAGGGTTTGATATCATAACACTTGATGGGATGGTTAGAAAGACAACTTACTTTAAAGGAGCACTCAAATTGAGTCTTTTGGAGCAACATGTTGCACTGCCATTTTCTGTTAGGTTCATCTTATTACAAAATATGTAATTGTGTTTCTTAAAAGCCATGGTTATTAGTTTCTCTCTTTCTACTTTTTTGTTGTCATGGCAACAACCATAGAAGGCCCAATGATTGACCAGTCATTTGAAATTAAGGAAAGAGGCACTGATATGAGCTTGTCTATTTTCCCTTGCCTGAGATGAATCAGTCAGAAGTCCATGAAATGAGATCCTATTGACACTAATTTCTCCTAGATTTTTGTAACTCAGTTATTTTCATACTTCAAGATCTTCTGCCAAAACAGATGTGAAATTTTCCATGTGGCTCTTGTTTGTAAAATATCGGACACTTTTCGTCATATCTGTAAAACCACTTTTCTCTTACTCTCTCTCCTTCATTTATGTCTAATGAGCAGCTTCATTTATTGTTTTCCATATATTTTATCATTAATGATTCTACTGTGATGGAATATCTGTATATCAATAGATCATTGTAAAGTTCATGCTCAGCAATATAAGTAATTACAAACAGCTGTGCCTTGAACACAATGGAAACAGCATCTAAACCCCATTCTTGGAGAACTTTCTGGAGAAATCTATCATGAATTTTTGGATTCTAACATGTTAGTCATCTTGGAGTTTCTACCTATGGTACATGGTAAACATAAACTCTGTTTATGTTATAAGCCATGACAATGAAAACGTATGGTGTAATAACTATAACAACTGTATTTTCCTCTAATTTGATGTTGGGGTCTCTGTCTCTGGAGAGTGGCTATGATCTCTATCCCTGCCTTGATGGGGCTCCAGGGATTTGGTCATGGATGCTTCCAGTATGCCTTTCACTGGATACTTGTTATCCAAGCACGTGGCCCGATGCCTATGTGTCTGACCTGTGACCAGGTGCTCCTCTCAAAGGAAACTTGTATACACTGGCAGGGATCTTCGTGGGTCTTGTCTGATCTATGTCCAGTTTATTCCTACCAAAATATCCACTCTCCAGGAGAGCCCTAACCAGGAAAGAAGTTAGGTTCTCTTTATGTCAGTCAGGTGAGACACGAAGAGGCAACTCAACAAAACACTTAAAACAACAGAAGCAGCTTATTATTTACAGCTCCCAGAAAGTAAAGGACTGCATAACTCGTAGGACCAATGGAGCGCAGGGAGGGCCATCAGGGACATGCCTGCTGAACCACCAGGTGGAAAGTAAAAGAGAAAGAGCGAGGGTCCTATGGCTAAAGCCTTTATTGGGGTCCTGGGCATTACCCAAGCAGGTTTCCCTCAGGGACTTCTAATTGGTGGGTTTATAACAAGCAGGCATGAGTTCTCCGGAGTCATGCTGTGACTGAGACGTGGTCACTGTGGCGTATCTGTGCAACCCTTGCTGAGCATGGGGGTCAGTGAGGTTGTATCTTCCTGTCCCATAGGGAAGTGGTCACCAGGAGGCAGTTGTATAAGGCAGATATCTGTATCAGTCACACTGAGGAACTGGGAGGTGGTGGAGAACTAGAAATTGTCAAGGGTGGAGAAGTCCTGCCTCTGGCATGAGAAAGTGAAACTTATATTTAAAATTGATGCTGAGGCAATATAAAATTACAGAAATGCACTATAAGCATGGCGAATCCCCACACTTCAGTAACATAGCAACAGGATAATATATTTGAAATATTTACCGGTATACGTTATTTTGTAAATTTTGGTGTCTATAGTTAACCCTCTAACCATTGAATTAAGTCATTATATTACTTCAGAGAGAGGGAGAGTGCAGCCTAGGGCAAAGTAGTCACTTCTTTGAATTTTCCAACCTGTTTTTTATTTAATTTTAAAAATTAAAACAATGAAATTTACTTTGTGGAATACAGTTCTATGGGCTTTAACAAAGACATAGAGTAATGTATCTGTCGCCCCAGTCCTGATACAGAATAGTTCCATCAACCCCCAAATTTCTTCAGGCTGCCCCTTTAGATACAGCTATTTACCCTCAACCCCTAGCCCCCAGAATCCACTTATCTGATACCTGTTCCTATAACTTTGCCTTTTCCAGAATTTCATATAATATAATCAGACAGTATGTAATTGTTCACATCTAATTCTTTCACTTAGCAAAATGCATTTGAGAGTCATCCATGTTGTTACAGGAATCAATAGTCTGTCCTGCTGACAGTATACAATGGTATATGTACCATAATTTGTTTATCCTTTTACTGGTTGAAGAATATTTGGGTTGTTTCCAGGTTTTCTGTGATGAGAAATAAAGCTGTGATAAACTAACATTTGTGTGCAGGATTTACATAAACAGAGCTGTTTATTCTAATTAGCTAAATATCAAAAATGGGATTTCTGGGTCATATAGTAAGTATATGCTTAACTTTATAAGAAAAATTCGAACTGCTTTCCAACAGAGCTGCACTATTTTGCACTGCCACCAGCAGCATGTGAGAGTTACAATTGGTCTGCATTCTTGTCAGTTCTTAGTATTGCCAATTTATTTTTTATTCTACTAACTATGCAGTGGTTTTAATGTTTTGAGCTAATTAATAAATATGTTGAGCATATTTTCATACTTTTATTGCTATCCATATGTCTTTGATGAATCTGTTAAAAATAAGCATATTTTCATAATCTTATTCCTATCCATATGTCATCTTGGATGAATCAGGTCAAAATCTTTTGCTTATTTTTAAACATCAGGTTGCTTCTTTTCTTATTGTTGAGTTTTGAAAGTTCTTACATAATCTGTATACAAGTTTTTGTCAAAAACAGTATTTGCAAAATATTTTCTCCAGTAAGTGGCTTGTCTTCTCATTCTGACAGTGTTTTCTTACTTTTTTTCTTTTTTTTCTAACAGTGTTTTCACAGAGCTGAAGTTTTTAATTGTTATGAGGCCTAAATCTGGGGGAGATTCTACTAAGAATTTTTTTGTCTGACCTAGAGTCTTTTTTTCTAGATTTTCTTCTAAAAGTTTTATAATCTTTTATATTTCACTTAGATTTATGACTCATTTGAGTTTGTTTTTTCACACATTGTGAGATATGGATCAAGATCCCTTTTTGGGCACCTCATTTCTCAATTAATATATCTTTGAATCTTTGTCAAAAATTAATTTACTATACTTGTGTAGGTTTATTTCTAGACTGTATATTCTTCTCTAGTGATCTAAGTGCCTATCCTTTTGAAAGTATCCTTTTGCTTGATTAGTGTAGCTTTATGGGAAGTCTTGCAATGGGATACCATGAATTCAGTCAAAGCACTTTCAATTGGCAGTAATTATACAGTTCAGAGAAGTCTGGAGTACTCAGGGTATAGAATTGATAGTATGGACCAAAAAGTCTGAAATAAAGTTAGGTCATGTGATAAAAAAGGGCAGAAACAAACCTCTTCTGGGCCAGAGGATGGGCTGTAAAAGGGATTGAAAATGAGTAAAGCTCAGACACAGAAGAATCACCCAATACCTTATCCATTCCTCCATCACAAACTAGGATAAAACTGAAGGCAGAATGGCGAATGGAGAGAACAGAAAAGTCCCAACTGGCCTAGGGGAGGGCCCAAAAACCAAAGCTGTTGTGTGTTTTGTTATGTTTTAAATCTTGGTTTTAAAACCAGCACCCCTAGTGTGGTGCGGGGAAAGCAGCTGAGACTTCCAAAGAGGTCTGTGGAAGTGCTGAATGACACAAGGACACAGCGTGAGGGGTTCTTCAGTAATAGGAGGCACATCCAAGTGAAGGCATTCACATTACCTGCCAATGCAAAACAGAGGAGTTCAGGTTATGCAGAATGAGCAGAGCCTGAATTATTTGCTTTCTACTGCCCCCCATAGCAGTGTTATTAAATATTATTTCTACCTCTAATGAGATTACCCTCAGAATAAATATGAAAAGAAGAACGAAAATGGATGTAGAATCCTAGGATAATTAGTTTTTACTTGGAAGAGGCAAAAATACTTTAAATTTTCAAGCTTACATTATTTGCTAATGTAAAAAATAAGATACCAAAGAAAGTTAAAATATAAGAATGTTAAACAAATTACATCGTGCAACACAAACTTCTGACTACGAAATTTCATACTTAATAAAATATTATGTCTGGATAATCTATGATAATTGATAATAGGAAAGGAGATGGCAGTGGTTAACATGGAATATGTCCTTTTTTTTTTTTTTTTTTGAGACAAGTTTCCTCTGTCACCCAGGCTGGAGTTCTGTGGTGTAATCAAAGCTCATTGTAACCTCAAATTTCTGGGCTCAAGTAATCCTTCTGTCTCAGTGTCTCCAGTGGCTGAGGGCTGAGACTTTTTTTTTTTTTAACTATTATTACTTTTTGTAGAGACAGGATATCATTATGTTGCTCAGGTTGGTCTCAAACTCCTGGCCTCAAGCAGTCCTCCTGCCTCAGCCTCCCAAAGCACAATATGTCCATGTTTATGGTCATGGTATGCATGGACAAAGCAGCTCTGTGTTGGGTAAGATATGGTTCTGCTTGGAAGTAGAAATTCTGATAATTTGAGGTTACAGAAATTATAAATTATGGCCATGATGAGGTCTTTATGATGGTTCTTATTTCTCTATTGGTGTCAGATCACCTGAAAATAAGATTTTCTTCCTTCCATTTTGTAAAGGAGTAAAGAAAACACCATCAAAGTTGCATTTCTGCTTAATTTCATCAAGCGTTTGGCAAATTAAATAAAATTCACATTCTATTTTCCAACTGATTTAGAATTATTTATACAATTATGTAGCATGCATATGAGTGACAATTCAGGCAATGAATGAAGGGCTATAAGAACACATAGGCATCCCTCTTAACAGAGAAGGAGACTTTATGTAGGTTACCCAGTGTTCAGTTGCCATGGTGGTTGGAGGCAGGAGGAGTTTGCATTGGCTTAGGTAGTGACTATTTTGGAGACCCTCTTGGACTCCAGACCTGCTGAATTCTAGTTAGTGTTCCCAATCCTGCCTCTGCAATGGCAGTCTTTGCAAAAACATCAAGCATGGCAAAGCCCTGGAGAACCCATGTCAGTAGATCCTGCACTGATCCCAGCAGCTCAGTCACTTAAAATCTTCACAGATTATTTTATTTGAGCCAAGACTGGAAAGGATTATGCCAAATTCTGGGATGTGTCAGCAAACTTTAATTAAAGAGATGGGTTGTAATGGGAGCTAAAGAAAGCATAAACTGAAACTTGTCTTGACATCTATGTATATGCTATATCCTATTATCTGCTTAAGAACCTTCTATTGTTCCCAACATTCCATAAATAAAAATGTTCAGTCTTCTCTAGTTCTTGAAAAATTTTTAAAAAGGCCATTAGATAAATTCAGATTAAAGCCACAACGGGATACCACCTTACATGTATTAGAAGAACTGAAATAAAAAGGACTAAAAATTCCAAGTGTCAGAAAAGATATAAAGCAATGGGAACACTCATGCTTTGCTGTGGGAATTTAAAATTGTACAGCCACTGTAAAATGGTTTGGCAATTTTTTATAAAGTTAAACATGTATTTATTATATGACCCAGGAAACCCACTTCTTAATTACCCTATAAAAGGTAACATTTTTGTTAATAGGAAATCTGTATGCTAGTGTTCATATATAGGCATGGTAAAGTGCTTTTTTATTTGTTTTGTCATTTTTACATACTTTTAAGTACTTGATCTTTTTTCTGTACTGCCATTTTAGCTAAGTACAAAATTGGACTGTCTTTCTTTCACAAGAAAATTAAAAAAAATTTTTTTCTTAAATAACAGTTGTGTTGCAGTATAATTTAGTGTTATAATACTCACCTTTTTAAAGTGCACAATTATTGGTTTCTAGTTTATTCAGAGAGCTGTGCAACCATCATCACTATCTAATTTTACAGCACTTTCTTCATCACCAAAAGAACCTCTGTACTTATTAGCAGCTATTCCGAATCCTCCCCTAACCCCAAGCACCTGAATACACTAATTCTCTTCCTGTATTTATGGATTTGCCTATTCTGGATATTTGGACATCATATAAGATGTGAACTTTTGTGCTTGGCTTTTATCATTTAGCATATTGCTTTCAAGGTTTATACATGTTGTAACATGTATCAATATTCTATTCCTTTCTGTTGCCAAGTATAATCCACATTACTGTACCACATTTTGCTTATTCATTCATCAGTTGACGGAAACTTGTTTTTTTCCACTGTTTGGCTATTATGAATAATGCTCATATAAACATTCATGTCCATGTTTTTATGTGGACCTAAGTTTTTATTTTGGAAGTGGAATACCTAAGAGTGGAATTTCTGGGTCATATGGTAACTATGTTTAACATTTTGATGAAATGCCAACTGATTTTTCAAAGTCATTGCACCATTTTATCTGCCCCAAATATAGGAGGGTTCCAGTTTCTTCTACATTATCATAAACAAACACTTGGTACTGTTTGTCTTTTTATTTTAGTTATCCTAATGCGTGTGAAGTGATATCTCATTGTGGTTTTGATTTACGTTTCCTTAACGGTAATGATATTGATCATCTTTTCCTGTGCTTATCTTGTGTATCTTCTTTGGAGAAATGTTTGGTCAAATGACTTTCAAATCCTCATCAAATTTTACCTAAAAAATGTAGCTGGGATTTTTATGGAAACTCTTGTTTTGTCTGTAGATTAATTTGGGGAGTACAGAATTTTCAAGAAATTTGTCTTCTGATAATGAACATGGATTTATTTCTGTTTCTTTAGGTCTTTAATTTCTCTCAGTGATGGCTTGCAGTTTATTGTGTGCCTGTTTTGAACTTCTTTTGTTAAATTTATTGCAATTAATTTTATTGTTTTTGGTGCTATCATAAATAGAAAAACAATTCTTAATTTCACTTTCTGATTGCTAACTACGAGTGTTTAGACATAAAATTGATTTTTGTATTTTGATTTTGTATTGCTTTTAAATACTTTACTTTTAAGTCTTTAGTCTTTATTTGAACAAGTATTGCCTTTGTTAGGTCTGAATCCCAAGCTTCTGTTTGAATTAAGACAATATTATACAAAGAATTATGAGGGGATTAAGAAAACAATAAATAAACATTAGTTCTTTTGGTTATGATGCCTGCAATACTTTGACATAGAGTTTTCCTGTGCCAATTTTAGATTACCTAAGTCTATAACACATGTACTCTTCCAAAGAAGGAGAAACAGCTTAAATTTCTATGATTTTTATAGTAAGTTCTAAATGTACCAAGTAAGTAATAACATTTAGCCAGCTCCCTTAAAGCTACTCTTACTTAGACACGATCACATTTATTTGTGTGCATTTTTGTGAGGTCTTGTAAATGTGTGAATCGATCAACAAGTAATATAGCTTCACTTGTTCCCTGCTGTATTCTAGGTCCTAGCCTGAGTCCTTCCTTGCTCAATGAGGAGTCTAAAGACCTTTCATGGCTTTGGAGTTAAGAGGGTGAAAGGTAAGCATAAAATCAAAAGCAAAATGATGCAAAATTGTGCCTCTTTTATGAGGGACAAAGTCACAGAACTATAAATCATTTTGGAATTCAAGAAAAAGTATAGGTCATATTTAATAAAGCTATAAAATATCCGTCTATAATTGGCATTTTCACATATTTTCATCTTATTTCTTGGTAGCATTTAACTGTTCAATACAGAATTATTGTAACAAAAATTCAGCACTGTTGAACTATCACAGTAAATCATCTGTTTAAAGGAAAATTTAATTCATAACACAGTTATTGAATGTACTTGCTGTAATTATGCAATAATCAATCCATAGGATTTGAAAGGGGCTGAATCATGTTGATTTTCAAAGTTATCCATAAATCACTGAAGTGGACTGCATGTGCTAAGGTTAACGATGTTGAATGAGGTTATTGCACTTTTAATTATGTCAATTTTTCCCTGAGATGTGTGATCTGGGCAAAGAGAATTAACATAAAGTCTGCACTATGTCCCCCCAGCTCTTGACTAAACCAAAGGATAATTTGGATACAGCTCTACTTCCATTTCTATTTACCTCTAAATGATTTGAGGGACGAGAATAAGAGAACTGAGACTTGGAACTCCTGAGTGTACTATCTGTGAAAGATTGAACGTGTCATAAAATGCTACCAAGGCACAGCAGTGGTGACATGGCCCCAAACAGAATTTCAGGGTTGCCAGGAGGAAATTTCAAAGCTAACAGTTCAATTAGTGTTTGTATTGTGAGCTCTCTGCTGCAGCCAAGTTGATTTGGTCTGCCTGGGAGCACAGGACCCAGCTCAGCAAATGTAACATCCATTGTTTTGATCCAAATGTATTTCTTGCTGTCTCCAAAATCTTCCAGTCTCTCACAGATTTCTCCAAATATATCTTTATATTGGTAAATACAGGGAGTAGGATGCACAAAAAAATGACCTTTATTTTTGCTGTTAGAAAGGTAGACACTGAGTTTACAGGATATGTTAATGCAGGCAGGCAACTTGACTGTGAATCAAAAATAATTCATGGCTAAAATTCTTATAAAATTTCTTTACTTGACAAAAATATGTCTCTTCCTCCTAGATTAATATCACATTTTCTGATAAACTCTGATCATTTTATCAGAGAACTGACATTCTTTACACTTTAGAAACAAAATTATAGAACCAAAGTATAATTTTAAAATGTCTCTTTTTTGAGTTTTGTTGAATTATTTTAAATATGTTTCATTCAAGTGACAAATTCATAATCTTTACATTTTGTTTGTTTAAAGAGCTGCAGATCTTACGTTTCTTGACATTGTCACCAAACAAATGTCTAACCATCCTTCCAGGCCCAGCTGCTGTCTCTTTGTTCTCCACTGTGCCTCGAACACAAGTGTTTGCCCTCAGAAAAGCAGAAAGACAAACTAGAAAGCACATGAACTTTGAAACAGAGAACAGTGAATTCAAAACCGTACCACTGAAAACAAAACAAAAACCACCTTTAAAGTGTGTGTTCACAGTTTGTCAAGTTGCGATATTAATAATGCCAACATGTACTGTGGGCTTACTACATGCCAGACACTGTTTTAAGAGCTTAAAATATATCAACCAATTCACTGAATTCTCATACAACCTGTGAAGAAGTACCATTATTGTTCATTATAGTGATGGGGAAAGTGAATACAGAGAGAAATTCTTAGTAAGGAGCAAAGCTAGGATTCAATCCCAGGAAGGCTGATTCCAGAATTTGTGTTCTTAACCTCTTTGTTATATTTTTTTGGTCTTTTTTGTATTTTTGTGTACATCTTCACTTTTTTATTATACTTTGTTTTAGGGTACATGTGCACAACGTGCAGGTTTGTTACATATGTATACATGTGCCATGCTGGTGTGCTGCACCCATTAACTCTTCATTTAACATTAGGTATATCTCCTAATGCTATCCCTCCCCCCATCCCACCCCACAACAGGCCCTGGTGTGTGATGTTCCCCTTCCTGTGTCCATGTGTTCTCATTGTTCAATTCCCACCTATGAGTGAGAACATACGGTGTTTGGTTTTTTTGTCCTTGCCATAGTTTGCTCAGAATGATGGTTTCCAGCTTCATCCATGTCCCTACAAAGGACATGAACTCATCATTATTTTTTATGGCTGCATAGTATTCCATGCTGTATATGTGCCACATTTTCTTAATCCAGTCTATCATTGTTGGACATTTGGGTTGGTTCCAAGTCTTTGCTATTGTGAATAGTGATGCAGTAAACATACGTGTGCATGTGTCTTTATAGCAGCATGTTTTATAATCCTCTGGGTATATACCCAGTAATGGGATGGCTGGGTCAAATGGTATTTCTAGTTCTAGATCCCTGAGGAATCGCCACACTGACTTCCACAATGGTTGAACTAGTTTACAGTCCCACCAACAGTGTAAAAGTGTTCCTATTTCTCCACATCCTCTCCAGCACCTGTTGTTTCCTGACTTATTAACAATTGCCATTCTAACTGGTGTGAGATGGTATCTCATTGTGGTTTTGATTTGCATTTCTCTGATAGCCTGTGATGATGAGCATTTTTTCATGTGTTTTTTGGCTGCATAAATGTCTTCTTTTGAGAAGTGTCTGTTCATATCCTTCGCCCACTTGTTGATGGGGTGGTTTGTTTTTTTCTTGTAAATTTGTTTGAGTTCATTGTAGATTCTGGATATTAGCCCTTTGTCAGATGAGTAGATTGCAAAAATTTTCTACCATTCTGTAGGTTGCCTGTTCACTCTGATGATAGTTTTTTTTTTTTTTTTTTTGCTGTGCAGAAGCTCTTTGGTTGAATTAGATCCCATTTGTCAATTTTGACTTTTGTTGCCATTGCTTTTTGTGTTTTAGACATGAAGTCCTTGCCCATGCCTATGTCCTGAATGGTAATGCCTAGGTTTTCCTTCTAGGGTTTTTATGGTTTTAGGTCTAACATTTAAGTCTTTAATGCATCTTGAATTAATTTTTGTATAAGGTGTAAGGAAGGGATCCAGTTTCAGCTTTCTACATATGGCTAGCCAGTTTTCCCAGCACCATTTATTAAATAGGGAATCGTTTCCTCATTTCTTGTTTTTGTCAGATTTGTCAAAGATCAGATGGTTGTAGATGTGTGGCATTATTTCTGAGGGCTCTGTTCTGTTCCATTGGTCTATATCTCTGTTTTGGTACCAGTACCATGCTGTTTTGGTTACTGTAGACTTGTAGTTGTTAGTATAGTTTGAAGTCAGGTAGCATGATGCCTCCAGCTTTGTTCTTTTGGCTTAGGATTGACTTGGCAATGTGGGCTCTTTTTTGGTTCCATATGAACTTTAAAATAGTTTTTTCCGATTCTGTGAAGAAAGTCATTGGTTGCTTGATGGGGATGGCATTGAATCTATAAATTACCTTGGGCAGTATTGCCATTTTCATGATATTGATTCTTCCTACCCATGAGCTTGGAATTGTGACTATATATTCTTTAGAAATAATGATCAGCTAAAATAAAATGAATTATGTCAAGGTGATTTTGAACTGAAAAATGGCTGTTAATCAGATTATCAACAAACATTTAAGTAGGAGTTTCAAAATGAAGCTTACCAGCAGTTTAAACTTAGAAGGTTTTTTAAACTTAGAAGGTTTAAAACCCAATTATTCATTTTCATCAAAGTGAAAATAGCAAAAATATTCATAGCCATTAAAGGAACTGTAGTTTTATAAAGGATCTGCTAGAATTTATTGAGCAAAGCTGTCCATGAATTGCAGCAAAGCATTTGGCAGATTTTTTGCCATCCACACTTGAGAAGAAACCTAGCTAGCTTCAGATTTTGATTGTATTACTCATCAACAGCATGACGTTAGACACATTATTTAAACTTTAAGCCTTAATCTTCACATTCATGAAATGGAGACAATAAATCATTTAAATCATAATGTCAATCGAGAATTAAATGAGACCATGCAAGTTAGGTTAGCAAGGTAGCAAACCATGTGATACACGAGAAGTGTTCATGTAATGTTAGCTATGGTTTATGTATTTTTGGATAATTACAAAAGGGTGTCACTACAGTTGATATTTAGGGACATTAAAATGATGTTGCGGAAAAAAATGAGTTAAATTAGGAGCTTGATACAAGCTATGGTCACTTCTAAACAAATATGTAAGGATCAAAAGGCATATATGTCAGCCCAGTTATTCCCTTCCCTCTCTCTGCTCCAAAATATACAGATTTATACATCGTAATTGTTTAAAAAAGAGAAACATGTTATATATTTTATTCTTGACAGAGATGAAATACTACAAGAGGATACTGAAACTGATTTCAATACAGGAAGTCTTTATTCAGTTAATTCAAGGACATAAAATACATGTTAAGGTATTAAATGTCCACAATGGAATTTCTCTTCACAAGAGGAGAGGTTTTTGTCTCTTATTTACTGATGTATCCTAAGCACACTAAGAACGTACCTAACATTTAACAGGTGCTAAATATTTAAACAAACGTGTGTGTGTGTGTGTGTGTATAAGCTGGATTACCTTTCATCTTACATAGCATAGAATAAGAATTAAAAGTTCTTATTCATAACATTTTTATAACATTTTCAATATTCCTTTCTTATTATCCTTAGGAATAGAATTAAGTTGATGTTTACATGGTATATTCAAGTTCACATTGAAGTATCATAAATCCTTCCCAAGCCTTTCAATTTCATCAATAAGATAGTCAACATCTTTTTGTCTTGTGGGAGGATTAGAAAAAAACCATTCGCAAAAAATTTACTTTGTCTCCACATGGCTGGTAGCTTATCATGATTGTGCCTTCCATCATCATCTGTGCTTTAATCTTTGGAGCAATCTGTGTGTAAGTGTAACTATTATTATAAAGAAGTTTTACAAGTAAATATTCTTTCATATTCCAGATGGCTATGTAACTATCATTAGCTTCAAGTAAATTGTAGGCAATTTAAGACCATCAGGGATAATTTTTAAGAAATGGCTTAGTACAAAAAAGCAGCAAATTCTATATTCATATTGCAGCTCTCATTACCCCATGATTTACAATTACCAACCATAAAGTAATATAAATTTGCTAGACTGCATTAAAGAAAGGCATGTGCCATTTCCTTATATTTATATAGCAATTCAAATAGAAGTACCTGGGAAAGAGATAAAATGAAATAGAGAATGGAAAAATAGTATCATGTTTTAGTATTATTTGCATTATTTGAATCATTATTGTATATCTTGAGTTTTTCTACAAGGTCACTATTTTGGAGCAAATATAGTTTCTTTGTAAATTTCACAGAGACAAGCTCTGTTTAATTATCTTGTTCAGCTCCTAAAATGGCATCATGCAGGTGGCGTTAGAGCACATTAAAACAACTTTGGCTACTGTTACAGGGCAAAGTGACACGAACACTCAGAAAAGCCAAAGATAGCGTTCTATAACTACTCAATGTGCACTTATTCATGGTCTATTTCTGCAAACAATTTACCTTTAAATGCTACAAATGCTATCCATATTTAACTTTCCTATAAGACTGTCTGATGGCAGTGCAGAAGCAAATATACATTTATATATATATATATTTACGCATATGTAAATATATACACACAAACAATTATATATATATATATATACACACACTCACAATACAATCTCATATATACACACACACACATACAATTCTATCATTCAATAGTCAGGATTTTTATTTCGTGTCCTTCTCTAATTAATATTTTATTCAATATAACAATACTATATTGGGTATTTTTTATTATCTGCAATACGGTGGGAAATTGTTTAATAGTCTTGGCTTGCCCTCCAGTCAGGAACATGTGTAGAACTCTAAGAGGTTGAGTGGTTTGGGTGTACCTCTAGAAGCCTTCTTGCTTCTGACTAACTCAGTTGGTGGTAGCTACCCTCATGGAAGGTGACATTTATATGCTTAGAAAAAAAAATAAGAGCTTCACTTAGTCCTTGCCTCAAACCACAACATATTTAAATAAGAGTACTGTGAAAAGCAAGAAGGAAAACAAAAAACTACATTTTCTGTTACAAGCCCAGTGAAATTTACTAATGATGATAGAAAAAGTTGAAGGCCTTAAACATTAATGTCAGACAATTTTTGTTCAACTTACTTTAGGGCAACTCAAATTATGTAAAATACGTGGTCGAACTATCAGCATAATTCAGAAAGGTGTGGTAATATTATAAAATAAATATTATGATACATGATTAAGTTTAGGCAAAAGCTCATATTAAATATATGGATAGGGCCAGGCACGGTGGCTCATGCCCGTAATCCCAGCGCTTTGGGAGGCCAAGGCGGGTGGATCACAAGGTCAGGAGATCAAGACCATCCTGGCTAACACGGTGAAACCCCGTCTCCACTAAAAGATACAAAAAATTAGCCAGGCATGTTGGTGGGTGCCTGTAGTCCCAGCTACTCAGGAGGCTGAGGCAGGAGAATGGAGTGAACCCGGGAGGTGGAGGTTGCAGTGAGCCGAGATTGCGCCACTGCACTCCAGCCTGGGCGACAGAGAGAGACTGTCTCAAAAAATAAAAAATAAAAATAAATATATGGATAAATAGCATATAATGGTGGTAATGTCCACATTAATTATGAAGATAAAGATGAAATATTCTCATTGTATGACATGCATTTTAATTCTTTTCAGTATTGTTAATGGAACTATTATAAAATATCTCTCAGATTCTTGCTCAGATAATTTATGATAAATATTTTAAAATTGATAACATTTCTTTAAGTATCTCTTCTATTTTTCTTTGGAATTGTAGTTATTTATATTTTTTATTCTCTCCCACTAACTTTTCAAGCCAACTGAGGATAAGGATTCTGTCTTATTCATTTTATAACTTGCAACTCCTACTGGTACACCTGGGAAATATTAACTAATGAATAAATTCACCAAAGCGTATGAATTTCAGCTGATTGCATATTAGGCATTGAAATATTTTTTCAATATGTAACTAATGAATGGATTAATTTCAAAATGACTAATGGGTTGAGTTCTCAGTGAGCCCCATATAATTATTAAACCAGTAGCTTGGAATCATATGACCACCAATCCACTAACCAAACTAAATAGACGCATTAAAAGTCAATATTAAAATTAGAATTAAAAATACCACACACTAAAAATTAAAAAGAAAAAAAAACCTTTACCTTTCGGAGTTCTTGATCTCTTTCAAAACCTTTTGGAATATGTTTAAGCCTTGCTGGGAAATACCAGAAGCAGACATTAGTGAACTCAGGCTAAATCAAAGAAAAATATTTTACAAGTATCCATAAAAACTCCACTTAATTCTTTAGTGACTTCATTATTTCAGAAGTACTTTAATTTATCTCACTTAATGTTTATGTATTTAAATAAAGGTTTCTTTCTGTGCTTAGTACATGTCAGGGCCTGGATTCAGAGATAAAAGAAGTAGCTACTTTCCTCAGAGAGGGCCTAGTCTGGCACGGGATCTGCTTGTTTCTCCAATAAACTCTTGAGTCATGATTCTTGAGGATTTTCATATCTATGTGATCATCTTCCCCATATTTTGGTTTACAAATTCCTTCAAACTTCCATTCATCCATGCCATGACCATGACGTCAACTGTTTTAAACAAATAATGGTAGCATCAGTTTTGTATTTGAGAAAGATCACTCAAGTTGAAGGATAATTGATTCGAGGGAAGTATGATTGAAGATAGGAGAATATTAGTAAATAGAATGTTCCCATAATTCAGGAGAGAATGAAAAGGACTTCACTGAAGGCATAGCTGTAGTGTAGATAGGAGTGTTTCCATTTCCAAAAGCTTCAAGGGAAAGAATTGATCAGCATGATGATGAATGTCAGGCTTTCAAGATGAATTCAAAGTTTCTGGCTTAGATGACTGAGTGTCATTCACATAGACAAAGGATGGAAGGGAACTTAAGTCAGCTATCAAAGCTTATCTCAGAGATGAAGTTAAACTGTCAGATTGTGCGTAGTATTAAAAACAAAGAAAAGTTTAGTTTTCACTTAAAAGCAGAACAATAAGCAAATATTAAGATAATAACAGAGAGGGAGACAATTTAGAAGATAAACAAGGCACCTTTGTTTCTTAATAGTTACTCTTATTAGAATGATTTAATGAGTGCCAGTAGAAGGTTTATTGAGCCTTAAAGATTGATATACAATGTAATGCTAGCAAAATTCTCAAATCTTTCATTAATATCAGCTTAGTGACTTGATAACAATGTACCAAAGATTATTATAATTTAAAGCCTACCTTCTCTTATATTATCTACTGTCTGGAAATGCAATTGCCTACTCTAAGATACAGAAAAAAAAACTAAGAACAATTAAATTCCATCTTATTTAGTGTCAGAGATGCCAGAGATGCAGTTAAAAGCAAACAGTTTCATTGTTTTAAAAATGTAAAAATTGAAGGTACTCATTAACTTAGTCTTTTGGACTCTTTGCTTATAAGACAAGGAACTTAAATTAAAAATGTTTTAAAACCTAACTTATATGAGCTTAGGTAAAATAAAATGCTTACAATAATTAAGTATACCTATAAGGTTCTCCCAACACATGAGATAAGTAATAGATTCAGATAAAAATACTCAGAAAAGAAAATAGAGATCCATTGAATTATCTCAAAAATTAAATAAATAAAAAGCTAAGAGTCCTCCTTACCTCTGCATCAAACACAAGCTTAAAGTTATCTTTTTTCTTTAAAACCTTATAGAAGTATTTTGCAAGTTCCATGTATTTGTTGATTTGTTCCTCAAAGCCAAGGGTTCCCTATAAATTTAAAATAAATCAAAGGCTTAATTTAAGTAAGATACTTTAAATTACCTTCAAGATGTTCCTCAGATTTATTTAATGTGCTTTAGTATCTGTGAAACTCAGACTCATATATTCCACTGCCTGTTCAAATCTCCATTTTTATAACTAATAACATCTTAAATGACATGTTCAAAACTGAAATCCTAATGTTTCTATATGCAACTTGTTTCTACCAGTCTTCTCAATCTCAAAACATGTAAATTCTATTTTCAAGTTCCTGAGGCCCAAAAGATTGCAGTTGTTCTCACCCAGGACGCTCCTCTTTTTCTCATACTCCACACCTAATATTGTGGCAAATTTCCCTGGGCTTACCTTCTGATATGGTTTGGCTGTTTCCCCACCCAAATCTCATCTTGAATTGTAGCTCCCATAATCCCCACGTGTCATGGAAAGGACCCAGTAGGAGGTAACTGAATCATGGGGGTGGTTACCCCCATGCTGTTCTCATGATAGTGAGCTCTCACGAGATCTGATGGTTTCCTAAGGGGCTTTTCCCCCCTTCACTTGGCACTTCTCCTTGCTACCGCCATGTGAAGAAGGACGTGTTTGCTTCCCCTTCTGCCATGATTGTAAGTAAGTTTCATGGGCCTCCCCAGCCATGCTGAACTGTGAGTCAGTTAAACCTCTTTCCTTTATAAATTACCCAGTCCTGGGTATGTTTTTATTAGCACCATAAGAATGGGCAAATATACCTTCAAAATCTAATTAGAATTTGATATTTCCTAATATATTCACTGTCACTATGTCAGCCCAATCACTCTCTCCTTCATTACTGAAACTGCTTCCTAACTGATCTTTCTGCTTCTGCCTAGGCATCGATTGCCCATGTTGAGTCCATGCCATTCACATTTACTTTAGGCTTATGTAGTGGGGAGACTTTCCAGTCCTATGAGGTGGTACTTCAGTGTATTCTCAGTAATTAAGCCATCTTTGTGACCAAGGTTTACTTTATCGGTGTACAAGCTGTGTAGTCGCACAGGGCTCCCGTACTCAAAAGGGTTTCATATTAGTTGAATGACGTGCTGTCACAGTCCTGAAATTCTTTAAAGTTTTATTTTGGGCTTGTGTTTTGTAAGCAAAGTCCAATGGGACAATGAAGCATGCACATAAGCTAAGGATGTACATGCAACATAAATGTCTACCATGTTTTAACACCTCATTTATACATAGCATTTGAAATGCACCATAAGCATAGTATTCCAGTGGACTCATGATACACAGGAGCCCAGTCACACTCAATGTCAGTACAATGTAAGCGTGTTGCATCTACAACATACAATACTGTAAGTGAGGATGCTGGGAGTCCCAAAAGGCCACACTTTCTGTTTAAACTAGGACTTGTTTCCAATGCAGGAAGAAAGCTGTAATGTTCTAAGAAACACTAATTAATAGTCAAGGAACCCTTTTATATCCATTCTTACTTGTGTTACTTCTCTGTATTAACCATACTCACTCCACTCTGGCCACATAGATCTCCTGTTGTGCATTATGCAGAGTAGGCAGGCTCTGTCTCAAAGTTTTTAAATTGTGTTTCCTTTTAGCTATGCTTCTCCTAAATGCAACATGAAATGCAGCATGACCTCCTCTTCACTTTTTTGAGATTTTTATTCAAATATCACCTTTTATTGGTGATGATCATTCTATTTAACATTATAAATACTCATCATCCCTAGCACTCTGTATTCTTTTTTATTGTCTTATTTTTCTCCCTAGGAAATAGGGATTTATAAAAATTTATCTATTTATTTAAATGATTAAACTATGTATATATGTACAAATCAAAATATGTTATAAGTTTTGATTGTAAGAACGTATGATCAAACCTGGCAACTCACAACTGCAAACAAACATTGGCTTGGCAAAGGCACTATTAGTCACTGAAATGCCTATGAATAGGTAGGATTAAATGTCAATGAACTAATTTCTTGAGACAACCACTTTATCATTTGACACTATGCCAGGTATTTTTTTTCCTGAGGGCAATTAGTTTAGGGGAAACTGCTGGTAGTTAAAAATAAATCAAAACAAACTTATAGAAAAGTTAATTGATATTATTGAAAAAGAATATTCTGAGTCTTAATTCTGAAGAAATGAGGCTAAGGACCACTGAAGTCATTGCCATAGAGCATATCATCACTCTCCGGAATTTTTTTCTGTAGAATCTTTTGGTAACATTCATGCATGTTGAAATGACAATAAAAATATTATGCCATGTGTCTATATAGTAAATGCATTTTTAAGTTTCTTGAAAAAATGTCTACAAAAATTAAATAGCAACGACAATGGCAACTTTAGTCTAAACTTTAAGAAATTCTGTTAGACCAGGTCCTCCCAAAAGCAGATGCCAAAATGGGATTAAAAATCCTCAAGAATTGTATTGGTGGAAGTCCCTGTGTGAAAGACAGAGGAGAGAGAGCCGATTAGACTGGGAGAGCCATCAGACAGTGGAGAAGTCTGGCTCTAAGTTAAAGGGAGGTTAAGGGGTGGTGGGGGGGCAGCATCCATGACTACCATAAAGTCTGAGGAAGATTTAGAAAGGCCACAGGTATCTTTATGCCAAGTCAGCTTTCAGAAGACTCTCCTGTCTCCTAGGAACGAGGACTGCCTTGGAATCCTTGCCAATTCAGTCACTGCCTGGAACAACCTTTTGGAAGCACAGACTCAAAGTAAATGCAATGGTGGATTTTAGAAGAGCAGATGAGGCTCTTGGACAATTAAGCTTTCTGTAGCATTCTGATGGCCAGATTCATTTCATGATTCCAGAATCTGTCCAATTCATGTAAAAAATTCATCCCAAAGTAGGCTTTTGCATTATATTTATTTTTGCATACATAAGTAATGTTTGTGGAATCTTATGTCTATTTTTTCTCTGATTTTTATAATGTCACAGTACTTTATATAATTAATTACATTTATAAGAAATCTAAATTTTATTAATCATGGCTCCTCTTGCAAAAAACAAAGTATTCATTGTGTAATTAAAGCAAATGATAACAAAATAGAATTTTTTATTTATATTTCTAGATTTTCTCTTAATGCCCATTATTTTGGCAAGAGTGCTAATGGTGGCTCACATAAAAATATTTAAATATTTAATAATTATAAATTATGATAACAAACTTTCAAGTCAACTCCTTTCTTTCAAGCTCAACACAGATTTTTACCTGAACCTGATTTGCACCATGTAGGATAGTTACTTTTGAGTAAAAAACCTTCCACTATACTGAGTTTTTGTCACCTATTCCTGGAAATAGCCTTGCATATGTAATATCTATAGATGCATCATTTTTATGCCATATTCTCTGTATGCAAAGAAAAAAAGATGAACCTGATTTCTTATCACTATTCTGTGTGCACTTTGCCATTCTTATAGTGCTATGAATTGTATCAAGACAGCCAACAAGAACTTGTGGAAAGAAACGTACATGTTGGCTATAGATGAGTAGCCAGGTCTCATCTAAAACTCTATTGCTTAGAGTTAGTTCTCTCCATCCATCAGTAAGCTACTGTTTCTGTATCTACTTAATAGACATAATAATACCGAAACTGCCTTTGCAAAAATTATAACAGTGAGAAAAATTTAACCTGACTCCATTTTGCTTCTAACCTCCAAGCTGCCCTAGTTCTTTCCTCAGTGTAGGCCAAGCTAACTATGGGATAAAGTTTATAGTTTAACTTCAAAACAAAAATGATAACAGTCTCTTCCCAAAACTAACCTTGTCCTTGCTCAAGAACTGAATCAACCTTTCTAAAACTAACAAATTAGTCACAAGGTTAGAATTATAGTTTAGGAGTCATATAGACACAAATTAGTCACAAGGTTAGAATTATAGTTTAGGAGTCATATAGACAGAAGACACAAGATTTTTAGCCGCTGCAATTACTCCTAAAGATCACATCACTATTGTAAACCCTAAGATTTGTGCTTCAGGTATTTTTTAGACCCTGCATTCTGATGGACCAGCTAGGATCACCTGTGCTGATAACCCATACCAAGAAACCAGCTCATCTGGTCTTGGGACCCCCACCCAGGAAATGACTCAGCACAAGAATACAGCTTTGATCTCCTGTGACATCATCCCTGACTTGACCAATCAACTTTCCCCATTCCCTAGCCCCCTGCCTACCAAATTATACTTGAAAACCCCTAGCTTCAGAGTTTTCAGGGAGGCTGATTTGAGAAATAAACTTCCATCCTTCCACTTTGCTGGCCCCCGCAATTATTAAACTCTTTCTCTATTGCAATACCACTGTCTGAGTCCATTGGTTTTATCTGTGAAGCAAGCAAGAAAGAAGACCCTGCTGGGCAATTACAATACGTATCCAACAGAACTATTGGAAAACAAAAGCGAGATAACACACGTAAAGGTCCTAGTGCAATAGATGTTCAATAAGTGCTAGGTCCATTTTGGTGAGTTAATGTATTAATGTTTTCAAACCTTATTACCAAAAGTATTCAAAGTGAGTTACCAGTATATATATACATATATATATATACACACATATATATGTATATATATGTGTATATATAGACATACATATATATACACATATATATAACAGTGTTTTTTAGAAATACATATATCTGAGCAAGATGATTATAAATTTACAAAAAAGTAGTCAATTAATATAATAAAGTTAGAAGAGAAAATGAGTGCCAAGGTATTGCACACCAACTGAAAAAGGACCAATAATTTGCCTCTGTGATTCATTTTACAGACCATATTATTCTATTTGTGTTTTGTACTAAGAATTTCATATCCACTTAAACTAATTGTTCTGGACACTGACACCCTGATACTGACACCAGAGAAGAATACCTTGTGATTCATAGAGGATAGTGTATAGTGGACAAAGTCCTCAGCACATGGCTATACATAATTTCACACTTTCTTTAGGGCTTTTCTTTGTTATGCCACTTGATATGGGACAACCCATGAAAGAAAACCTAAAAGTAATTCAGTCAATATAAGAAAAACACTTCATGTTCCTGCATGATTAGGGCTCTCTGAGCAAAATTACTGACAACCTGGGCTAAAGGAATAGTGAATAATGAACGAGCCTTGGAACTTAAAAATAGAAGATGTCTCCTTTTTTTCCATACCAATACCAATTTGTTTTTCACATTCTGTTACTGCTGATCCCCTTTGTGGTGGAGGCATATGCTGTTTGTTCCCACTGAAGGGGTAATTAAACCTTTGCTATCTCCCCAGGAGTCAAATATTTTCTTTCTGTCTTAGAGTGAGGTAGAGACCTTTCCCTCCTCCCCCGAAAGAGTATTTGTTTGTTTGAATTCCAGAGTACAAGATTTCATAGGCCCCACCTCCAAGTACCAGCTCCTACATAAGATTCCAGTTTCACAATTTTAGGGTTTCCTGCAGGATAGTATAAATCTCCTTTGTACCTGTAGGCTAAGATGCCCTCATGGTGGTGTCCCAAGGGGAAAATAGAGTGTGAGTGTCTATGCTAAGATATTCTGTAAGTAAATAATTTATCTTTCTCTGATCTAAAAAGCTTCATGTTTATTTTAAGGCTAAGATTTTCAAAAGTATGGATATTAAAAATATATCAGTTAAGTCAATTTTATAAAAGGCCAAACTGTGACCCAGGTGATAGCTCTGTAAAACAGAGTAGAATGGAATTTATTAGTTTCATACATTACCAGAGTTTTTTCATACATTACCAGAGTTTTTTCCCCCTAAAATTTGTTTTATTACATTTTGTATATATGGATGTGTGTTATTACATTAACATAAATTGTATTTCTTAATGTGGGTTGTTTTAAAAAGTTCAAATGTCACCCTTTTATTGAATACACTAATAGATGAACTATATGATCCTTTAGATAATTGTATAAATATCACTTCTTTTAAAAAATATTTTGATAAGTGTTGAACATTTGTTCAAGGTTGTCTCAAGACAAGTATTTAGGTATATACACTGTTATTTAAGCTAAGTCAAGCTGCATGCTTTGATTAGCAGCTAAACTATTAAATAGGAGAACTGGTGACCTCTTACAAAGTTGAAAAACTTTATAAAAATATTTACAAAATACAATCTGTACAGAAGTGGGTTGAGAAACATTGGGATTATCAGTGTCTGAAATTTACACAAGGCTGCATGGGTGCAAAAATTGGAGCTTTAAAGTCTTTTAAGTTTACCCAAAATTCCAAATTGTCCATTTAAAAAATCTTCAGGAAAAGAACTTACAGAATGCATATCTTAGAATAGTAAAAATTATCTATGAAACTTCAAAGTTTATATAATTGCTAAGTGTAATCCTGTGTTACTGATCATATAGATATCTGTATCAGAACGTTGGCTACATAATAGGCTCTTGATAGATGATTTCTATGAAAAGCATTGTCTTCGCTTTTGGAATACCAAATTTCTAACAAAAGAAATGACTTCAAATTAAATAGTAGGGCTAATAATATATCAAAGATGCTTTTAGTTCATGTCAAACCTTTGATAACAGTGTATATACCTAAATACTTGTCTTGAGGTTCAAACTTGAACAAATGTTCAACACTTATCAAAATATTTTTTAAAAGAAGTTATATTTATACAATTATCTAAAGGATCATATAGTTCATCTATTAGTGTATGCAATAAAAGGGTGACATTTGAACTTCTTAAAACAACCCACAGTAAGAAATACATTTTATGTTAATGTAATAACACACATCCATATAAACAAAATGTAATAAAACAAAATAAAACAGAACCTAATGTCCATCTTTCTACAGAAGACTAGGAAGGGGGTGAAACACACACATACATATATACAAAATGTAATAAAACAAAACAGAACCTAATGTCCATCTTTCTATAGAGGACTAGGAAGGGGGTAAAAGAAATAGCTTTATAAAATCTTGTCGGTTATTTCAATTAAACATAAATAATGGGCAAGAGGAAGGTGCAGAACACATAATTTTTGTTGTATAATATTTGGAGAAACTGTATCTTCAGACTCTGACCCTGAAGTAGATTGATCTTTCAGGCAATAAATAAGTATTCACATCTGAGATTCAATATTGACTTCAGGTAGCTTGACCCATTATCACTTTCTATTAATAAAGGTGAAAAAGAGGCCTAAAAAGGTGCTAACACGTTTTTATGTTTCTAACATGTTTTTTATTCCTGAAATTTCATGGAGTACATGGTAATGGTGGGACTGCCAAATATTCTTGTCACCTCAGTTAGAATTTTGACTTGAGAAACCACTTGCAATTTGCAGTTAGAAAGGTGGCAGTTTTCTTGAGAGGTATTTAGGAAAATAATGGAACTATAATTTGGGATTCATAGGGTTCTAAAAATTAATGGAATCATCTAAATATTGGATGCAAATAACTAGGACCTAAATAACCACAGATTGAATAAAGGTAAACACACTGGCAATGGAAGTAACTTATATTTGGAAGAGTTCTTAAAAATTCAAGAGCCAAAAAATCTTCTGCAGAATTTAAATTATATTCCTTTACTTAGTCATTTATATTTTCCTTGTGACCAAAATCATAAAATGTGAGATGAGTTAAAAGATCAGTCTGTGACTTTGGCCATTTTCATATGACTCATATCATATGGCAATGACCATAATCATAGATAATTATGATTGAATTCTTGACTCTACCATAAGCTTTTATATAATAGGTGTGAGACATGAATATGCAATGACTGTCTTCATATTGATCCTAAAATTGTAACAAAATAATTATGCTGGACATTTGACCACATTCTGATGATTTTCATAAATGTCTCCTTTCATATTCTTTTCTCTATTGTCCTTTAAAAATAACATTACATAATAAACTTTAATACCATTAAAATCATTGTTAGTAATTTTGACTCAGTATTTACTGTCACCTCTTGTCTCTGGTAGATTTGGTACAGTTTCTGAAAGGATTTCCTGTTTAAATTCTGGGTTGTTTTCTCTTAGCATTTATGAATGAGAACCATGCATACTTTCATTATGTTGATTTGTTTTTTTCAGCTTTTAAAGCTAAAATTTATAAGCCTTGTGAAGCTAAACTGTGTCATAAAAAAGTATCAAGATGCTCCAAGCTCAATAATATAAAAAATTGTATTTTATCTTAATTGAAATTAACTTGTAACAATGATAACTCTTGGATTATATGGTGAATTATAGCAATATAGTTAAGTTTATATGTAATATTTTATTTAAACTGTATTATATCTGTATAAGGAGGTAGGTACAATGTAATTGTACAAATGAGGAGCCTGAATCTGAAAGAATTTAAATTACTTGTTTAGGTTCTTTGCATATTATAATATTCTTGTGATATTTCTCAAATTTCCCCTGCTATTAGAGGTAATGAAGAGTCAAAGACACCTAAGCTTACTTATTTTAAATATAACATCATACTTTTATGTTCATTAGGACTAGAGAATATTAAATTTGAGTCTATGTTTATACTTAGTCAAAGTTACATATGTTGAAAGTGTTAATAGAAAAAGGTAGAGTTGTGTAAATTGGTTTAAGTACCAATGGAAGCTCACTAATTGACTGTCTCCTAGCCTTATTAAATCAATATTCTGGCTACTCCGTTTTTGTATTGGGCAGGTGAATACAGATGGGGAAAAGCAACTTGGAGAATTGGTGTTAATGTAAAGTTACAACCACAAATCTCAACTAGACCTTTAGCACCTCTCCACAGTCTGACTAGCGTTTCCTGGCCAATCCTCCATTGCATAGATAATTTTTCATTTGCCTCACTAAATCTCCAGTTTCCCTTCACTCCTCGCAATTTCAGTAGATGATCTTGTTTCTTGCTCTTTAACAAAATAGGAAAACTCAGCAAATAACATTGTAGAACCAAGTCTACCATTCTGCCTATTTGTATACAGTCTTTCCTCTAGTTATTAGGTAGGTGCAAAAGTAATTGTGGTTTCTGCCATTTTTAATGGTAAAAAACAATTAAAAATATAGCAAAAACTGAAATTTCTTTTGCACCAACATAATACAACAGATGGATTGCACCTGACTCTAGATAGGATAAGCCCATCTAATTGTAAACTACATCACTTGCTCACCTTTTGCCTACAACAAAGTACCCATTCCAGTTTTTCACTTTCTTCTTGCATAATGATATTTTCCATCTATTAGACTATGGCAAAAAGTATATTTGTATGCTATAACAAAGCTCATCTATAACAACAGAAACAAAAATTCCTTTGGATGTGAATTTCCCTCCAGCTACCACTGTGTCTCCCTCGCCCTTTATAGTCAATCTCCTCAAAACACTTTTCTACATTCGCTCTTTTCGTTTCCTTACTTTCTATTCTCACACAACTGTTCTTACTGAGATCACTACTGAACCATGATGAAGTATTTATTTTTCAATTTCCAGTTCTCATTTTAGTCAAGCAACACACAGAGTTTGATACAGTATCATTCTTTGTTTTCTGAAATTCTTTCTTCCCATGGATTTGGTGACACCTCCCCATCTTTTCCATCTTTTCTTTTCTTGATGGAGTTTCGCTCTATTGCCAGGCTGGAGTGCAGTGGCACGATCTCGGCTCACTGCAACCTCTGCCTTCAGGGTTCAAGCGATTCTCCTGCTTCAGCCTCCCAAATTGCTGGGATTACAGGCTTGCACCACCACGCCCAGCTAATTTTTGTATTTTTAGTAGAGACGGGGTTTCACCATGTTGGCCAGGATGGTCTCAATCTCTTGACCTCAGGTGATCTGCCTGCCTTGGCCTCCCAAAATGCTGGGATTACAGGCATAAGCCACGGCACCTGACTGACACCTCACCTTCTTAGTTATCCTTCTATATACTTGGCTACACTTCAGAGTGTCCCTGGTTGGATCTTTTCTGCTTCTCCCTGATTTCCATGTTTTAAGTTTCATTTCCCTGCCTTCTCTTGTTTCTACCTACAGTCAGTCCCATGACTTCAAATACTATCTACATGTAAATACTTTTTAAATGTATATTATCTTCCACAACTTCCAAATTGAACCTCAATTCACTATTCAACATCTTCACTTTATTATCTGTCAGTCTTAACTTAAAAAAATGATATTTCAATGATAAAAATCAGTTCTTTCCATCACCTTCTTAAATTCAGGATATAACTCTTTTCTCCTAGTTGCTCAGATCAAAATGGTTGGAATGTCCTTTCACTCCCTCCTCCTTATACCCTACATCCAATCCATTAGTAAGTCCTATTTATTTTACCTTAGAACTACTCTAGGATCCAACTACTTTTCACTAGTTTCACTGCTACCACTTTAGGCCAATCCACTGTCATGTCTTGCCCAGACCACTGGAAGGACCTCCTAACTAATCATATTGTTTCTCTTCTCTTCCCTGCCATGCATTTATCGTAAGAAGCCAAAACAATTCCCTTTAAAACATAAATCTGATTCTGTCTCTCCTTGGATCAAAACCATTTACTGATTTTACGTAACACTGAAAACAATATCCAAAGTCCTTGTTTTTAATGCATAACCTGTCATCACTCTATATTCTCTAAGCTCCCTTAGTTTTTTTAGATATCATTTCTAGCTAACTTATTGATTATTGTCTATAGCACCCAAACCCTCCACAACCCTCCCAAATGTCACTGACATGAGAAAAGGAAATTTGGTTTCTTTGCTCACTGCATTCCCCAGCACCTAGACTGCCGCCTGGTTAAATAGTGCTCAACAAATCATGAGTAAATTGTTAAACTTCATCAATGTAGATGGTGCATTGCTACAGAGTAATTTAAATGTGAATGAGTCAGACTGGTCCTATAGTCTCCAGTTTCATTATTCCCTCTTTTCTTAACAACCTGTGCATTTCAGACACTTACACATCTGTTTGGCGCCTGACAACATTGAGAGGTTCTCATCTTAGGAACACACCTGAGGTTCATGTATTCTCTACTGTCTCGTGGTGTAAAAGGTCAGAATCCCAAATAAATAATGAAAATCATTAGATTGATTAGTTAAATTTGTTCTTGTTAAAAACCACATTATTATAGCCCTAAAACTTTAAAATTTTGGTGTTTTATTCCAAATATGCATATTAATATGACCCTTACCCCCTTTCTTTTCTACTCCAGTAAAAAGTAGAATGAGTAAAAGATGACAGATTCCTACCTTTGCTTTCCACATTAACCACTGCTTGAAGATATCAACATGTCGGCCACACTGAATAGTTTTATCCGCAGTGTCAAAGTCAACATTGTAGAGTTTACCTGACTGGAAAAGATATTCAGCTTGCATCTGATTACATGCATCTAGAAGGCCCTAAAAAAGGAAAAACATATCTAACATGTAAGTCATATACATTTCAATAAGAAACCACAATTATTTATTTCACTTAACTATTTCCACTTTGAATGCAAATTTAAGTAGAATTTTGCATATTTAATGTAGAAATATATCCTTTTTTGAAAATAAATGACCGTATTCAGTTTTTTTGAT
This sequence comes from Pan paniscus, assembly GCF_029289425.2. NCBI lineage: Eukaryota > Metazoa > Chordata > Mammalia > Primates > Hominidae > Pan > Pan paniscus. The sequence continues at coordinate 78,159,053 of NC_073266.2, read as the reverse complement.
TTTTCTAGAATATGGTGCAATTTGGTGAATACTTGTCTATTTTTTAAAACTTTTCTTAAATGCCTTGAAGTCTTGCTGCTCTTTTGAAATTATGTGACTGTCATTTAATAATGTTAATGAGAACTGACTGCCTAGTCCACTTTAACTAAACTATCCTGTGAACCAACGATGTAGATGCCAAATAAACAGCTCTGATGACCATAGTAGATGAAGAATAAAATAATCCATACATTTAATCCATTCATTTAATTTTGTCTTTTTCTAGCCTTTTGTCTCATATGAAAAATGTGGAAAACATTCCTCCTCAGTATTAAAGACTTCAAGAAGCTTTACTTTGGAAGATTAAGAAATAATCACTAGAAAAGGACATGTTACCCATCACTGAGACAGAAATGTTTTCTCAGTATGTATGTTGCTTCAGCCAACAAAACATAAATTTATGTGCATTGATGGGGTATAATTTAAATGTTAATTAAGCAGAACTATTTGTACAAGAGGTAAATAACATTATATGTATTTATGTGTTTGCTATATGCTTTCCATTTCACATTACATCATTTGATCCTCATGGAAAACTGATGGTGTAGGTACTATAATGACAACATTTTTATAGATTGAAGAAACTGAGAATATTAACATGTTAAGTAATTTTCAAGAACATATATCTATACAATGATGAATTTGGGAGCTGACAAAAGGGCAGTTTGACTTGAGGTTTGTGGAAACACAACATCCTAAGGAAGATAACTCACACTCTGTTTCAGGATAGGCTTGTGGATCTATAGGAAGGACCACAATGTGACGGTCAGTGTTGAAGTATTTCAGGGAAATAGAATAGAAATTATAACTCAAAAATGAAAATAGTTTATGAATCTGTATTTTGGGTGTCCTATTTACACATGTAAATATTTTCTTCTTAGGCTCTTTTGAACCCCCTTTTTAATCTTTTGTTAGAGCAGGCCTGGAGACTATTGTAAACACTTTAAAACAGTATCATCAAGATGAGCTTCTGCACAGCAAAAGAAACTACCATCAGAGTCAGCAGGCAACCTACAGAATGGGAGAAAATTTTTGCAATCTACTCATCTGACAAAGGGCTAATATCCAGAATCTACAATGAACTCAAACAAATTTACAATAAAAAAAACAAACAACCCCATCAAAAAGTGGGCGAAGGATATGAACAGACACTTCTCGAAAGAAGACATGTATGCAGCCAAAAGACACATGAAAAAATGCTCATCATCACAGGCCATCAGAGAAATGCAAATCAAAACCACAATGAGATACCATGTCACACCAGTTAGAATGGCGATCATTAAAAAGTCAAGAAACAACCGGTGCTGGAGAGGATGTGGAGAAATAGGAACACTTTTACACTGTTGGTGGGACTGTAAACTAGTTTAACCATTGTAGAAGACAGTGTGGCGATTCCTCAGGGATCTAGAACTAGAAATACCATTTGACCCAGCCATCCCATTACTGGGTATATACCCGAAGGATTATAAATCATGCTGCTATAAAGACACATCCACACATATGTTTATTATGGCAATATTCACAATAGCAAAGACTTGGAACCAACCCAAATGTCCAACAACTGGATTAAGAAAATGTGGCACATATACACCATGGAATACTATGCAGCCATAAAAAATGATGAGTTCATGTCCTTTATAGGGACATGGATGAAGCTGGAAACCATCATTCTCAGCAAACTATGGCAAGGACAAAAAACCAAACATTGCATGTTCTCACTCATAGGTGGGAATTGAATAATGAGAACACTTGGACACAGGAAAGGGCACATCACACACAAGGGCCTGTTGTGGGGTGGGAGGAGGAGGGAGGGATAGCATTAGGAGATATACCTAATGTAAATGATGAGTTAATGGGTGCAGCACACCAACATGGCACATGTATACATATGTAACAAACCTGCACGTTGTGCACATGTACTGTAGAACTTAAAGTATAAAAAAAAATGAGCTTTATCTGGTGTGATGATTGAGCTACACTTAGTCATTAAGCAGCATATATTTATAGCACCTGTCATACATGGTGCTGAGACGGTGGATTTGTGGTGAGAAAAAGGGTAGAGAGACTCTGCCTTCATAGAACTTATAGTCTGAGTGGCAGGAGGCTGGGTAGGTAAGGGCGGGGCTGGGCACTAAACACAATGTCACAGATATGAGTGTCAAATTATACCCATGATAAATGTTATTAAAGAGTTTTCATGGTGCTATAGAATATTCTGGCCTAAGGGTCAAAGATTCCATGTAGCCTGGAAGTCAAGGAAGGTTTCTGAGTAAAAAAACATTTTTGAATTCAGCAGTTTAGCAAGAAATATGCTGGGGGAGAGAGCTGTGGGAGTGAAAGTTGAGTCAGACCATGACAGGTGGAAGGAGAAAGATGTACTGAGATCATAATGGAGACAGCTGCACTACATCTTTTTGGAACTAAAAGGAAGCCAATGGATATGAATAAAACAATAGGAAACACAAGAGGAAGTAAGAGTTCAGAGAAAGCCACAGACTACACCTCCTGGGCCTTTGTGCAATGTCAAGGATTTCAATCCCCATCTTAGCGACAAAGAGAAGCTACTTAATGAGTTTATATTTTGCATTATGAAAAGCTTCTTCTGAATAAATGAAATTGATGTGGCTGGCATTTTGTTTGAAAAACATATGGTATTTTCATTCCCTTGAGTGTAAAAATGAAGAATATTTAAAATCAGTTTAAATATATTTTATGTACAATTATACAAAAATGTATATATTTACTTCCTTATAGTCAATTCCTTGTCAGCATTGAAAAATATGTTCATTAAATATTGATATACTCAACTTGTTCTACTCATTAAGGCACGAATTAAAATTGTCTATCTGCAGCCCTGGACATTCAAATGGTTAATAGATAAGAATCGAACGTTCCTCTTAATTCAAGGCTACACCAAGATAGACTTGTTTTCCAGAAATGACCTTAAAAATAGTAAATGCTTATTGGTTTGGGAATTCTGCTGTACTTCCATTGACCATCCATCTATCTTTAGGAAAAGGTAAAGTACTAGACAAAATATAAAAAACAATTTATTTGAAAACTCATGATAGGTACTTATGTAGAATAAAATGTATTACTTCAACATACTCATGGTGGGCTAAGAAATCAGAGAAGACTGCAGAAAATTTGTATTTGAGCCATAAAAAGAAAGGTATCTGAAATCTGAAAGTTAAATAGAGACCTGTTAGCAAGGTGGGGGTTGGAGACAAATTTGAAAACTTCTCAAATGAAAAAAAAATACGGCCAAACAATAATGTCAAGGTTCTGGACACATACCAATGCTGAAGAAGGATCAGTCTGCTAACCTGCAGGCTTTGAGCATCTGCCATTTTGTGGATGGGATATTGCTGCCATGCAGCCAACTTAGCAGGAGCTGAAGCAGAGATAATGTTAACAGTTCTAGTCAGCAGAGCTGATAATGCACTAGGTATGAGAAAATGAATAAAGATTCCCTCAGAACTAGGGAAGATGAAGTGAGCATTAAGTACTCAAAGAGTAGGCAGGAAGGCTATAGTAGGAAGACAGATTATTTTTATACCCAAAACCTCTGGATTGCTTGCAAGTAAGAGAAAATAGAAAATGATGTCCCCAAAGGTAGAAATGAAAGTTAGGTAAAATGTGTTTGTTTGCAACTTGACAACTCAATAAAGAATATGCAAACTTTATAATTGTATTTCTACTTGGAGGAGATAATGAGCTCAAGTCCTTGTATACTGTCACATTTACTACGAAGGGAAATAAAATAAATATACATGTAAAAAGAAAATAATGTCATACTATACATACATTTATGCTTTTTCTTTCTTTTTTTTTTTTTTTTTTTGAGAGGAAGTCTCACCCTGTTGCCCAGGCTGGAGTGCAGTGGCATTATCTTGGCTCGCTGCAACCCCCACCTCCCAGGTTCAAGCGATTCTCCTGCCTCAGCCTCCTGAATAGTTGAGACTGCAGGCACACACCACCACACTGCGCTAATTTTTTTGTATTTTTAGTAGAGATGGGTTTTCACCATATTGGCCAGGCTGGTCTCAAACTCCTGACCTCATAATCCACCCTCCTCAGCCTCTCAAAGTGCTGGGATTACAGGTGTGAGCTACCGCACCTGGCCACGTTTATGTTTTTTTGTGCCAAAAATATATTACAGTTACTCATTGTCATCCACATGAAAATATGCCCTATTATTGGCTCTATACTCTAAGATTACAAATTGGCCAGTGGGCCAAATTTGATTCCTAAGAGATATTTTGCTTGGTGGCTTTTTAAAATTATTATTTCATTTTATTTGTAAATTGACAAAATTTTATTTATTGTGTGTACAACTTGATGTTTTGGTATATATGTATGAAGTATTGCATATATGCATGTTGTACACACACTATGCATTGTGGAATGACTAAATACAGTTAATTAACATGCATTTCCTACATAGGCATTGTGGAATGTGTATATATATGATTATATATATGCATTGTGGAATGACTATATCTAGTTTATTAACATATGCATTGCCTCATATAGTTTTCACTTTTGTGGTGAGATCATGTAACATCCACTCTTTTAACAATTTTCAAGAATACAATATGTTGTTATTAACTGTAGTCACCAGGTCCTACAATAGATCTCCTGAACTTATTCCTCTTATCTAACTGACATTTTGTATCCTTTGATCAACTTCCCCTTGAACTCCCTCCCCCAACTGCTTCAGCCCCTGGTAGCCACCGTTCTGCCCTCTAGTTCTGTAAGATCAATGTTTTTAGATTTTACTTATGAGTGAGATCATGAGGTATTTGTCCTTTTTGTGTCTTATTTTGCTTATTTTACTTAACTTATTTGGCTTATTTTACTTAACATAACGACTTCCGGATTCATCCATGTGGTCACAAATGGTAGGATTTCCTTTTTTTTTAAATGGACAAATAGTATTCCCTTGAGTATATACACCTCATTTTCTTTATCCATTCATCCATGAATGGACACTTAGACTGATTCCATAATGTGACTATTGGGAATAATGCCACGGTTAGCATGGGAGTATAGCTATCTCTTAGGCATTCTCATTTCATTTCCTGTCCTTTAAATATATAGCCAGTAGTGAGATTGCGGGATTGTATATTAGTTCTATTTTTAGTTTTTTGAGAAATCTTCATACTTTTTACCCATACTCTTTTCACTAATTTACATTCCCATCAAAAGTGTACAAGGTTTCCATTTTTTTCCACGTTGTCACCAATGCTCATCTTTGTTTTGTTTTGTTTTGTTTTTTGTATAATAGGCATCCTAACAGTTGTGAGGTTATATCTTACTGAAGTTTTAATTTGCATTTTCCTGATGATTAATGTTGCACTTTTTTTCATATATCTATGGCCATTATGTTTTGTTTTGTTTTGTTTTTTGAGACAGGGTCTCACTCTGTCACCTGGGCTGGAGCGCAGTGGCACGATCTTAGCTCATTGCAACCTCCTCCTGGGCTCAAGCCATCCTTCCACCTCAGCCTCCCAACTAACTGGGACCACACAAACCCACCAACATGTCAGGCTAATTTTTTTGTATTTTGGGTGGAGATGGGGTTTCACCAAGTTGCCTAGGCTGGTCTTGAATTTCTGGGCTCAAGTGATCTGCCTGCCTCAGCATCCCAAAATGCAGAGATTACAGGTGTGAGCCACTGCGCCCGGCTGGTCATTATGTTTTTAATAACTGGGTTATAAATAATCAGGTTTTCTATAGATCCTCTCACTGTCTTTCATCTCATACCACATCTTTTCACCCAAGGGTAGCTGGTTTACTACCTATGCACTATACTCATTTGATTTTGTCAAATGACTGCTACTTAAAGATCAACTTGTTCTCCTCCAAAGGGCAAATTGTGCTGCAGTATGTTTCATTCAGTGAGGTCATATTTTTGTTAATTTAAAACATTCACAATAAAGCTAGTCATTGTTAACCATCTATTATGTCAGTAATTAAAAACAGAAATCATTTCCTTTTTCCCGGATCAAGACAGCAGAGCACTGAAGAGGGACACCCATTAGTTTGTGTGGATTCCAGGTCACAGACTTGGCCGTAGGTGATAAAACAGCTCTGGTTAGCACTCACAGTCACTGGAAAAGGAGTCTAAATGGGTTCTTTTGCTTTCACAAGTAATGTCCCAGGTCTTACCTTTCAATGCCACTGAGTTTATAGGAATAGTTTCTGGATAGCAGCAGTCCACCTCCCCAAGCTGCCTACAACAAATACAAAGAACATGTGCTCTTATACTAATTACTTATTTTTTAATTACACTGACTACTTTTCCTATGTTAAATTTATTTTAAAACATGATGAAGATTTAATTATTATGCTAGATAATTATCGAGCTGGCTATAATTATTCTACTTAAAAAAAAACAATGCATTAAAAAAATTTCCTACCATGAATTTTCATTGTCTATTCATGACATGGTGAAGTCTTAAGTTCCTAATAAATTCAAGAAGGCACTTTCTGTAAAATTTCCAAAGACAGATTTTAAAAGTTGGCATCAAATTAGGCTATACTACAGAAAAATTAAAATCTCCATTGTATGCTACAACTTTAATTTTATTCAACTCTAATCAAAGTCAAAGAAATTTTTCTTAAAAGTTATTGTACTAAATTAATAGCATCGAAAGTTATTATTTCTTTGATATTAAAAAGAAATGTATATTAGAGTAATGGGCTAAGTCTTATTTCAATTTCAAATCATGTTTGACTTTAACATTGATATTCTAAATTTGGGGTTGAATATTAATAGAGATTTAGGCTTTTAAATATAATTTGGTGTATTTTTAGCCCTTTTCATGATGTATTAAGTCTATTTAAAAATAAACTTAGGTAGGCAGGTGCGGTGACTCATGCCTATAATCCCAACTCTTTGGGAGATTGAGGTGGGCAGATCACTTGAGGTCAGGAGTTCAAGACCAGCCTGGCCAACACGGTAAAACACTGTCTCTACTAAAAATACAAAAAAAAAAAAAAAAAAAAAAGCCAGGTGTGGGCCGGGCATGGTGGCTCATGCTTGCAAGCCCAGATACTCAGGAGGCTGAGGCACGAGAATGGCTTAAACCGGAAGGCAGAGGTTGCAGTGAGCTGAGATCGTGCCACTACACTCCAGTCTGGGTGATAGGGTGAGTCTCTGTCAAAAAAAAAAAAGAAAAAAAAGATGTAAATAAGATTATTCTTTATCTGTATTTTCTGTATTTATTCATTATAAAATCTAGGTACAGAGAAATTTTTGACTTGCCTGAAATGCCTGTTAGGAATCTTTAAGGATTGTAGGATTTTTTTAAAAAAAAAGAGGCATTATAAGCCAGACTAAAGGAGATGACTTACATCCACACGCCTCCAGAGTTTGTGCTTCTCACAAATATCAGCGGTGTCAGGGAGAGGGTCGAAGGCTCCGTACACTGTGCTTCCGGCTGTGGCACAGACACAGAATGGAGTTTGGCCCTGGTGATGAAAAAGCGGAATCATTCTTACAATCTCATGAAGTCCACAGGAACTATATACAACACTGGTACCCATTACACTTCTGGATATCAGAAATCTGGATAACTTTGATTAGGGATATTGAATAGCTAATGATTTCAAATATTCTGAGGTACATAATCACTAGAGATAGTAACATAACTGTAAGGTGGATTTATACCTTTCCCTTTCAATTTTATCTATTGTTATTTCTGTTTAAACTTATTTTAAAGAAAGTAATACCACAAACATAGAAATGGCCAAATTCCATTATACAGGAAAGACCCTGATAAATTTGCCTTTCATATGTAACAGAACCAATAATATTAGAAATACTGCAATGCTACTTAATTACACCACTTCAGTTTTATAAGAAATTTCCCACATTTTGTGTTTATTCTATTTTTTCAGCAATTTTCTTATCAATTATTTTTCACTAATAAACATACGTAAAGTATATAAAGATATTTACATGTTAAATATAGAACCGTAGAACATACCTTTCTTTTAGCTTGTAATATATTTTTCTCTAACTCAGCTGGAATCATCTTTCCCCTCAAAAATGCAAATACACATTGATTTATTATAAGTATATAAACATACAAATTCTACCAATTGGAATAAGAAGTGTTGTGCAAGATTTTAAAACAATTAGTTTTTAGTGTCTCCTAAAGACATTTATAAGTGTATGAATAAGTAATAAATGTTCAATTAATTTAAGCCACGTTTAAGTTAGAGAGTGCTTCATCTACTATTCGGTCACCTTAAAATCTGCACACTTACTAATCAGAAGATTCTGATCATTGTAAGGAAGATACAAAATAATAAACTCTCTTTCGATCATGCTTTTTTTTTCCTTCCTTATTTTCTTATTTAAAGTAATTAAACTTTATTTATTTGTTTATTTATTTATTTAGAGACAGAGTCTCGCCCCGTCGCCCAGGCTGGAGTGCAGTGGCACGATCTCGGCTCCCTGCAAGCTCCGCCTCCCGGGTTCACGCCCTTCTCCTGTCTCAGCCTTCGGAGTAGCTGGGACTACTACAGGCGCCCGCCACCACGCCCGGCTAATTTTTGGTATTTTTAGTAGAGACAGGGTTTCATCATGTTAGCCAGGATGGTCTCGATCTCCTGACCTCATGATCCATTCTCCTTGGCCTCCCAAAGTGCTGGGATTACAGGCGTGAGCAACCGCGCCTGGCCCTTAAAACTTTAGTTATTAAGACCTCTTGATATCAAGATTAAAAATATCAGGCGTTCAAATTTGAGGGGGGATGCGGGTGGCATAAATTAAGGTGGCCTCACATTTCTTCACAGCATGTTTCCATGAAATAAATTAAAGCCAATATTTTTCTACTCCGTTCAGCTATGAGACTAACTGCCAGCAGCCTTAGAGGTAACTCATTGGAAACATTTTAATTGAAGTCAGTACCAAGATAATAATGCTCACTATCTTCAATATTCTATTTTCTTTTGAAAAAAAAGAGACCGATAATAAAATAAGAAACCTAATTGGAATACATATCTTTGTATACCTAGAATACCTAAAGTTGTTTATAAAAATAAGAATGTTGAGCAAGTTACATAAGTAAATTATGGCTTAATTTCTTAATACCAATTATTGAAAATAAATAGTAGAAAAATCCTATTAATAATAGTAGAAATGATGTAAAATATCTTTAGAGTGGTAATTCTCAGGAAACGTGCAGGGACAAACAACCTGTGATAAAGCTTACTGGATAATAAACTTATAAAACATATTTGCAAGATATTTTATATTTATATATTTCAGAATTTCATAATATATAAATGTTTCTTATAAGGCAATAAGAAGTAATAAACTACCACTTAAAAAATAGGCAAAGGACATGTACAGTCAATTCACAGTAATATACAATTGGCAGGTCAGCATATTAAAATATTTCTATTGTTCTGAACAACAATAAACATCATTTCTGTCAGATTTTCTAAGTACAAAAATATTGATAATATTTTAATGTTACATTTCAGATAAGAATATAATTAACTAAAAATGTTTAAAGGGCAAATGGAAAATTTGTATTGAGTTATAAATTCACACATAATTTGAACCTAGAGGCATTCATATGAGAGATATTCAAGGCAACTCAAATGTGTTTATTAAACTCAAATACGTTTATTACATTCACTTAAGCACTGCTCTTAAGTACTAAAATCAAAGGGAAAACCTATAAATGTCTTTTTAAATAGGACTTGTAAAACTTTGCTGCATTTATAAAATTGGAAACTGATGTAACTTAAAAAAAAAAGTCTGTGTGAATTCACAAGATTTTGAAGCTATACCATAAAGCCAAAGGAAATAAAGCAAATTACAGAACATAACACAGAATTGATGTATGAATAAGTTTTATATTAATAAAAATTATATCCAGAATATGTATAAAGTTTATGATATTGCTTATTTCTGAAGAATGGGATCCAAAGAAAATATAAAGATATTTTCACCTTGTACTCTAACATGGTTGAATTTTTAATTTCCAAACATCACTATGTTGATAATTTAATGTATTTCATAAATATAAAATAGGGAACAAATATATGGCAATAGAATTTTCATAAGGCCATAGTTAGTAAATAAATGTCAACAATGGGGTAAATAATTTTGGTGCTTCTTTCATAATGACTTACCTTTAAAATATAAATAAAATGAATCTGGGAGAGGATTCTTGCCAAAAAATGGAACCACAGGCAAATGAAGTCTCAATCTATGAAGCAGAGTAATAATAAAACTTTGAGAATGTATTAAGAAACATACCTTTCATCACACTTTACTTCAATTACATTATCAATTCCAATACCCAAAATTGCTGCAGCTATTTTTATTGAGTAATGAAACTTGGGCAAAAATAAGAAAAGAAAAGACATTACTTCTCCTACATGAAATCTCCATTTACACACAAGTGCACTTGGGCATATATGCATAGCTTTGAATGGGTCTGTGGATGTATATGCACACAGGTATCAAGGCATATTTCCAGGCCCCCATCTTGACATTTGTTGGGATCTAGAATGTTGTAGCACCTCTTTCCAGAAGGCACTGTGACAGAATAGAACTCTTTATAAGCTTGGGTGGGAGCTTGAATATTTTAGTTCCCTGCATACACATGAAGCCACATCGTTTATAAAGTTAGTGACAGTTAACTCCAGGAAAATCTTTTTCTGCTCTGGACAGCTCTAGCTCCTGTATTTGAGATTTTTTTTTTTTTTTTTTTTTTTTAAAGACAGATTCTCGGTCTGTTGCCTAGGGTGGAGTGCAGTGGCATGATCTAGGATCACTGCAACCTCTGCCTCCCGGGTTCAAGCAATTCTCCTGCCTCAGCCTCCGGAGTAGCTGGGACTACAAGCACACGATGACACGCCCGGCTAATTTTTTGTATTTTAGTAGGAATGGGGTTTCACCGTGTTGCTCAGGCTGGTTTGGAACTCCTGAGCTCAGGCAATCCACCAGCTTCGGCCTTCCAAAGTGCGAGGATTACAGGCGTGAGCCACCATGCCCAGCCCATTTGAGATTTTTTTTTTTTTTTAAGGCATGAGGTCTTATGAATGTACTGAATATTACAGTGCCTGTAATTCTTAATTCAGACTTTGACACCCACTTTGATCTCTTGCCTGCTAGTTTACTTTGTCCAGCAAGACAGAGGTGATAGCAGCTCTAAAGATAAACTTGGCCCGGATTATTTTTAATCGCTAGGAAAAGACCAGATATATGAGATTAAAAAATACAGAAATTAAAACCTTAACCATATTTCTATTTCAATAAAGAATACAGAGATTAAATAAAAAACTGATTTCTTAAAGATCAACATTATGGAATTTCAGCTTATTTACTTGTTATAAATATTTTCAAATTATATTTCAAATGATGAAAATTGCATTTGTAAACAAGCATGTTAAGTTCTATAAAATTCTGTAATACATTGCATTGAATATAATGTAGTAGTTTCCAACTTGATAATATATAGTAAGTACTTACTTAATGTAGCCATAGGTTCTTGGAAACTGACTTTAGCTGAAAAGATGTCTAACGAAACCAATATTTTTTTCTCTTTGACATTATAATAAAGCAACTGATGTAATTCAAGAATCTATTGTATATTGCTTCTCTTAAAGTCACAGTTTCCAAGAACCGATGACGTTAAGTGAGGACTTACTATATAGATGTGTAATGCCAATTTGAGTTTGGCAAAGGGAGTGCACTGCAAAAACAGGAATATTTCAATAAAAACTCTTCGTTTCTAGGTACTTTTAGGTAGAAATCTCAAACTGGGACTGCTACTACATTTTAAGATCATAAATGTTGCCATGATAAATAAGAAGAAAGCAATCGGATTACAGGTTTTAAAAGTTTTGATGCTATGCACGAGAGTGGAATACTAAACCTAAAGGAGATATCAGTGGAGATATTGTCAATATCAGAAGAGTTTGGCTGAGGATCTAGTCTATAAAAAATACAGTTTTCTTTTAACTGATTCCTTTGGTCCTAACTGGAAAGATGAAACAGTAATTACATTCTTTTTCTTTTTATTCATTGTGAAAAATAACTATTAAATCTTTGAAATTTTTACAGTAATTATTTTGGTAAAGTTAGCAGAATGTTTTATATTTATATAAAACATTTGTTTTCTGTTTGTCATGCTGAAATTAAATTTTAATCCTGAATTATTTGTATTGCTTACCTATAGAGCCTATATTTACTGGAAAGTTGTTTTTTTCCTTTTCAATATCAATATGTAGATCCAGACTCAGAGATTACCTGAACATACTTGATATAAGCATAATGCCAATATTCTTAGTCTTTATTTTATCAGGTTATCTTTGATGATTCTTAAAAGTTGGAAAGAACCTACACTTGATACTTACTTGCTCAGAAACAAATAATACAATGCATGGAAGTGCAGTCATGCCTTTTGTTTTTATCTCTGGATATTGTTTATAGCGAGCTACTAAAATACCATAAAGGTTTGATATACTGCCACCTATGGAAGGGAAATAATGACCATTAAGCTAATTTCAATCCTGATAAATGTTTACTGAAATAATAACAATTTGACAGTTTCTGAAACTAATGAGGTGCTAAATCACTGTTATTTTAAAATTATCCTTCCCTGAAATTGGTGAAAGGTCAAAGAATGAAATTCCCACTTTTAGATTTCTGGAAATTTTATTTGCGATGATAATGCAATGGCTTATGAATGTCTGTCAAAAATAACAGTGTTAGTTGGAACACATTTTGAGTATCTCCTGATAGGTATTTTATTTAGCTTACAGAAAGTTGTTTTTTCTTACCAGGTGAAAATATTCCATCTGCTTCTGTTTCTCCCCAGCCAATAATTTCATATATTTTCTTGAGAAGAATTGTCTCCATGACAGTAAAAACTGGGGCTATTTCATATGTAAACCTATAATACATATAGATAAATTCAGCTGTGACTTATATTACACGGAAGAGACAAAGTAAAGTCATGTGTTAAGAAGATCATATACTTTTTAATTCTATATTAGACTATGCAAGAAATGGTTACCTTTTATATATTCTAAATTGCTTATTCCAGATTGAGTATATTAGTTCTACAAAGAAAGCACCATGACTTCCATTGTTTTGGGCAATACCTGAAAATTTCTTTCCCACCTGGAGGAATTTTGAAAGCAACTCCCATCCCTTCAGAACACACAACATAGTTTAGGATCAGAAAATGCCCAGTTATTAAGGAAAAAAACCCTATATATTCTTTAATAGACAAGTTAAAAAGACATAGATCTGGAGTTGCAGACGATGTTTTGCAGAACATGAAATGGGTAGAAAAGGCCTTTTCTAGAAATTGATTGATAAATATCCTTTGTATAAGGATTGTACTTTGAGGAAACACACCAAAAAACAACTTAGAGTTATTATGTTTTCAATAATAACAGCTGTAAAGCAAGAAGATAGCACAAGACAAGAATAATGTGGGACCCAGGGAAAAGGATTCAGAGGTGACCATGATGGGAACTCTCCCTCTGTGTCACACTGTGCAATTAGAGTCAGCTCTTCAGAAAGCAAAAGCTGGAATTCAAGGCTATAAGCTTTCCTTTGTGCACACTCTGTACAATAAACAAACAGTGAATTATTTACAGTGGGTTCTAAAACCTGAAGGTGGCTTTCATTAGTCTCAAGAAATCCTTTCATTTGTCATCAAAGATGTTTAAAGTCTCCTTTAAGTGTCCTTAAATATAGATATTGACATCAGGCACTATTTATGTGCTGCTTTGGATGCTCTCAGCTTGTTCTGCCTCTAAGGCTTTTGGACAATATTCAGGCCCAGCCACACTCACACACAGCCCCTAACAGTGAGTCACCTCCTCTCTTGACAGTAGTCACTGGCCTTCTGCCCAGTAGTTTCCTTTTCAGCCTGAAACCAAGAATGCCCATCCGTCAGGTAGGGGGAAGTCAATATATCCTGTGGTACAATCCTTTGGCCCTAGGAGACCTGGTGGGGTGTAAATTCTTTCCCCTTCCTCCCTACAGATGAAGTGTCCTGAGAAGTACAAACCCCGGGGGAACAAGCACTCACTGTGCTTATATTCGTGCTTAGACCCAGGTCTCTAATGATTCCTCATACTGCTCTTCTGTCCTTTCCTGACCCGCTTCATTTCTTCTCAACCTTGCCCTTTCGCATGGCATACCCTAAAAATAAAGTAAGACAGAAGTTCTTGCCTCCAGCTCTGCTCAGAGATGCAGACTAAGAAAACCCACTGACTATTAGAATTAAGATTTTAGTTCTAAGAGGAACAAAGTAGGAAGCAAGCCTTATTCACTTCTATTTCAATAGGGCTCAATTCTGCCAGAATGTACTGTGTCAATTTCAGCTTCCACACATGACCCTTGTGATCCTATTTCACCTCTATGTAGTAGGTATTATTATTTTCAGGAAACAGAGACTCACTATTCTTCACAGCATTGTATAGTGGTAGAATTAGGAATCCAATTTGATTTTCTCTAATTCCGTCTTAAATGGTTTATGGTAAGAGATATCCAGTCATTAAGAATGAGGAAACTTTTTGAAAATAAAAAACCATCTATCTCTTATTTCTCTTTGCATCTACCACCTATGCTTTCCACTATTCCTGTATTTAAGCTCAATAATATGTATTTTCTTCACATAGAGAATGATTAAGTCTCATAACAATGGGATTCCAAACTATGGAATATAGTTTATAAATTTATTTTGTATAATATATAACATATAAAATATATTGTCTGGAAAGACAGTATTGCTCTATACAGGTTTAACTAAAGAGCCATTACAAAGCAAAAAAAAAAAAATTAAAAATAGCAGTAAGCTAAGTACACTATTTTTATTTGCATTTCATATTTACAAAATACTAATTACTACAATGGACTATGCATCATTAAAATCTCAGTGATAACTAAACAGTTAAAACAAACCTCAGTTTTCCCGCATAACAGAGCAGGCTCTTATAAATATTTAGTTCTCGGTTTTAAAGTTTGAAGTTCTACCAGCTATCTCTTTTGATTGTTAAATTATATTAACATCTGACACAGACTATTCCTTTCAATTTAGTATCCAATCATCTCTCTATCCTTTTTTACCTTGAAAAATATTGCCCTAAAATTAACTTTACTTCAAAACACATCAGCAGTAGATCTAATTTTCTTATGGCCACAAGTTTTGCCATGGCAAAGGTCAATATTTTAAAATAATCGTGTCAAAGTTGAATCTAACTTTTCTTTAAAAGTTTACTCAATACCACTGAGGTTCTAATTTATATTCATATATATGTGTGTGTGCTTTTTTTTTTGTTTTTGTTTGTTTGTTTGGTTGGTTGGTTTTGAGATGGAGCCTCCCTCTGTCTCCCAGGCTGGAGTGCAGTGGTGCAATCTCGGGTCACTGCAACCTCCGTCTCCCAGGTTCAAGCGATTCTTGTGCCTCAGCCCCCCAAGTAGCTGGAATTATAGGGGTGCACCACCATACCCAGCTAATTTTTGTGTTTTTAATAGAGACGGGGTTTCACCACGTTGGCCAGGCTGTTCTCGAACTCCTGACCTCAAGTGATCCACCTGCCTTGTCCTCTCAAAGTGCTGGGATTACAGGTGTGAGGCACCGTGCCTGGCCTCTATGTGTGTGTATTTTAAACTATGTACTGTGGGCTGTTTTGAGTAGTGTTGAAATGATTCCACTCCTAGAACTTGACTGCCAGTCCACACCCTAACATCTGAGGCTAATCAAGTAAATTCAGGCCCTGAACATTGCCAGAGAATTTCTAGACAACCAGGTAAACTTCACACATGTCACACAGGAAACACATAGCAGCTTCTTTGCATTTCTCCCCAGTCTCAACTATTTTGTTTTTGACACAGCAAGCCTCGTATCCAGCAAAATGGAACTTCCACTACCTACATCTTCACTCTTGCTTACATGTGTCTAATAATCTCACATTTCTTAGGTATAGAGGGATACTCACAGGTTGGTATTTGCAGTGGCTGTCAACCATTCCCCTGCAAGTCCAGTCATATCTAACCCACTGGACAGCTGGTTAAAATAGCAAGGATGTCCTAGAGACAAAAACAAAATTGCAATAGGCCAAAATAAAAACTAGAGTTAAAAAATACTGAAATTTGATAATAGTTTTTCACCTACCAAGTACTCATGTATTGAGCACACTTAAATTATGTTATTCAATAAACATTATTGAGGAACTATCCTATACAGAGACATTCCTAAGTATTGGCGATATGGTGGTAAACCAGATGGGCATAGTTGCTATCATGTGGATTTTACAGGCTGGTTGCAAAGAAAGACATTAAACAGATAATGACACAAATGTGTTTGATTACAATTGTAAAAAGTGCTACATAGGAAAACAGTGGGTGTGGTAAGTCCATTCTTAGGGGAGTGAAAGTAGCCAGGGGAGTGGGCCGAGGAAATCTCCAGAGAAGTCTTCTTGGAGGAAGTGATTTTTAAGGTAAGATCTAAATTTAAGCATTGCCAGACAAAAAGATTTGGAAAAGGAGCAAACTGAAACGGATCTCAATATGCTCAAGGGTGAGAAAGATCCTGCATCTAAGGAAGGAAGGTCAAGGATGGGGGTGTGTACAACTACTTCAATGGACCAGTTAGGCAAAGCGGGAAGAAGCCATCTAAAACATTAAATAATTTTCACTGAAAAGCTGTTTATATGTTTTGGGGGGCATAATATTAGATTCTTTTACAATGATTTTTGAAGATTTATATTAGTAAGTAATCTTCATTAGTTGTCAAATTGAACAATCTATATTTGATATGGTTTGGGTATTTGTGCCCTCCAGATTTCATGTTGAAATGTGATCCCCAATGCTGGAGATGGGGTCTAATGGGAGCTGTTTGGGTCATAGGGGCAAATGCCTCATGAATGGCTTGGTGACATCTCTGCTGTAATGAGTGAGTTCTGGTTCTATTAGTTACTGGGAGATCTGACTTTTAAAAAGGTTTGCACCTGCCCTCCTCATTCTCTTGCTCATTCTCTCACTATGTGGCACACTGGCTTCCCTTGGCCTTCTGCCATGAGTAAAAGCTCCCTGAAGCCCTCACTGGAAGCAGAGGCTGGCGTGTTTCTTGTACAGCCTGCAGAAATGTGAGCCAAATAAAACTCTTTTCTTTATAAGTAATTATTAGATGTAGGTATTCCTTTATAGCAAGACAAATGGACTCACGCAATATCCAACTTAGTTTAAAGTAATCTTCCCTGGGATTCCTGGCTTACACCTACAATCCCAGCACTTTGGAATATAATTTATAAATTTATTTTGTATAATAATTTATACAACATACAAAACAAATCATATTGTCTGGAAATACAGTATTGCCCTATACAGGTTTAACTAAAGAGCCATTATTAAGCAAAAATAAAAATTAAAAATAGCAGTAAGCTAAATAGGCTACTTTTATTTGCATTTCATGTCCACAAAATACTAATTACTATCATGAGCTATGCATCATTAAAATCTCAGTGATAACTAAACAGTTAAAACAAACCTCAGTTTTTCCACAGGGCAGGGGGCCGAGGGGGGCAGATCTCTTGATCTCAGGAGTTTGAGACCAGCCTGGGCAACATAGTGAGACCCCTGTCTCTACAAATCATACAAAAATTAGCCGGGTGGGTGATGTGTGCCTATGCTCCCAGCTACTTGGGAGGCTGAGGTGGGAGGATCGCTTGAGTGTGGGAGGTCAAAGCTGCAGTGAGCCATGATCACCCTACTGCACTCCAGCCTGGGTAACAAAGCAAGACCCTGTCTCAAATAAATAAGTAAGTAAATAAAAATTAATCTTCCCCTTCTTATCCCCTAAATAGATTATCTTCTGCACTTCTTTCATGACATATTTTACAGACGATTTGTGTCACAGCTCTTTGTGAGTCCCTCTCTCTTTTCCTCTAGTATGTTACATTATCCGTGTTTCAACAGTGTCCTCTCCTAGAGCACCTGTGTGGGTTCTTAACAAACAGGAACTCAATACGTACTTACTAAGTTGGATGAAATGCAATGTCTGGAAGTTGTGAGCTGTATTAGCAAAGGGTTCCTTTCTGTTATTTACTTATCACTTTCTTAGCATCTTTATTTTTTCTCTCTGCACTTCAGATGTACAGAAATGGAAATGGAAAAGTGGAGGGTGGGTCTACAGATTTACCCTACATTTGCAACGCTAAAGGAAAAAAAAGGAATTTAATTTATGTAAGTCAGAAATGCTTCCCAATTGCCCCACTATTTTTCAGAAATACCATTTGCTATTTTTATTTCTAAGCTAAATTTATTTTAATTTCACATTTACTTTATACAGTTAAATTTGAGTCTACAACAGGTTTTTTTATTCTAATCTTATAAAGGCTTTCTTTTTATTTTGTTTAAAAATGGTTTTCTAGTTATAAATATACTACATGTTTTAGAAATACATAAAATACAAACTATACATAGAGAATAGTGATTTTTATGCATATATAGGAGACAACCTGCCTACTTATCTATTCAACTACCTATTTATAATAAATACATTCTACAAATGATATTTACAAAGATATCCTAAAATGATACAAAGATAGTTTACAAATGTGTTTATTATAAATAGGTAGGTATAGACACCTATATATTGTGTATGCATACACACATGGAATTAACAATATAATTAAATATAACTGAGATATTGAATATATTATTTTGTGGCATATCTTTTTATAATGATCAATATCCTATGAGAAATTCCCCATGACTTCTCTAAAACTTTAAACGGTAATATTGCATAGTATTTGTTTCAAAGGATATTCTCTGTTTATTTAAGATAAATTTAAAGACAAGCATCCTTTGTTTTCTGTTATTAAAATACAGGCAGCAATGAGCATTCTCAAATGTAAATCATCTTTGTGCATTAGCATGGCAGATCAGTTTGGTCTGAAAATAAAATATTAGTGATATTTAAAGTGCTGGGGTGTAACAAATATGTCATAACAATGTCCATATATTTGATATTTATCAAATGTAAAGTATCCATTCACAAGCGATTTCTAATTATTAAAATTATACATAAATATTTTTCAAGATAATATAATAAAAATTAATAAGCCCAAGTAGAGATAATGTATTTAGAGCCACTTTGTTGGTCCTTTTTTCAAAGACTAAGTTCATTCCAACACACTATTTAGTAGGTTTAAGATTTTAGAAAAAGGGTTGCATAGACCCTATTCAAACATCACTTGCCCCTGAAAGTATGATCACTTTAAATGGCTAAGAACCTAGTTACAGTAACCGGGTGTGGTGAATCACACTTGTAATCTCAGCACTTTGGGAGGCCAAGGCGGGTGGATCACCTGAGGTCAGGAGTTGGAGACTAGCCTGGCCAACATGGTGAAACTGTGTATCTACTAAAAATACAAAACATTAGCCTGGCATGGTGGTGGGTGCCTGCAATCCCAGCTACTTGGGAGGCTGAAGCAGAAGAATCGCTTGAACCTGGGAGGTGGAGGTTGCAGTGAGCCAAGATCGCGTCATTGCACTCCAGCCTGGGCAACAAGAGGGAAACTCAATCTCAAGAAAAAAAAAAAAAAAAAAAAAAAAAAAAAGAATCTAGTTACATTAAAGCTAATTTAATCAAAAAACACAATTTCAGAAATATAAGATATATATATGTGGCAATTTTGATGCTATGTATTTTACTGGTACAAAGGATAATTAATTTGGCATCAATATTGAATATTACAAAAATAAATGAAAACTGATAAAAATTATACATTTACTTGTCATTAAAATGTAATTTCCTGAATCAAAACCATTTTATTTACTTTCTTTTATTTTTAGAATTTTAATTTTAAAATAATTTTGTTAAACTGAAAACAATTTTTAGATGATAATCCAATTTGAAAAAAACAAAGCTAAATATTTTAAATAAGAATGAATAAAACTATGATCATTTTTCCATACAAATGTAAACTCAAAGCCATTCATCCAATTTACAGTTCAAAAACATCAATCTGAAAAACCACCTGTTTTAACACTGTATTTTAAGGTATCTGTGCAATCAACAAGTAACTGTTCCAGAGATTCAGGGTGGTCAGGCAGTTCTAAGGTAAACCCAACCAAACCTTCAAGTAGTTGATGAGGATGATGGAAGTCCAATATTTTACTCTTACCATCAAAGGTTTTTTTGCATACTGTAGAAGAATATCTACCACTTGCAGCAGAAAATATTTTGTTAAGTCTTTGTCATCTTTGCATAGCAACAAATCTAGAGAAAAGAGATCAACTACAAAGTCAGTAGCTAAATGGCAAAGAAAATTTCCAAGAGATAGAATTGTCATCATTGTCAACTAAAGATATTAAAGTGCCATGTCAAATAGCAAGTAAAGTAGCATTTTCCCAAATCTTATCAACAATCTTCATTCAATGTCCCATTGGACAACCTTTATTTTTCACCAAAAATTAACCATTTAAAATTAATGCCATTGGAGCAGGTGTCCTTTCAAGACCTCCTAGAAATGTATTTTATTTGATTGTACTGCCACAAAATGATCTGGTCATTCTACTTTTAAAAGTAAATTAAATGGTCAGATCTTAAAGAACATTGCTATAAAGACACATGCACACGTATGTTTATTGCAGCACTATTCACAATAGCAAAGACTTGGAACCAACCCAAATGTCCAACAATGATAGACTGGATTAAGAAAATGTGGCACATATACACCATGGAATACTATGCAGCCATAAAAAATGATGAGTTCATGTCCTTTGTAGGGACACGGATGAAGCTGGAAACCATCATTCTCAGCAAACTATCGCAAGGACAAAAAACCAAACACCGCATGTTCTCACTCATAGGTGGGAATTGAACAATGAGAACACATGGACACAGGAAGGGGAACATCACATACCGGGGACTGTTGTGGGGTTGGCGGTGGGGAAGGGATAGCATTAGGAGATATACCCAATGCTAAATGACGAGTTAATGGGTGCAGCACACCAGCATGGCACATGTATACATATGGAACAAACCTGCACGTTGTGCACATGTACTGTAAAACTTAAAGTATAATAATAAAATTTTAAAAAAAGAACATTGTAATTGCTTTGATAAACATGTAAAGCACATGAGATTTATGTATTAAAAATAACAAAGGGATACATTTGTTAGTGGCATTTGTACCTGAAGCATAAGCATTTGATAAATTAGTCATTACATTCCCAGTGTGAGCTTCTTTTTTCTCGTCTTTCTCAGTGATTGAAAAGTACAGATAGACATTTTTCCCATCTGGTTCTTATCTAAGTTAAAAAGTTAATATTTTGGGCTTATTAAAATGTGTTGATAATATATATTTCCTCCCTTATCTGTTATCAAATAGATGTTTCTAACAAATCCATAATAATTGCAACTCCTATTTCCTTTCTCATGTAATCTCTGGAAGATAGATATGAACTGGAGAGAAAATTCAATTTTATTAAAATAATACAAAGAACAAATGATACATTTATTATTAGTTTTGTATCAGTTTAGAGTATAGGATTAGGAATATAATAATGAAAATATATGTTATCCATAAATTACAATGCCTACTACAGAATGAGATTATTATATTAACACTTAGCTGCTTATGACAATATGTACTGTATCTTAAGTGGGCCCCAAGTGCCTTGCACACATTTTGATCCTCACAATAACATTTAAAGGATTTTTTATACAAATAACAAAATAGATGAAGAAGTTAGATAATAGTAACAACTTTTTGAGCACTTACTATGGCTCAGGCATGTTTCTAACCATTTCATATGTATTATTCAATCCTCATAACATACAGTTAGTTAGGATGTAGGCACTACTATTGTTAACACGAATAGCAATATATGGTTGATTTTGGATTTATAGGTAGATCAGATTAAATCCAAGGGCCATTGCAAATTAATAGTTTAAAATACTGAGTTCTAAAATTCTCTTTAATAAAAATATTGAGCCAAACCTCCACTCAAACAAACACGTCATTCTTAAGTGTCTTTTAGTTTTCTGGGAAATGTAGTGGGGGAAAGGAAGTACAAACTATGGTTCCTGAAATCAAAGTAATTACCCATAGCTATATGTAGAAAATATAAGGTAGCTAGAAAATGATGTATGACTACATTTTGTACTTTTGATTCTCATAAGCTTACAGTATTATTTCCAGGTTTAACGAGATTTTTCTTAAATAAAATGAACTATTTTCCTTTCCAAATATTGCATTTGTTAAGACTATAGCAAGATTAACTTGGTTTAATTTTTGAAACTGATACAATGTTTAAGCACCTCGAAATGTTTATTCATTCTAAATGCAATTTTTATTATAGTATTTTAATAAAAATACAAATCCAATATATTAAGAAATTGTGCATAAATTGTACAGATTACAGTAATGAGATGATTTATGCATCATGAAATATATTTAAAAATAAATTTTCATATTACACATTGACCCTATAGACATATATTAGGTTAATTCTACGTATTTTTTTTCTAGAAGATACGGGTAGTTTTACATTTCCCTGCTATAAACAATGAAATAAATTCTGAAGTGACTAAGAGTGTCACTTCTTTTAAATAATCAATGGAAACAAATTCACAAGTGAAATTTTTTTAAAAACCCTTTACATGAAGCAATATTGCAGAAAGTTTGTATATAAATTATGTAGAAGCCAACAAATTTTGTATATTGGTGTAAGAATTACACTCCACTAATAGCCCCACTACATATTGAATTTACAATATAAAACTATGTTAAACTTTATATTTAATAACAAAATAGTTAAGTGCACAAGTAATATGAAGATTGCTAATATACTTCTGTCAAAATATTTTAATAATAATTATATAAAATTAGAAAGACTGTCATTTTACAGTCTTCAGTTTTTAACAAGTTGCAAACTATTACTCAAAGTTTTTATAAAAATGTACTCTCTCACCTGCTAGTAATTTCCATGTCTTCTTACAAAATTTCAACTTACTTACCAGGCTATATCCACATTTCTTGAAATCTATGTGCAGTGAAAAAAATTGCTGTCTGCTTTAAGAAAATATCTGGAGCCAGAGAGTGTTTTCTTACAATGAAAAATAACTCAACCATTGAAGATTTTTTACTGCTGTAATTTGTAATACAGACTCTTTTAAAGTCTTTTCCTTGAGGTCACAGGAATAATTCTATTATTTGTAAAATGGGTGGGGATTCAATGCTTTTATTTCATTACAGAATTGACAGATAGTTGTAATGTATTTGTATTTAAACATTACTTGCTTTAGTGCTTTTTAAAAATATAATGTTAAAAAAATAAAAGGAATGGGCTTCAACTTCCTTTAGACAATTACAACTTTTATCTGCAAGATTGTGTTAGTTATGTAACATTCTAGAGTAGAAATTTAAAAAAATGCATGGGACTATTAATAGCATGAGTCAAATCCTTGTAACACAAGAATTACTTTTTACTTTTGTATTAAAACTCTAATATTTAAAATAATCCATAATGATTATCACTTTGAGCCCCATTACCAGGTGTCCATTTTTTCAAGAATTTATCAAGTATCAGCTTATCTCTGTTGAGTAATGTGCAGGTCAACATTATTTATATTTATTAAATAAGTTTTACATATGTTCCTAAAGGAACATGAAAATATTGATAATTCACATAATAAAAACTTCTGAAAATATGTTAGTCTGTACCCTAGGCATTTAGGTGCAATTTATAAACAGATTAAGTAACTCTTAATTCACTCTAACAATGATAGAAAAATATTGTAAATTGTAAAAGTCTGTTGACAACTTTCAAACATGATTTGGGCCAGTTGTTACAACTTTTTTTTCTTTTTTATTAAGGAGTTCACTAGAGCCTCTAACAGAAAACAAACCCAAGAAACCCCACTGTATTTGATGATTTCAAAAACCACTTCCTCCTTTGCTTTCTTCCTGCTTTCCGTGGAGTTGATCCATGACTGTGGAAATGGATAGAACTAGGAAAATAGGGAATAAAAGCTCCATGTCCACAACTATGTTCTCTTTTCTTCAATGACCTACTTCTTTGCTCTAATAGTGTCACCATGTCTCTTTTGAAAGATTTTCCCATTATCTTCATTCAGAAAAGAGGAGCTCAGCCTCATGACTCCTGGACATCTACTCATCTCTGTTACTAAACCCACCCATGGTATTCTAGTGTATGTACTACCTGTGAGTTAACCCTCCACTCTCCTAGGCACTGACAGGATTCTATCCTGCCAGGTTTCCTCCTTCCCCCCTCTATTCTCATCCTTACCTGTTCCTTGCCCCCCAACATTATAACCACCAGCAACCTAGCTTCAAAATGACTCAAATAATCCCACTTCAAAGGAAATGGATTTTGAGCCATAAAGTCTCTTTAGCTATTATTCCACTTATTTCCCTTTATGTCCTAGCACTTGGCAATTAGACCTTTGTTTATAGACATGCTGAGCACGAAACTAACCCTCTCAAGGCTCAAAGGGAAAGTAGTTTTTTTTGAATTTTTACTTTAGCCTAATTTTACACATTTTTAGCACACATATAAATTGAAATTGAGACCACTCAAAAATTTTCTCTGCAAAGCACATAAGTGCTTTCTTACATTATGCTACATTAGATAGAACTAAAAAAAATAAAAGAGAGTAATACTTTTCTCTTAGGGTTGATAAAACCTATAGATTTCTTTTTGGTTGGTGTTTCTTCTTTTTCTTATGTATTTCTTTCATTGCCCCCTTTCTGTGTTTCATACAGTGTTAAAAATTCTCCATATGTTGAAATCTGAAAGAAGGTGTATGAATTAGGTATTACTATTGTCTCGTTCTGTATCATGTCTTCTTTTACCTCAGTTTCTCCATCAATACAATGGACATGGTAATAATATCTACTCATGGATATGTGCTATCAAAGGAGATAATAGCTCTAAAGTGTTTGTTACAATCTTTTCCGTATATTATCATCTTTTCTCTAGCAATACTGACAGGCAAAACAAAAGCAAAATAAACAAACAAAAAACAGTTTTGATGATGCTACCATTCTGACCAAAAACTTTTAATAATTTCCCATCTACTATATTATAGTCTTTAAGTTGACACTTTTCTTGCCCTACCTCCCACCACTCATCTGCAGAATGTCTGTGTCTCAAAAGTAGGACCACTCACGCTCTTGCACACTGTACCTTTTTTTACTTCCCTTTATGATATTTTGTGTAATTTCTTCTACTTTAAATAACTTCCCTCTTTCTTCTAATCCAAAGCCCATATATAACATATATTTACTGAGAACTTATTATACACGAAGCACTCTTCTAAGCTAGATTCATATTTGCTCATTTAATTCTCCTCATAGTCTTGTAAGATTTACTGCCATTTCCTCTGTCCATTTTACAAATGACAAACTTAAGGCACAGGGAGATCTTATAGCTTGTCATGGATCACACAGCTAATAAGTGGCAAATCTATGATTCAATTCCAGATAGTCTGGTTCTAAAGTCTTCTCTTAACCACGAATCTGACTTCTGTCTTATAGGGTTCAAGTGATATCTTAGTAACTCCATAAATACTTCTTTATCTCTACCACTGAGATGAAGTGATATTTATTTTCTTCTGAATTATCACACCAAGTATCTGTCAATTTTTGTAGAGCTTACCTGCTAGTCTAATGAATTTATTAGACATTCTGCCTTGATGTTGGAAGGAGTTACAAATGTTCCTTCAGTATTGTCCTCAAGGAAGTACAATTTGGTAGAAAAGAGAGTAGTGAACCGAAAAAAATATTTTAATAATGTGAAAGGTGCTACATTTATAAGATTATAACCATTGATTCTAGTAGAGACATGGGACAGGATGGTTAGGGAGGGTGTAAACGTGGTGTTCTAAAAGCATTTAGCAGAGGAGTTAAGGCAATCCGGAAGGCCATCTAAGGCTCTCTAAAGAGGTTGATATGACGTGGTAATTGGCACTTATCTAGAGGATGCGGAAAGAGAAACATGCTCAAGGAAAAATAAAAGAAATGCATAAGGTCTTGAGAGACCAACTGAACAAATAAGAGAAAGCTACAGTATATGGTACAGCCCAGAAAACCAAAAGGAAGAAATCATCCTACGTGGTGGGAAGGATACATGAGTGTGTTTTGTATTCATCCTTTACAGCCCAGAAAACCAAAAGGAAGAAATCATCCTATGAGGTGGAAAAGATATGTGAGTGTGTTTGGTATTCATCCTTAGAGCAATAGAAAACCAGAGAAAGGTTTGAGCTATGGAGGAATGACATGATTGTGGTTTTCTTATGGTTATGGAAACAATGGTAATGGGATGATAGTTGAAAGTATTAACTAAGTGTCTCAGTAAACCTTTGTGCAGGAATTCTGTGTTTACCTAAGAGACTCACAGAGACTAGAGATAGAGACACATGCTAGCTGGCAAAATTCCTTCAAGTGAATTCCAATTTAAGTGCATAAAATTCTGATGGCACTATATAATGTAAACTTATAAAATAATATGGAATTATGGGTAAGAGAACCACATTTCAATTCAGAGAATAAGAAGGAAAATAATTTACGGGCATTGAGCCCTTAGTATGTAGCACGCTCTATTTTAAACTCTTGATAAGCAATAACTTATTTAATCTGTGAATACTTTAATATTTTATAAATAATTATAAGTTATTATAACTAACTAAATAATAAATAAATTATTATAAATAAATAATTATAAATAATCATAAGCAATAATTTATTTAATACTCTAATACTAATAAATATTTAATACTCTAATACTAATTATTTAATACTCAAATAATAAATAAATTATTATAAATAAATAATTATAAGCAATAATTTATTTTATACTCTAATACTTTAATATTTTAATAAGCAATAACTCATTTAATACTCTGAACAACTTAATGAAGTAGCTTAGTAGTTAAAATAGTGAACAGATGCTTTAATAGAAACCAAAATAATAGGGACTTAAGTCAATGTTAAGATTTATTTCTCTTCTGTATAGAAGTCTGGACTGGTAGGTGGCTAAGGGCTATCACACTGTTGTGCTCCATGAGGTCATGCAGAGCTCTGGGTACCTTCTTTCTTGCCATTCCTTAGATCAATGCTGTCTGATAGAAATATAAGTGAACTAAATGTGTAATTTTTAATTTTTCTATTAATCACATTTTTCAAAAGTAAAAATAAACAGATTAAATTAACATTAGGGATATATTTAATTTAACCTAATAGGTCCAAAATGTGATCATTTTAAATATGTATTACCTCACAATTAGGATGCTAAATTTCATTGGAAATACTTGGTCATATTTAGGTTTCACAAAAATTTTGTTTGGAAAATGTTAATACACACAAATTGTTTCAACATACAATTTTTTAATAACTAAATTATTTGTTTTTAAATTTAAAGTAATTAAAACCAAATACAATTAAAAATTATGTTATTCAGTCACACCAGCCAATTTCAAGCGCTCAAGAGCCCCATGTGGCCAGTGGCCACTGTACTAGACAGCACAGGTCAAGGGTATAGCCTTCATCCACTTTTTATCCACTAGCTCACTAGCACAGTATCTGAATTCCAGAGTAAGAAATGGGGGGAAAGGGGGATAAGAGAAATTAGCCTAAGGCTTAAGGCAGGAGGCTAGGATAGAAATCACAGTCTCATGCTCGATGGACATCTTCCTTCCTTTGTTTATAGGCAAGGAGGAAGAGAATAAGGGCAAGGATGTGCTACCAACACAAAATTGAAGAAATGGATATTGGAAAAACTAGCAGTCCACGTCAGTTGTGGATACTCTTGTAGCACTATTTTTCAGACAAGAAAAGAGAGACACAAAAATTTATGTTTCTACTTTTATACATTTGTTAACTAGTAAGTTGAAAAAAAAAGTATTTCTACCATAATATAAAGGATGTTTGAAATTTGAACGTTATCCAATATATCAGATTTTGACAATTGTTATCTAATGTTTTATTTATTTTTTTGCTTTACCTGTGTTGATACTCTAGCTCTTAGATTGCATGAGCTTTAAGGAAATGAAAAAAAAAAATGTCATTAAATTCCTTTTACACTTTCACGGTGCCTAATATCATTCAATTCTTTACACATTTACAGGATGCTTAGTTATACTGTAAAGTCTAAAAAAGAACTAAGTTATTCTTTCACATAAGCCATATTTACTAGGCTTTCTTTCCACATAATTTTTGATTATCTGAGTTCAAAACATGTGAAGACAGAAAAAGTAACAACTAAAAAACATAAACAGCAACTTAATAAACACTCAGAAGTCTTATTGATATATGTTTACTTTGTGAGGTTTGACTTCATCTGTTTTCTTAAGTCACTGATCTCTTCTGGAAGAATTTTTTTCATCTTTGGGGAATTGCTTTTAACAATATAATGAAGCGCACAAAGTACAGAGAAGATCGTGCAGGCTTTGTGGGAATGTCTGGTTTTTATATTCATGTGATTATTTTCATTGTTCATCTCATTGTAATTTTTTGTAAGAATTTGTAAGCTTTCTGTTTACTTATATTGAAAGAAAAAATATCACAATCATATAATAACATCAAAACTATGTTGTTCTTTGTGGGGTTTGTGTCTAGAATACATCTTTATTTTATTGATCTTGAAAGTGAAAAAATAGTTTTGTTATGTTTTAGTTTTTGTAAATCACATTCACATTATTCTGATATATAATTTGTACCACGTATCTACAGTGTAGAAACTAATTCACAGAAAGTGTAGGAACTTCATTCTACAAAGTGCAACTCACAACTATCAGGGCAGAATTTTTACCCCAAACTGAAAACCAGATCACCCAACCTTAATCCCTCCATTTTGCTGAAACAATATAACATACTAATTCTGCCGTCCCACCTAGTGGCTTTCTAAATAAACTCTAGTCATTTTATGAGTATTTTAAATTATTTTCAGGTAAGGTATGGTTTTTACTTGAACATAAAATATCAGTATGTAAAGCAAAATGATTTTTCAGGTTTAGTTTAATCTGAACTGAACCATACCTAGAGCATCTGTGGTAATTGGCTGATGGCAACCAAGGCAAATGTCATGTGATCCTAGGTATGTAAACCAAGAAGAAAGGGAAACAGTATCCAGTTCGCTACAGATAACTGTTATAAGGAAACAACTTAATCCATAACTCTGAATGAAATATATTTGGAATGGATAGTAAAACCAATCAACTTTCTTTGTATTTTAGGAATTAAGGTTTAGCAGGATATATCAAGTCATATAATTTGTGTTTAATCAGTACCTCCCAGCCTACCCAAATCACTAAGATTTACTTTGAAGATTGCAACAAGAACTGGAAGAAAAAAATTAAAAACGGCCATTAGGCAATTTTTTTGCCAATTAAATTGGTCAAACAAAACGTGTTACAGAGTTGGTAGTGGTTTTTTAAAAAGCAACTCCTAAACCTTCACAAGAATATAAATTGGTATGGCCTTTTTAAAGAGTATTTTCTTATTTTAAATTAAAATTCTCCCTTGATCCTATAATTTTGCTTTGACAAATCTAAATTTAAAAACTGTGTTACTTGTCATTGTGAAGAGAGTGAAAATAATCTAAAATATCCATCCACTGGAAAAAACTTAAATAAAATATGGCGTACTATTTTATTTATTGTAGAAGCACATAGCTATGTAGAGTCAGAAAAAGACATCCCAATACTTTAAAATGTAATATATCCTAGGGTATGTGTAAGAAAATCCCATTTTTGGTTGGGCACAGTGGCTCATACCTGTAATCCCATCAGTTTGGGGGGCCGAGGCAGGTGGATCACGAGGTCAGAGATCGAGACCATCCTGGCTAACATGGTGAAACCCCGTCTCTACTAAAAATACAAAAATTAGCCGGGCATGGTGGCGGGCGCCTGTAGTCCCAGCTACTCGGGAGGCTGAGGCAGGAGAATGGCGTGAACCCGGGAGGCAGAGCTTGCAGTGAGCCGAGATCACACCACTGCACTCCAGCCTGGGCGACAGAGCGAGACTCCGTCTCAAAAAAAAGAAAAGAAAAGAAAAGAAAATCCCATTTTTATGAAAAAGTACACATACACACAAACAGTACATTCAGTGAACAATAAGTAGTGAGTAACTTAGAGACAAAAAGAACTGGAATGAATACACCAAATTATTACTAATACGGGAGTATTCAAGAATGGTAGTGGTAAAGGGAGAATTTACTTATATATATATATTTTTTAAGATTTCATTTCTTTAAAAACATGTAATAAAATATACGGCTGTGCACTGAACACCAAGCTGTGAGTGCTTAGAGATTTCATGAGGTTAGGCAATGAATATGTATAGAGGAAATAAGTCTTACTAAGTAAGCTGAACAATACCCAGAGCTCACATGGTTGAGATCCATCCCAGTTTTGAAGTAGGAGAATGGAGGGACCAATTTGAACACATGGAACATTCAGTAGAGCTCTCAGGAAGAGCCAGAAAGGCTGCAAGTTAGAAGTAGGCCTAAATTAGTTCTAGAATAAAGGCTACTCTAGGACTAACAATGCTTAAAAGTCAGGAGTTGCAAGGATAATGTGAACTGCCTACCTAAGCAAAACTCATACTCTGAAGGATGACATCTATATACAAAGCAACATAAAATTCACAACGTCCAGCATCCAATAAAAAATTTAAAATATGCAAAGAAGTGGAACAATGTAACCCACAACCAGGAAAAGAAAATTAGTAAGTAGAAACAACCAGAAATAACAAAGTTGATGGAATTAGCAGAAGGAATTTTGAAAACATGTACTACAAATATATTCAAAGATTTAAGGAAAACATAAATATAATATAGAGTTATGGGAACAATAAAACTAAACTAAATTGAATTTCTAGGGCTGGCTGAACAAATAAAATTTATAAAATGAAAAATTTACCAGATTGATCTAATAGAAATTTAGAGGTTACAGAAAAGGAAAAAGATAAGACTAATGAATTTGAAATGCATTAAACATTGAAGACTACCAAAACTAAACTAAAGGGAGAAAAAATATGGTCAGAACCTAGTGGCATATGAAGTAAAATAATAGAGTTTCATATATGTTTAAGTTAACTTCCAGAAGAAGAGGAAAAAGAAAACTATTTGAAGAAATAGTGGCTTAACCTCAAATTTGATTAAAACTATAAACCCACAGATCCCAGAAAGTTCATCAAATCCCGAGGTGGATAAACAGATGAAAAACCACACCAGAATGTATGTATCAACTTGCTGAAAGCAAATAAAAGTTTTGAAAAATTTACAACAGTCAGAAAAAAAATGTACAGAGGACTAAAGTTATAAGAATTTTTAAAGTGCTTTAAAAGTTTATTTAAAGAAAACCACTGAAAACTAGAATTCTGTATTACATTTTACATCACAAAAAATAGTGAATTTGTAAGTAGCACTACAAGAGACATTAAAGAATGTTATTTGGGCCAACTCAAAACAATAAAATAGATTCTTCTTAAACTTCGCTCTACATAAAAGAATTAACAATGTTAGAAATGATAAATGTATGGATAAAATTATCAGATTTTTTCTTATTTTCAATTTTTATAAAACATCATTTGAAGACCCAAACCAAAAGGTAACTAACTGTACTATCTTTCTCTTCAGATACATCAAAGAAAACCAAGAATATGAAGACATAAGAATGAGGAATGCCTGTTGGATTTGGTAGGATGGCGAGTATTGGTTGTATTTGCCAGAAAAAGTTTCAGTAAATTATTAAGAGCAGAAGCCAGTCTGTGGTGGGTTAATAAGTGAATGATGGCAATTTCCAGACATACATCTAATTATCAGCATGCATTTCCCATCTTACCTTTCAAAATCCTATCATAATTATATTTAATGGAAAATTCACTTTAGATAACATTAAAAAGATTGCAAAATAGAAAATGGAGGAATGGTAAGTGATTTAAGAGGGTGATGCATAATCTCCATACAGATCTGTCAAGACATAAAACAACTGCCTGGAATAACTATGGAAAGGTGTAAGTGGAAGCACCAGATAGTGCAGAAAGTGAGGGTATGGTGTGATGTAGAAAACAGATGATTGATTGAATATTGGTAGATAAAGATTGAACCCCAAGATTCTCCTCCTTGTATAACCAAGCAATCACCATTCTCTTCCACTCTCTACCTCTGTGTTCCCAATTCCTACAGAATACTGAAGTTTTATGCCTTAAGGAAGTGAACTTGGGAGATTTTAAAGTGACAAAGCATATTAAAAGCAAGGGTGAAGCAAGGGGCTACAAACTGAGGAATTAAGTGTAATTCGTACTGCAGTCTAATTCTTTCCACTGATATGATTCCAAAACCACCAGCAAACATACCTTTCCTCTTTCCTCAGGAACCTCCAAAGGACCCAAAAGCAAGAGAATATCAGAGGCCTCCTCATCACAAATAAAAGAGCTGAGAGAAAATGTTTCAAGATGCTTCACTGGAAAAACTCACCAGGTGCCTGTAACTAATTTCTCTAATTGGCATACTCACTCTCACATTCAAAACTTTCACAATGAACATACAACACAATCAATGATTACCAGCCAGTAGGGAAGTGGGTCTTAAATAATCAAATAAGAAACTGAGAACATACTTTAAATAGAAAAGAAAGAGAGAAAACACAAAAATAACTCATAATATTTCCAAAGAAACAAGAGGTGATCAAATATCCACAAAACAAGAACCATAGCCAAAGCAAATAAGCAGAATAAGAAAAATTTCTTAGAAATTAAAACATGGCATGTCAGAATCACTTAAGTGCCTAAGTGACGATATATGTTAAAGCCGAAAATACAGTTAAACAATACATTATTTATCTGTGGAAAGATTTACGAGCAAAGAATACATAAAGAACTAATATGTTGAGTTACAGATTAGCATCCCAAGTGCAATTAACTATTGTTTTAATTTAGAAACATAATTACAATGCAAAAGGTAATATTTTAGTTCTTGGAAATGTAATAGGCAAAAGATGAAAAAGATACATACACATGCATTAGGCTATGTAGATGCTTTAACATTTCCCTTTCAGAGTAAAATTCAAGAGAATTTAAACAATGAAATCCACCAAATGGCCATTTAAATAATTGTGGAAAAAATTTTATATGCCTGCTCATATTACAATTGAAATTATCTTGGAAAGTGTTTTCAAATGAAGAAGATATTATTATTTTTAGAACCTTTCATTCTATTTTATCAAATGTCACTTATACTGGTCTTTCATCATTCTTCAGGTTAGACACTATTCAAGGGTATTAATGTTGAGGAAATGGACCCATTTTTCTTTTACTTACATGTTATTTAGAAATTTGAAATAATTTCTCATAGAAAAATATTCATGTCATATTGTCTATAAAAATCACTAAATGTAACTGCTGTATTTCATTATTTTAAGTCATATTATTTATATCATTGGATTCTTCATGAATTTAAAATAAACCTTTATTTAACATGTTGCTTAAAAGTAACATTGGGTAACTAACCATAGACTAATTTGATTTAATGCAGAAAGAGAAAAATAAAAATACAACTTTGAAATTTGAGAAATGTAAATGATTGATTTTGTATCATTTCAGTTTTGTATCATACACATTAATAAAAGTTTAATATTCTGTGCCATGAAATTGGAAGTAAGGGTAAAACATAAGAGTTCCGTACTGAAGGAGAAGGATAGGTTGACTTGAGGGAAAGCACTCATCCACTTGTTAGAGTTATAAGCTAACTAGCCACTTTTTCATGGAACACCACTTTTACCTCAAAAAAAAAAAAAACTATGAACATCTAGATTTGTGTGTTTGGCAGACTGTTTTTTGTTTTTGTTTGTTCAGAAATGAACAAAGTGAATCTTTCAATATAAGGGAAAGAATTGATATTTGATTATAAAATTTGAACTTTCAAGCAAATTTAGGAAATTTCGTTCTGCTATTGTGAGCTTGACAGCTTCCCAATAAATATTTTCTTTGACATAAACAGTAATACTAGAAGATCTCCATTAGTCATTAAACCAATATTTTCCAAATGACCAATGCATATTACAAGTCATGCATTTCAAAGTGCAGATGAACCAATGGATTTTAATATAAAAGAGAACAAAAAGTTCAGTGATATACTTTCAAATTCCACACTTCAATTAACTGTTAAGAAACTGCCACTTCTCATTTTTTATGTGTATCAAAGAAAAATAACCACAATTATATTAAAAGACTATTAAAATATGCCTGCCTTTTCCAGTTACACAAGTGTTCCAGCTGGATTTTCCTTATTTTATTTTTGATACATAATAGATGTACATACTTTTGGAGTACATGTGATATTCACATAATTTGTAAAGATTAAATCAGCATAATTAGGATATTTATCACCTTAAATATGTCTTTTCTATATCATGAAAACATTCAAATTATTTTCTTCTAGCTATTTTGAGATATAAAATAGATTATTGTAAACTCAAACACTAGGTCTTATTTCTTCTATCAAACCATATGTATTTTTTAAACTATTAATAAATGTCTCTTTATCCTCCCCTCCCCTCTACCCTTTCTGGTCTCCAGTTTCCACCAATCCACTCTCTATCTTCATGAGATCCATGTTTTTAGCTCCCACATATGAGTGAGAACATGTGATATTTGGCTTTTTATACTTGGCTTAATTCATTTAACTTAATGACCACTAATTCCATTCATGTTGCTACAAATGATACGATGTTTTATGCATGAATAATACTCCATCGTTTATATATACCACATTTTCTTTGTTCATTCATCCACTGAGGGACACTCAGGTTGATGCCATGTTTTGGCTATTGTGAATAGTGCTGCTATAAACATGAAAGTGCAGGTATCCTTCAATATACTGATTTCCTTTCTTTGGGGTTTATATTCATTAGCAGAATTGCTGAATCATATGGCAGTCTTGTTTTTAGTTTTTGGACTAAAACGAATCATATGGTAGTTCTGTTTTTAGTCTTTTAGTTTTTGTATGGCGTTTTCCAAAACTCCATACATCCTCACCAGCATCTGTTATTCCCTGTATTTTTGATAAAAGCCATTTTAACTGGGGTGAGATGGTATCTCATTGTGGCTTTAATTTGCATTTTTCTGATAATTAGTAATTCTGAGCTTTTTATTTATATACACCTGTTGGCCACATGTATGTCTTCTTTTGAGAAAATGTCTTCTTTTACCCATATTTTAATTAGATTGTTTTATTCTTTAGATGCTTCCATTGACACATTTTGAAACATACAGAACCCAAAAGCAGATATAAAAATTCAAATGTTTTCTATTACGCCAAACATGCAGAAATCTTATATTAAGCCAAATTTACCAATGTACAACACTGTTACCTTTCTTACTCTTTTTATTTTTGTTTTAGGAAATAAAATTATATTTTATAAAACCATAGTATTTATGTATGTCGCCCAGGCTGGAGTGCAGTGGCATGATCTCAGCTCAATGCAACCTCCACCTCCGTGGTTCAAGCAATTCTCCTGCCTCAGCCTCCCAAGTAGCTGGGACTACACATGCACGCCACCACACCCAGCTAATTTTTGTATTTTTAGTAGAGACGGAGTTTCACCATGTTGGCCAGGCTGGTCTCGAACTCCTGACCTCAGGTGCTCCGCCCACTGCAGCCTCCCAAAGTGCTGGGATTACAGGAGTAAGCCACTGCACCCGGTCAATTTTAAATAAATAAATAAGTTTTTTAAAAATTGTCAGTTGTAATTTGTAATATTTCTAACATAGCCGAAATTGTTAGATGTAACTCACATAAAGCAAAATTCTTTGAGATCTTAAATAATTGTTATGAGGTAAAGGGTTCCTAAAACCGAAAAGTTTTAAAACTACTGCTTATAAAGTGCTGCTTTCCTAATATAACTGTTGTAGATGTAAAAGTATTCTAAAATGGAAATTTTAATGATATTCTTATTTAAAAGGAAACAGTAAATTTTTTTTTTCTTATGGAGTCTTATTATTCATTTTTTAATAATATACAGATATAACAACTCTGCCTAGTGTTTGCATTTGAATCTC
This sequence comes from Pan paniscus, assembly GCF_029289425.2. Lineage (NCBI taxonomy): Eukaryota > Metazoa > Chordata > Mammalia > Primates > Hominidae > Pan > Pan paniscus. The sequence goes on along the minus strand of NC_073266.2, from coordinate 78,122,924 downwards.
AAATAATCATCATTGAACATAAAAAGGAAAAAAATAACATCTGAATATCACAAAATAACTCAATACCATAAATTGGCTCATGAATATTTAATTCGCACATTAATTGATCTACAGATAAGTAAGGCTTGCAGAATAAATGAATAAACTCATAAATATTTCCTGAATTATTTATCTATTTGGTCTTTTGTAGAAGGCAGTAGGTGTATTATGCAAAAAAGTTGCTCCATAAATATTAATACATGACATATTAAAAGTCAAGAAAAATGCCCTTTTCTTATAATCACTGGCCACTTGCTACTCTACTAATAAGCAAAGCTGAAAGATGGAGATTTACATAATTGAACATCATTTGAAAATGAGATATTAGCTTGATTCATGTTTACACATCCAAAACTTTAAAACTCTTGGACATGATGATGATTAACCAGAAAAAAGGGGATTATGGCCCATTTATTTTTCATCTCTCTAGTTTAGATGGGAGTGAGGACGCAGGTCTATTCCCCTATTAACTGTCACTCACTGAGCCTCCTGTGTGATGTACATATACAAGATGACATGGTCTTGTATATATGGCGAAAATATATATATTTCTTTGTGAAAGTTTACTTTTTATTGAATTAAAGGGTGATTAAAAGTAGATTAAAAATTGTTTCTTTATTTTGCTATTTACACAGTGTGCATGCCTCCCCCAAAAAGTCTTTTATTATTTGAAGTACTACTTATTCCTACAAGGCTTCCTTAAATAATCCCTAATATCATAAGATTAAATATTTTCTATTTCCTCAGTATTGGCATAGAAAATCTTAAGTTTTTTGGGGGGGGAGGTGGGGGGTTGTCAAATATCTTACAATCTTTTCTTGTTTATTTATTTATTTTTTTGTAGAGACAAAGTGTTATCATGTTGCCCAGGCTGGTCTTGAACTCCTGGCCTCAAGCAATCTTCCCACCTTGGCCTCCCAATGTGCTGGGATTACAAGCATGAGCCACCTCTCTCAGCCTAATTTTTAATATACATTCTATCTCATTAACTACATTATAAGTTCCTTGAAGTAAACTAGCACTGTACTTGGCTTTGTTCATATTGATATGGTGCAAAGCTGATAATTTAACAGATGACTATTTTTGGTTAACCAAAGTGACTCAAATGACCCAAGCAAGTTCTGTCAGCTCAACTCAAGTATCCTGGTGAGGGAACCCAAAAATAAACTTTACCTGAGGAAAGCTAGGAACCAAGAATACCATATTCATATTTTGTATTATTATTACATAAGAACTTAAGTACCTTATTTCCTATTGGAAAAGAAAATATATACGTCTACATTCTATAGCCCTAATTACCAAATATTACATTATACGAAGAAATAAACTATTAGCAGTGAGACCCAGAATGAAATTTCAGTAGTGTTTCAAGTGAAATCCTTTAAAATCACTCCCATTTCCTCTGCCTATTTTTTTTATAGTGAGTGATATAATCTCTCTACTCTAAAAGGATGAAATGAGTAATGAAAGGGCATGTGCCACCCTAAAAAACGCTTTAATATTCACTGGTAATGTTTTTTGCTGTAAATTTAAAAACATAAAAATTACGTTGGTGAAATTTGTGACGACAGATACTTTTAATTATATTCTAACAAAAAGTTGCAGGCCTTCTAACATGTTTATTCTCGTATCTTCCTCACATCTATTAATGACAACTCATTCCCCTCATCATCATGAGGACTAGTTTGGGTTTCCCCAAAACAGACCCTGAGACAAAGACTTGAGTGCAGGTAGTTTATTTGAAAGGTAATCCCAGGAAGTAGAAGTGAGGGAGTAGGGAAAGTGAGATGGAACAAAACCCAATAAACAATTGATACTGTGGAGAACTGGGACCCATTCCTGTTGATGATGCTCAAAGGAAACATGAAGAACAAACCTTTGCATTGTCCCATGTTGACCTACTGCCTACTCTTCCTCATAAACTGAAGGTTACCCACCCTGGGCATATTCAATCCCTGGCTTTCAGGGGTGTATTGATCACAAATTTGGCTCACAAGAATGTACCCCCATCAAAAAAGCAGAGTCCATGGTACTTAGAGTGAGATGCTTTCATTATACAGGATCTTATTGTAGGTGAACGCCACTATGGACCAAGCAATTAAGAGGTGAGACATCTACAACATCTGCCACATCAATGTTCACTTTTTAGAGTCAATATTAATGATGTCTTCACCTCATTCATAAGTTGTCAACAATATCTCAATAGCTTCCTAACTGAATTCCTTCTTTGTAATTATGTTTCTGTCTAATCCTATAAGCAGACAGGGAGGGTCTGCAGGGATTATAGGAATAAAATCAACTTGAGCAGTCAGCCTGTTTTCCAGCTTTGCAGCTTGTTTTTTTCCCAAACCCTGCCTGGAATGTGGTCACGCAGTTGATTGAAATCAGCTCCTCACAGAGCCCAGAAACTTATACATACAAACATGAGTGAACGTTCCTCAGTACCATGCTGAGATCTCCAACCCAGGATGAGCTATAGCTTCATTACCATAACATGTGATGCATGTGCTGGCAAGACTCACTGCATTGTGCAACTGGGACCCCTTCTCTACATGCAATGACTTGCCCTTTCCCTTCTCCATCGCCCCATGGAACCCTTGTGTCACTTTTCCTCAGGGAGATACGGGTTTGGAGACTATTCCCAGGGCTCTCTTTATCTGTGGCAAGCAATAAAAGTATTGATCAAACCTGCGTTCTCGTGGAGAGTTGCCTATTACTCACTGGGCGAATGAACTCCTATTTTTCTAGGTAACAATCCTACAAACCACACCAAGTTAGTGATACTTACATTCATGTATTAATTTATCAAAGGACATTTATTGGGTGCCTGTAATGGATCAAACACATAGGTCCTGAACTGGCCATTCCAGACCTGGCCAATCATAAGCCCAGTGATCATTGTCATTCTTCCAGGATTGATATATACTATCCAGAATTTTTTAAACTGGGACACATACTGAAACCTTTTTACTTCACTAAGCTACAATTGTCTGACCACCCCAGACTGCTGGTATTGTGTCCCCTGCCACATGAAGTCTGTGGAGTGAGTGAAGCTGAGGATCAGAGAAAAGATCCAATCGATTCCTGGTTCTGATTGCTAAGGAACTTGAGAATGGACATTTTTTCTGGAATGTTTCCCTCTGTTCTGTGAACTATCCTTCCAACATCCTCTCAACACCGCTTATTTCTTTTTATTATTATTACTAAGCTAATTAAAATTGAAATTATGCCATTTACAAGCGAAACAATCCTGCTATGCTATAGAATTTAAATTAACTTGAAAGTCTTTTCTCTAAAGCTGAAAAGAGAAAAGAAGATATGAAGTAAAATCTTGATGTTTGGAAGGAGCACTATATCACATACATCTTTATCATGAAATGTACTGAATCGTGGTATTAAACAAAGAATAATAAAATATCAGAATGCAAAATGTGAGAATAAAGATTAAACTAGATGCTAAATTAAAATACAATGTCAACTCTCCTTAATTATATATTCTAAAATCAATAGGCAAAATGCACCAGCTCGTTACCCACTAATCAATGAGATATTAATAAGACTTTCTTCTTATATAATTATAAATAAACATATTATCTTAAAGCAAGCATCTTATGAATAGAGTCTAAATCAACTGGACTAATTATGACAAAATAGAAGATGTAAGTACTTCTGAAATCCTAAATGGTCATCTAAGCCTTGGTTATCAAATCCTCCATTGCATCTTTTTCTCTCTCCAGAAGTACTTTGGTAGAGAACCTTGAGAAGACTGCTACAGGAAATAAGAAACTATCATGGAATTGACATCATCAGATTTATGTTGCAAAATTCTCAGGGTTGCAGGTTTATAGAGGATAGAATAAGAAGAGGCACATAATGATGTTAACTACTATTAAAAGAGGGTACTGAGCTACACTGCAGGTTCCTTTAAGATTAATCAATCAACATGCCTGCAGCAAATATTGTGCAAACTTGTGAGATTATCTAAATGCCTATTATGTTTTAAGTTGCAACAGGGCTGTAACTTGCTCTTTTTTGTTGTCACTGCACAGCATTGCCCTGAAAATATTCTACATTTAAGTGTAAATTATTTTCCTCCCCCAAAAGTTCTTTGAGGGCTGAGACTTAAATTATTGCTGTGGCCTTATCACTGAAAATCACTGCTTGGCAGATAACAGATTATACATACATATATGTGCATATGTTTGGTATATAATAGAAAATATATATTTTCATATATGTACATATGCATAGCTAATTATTGAAAGAATCAATGAACACCAAAAAGTTCCTGATAAAATTATAAAGAAAATCATTTTGGATATTTATAAAAATCATACAGAGCTCAAGGGACGAGATGTTTTACTTAATGAAATGTGGAAAATTTTTATTTAAAAACTTCACTTAGGCAATAGTTCTATGCTATTTTATTTTCTGGATCAAAGCTAATCATCATGCTTAATTATAATTTTATCTCATAAAAATTTTCATTTCCTCCAATAATGAGAAAAAGATTTGAAAATGTTACAGTAATTTGAAAGTTTATTCGTGTATAGAAAATTATAATGAACTTAACTATATAGAATGAAAATAAGAATAAAAGATATAAAAGAAAACTGAAAATGGCCAAATATTTTGACAATATTACATTTTCATATTCTACTTTGATGTAAAGAAAATAGACTCCAACTTATTGTTTTAAAAGCAAAGAAGGAGGGAAGGGAGAAAGGGAGGGAGGGAGGAGAGAAAGTACCAACACTACACCAACTGCTTATGTATTCTTAGACATGTCACTTTAACCTATAGGGGACTTGCCAATCTGTGAAATGGGCTGTTTTCTACTTCACAATGTAATCACGAGGTTCGTATATAATAATGGGAGTGAAAGTTTTTGTTAAGTAATGTAAGACATATTAATTCTCTGCTCCAGTCCTCAGGTGCAGGGCCCCTTCATTGGGATAACTGTCCATTCAGAGAGCTCCACCTTCCTTCCTCATGCCTAGTCCCTAACTATCACTTGATACTAGCCATTAGTTAATTTTAAAGCATAAAGAGAGGAATCTTTTTCAGGAAATGTCAGAGTCTTTAGAGGAAATAATCATTAACTCTTATAAATAGAGAATGTGTTTCTCACCTCTGGTCATGTTCAGATGATTGCATGTCCTACCTATTCCTTCTTTTAGAGTGGCTATGACTGTCCTCTGATGCAGTGTTAATGTCCACTTCTCTCTAGACTGTGACAGGAAGCTATGGATCCACAGCTAAGCATCCTATGCAAGCATAAGTAAGTAGAAGAAACACAACTGGATCTAACCTACTCTTTGAAGTTAACGGACATTGAATTGTATAGACCAACTAAAAGAGTTCCAGTTCTAAAAGAGTTCCAGTTCTAAGACAAGACCCAGAATTTCCAAATTTTAGTGTCCTTCAGAGCAATACCACCACAGTCAGCCTGTCTCCGCTTCAATATGATTATACAATAATTTAAATGAGGCAAAGACTCTGAATATTTTTGTTTGAACAAGGAATTTATCAGAGTAATAGCAATATTATACCTTTAAGGTTGAAGTGAAAAGATGATTTACAAGTACCTATACCCTAAGAGAACAGAAATTTAAATTTATTTGTATTTATCTGACAACAGATTATGAAGTAAGGAATCAGAGAGGCAAATTTTTAGAAGTTAAAGGGACATACCAACCATCTCTATGCTACCAAAAAGCCATTTTTAATAATAGTTCTTATAATGATAGAAAACAGAACAGAATTACTATAGTTGCACTAAATAATATGTCATAGGCATCTCAATGTCTATATATAGATTTGAATGTTAATTTTAAAAGAAAAGACAAAAATTTAAACATCATAAAAATCTAATATGCTAAAAGTAGTTAATTATTCTACACATATATTTAGCAATTGTTAACATAATTATGGAGATAATGTAGAAATATAGGTGGCATTTTTCTATTCTGGTTTATTTAAAAGTCAAAAATTAAATTATTTTTGAACATTGTTTATTTCAAGATTTTAAAAAGGCAGAAAGTGAAAATAATTAGACAATAATTAGAATGGTGTGATTCAGTTTGATGTCCAATCATTTGGAAGTTGTAATTTTCCATATAATTTTGTCATATATTTTCAATTATTCCTTAAAATGGCAATTTTAGACAAAAACAGTAAAGCAGCATTGTATAAATTATTTCTGTCATGTATGAAATTGAAAGGATAAATTAATCTTTAAAAATAATTGGTTTTGCCTATAGAGGAAAAGGAAGCAGCTCTCTCTTCTTCCCTCCTTCAAAATATCTCCTTGAAAACATAATTGGCTTGAATCCTTTCTCTAAACCATGGAACATAGATCAGTCTCTTCAAGGAATAGAATAGCCCAGACTCCATGTTTACAGTGTAGATTTCTCCAAGGTCGTGGGTCTCATACCCTCTTGAAATGTAAAACTACATCCTCAGAGTTAAAGTAGGAGCCCATCTCAAGGTGGAACCATTGGTTTTGGAGGGAGATTAGAAGTGTTATTATTCTTTTGGAGGAGCTCAATTAACTAAACAAATAGCTGTTCGAATTCTTCAGTGAACTTTGTTCTCACTTTGGTATATAAATTGTGCAGAATTTTATCCTGGCTCTGTTGTCTCCTGTGGGCTACCTAAATGTGTGTATTCTGTTTTGCTAATTCAGTAATAATGAGTTTTATTTTTATATGGACATGGAGAGGTCTCTCTTTTTCAGTAAGATTTTTAATTCCCAACAAGATAAATGGCTGAAAACAACATTTGTTTCATACAGGAAAAGGAATTGAATCAAAATATGCTTTTTCCTCTCATTTAATGTTTAATGTTTAAAGTCCGTGTTATAAACTATGCAGATTTGAGGTCAAGGTAGAATCGGATAATAGCAGTTGTGGCCTATGGGAAGGAAGAGATTCCTGGGCCAAGAAGAAGTAGAACTCAAGGGGCTGGGGTAGTTACAAGGACAAAAAGAAAGGAGGGGGTGGGGGCCTTAGGCTCAGTTCAGGCAGGTTTCAATAACAAGAAATCAACTAAAACAGGTATGGTGGTAAACAGTCCCTTCATTTAGTAACCCAGTCAGTTGCTTCAGGTATAAGGAATATAATCAAATAACCTGAAAAGATAGATAAGATTCACAATAATGAGTCCAGATTTAAAGAAGGGTTTCAGCCCAGTGCAATTGTGGTAAATCTAATGAATTGTGTTATTCCTATTGTTAAAAATAATAGTGGCTTCTGATGTGAGTAATATCTACATAACTTGGAAAGTCCCCTATTAAAAACTACCTAAAGTTCTGGATAAAATACCAAATTCATACCTTTCATTGTATAGCTGACATGAAAATAAGAGAAACTTCCAGGAGTCAAAATAGACAGCCTGTGGAGACAAATTTACAGAATAAATGGAAAAGCTCTATCTTTATTTCTGGAGAAGACTGAGTATTTGATTTTTTTACTCTGAGCCAAAATCAGGGTAATGGAATTTGAGCTGCATTCTTTAAGACGTCCTGTTTAAGGTTCCTTCGTGACTTCCAGGGTCAGCCTTTTTAACCATACTTAGCAATTGGTCAAACAGAGTTGAGAAGCCTGGCTTGATTACTTGAAAGGCCTCTTTGAAAGTTTCTCTTCGAACTCCCAGAAAGCCATGATTCCTCACAAAAATCCTTGTAGTTCAACCTGAAGACACAGTGTAATTTGTGTATGTGACTGAGCCTTCGTGGGCTTTGTGCGTGGGTATCTAGGGCTTCCAGTGTTTGCCTGCATTCTCTTTTTCTTATTGCATCATATACTTTGCCTTTAAGTATAAGCCTTATATGAGTATGGTCGGTGGAGTCTGATGAGTTTTTTCAAAAAACTGGGGAAGTCTTTGCAGATCTGAAAAAAATAGTGATAAGGACATGACTTAGCTGTGATGTTATTGGAAAGGAAGTTTAGAGGAAGTGGTCTTTGCTCATCTGAGAAACCAACAGCTTGGGTGTTAACATACTGGTAGGGATAGAGTCTTGCTGAGATAACAAGTTGAAATGGACACCAACTTCTAAGCCTGAGACACTTAGAAGCCTTTACTCTCAATAAAAAGATGAACTAGAAATTATTTGCCCCCAAACTTTGGAAGACAACAGCTTATCTTTTTTCAGCATGGGCTCTTGGTAAGAGAAAAGAAAGTGTCTTCTCTGAGAGTTCCAGAACCACAGGCTTGGCTTATTTTGGTTTACAGTTTGAATTCACACGACTGTAAAAGCAATCCAAAAAAAAAAATCTATATAATAATATCCCCTAGACAGAGATATAACTGAAAAGGACTTGGCAGAGGCAAATGCAAAACTCCTCAAGATGGAGATAGCCTAATCAGAGCCATTGCAGTATTCCCAAATTAAGCTTCATAGAAGATGAGTCCTGGTCTCAAATTGCAAAATATATGGGGAAACAGTCCAACATGAGTGATATTATTCTACAATATATAAATATATATATAAATATAGATTATAAATACATATTACATATATTTATATATTAGATTTTTATATAACATATTTTATATATTATATAAATACACATTATATATTAGAAATATATAAATATATCATAATATATAATATATAATAAACATATATAATATATGTATATATGTATAATATATATGTATATAAATATATGCTTATATATAAATATTATACAATGTATAAAATGATTATCTCTTAAGAAATTTAATAAATTATTAAATATTTTTGAAAAGGAACTAAAATGATTAAACACTACCAAAAATAACCAGATAACCAGAATAACCAGAAATGAATCTACAGTCATTGAAAATCAAGTGGAAAAATTCAACAATCTATTCAATACAGTTTAGCAAATGATAAATTATCTCAAAATAGGTCTGATGAATTCACTCAGAAAAGGTATTACAGAGACACAGAAATAAAAACTACAACTGCAAAATAAAGAGGTATAGAAGGTAAAATGTGAAATTTTAAATGTATCAAGGAAATTAACTAGAAGAGTAAAATAAAGAGAAAGGTGAAAACAAAATATGATAAGAGATCATGGCTGTCATTGCGGAAAGGAAGTGAGTATGAGTTCTCATAACAAAGAAAATCTAGTCATAAGCAGGATTTAAATAAACCAAGAAGCAAGCAAAACTCACAATTTTCTAAAAGTAATATGGTACAGCAGTTCTCAAGATTTTTGGTTTTAGTACTATTTTACTCTTATTGAAAAAAGCACCAATAAGCCCCTTCCATGTTAACACAAGCAACACATTTATATAAAAAGTAACTACATTTTCCAAAACTATTGAAAAGGGCGATATTGTTTTACATTTTTGCACTCTTTAATATATGGCTTAAGAGAAGGTATGTAGATTCTCACCACTGTTCTGCCTTCAATCTGTTGACATATCACAGTCATATGACCTCAGAAAACTCTCCACTGTCCTCTCATGAGAGAACAGCAAAAGACATTCTCTTACTATTATTATAAACATTTTTTTTCAACTCATGAATCCCTTCACTCCTGACAAAGTGAAACTAAAGACTAAAAAAGATAAAAGAAAAGTCTAAAAAACAATCTGACAGAACAAAGCAAAACAAAACAAAACAAAACAGGTGGACTAATTCATCTAATCAAAGGCAATGATTAGAAACCATAGTGACCTTCAGTTAGGCCAAAGCTCTTAGACATGTAACATCAAAAGTACAATAGATAAAAGAAAAACACTGTTTAATTTCATTTTAAAATTTAAAACTTGGCACTTACAAAGACAATATTAAAATTTCAAAATCCTACTTATTTGAAATATTTGCAAATTCTGTCATATACAAATAACATTTGAAAGTATAAAGAATACTTACAACTCAGTAAGACAAACAAAATTTAAAACATAAAGAAAATATTTGAATAGATATTTCTCTAAAGATACATGAATGGTGAATAAACACATAAAAAGATGTTCAACTAATTAGTCATTATAGAAGTTGAAATTGAAACCACAAGCCATATTACTTCACAAGTACTCGAATAGCTATAATTAAAAAGACAGACAATAACAAATGTTGGTGAGAAGGTAGAGAAACAGAAACCCTCATACATTGCTAGTAGAAATGTAACAGAGCAGCCACTTTGAAAAAATGGTTTATAGTTTCTTAAAAAGTTAGACATAAATTTACCATAAGACCTGGCAATAGCACTCATAGGCATTTGCCTGAAAGAAAAGAAGGCTTATGTCTACATAAAGATATATAGCGTTTATTGCAGCACTATCCATAATAACTGAAAAGGATTTTTTAGGGGAAATGAAAATATGCTAAGACTAGATTTTGTGGAAGTTACTCAATTCTGAAAATTCACTGTACTCATGAATTATACACGTAAAATGGGTGAGTTTTATGGTATAGAAATTCTACCTAATGAAGCTCTCTTTTAAAAAAACAGTTAATGGTTTATCCAATTTGATTAAATTGAATAAAAAGCAAAATCCAGATGTGTTATTAACAAGATACATACCTAGAACATAAGAATACCAAATATTGAAAGTAAAAGTAAGGAGATGGAAAGCTAGGGAGGACAATCATAAGTAAGCTGGTGTAGTTAAATTAGTAACAGAAAAGCAGATTTTAGGCAAAAAGAAAATTTTAGGTACATTTCTAGGATTTATTTTATCACTGTTTTTGTTCATAATTTTCTTCTGGTCCTAGAGCACATAGTAAGACAAAATAAGTTATAAAATGCTTACTACTCACAGACATTACCATTGTCTATCTGGAAAATAAAATCAAATATACTGAAAAACTATTAGCGCTAATAAGAGGTTCCAATAATTTTATTGGGTTTAAATCAATCTATAGGAATCAATTATGTTCCAATGTGCCACAAATAACTTAAAATATATAATTTTTAAAAATGATATTATTTATAATAACAAAAAACTACTGCTACTTAAGAAGAAAACTAATGAAATGATTCAATTACTCTAAACAGAATATGATAAAAATTTATTGAAAGCCATAAGAAAAGATCTAAATAAATAGAATGATTCACCACCCACATAGGATGATTTAATTTCATGATAGCAAGCCTTCTTGAATTCATCTACAAATTTATTACAATTATTATCAAAATTGTAATTTGACCAGCTGATTTTAAAATGTTCAAAACGAAAGATCAACTATGGCCAAGATAATGTTGAAGAGCAAAAACCCAAGGGGATTTATCCTGAAATAAATATTTATAAGAAAATTACCATTATAGAAGTGCATACTGTTGCAGAGACACACAAACCAATGGAACAGGACAAGGAGCTTAGAACTACACCTATGTGAAAACTTGATTCACCACTGAAGGGACACTGCATGTCAGTAGAGAAAAAATCGACCACTTAGTAATATGATGCTGTGACAGTCATTTACACAGAAATATTTTTAAAGTTTGATCTTTTATGCAACACACAGATAAAACAGAATTGGTTTAAGACTTCAGTATAAAAGAAAAAAGGTATATTTTATTATAACTTTTATTAATTATATTGAGATAATCCACAGAACAAAAAATCTAATGGCCAATAAAAGTGTAAAATTACTCATTCTCATTAATGATCTGGCAAAGGGCAAGTGAAAACAGAGAAACCATTCTAATCAAATTGGTAGAAATTTCAAAACCTGGCAATACCAAGTGTTGGCAAGCAAAGACAGAAAAGGGAATTTTATGCACTTCTGCTAGAATTGTAAAATGATATGCCCATTTGGAGGAACATTGTAACAATACATCATAAACTTGAAAATGTTTATACACATAATCTATGACTTAGTAATTCTCTTTTTAGGTATATCTTAATAATTCTAAATCAAACTAAATTCACTTAGGGAACTTTAAAATAATGCTGATGCCCGAGCTATTCTGTAGAACTATTAAGTTAGAATTTCCAGAGCAGGGGAGAGATCCCAGCACCAGAATTTTTTAACACTACTTCCCAAGTGATTTCAGTATGCAGTCTAAGAACTTCTGTCTTAGAGAAACATCAACATTTGTGTGCAACTATATAAGAATATTTATAGGAGCATAAATGGAAATGGTATAAATATATGTAAGTATAGCATTATCCACACACCATCTACAGAGAATGAAATAAATAATACTGATATGTTCATCTCATATAGATAAAATTAATCAATTGTAATTCCAAGTATCCACTGAATAAATCTAATGCAAAATAAGTATACATTCACAGTTTCCTGCATTTGTTTCTAAGTGGTTTTCTTTTTGTGTGTGTGTGTGCTGTGGGAATTATAAACAACAAATTCTAGAGAGTGAAAAAGGAAGGATGACGGATGCTGAGAAGCTCATAGTCAGTATCAACTAAATAGGAAATATTTTATTTCTTAGAAAAAGAAAGAGAGATCTGAAGCAGGTGGATGGGACAAGGTAAGAGAATATGGGTAGGCTGGATGTGTGGGTGTTTGTTTTATATTTTGCTTCTTAACTTACATTTGTGTTAAATATATTCTTTTTTACATATCAAATACATTATATCAAAATTGCAAAAGGCATTAAACAAACATGATCAGCATTAAGATTGGTAGTGTATATGCAGATATTGTCTATAATAGTCTATATTTTCCCATATGTTTAAAGTGGGATATATTTTAAAAATTACTCTTCTTAAACAAATAAACAGGAATGTGAGGCCAAGAAACTGAGTCAGAAACTATTTCCCTAAGATTAAACCCTCATATTGGGACTGCTGTGGACTGATTGTGAAAAGGTAAATTCCACAGTCTCAGTTTGCATATAGGACAAATTGTATGTTAGTTGAGATATCAGGCCACATACAGTCCTCCTTTGGTATCCAGGGGGTATTGGTTCTATGACTCTCAGGACACCAAAATTTGAGAAAGTTCAAGCCCCTTATATAAGATGGCCATTTGACTTTCTTCACAGAATTAGAAAAAATACTTTAAATTTCACGTGGAAGCAAAAAAGAGTCCATATAACCAAGACAGTCCTAAGAAAAAAGAACAAAGCTGGAGGCATCACGCTACCTGACTTCAAACCATACCACAAGCCTACAGTAACCAGAACAGCATGGTACTGGTACCAAAACAGATATATAGACCAATGGAACAGAACAGAGGCCTCAGAAATAATGCCACAAATCTACAACCATCTGATCTTTGACAAACCTGACAAAAACAAGCAACGGGGAAAGGATTCCCTATTTAATAAATGGTGTTGGGAAAACTGGCTAGCCATATGCAGAAAACTGAAACTGGACCCCTTCTTACACCTTATACACAAATCAACTCAAGAAGGATTAAAGACTTCAATGTAAGACATAAATCCATAAAAATCCTAGAAGAAAACATAGGCAATACCATTCAGGACATAGCCATGAGCAAAGACTTCATGACTAAAACACAAAAAGCAATGGCAACAAAAGCCAAAATTGACAAATGGGCTCTCATTAAACTAAAGAGCTTTTGCACAGCAAAAGGAACTATCATCAGAGTGAACAGGCAACCTACAGAATGGAAGAAAATTTTTGCAATCTATCCATCTGACAAAGGGCTAATATCCAGAATCTACAAGGAACTTAAACTTACAAGAAGGAAAAAAAAAAAAAAACACATCAAAAAGTGGGCAAAGGATGTGAACAGACACTTCTCAAAAGAAGACATTTATGCAGCCGACAAACATTTGAAAAAAAGCTCATCATCACTGGTCATTAGAGAAATGCAAATCAAAACCACAATGAGATATAATCTCACGCCAGTTAGAATGGCGATCATTAAAGAGGCAGGAAACAACAGACACTGGAGAGGATGTGGAGAAATAGGAATGCTTTTACACTGTTGGTGGGAGTGTAAATTAGTTCAACCATTGTGGAAGACAGTGTGGCAATTCCTCAAGGATCTAGAACCAGAAATACTATTTGACCCAGCAATCCCATTACTGGGTATATACCCAAAAGATTATAAATCATTCTACTATAAAGACACATGCACATGTATGTTTATTGCAGCACTGTTCACAATAGCAAACACTTGGAACAACTCAAATGCCCATCAATGATAGACTGGATAAAGAAAATGTGGTACAAATACACCATGGAATACTATGCAGCCATAAAAAAGGATGAGTTCATGTCCTTTGCAGGGACATGGATGAAGCTGGAAACCACCATTCTCAGCAAACTAACACAGGAACAGAAAACTACACACCACATGTTCTTACTCATAAGTGGGATTTGAACAATGAGAACACACAGACACAGGGAGGGGAACATCACACCCTGGGGCCTGTCGGGGGGTGGGGATGTAGGGAGGGATAGCATTTGGAGAAATACCTAATGTAGATGACAGGTTAATGGGTACAGCATACCACCATGGCACATACATGTCTATGTAACAAACCTGCATGTCCTGCACATGTATCCCAGAACTTAAAGTATAATAAAAAATAAAAATAAATAAGATGGCCGTAGTATTTGCACATAACCTATGCACATCTTCCCATATATTTTTTAAATCGTCTTTAGATTACAGATAATACCTAATGCAATGTAATATTATGTAAATAATTGTTATACTTCATTTTTATTTGTGTTATTTTTATTGCTGTATTATCTTTTTGTTATTTTTTCAGATATTTTCAGTTTGTTGAATCCACAGATGCAGAACGCACAGATACGTAACTGTCAACTCTACTCTTAAATTTTAATTTATGCTACAAAGCAAAAAGCAAAAACAAAAAAATTATATATTACTCAGTTATTTAAACTTCTTGTACTTAATACAAGTTCAGTGCAAGAAAAGAATTAAGAACAATTCCTTCATTTCCTCAATGGCCAAAGGATTTTGATTTTCAAATGTATATTTCTGTAAGCTATTTGGGTCAATAATTCATAGGAGGGATTAATTCAATACCATTGAATAGGCAAGTTTAAAGTGCTGTCAATATTTTGTCACCAGGATGGCCCCATCTTTAACAGTTTCTCTTTATTCTTCTCTTAATCCATAAGCACAGCTGCTTAAGGTAGCCAGATGGCCCAGATGCCACAAAGCAGCCTTGTGACCCTATGCTGGATTACAGAGGGAGTCTAGACCTGAGCAGGTGACCTCCAGTTACCTTTCCATCATTAACATGTCATTATAATACTAAAAAACCCTCCCCTAAGAGAAGATGGCTATTTTGTGTACACGAGATGTATGAAGAAGTATGCTCATGAACTGTGCTTCTGCATCTGAAACTTGCGTACAGACCTTCCTTGCCCAGCAGCAACCCTTCAAAACTCCCATCCCTCCCATTGCCCAGAGAGAAGGTGGCTTTAGATCATGAGCTCCCCTGCTCCATTCTTTGGCAACTGGACAAAACCTGATTGCCTCTCCAAATGGACATTCCTTCTTTGTGGCTGATATACAGAAAAAACACAGTTGACAGTGACATTATTATTAACTATATAAAGTGGATCATAGTCAGTCTAATTTATGAGTGGAAAAATAAGGCTCCCAGTGGCCTCAGAACCAAGAATATTAAAGTCTTTGGAGTCTATCCTGGTCTCCACCATTAAAGGATATGAGTAAGGTGGGAACAGGCTGAAGATGGTCCTGAAGGAAACGTTGTTATCTATTCTGAGTTCCGTAGACTCTTATCACAAACAAATTGATTTATGAGAGTCAGGATTTAACTCAGACATAATTTTAAAAGTTGTGATGGAACATTTTCCTGATTACTGTGAATAACATTAAATGAAATTGAGATGGCATCTGTAACAGAATAATTAAATGGAAAAATGACTTCGATTAATTTGATGTATTACATGGTGAAAAGAAAAGAAAATTGTAAGAGCAAATAATCTGTTCTCAAGTCTAGGTTAAAGGATACAGTTTGTTATTACAATTTGAATACTTAATTTTCTTCTTAAATTTTTGAAGAATTATATGTCACTGTCTTTGGAAAAAATTAAAGTGGAATTCATCTTGTGTTCCTGTTTCTTTTATGCTGTATTGCAGCTCTCAGGAACTGAGATATCTGATCCATAAAATTGCTTTCAATCATTCTACCATAATTAGTACCATGACTATTTATTTCCAACCTATAGAGATACACACATACACATATATACACATACATATATATGTATACACCTCTCTATATATACACATATACACACACATACACCTATAAATACATACATTACACCTTTCTCTCTACATACATATATATACATACACACATAGACATATATATACATACATATAGAGACGGCATATATGTATATAGAGAGAGTATATAGAGAGAAGTTTTTTATATATATATATATATGTCTGTGTGTGTGTGTGTGTGTGTGTGTGTGTGTATTTTTTAAAGCCATTCTTCATCCTGCTATCATCCTTCTGTCTCATCTTTTTCAACCTCCCATGGGAAAAAATTTGTACTTTGATACTATCCTGTTGACAAAGTTGTCAGACTTCCTGTGCCAATTTTCACTTTCACAGAAAGTAGCAATTGGAAATTCAGAAGAGAACTCAACTTGGATTTTATTCAGAGTGGAACAGTTATTTTCCTCTTCACAAGCTATAGATTTGCAAAAACAGAGTGATTAGCTTTTTTATTTTTTTCAAAATCTTAAACAACATAAAATATGTAGAGTTCCTTGCTCCTGCTGTAAACCAGAAACACATTAATCAGTGAAATGGTGATATTTACATTTGCCTTGATTTTCTCTTGATTACCCATACCTCATGCAATCATGTAGTCTAGAAGTTTCCACCCTACATATTGCTTTTAGACTAATTATGGCTTTTTGTTGCCATCCAAGTTTTATCAGAAAACATACAATAGTAATTAAAATAAATACAGTTTAAGGAACTGTGCTATAAATGAATTAGTAACTATATTTTCTTTATATTTAGGAAAGAGAAATTTTAAAAGATCATATTTTATAACATAGAATACATAAATATGCACAGGATAAAATCATAACTTACTGTAGCAGAAAAGTCATCAGCTTGATTTTTTTTCTAGGTTAGTGTTCCAGTCAAGTGTAGTATACCTACCAATATTATCAATTTTCCCTTCCTGCTGTGTTTAATTCTTTTTACTGTTGCCAGGCTGGAGTGCAGTGGCATGATCTTGGCTCACTTCAACCTCCGCCTCCCAGGTTCAAGCGATTCTTCTGCCTTAGCCGCCCAAGTAACTGGGAATACAGGCGCGTGCTGGCTCACTTCAACCTCCGCCTCCCAGGTTCAAGTGATTCTTCTGCCTTAGCCTCCCAAGTAACTGGGAATACAGGCGCGTGCGACCATGCCCAGCTAATTTTTTATTTTTAGTAGAGATGGAGTTTCACCATGTTGGCCAGGATGGTTTCGGTCTCTTGACCTCGTGATCTGCCTGCCTCAGCCTCTCAAAGTGGTGGGATTACAGGCATGAGCCACCATACCTGGCAAATTCTTTAAAATTGAATCATTTAAGAAATTATTTTTATTTACAGTATGTAAAAGGCCACATAAGGATTAATTACTTATTTCTGGATAAAAAAATCATTAAAAAATTATTCTCCATTTAAAGCAGATATCAGTCATGTTTAAACAGTTAAATATTTTTCTGTATATCCTGGTTCAGGTTATTCCCAGTGTCTGGAATACATTTTTCTCTTTTTCTTACCCAACCAACTTACTCACACTTCAGAAACAGTTATACTCTTCTCACACATTTGTGACATTTCCCTACCTCTCTTAATTTTACCTTCCCTGCCCTCCCAAAGAGAACTTCAAACCATTATGATCATAATGAGTTATGGTAACTAGTAAGTATATACCAAGTGATACCTCCAACAAAAATATGATTTTTTTTTTCAGGATTGGGAAAGGCACTTGTTTTATTCTGTATTTCTGACCTGTAGCATATGCCTAGCACATAATGTGTTAAGACTCATTCAAAATAAAGACAAGAATTAATTCAGTCTCAGAATTGAATTTCTGACAGTAAGAATCTCTGCTCTTCAAATAAGCAGTTGGAGGGGATTACTACGTCATGCTGTTTTGATGAGTTTTACCTGGCTTGCTTCATCTAGCCCACAGTGAATTTCCCCTCCCCCAAACTGGTGATATAATGCAAATGTGAATGGGTCTAGACTAATTTGGACTGAAATCTTGAACCCACTTTTAAAATTAAGAGATGGCCTTCAAAAGGTACTTAATTCTGAGACTCAGATTCTACATATGTAAACTGAGAATAATGGTATTTTCTGGCACAGTTGTTGCAAAAAAAAAAAAAAAACCACAAAAACATATTTTAAGGGCTAGAACAGTGCTAGGCATATAGCATGTTAGCATAGCAGTAAGTTTCCTTTCCTTTTTTTTTTTTTTTTTTTTTGCTCCTTCTGTTGTTTCTGTTTCTTCTCTCCAGTATCCTTCAATGCTAAAGAATTCTGAAAGTTAGTCTGGTTGTAAATATAGATCAACCTAATCTATAATTTACAATGTATATGAGATTTTTTTTACTTAGAATGCATAGCAAATCATCATTTGCTTTCAGCCCCAAATACAAGACTACAGATTTCTTTTCACTTTTTAAATATCTTGTGATATATTCCATATGAGATATAAATATTCAGAGATGATATAAATTGAAGAATAAAAATGAATTTACTTGAAATATTTAGAATGTATGATTTTAATTTCAGAATTTCATGTCATTCCTTTTAAAATTATTTCTGCCTGGATAAAACTTTACATTTTTAGCAATACTTCAAGTTTTATTCCAGTGAGTGAAAATCTGAAGAAAAATGGTAGAGGAATTTTCTTAAGCACTATAGACAAAGCTAAGGAAAAATATTCAGAAAATATTAAAAATAAAACTTAGGGGTATTATCTGTTAATAATATAATTGTACAGTGTACCCAATAGGTAATGAGAACTGACAATACTTATTTTGTCATGGTACTCTGCATTTAGTAGTACTCTGACCGTCCACTGAGTCTAGTCAGCTCTTTCCTTCTACGTAATTTGGTAATAAATTTTACACAAGCCTCATCTCTTTTTTCTCCTTGAGGACTGACTGCACCAACCTTGCACTCACCCAACTTTCAAAAAGAGCAATTACTCTCTTTCAGAGTTACTGTTCTCTTACAATTTTCATACATTTGGTTTCACCACGGCTTCAGCTGAGTTTTTCTGCAATTGTAGCAAGAATCCAGTTCTTCAAATGTCCTGCTTAAAGGTTAGATGCCGTGTATGTTTGGCCACAGAATCACTAAACAGTTCTGAAAAGTCAAGCTACAACTTTAGAGCAGAATAACATGCTTTATTCTACCAACAGTGCAATACCTAATTCATAGATAATGAACTCAGAGGGGAAAATTTCTCTCTAATGGAAAGGTTATTATAGATTATATTATTAACTGTATAGAGCTAACTTCACAATACATAGTCTACGAGAATTTTCTTTCTATTGAAATATTGAGGCAAGAGCTAACTTCACAATATACAGCCTAAGAGAATTTTCTTTCTATTGAAATATTGAAGCAAGTGCAGCAATGTGTGTCAAATTTGTAATAAGAATTTCTTAAGCACTATGAGAAAAGCTAAGGTGAAATATACAGAAAATATTAAAAATGAAGCTTAGGGATGTTGTCTATTAATAGTAAAATATACATTAAAGATAAAGAAAAAATTGAAAATAAAAAACCTCACAAAATATATTATTTTGTAGGTTATATTTTAACTACCTCTCCCCAAAATATACTCATTTAACAGTCCCTAAAATTATTCTTTCTTAAGGCTTACATTTTGTTGCTGTTTATTACAATTTAGTTTTGCTTCCAGGTTGCTGGTATATATTATTGATTCCTCAGTTCTAATTTGTCTCCTATTGTCCACCAAAGAGAAGATTCTTCAGAAAGTTTTCTGAAACAGTGTCAGGAAAAATAAAATAAAACAGCATTCTATTGACTCTTTTTCCGATAACAGTTAATGATGAAACACTAGGCTTTTTGTGTCATGATATGGGAATCAACAGCCATTCTCTTCTTACTATAGAGCTAAATACCAACATTGTAGCCTACAAGTCAGAGAAGGTAAAAGGAAATTTGGTAAAACTATTTTTTTTTTTATTTTTAAAAGAGAAGACGTGTACCCTATATAGGGTACATACTGACTTTCTAACAAGAAATTACCTGGACTTCCTAACTCCCTTTCCTCTCTCCTCCAGCTTTTCTCCATATTGATGATCCAGTAATCCTTCTCAAACACATATGCCTCTAGCCTCCTTATTAACAGGATAAGACCTGCTTACCTCCTTATTCGAGCATAGGTGGCCTTTCAAAATCTGACCTCTGCCTCAATTCCCATTTATATTTCCCACCAGGCAGTCTTGCCCAGCCCAACCAGTAGAGCGCACTGTATTTCCCTACACTACTAGAATGCTTTGTACTGTGAAGTTCCACCCACTGTAATTGTGTGTTTGAACATGTGATGCCCATTCCTAGGTATAAATTCCCTTCAAGGTAGGGGCAGGTATCTTCATTTGTTCATTATTATTTTTATATTTAATTCTGCCTCAGCACAGTGCCTGACTCATAATGGTACTGTTTCAGGCCGTTCTTGAATTGCCGTAAATACCTAACAGTGGGTAATTTATAAAGAAAAGAGATTTAATTATCTCACAGTTCTGCCAGCTTTACGGGGAACATGGTGCTGACATCTACTGGGCTGCTGGGGAGGCCTCAGGAAGCTTACAATCATGGCAGAATGCAAAGTTGGGACAGACGTGTCACATGGTGAAAGCAGAAACAAAGCCGGGGGGTGGTGCCACAAACACTTAAATGACCAGTTCTTGTGTGAACTCAGAGCGGTAACTCTCTGATCACCAAGGGGATAGCCCAAGCCATTCATGAGATCTGCCCCCATGGTCTAAACACCTCAGCTCCGCAGAGCATGCAGCCCCAGCCATGCCTCTCCTGCTGAAGCTGACTCAGGCCGCTGCTGTCATCACTAATAGTGATGATATTAAAAGAGATGTTGTTTTTTCAGTATCTGGGAATCTTTAGGAAAGCTTTATATTTGAATTCTTTAATAATAATAGTTGTAATAGAATTCAAGTTAATTTGGTGAAATAGCTGGTCAATATTTGGTTAAATAGTTGCTCTTTACTTAACAAATTTCTGATAAGGAAGATTAGTTTTGTATTTGGGACTTGTCCAGATTCTCTCAAGCCTACAGAATTGTTAAAGTTTGGCTCATGTCTCTTTAAACCAGCAAATTATCTCTCCCTGTAATAGGCCTCTAACCTGTCTGAACTCATACCCTTGAAATTACCTAAACTGTCTTTGTATTTGCTCACATAAGGAGAATGTGCTTCTCTCCAAAATTTAGGGTTTTTTTTTTTGACTTGTGTGTATGTTTGTCTGTATGTGTGTCTGTGTGTTTTCATAGTTTTCTCATTTCTTCAAAGGAAAAATGAAACTTTTTTCAGCTTATTAGGTCTTTTTTAATGTGGAAGCAACATTTTTGCATGACCTTCTGTATCCTAACTTAAAGCAGAACTACCACTGAATCTTTAAAGTTGTTTTTTATTAAATATTTTAATTTTTAATTTTTGTGGGTACATAGTAAGTGTAAATATTTGTGGGGTACATGAGATGCTTTGATACAGGCATGCAATGTGTAATAATCACATTGTGGAGAAAAGGGTATCCATTTCCTCAAGAATTATTCTTTATGTTTCAAACAATCTAATTATACTCCTGGTTTTTAAAAAATGCACAATTTTTATTGACTACAGTCACCCTGTTGTACTATCGAATAGTAGGTCTTATTCATTATTTCTAATTTTGTACACATTTACCATCCCCACCTCCTGCCCCATGCCCGCAGCTCCCCCACTACCCTTCCTACCCCCTGGTATCCATCCTTCTACTCTCTCTGTCCGTGAGTTCAATTGTTGTGATTTTTATGTCCCACAAACGAGAACATACGATGTTGGTCATTCTGTGCCTAGCTTATTTCACTTAACGTAATGATTTCCATTATCATTAACATAACATAACAATCTCCAATTCCATCATGTTGTTGCAAATAACAGGATCTCATTCTTTTTGTTCTCTTACTCCATTATGTATATGTACCACATGTTCTTTACCCATTCATCTATTGATGGACACTTAGGTTGCTTCCAAATCTTAGCTATTTTTAACAGTGCTGAAACAAACACGGGAGTGCAGATATTTCTTCAATATACTGATTTCCTTTTTTTTCTTCTTTTTTTTTTTTGAGACGGAGTCGTGCTCTGTCGCCCAGGCTGGAGTGCAGTGGCGCGATCTCCACTCACTGCAAGCTCCGCTTCCCGGGCTCACATCATTCTCCTGCCTCAGCCTCCGGAGTAGCTGGGACTACAGGCACCTGCCACAACGCCCGGCTAATTTTTTGTATTTTTAGTAGAGCCGGGGTTTCACCGTGTTAGTGAGGATGGTCTCCATCTCCTGACCTCGTGATCTGCCCGCCTCGCCCTCCCAAAGTGCTGGGATCACAGGCGTGAGCCCCTGCACCCGGCTCTGATTTCCTTTCTTTTGGGTATATACCCAGCAGTAGGATAGCTGGATCATATGGTAGCTCTATTTTTAGTTTTCTGAGGAATTTCCAAACTATTCTCCATAGTGGTTGTACTAATTTGCATCCCACCAACAGCGTATGAGGATTCCCTTTTCTCCACATCCTCATTAGCATTTTTTATTGCCTGTCTTTTGGATGTGAGCCTTTTAAACTGGGGTAAGATAAAATGAGACGATATCTTAGTGCAGCTTTGATTTGCATCTCTTTGATGATCAGTGATGTTGAGCACTTTTCATATGCCTATTTGCCATCTATGCGTCTTCTTTTGATAAGTGTCTATTCAAATCTTTTGCCCATTTTTGATCAAATTATTAGAGTTTTTATTATAGAGTTGTTTGAGATCCTTATATATTCTGGTTACTAATCCCTTGTCAGATGGGTAGTTTGCAAATATTTTTTCCCATTCTGTGGGTTGTCTCTTCACTCTGTTGATTGATTCCTTTGCTGTGCTAGGGGTGGAAAAGGGGTGGCATTAGTGATTCGGGACTCTCTTTACTATCTCTTTGATGTCTCTTTCAGTGATATGAAGTTAAAACCAGGAACTTTGAGTGTTCACCTATTTTTGGCTCTTCTGAAGGTGATTCTTTTCTGGGTAGATGTTAAATGGTGTCTTTGCAGCGGGGATGATCAGTGGAGCCCTCTATCTCATCATCTTGTTCTCCCTCCTCAACAGGAAAAAATCTTTAAAGTTGTTTTAATTTGGAAACGGTATAATATGGTTGAAATCTATGAAATCATGTATAAAGAAAAAGATTTCAGCTACTTCAAAATTTCAAACTAATATAAACAAGTATATTAATAAAATTAAAAATGTAAAATAAAAGAACTCACAACTAGTCAACAGTGATTAGAAATAATCCTACAATATTACGATGACCTTGTGCCAATGAATTTGACAATTTATGTAAGATGGGCAATTTACACATAAAAATTAAATGAAATTGTCTTGACAAGAACACAAGCTTGAATGACTTACAAATATTAAATAACTAAAATGATACATTAGATATGTAACTACGAAAAATACTTGGAGAATAGGCTTTTACTGACAAACTACTAAAACACAAGGGAAAAAAAGTCAAGGAACGCTAATTTTAAACAAGTTACTTTACAGCCTACATGATGGAGGAACAATGTTGAATTTATATTATCACAACTCTAACTTTGATACCAACACCAAACCAAGGACTCAAATGGATTAAAAACTATGAACCAATCTCACTAAAAGACATGTAATATGACAATATATAATTAACACATAATTATCTGACTTGTTTAAAATAGGGAAAATATTTTGGCTTATCTTTTTTTAAAAATCCTCAGATATTATTATCACATTAACAGAGTAAAATATAAAAGTCATATAATTTTCAATGGATAAAAATAGCTGACAATATTTAATACCCATTAATAATAAACCATTGAGCAAAGCAAAGGAATGACTTTATTTTTTTAATTATATTTTAAGTTTTAGGGTACATGTACACAACGTGCAGGTTAGTTACAAATTTATACATGTGCCATGTTGGTGTGCTGCACCCATTAACATCATTTAACATTAGGTATATCTCCTAATGCTATCCCTTCCCCCACCCCCACCCCACAACAGGCCCCGGTGTGTGATGTTCCCCTTCCTGTGTCCATGTGTTCTCATTGTTCAATTCCCACCTATGAGTGAGAACATGCGGTGTTTGGTTTTTTGTCCTTGCGATAGTTTGCTGAGAATGATGGTTTCCAGCTTCATCCATGTCCCTACAAAGGACATGAACTCATCATTTTTTATGGCTGCATAGTATTCCCTGGTGTATATGTGCCACATTTTCTTAATCCAGTCTATCATTGTTGGACATTTGGGTTGGTTCCAGGTCTTTGCTATTGTGAATAGTGCCACAATAAACATACGTGTGCACGTGTCTTTATAGCAGCATGATTTATAATCCTTTGGGTACAAATCAAACAACCCCATCAACAAGTGCGCGAAGGATATGAACAGACACTTCTCAAAAGAAGACATTTATGCAGCCAAAAGACACATGAAAAAATGCTCATCGTCACTGGCCATCAGAGAAATGCAAATCAAAACCACAATGAGATACCATCTCACACCAGTTAGAAGGCGATCATTAAAAAGGCATGAAACAACAGGTGCTGGAGAGGAGAAGGAGAAATAGGAACACTTTTATACTGTTGGTGGGACTGTAAACTAGTTCAACCATTGTGGAAGTCAGTGTGGCACTTCCTCAGGGATCTAGAACTAGAAATACCATTTGACCCAGCCATCCCATTACTGGGTATATACCCAAAGGAATACTGGGTATATACCCAAAGGAATGACTTTAAGCAGATAAACTGCGTGCCTCAAAGACCTATAGCAACTCACATAGTGGATCATAAGAAGAATTTTTTAAGTGACAAAGTAATTAAAATTTTTGTGATCACTACATGTATCAGCTTTGAACTGAAAGTCTGGTTTCAGCAAAGATGCTAGACATTACATCACTATCATATTTTAAAATATCTAAAAACAATATGCAAGACCTGTAGGAGAAAAAGTGTGAAGTTCGACTGAAAAATGTTTAAGAAAACCTACGTAAAAGTCACATATAATGCATCAATGAATGGAAAATCAATATCATAAGGATGCCAAAAATCTGAGCTTTTGCTATTTCTTATCAATATCTCAACAGGACTTATAGAAGAAAATTAGGAAACTTGATTCTAAAATTTGTATTCTCTACTAAAATATGGAAATTCTAGGAGGCCAGTCTCTCAGAAATCATCTTTATTGGTGATAAAAATTGAACACTTTAAGAAAAGAGATAAGGAATAGAGAAAAGGTCCCCAGTCCAGGCTATTTTCCATGCTCTTCCCTAAAAATAATATTTGTTAAACAAATGAATGGCATCTAACCATCAAAAATTAAGATATTAGCCAGGTGCTGTAGAGAACTATAATCCCAGCTACTCAGGAGGCTGAAGCAGTACAGCTTGAGCCCAGGAGTCTCAGGCTGTATTGCACAATAATCAGGCCCATGAGTAGCTAATGCATTCCAGCCTGGGCAAACATAGTGGGATCCCCATCTCTAAATAATGCTAATATTATTAAGATACCAAATCAAATAATACTTCTTACACTCAGACATTTTATAGGGGTGATGAGAACTGGGTAATCATGTGCTTAATTATGTGTTTGAGTAAAGAAAACACCATCTCAACCAGCAGTAAACAGGCGTTTTTCATATGCTTTGAGAAAAAAAATTAAATAAGAAAAAAATGCAAGAGAAAGCTTACAGTTATGAGGCAAAATGTGGAGAATGGGTTCAGTCTCAATGTATCATGTTTGTCTGATAGATATATGTATTTCAGGGGTGGAATTGGTAACAATTTATTGTGCATATTGAATAATACAATGAGTATAATAACATGATGGCAGTAGAGAGGACAACTCAAATAAAATGGAAGATAAAATTAGAAAGAAAATGTTTCCTGAGAATGGTAGAAGCAAGCCTTTTTTTGTAGGTGAAGTGTGGGCTGTTGTGTTCCTTTTTTATAAAAAGAACTAGTAGCAAAGACTTGAAGAAAATTGCATTTGTTTTAAGAAGCAATGCAAATTAATTCATTTGACTTTTCAATTTTTAATAAGCAAAAAAGAAAGACAATTAGTCGAGGTAACCAGTGAAGGGAAAGATTGCATGCAAATAAAGATGTCAACTGAGTATGCTCCTATCAGCAGTTCCACTAGTAGTAATCAATTGATTATGTTCATATCAGCAGTCAAATTCAAAGAACCCTTAAATTTCAGGAAGACTGAGGAAAGGTATCAGAGAAAAGACAAGAAAAAAGAAATTTGAAGGAAGGTGTAAAACATGACAGGAAAACTTTTTGGGATGGGAAGCCTCTAGAGTAAGCATGAGCTCGTATAATTTAATTCATTCTGTTGTTTAAATCAAGAAAATAGCTTACTTTTTTAAAATTATGAGTCCATAAGAGCAGGATCTGAGTTGCTAAATCAGTGGGTGAAAGGAGATTCTACATTCCTAGACAGGCAGAGCTTCTGGATTTACATCTCAACCTGAATTTACAACAGCACGAGTGAGCAATAGGTGCAAGCGGTAGGAGCGATGGATAACCAATGTGATTTTTGTACCATATTACTGTAATATTAGCTGTAATGCTTTTGGAAAACAAAGACTTGATTTCCTAAAAAATAATAATAAATTCACCAGTTATTTTCTGCTTTAAAAGATACAACTTTTTAAAAGACTTGCATAACAGTTCAGTACTAATTTATGCTACAGGGAATGATAAACATTTTTAAACACATGAAGCAGATTTAAAACAGACATTAACTCCATCGTAATTGTGATCACTCTTTTTAGTTCTCAATTTGTTTACTTTGGTGCCTTTGTACACAAGACTTCGCCTACTCTGTCACTTTTTCTTTTCCACACATTTCTCCCAGCATTATTCTTTTCTGCCCTCCACTTCTAGGTTCACTGCACAATCTATCAATTTTTAGCAGCAATTCTCTAATCATTAGTCATGGGCACTTTAGCCCCCAGTTCTATTCCTTCAAGATAAGTAGTATATTCTTAATCCCAAGGGAAACATCATACAACACATCATCGATGGTGAGTATATTTGTTTTATGTTACAAATTAACTTCACCTGTGTGATAGAATGTACTAGGTGATTGTATCGGCCTCTAGAAGAGAAGAAACAACTTTCTTATGTAGAGAGTTAAATGATATTAGGGGAAGATAAAACACTGACAAATTTAACTAATACTTAAAAAACAATCATCATCTCTTAGGTTTATATTTTTCAAGTTAATCAGTCCTAAATCTTGAGACCTCTAGAGACATGACACCTGTACTAATTTTTTCCCATTAACTTCTTCCTATCTTCGTCTCTTCTCTACCCAGCATAGGTTGGATGGTCGTTACTTCAGACACTCCCTTGACAATATTCTCAACTTCCTTTTTGTGGTCTTCTGGCTTCTTCCATTCAGTGAATCATCCTTAAAACTCCACCCTAACAACTACCACACTTCATCGTCCCACAAAGATAGAAGCCATCAGACAAATTTCTCTCTAAGCTTAGACACATCTGCATCTATCTGGGTTTAAAGCCCTCCTATTACCAAAAGCAATATCACTCCTCTGTGGCTGATCCTCTTCTCAGTCTCATTTCATCCTCATGTGAAATGAGGACCTCATTCCCTCACACTTTCCTTCTTTTTCCTATAACTTCCACTTCTTCCTCTTTAAAGGAAAGAGTGCACCAACAGAGTTTGGTATGGGTTGAATTGTGTCCCTGCCAAAATCATATATTGAAGTCCTAACTCTCAGTATCTTAGAATGTGACCAAATTTGGAGATGGGTACCTTTAAGAGGTGATTGAGGTGAAATGAGGTCATTAGGGTGGGCACTAATGAAATATATCTGCTGTCTTTATCATGAGAGGAAATTAGGACACGGACACACACAGAGGGAAGACTATGTGAAGACACAGGGAGAAGATAATAATCTGCAAGCCAAGGAGACAGGTCTCAAAAGAAACAACCTTGCCAATAATCTGACCTTGGACTTCAAGCCTCCAGAACTGTGATGAAATAGATTTCTATTGTTTAAGCTGAGTCTGGTTCTTGGTGTGGAAGCCCTTACAAACTAATACAGAGTTCATCAGCCTTTATAGAAATTTAAGTCTTTTTCATCTTCAGAAATTATTCCATCTTTTGAACCTACATGCCTCTTTTTTATCACACAATTTCCTTCCTCTCCTAAAGAGTCAATATGCTTGACTTGTGTGTAGTTCTACACGTGTTTTCTCCACTTTTAATCAAATACTCAGCTCATGGTCAACTTGGATTTTACCCTCATCAGTCTATTAAAAAACGTTTCTTTCTTATTTCCAGAGTTTGATCCTGTTGACCACGTCCTCATCCTGAAACACTTCCTTGTTTTGCTTTTATTTTTTAAATAGTACCATGCTCTCTTAGTGTTCTTCCTACCTCTTGAGTTATGCAATCTCCAACTTTACTAGTCTATGTTTCTTCCATATTCTTTTACTTTGTGTTCAACCACTGACGCTCTTCCATTCTCACTTTGCTCTCCATGCACATGATTTGAAAGTTATATTTCGAGTTCAAGTTGCTGGGCTTCAGACTTTATATAAAAAACTAATATTCTAAATAAATAAATTTAAATCATTGTTCATCCTCCCTTCCTGCTCTTCTTCCTGTGTTCCTACCCCGATATGACATCACTTTCCCAAATGATAAACCCTTATTCCTCCTTTTCTCAAATGTCTCCCATCAATTAACCATTTAGGCCTTTTTTATTTATCCTCTTTGATAATTCTATTTTTATACTTCTCTTAATTACTATTCCCATTCTTTTGGGTTAGGCCATCTTCATCTCTTACATAGCCTCACAACATGTTCTTCTGACACCATTCTTTATAGAGAGACACTGTATCCATAGTAACCAGTTTGAAGCATAAGTCTGACTTTAAAACCATCTTGCCAAAAATCCTTCAGTGGTTCTCCAAGGCATTCAAGATAAGGTCCAAATTACTGAGTATGGAATACAAAACCCTTCCTGGATTTGCCTATGCCACTAAGCTGGCACTTCTCTTTCCCCAACCTTCATGGTCTATGATCAAGGTGACTTTGTTTAATTCAATTTCAAGATGTAGTTATGTTCTCTGGCCTATGGTCCATTTAACATGGAATCCTTTTGTTTAGAATCTCCTTCTCCCTATCCCTTTACTTAGCTAATTGCTACTCATCTTTCAAGTCATAAATTATATACCATCATTCTTTGCCACTTTCCATAGCCATTGAAGACTGAATTCATTTTCCTTTCTATGCAATTCCTTGGATTTTTGTGCCAACATATTTAAGTATTTAGACAAGTAGTTGTTTTCCTTATGATGTGATCATTTATTAGTTGTCTCTCAGTTTCTACTGGTCTCTAGAAAGCTTAAGGTAATAAATAAATATCTCTTAGATTAAATAATTAATAAACAAATGTTTAGGTTTTGCATCAGAGGATTTTTTAACTAACAAAAGTATTTGACTTATTTCTGATTTTCATTTATTTTTCAACATTTCACTTAATATGTTCCACCTAGCACAGTGCTTGGCACATTATAAATTTTTAAGGACAATATGAGCTTGATAAAACAAGGCTTAACAAATATAGCTAGTTAGATATTAGTTCCCTTATTTTCTGTTATTTTATTATAGAAATGATGTATGTTGTTAGGAAATAATTGTGAAAATATTTCATGGGAACATAGTAAAAGATTTGAGAATGGACAGCAGTATTCCTTAAACTCTATATTCTGTGACATTCCTTTTCAATTATTTTTATCTTCAACCCAGAACACTATGTAGATAAGCATAAACATTTTAGTCCTGCGTCAGTTGTTTTCTAGTATTCCTTCATACCATATTATATTTCACATTCTTGAAACCATCAGTAACAGTTACTTTGAGAGCACAATTACAGCTTTGCTGAATTTTCTACTCTTTTTACCTTTTTATTTTAACATGCTTTTAGATGAACAGAAAAGTTAGAAAAATAGTGCAAAGATTTATAATATTCCTTTCACTCAGATTCCCTAAATGTTTACATTTTAATATGTTTGCTCTATAATTCTTTAGCTCATAATATTTACATTCATACTATATATGTATATAATAGAAAGTAACTTTTATACGTTATTCATATTATTTTTTGAACCACTTGAACGTGAATTTCAGATATAATCCCCTTTTAGCCCTAAATTCTTCAGCGTGTGCTATACAATCCACACCAAATTATCAAAATCAGGGTATTACCAATGATCAAGTATCATGATCAAGGGTATAGACCTTATTCAAATTTTGTCAATAAACTCACTATCACCCTTCTAACATACAAATTAATATATATCTATCTCTCTATATATCATACATCTTGCCTTTGGTTGCTACATCTTTTTAGTCTCCATTCATCTGAAACTGTGTTTTTTCAAATTCAATCTTGATATTTATTAGCTCATGAATGATTGCATGTTAGTGTTTTAAATCTTGGTCATTTCGGTGAGTTTATGTCTTCTTCTAGACCGTATATCCCTAGTACTACATCTTTTCATAAGTGCAGTAATATTATAGATTTATGGGCTTTTATTCTGAGGTATTTAATTTGTACTCTCGAAAAGATGCTACTGTCAGCAGCTACAGGGGGTATTTTTAATTTTAATGCTTTTTCTCAGGAGGTACTATGCTATGGTTTATTTCAAAGTTTGGACTCCAAGAAGTAAGTGAATTTTTCAGTAGCTGAGAGGAGTTAAAGATGCCAGAGTGTGGAATTCCCCTCCTGTAGAAATAAATATAACATAGAAAGAGCACTTTTGGTTAAAAGAAAAAGCACTGCACTTCCTTTATAAAGCCAGGCACTAACATTTTTTTTCCCCCTGAACCACAGGCAAGGAGTTTTTTTCCCACAGAAATCGGATAATTTAAAAATGGTCGTTGAGCCTGGATTTAGGGCACGTTCAGTTTTATTTTGTTGCTTATGTATTTGCTCAAAAAACCTGTTCTAGGGTCCCTATTGCAGCAGGGCAGGAAACTTGGTGAGTTCAAATTAAAAAGAATGCATGTTGATTAATGGCTATCCTTAGTTGTTCATGAAATAAAATTGGGATGTTCCCAAGTGAGAATTACCTGAAATCTTCTTCAACAAATTATTGAATCTATGAAATCCTGAGTTTAAGAAAAATATAGATATATTAAAAAAATATGTGATAGGTAGGTAGGTAGGTAGGTAGATACATACATACATACATAGCTCTGTACTGGAAGGATCCTATTACTCTGAGGATTCCATTGGTCAAAATGTATGAAATCTCAGAAGTTATCCTTTGAAACGGGATATACTTTATGAGGCTTATCTTTGCATGCTCCCTGTTTTTTACATAAGGCCTCACAGCCTTTTCTCTAAAAATCAATAAAAAAAGAAAAGTATTCCATATTGGCCTAAATAAGAATAAAATGTCTGTTTTTTTTGTTTTGTTTTGGTTTTTTTTGAGATGGAGTCTCGCTCTGTCATCTAGGCTGGAGTGCAGTGGTGCCATCTCGGCTCACTGCAAGCTCCACCTCCCAGGTTCACACCATTCTCCTGCCTCAACCTCCCTAGTAGCTGGGACTACAGGCGCCTGGCACCACACTCAGCTAATTTTTTTTTTTGTATTTTTAGTAGAGACGTGGTTTCACTGTGTTAGCCAGGATGGTCTCGATCTCCTGACCTTGTGATCCACCTGCCTTGGCCTCCCAAAGTGCTGGGATTACAGGCGTGAGCCACCGCGCCCGGCCTAAAATGTCTGTTTTTATATTTTGAGATTATACAGACTTTCATGTCTAATTTAATGATAGACTGCAGTTGGCCTGGCTTTTGGAGGTCATGGAAATCTTCTCTTATGCTATTAATCTGACTTGCCAAAAAATGAGATCAGGTATAAATAACAGGCCTCATCCTAGCGTTATGACGCTTTACCCAAAGAGATCCCTAAGGATAATGCAAATTCTTTGGCAGAACCTCAAATTTATGTATCTGAAGGCAGATACATAAATAGATGTCCTTTTACAAAAATCAAAACTCTGTGGCGCTTTTGAGGTGGTGCCTACAGAAGAGCTGTGGGGATCGGGGGGCTCCATGCAGTCTCAGCAAGAGAAAGCTTGATGCCCTGGAGAATACTGTGAGCCTTCTCTAATGATGCTGAAGAGTGACTGACCCCAAAAGCTCCTCTGAAGGCCACAAACTGGGCTCCATAGAGTGCCCTATTCAAGTGTGACAACGAGTATCCATAGAGAGTTCATTCAATCATCTTTCACAAGTAAGCCAGAATTGCGTTGTCAGAATTGCGTAAATAGATGCAATTCTTTCACTAGGTTCTCTCTAGAAGAATGGGAAAAGATAGGTCTAGTTAGATCAAAGAACATGCCAGCCAATGGTTTTGTTTTTTCTCTTCCAAAAATTAAAAGGGGAAAGAAACACGTCAAAAACAGCACATATATTTATAGGAGCTTGTGAATCTTAGACACATGTCAAAACTTTCCTTTTTAGTCAGGCTAATAAATTTAGCCACTGCAACACACCCCGAAAATCTCAGTAGCTTAACAAAACAGAGGTTTATTTCTCACTGTCACCAAAACTCAGTGAAGGCCAGGTGCAGTGATTCAGGCCTGTAATCCCAACACTTTGGGAGGCTGAGGTGGAGGGATCACTAGAGCCCAGGATTTCAAGACCAACCTGGGCAATTTAGGGAGACTCATCTCTACAAAAGAAAAAATTTAAACCAACTAGGTATGCGGGGGCTCACCTGCAGTCTCAGCTACTGGAGCAGGAGTAGGACAGTTGGGAGACATAGAGGATGGGTTGCAGATGTGGGAGGGATTTTTAAGCCCACGATTTCGAGGCCACAGTGATCTATAATTGCACCATAGCACTCCAGCCTGGGTGACAGAGCAAGACTCTGACTCAAAAAAAGGCATGCAGTGGGGGGAATTTTGGCAGCCTCCTGGGCAACTTTCCTCCAAAATGAATTAGTGATCCAAATTCAGTCCAACTTGTGAACCCACTGCCTTTGGCATGCAGGCCCCACAATGCTGCAGAAAGGGAAGAGGAGGAATGAGTGAACACGTAGGGGTCTCATGCTGGTGCCTGAGGTGGCAGACATCACTTCCACACTTGAACCAGGTATCTTGAACATGGGCCTCACTGAAACTGAAGGGTAAGCTAAGAGTCTAGGGGAGCCATTAGCCTCTCCTGCAGCTACTTAAGAGTCACATTTATCAGCAGATCTAAGGGACTTCCCTCATCCAAGACATCTCAGTTTTACTAGAAAGAGCATCTTAGTGCTTATCCTGTATTCATGCTTACATTTACAATAATTTCCTAAAGACAGCATTTCACATCAAATTAAATAGTACTTTCTTCTCTATGCCCATATATGGTGGGAAATAGGTATATTATCTATTTGGGGGATTTTAATTATGGTATAAAAATAACAGCTAATTAACAGGTAACATATATGTGGTGATAAATTAATGAGCTTAATTTGTTATAGAACTGAAAATGTGCCTCTGTTTTACAAGGACACATCCATTTCATCACTTCTTGATATCATATTTTACACTTTCTATCTTTAATTGCCCTCAGGACTTATCATATCTTCCACCAGACTTCAAAATAAATATCTTTCAATAATAATTAAAATGATCAATAAATAGCAGTATTTTGGTACTTGTTGTTACATTTAAATATACTAAAATCCAAATAAAAAATTATGAATGAATAAAATCTGTTTTCCACATTTCCTTAATTGAAATTTCTGACTTCTGATTGATGTGAATAAGCTTTCTAAAAGTAAATCTCAGGAGAGTGTTCAACTAATAATGTCCTCAAAACATTTATGTTGTTTTCTTTCCCTATATGTTGGCTTTGTCAGTCTTATAAATATTTGTTTCTTCTAACTTTTCAGCATGGACAAAATAAACAGCATCAAGCTTCTTATATGACTTCAAAAATTCATTCCTTTTAAATAGATATGTTCATAACAAAGCTAGGCCCTTCGCAGTTAGTAACAAACATAGCTACCTTTAAAATCTTAAAAGAATGCAAAGACCTAGGGAACATAGGTGATATCTCAGAAAAATGTTTTACAAAACAAAGTCTTCAAATAAAAGAAATATATTTACTTAGCTATAAGCATTTTGGAAAAACACAATACACATCCAAGATAAATACCATAAGGCACAGCAGCAATAGATTCCAGATTCTGAGAGGAGAGGATACGAATATAGAATGATAATTGGAGTCTAAAGCAATCAACCGGGCAACAACAACAAATGCTACATAATTGTACAACTATTTGCATATATGAGAAATCAAAACTACAAAGAACAGTGGGTTTTTTTGCAAAGTCCTTGAGAGTTTAGTCTACTAAGTAAATTTTAAATCTGATTTTTTTTTGTTTGGAAAGGTCTCAGTGTGAAATACTTTATAAATGACACCTAATTAAGACTTAAATTGCCTCTATCAGAATGAAAAGTTTTCCTTTTCAAAACAGTCTTGAAGTAAGTTGTATCTTGATGCAGAGATTTCACTGGACAAATTAAATATACAGTATACATAAGGGCACAGAGAGAGAATGACCAGTTCTGGTTTTGGGAGCACTTACTTGTGCTTTTATAAGAACGAACAATTAACTAGATTTTGAAGCTATCTTGTAAAGACTGGGGAAAGCATCCCAAGCAAAGGAGACTATAGGTCTAAGGGTATAAAGCTTTGAAGTTCTTAGTTATGAGGAAATCATGGAGACTACAGCTTGTTGGAGCACTGAGATGGAGATGTGGTAGTGAGAATGTGGATTGGAGCTATCTGCATTCATCTAACCTAAAGACCACCATGCCTGCTGCACCTACTGTCTTACAAGTAAGGGCTTGATTACAGAAACTTCGCTAAATATGGGAGGCATGACATTTGCAATACTCCCTTGAGCATAGTCAAGAAACTAAAATTGGTTTCTTTTATCTACAGGGATCCAGGCTGTAAATTCCAGTCAGTGCTCCCCACTTCCTGAGCCTTCATGGCTCTCTGACGTTGACTTGCTCCTGCCCTCTGCTCCAGCAGGCTTTGTCAGGGCTAAGCAAGTATTTCCCTTATTATGTGAACCCAGAAGAAGAGGACTAAAGCTAATGTGACCTCTCACCACTCTCTCTCTGTCTGTCTCCGTCTTTCTCTCTCTCTCTCTCTCACACACACACACACACATGCCCACACATATATATCTGGAAGGTACAAGAGTTGAGTTAAAGCATTAATGTTTTACCTGCACATTACTGTTAATGCTGGAAATATACAGGTATTTACCTTTAGTTTTTAGTGTTATGTGTGGGAAGGATGAATGCTAGGGTGGGGTTTAATTCTACCAGCAGCTTTTGTTAGATGAAACATCAGAAGATTTGCTTATTGTAAAAGGTATTTGTCCTTTTTCAGTCTCTCAAAGCTCAGAAGGTCAGCAGCTCCAAAGGACATTGTTCTGTGTTGAATATAATGAAATCCATGCTTTGTCCTCTGTGACAATAATAGGGAATATTCTTAAATTTGACTGGCTGATGGGGCATGAAATTCAATTACTGTTCATTCAAGTATTGTTTGAGCTATACAAGTTTGTTCTTTTGTAAAATTTAACAAATAGAAGGGAAATAGAGTGTCTTCCAGTTGAAAGATATAATTGACATTGTTATTCTGTAATTATAATTACCCTTATAATCCATTACCTTTTGAAGTCTGGTCTCCAAAAAAGAAATTAAACAAAAGAAGATAACAGAGAAACCTTGAATAATTTGACTAGATCACTTGCATCAATGCAGCAAGTTTTCAACTTAAAATTTTCTAGCAATTATTTTAACATAAATAAGTTGGGAACACATTTTGTCATGACATCAAATCTCATTTAATTATTCCATCAAAGATAGAGTATCCATTCTGAAATATTGATATCAAATGATAAATCATTTTCTCTTGAACCAGAATCTGCCTTCTCATTAGTTTCTGTGATACCCAAATAACTTCATTCTTTCTACAAAGATGAAAATATTGGGTCAACCTTTTCTTTGAAACTTTCCATTTCTACATGATGGATTATAGTTATTTTGGAGAATAGTTACAATTTTCTTATCATCTTAGAAAGCTATAGAATAAATTATTGGCTTTTATGAAAGGATTGCAATTCTATTTTTATAAGCCTTCAATTTCTACATATATTTAAAATGCTGGTGCTTAATTTAGGTTTCTCTTGGGTTAGAATGTAAAGCATGAGCATTGTGTACTATAACTTTGCAGACTGTATTCATAAATGGCCATTTGCTTTTACTTAGAAATTTTGCTGATTTCAAGCACCATGACTACAGATGAGCAATATAATCTTCCTAACAACATTATCACTGAATAGGTGTGGTCAACAGCAAATAATTTCAATTTGGTTTTTACATTCAAATGTTATTTAAAAAAATAAAAAAATATTTTGAAGCTAAGAAATATTAGAAAGTTAAAGCAAGAAGAATAAATCTTGCAAGTTCTGTTTCTTAACTTAATTAGTCTAGTTTAACCTATGCTGTGGTGTCAGATTTTGGTTAAAACATACTACTTTTCTGAAGTGTGTTCAAATCATTTGTCTATTTTTTATTTATTGGGTTTTATGTTGTCTTAATATAAGATTATAAGAATATTTATATGCTCTACATACAAATCCTTTGTTAGATATATGATCTGCAAATATTTTCTCCCAGTCTGGGCTTGCCTTTTTATATTTTTATCATTGCCTAACAAAATCAAAAGTTTTAAATTTTGAAGAAGTTCGATTAATTCACTTTCTCCTTTACAGCTTTGACTCGTGTGTATCATTTAGGAATCATTGCTTTACAGTCATAAAGATGCTTTCTTCTGTTTTCATTTAGAAATCTCGGATTTTTTTGTTCTTACATTTAGGTATATCATTTACTTTTTATAGATTACATTTATTTTTGTATCTACTTCAAGACAAAAGTTGAGGTTCACTTTGTGAATATGGATATCAAGTTATTTTAACATAGCTTTTAAAAAAATTTCTTCATTGAATTATCTAGGCAATTTTATTGACAATCAATTGACCATATATATGATGATTTATTTCTGTACTCATTTCTGTACATGTATTAGATTTATGTTTTATTAATCAATTATCTATTCTTATATAAACACATAGTTTAATTAATAGAGCCATTTAGGAAGGTAATCAGATAGTGTAGTGATTCTTTTATGTCAAAATTTATTTGGCTATTACAAATTTGTTATTAATTTTTTTTACAAATTCCTCATTAATTTTACAAATAGGTTGTCAATTTTTACAAGAAAGTTTTCTAGGGTTTTTATTGGAATTGAGTTAAATATATAATTTGGGGATAATTACATGTTTTGGAATCTAAGAACATGGTATTGCTCTCAATTTATTTAGATCTTCTTTATCTTGCTTCAGCAAAACTTTGTAGTCTTCTATGTAAAGGACTTGTATATATTCTGTTAAATTTATTTCTGAAGAGTCGATAATTTACACTATTGAAAAGACTATTGTTTCTCAATTTCAATTTTTGGTTGTATATTCTGAATACATAAAAATATAATTTATTTTTATGCATAAATAGTGCATCCTGCCACTATGTAGCTTTTTCATCGATCTCTCAGGCTGTTCTCTGCTCACAATTATATCTTGTACAAACAGACATAAATGCATTTTGTTTCTTTTAATTTCTCACTTTTTTGCAAAAGCTAGGGAATTCAGAGCAATATTGAGAAGAAGTGGTAAGATTGAACATCCATGCTCTGGTAAGATAAAAAATTGCCCCCAGAGATGTTCACAGTCTAATCCCTAAATCCTGTGAACAACATGCCTTATATTCAAGAGAGACTTTGCAGGTATGATCAAGTTAAGGATTCTGAGATAGGAGATTTATCCTGGATTATCCAAGTGGGCCTGATTTAATCATAAGGTTCCCTATAAGAGAGACAGGAGGTCAGAGAAGCAGGAGGTGCTATGCTGCTCTTTGAAAATGAAGTAAGAGGTCATGCACCACAGGATGCAGACAGAATTTAAGAACTGAAAAACGCAATGCAACAGACTCTCCCCAAGAGCCTGCAGGAGGAGCACCACCCCCAGACCCATTTTAGACTTCTGATTTCCTGGACTGTAAAATAATGGATTTGTATTGTTTTACACACCAAATTTGTGGTAACATATTAAAGAAGTGTTATGTCACAATACTCTTGCATTCTTTCTTAAGTAGAAAGCATTTATTTTTGATCATTAAGTAAAATGTTAGCTGTAGACATGTTTATAATTTAGTTTTAGCAGATGGCAAATATTCTCTTCCTAGCTTCTGGGAGTTATTAACATGAATGTGCATTACATTTTGTCAAATAATATTTTTTCCTACTGAGATGATCATGTGGATTTTTATTAATTTAGTGAATTACATTGATTTTCAGTTAAACTGACTGCATTTTAAGATAAAATTCACTTGTCCATGGTATTACCTTTTTGATACTGTATGTAATTTTTTAAGTATATTCATAATAATGTCAGCATCACTCTTCATGTTTGATCTTGGTCTGTTGTTTACTTTTTTCAAATATCTTTGTCTAATGTGTGTCTGAGTAATTTTGGCCTCATACAATCAGTTAGTGTTCATTCCTTCTCTTTTACTTTCTGAGAAAGGTATGTCACACTGGCATTATTTCATTCTCCCATGTTTGTTAGAATTCATGGGTGAAACCACTAAAGCTTAGAATTTTCTTACAATAAAATTCCTTTATTAGATACAGGGCTGTTCAGATATTCTATGCCTCCTGAAGTAAATATTGATACCTTAGTAATTTCTTTTTTTTTTTTTTTGAGTCAGGATCTCACTCTGTTGCCCAGGCTGGAGTGCAGTGGCACAATCAGCTCACTCACTGCAGACTCAAACTCCTGGACTGAAGTGATCCTTCTTCTGCTTCACCATCCCAAGTAGCTGGGATTATAGGCATGTGCCACCATGCTTGACTAATTTCTTTTTTATTTTTTTTTTAGAGACGGTGTCACAGGATCATTGTAATGTCACTTTTCCAGCTCAAAACCTCTGTGGCCAGTGGCAACTTTGCTTGAGTTTTGCTCAGGCCTGCTGGGCTCGTTCTGCCCACTTGGCCCAGCAGGCTGCACTCAGCTTGTGCTAGCAGCCCAGATCCCATGCCTGTCAAGGGTTAGCCAGGTGCAGAGCACTAAGAGGTGTGAGAGCAAGCACAGAGTCTAGCCACTGTGCACAGCCAGGTGTGCCAGCTGCGGTGGGACAGGCAGCTTCAGGTGCTAGCATAGGCACCAGCTCCTTGCAAGGTTCTGGCTGGACCAGGTGTACTGCAAGCAGCTTACACTGTGGGCACTGGGGAATGGAGTGGTGACCAAAAGCTTGGAGATTCCAGAAACTGCACGGCTCCAAAGAAGGTGTCACAGCCCTAGCTCGGGGAGCTCCTAGGTCTGTGCACCCCAAAGGGCTGCAGCTCTTCTCTTTCTCTTTTCTCTCTCTTATTTCTTTCTCTAGTCTCTTCTTCTCAGTGCCCACAACGTGGTGAGTAGGGTGGGTATTTCAGCCATTTTTGTTACAGCTCTTTCACTCTCTCCATTCGGTAGGTCCTGAGTTCTTGTCCCGCATCCAGGAAGAATGCGGTATGTGAACAACTGGAGGATGAGCAAGGTGGAGAACAGCTTTATTGTGCAACAGAACAGCTATCAGGAGACCGAGAGTGGATAGCTCCTATCCAAAGGCAGGTCAGACAAAAGAGTGTACAGCTCTCAGCAAAGAGGAGACCCTGAGTGTGTAGCTCCTTTCCATAGGCCAGTCATCCCAATGAGTTGAGGAGACCTGAAGTGGGTAGCTCCTTCCTGCAGCTGGTAGTGCAAAGTCTGTGTGAGTTTGGCTGAGTCCAGCACTTTTTATGAGCTCAGAAAGGAGGAAGTGCATGCTGATTGGTCCATAGGTGGGTCCGGAAAAAGCACTATAAGTTCTCACTCCAGCTGTGGGCTCTACCCAGAACTGGCAGCCAGGTCCCCAGGCTTCAGGCCACCCCTGGCTTGAAGTTGAGGTTTCACTGGGGACCTGCCCCTTTCTGCCCAGGAACTGTCTGCCTCTTGATATCAACATGCCATCCATGGAATCCAGGCTGTTTGTACCGATGGGCACCTACAGGCCCTTGCCAGGCTGTCCCCACAACCAGACTACATCCCACCTCCTCAGTATCCAAAGTTTGGAGGGGATGAGACAGTGGTGGGGGCTGGTGTGTCAGCAATGCCACAAGCATGCACATACCCAGCCAGGTTGTGACAATGCCCAGCCTCAGCCATAATTTTGCTCCGAAATTGGAGTGACTGCCAGGAGTGGAGAGAAGCTGGAGAGCAGCAGCAGACACTTCTGAGCTTGTGAGGATAGGGGGTCTTCCCAGGCCCCCAAGAGTGCAGGGATGCCCAGGTCTGGAGCTGCAGCTGGGTGACTGCAGCTGCACCCAGGAGCGCAGGGCTCCTTCCACACCAACTTGTTAGGGGGCTGGGCTCCCACCTGTCCCCAGCTCCTTCTGGCTCCACAGGGCACAAAAGCCCCAGCCACGCCTCCCCCACTGCAGCTGGCATCCCCACAGCAGCTGATCCAGACGGGCTGCCACCACTGTCAACAAGGTTTCACTATGTTGCCCTGGCTGGTCTGAAACTCCTGGGCTCAAGTGTTCCTCCTGCTATGGCCTTTCAGAGTGTTAGGATTACAGGTGTAATCCATTGCACCTGCCTGATAACAATAATTTTTACATTTCAAAAAAATTTTCATCTCATCTAAGTTGTCACATTTACTGTCATAATTTTACATGATGTTTTCTTGCCATTCCTATCTGTAAAATCTATAATTTCTCCATTTTTCCTGTTTTTGAAATCTGCATATTTATTTTTGTCTTTATCCCAGGCTTGCCACAGGTTTATTAATTTTATTGAGTTTTCCAAATAATCAGACACTGACTTCTTTGATTTTCTCTACTGTTCTGTTTTCTATTTCATTGATTTCTACTTTTTTCCTATTTATTTCCTTTGACTTTCTTTGAATTTAATTTGATCTTTATTTTAGCTCCTTTAGACTTTAATATTAGACTCATTATTTCTGCTTAGGTTAAAAAATCTAAAAGTATTTTATTATTATTTTTGCTTTAACAGTCAATTGTTTTTTAAAAGCAACAGGAAAATGAGAAAATCATTTAGTTTTTAGATGTGTACTATTCTCAGTTTTCCTAATTCCATGTGTAAATCTAAACTTTTATCTGATATTAATTTGCTTCTGCCGAAACATTTGTAAAATTCAGCTTTTGTTTTTTTAAACCTTTTGTTAAAGTCTAGGAAGTCTTTATTTCCTCTTCATTTTGATAGAGATTTTTGTGAAATATAGAATTATAAGTTGACAACTGTTTTTCTTCTGCACTTTAAAGATGGTATTGCCATACATTCATATTTTCTGAGACATCACTGCCATTCTTTTATTTTTCTTCTGTATAAAATGTGTCTTAATTTTCCTTTTGTTACTTTCAAGATATTTTCTTTATCATTAGTTTCAGTACATTGATGATGTGCCTTGTGTTTTATTCATGTGTGTTTGTTTGGGTATTCTTGCTAGGGGGTCATCAACTTTCTTGTGTGGATTTATTGTATTCAGTTATTATTTCTTGAAACATTTTATCTGTTGTACCATATCGTTATTATTTGAATGCAATCACACTTGTTAAAGAACACTTAAAGTACTCCCACAATTCACTGAGACTCATCATTTTTCAGTCTTTTATTCCTCCCTGTGGTTCATTTATTCAATGTCACTGACGTTTTTTTCCTTTGGCTTCTGTTTTGCTGTCATTCTAGTCAACAAAAATTTTATTTTAAATATTGCACTTCTGCTTCCAAAAATTTCAGTTGATCCATATAGCTTTCATTTTTCTACTCATTGTTACAGGATCACTAGGGTGTCGATTTTTCTAGCTGGAAACCTCTGTGGCCACGGTGCCTTTGCCTGAGTTCTTGTCCTGTGTCCAGGAAGAATGACGTACACAGACAAGTGAAGGGTGAAGAAGAAGAGTTTTATTTAGTCTTAGAATGGCTCAGAGGAGTGGGTAGCTCCTCTCTGTAGGCAGGTTCTCCTCTTGAGTGTTCAGCTGTCAGCAGGGAGGAGGCCCTGGAGAGGGTGGCTCCTCTCTACAGGCAAGTAATTCAGATGTCGCTGCAGGTCTCTGAAGCTCTCCACTGCAGCTGCTACTCTCAGCAGAGAGGGTACTATTCTCTGCAGCTGCACATTCCATCTCCTCCAGCTATCAGGGGAGAGGGTACTCCAACAGTCTCTCTATCCTCTGCTCTCCTTATCCTCTGGCCATCCTCTGCCCTGCTCTGGCTGAGCCCAGGGCCTTTATGCACCTCAGAAGGGAGGAAGTGTGTGCAGATTGATCCATGGGCAGCCATAAGTGGGTCCGGAAGAGGCACCATGAGTTCCCACTCCAGTCCTTGGGACTGGAAGCCCAGCCCCAGTCTTCAGGCCCTCCCTGGCCTAAGGGTGGGGCCATACTGGGGACTCTGCCCCCTTCTGCCCAGGACTCTGTCTGCCACCTGTTGCCATTCATGGCCCCTGGGCTTAGCCCCAACCCCACTCCGAAATCGGAGAGGATGCTGGGAGTGGAGAGAGGCCAGACAGTAGGAGCCGATAATGTAAGCCCGCAGGGACAGCAAGGGCCTTACTGGGGTGCCCGAAGGTGCAGGCTGCAGAGATGCCAGGGTCCTGCACCTGGGAGGACAGCCGCAGCTCCACCCAGGAGCTCCTACCCGGCCACCTTGGAAGAGGCAGGGCTCCCACTTGTCCCCAGCTCCTGCCTGCTTCCTGGAGCAAGAGGCCCAGGTCTGCAGCTGAGGATGCCATGGCTGCAGCTGCACCCAGGAAGGCAGATCCTGCCTGTTCCCAGCTCCCCCAAGAGCACAGGGAGGCTCAGATCCACAGCTGTAATTTGGGCGGCTGTGGCCCCACCCAGGAAGGCAGGGCTCCTGCTTGCTGTATAGAGAAGGAAGCCTGGGTCTGCAGCTGCAGTTTGGGCAGCTGCATTGGCAGGGGAGCTCCTGTCCCAACTCAGAAGGGGCAGGGCTCCCAATGGCTCCATGGAGTGTGCAGCCCCAGCCGTGCTTTCCTGTTGCAGCTGTCATGATGGCAGCAGCCACTGCCATTGTCATCATCATTCACTCTTTTCTTAAAATACTTGAATTACTTAAATAGTTCCCTTAATAGACACATATGCATATCTTTCATTTCTGGGTCTATTTCTATTGACCTGTTTTTCTTTCAGCTTTGGGGTGTGTGTGTGTGTGTGTGTGTGTGTGTGTGTGTGTGTATATATATATATAATATATACAATATATATTTTAAAAATATTTATATATTTTTTATTTATTTATATTTATTTATTTTATTTATTTATTTTTTTGAGACAGAGTCTTGCTCTTTCACCCTGGCTGGAGTGCAGTGGTGTGATCTCAGCTCACTGCAACCTCCACCTCCCGGGTTCAAGCGATTCTCCTGCCTCAGCCTCCTGAGTAGCTGGGACTACAGGCGTGCCACCACACCCAGCTAATTTTTGTATTTTTAGTAGAGATGGGGTGTCACCATGTTGGTCAGGCTGGTCTTGAACTCCTGACCTTGTGATCTACCCACCTGGGCCTCCCAAAGTGCTGGTATTACAGGCATGAGCCACCACACCCGGGCTGAGTTATATTTTTCTGTTTCCTAGGATGTCCAGTAATAATTGGATCCAAGATGTTCTGAATATTACATTTTTGTTTTCTTTACGGAATGTCTGGTTTTGTTTTTTCGGATCATTAATCTACTTGTGTATTAGTTTGATGCCTTCGGGATCTGTTTTTAAAGCTTTGGTAGGGCAGGTTTAGAGTAGCCATCGTTCTAAATATAATCAACACTATAACTAAATACTAAATGATCACTATGTATTCTCCACTTCAGCTGGTGGGACCTCAAATATTTCTCCACCCTGTGTGAGTTCTTTGTCTATCCTGGTGCAGTTTCAAGTTACATATGTATGGCTTACTACTCCCAGAGAATTTATGCAGATTTCTTTTTTTTTTTTTTCTGCTGAGCACCTCACTCTATCGTGAGACTCCTTGTCAAGATTTCTAGCTACCTCAGCTTCCCCAAACACTGATTTCCTTCTCTTTTATTTAGTGAAGTTTCTGAGCAATGTTTAAGTGCTTTCTTCCTATGTCTGCAATTCAGATCACCTCTAAGCAGGAA
This sequence comes from Pan paniscus, assembly GCF_029289425.2. NCBI lineage: Eukaryota > Metazoa > Chordata > Mammalia > Primates > Hominidae > Pan > Pan paniscus. The sequence goes on along the minus strand of NC_073266.2, from coordinate 78,078,337 downwards.
ACCAAGCAAACCATAGGCTCACATTGCTGCCATTTTCTCCACAGTAATAGTCTGCACTTGCTTTTGTTAAATATGTATGTGGTTTCACATGTTGTATCTTTACTTTTATTAATTTATATGTACAAGGTAAATAAAATATTTGATAATCTTTCATGGACAAAAGAATAAGTATTCAGGGTTAGATTTATACTTTAAAAAATTTTGAGAGTCATGTTATATTAGATTCCAATGGGAGAAATCTGATACTTTCACTTTCAGAGTATTTAATTAGTTCAACTCTTCAAAAAGCAGTAAATGAGACCGGGTGCCATGGCTCACGCCTGTAATCCCAGCACTTTGGGAGGCCAATGTGGGCACATCACAAGGTCAGGAGTTCAAGACCAGCTTGACCCATATGGTGAATGAAACCCTGTGTCTACTAAAAATACAAAAATTAGCTGGGCATAGTGGCATGCACCTGTAGTCCCAGCTACTCTGGAGGTTGACACAGGAGAATCACTTGAACCTGGGAGTCGGAGGTTACAGTGAGCCGAGATCACACCACTGCACTCCAGCCTTGGAGACAGAGTGAGACTCCATGTCAAAAAAAAAAAAAAAAAAAAAGGCAGTAAATGTTGGCATTTGTTTTTTTCTTTCCTTTTTAAAATCTATATGTCTCCAAAGAATTATTAAATGTTAAATCCAATGGTAAAATATTAAAAATGACAACCATTTATAATCTTAAGTTTTCCTCATATTGGTGTCCACTGCTTCCTGGCTTTTATCCTGTGGAGCAGAGAATAACAAAAATTGTACTGAAATAATTCCACACTAATAGTCCTGATGTAACACTGAGTATTTCTATCTCCTCATCTCAGAATTGTCTTCTAACAGCATCCAATCTAAAGTGCCTACTCCCAGCTATCCTAACCCCATCATTCTCTGTCATGCCACTATGTTTGAACTCCTCAGGACACTCAAAAGTATTGGAAAGTACAAAATCAATTTCATTCTTGATCTGTTGATTGTCTGGACACTCCCCTCTCACCTCCTCATGAGAACTACGATGTTCTCAAGCTTATTCACTTCTGTAGCTCCAGTTCCCAGAGAAGCGGTGATATATATTAAGCACTTAATAATAATAATCTGGAGTGAATCCATTATCTCTTTTTGTTTTCCTAAATTCATTTACACCTCTGAACTGCTTCTGTAAGAATTGAAGGTTTCGCTATGAAAACAATGTCTCTAAAGCTGAGAAAAAAGTCTCACATCTAATGGAAACTGTTGATACATATAGATTCGGCCACAATGAAAATTCACCAAGTTCAGAACTAACTGAATTGGTTTTGCTTAACATGTCTCTTAATCACACATCAAAATCCTTTAAAATCAAAATATTTGAAGTACATTTGTTGTTAAAAAAATGGAGTCTGTCAAATGAAACAGCTATGTCACTTTTACTAGGAGAAATCATCCAGAAAAGAATGGTATTTCTAAATAGATTAAGATATTAAGTAATGAGTACTAATAGCAGCTGGCAACTGGAGAGTGACTTGGTTTCAGAGAGAAAGATTTTAACATCAGAGGAACCTTTCTGAAAATCTAGTTCCATTAGTTCTAAGCACATGACAAACTTTAGAGATTACATTTTTAAAGAAGAGAACTCCAATTTTTTTTGTAATTCAAATGCAGTTTTGGAAATATCTAAATAATATTTAAATATAATGTATACACCTTAAAATTTTTCCAGGACCCTATTTATGACATTCATTTTCTTAGGAGACCAGAAAATATATTTATTTAAAAAGTATTACATATTCAGATTTACATAATTTAGATTAAAAGATTATATAACTACTTTTTTATTTTGAGAACATCAGTCATAAATCTAAGAACAATTTTGCCTTCTTCGTTTCAAATGCTGGAATTCTGCACAGAGAATGAGCCATAGAGGGCGCTATTGTATTTACAATCCTGTGTAAGAAGCTTACAGATGATGAAATTCAAGAAATTAACTGAGTAGAATCAGTTGCTTTCACTTTGTTTACTAGACTAGAAAAATCAAGTGTTTTTTTGACAATTTGATATTCAAAACACTGTTTTTTCCTCTTACAATGTATTTTAGGAAAATCAGATTATCACTTTTAAAGGGATTTTTTTTAACAGGATAGTGAAATAATAAAATTATTTTGTCATGAGAAAACCTGAAATCCACTTCCTTAGAAATTTTTAAGAATGAAACATGTTATTATTGCTACAGTCACCATGTTGTACAACGGGACTTTTGAATTTATTCCTCCTGTCTGAAATTTTGTACCCTTTGATCAACACATTCAAATCTCCCCTCTTTTTTTTTTTTTTTGAGACAGTCTCACTCTGTCTCCCAGGCTGAAGTGCAGTGGCGCAATCTCGGCTCACTGCAACCTCCGCCTCCCAGGTTCAAGCGATTCTCCTGCCTCAGCCTCCGGAGTAGCTGGAATTACAGGAGCATGTCACCACGCCCAGCTAATGTTTGTATTTTTAGTAGAGATGGGTTTCACCATGTTGGCCAGGATAGTCTTGATCTCTTGACCTCTTGATCCGCCTGCCTCGGCCTACCGAAGTGCTCAGATTACGGGCGTGAGGCCTGCGCCTGGCACTCCCCTCTCTTTTTGAAGCCACTGATAACCACCATTCCATTATCTGCTTCTATGCCTTTTTAAGGTGAAAAATGATAGGCATGTGCAGTAACGCATATGTTAATTAGCTTGATTTAGCCATTTCACAATGTATTTATATTTTTAAACATGTTGTAAATAATATATATAATTTTTATTTGTCAACTAGAAAATAATAAAAACTGTATAAAAAACAAATTATTAACACAATCAGTAGGCCAGATTTATAAAGAGTTTGGTGATATACATTTTTCCATTCTGGGGATGGCATGTATTGGCCTCAATTTGTTCATAATACTCATTTTTTGATGCAGATATTTGAAATCTAGTGTCCTCCTTTGAATGAGATGAGTGTTCTTAACTCTATTCCTTCTCAAGTCAAAATTCTACCAAACTATTAATATTCAGCACAAATTCCCAATCGCTCCCAGTCATCTGGTACCTATAAACTACAGCTTCTCTCTTGCTCCACTGAAATCAATCATTTCTCTTTTATTTCTCCCACAGAGCATGTTCTATCATCCTCTACAGTTATTTGTGAGGATGTGTCAACCTCTTGCCAGACACCTGAGAGCAACACTCATGTAGGCTAAGTCCAAAAGCCCCAGAACCCAGACCAGTTTTTCTTTATCTCAGGCTTAGGTAAAATCCCTTCCCTTGGGAGACCGAGGCCGGCGGATCACGAGGTCAGGAGATCAAGACTATCCTGGCCAACATGGTGAAACCCCGTCTCTACTGAAAATACAAAAATTAGCTGGGCGTGGTGGCACTTGCCTGTAGTCCCAGCTACTCGGGAGGCTGAGGCAGGAGAATCACTTGAACCAGGGAGTCAGAGGGTGCAGTGAGCCGAGATCACGCCATTGAGCCACTGCACTCCAGCCTGGCGACAGAGTGAGACTCCGTCTAAAAAATGGAAAAAAAAAAAAAATCCCTTCCCAATCAAAGGCACAAGCCCAGGAGGAAATAGACACACTTAGTAAAGTGGAACAGGAACAGAATTCGTACATTTCTGTTTTTGGCACCCCTTACTCTTCCTCTGTGATCACTCCTGGTGACAGTCTCTTCTCTCATCAGGTAAGTGGCCTCGTACCCTGGAAATTTACCTGGGAAGGTCCTCTTTAAGTAAGACAAATATTTCACCTTTCATTTAAACACTTTGAGAATGAAAGGGACACTATTAAAAACTATGACAGGCGTAAACCAGAACTGTCCTGGACATGCAAGATGTATGGTCATACCATTTAATGTAAAACTATAAATCTTAAATATAGCCTTATTAGCCTTTACAAATAGTAACTCAGAATCAATCCTTGGAAGAGGAAGCCTTAAGAGTCAGACAGAAATGAGTTCTAACTCATTTCTACTACTCATGGCCTGTGAAATAATTTAAAACTTTCCTAGAGCAGTTATCTCATCTCCAAAATGTGGACTGTATCATCCTCCTGAGAATAAACTCCGAGGTCATTGTGAAGACTAAACTTGTAAGTGAAAGCAACTGGTACTTAGTATACATGTGATAAAACTTAGTGCCATTTCCTGTTACTCTTTTTCATGCCACATTTTCTGTCCCCAAGTAAATAGATTTTTCTTACGCATTGTTGTTCATTTTTACAGTTTTTGGGAAATAGCATAGTATCTATCAGCACTCAAAATGTATACAATTACTATGGTTATTTCTATTCTACAGATTTTTTATTCTTAGATTCCATGAGAGATTGTTGTTGCTCCTATCCGTCTCGTTTTTGTAGTTCAAACTGGGCTTATGCATTCTTTCTGTATCTTTGTACTCTAAAGAATATTTGCAGTTAAAAATATCTAGAGACATAATGCCTTTCCACTGTGCAAAATCTATAAGGCATCTGTTACAAATGTTTCTAGTGGCAAGAAATGAGAAACACCTCCTCATCCATCAAGTGAAATTGGTTACATAATTAGTGGTAGCTCAATATCATTTAATATTACATAATTTTTAAAAAGCAATCATTTAAAAATACATCATGTACATCACTCTGGTTAATATTAGCGATATGAAAGGCAAAAAAAAAAAGTTGTACTTTAAGCATTTCCAGTAAGAGATATCTTTGAAAACAGAAAGGAAATACAAAAGAAAATAAGTGCTTTTTTTTTTTTCCTTTCTGAGACAAAGTCTCACTCTGTGGTACAGGCTGGAGTGCAGTGGCATGATCTCGCCTCACTGCAACCTCCGCTTCCTGGGTTCAAGCGATTCTTGTGCCTCAGCCTCCCGAGTAGCTAGGATTACAGGCGCCCACTACCACGCCCAGGCAATTTTTGTATTTTAGTAAAGACGGGGTTTCACCATGTTGGCCAGGCTGGTCTCTAACTCCTGACCTCAGGTGATCCGCCCTCCTTGGCCTCCCAAAGTGCTGGGATTACAGGTGTGAGCCCACACGCCAGGCTGAAAATGAGTGCATTTTAATGAAAATAGAAGAAATTGTTCATTTAGAAATCAAACAGCAAATTCCAAGGAGGTGAAATTATAGAGAGAATACTCTTTTTATAGATTTCAATATTGGTTAAACTACAAAAATAGCATAACCTACATGTATAATTTTAGAAACTAAGGAAAAGTCCACATGTGAAAATTATAACATTTTATTTATAAAATTTAATTTTGATAACAAAATGTTATAAACCAAGCATTATCTGATTTTTATATTTTTAAATATTTTTACTTAAGTGCATGTATGTTGAATTGTAAAATAAATGAAAAAAATGGCTACTTACCTTCTCTTTGTTTATTGAAATGTTGCCATTTAAAGTTAAATTTATGTATTCTAAAGATTATTGTATATTTAATCTTAAACAATGTATTTGTATTATTTGAAATTCCACAGTTTTTTTCTGGATATTTTCTATCACATATTTCCATTAATTAAATATACTTAACACTTTATGATTCTAATGAAAATTATAAATCCATTTTTTGGCATAAGACAAAAAAACTGCTTGTCTCATTCAAACTAAGAAACTGCACAAAAGAGGTGATTTCTATTCTTTGCCCTTCTTTTTCTTTTTTGTTAAATCTATTTTACATACTAATTAGAGTTTCCAGAGACACAATTATATTTTCCTGAGGTGGATAGTCATGATAAAATATTGCATTCAGCATTTACAATCATTATGGAATCTTCAAAATCCAAGTTCTACAAAATATTAGAAAACAAAACTTAGGCTCAAAACTAAATTTAGCATGAAATGATTTCATAATCATAGAATATAAACCTGCATGAATCAAATAAGAAAATTATATTTCAGTGAGCTTCACTTTTCTGGCAACCTCTTATTACCAAAATTCCCACAAACCATATTTTCCATCTTAAGAATGCAATATTTTCAACTGGGGGAACAATGATTAGACATCACTTTTCTTAATGACCTACTCAGTTCTAAGCAGTACTAGGGATTTTTTAACCAGAATGTTTCACAGTGAAAATGAGATTGGAGACTATTGGGGACTAACTTGGATTGGGCATACACACACACACACACACACACACACACACACACACATCAATTCAGTGAATTCATGCACTGCATTCAGCATGTTTACATTTCAGGACCTTCAATAATGACACTTCATTTTCCTAACATCAATATTCACTTCATCAGGAACATACTGACCAATTAAAATGTCCATCTCATGTAACTCCACTTTTCTAAATCCTCAAACACAAGAGATCAATTCTTTCTTAAGCGAACTTAGTTTATCAATCCCAATGTCTTGCAATTTTTAATTTTAATGACTATTTCCCTTATTAGATTGCTGGAATTATAAGAGATATATTTTTAAAAATATCTAAGTGTCAAATAGATTAGTTTGGGTCACTACAACCCTCAAAGGAGCAGGGAGAGACATATACGCCAGGAGAGAGAGATATGTCAGGTATGGCTTTCCTTTTCTGACGACAGTGCCTTTATCAGCACCACTCTCAGAGATGATTTTGTTGTTGTTAACACAGGATTCCACATAACATTGTCTCAGGCTGAATAACTCACTTTATCTAGCAAAGGAGGCGCAGTAGCATGCAACCATTGGATCTAAGTTCTCATTGCCTACGTGCATTGCCTACTTGCTCCCAGCCTAATGGAGCAATGGAAAAATCTGGTGGAGGCCCGCAGAGGGGCAGCTAGGAGTTATACCCAGTGAGGACAGATCACCATCCTTCAGGAGGAAGTGTCCAGCAAAATCCAGCAACCCTCCTACAGTACCATGTCACCAATACATAGAATACATGGGTTCAGGAAGCATGGGATATTAGGGGCCCAGTTACTATCACTCTCAGAACCACTAGGGATTTTCTGCTTCCCACCTCACAGCTTGGTCTGTGTAGGCTCAAAGTTCCTAGTTCCCAAAGAGAAACTGCTTTAATCAAGGCACACAGCAAGATAACCATTAAACTGCAGCTGCTTTCTGATTACTTCAGGCTTCTTATGCCATAAAACCCAGAAACAAAGAAAGGATTCACCATCCTGGCAATTGATCATCAGGAGGAGGTAAAATGGGAAAAGGGAAGAATACATTTAGCGTCCAGGTGATCCAGTGGGTTATCTCTTTCTACTCCCTTGGTGGATTATGATGGTAAATGGACAAGTTCAGCAGCCACTGTATGATAACGGCTTTGTGAACAGGGTTTCAGAGACCTAATGAAGATCTAGGCTGCTGCACCAGGTAAACAGAGATGCCTGCTGTGCGTGAAAGGAATCTAGAATGGAAGGAGTTGATGAGATCTGCTTCAGTACTTGGAGTTGCAGAACGTACCACTATAACTCTTGTAAGTTTCCCAGGAAATGAGACCAACAAACTATATCTATATATATAATAGTTCTAGACAAACTATTTCTAGATGGTGTAACCTTATCATACAACGCAAGTGGATTTGAGTGGTACAAGATATCAACTGGAGAGAACGGTGTGGCACGCCACCTCCCAGCTGCTAGGAGTGTTTGCAGCTAATGGCTTACAGCTGAGTCATTTTAGCCAGCCAGACCTGCCTTAAGGTCACTCACTTCCTGAGATTAGGGGTGAAAGAAAACCCATATATAATGACTGATAGAAACAAGGATACAAAGTACTATCCTGTTGCCTCAGTTGGGACAACTCTGATTCCTCCTTGGCATTTGCTGCGGCTTTTGTTGTGACCAGTTAATGCAGTTCTGTTGCAGTTAATATTCTCCCTCCACCCAGTTCTCCTTCCTTTACTCCTTCACAGACTTTATTCCCCAAAGTGATCTCCCATAACCTTCCCACACTTACATTTCTGTTTTATAACCCATTTCCCAGGAAACTCAACCTCAGATAGGATCTTTCCCTGATTTAGTTATATTTATAAAGTAATCAATGAAGATATACTACATACTGCCATATAGGTTATATAAAATAAACAGAAGTGTGATTTTCTTCTCAAAGAATTTATACACTTATGGAGATAAACGATAGTAGTAGCAGCATTCGTAGTTATATCATGTGTTTAAGTGCAAGCAAGAGTAATACAGATTACACTGACATTACAATTCTGAATAAGGCATTCAAGTTAGATGGTGTATTAGTCCGTTTTCACACTGCTAATAAAGACATACCCGAGACTGGGTAATTTATACAGGAAAGAGATTTAATGGACTCACAGTTCCACATGGGTGGGGAGGCCTCACAATCATGGCGGAAGGCAATGAAGAACAAGTCACGTCTCGCATGGATGGCAGCAGGCAAAAAGAGCTTGGCACCGAAACTCCCCCTTATAAAACCATCAGATCTCGTGAGACTTATTCATCATCACGAGAACAGCAAGGGAAACACCTGCCCCCAGGATTCAATTACCTCCCACTGGGTCCCTCCTACAACACGTGGGAATTAAAAGAGCTTAAATTCAGGATGAGCTTTGGGTGGAAACACAGCCAAACCATATCAGATGGCAAGGATTTGAATTACTCTTCCATCATTTAGCAGATATGTCAATGACCTCAGGGAAGTTATTGACCTCTTTGTGACTCAGTTTCTTCAACTTTAAATTGGGGGTGAGAATATAAACTACTTCTAAAGACTGTTGTGAAGGTTAAATACATGAAAATATGTGAAGCAGTTGAAATGTGTCTGGCCTGTAGTAATTGGTCTCAAAGTATTAATCGTTATTGTCATCACTGTGGCCTAAAATGAACAAGAAAAACTATTCAAACAAGGAGGGTTTACACTAGGATTTGAATGACAGCCAATACTTATAATTTACAGTTCAAAAGTGCTTTCTTCTTTCTCAAGAACTTTCCTACACATTGCCTCATTTGATTTCAATAACATGTCAGAAAGGCAAATATCAATTTCATTTTGCAAATTATAAAACTAAAATAGAACGGAGTCAAGATTTCTAGTCCTAAGTTATTCTTGATAATGTAGTAGAAGCAAAAAAAAAAAAAAAAGTAAAGTATCCTAGGGTACACCATTTAGGAAGATAAAACTGAATACAATATACAAGAAAACAAACAGAAATCAATTAGTGGGAGATTAGTCTCAATATATAAGTTGTGGTCAGTCTGTAGATAGCCTTGACTTGAATGCTAAAATGAATGAGAGAGTCATTGAATGTTTTGAGCAGGAGAAAGAGATAATAAAATTGACAATTTATGATAAGTTCCTTGGAGTCAGAGATAACACAGGCAGCACACCAACATGGCACATGTATACATATGTAACTAACCTGCACGTTGTGCACATGTACCCTAAAACTTAAAGTATAATAAAAGAAAAAAAATTAAAAATATTTAAATATGGTGTTAAAAAAAGTGAATCAATTTGATGAGAATTCCAGCTTGCAACACAAAAGAACATTGTGTTAGTTTGATTTTTCCTTTTAATTACTCTGATATATGAAAAAGCTATTTAGACTTTGTGAGCATTTGTTTCTCCCTTTGCCAAAGAGAAAGAATAATGATGCCTGTGAATCATGTAGAGCTCTTCTTATGAATGGTGAATGATACAGAGCTCTTCTTATGAATGGTGAATGATACAAAGCCCTTCATTGCTGCTCAATCCATCCTTGGCTTTGGTTAAAATGAAACACATATGGCAAAATTATTTTCCTGAGCTTTTAGGGATTCTGATCTTTTATTTTTCAAAAATTCCGATTTATATCCCTTGGCATTGTATGAAATGATCTTCTATTTGCATATTTAAAACAACTTTGTATAGTAAAATTAAACGGTTTCTCAAATTTGTTCTTTCCTCATTAGATGAATCACAACCCAAAATAAGTGAAATTGATGGCTTATAGTTTTACTTTACACATGATATAAAATATGAAGAGTTAGAACAATTGCCTAATCTAATAAAATTCTCTGAAATTAAAGATGCCTGAAAGTTTCATTACTCAATTGAATGTCATTTAACAGAGTAACACTTAACTTGAGATTCATAAAAATCTTGAGAGAGGTCATTGTCTGAAATCACAGGGCCACTTGACTCCATGCACTTAACATCATGAGTTCCTGAGGGAGATATATTCCCATGAAACAATAGCAAATGGAAACATAGAAACTCTGGTGTTTTGTTTTCCACTAATTGAGAAAACAGAATACAGAAATCAGTGTATACTCTCTCCAAAGAGAAAATCCCCAAATTCCTCTATCACAAGTTCACAGGAAATAAATGGGAGAACCCGATTCCAGTAACCTTTGGAAGTCCAGTATCTCTACCCACTAGAAAAACAGCCCAATCAGGGATTTTACTGCTGACCTATCCACAGCCACCCTTGCAGCTTGGGGAAGGGAACGCTTGTCTTTGGATTGGAGGATGGTTTAAGAGGTAACTGCAAAAGATACAATGGCTTAGTGTGAACTTGGGTAAATTAGAAAAACTTCATTAATCTCCCAGAGATTAAAACCTTCTTTAAAGATTATCCTGAAAATGAAACGAAATAGTATTCCCATATGTGTTCATTTACTCATTTACCAATAAAAAATTAGTTACTAATTATTACATGCTATTTACTGTTCTAGTTGCTATGGATTGTAACTTTTAGAAATCTTTCAGTATTAGTATATTGGTTATTTAATTACTAATAAATAATACTTGGTAAATAGTAGTGATAACCTCTATTTATAATTGCAAATTTCATTTTTATAATGCCCATATATTCATCCTAAAAAGAAGTAAATTTTCTAGTAGATATAAAATGTAACATGATGATCTTCATAAGTCCTTAGCCACAGATTTAGTGAGGGGTAAATTTGAAAAGAAATCATACATGTGTAAAGGAACAGGTAAATGCTATTTTAGACATTGTCATTTTAATGATAATTGGTTTCCAGTCTTTTAAGCGTATCTTAGGACAACAAACTTATTTTGAATCAATTCATTTAATTTGTAAACTAACTTTTCGGACCTGGGGAATAAAACAAAAACAAAAACAAATCCTTAAATTTATGCTAAACTTATTGAAAGGGCAACCTATGCTTCATTAATTGTTAATAATACCAGAAGCATGTGACATTTTTCATTTTTTTGATGTTCAAAAGAAGGTTTTACATATTTATTTTGAATTAGAAAAGATTTCAAACACAGTAAAAGTACAGAGAACAATGAGGCAATCAGGTACTTATTACCCAGATGTTTTATTTTTTACATATTCGCTTCATGATTTTATATGCACACACACAACATATAATGTATATAAAGTTTATATGGAAAATAACATTTTAATTATATATAATATATATTACAATTTTAAATTTTAAAAATTTGCTTTTCAAATTTTAGTCTTTAAACGTTCTCTATGTTGTGAGCAGGGATCTAGTTTTAAGTTTCAAATCACGTATATAGCTAGGTAATGGAGCAGTAATTTTTAAAAAACAATCCATCCTTTCCCTATTTTATTTTTTACAGTACCATCTCTATCATATACATATACATATATATTTTTTTCATAGGTGATTTTTTTATTCCTGCTGATGTGAAGTCAGCTGTCATTCTAGTTGTCATTAGTTTTAGATGTCCTGTCATTTCTCTCTGTATTTTTTTAAGGTCCATCCCTTCCCTCTGTCCTTCCCTCTCCTTCATTCTCTCTGTCTCTCTCTTCCTCTGCTTCTGCCTCCCCTTTATGCCCTCTGAAAACCAATTTAGTGCTTTTTAGAATATTTAGTGTTATGCAATTATTACCAGTATCCAATAGAGGACATTTTTATTACCACTACACCAAAAAAACCTATATACACTAGCAATCACTCATCATTCTCCCTACTCCAACTCCCAGCCCTTAGCAAACACTAATCTTTCTTTCTGTCTTTATGGATTTGCCTATTCTGAATATTTTATATAAATGAGATCATGTAATATCTGGCCTTTCATCACTAGCTTCAGTTATTTAGTATAATGTTTTCCAAGTTCATCTGTGTTATAGCAAATATTAACACTTCATTCCATTTTATTGCTATGTAACTTCCTATGTATGGATATACCACATTTTGATTTCTTTATACTTTCTTGACTAGTATGAATACTGCTGCTATGAACATTCTTGTACAAGCTTTTGTGTAGACACATGTTTTCCTTTCTCTTGGGCATATACATATTGAAGTGGAATTGCTGGGTTATAAAGATAACTACATGTTTAATATTTGGAGGAATTGTTAAACTGTTTCCAAAGTCATGGCCCTGTTTTACAATCCCGTCAGCAATGTGCTGATCCAATTTCTCCACATCTTTGCCAAGACTTGTTACTGTCTTTTCACTGTAGTCTTCCTAGCAAGTAGAAAGTGCTGTTTGTGGCATAGATTTGCATCTACCTAATGACTAATTGACTTGAGCATCTTTTCAGTACTTATTGTTGAATTGTATATCTCCTTGAAGAAATGATCATTCAAATCTTTTGCTCATTTTAAAAATTGGGTTGTCTTTTTGTAACTGAGTTGTGATAGCTCTTTATGCATTTTGGATTTCAGTCCCTTATTAGATATGTCATTTGCACATATTTTCTGACATTCTGTGAGTTACCTTTTGACTTTCTTGCTGGTGTTCTTTGAAGCATAAAAGTTTTAAGTTTTGATGAAGTACAATTTATATCCTGATTTTAGTGTCATATCTAAGAAAACTAACTCAAAATCACAAACATTACTTCAAAGTTTTATTCCAAGAGTATCAGTTCCTACACATGGGTTTATTATTCATTTTGAGTTGATTTTGGTAACAGTGAGAGATAAGGATCCAACTTGATTCTTTAGCATGAATATTCAGTTGTCCTGGCATTATTTGTTGAAGAAAAGACCATTTTACTTCATTTAATAGTCTAAGCATTCTTGTTGAAAATCAATTAACTATACATGAAAGGGTTTATTTCTGAGCTGTCAATTTTACTTCATTGATCTATGTGTCTCTTCTTATGCCAGTAGCAGGCTGCCTTCATTACTGTAGCTTTGCAGTGAAGTTGAAAAGCAGGATGTATAAGACTTCCAGTTTTGTTCTTCTTTATCAGTGTTTTTTGTTTGTTCTTCTGGATCCTTTGTTTTTCCATGTGGATTTTAGAATCTGCCAATTTCTGAAAAAAAAATCCAGCATGAATTTTTATATTTCTGATAACCAATTAAATGTCTATATATGCTATAGGTCTGTTTAAATTTAATATCTGGGGGGAGATCAGTTTTGGTAGCTTACGTCCTTCTAGGCATTCGTTCATTTTGCCTATTTTATTAGATTTGTTGGTATACAATTGTTTATGTTATGTTTTTTTCCAATTTTTAAAAAAATTTGAAACAGTCTAACTCACCCAGGCTGGAGTGTAGTTGCATGACTATAGCTCACTGCTCCCTCCATCTCCTGGACTCAAGTAATCCTACCACCTCGCCTCCCAGGCTCCCAAGTAGTTGGGACTACAGGAGTATGTCACCACACTCAACTAATATAAATTTTTTTTTATCTGTAAGTTCTGTTGTGATATTCATTTTATTCCTGATTTTAGTAATTTAAGCATCTTTTTGTTTTTCTTTGTCAGGCTACCTAAGATCTATCAATGTTGTTGAGTTGTTGGTTTATTTACTTTCCCTATTGTGTCTTAATCTCGATTTCACTTATGTCTCTTCTAGTCAATAGTATTGTCTTCCTTCTCTTAGCTTCAGTTTTAATTTGCTCTTATTTTTCTAGCTAATGGCGAAAGGTTTGGTTATTGATTTTAAGCCTTCTTCTTTTTAATGTAGATGTTTACAGCTATAAATTTACCAATAAGCACTACTTTAGCTCTGCATTCCTTATGTTTTCAGTGTTCCTTTTACTTCCAATACGTTTCACTTTTATTTTAAGTATTTATGCTGAAAGCTAGTCATTTTATTGATTTATTGAGCTATGTCAAATTTACTCCTATCTTTTGGGTGACACAAATCAAACATTTAATCTGGTCATTGCATTGGTCTTCTTTTTAATTGTATTTTGTTGTCTTCTCATATTTTATGTTCTACCTTCTATTACATTTAAAAACATAAAATGTCTTTTATAATCCATAAGAACTTACATTATCTAAAGTTCTTAAGAGTTCAAATTGTAGTATTTTTAGTTTCTGCTGACTCATGCTTGCTGGATTATTTTATAATTTTGAATTATGAGGCTATGTTTAGCAAAACGTTCTCTGTCACAATCTAAGAATGCTGAGGAAGTACTAAGGTTCTTTCTTAAGTGGACCTATATTTTATTTTATGGTATTTTTAAGCTATTAATATTCTTAAGATTCTGAATTATAGTCTATTTAAGATTTTATTCTCTAGTACATGAATCACAAATTCTTCATGTTTGTGCATCTTCTACACACTTTCATGGTGATTCATGTTGTCATGTTCTTATTTTTCCATGTTGACCTCATATTTTGTGAAATTTTTTTTCCAGATGAGAATCTCATGTGTCCTGAATTTGAGGAGTATGTCTTATAGCACAGTTTTCTGTTTGTTTCTACTACCAGACCTCATAGCTTTCAGAAGGGATCCATTTTTCATCTTTCTTCTTTCAGTTTGATTTCCTATACCGCGAACATGATACGAATTTCAAAGCCACTTATACGTGCCCCATTTTTTGAAATTTTCTATTTTAAAGGCACCCCTGTCCTCAATGTGAGCCTGTACCTCAGGCAGAATGCAAACTCTCTTTTCAGCTTCTCCAGGCTAGTTGGAAGGTATTTTTCTAGTTTTATTTTCACAGAATACACACCACCTCAAGGTCTTAGCTATGCAATTTTATTTAGAGTTCTTGGATTCAGTTCCTACACTTATTAGGTCAAAGACCCCTATGGGGGTCAGAACTTTGCTCCAAACTTTTGGGGTTTGCTTCCATTCCTGTTTCCTCTTATTTTCACTTTCTGGGATTACATCATTAGCTCCAGCCTCCTGTTCTGGATCAGGGTCTTATACATTTCCAGCACTCAAAGTTTTGTGTTTTTCTGGTTTTGTTTTGTTTTGTTTTTGCTTTACAACTCAGCTATATATTTTAAGTATTTGTTTTTACATTTTATTCAACATTTTATTATTTGTAATGGGAGAGGATTCCCTTCAGCTCACTTCTAAGTCTCTCTGGAGCCATCGGCGTTTATTCTTTCACCTTTTAATAAGCACATATAAAACTATTAAAAAACTAAATCATGATTTAAAAAAAATAATAACAGTAAAAATCATACAATGAAAAGGGTTTCACCTTTTTAGAATTATCTCTTTTTTATTAGAAACAAGGAGACACATTTCAGTATGAAAAAAATGCATGTCTGTATACCTTCCTATGCCTAACTGAAAAATGTATAGTTATTTAGATTTATTCTCATCCCAAATTAAACCATTCTGCTTTAACTGACACAGCATAATAGTCGTTGTATTTGAATATATGCCTATTACATAAATGTGATAGTCAAGGGCAAAAAAGATGAGTGGAAAATGAAGAAGTTCCCCAAATATGAGGAGACAGTAGTGTCACTGGGGTTCACTCTCACTTTACCTGTGGCTATCAACACCCCTGACATTGTCATGTCTGTTTGCATCACACCTGTCTTCTCTATTTACAAGGTGCTCTAGAGGAGAGGAGAACATAGCTTGAAATCTTGCTACCTTTCATAAGTTTCAGGGTCTTTCCTGGGCATCTACCATGTGAAGGTAAGCTGAAGAACATAGAGAAATGAAAAGGACAGTTGGCCTCTGTATCTGCAGATTCTGGATCCATGATGCAACCAACAGCAAATTGAAAATATTTGAAAAACAATAAATAGAAATAACAAAATAATTAAACTACAAATAAAAATATAGTGTAACAACTATTTACATAGCATTTACATTTTAGTAGGTACCGTAAATAATCTAGAGATTATTTAAAGTATAGGAGAGAATGTGCATAGGTTGTATGCAAAAACTAGACCATTTTAATATAAGGGACTTGAGCATCCACGGATCTTGGTATCTGTGGGAAGTCCTGGAACCAGTCCCCTGAGAATATGAGAAATGATTGTAGGTCTTCTTCACAAGCAGCTTAGATTCACTTGACAGTAAATTATATCAGCTATCAACACTGCTGCTATACAGCAAAGTCATGGAAGTTCATTCCAAGTGCACACTTAATAGAAAAGGGCTTGGACAATGTGTGGCCCATATTAGGAACTCAATATCCTATCTCTATTCTTCCTAATAATGTTATAGTAATTATTATAATTATTATTATATTATACAGGAATTATTATAATATGCTAAGTAAATATTATAATATGCTAAGTAATTTTTATTAGCCAGTGTAGAACAGGCTTGTGGTGACAGACTAAGTTTTAGCAGCTACAGGGATCAGACAGAGACATTGTTCCTGATGCCCATAGACTTGGCCTAATTTCTTGTCACTGCTGCAAGGAACATATATTTCACATGCCACATGATTTAACTTTCAAAACAGCTCTGCAAGAGTGGTGCCATTTTCTTTACTTTAAAGATGAGGTTCAAAGAAGATGAGACTCACATGGGTAGAAAATGGGGGAGCTTGGATTAAAACCCCAGTTTGCTTTATCGCAAAGCACTATAATGCCCACATTCTTAAAGGGGATCATATTTCCAATGTCCTTGTCCAGCAGTGATGTCATGGTAAATAAATGGTTATATGCATAAAAATGGGTGGTCAGAGTTTCTGACTCATATGAAGTCAGACATTTATTCTGTCTGTGAATCAAGCCACTGTGAATGTCAAAACTACTTACCCTTAAAGTAGGAGCACCCTAAAAAGTTAAGGAAACTGATGACTCTGTGAAGTCATTAATAACTAAAAAGCTTTGCCTGTATAGACCCTACAATTATTGTTATACAGGAAACTTTTTGATGTTTGCAGGGACCTAAAAATCTATAAAGTGAGTAAATGGGATTACTGTAAGAATCTAACCACTTACCTGTGGTTAATGGCTGATAGAAGTGGATACGGTCAGAAATGGAGCACATCACCCTTTGGTAATACACTTGGATAAAGCAGTAGGATAAGAAGTAACAGAAATGTTTTATCTCTGTAATGTGGTGAGACTGATAACTCTAAGAATTTCAGGGAACAACATGGGAAGACCCCTCACAAAACCCCAGTCACAAGACAACAAATAAATAGATAACATTTACACAATTCCAGGAAATAGTGTGTATGAGTTAACAGTGCAGAGCATTAAAAGTAATCAGCTATTTCGAAAACACGCCCATTGCTGGCTGCCTGCTGACATTTACATCTACTACTAAGAACCTTGATTTGTGAAACAATGTATATGATGATAATGTTATTTGAAATGCACACCTTATTTCCGGGTAAATGATTTATTGTTAGCTTTATGTTAGTAACAAAGTGGTCTTTAGCTCACCTCAACTGAAGTACATAGTGAAAACCTCACAAATCGAATGTTTGCTTTTTTTTTTTTTTTAACTGACAAGAATCTTCAGTTTCATCAAATGGCAATATAGGAATATTGGAAGAAATGAAATGGATGTTTTCCTTGGCTAGAGAGGTGTGTGTCATTGATGAGTTTCTTCCTATGAGTCAGCTTTCTGACTTTCATAATTTGATTTGATATAAAAATGGATGATTGTGATTCTTATTCTTGTTAATACAATCAATTATTTTCTACTTTCCTGCTTTCAACAAGGAAATTTTGGAATTAATTGTGGCAAATCATCGATGACTTTCCTAAGAACCAGTTTTCTTCTAATAGGCAACAGAAATACATCTATAGCTTATATAAGAAAATAGTTTTCCCTTCTCTTAAGATG
Organism: Pan paniscus; assembly: GCF_029289425.2. NCBI lineage: Eukaryota > Metazoa > Chordata > Mammalia > Primates > Hominidae > Pan > Pan paniscus. The sequence goes on along the minus strand of NC_073266.2, from coordinate 78,060,461 downwards.
CCTGAGTTCTATTTGCTAAGCACTTGCTGTTCATGGATTACTGAAGAATAAATGAAGGGCATAGTTGTATAGGTCAGGGTTTGCTGTGTTCTTGTAAGATAGTTAATAATCTTATACTGGAAAACATGTTGGTTTTTCAGAAAATGTATAAAGATTAAATTTTAGAAAATATCAATGTCTTGTAATTAAAAATGGCAGTAACAAAAGATTTTGTTCATCTGGACAGTTGTTTTATTTTCATTAATTTACTGCTCATTAGGCTCTCTGGTATATCTTTGACGACTTATTGGAGGTGTATCTGAACAAATTTAAACCTTAGTTTCTTTCCTGCTGCTTATTCAAAATTCACGTATTTCCCCACAGGGACAGTACGGATAATAATCAGGGCTTATATTCAACTTTCTGAAATGTTATGACCTATTCAAATAGGTTATGAAAATACTGAAATGCCACCCTGCCAGAAAGTAGTAGAAGTCCTACTCCTACAAGAGCCCTCACTGGACAGCTTTGTGTCTCCCCCAGGGATCCTGAACACAATATACAGGGTTAGAAATATTAGGAAATTGATATTGACATTCCTAATATCTGGGAAAGGTATGGAATTAGAGCTGATTGAACAATTCAGGGGAGAGAAGAAAATAAACCTCAAGAGTTAAGCTAAAACATAACTTGGAATAATTTGTGTTCTTTGTGGTCACTTTTGTATATAACATTAAAAGACTGTGGTGAAGGTGAAGCAGCCCAGTGGTTATCAGAGAGTCCATTGAATGTTATATCAAAAACAAGGCATCCACAAGTATCAGTCTGGGTTTTATCAGTGTAGCGAAACCACATAGTGATTTAAACAAAGAACATTAAATGTAAAGAATTATTACACTATAATAAAACAGTAATTATGAAATACAATAGAATTCTATATAATATGCAAGGGCTGAGGAAGGATACCCAAGGAAGAAACATGTTGAAAAGAGTCCCTCTTCCTATTGTTAAGGATCAGACTTCCTTGTGAAGGTACAGTTGCAACCCACGGGAAGACACCAAGGGTCACTGCTTTGCCCAAGACTGAGCTGGTCTGCAATAGCTGGTGAGGCAGAGCGTAAGCTTCCAAGGTTTGGGTGAGCCTCAGCTCATGGCTGAATGCACACATGTGCAGAGAAAGTGGGGGTATTAGGTATAGCATCTATGTTGAGGGCAATAGGAAGATGCCCACCAGTCTGGATGAGGACTTCAAGGTCACTAAGGGATCGCAACCTGGGGCACAGCCACTCCAGACACCTTCCCACCCACACTGCAGACCAAGTGTACTGTTGTTGGTACCAGCAAGAGAAGCTTCTTCCTCCTGCAAATTTCCTCCAGCGCCTTCTCCTAAGAAAGCTTAATATTGTTCTCACTGTAAAGGAGAAACACTAAAAGTATGTCTGTCCTTTTTTACAGAGTAAGGGTATGAAGGTATTTCTGGAGCTGAAAGGCAACAAATTGAGAACTGGCACACACACCCCAAAATATTTCTGTGCTAGATACATCTTCCTACAGATACTTTAAAAAGGTAATTTTTTATTACTATTTCTTTCAAAATTTGTGAGCGCTTTGTATTAAAAAAAAAAAACACTCTCAAATTGGATAACTTTGTGGACGACAACGCTGTGCTTTCAGCTTTTACATCTTTAAAATGGGTTATTGTGAAGATTAAACCAATGATATTTGTAAGGTACGTAGTGCAGAGTCTAAACCCAAACAAGCATTGGGCGTTAAGTGTTAAGTGTTAAACCAGATTGCCATGTAGCCTCATTACTTGACCGCACTTTTCATGTGAGCATGTGTGGAATCAGGAATCAGATATAATAAGACCTCTCTGCAGAAAAAAAAAAAAAAGTGGGGAGGAGGGAGAGGCGCAAATTACATATTTTGTCCTTTTTACTGTCTCTGATCTATTACTGATCCAGGGTGCACGCATATGTAAAACATTGAATTGTTTTTTAATTATAAATTAAATGTTTTAGAGAAGTCTCTCATTTTTATGACTTATTTTATTTCTCTCAGTGTTACTTTGTTTACTCTCAGTTCATATACACACCCACATATACCCACATGAGCACAGGCCATCCTATGTAAATTCTACACAATATATTTTTGTTAACTCATATATTTCAACACTAACAAGCTATGTGCTTAGGCTAACAAGCTGTGAACTTCCAGTCTGACTCTACCAAACCCTGCTATATGAACACCACTACATCATTATATGAGGAGCTGAAGGGAGTTTCAGCATCTAGGTATTCTGCTCTCAGGTTTCTGGAAAGTCCATATTTCCCTGCAACATATACCTAATTCAAAATAAATAAACTAACATGGGAGTCTTTGCCTTCCCTGTCATTAAAATGAATTTTAAAAGCATAACAGCTGATTACTGTACTGAAAAAAATTCATTACAATTCTTTATTGAAAGCTCTGCAACCTGATTTTCAAAACATTTCATTTCATTTGAATTTTCTATAATACAAAAGTGTTATGTACTTGAGCTTGTCTCTCAACTAGAAGAAGGTCCTTTTAGTTCTTCAGGCAAGGCTTCCTTAAGCAAATAAATAACAGAAAAATCATATTATATAAAGCCTATGTAGAAAATTTTCTGGCTGGGTGCTGGGCTCACGCCTGTAATCCCAAAACTTGGGGACGCCAAGGTGGAAAAATTGCTTGAGGCCAGGAGTTAGAGACCAGTCTGAGCAACAAAGTGAGACCCTGTCTCTACAAAAAAAATAAAATTTAAAAAATAGCCAGCTGGTATGGTGGCACCAGCCTGTAGTCCTAAGTACTCAGGAGGCTAGGGTGGGAGGATCCCCCTTGAGTCTAAGAGCTCGAGGATGCAGTGAGCTATGATCATGCCACTGCAGTCTAGCCTGTGCAACAGTGTGAGACTCTGTAATAAAAAGAAAAAATTTTCTTTCACAAAAGCAAAAATATTTGGACATTTTATATTTAATATAGCTAAGCAATATAGTTTATGTTGACAAGTTTAGTTAATTGTTAGGAGGCACATTACTTATACAAAATAATTCAATAGAGAGCAGATATTTTAATCCTTTAAGAGCAAAATTTCTGATTTATTTTTATGTATTTTATGAAGAAGATACTCCATGTATAAGTTCAAGTTTGGTTGGCCCTTTCTTGTCTTTTTGCTCAATATTTGGAACACTTGCATTTTCTTTGCTTAGGAGCCTTTGAGCTTTTCTTTTTCATTTTATTCTCTCACGTTCTTGTTTCTTAGCAGCATGCTTAGCTTCTACTTATTCACATTCTGCTCGTGCTTTGCGACTTGATGTTTCTTTCATTTTTTGTTTTTTGAATGGTAATGGAGTTTACCCATTTTGCTACATTGCTCTTCTGGCTGAAGCTGCTCAATGGTGAAGTGTTCTTCCGACCAACATTAGGTAATACTGCATTGTTCTCTAGCAAAGGCTGGACAACTTTTCTAAGTTGCTTCCTGAGTCTTTCCTTTTCAGCTACTATTTCAGATGTTCTAAGTATTATTAATCTGTGATTTGGGATTCCTGTGAGATTTAGACCCTCTTTTTCCCTCCATAGTAATTTCTTGTACTTTTGCTGAATCTTCAGTCTTCTCAGAATGCCAAGCCTTGCAGGTGGACATCTATAAGGAGTTGGGAACTATGGGAACAACTGTTGGATTGCTCCCTGACCCCATCCCTGCAAGACGGTGGCACTGAGGATGTTGACAGCAGACTCTGAGGCTTAGCCCTTCTCAGCTTTAGTGAATGAAGCAGACATTTTTCCCTGAAGCATGGCTGTGAAAAATTATACGAATACATTTACTAATATTAAATTTATATTTCTGTGGGCACAATACTTGTATATGTTATTATCCTTTTAATACACTGATAGATTTATCAGTTTTATTTTTGGAATTATATTGATACACAAAATTGGTTCAAAATTTTCTTCTTAATGATGTCAGTATTAGTTTCCTGGAACACTATAACAAAGTACCACTAACTGTGTGTCTTAAAACAACAGAAATTCATTGTCGCACAGTTGTGAAGGCTGGAAGTTTGAAACTGAGGTGTTGCAGGACCATGGTCTCTCAAGGCTGTGGGGGATGCCTTTCTCTTAGCCTCCAGCATCATCAGCAATCTTTGGCGTTCCTTGGTTTGTGGCTACATAACTCCAATATCTTCCACCATCTTCACAAGACATTCCCCCGTGTATCTGTCTTCACATCATTTTCCTTTTTCTTTTATTCTTCTTCTTCTTCTTCTTTTTTTTTTTTTTTTGAGATGGAGTCTTGCTGTGTGCCCAGGCTAGAGTGCAGTGGTGCGATCTCGGCTCACCGCAACTTCCGCCTCCCGGGTTCCAGCGATCCTCCTGCCTCAATCTCCCAAGTAGCTGGGATTACAGGTACCCGCCATCACGCCCAGCTAATTTTTTGTATTTTTACTAGAGACGGGGGTCTCACCATGTTGGCCAGGCTGGTCTCGAACTCCTGACCTCAAGTGATCCACTCACCTTGGCCTCCCAACATTTTCCTTTTATTCTAAAGACACCCGTTACATTGGACTAAGGCACTAACCTACTGCAGTATGACATTCTCTTAATTTAATTAATTTTATCTGCAATTACTTTATATCCAAATAAATTGCATTCTGAGGTACTGGGGACTAGAACTTCAACATCTGTTTTTGGAGAAACAACTCAATGCATAACAATGTCTTTTTCATCTTGGAAATTAGTGCTATGTTACTTTAACGGCAAAGAAAGAAAAAAGGCAAGTATTCCACTTTTACAATCTAAAATGCCTGCTATGTAGTACAGAGCAGACGAAACCTTACAAGTCTGTGAAAAGTACATATTAGACTCTCTAAGCCCAGCTTTTTACAGGCAGCCTGCTCAAATTTGAAACATAGAACTTCCACTCAAATCATTTTTTATTTTTTCAGCCTATTTTGGTAATTTAAGCTATCTTTAAAAGTTATCAAATTTACCAAGATATTCTCATTAGTATTCATTAACCATGAGAGATGCTCCATAGTTTGGTAATATTCTTTGTTTAGTGCTTGAATTTGTATTCACTATCTTTTTGTCTTAATTGTCCTCACCAAAGGATTGTGCAATGCAAGGACATTTTCAAGAACCAGCATTTTCATTTACTTATTTCCCAGCATTTTATTAGTATTTTTAATTATTTCAATGTGATTTCATTAAATTTATTTTACTCACTCCGAATTTTTTATAGAATACTAAGTTATTTCATATTTATTCCAACTTAATAACAATATTTAAAGCTACACATTACATATAGGATATTTAAATAGCTGAATGTGCTGCTATTGGTGTGATTAAATTTGATCTTTACGATCAACTTGAAGGATTTTATAAATGTTTTATATAAGTGACTTAAGATGTCATCAGATTTAATCAAGGATTTTTAGCAATTGAAAGAAAACTTCCATAAAATATGTATTAAATTGACCCTTTGAAATATGTTATTTGGCTCTTCCTCGCAGTTGTTTACTATTTGCCAGCTTGCACTACATGGAAACGCAAAGCTAAAGCAGAAAACCAGTAGTGATTCCCAAGTTTAGATCATCTTCCAATCATTGTAACAAATACATTTGATGCAATGTGCAATGTTATATGGGACTAAAGTACTCACCTATTTTACCTTTAAGACAAAATGTTTACCAAGAAGCATTCCTCAAACAAAATGCCACAGAAAGAAAACATAAAACATATCTTAGTAATGTCAGATGTTATTAGAAGAAGAAACTGGGTTTGGGATATATGGGAACCCTTTGTACTATCCTTGCAACGTGCAATGTCCTACAAAACATTGCACATTGCAAGGCCTAAATACTTTAGTCCTACATAAGATTCATTGCACATCACATCAAATGCAATGAGAAAGACTGATGCCTCTTTCTTTGCAAGCAGTCTGTGTTTATGTGTGCCTATGTCTGTGTGTGTCTCTTCTTTCTGGCAGTTCCATTTTTACCCTCAAAATTAAAACCTTTCCCCTGAAATATATTAATAAAAATTATTTTTAAAATATATTTCACTTCATAAACAAAATAAGTCATATTTATATAGGACTAAGAAAAACATAGATCATAGTGCTTCCGATTATAGAAATAATACATTTTAAAAGCAAAAACCTGAGAAACTACATAAAATTACACACATAAAAACGAAGAATACATTCACCTTTCCATCATAACGACTGTTGGCATTTTGATGAATATCCTTCCAAACTACCAGAGCAGAAAACAGCTTGTGCAAGATATTTTATCACAGCATTGTTTCAGATTCTATAAAATTCAAAAAAGGCTTGTTTAATAAATCTTGCTCTATCACAAAATGAATTACTCTGTAAGTATTACAAATAAGGAAATAAATCAATGTGTTAACATGGAAAACATTCCACAGCGCATTTTTATTCAAAACAACAGCAAGTTGCAAAGCAGTATGTCAGGTAGAATTGTGTTTTATTAATAAACTTTTAATTTTAGAACAGTTTTAGATATGCAGAAAAATTGCAAGGAGTGTACAGAGAGTTGCCACATACCCCAAACCCAGTTTCTTCTAATAACATCTTAACATTACTAAGATATGTTTCATGTTTACCTTCTGTAGCATTTTATTTCAGGAATGTTTCTTCGTAAACATACAAATATCTGGATATTGTTATTTGATGCTAAAAGCCTTTGCCTTTTAACAAAAATGTTTTAATGTCTTTTAATTTGGTAAATTTTGATAAAAAATGAAATTCTTATTTTCTATTCTTTGTCTTTTACTGTATCAGCTTTTTCAAAAAACTACTGCCTAGCATTAAGCTTTTCATCTCCCAGGTAGCTGTTGTACATATCTTTATCTATAGTTATGCCTACCTGTACATCGATAACCATATTTGCATTTCCCTATATCCGTGAGTGTTGTTTGCTCCTGTCATTTTTTTAAGAAGTTAATAGGAGTGTACTGAGTCTTTCAATAACTGAAAATATCTTTCTATTGCATCCTTTCTGTTGCATCCTAACTTGATGAAATACAGACTTTGTGAGTCACAGCACATCTCACAAAAGCTTTCCATCTTTTGCATCTTTGTGTTTGGGTATTAGTTTTGTTCATTCCCAATTTGAGAAATACAGATACCTCTTTCTCTGCAACCAGTCTGTGTTTATTTGTGCCCATGTCTGTGTTTTCTTTATGGCAGTTTCACTTTTACCCTCTAAATTAAAACTCTTCTCATAAATATATCTTGGAATAAGTTTCTGAACTTTTCATGTAGATTTTATATATATGTATATATATATGTGTGTGTATATATATGTGTATATATGTGTATATATATGTGTATATATGTGTGTATATATGTGTATATATATGTGTATATATATGTGTATATATGTGTATATATATGTGTATATATGTGTATATATGTGTGTATATATGTGTATATATGTGTGTATATATATGTGTGTGTATATATATATGTTTGTGTATATATATATATATATATATATATAAACTCACTGCAGTGAGAACAAGGAGAATAAATTCGCAAATCTCAGAATAAGTCAGTAGCCCTGAATTTGCCAAAAAAGAGAGTGTAAAGAAAGGCCATGTTGTAATCCATGCTGAGGCGGCAGGGCATAACAAATTGTGGCACCAAGTTTGTTTCATTTATAACAACTGCTAGGAAATCTTCATTGTTATTTATTCTGAAATAGTGAAAATGTATGGTATAGTAAAGTATAATGTGGCCATGAGAAACCCCATAGGACTGGCTGCAAAGTGTCATATGGTGATATGCAGGCAGATTAGTATATCCAAGCAAAAAACCAAGTCTAGTGTGGGAAACACTGCTGCAGCTTTAATAGTGGCTCTGTTATGGCTGGGAAACAGCAAGTGATGGTCAAGGACGAGTCCATATGCCAGCCGTGCTTTGTGAATAATTACACTGTGAAGTGTCCAAGGTACCATAGTGCTCTTGATCCAGAAGGGAAATAAGTGATCTGCAACAAAGTCAACTGCTCCGTATTCAAAGGACAGCCTGTGTTACTGCTGCACTGAGGATTATACTGGCTGAAGTGCATGTCCAAAGAAGGTTAGAGTCTTTCTGTTCAGATAATTGTAAGAAATATAGATAATAACTTAGAAAAGGTCAATACTGAGCCACTCTGTCCATAGTCACCGGCATTTTCACGGCAAAATTGAATTATTGTAAACATATTTTTAAAAAAGAAAGAAAAAGAAAAACCAGAGGAAACCAAAAACTATTTTTCAATATCTTCTTTTACCCTCTTTTCCTTTGAAATAGTTCAAGCCTAATTAAAAAAAAATTGAGGTTTGCATTTTAAAATGCAGAAGTGTATCTAGCTTCATCCTTCTAAACCAAAACTCTTTGATTTAAGAATTTGGGGTTAATAAATCTTAGTATTGTTCATTTGCCAATTAAAGTGCAAAGAGTAACTGCCAAAGAGTATTAAGGTATGAAAAGTTGAAAACTTCAGTTCTTAACACCTTTTCATCTGTAAAAGAAAAATGAAATAAAATGTATGTTTTATTGCCTTTTCTCATTGACTAAAGTTTGCAGTGCTATACAGTCAACATTTTTTTAATAGTGTAACAGATGAAGCTTACCATTTATTATCATTTTAATGTGTACCTACTCACTTGATTTAAACAGAGGTGGTGTTTTTAAATCACTTTTCTTGCTATCTATGCCACATTTATTCCATTCCTGAGCACTGTCATTATATTTTTTTATCTTCTCTGAAAACTTGATATTTTTATTATGTGTCATGAAAACATTCACAGACTTCCACAGATTGTTTTGAGCTTGGATATAAATTTTGAGTTCGGCATTCAGTCATAATAAATGGTATCAATTCCAAGAATTCATTTACTAGCAGTTCATAAAAGTTTCTGTCTCATTAACACTTTAAAAGCTCAAAAATGTTAAAGAGCCCAAAGACCTTTTATCTATGTGAGTTTTATTTATATATATGTATACTTAATAGAAATTAATACTGAGGAATTCTTAAAAAATTGTCATTTAAAATAATACTTTCATTACATGTCCATGTTACGTTGCATAACATCCATATTATACAAATAACATTGTTATTGAAAAAATACTTAAAATAGTGAGAAGAATGTCATTGCTTCATAATTTTGCAAACATATTTAATGTCTAGCTTTGGAAAAGATATCTGGGTTCTATATTTAATTTTGCAATCAATCTGTTACAACATGAAAATAATGTGGTTTCACGCAAATATATAGTTAGAACAGATAGGAGTATTTATTTATTTATTTCAGTTTTAGAATTTATTTTTTGTAGAGGTGAGGTCTCACTTTGTTGCTGAGGCTCGTCTCAAATTCCCAGGCTCAAGCAATTCTCCTGCCTCCACCTTGCAAAGTGCTGAGATTACAGACATGAGCCACCATGCCCACCCTACAACAAGGATTTTAAAGCAGCTACCATAAAAATGCTTCAGCAAGCAATTATAAGCACTCTTGAAGCCATGAAAAAAAAGAAAGAAAGTCTCAACAAATAGAAAACCTTGGTAAAGAAACAGGAGATATAAAAAACAGTCAAATGGAAATTTTAACTGAAGTAAACAATAGCCAAAATTAAAATGTTGCGTGAATGGTTCAAGAGGAGACTGGAAAGGAAAGGGGAAATCACCAGTTATCCTGAAAATAAAACAATAGGAATTACCCAAACTGAGCAACAGAGAGAAAACAGACTGGAAAAAAATAAACAGAGCCATCTCAGGTACTCGCGGAGCTATAATAAAAGATTTAACATTTGTCTCATTCAGTGTCCCACAAAGAGGATGTGGATGGGGCAGAAAAAGTATTCAAAGAAATTAAAATATATATATATATATATATTCCACAGAATGAATAAAAAAATTTTGTAAATCATGTATCTGAGAACTGAAGGCGATAGAGACACAAAAAGCCCTTCAAAAAATCAATGAATCCAGGAGCTGGTTTTTTGAAAGGATCAACAACATTGATAGACCACTAGCAAGACTAATAAAGAAGAAAAGAGAGAAGAATCAAATAGACACAATAAAAAATGATAAAGGGGATATCACCACCAATCCCACAGAAATACAAACTACCATCAGAGAATACTATAAACACCTCTATGCAAATAAACTAGAAAATCTAGAAGAAATGGATAAATTCCTCGACACACACACCCGCCCAAGACTAAACCAGGAAGAAGTTGAATCTCTGAATAGACCAATAACAGGCTCTGAAATTGAGGCAATAATTAATAGCTTACCAACCAAAAAAATTCCGGGGCCAGAAGGATTCACAGCCAAATTCTACCAGAGGTACAAGGAGGAGCTGGTACCATTCCTTCTGAAACTATTCCAATCAACAGAAAAAGCGGGAATCCTCCCTAACTCATTTTATGAGGCCAGCATCAACCTGATACCAAAGGCTGCAAAAGACACAACAAAAAAAGAGAATTTCAGACAAATATCCCTGATGAACATCGATGCAAAAATCCTCAATAAAATACTGGCAAACCAAATCCAGCAGCACATCAAAAAGCTTATCCACCATGATCAAGTGGGCTTCATCCCTGGGATGCAAGGCTGGTTCAACATACGCAAATCAATAAATGTAATCCAGCATATAAACGGAACCAAAGACAAAAACCACATGATTATCTCAATAGATGCAGAAAAGGCCTTTGACAAAATTCAACAGCCATTCATGCTAAAAACTCACAATAAATTAGGTGTTGATGGGACGTATCTCAAAATAATAAGAGCTATTTATGACAAACCCACAGCCAATATCATACTGAATGGACAAAACCTGGAAGCATTCCCTTTGAAAACTGGCACAAGACAGGGATGCCCTCTCTCACCACTCCTATTCAAAATAGTGTTGGAAATTCTGGCCAGGGCAATCAGGCAGGAGAAATAAATAAAGGGTATTCAATTAGAAAAGAGGAAGTCAAATTGTCCCTGTTTGCAGATGACATGATTGTGTATCTAGAAAACCCCATTGTCTCAGCCCAAAATCTCCTTAAGCTGATAAGCAACTTCAGCAAAGTCTCAGGATACAAAATCAATGTGCAAAAATCACAAGCATTCTTATGCACCAATAACAGACAAACAGAGAGCCAAATCATGAGTGAACTCCCATTCACAATTGCTTCAAAGAGAATAAAATACCTAGGAATCCAACTTACAAGGGATGTGAAGGACCTCTTCAAGGAGAACTACAAACCACTGCTCAGTGAAATAGAGGAGGACACAAATAAATGGAAGAACATTCCATGCTCATGGATAGGAAGAATCAATATCGTGAAAATGGCCATACTGCCCAAGGTAATTTATAGATTCAATGCCATCCCCATCAAGCTACCAATGACTTTCTTCACAGAATTGGAAAAAACTACTTTAAAGTTCATATGGAACCAAAAAAGAGCCCACATCGCCAAGTCAATCCTAAGCCAAAAGAACAAAGCTGGAGGCATCACCCTACCTGAATTCAAACTATACTACAAGGCTACAGTAACCAAAACAGCATGGTACTGGTACCAAAACAGAGACATAGACCAATGGAACAGAACAGAGCCCTCAGAAATAATACCACACACCTACAACCATCTGATCTTTGACAAACCTGACAAAAACAAGAAATGGGGAAAGGATTCCCTATTTAATAAATGGTGCTGGGAAAACTGGCTAGCCATATGCAGAAAGCTGAAACTGGATCCCTTCCTTACACCTTATACAAAAATTAATTCAAGATGGATTAAAGACTTACATGTTAGACCTAAAACCATAAAAACCCCAGAAGGAAACCTAGGCAATACCATTCAAGACATAGGCATGGGCAAGGACTTCATGTCTAAAACACCAAAAGCAATGGCAACAAAAGCCAAAATTGACAAATGGGATCTAATTAAACTAAAGAGCTTCTGCACAGCAAAAGAAACTACCATCAGAGTGAACAGGCAACCTACAAAATGGGAGAAAATTTTCGCAACCTACTCATCTGACAAAGGGCTAATATCCAGAATCTACAATGAACTCAAACAAATTTACAAGAAAAAAACAAACAACCCCATCAAAAAGTGGGCGGAAGGATATGAACAGACACTTCTCAAAAGAAGACATGTATGCAGCCAACAGACACATGAAAAAATGGTCATCATCACTGGCCATCAGAGAAATGCAAATCAAAACCACAATGAGACACCATCTCACACCAGTTAGAATGGCAATCATTAAAAAGTCAGGAAACAACAGGTGCTGGAGAGGATGTGGAGAAATAGGAACACTTTTACACTGTTGGTGGGACTGTAAACTAGTTCAACCATTGTGGAAGACAGTGTGGTGATTCCTCAGGGATCTAGAACTAGAAATACCATTTGACCCAGCAATCCCATTACTGGGTATATACTCAGAGGATTATAAATCATGCTGCTATAAAGACACATGCACACATATGTTTATTGCAGCACTATTCACAATAACAAAGACTTGGAACCAAGCCAGATGTCCAATAATGATAGACTGGATTAAGAAAATGTGGCACATATACACCAGGGAATACTATGCAGCCGTAAAAAATAATGAGTTCATGTCCTTTATAGGGACATGGATGCAGCTGGAAACCATCATTCTCAGCAAACTATCACAAGAACAAAAAACCAAACACTGCATGTTCTCACTCATAGGTGGGAATTGAACAATGAGACACTTGGACACAGGAAGGGGAACATCACACACTGGGGCCTTTTTTGGGGTGGGGGGAGGGATAGCATTAGGAGATATACCTAATGTAAATGACGAGTTAATGGGTGCAGCACACCAACATGGCACATGTATACATATGTAACAAACCTGCACGTTGTACACATGTACCATAGAACTTAAAGTATAATTAAAATATATATATGTATATAAAAGAAAATATAAGGAACTCAATAACAAAAATAACTTATTAAATGGACAAAGGCACTGAATAGACATTTCTCCAAAAAACATACAAATGGCCAATAAGCACATGAGAAAGTGCTCAACATCATTAGCCGTCAGGAAAGTACAAGTCAAAATTACCATGGTGTACAAGTAATACACCATTTAACATTCCCATTTGTAGCCTTCAAGCTCCTGTTTCCACTGTGGAAAACAGTTTGTCACTTCCTCAAGGTAGTCAAATTCTTTACCTGCTCTGTAAAATGAGACTAATCGTATTGACTTTGGAAGACTGAGTTAATATATATTCACTATAATTATAGCAATTATTATTGTGCATATTATTATGAATTGGGTCAGATTATTAGCACCGTCTCACTAATTCATTTACTTTTGCTAGTCTGGATGAATATTTAAAGTAGTCTTGAACTGAAAAATGTACGTAAAGATCCTATCACATTGATTGGCTTATACCATGTGCTCAATAAACGAAAGCTATAATTATTTATTTCTAAACAGTTTAAAGGTTAAAGTTTCTTCGAACAAACAGAAAACAAGGTAACACCCCAAGATGTGAGGGATCTGAATTTCTCCTAGGTGTTGGGTAGCACCAGGCACTGGCTGCACAAGGTCAGAGAGGTTACCTGGCAACTCTCTGTAAACTGGACCATACAGAGCACTTCATTCCCTGCACAGCCTTCACTTCTTCCTAGTCCAGATTGATGTCTGGAACCTAATCATCCAGCTCTGGATCATTTCTCAAGGGCCCCCGGGGGTAGGCAACCACTACAGGCAGAGGGCCACATTGTGGAGGCCCTTTTTATCAGCCAGCTGTTGATGGATTTCCCGGCTGGAGAGCCCACGAAAGAGGCCCCCGGTGAGGTTGGGCATACTGATGGACCCAAAGACCTTGGCATACAAGTCTTTGATGCCAATGAGCCAGCAGATGGTGATGATGGCCAATAGCAGTATTTAATAACCCCATTTAGATAATTGTGAATAGTTTTCTTTGATACTGCTCAAAACTTGACAAATGATAAACTTATCTTAAAGGTTATTTGCAATGTTCAATCTGAAACCATATGAAATAATTTTTCATAGTTATATAAAAATCCACTGGTCTATCATGTGCCTTGAATGGATCTTATGCATGTTTGACTTTTTAACATGCATTAGTCATTTGGAAACTACTGGTTTACTGAGCTATGCAGATCTGCAAATGTTAATGCACTTTATTACATAATATAAAAAAAAACTTTCATTAATATCACCACTGTTGTCATTAGAAAAAAAATCTTTAAGTATTAGGAAGTGCCATCTTTAGATGGCAGATAAAACTTTACAAAAATTTTAGTCTTTGCTCAAAACTTCAATTTGGTTACCGTTATTTTCCTTCAGTTGCAGACTCACTCTGTTCATTTACAATAAAATGTCTGCCAAATACTCAAAACTAAATAACCCTAAATTGTCAGTCATTCTTTCAAGTAAAACTAAAGTTGCATGCAAAAATCTTCTAGCTCTGTTCACAACTTAATAAGACCCAGTCTCGAAGAAAAACACACAAACACACACACACACACACATATATATATATATATATATATATATTTTTTTAATTTCTATTATAGAGACAGGGCCTTGCTGTGTTGCCCAGGCTGGTCTCAAACTCCTAGCCTCAAGCAATTTGTCAGTCATTATTTCAAGTAAAACTAATGTTGCATGCAAAAATCTTCTAGTTCTGTTCACAACTTAACAAGACCCGGTCCCAAAGAAAAAAAAATATATATATATCTATATACACACACACACACATATACATATATATAAATATGTATGTATATATATTTTAATTTCTATTATAGAAACAGGGTCTTGCTGTGTTGCCCAGGCTGGTCTCAAACTCCTGGCCTCAAGCGATCCTCCTGCCTCAGTCTCACAAATTGTTGGGATTACAGGTGTGAGCCACCAGCACCTGGCTGAAACATTTTCATCACCTCAGAAAAATTCTATGTATACCCCACACTTAGCCCCAACAATCAATGGTCTGATTCATTTCACCATATAGAAATGTCTTTGTGAGTCAAATAAACCTTTTTTTTTTTTATAAATTACCTAGCCTCAGGTATTCCGTTATTGAAATGCAAACTAATATAATTTACTTAGGATAGTGGCCTCCAGCTGCATCCACATTGCTCCAAAGGATACAATTTTATTCTTTTTTACAGCTGTGTAGGATCCCATGGTGTATATCTACCACATTTTCTTTATCCAACCTGCCATTGATGGGCATTTAGGTTGATTCCGTGACTTTGCTATTGTGAATAGTACTGCAAGGAACATACAAGTGTCTGTGTCTATTTTGTAGAATGATTTACTTTTGTTTGGTATTTTCCTTCTTGAGGTTTGCTTAGCTTTTATATGTCTATATTAATATTTTCAATCAAACTGGTAAAATTTTTGGCCATACATCCCCCTTCATTTTTATTTTTGTGCCATTCTCAACTCTCTTATCTTTTTGGAACCACAATTACACAAATGTTAGATCAAGTGATATTTTCCTACAGTTTTCTGCAAAGGTACTTGAGGGTCTCTTCACTTCAGTCATTTTTTTTTCCATTCTTCAGATAGGACACTTCCTACTGATGTCTTTTCAAGTTCTCTGTTCTTTTGTTCCGCCATCTTGAATACACTGATAACTATGTGCAGTGAGTTTTAAATTTGTTATTACATTTTTAGTCCAGATTTTTCATTTGCATGGTGTTTGTTTCTCTGCTGAGATTTACTTTATTCTCTCATTATAACCATATTTTTTCCTTGAAATCTTTCAACATACGTATACTGGCCATCTTGGATTCAGTTTCCATGAATGGTGTTTTTCCTTGACTGCAGGTCAAATATTTCTTTTTATTTGCATTTGTAACAGGTATTGATTACATACTGAACATTATGGATGATATGGTACAGACAGTCTGAATCGTGTTAACTTTCTCTGATGGGTTTTGATTTTAGTTCCAACAGGCATTTATTTACTAGGTGATTACTTTAAATTTCTTTATGCTTGTGTTTAGGTCTCATTAGGACAAATCTGTGGAAAGCCCAAAGTATTTTCCCAGCCAGTCTCACTTACTAAAACTCACCTTCCAAATGCTCTCTCCATTTTTTCACAATTTGATTTTTTTATTTTAAGAGTGACCTTTCTATTGTCACAGTCTGATGTCTGCAGGAGTTAACAAAGTCATTTCACTCTGGCTGGTTCAAACTTTATCATCTCTCAGCACTACTTACCTTCTAGCATCTCTACTCCCATCTACCCCTTTAGTAATCATTCTCTGGTGTGCCTCTCATAGTCTCTGAATACGCACTGCCCAGCTTTCAGATAGAACTCATGACTGACAGGTTAATACACACAAAACCTTCTGCATCCTCTCCTCTGTGCAGATTCCCCTTCTCTGGAATCCTATCTTGTAGATTCCAGCTGCTTCAGAAACCCTGCAATCTGATTTCTAGAAGCTCAGAGAGAGCATTCTGTTTCAGCTCTAGCTCCTTATACTAGAGTCAAGAAATTGCCCACACAGAGAGCTATACATTGACCCTGGGATTCGCTTGGTGAGTTTCTCTTTAATAATGTATAACAGTCTTGCTTTGCCTATTGTCCAAAGCCTGTAAACTAGTACCTCATACAACTTGCCTGTTTTTTTTTCTTTAAATTATGGCAAGAGGGCTAATCCAATACCACTTATTCCATCATTGTAAAAATAAAAGTTTCCTTGGAACTCTTGTGATTTTTATAAACATTTCATAGTAAGTTGGAAATGGCAAAACAAGTTCCATCTTAAATGGGGACTCAATTTGTAGATTCTTAATTTAAAATAAAAGCACAAGAAGGAACAAAATTATTGAAACTCATCAGGACAAAAATTAAATATCAGATAAATCTTAGACTCTTTAGTTTCATAAGAGATGTTGAGGAAAATGAATTAACCCTTTTATTTAAAACTTATTATAATTTATGTACTGTATCACTGTAAACTCAAGCAAAATAATTTCATTTGTTACTAACATGATCTCATTTAGCACGTGAAAAACAACGCTCCAACAGTTGTATCATATACGTTTTGCACGTATAGTAACTTAATTTCACTAACCATAAATAACTTGCAGAAGATCACAGACCTAGTTGATTCTCAGCAATTAACTGAACACAGTTCTGATGTCCCCTCAAGAATAATCATTAGTAGTTTCACCAGGAATTTATTTAAAAAGGTGATATGGTTTTGCTGTGTCCCCACCCAAATCTCATCTTGAATTGTAGCTCCCATAATACCCAAGTGTCATGGAGGCACCCAGTTCATGGTAACTGAATCATGGGGGCAGGTCTTTCCCGTGCTTTTCTTGTGAAAGTGAGTAAGTCTTACAGGATCTCATGGTTTTATAAAGGGAGTTCTCCTGCACATGCTCTCTTTCTCTCTTTGCCTGCCACCATGCAAGACAAGTTCCACCTTCTGCCATGATTGTGAGGCGTCCCCAGCCATGAGGAACTGTGGGTCAGTTAACCCTCTTCCTTTATAAATTACCCAGTCTCGGTATGTCTTTATTAGCAGTGTGACAACAGACTAACACAAAAGGCATCAGCATAAAGTTTCAAAGAATAAAAAAGAAGGTGGTCTATCTTAATAATCAAGAATATGGGATTTTAATTCAAATGAAACCACCCACAGATTTTCCAGATTTACTTCTTCTGAAACATTAATGAGCAAGAAAATTAAAAAAACTAAAAATAAAGCCTTTCCATACAAATTAGAACATAGTTTCTTAGTTGCCAATGTGTACAATTAAAACTCAGATGTCGTAGATGATGCACAAACCTTCTCTATTTTACCATCTCACATGTATTTTAGCTTGTGATGATGACAATAAATTTCCACTTTATCATATCTTAACAACTCTAGTTTCATATTTAAGTTGGCATTCTTTTTTTTTTTTTTTTTTGAGACGGAGTCTCGCTCTGTCACCCAGGCTGGAGTGCAGTGGCGCAATCTCGGCTCACTGCAAACTCCGCCTCCCGGGTTCACGCCATTCTCCTGCCTCAGCCTCCTGAGTAGCTGGGACTACAGGCACCTGCCACCACGCCCTGCTAATTTTTTGTATTTTTAGTAGAGACAGGGTTTCACCACGTTAGCCAGGATGGTCTCGATCTCCTGACCTCGTGATCCTCCCGCCTCGGCCTCCTGAAGTGCTGGGATTACAGGTGTGAGCCACTGTGCCCGGCCTAAGTTGGCATTCTTTACATATTACTGCAAGTGATTTGGGCACTTCAAACTGATGTGTTACTGCAACGGTTGTTTGAATTTATTTTTTAAGTAAGTTTGTACTTTTCGCCCAAACGAAAGTGCCAGTCATCTGACAACACAGATCACAGAACCTTCACATTCATCATAGCTCAAAGCTAAACTCATCCATAAGTATGATTTCTCAAAGCAAAATGTACTTAATAAAAGCTTTTTCATAATGTATTAGGTTGATTCTGTGGTCAAAAACTACCATAAATATTACCAAAATGACAACAGTGAGTTGTACACAAAATTTTAAAGTTTGCTTGTTTCACATTAAAGTTACATTTATGACTCTGTTTCTAGATTTTCTTCCAAAGGTATCTTTGCATTTATAGACTCTAGTTATTGGAAAGCTGTGGCACATCTAGGCGTCTTCTCTTTTTTTTGTTTTTTGAGATAGAGTCTCACTCTGTCACCCAGGCCCAACATCCACCTCCCGGATTGAGGCGATTCTCCTGCCTCAGCCTCCTGAGTAGCTGGGATTACAGGTGCATGCCATCATGGCTGGCTAATTTTTGTATTTGTAATAGAGACGGGGTTTCACCGTGTTGGCCAGGCTGTTCTTGAATTCCTGACCTCAGGTGACCCACCTTCCTCGGCCTCCCGAAGTACTGGGATTACAGGCGTAAGCCACTGTGCCTGGCCACATCTAGGGTCTTCTAAACGTGACCCCTACTCAAAATACCCTATGAAACTTCACATTTATTGCCCCGTTTGTCTTCTAGATATTTTCCAGACCTTTAGTTATTATAGCTCAATTGTTATGTTTGTGTGTTTGCATGTGATTCTCCCAATGTTCTAATAATATTAGTCAAATTTGTTTGTAAATTGTTACTAAGTACCTACCACATTTCTATAAATAGTCTAGGCAAATTTTTAAAAACACTTACTTAAAAACTTTAATACCCATGGTTTGAGTATGAGGATTGGAAAGAGGACATCCCCCTGAAGAGGATATGGGCCCCTGAGCCTTGGTGGCGGGTGGGGGGGTGGGGAAGTTGATGGCCCAGCCAGCAAAGGACAAGGCCCAGGATCACCTTTGGCTGACAGGTTCTGTTGGTGGGTTCTGGCTGAGCTTATCTGCAAGGAGTTGTTGGTTTGAGTCATAGGCCAAACTCCAGGTGATCTGGCCCCAGTTGTGGAGAAGCAGCTTACAATTACAAAATGGGACATGTAGCAATGACCAAAACCTGCCAAAGCTCTCATGTAGCTTTCATTCTAGTTGAAAATAGACAATAAATACATAGTATAAACTATGTCAGGTGATGACAAGCTCTGAAGTTTTGGTGAGATAAGGAGCACAGTGATGGAAGGAGAGCAGGGCTATTTCAAATAGTGTGGTAAAGGCAGCTCTTTCTAATCAGATGAATTATAGCAGAGACCAAAATGAAGTGAGAAAATAAATTATATGGAATGAGTTGGGTGAGAGAGTTCTAGAAGAGGAAAATCCCTGAGGTTTAGATTTACTTGATGTGTTTAAAGAACAGTAAGAAGTTCAAAGTAAGTGGAGTTGAGGGAGCCAGGCGGTGAGTAGGAAGAGCTGAATTCAGTGAGGTAAGAGAAGCTGGATTGCATAGAACTTTATAGGCCATTTCAAGCGTTTTTGTCTTTCACCTTGAGAGAGACAGAGCCATTAGAGACATTGAACTGGAGAAATGAGATGTGCTGCTGTGTGTTTTAAAGGGACCCAACTGAGTGCTATGTTACAGAAATACTATAGGTGGCAAAGGTAGAAGTAAAACCACCAGTGATGATTATCTCTGTGATGAACAATAATCCAGATGTCATGAGAGATGGTGGCACTCAGACTTGGGTGATGGCAAAGGTGTTGAGAAGAGGTTAGATGATGGAAATATTGTTAGAACAGAGCCAACAGGATTTCCTTCTGGATTTGAGCTGTAAGAGAAGGTGTGAGATTTCAGAGAATGTGAGAGATGTGAGATGATGTAAGAGAAAGTGACAGGCCAAATGTGATTCCAGTTTTTTTTTTTTTTTTTTTTTTTTTAGCTGAAGCAACAGATTAGTTGGAGTTTACGTGTATTGGGGTGGGAAAGATCACGTGAGGACAAGATGTGGAATGCGTGGGTGTGAGGGTAGGGTGGGGGTGAGACTTGTTAGTCTGAGGTTAGTGAGAAGCTGAGGTGAAAAACACAATGAAATATATATTAAGTATCATATGAGTGAGATCACCTAAGAGTAATTATAGCCAGAGGAGGAAAGAAAAAATGAGGACTGATCCTAATAGAATTACAAAATTTAAAGGGCAGGGAGATGAGGAGGATTCAGTAACAGTGCCGGAAAAGGAGCAGTCAGCGAAGTAGGAAGGAACTCAAAGACAATGGTGCACTGGAGGTCAAACGACGAAAGTGGTTCAAGAAGAAAGAAATGATCTAGGTATAAACTACGACTAAGAGAGAAAGAGAAGGACTGAAAAATGACCATGAGGGAGGAGGACAGTCATTGGTGACCTTGTCAAGAATAGCTATAGTGATAAAAGCCTGATTGAGGGGAATTCCAGAGCATATAGGAAAATAAGAATAAGAGACAATGAGATAGATGACAATTTGAAGATGGTTTTGCAGTCAAGAGTGACAGAGAAGTGGAACAGTAGCTGTGAGGTTATGTGCAATCAATAAACTGCAGGTTGAGATCCTGATGGAAAAATTGATATTGATGAGAAAGAGAAGACAACTACAAAGTAGACCCAGGAGGAGGCTGGTCTTGGATAGCAGCACACACAGTTTATCCATTGAAATACCAGCTACTCGGGGGGCTGAGGCAGAAGTGCTTGAGCCCGGGAGGCGGAGCTTGAGGTGAGCCAAGATTGTGTGCCATTGCACTCCAGCCTGGGCAACAAGAGCAAAACTCCGTCTCAAAAAAAAAAAAAAAAAAAAAAAAAAAGAAAAGAAAAGAAAGAAATACAAGGCAGAGCAGAGCATATGGGTACAGATGCAGGTAAGGAGGGTGAATTTGGAAGATGAAGCAGATGGAAGCCCTTTTCCATTTGCTTACATTTTCTAGTGAATTAAGAACGTTATCAGCAGAGTATGGGGAAAAGAAAAAGGAACTAGTGAAGGTTTGATGAGAGAGAGGCAGTATAGAAAAGTGGGAGAGTGAGTTGGGGAACTTAAATAGGATTGCAGAAACTATTTGAGGGAGGAATTGTGAATTTAAAGTGAGATTGATCATTATTGATGGAGAGATGTATTGTCTAATATAGGTTTAGAGTATTTCTCATTACACTTAACTCTCACCATCCTCTGTAGCCAACCCCATCACAAAGAAATAATTGTCGCTTCCTGTATTAATAATACTATGATAATATTTTTAAATGGGAGCATGTTATGCCAACTCTTTGCAACCATTTTATCTTAAAATTTAGAATGAGCATTTTTATATCAATTATATGCATCTACTTCATACTTTAAATTGCCAAAAGTATTTTCTTGAATTACTCTATTATACTTTATTTAGGCATTCAAATATTTTCTAATCTTTTTCACATTTTCATTAGTGCAATACTGTTTTGAGCAATCTTGTATACAACACTCTGCCTAATCCAACTATGTGCTTTGTTGGAATATATTTTTAAAAAGTAACCACAAGCAGTGCATCCATTTAAAGCTCTTGATACATACTGCTAAATTGCTTTTGAAAAAAAAGTTGTACTTTATCTACACTTTGACCAACAGCTGATGACAATGATTTCCCTATGTGCTGGCCATAATTGAGTGATATCATTCTCTAATATTTATTCCAGTAATTCTGTTTTGGTGACTACTGAACACAAATCAAATTAGTATTTTGAATCTATAGAGAGCATTTTATGAAATTATATAATAAACAAGTATGAAAAGTATCAGCTACCTGAAGCTTTCTAATACTTATTCTTTGTTTTACTTTCAAAACTAAATTATATTAAATGTATATATGCATATATTAATCATATATGTAATTTGTATATGGTAACCATATACATATACAATTTAGTCATATATGTGACTTGAAGTTATATAAAAAGATACTTCATTTGAAATACATTATGTGTGGATATTAGCACCTACTGAAAATTTTCTGGGACACTGCTCTATCAGCCACTGATTGTATTGACTTTCTGTAAAAAACAAGTACCTACATTCAAAAGGGCAAAGAATGTATACATAAAGGATATCCACATGAGCATGAAATTTGTATGACCTACAACTGAAATGGCAATAAATATGTCCCGAATTTTCTGGGACAATCTTCATACAAAAATTTTATTTATTTATTTTGAGATGGAGTTTTGCTCTTGTTGCCTAGGCTGGAGTGTAGTGGCGCAGTCTCAGGTCACTGAAACCTCTGCCTTCCGATTTCAAATGATTCTCCTGCTTCAGCCTCCTGAGTAGCTGGGATTACAGGTGCACGCCACCATGCCCAGCTAATTGTTTGTATTTTTAGTAGAGACAGGGTGTCACCATGTTGGCCAGGATGGTCTCGATCTCTTGACCTCATGATCACCCGCCTCGGCCTCCCAAAGTGCTGGGATTACAGGTGTGAGCCACCGCGCCTGGTCAAAAATTTTATATAGCATTTATTCTATAACCATATATTCTATAAATATAATAGAGATATCAATATTTCTGCAACCAAATTATGCTTACCAGCACATCTCTCATACTGAGATTATACCACAAAAATTCAGTATCTGCTCATGTGCTCTAATATTTAGCTTAAAATACAATCTTCTACCACAAGGAAAAGATAAAACAAAGGACGCATCTGGGATAACCTGAGTTGTCAGTGCATTTTATTGCACTAGGTCATCATCTTATGAATTTTATAAATAAACATTTTAAAGACAGTTTATTGTAAATTCTTTTCCCCACAGAATTTATTTTTTTTCTATGTGAGAACGAATGTTTTTAATGAATTTGGTTTAGCTAATACAGAAGTACATTTCAAGGCCATCAGAAACTGAAAAGGAGATGAGGAGAAAATTTAGTATCTTTTGCTCAAGACTCCTAACTCTTACTTGCATATAAATCAACTGTAGAAAATAGTTATATGTTGGCGTCAGGCCTGGCATGGTAGCATTTAAAGGAAAAACAGCAAACTTTTCAGAAATGACTCTATTCCATAACACAGTTTAAAAAGTATTCTAACAAGGAAATGTCTCTTCTCAAGGTGTGTGTGAGTGGAAGTGAATGATAATTATTATTATGAATTTCTTCACTCTGCTAATATTGTATTAATAAGTGTACTATTTAGAAAAACAGCAGTTTAACAAGAACTCTCCATATAAGACATAGTTTGTTTTGTTGTCAACAACATAGTTTGAAAATTATAATAAAACATTTAAAAGATCAAGGAAGTAAACATGATTATATTTTTAAATTTCTTTGCGTTTCCTTATAAATTTCACTTGACCATTTTCAAAATCAAACAAAATTATGAGTCACTTTCACAGATTTTATCGTAGAGGCCTCCCAGGTGATCTAGGGATAGAATTTCTAATAAGAAAGAAAATCATCTAGCAATGATGATCAACTCTGCTGGGTTTCATGCTCAGATTATTGCTTCACAGCAGGCTAGGATCGTTCTCATGATACAGGATAATTAGACTGAGTTTTCCATGTAGAGTACTATTGTCAGAATTTCCAAGAATAAAATAGTGTTAGCTATCATTTTTAGAAACCTGGAAACATACTAGACACTGTATTTTATCTTATTTGAAATATACAACAATCTTATGATGAAGCTATGTATTATTATCCCTGTTTTGTAATGAGATAACTGGAACTCAGAGAGACCAGGTGGCATTCCCAAAGGCATAGAGTTGGTAAATAGAGAAGGCAGAATTCATGCCCATCTGTTCAAATGCAGAGCTTGTACTCTGTATTACTGGGCTGGTGTCTGGTAACGGTGGTGGTGTATATTCTGTACTCAGGAGTCTAGGAAAAGTGGAGAGCAGGAAGCTCTTACGACTTCTGGAGGCTACCACAACGGAATGCAGACAAGCAATGAACTTCAAAACTACCTTGGGGATAGTCAAGTCCTGAAAAGCATGAATTGTATTATTCTGAAGAGTTCTGAAATAAACATATATGTATTTTTTCACCAGCCAATCCAGTGTCTAATAGGCAAACAAAAATGATCTAATATGCAATCTTGTCCATGATTTTAGAGCTGATAATACACCCTGACTGTGGTTCACCTGAAACGGCTTAACAAGTGCTCAAGCTGCTCATGTAATGCTGCTTAGGTGTTCCTCTTAGAACGGAAAGTTGTAAGTTGTACTAATTAGAAGAATGATCTGTATTTACAAAACTTTTTATTGCCCTTGAAAATGAATACTTAGCTTTTTTCCTTAGTTTTACATTTTAAAGAGCAATCTTACAGTAAATTAGAGGCCAAAGATTAATTTTCCACTAAGGGCTTAATTTGTGACTAAAATGATTATTCAATCACTTTGTTGTTTTATTCATTTTATTAAATCTCTATTGAGTTATTAAATAATAAAAATAATGATGTTAGATCTTAAATCAAATTAGTTACATCCAATTAATGATTGCAATATGCCAATATAATGATCTAATATTTAACAGACATACAATTAAATCTCAACAACTTATCAAGAATAGTCCTTTCAAAGAATTGCTTCCCATGATTTAATCACATCTAGTTTTTTTCCTTGCTGAGGTTCCTTTCTAGATCAATATGAAATAAAAAGACAGCAGATAAGACTGGTTCCTTTAGAAGTTCAAGCCCCTTTAAAATCACCTTCTTTGAAGCAAAGGCGAGTAAAATTCAGCAACCAGTGATAGAAGACACCAAAGATTGACTTATTATGTCCAAGAAAGACTTTTTAGTGGCATCTTTTAGGAATGGTAATTGTGAAAAATAAAATAAAAAGAAAGAGAAAATTGGTTTACCACAATGAGTGCCAGTACAAATGAATTTATTAGTGAGCAAAGCAGACAATCAGCTTTGTGGTGCGAGTTCAAATGATATCCAGTTTACAATCTTTTAATTCTTACAAGGCTTAATTAGAGACGTTCCTCATAGCAACTACTTGAACTTAATACAGTTGCTTTTCCTGACACAGGCTCCAGTTAAACTCCTGGATTGAAAACCTGAGCCAGCAGGCAAGATAATTATTATTTAATTGGGGGAAGGTAGGGAATGATTCCAGAAGAAAACTAAAGCCAGATGTCCATCAAAGACAGAGAGGAAAATCAGGAATGAAACCCGAGATGGGGGTCAAGTAGTCAGCAGAGGCAGACATGCCCACCAGACACAGGGACTTCAAAACTGGACTCAGGCTCATCTCAGGAAGGAAGCCTCTTAGGCTCGCTCTTGTAGAACAGGCACCAATCAGGCCTGAGGTTCAGGCTTCTGTTAATAAGATCCAGAAGCACAAGATGAAAGAACTAAAAGGTACCTCAGAGATCACGATCTGATTAATTATTTTAACAAATGAAATCTCTCACGTCCAGAGAAATGAAGAAAGTTTCTTAAGGTTGCACAGTTAATAGATCTGATATCAGTTTGGTATCTATGTTTTCAAAATCTAAATTCCCATACAGCATAGCACATAAGTAGAAAATACTGACGCTGAGAATATTGCAAGTTTTGATGAGCATGAAAAATGAATCTTTATTTGGGTGAAAGATAATCATCTGATTAAAGACAGTTCTTCTAGATAGGCAAAGTAAGAAAATGTGGGGGAAAATAATTTAAGAAGGTGCTAACATGTCAAAGGGGCCCAGAGATAGGATGTGGAAGAGAACTAGAGATTATTTCCTTTTCCTTCTCTGTTTTGCTGAAATTGGACCTTCAGCTATTGTCTAAACTCCACAACAAAAATAATGAAGAATTCTTGCTGTCATTCTTCCAGATGGGTTAACTTTTCTATGAGAACAAAGAGGATGACATAGCAGTCAAGGAAAATATTAGAAGATATTTCTTGCCTGTCTGTTCACCAACACACTTCTGCAAGGCCCAGGCACTGTCTGTGTGTTTATTGAGGATAGAGGACCAAAAGAAAATGGCCTTTTCTTTACCCCAAAGGAAATTGTATTCCCCTTCACCTCACCTCTACTCCAAGGAAAAGAACTGTTTTCTAACCAACTGAGGGCTACTTTGTATTTTAACTTTATTAGGCCTTTGTGAAATAAAATGTTCAGCTTTTGGCAATGTTTTATATCATCATGTGGTGTGAGTCCTAAATTCAAGGCCCCTTAATATGTGCTATCTTGATATGTGCTGAAATTGGGAGGGTCTCCAACGGCCTAAACACAAGTTCTCCTCCTGACTCTGCTCCCAAGAATGAGGTCCCCTAACTACCCTCCTTATCAAAGGCACCAGGGCAGTTCCTGCTTTATTCCAGAGTAGCAGATTTCAGTTCTCTGCCGGCGCATGGAGTTATTTAAACAAGCCCATTACATCCTCCTGGGAAACCAGGGATCACCCCACTCTTTGAATACCTCAAAGTCTGCTTCCCAGAGCCCTTCGTTGTGCTGTCTTTACCCAAATGTAACCCCAATGTGGCCTGTATAGCTTGCCATGTCCTCCTCCCCAGGCTGTGAACATCTGTAACTAATAAACTGCTGTTGGCCTCATCTGACCGGTGTTGGATGTCATGTGTTGAATAATCCCCAGAACCCTATGGCAGGAATCCTTACTTCAACAGTGGCATAAATAAGAGGCAATTGAAACATCATATGCTGAACGACTCTCTCATGATTCCACATTACTTAGGAAGGTAGTAAAGTCAGGGAATCCTATAACTAATCCTATAACTTCATCATTTGCAGGGCTCTTACGAGCAGTGATGTAGAGGTAGCTGCTACTTCTTAATCTTTCCTACCCTACTTACCCACCCCTGTACTGTACTCTTTAACAATATATAAATTGTCCACCTTTTCCTCCTGGTATGAACTCTTTATGTTTAGAGCATATGACATTTGATCTTCAAACAGGCCAAATATACTTAACTCCTTTTAAGTCTAACGGTCTCTATTTTCTATCCCTTTACTTTTTTTGATTGTTCTACACTAACAATTTCTAATTATTTCCCATATTTATTATATTATCATGACTCAAAAGAGTAACAGTATTATGTTGACAGAATGACTCTTGTAGAGAAAAATTTGAAATCAACATCTGAGTCATGTTTGTAAAATAATTAAGCCCGTACTCAACAAATATTTATTAAACATTTACTATAAGCTAAATTGTTTATTACTAGTCACTTGCTGATTTACTTGATCAGATAAATTCTCTGTATATGCAGTGTCCAATGCCTACTTTATAAATGGTTTTATACTTATACATTGTGTTATTTGTTCATCAGTGCATTTATCTCAATCTATTAAAGATTAAAGTTATCTCAACACTAATTTGGGCCACTTTGAATGATTAAATTAGTTCTCCCTTTATTAGAAGAACAATTTAAAAAACAGATTAGATTCAATTGATCATGTGTTGTGCACTCTAAGTTGTCCTACCTTTATTCCAAAGTCATTTTTAAATTTAAGATCAAAAGCTAAAAACAAACAATTAATTTTAAGTTTATTTTAAAGAAACTTAACATCAAAAGGTTTTTCAGGATGAGAAAGTCTATTTCTCCAAAGTTCTTGAAAAAACCCTTAGTCAATTGAATTGCAAGAACACTTCATGAACTATTGAAATGCTCAGTATTACATAGATATTGCAGAATTATCCTTTTAAAAAAGTACAACAAATTTCTCACTCATTACTGTTATTGCACTTAGTATTATTTTACTGGCACCTACAATGTCTTAGGCATGTTCATGTATATTTTCTAATCATAGCTGTGTTCAAAGTTTCAACTCAGTTGTTTGGTTTTTGCCCATGAGTTGATGAAAGAGTTAATAAGTCACTTCATGCGTTCAAATCTGAACCTTGCTATTTGTTAGCTTCTATAAAGGGCAACTTTTTATTATTAAATTGGGAGAATAATACATCTATGTCACAGGGTAATTGTGGGTATTAAGAGTAGAGTATATGTAAAGCATTTAACACAGTGTTTGTCATAAGGTAAGAACTCAATATATGTAAACCATAATTATATAGTAAAATGTTACTACAACATTAAATCTATGTTTTCAGGTAATTCATTACAGGCCATTGACATGCAATCATTGGGCTCCCAGAAGTCAGAGGATTACATTCTTCAATTTTTAATTTCCTACATGCCTTTATAAAACAATGTACATCTGCCAACCTACATTTGCTTCTCACAACAGATGCTCACATCTGCCACACATATCAGCGTCGGGAGTGTTTGGATATTATCTCACCCACTGACCCCTGGGTTAGACTTTGTTGAGAACAGAAGTGTGGTGCCAATGCATTTAAAATATTTGCTTGGGACTTTTAATTATGCAGAGTAATGACAAATACTGTACCATATTAGGTCAAAAATAAACATCACATTATAGATGAAAATCCTTTCCACTTTTAGTGAAGTTTTACTGCCTTCTCTTCTTTTATTTTGCTGATTTACATTTTTTTCAGACTAAATGCATGCCAACTGATGTTTTATCTTATTTCAATATGAGGCAAGTGAACAACTTTGTCATGAGAAAAATAATCATAACTTACTCTACTCGTTTCACTTATTCAAGTGGCAGTTGATAGTGTTTCATATGCAGTTTGTCTTTTGGAAATGATCTTCATACGGGTAAAAGTACATTTTTTTCATCCCTGAGAATTAACACCAAACGCCCTATATATGTCATATTTTAGAAAGATATTAATGCATACCATCCAGGCTCTCACTGAAGAACTTTACCAGAAATAAATTTTAATTAGGAAATCAAACCAGTGCATTCCTACACTGAGAAAGTATCAGAATCCCTAAAGAGGTGTTTTTTGTTTTGTTTTTTTTTTTTTGAGGTGCAGATATCTGTGCTCAGACTCACACTTAATAGATCAGAATAAGGAGTATTATCCTCATATCTGTGCCTATGAAAAGAACCCCAGGTGAATCAAATGACCAGTCAGGTTTGGGCATCTTGAGTCCAAGGCACAACATATTCACCTAATCATCTAGGTCTGCGATTTCCAATGCTTATTGATTTCTTTGTTTAGCAATGCAGTTTTTTTTTCTAGATGGGTTTATGCTGAAACAACATGTAAGTCAGGTTAAACACTTACTATGGTTAAAAAATGATTTGTGATCCAGAGCATCAAAGGCTTTCACCTCTTTCTTACTCCTTAGTAGATTCTGAGACTCTCCAGAATTCTCAGGGTCCATGGAACACAATTGCAAATCCATAATCCATGATTTTAGGTGTAGTGTTTCAGCTTCAAATTAACTGAGATAATCAGCAGCCTGTATGTATACAGCACCTGAGTATTTTCCTTATAAGATCACTACACTAACAGGTGCACCCATGTTACAGCCTCAAATTATATCAGACTTCACCATGAAAACACACGTTTGGATTTCACTTTTGCACTTGTGATAAAACTGTTGTTGAAACTGTCTGATGTAATCACCCAATGGACCTTTCATAAGATCCCAATCAAGACAATTCCCCTTGTATTTAATAAATAGAAAATCTATATAGTCCAAGAAATGTGGATTATTTCTCCCAAGTCAATAAATCTTAGTTGGGGGGTGGGGGAAATGTGGGGTTTTTTGAGAAACTATTTTGTGCAAGCAGTGTCTCTAACTTCAAGGAAATCAATTTAGTGGGACACAGACTCTAAGAAAGTTAATTTTAAAACAATGCAATAAATCCAGTGCTAGAAATATACATAGGTTGCTATGGAAGCAAGAAGATAAGTTCTGTAAGTAATTACATTTCCATTTCTGCCTTAGCTATAGGAAGATAAGAGCTAAGCTCTGTGCTCGATTACAGCAACGTCACTTACCACAGCATGTTTGCTGCTTCTTTCTCCTCCAATTTACTTTGTCCATTTTATACTTTATAATTCATTGCACTATGTCTTGTTTCTGCTAAATGAAAAACAAGGTTAAAGGATTTAGCTAAAAACGCATAATTTAAAAAATTTCTTACCAGATATTACTACTTTAAAAATTTTTTTAAAAATTATGGGATATGAAGAAAAATAATGAGTATTTAGTAGTGATATTATATTCCATAAACATGTGTATTCTAAATAGAAGAGTGTTAAAAGATGAAAAAATAAGAATTTAAAAGTAAATGTAAGGCATTAGGTATAATTTATACAATCTGTTTGGCGGTAGAGTGATAAGTGAAGTGACCCACAACCTCATTTCTCTAAGAGGAACAAGTCTATTGATATAATGAAGCAAAAAGCTCAGTGCTTTTTATTATGGATCTCACTTAATTTTAAAGAGCCACCTGGAAGCTAGCCAATAGAATGATCCTCATATTCTGCTATGAGTACATTAGCTCATCCCAGATTCTAATCTCCATAAAGTCCACTGTCTTAGCACTATTGCTCAGACCTACTAGTCACCTAATGTCATAAGATGTGCTGCTTTAGAGATAAGAAAAATGCTGTTTTCTTATAGAGAAGTCTGCGGTTTGAGTGACATCTTATTTAATCGTGATAGCTCAATTCACACTGGTATCTACCAGCTCTATACAATCCCCTTCCTGGGCAGTTTGGAAAATAAAACAAATCCTACTGGTCCAAATAAATATAGATCCCCTAACTGAGATATCAGTTTTGGGGATGTTGCTTTAACCAGCTGAGCTTTCTGGTGGCCTACACTTTACTTTTCTTCCCTCAGATTTTGTTCTACAAAGTAGTAAATAAAATAACATTAACGATAATATACATTTTCATCTCCTATTTTATTCTCCACTCTTTAAAAGTCAAGCATTTTTAGGAGGGTAGCTTTATGACGGGTAACTTTAGAGGGTAGCTTTATGAAGCTATAGATGCAATACATATTAACATATCACTCAGCTCTGTCATTTTCTAGCTGAGTAATCTCTCTCTTACAAGGTACTCAATTACTCTGTGCCTCGGTTTTCTTATCTATAAAATGGGAAATCTAAAAATACTTATTGAAGAAATTTAATACATTTTTAAAAAGTGAAGTGCTTAGAACAATGCATTCAAATACTAAGTTCTGTGAAAGAACTATTGATTTTGTTATTGGCATTGTTATGCTATTATCATACTTATTAAGGAAAATAGCAGAATGCATTTGTGATATGCAGAAGATGTCCTGGCTTAGGTGCCAGATGAATGACAAAACCTTCCAGTTGTTAATTCCAAAATGTCCCTGCACCATGCATGCAATCTTGTCAATTTAACATTCAGCCAAAGGTTTCAGTGACTCAGAGTACTTTCAATATAATTTACAGCATCCGATGAACTGGTGGGTGTTTTCTTCCCTGATAATCAGAATTGCTTACATAACAGTGTCTTTATTGCTTTAAAAATAAATTTGAAGCTCATTGAAGCAGCCATATAACCTTTAGAGCAGCATATTTGTGTTTATTTTCCAAAACTTTATTTTCTACCCTCACCCTGATTCTGTTTCTGTTAATAGTTATGTTTTAATGTGTGTGTCCTTGTGTATGCTGTCACAAATACTTTGTGAAAGTTATTAATACACAATAAGCAATAACTTTCTTTTGTACTTTACTAAAAGATCCTGTGTTACCTATGGGAAGAAATAAATCCATGAATGATCATCCTTGCCAATCTCTCTGTGAGCTCTTTCGAATTATACCTTCACTGTCTTGGCAGTGCCCATCGTATATTTTAACCAAAGGTTCCATGAATGAAATAAAAGTAGATAATAAGAATAGAGATAACAAAACGGAATTTCGAATAATTTACTTGTTGCAAAATCACTTCCTGATTGTATGACTTCACTGTTATTCAATGTTTATATGAACGGAGAAGATAGTCATCAAACAAATTTCAAAATAAACAAATAAAAGACTTTCTGTGATAATAAAAAGCAAATGCTATAGCATATTTAAGTTTAAATTATAAAAGTAAAACTGTATGTACTTCCCCTTTCACCATTTCCAAGTAATCATGCCTGTAAAAAGGTGTTATGATCTCATGCCTCTTTGGTAGCTCTTCCCTTCCTTAGCTTCCAGGCATTAGCGGCTGTTTCCTCAGTAGTAAAACTGGGTACAGGGCTGCCGCATACTCAGGCTATGTTCATTGATGTAACAAGTGCCAACTTTTCCAAATACATTTTCTAGCCAGGACACCACGCAATATGTTATAGGAGTTCTCCAAAACAAATGATGATTTACGGACTTCTTTCTGCAGTAGCACTAAGTCTCCTGCTACAACATACAAAAATAATAATAAAGGATGCAGTATTAAAAATGAAGTTTCATACTTCTGAAGTCTGCTTCTATTTTCAGAGCTTACACTTACAACGACGCTGGTTTTGTTACCCCCTCTCACAGCCCTGCAAAATTATCCAGAAGTACATAGTCCTGAAGCCGCCAAAGTTTCTAACGGTTTTATTTCAAAGTGCACACTCACACATACATAAGCCTGATGGAAACTATCTTCTAATGCTCAGCCCCTGAAATGACTTCCAGGTTACCAAGCATGTATGAAAGTTTTTACGAAAACGGAAAGAACATTGAATTACCATTCATTGATTTGCTCATTATTTGCCAGATATAGGTAAATATCTGTTTGCCTATGTTAGGGATACATGAGTGAACAAAGCAACAGACTCTTCCACCATGGACATTCCTTCCTCACTCAGGGATGGATGAATAGTTGGATGGATGGATGGATGGGTGAAAAGAATAGATAGATAGATAGATAGATAGATAGATAGATAGGCAGACAGACAGACAGAATGAAGTATATCAAAAAATGGTAGGTACATTGGAGATAAACAGAGTACAAAAACAGGTTGCTAGTTGGATAAAGTCTGACTGATAATCTGATATTCAAAGAGGAAACTGAAAGAGGTGAAGAATCCTGGCATGCAGATATTTAGATGAGGAACATTGAAGAAGAAGCAACAGTGAGTGAAAGGCCCTGATCCAACCTAGCATCCCTGTGAATTTCAGAGAGTGAGCCAAAGGAAGAGTGGTGAATGCTGAAGTCAGAAAAGTAATGAGTGAGCCTGATCAGCTACCATAACAATTCTGGCAATTGATCTGAAGGCAAAGGGCAGCCATTGGGTTGTTTTTGAGCAGAAGAGAAATAAGATCTAACTTACATTTTAAAGGGATACCTTGGTTGTTGTGTAAGAACACAGCATGGGAAGAAACAGAAAGGCCAGATGGGAGAATATTTCAACAATGCAGGCAAGAGATGACAGCACCAGGGTGCAGAATGGTAACAGTAGAAATGGTGACATCATAGATATGTATGAAAGGTAAGCATTAAGGATGTTCGATATTGGATATGACATGTGACAGAAAGAGATGCATAATGTCGGCTTCCTAAGTGTGGGATCTAAATGGTAGAGTTGCTTGAGCTCAGAAAGCATGGGAGAGGAGTAAGTCTTGGGGTTTGGAAAGATTATAAATTGGGTTATGGACATGATAATTTTCAGACCTACAAATATATTAACCTTGAGTTTAAAATGACACCATTGTTTTTACAAATGATATTTACCTTAATAAATCATATTTCTTTTTTTTTCTGAGATGGAATCTCACTCTGTTGCCCAGGCTGAATGCAGTGGTGTGATCTCTGCTCACTGCAACCTCCACCTCCCGGGTTCTGTCACCTCAGCCTCCCAAGTAGCTGAGATTACAGGCATGCACCACCATGCCGGGCTAATTTTTGTATTTTTAGTAGAGATGAGATTTCACCATGTTGGCCAGGCTGGTCTCGAACTCCCGATCTCAGGTGGTCCACCTGCCTCAGCCTCCCAAAGTGCTAGGATTACAGGTAAGAGTCACAGTGCCCGGCCTAAAATTATATTTTCAAATTTGCTTTGTCTGGATTCTTTTCTTATTCTCAGTAGCTCAGTAGAAACCACTGACAAAAGTTAGGAAAGCTCATATGCAAAATATGTCAATAATTATCCAATATAATTTATCTAGGACATGATTTTTACATTTATTTGGAGCAATAATATCCTTTCTTAAAATCCTGCTCCTATTTTGGTCTCTAATTTCTCCTTATCAGTGTTTGTTTCCCCCTCTTTGCCTGTGACCAAGATTGCCTTTGTGTTCCCCTCAGGTTGACAGCTTTAGACAAGTTTTATCCTGACTCTAGGTCCCTGACCTATCTTTTTCTTAGAGTATTTACTTTAGAAAACTTTCCATTATTAATTCTTTCACTGACACTTGAAGAAGTAAAGCCCCTCTCGGTCTCTTACCACTTTAAACACCCAAAAAATGTCTTTTTCAAATACCTAAGAGCCATCTCTTTCAAGTGTAATGCAATCAAGAAAGAGCTTCTACCTTCCAGTTTCTGTGGAAGGGTAGGAGCCTAGCAAATACAGGTCGCCGCCTCATTGACCAACCTCCCGCTTACACATTTCACTACATTTTTTTCTTTTTTCTTTTTTTTAAAGATGGAGTCTTGCTCTGTTGCCAGGCTGGAGTGCAGCAGCGCGATCTCGGCTCACTGCAACCTCCGCCTCCCGGGTTCAAGCGATTCTCTTGCCTCAGCCTCTTGAGCACCTGGGACTACAGGCGTGCACTATCATGCCCAGGTAATTTTTGCATTTTTAGTAGAGATGGGGTTTCATCATGTTGGGCAGGATGGTCTCGATCTCCTGACCTCGTGGTCCGCCCGCCTCGGCCTCCCAAAGTGCTGGGATTACAGGCATGAGCCACCGCGCCCGGCCCACACTTCACTACTTTTCTATTAGCTCACCCCAGCATTTAAAAATCCTCCTGCCTTCTATTTCAGCAGAATTGAGTTAAATCTCTCTTCTTTATTTCAACAGTCTTGAACAAAGTCTTCCTTGCTTGTTTAACTCCATCTAGTGGAATTTTCCTTGACACCTGAAGAAGTTTCTTGATGGAGAAGTAAAATATTAATAAAATACAAATTAAAGGCTTCTGTTCTCTCCTTTTATCCATTGGGGAATCTATGAAATATCAGCAAATCCATTGTTCTTATGCAGATTGCATCTTGGCCTATACTTCTAATACTCATTTGTCCTTAACATTTTTAAATTCAAGGCTTGGTAGATACACTAAATAGTTTCTTACAAAAGATTGTATGCTATGATCAGCAACAGAATGGAGGGCTTCAGGTCTATCCAATATTCTAGTTTCTGAATTTCCCTTCACTCTAGATAAAATAAGAAGAGTAGTCAACTCTCTCTCAATTAAGTATTCACTGGCTGTCCATACTGCCTGTCTTACCATAGATTTTTATTTCCTTAATTTTCTAAATATCATATAGTATTTCTAAACATTGGAGAGAGTATTATAATAATGCTGCTGTGGCTGCTGCTGTAGCTTATAGATAGTGATAATAAGAGCTACTATATATGAAGGTATCTTTCTATGCTAGCCCTATACTAATTACTGTACACATATAAACACATTTAATTCTCACAAAGCCATGTGAAGTAAATACTATCATGCTTTGCACCCGTTTTAAAGTTGATGAAACTTAAGAATTAGAAGGTAAACAATTTGCTTAGGATTACAGTGAGAAAGTAGTCTTTTCCTATACACCAAGTTCTTTCTACAGCCAATGCTCTTGCATAGAACCACTGCATTTTGAACCTTGACTCACTAATTATTAAATTTCCCTTTTGAAGTATTTAAACCTGCTGAAGTTTCAGCGAATTCATATTTAAATATGTATAAAAAATGCTACCCAGGACTTTGTTGGACGTAAAGGAGCTCATCCATATTCACTCCGTAGCACAATACTCAACCCAAATAAACATCAATAGTAGCATTTAACTTTTCAGAACTTTGGTTTACTTACTACATTCATCCAAAATGCTATACTATTATCTCATAAGACTTTACAAGTCCAAGACACTGGTACATTATTATGTATCATTCTGACTCTCATGAACCAGGAATGGGCATTACCACACACAGAAACATCTGTGATTCTATTTGAGTTGAGAAGCATGTAGAAACCTGGACAAGAGAACTGAGAATTTTGAAAATTAATTTCTTATTCTGATAAGGTAGTCAAGAGACAGCTAAGGCAGTTCAGAAAAAAACTGAGAAATTACAGTGAGGAGTTTGGGAATGAAAGTCGGAGAGATCTAGTAGGTCACAAAACAGTTTTCCCAGCCAGATTTGTGATTCCTGTTTTTTGAATGCAAATGGAAAGTGTGCTCGCATGAATCAATGAAGGGATTTCCTACTGACATCACTGAATTCCCCCTTGCTGGCTTTGAAGTTAGCTCAAATTTGATGTTTCAGATACTTTAAGAAGTAGGAAAAAGTTTGTTAGCAAATGTCAAACTTTGTGTGGATGTGTAAATTCCTGTTTTCCAAAGTTGGAAAACTTGCCTTTTCTTTTCTCAGTGTAGTCATTTTACAGCAAGTACTACTACTGGCTTTCAGTGGTACTAAAATGCCATTCTGAATGAATGGGGACAACATTATTTCAAATAACATGAATATTACATCAGGACAATGTTGCACAAGATGAGTTTTTCTCAAAGCTTTCTTTTCATCTGCTTAGAAACTAAATATATGCTTCAATTTTTTTGTAACATCTGCAAGCTACTTCAATAATGAGATACCCTTTCTTCGATTCTTTAATGTAGGAGATACTTGAAGCTCAGCTGCTGTTAAACAGCACTTTATCTCTCTTGTATCTGATTGCTGTTGAAAGCACCAAGTTGTCACTGATCCAATAGAAGTCTGCTCCCTTGTCTGTTATTCAAAAACTACTGTAGCAGAAAGGCATGGGACTGGGCTGAGTGTTGGTGACATGGAGCTACCAGATCAGTCCAAAATGGCAGAGGTGAAGGAGACAACTGAAATGACTTTACACCCAGAAGGGAGTGCAGGGATTCATCGTAGTGAACACAGAAGTGACTGGCTCCTACTCAGCCATCACCCCCATGGGGGACAAATTATAACAAATGAGTAGCTAATGCTACCACACTCAGGAAGATACAGATATAGAGCCAGGCCTCGTGGGATCCTGGTGTGCACACAGTTGCCATCTAGAACCCAACAGCAGCCCTAGTGATCCAGTTGTTTTACTCCTTCAAGGTATTCCCATCAAAAGTACCGTGGGCAATCCCACCACCACACAGTATGCCAGCCTCATGCACAACTTCACCTGGAAGGCACAGAGTACCATGAATGAAATCGATCCCTAGAATGACCTTACCTTCCTTCAAATCTGCTCCATGAAGAATGAAACTATGGTTGCACCAGATAAAGACTATCTCCTGATTGTGATTCAGAATCCAAGGGAATAAATCACTCTTTTGGCCCTTGTATCATTCATTAATTTAATGCCCTCCAAGATTAATAATGTTAATTAAGTCAATGGAGTGGCACACAGAAATTGCCTTAGAGCC
Organism: Pan paniscus; assembly: GCF_029289425.2. Classification (NCBI taxonomy): domain Eukaryota; kingdom Metazoa; phylum Chordata; class Mammalia; order Primates; family Hominidae; genus Pan; species Pan paniscus. The sequence continues at coordinate 78,022,728 of NC_073266.2, read as the reverse complement.
CACTCAAAACAATACAGTCACACAAGTGGGCTGGCATCTCCGCCCACCCCACCAAAGGATTCCCTCTGCTGTGCCAATTTTTCTCAGGTTTCCCGGGAGGGCCCTCTTTCCTCGCTTCCAGGTTTTGGAGCAAGAGCTTGTAAGAAGTCCACAACCAGCTTCCTTCTGAACTTCAGTTCATTTTTTTGCCCTTGGAAAACATTGTTTTTCTTTAACTAAAAATCACCAAAATACTAACCAAAAAAAGTGTACATAAAATAGCCTTGAAAAATCTATTTTAAAAACTTCCAAACACACATACAGCTGTTAAAAAAAACCTGTTATAGACACACACATATACACACTTACATAAAGAGAGCAAGTAAGGAAGTGTGGACAATATCCACTTTATTATCCTAATATCCTGTTCTCTTGCCCATGTTTATACTTTATATCACTTGTGCTGAGAACTTTTAAGACATTAATTTATTGTTCTTACACACACACATACATAATACATATATACTCACATACATACATATATACACACACACAAGTTTGCGTTTGCATGTATGTTTATATATTATTTATACATATTTGTGTGCTGATATGGTTTGGATTTGTGTCCCCACTCAAATCTCATGTCAAATTGTAATCTCCAGTTTTAGAGAGGGGGCCTGGTGGGAGGTGACTAAATCATGGACGGATTTCCCTCTTCCTGTTTTCATGATAGTGAGTTCTCATGATATCTGGTTGTTTAAAAGTGTAAGCACCTTCCCTTTAGTTGTCTTCCTCCTGCTCCAGCCATGTAGAATGTGCCTGCTTCTCCTTCGTCTTCTACCAAGATTGTAAGTTTCCTGAGGTCTCCCCAGCCATGCTTCCTGTACAGCCTATGAAACTGTAAGCCAGTTAAACTTCTTCTCTTTATAAATTACCCAGCCTCAGGTAGTTATTTATTGCAATGTTAGAATAGACTAATTACACATGCAATTTTTCAAATATATGCCTACAAGTATTTCCTTTTATTTAAAAAAGTAACACATCATCAAGTGTGCAGTTCAGAAAACATAATTTGTTCATTAACAAAATACTCTTTGGAATCTGACTGACTGTAGAACCCCTGCTGTGAACTTCGCTAGCTGTGTGTGACTTGTAAAAAGTCACTTAATCTCTCTTAGCCTTATTTTTCTCACTATTATACAAATAATAACAGAGCCTATCAAATATGGTTGTTGAGAGGGCTAAATGAGAGGTGATTATCAAGTTACCAGGTAAAATAATAATATTCAATGAATGTTAGCTGTCTAAAAAAATGATGCTTAATCCCACATTCATTGATAGTTACCATTAATATTTGGGGATTTCTATAATTAAAGCTTTGGATACAAATGTAGATATAGTGATATCTATATTTCTGCTCTGTTTTCTCAGATTTTTATATTTGTCTATGTGGCTTCCATTTATCAGGGAGCCAATGGTAGTAGCTATATTTTCTTACATTCTGTATTCTTGATGCTCTGGTGCTTGTAGCCTCTCAGCCGAGGGAGAAGCTGCCCTACCCAGGGCTAGTGAGTTCTTAGAGACACTAAAGGGCACAGCTGAAGCATGTCTTTCCTATGCAAACCAACCCATCCCAAATCACTGCCTTACTGAATTCTCACACACCAAGCCAATGTTTCCCCTGCTGTTATCCCAGGACCAGGTACTAGGCAACCAGAGACTGCTCCTACATCCCAAAGCCCACCAGAATTATTCAAAGCAACCAGTCTTAAACTGTGCACTCTGGCCAGCCTTGCCTTTCCCACAGAAACTCCAAATAAGCCTCCGGCCTAGACTTTCCTCTTGTTGCTCTCTCTTCTGACCACATTGGTGCTTTCCTCTGTGGTCCTGAGTGGCATTTAGTGATTCCTCTCTCTGGTGCCTCTCATTGTAATACACTTCTTACCTCAAAGTCTCACTCTTGTCTCCTCCTGTGGCTGCACCAACTTTACCATACCATATCCAGCACATACATTCTTAGAACATGGATATATTCTTTACAAGGCAGGTCTTATACTATATGTGCTGTTTTACCAGTTGCTTTATTGTTTAACTATAACTGTATCTAATGAGCACTTTCTTTGCTAGTAAATAGAAATATACATCATTTTTAAACACCTGCCTTCTATTTTATTTAAATAGATTTACCATGATTATTTAAATACACTTATTATTTAAGGAGTTACAAATGACATATATTGTTCTTTTGTGACCGTAATAGGTCCATTGCCTGATGTGTGGTAAGTCAATATGTCAACACGAAGGTTGCAGCAGAGAAAGAGTTTTAATTGTAAGGCCACTGAACCAGGAAGTGGGAGGAAACCTACAATTCATCTCCCTAAGGAGTTTGGAGCTAGAGATTTCTAGGGGCCTGGAGTAAGCTGAGGTGTTGGGATCCTGGATTGATCAAAGAGTGCAGGGGAGGTCATGGAATGGGAGAGGAAAAAGCTGCATTCTCATGCTGATTCGATTCCTCGGCAGGGGTCTTCAGACTGGTTGGTATCAGCCCTTCCCCTGAAATTCAAGATCTGAAAAACATCTTAAGCAATTCTTAAACAAAAGCACTATAGCTCTAACATTAGAGAACCTATCTGTAGGAACAGTGGAGATGTAAATGGTCAGTATCTAATGCTATTGAGTTTAGGTTACAAGAAAGTGGGTCAAAATATGGCCTGATTAATGCTTAATTATAACCACACTTCTGTCCAGAACCTGGCACGTAATTCATGTTAACCCTGCAAGGACAGTTTCACTTTAATAAAATATGCAACAAAAGACCCCAGTGTTTATTCTGTTATGCCAGGCACTGTGTTCATTGTTGGTGATTCCATGGAAGCCAAGGGAGTGAAGACTTCTATCCTTGTGGCTAGCTTTATAATAGACAACCTCAGATGTGAATCTCAGTGCACTTGTCAGATGTTTTTGGTATACATTTCTAAAAGTGGAATACAGACACACACACACACACACACACACACACAAACACACATCTGTATATATTTGAATCATCTTTCAGAAAGATAAATAAGTCATAGATAACACAAACAAATAAAAACACATCGCATGCTCATGGATGGGTAGAATCAATATTGTTAAAATGACCATATCAAACCATGTACCCCAAAAAAATACATGCATTCACTTCTGTTTCAAATAACAATATGTATGTATGTATTCATTAAAGACTCACCTCTAGCTGTTTTAAAAATGCCAATTCTAAACCAAGTGACTTACTCTGCGTCACGTAGCTTATGAAATGCATAAGCAAGATTAAAGTATAAGTCTTTTAATCCCCAATTTGGAATTACTGTGCAAAATGCATTCTCACTCAGAAATAATCACAAGTACTTGATCGTAAGTATCACAGACTCCTTAAAGATCTGTTTGCTTTTTCTTTCTCATCTAAACTTGGGAGGTGAGAAAAAGAGAGCAAATGCTAAGCTTGCAAATGTGTTATAAGAGACAAAATTGGCTTGCCAGTCAGAATCTGTGGACCACAAGTTGAGGTAGTGCAACAAAATATTGCCACCAGAAAATATAGTGGTAAAGAAAGGGTCTTGAGGCTGAAACTCAAGTACCAGAGTTTGTATTCTGGCTTACACATTCTATAAATGTTGGCTATTATCACTACTGTTATTACTAATAAGAAAATTGTTATTTTCGTGAGAAACAAACCCTGCTGTTGCTTCTCTATTGGCTTCCCTTTCTTCCAAAGCATAAGATACACCAGGGAAGGCCCAGGACACAGGAGCAGACAGAAGGTAACAGAAGAAGATGAGCACTGGGGAGAGCCTGCAGTAGCCTGAACCTCCTCATTATTCAATTTCCCCAAGAACCTACAGGAGTTTCAACTACTGCTTTTGTGGTTCATTGACATTTCATTAAGGATAGCTTTTTTTTTTTCTGGCTTTTGCTTTTGGTTTTTTTTTGGTAGTGGTATTCATGAAGTGTGGGGAGAAAGAGGTTTTGCTTCCATACCATCAGCATTTTCTGAAAATTTCCTGGGCCATTCTACTTTCTTCTTCTGGTCTGTTGATCTCTTAAATCCATAATATTTTTTCTCTCCCTCTTTCTGCCTGAGGTATTGTCTGCTGTTGCTGTTGCTGATATTTTTTAGATCTTAAAAGCAGCATCTTTGGGCTGGGGGCAGTGGCTCAAGCCTGTAATCCCAGCACTGTGGGAGGCCGAAGAGGGTGGATCACGAGGTCAGGAGTTCAAGACCAGCCTGGCCAAGAGGGTGAAACCCCGTTTCTACTAAAAATACAAAAAAATAGCCAGGCAAGGTGGCCTGTGATCTCAGCTACTCAGGAAGCTGAGGCAGATAATTGCTTGAACCTGAGAGACAGAGGTTGCAGTGAGCCAAGATTGTGCCACTGCACTCCAGCTTAGGCAACAGAGTGAGACTCTGTCTCAAAAAAAAAAAAAAAAAAAAAAGCAGCAGCATCTTTGTTTTCTTTACTAATGACTCAGGGTTAGAGCTTCAACCATATCCCAATGTATTACCCAGTATTCAGATCCTTGCAGCATTTTGAAACATATGTGTGATATTTTGTTTCCATATTGTAATACCCAGAATTCAAACTGAAATATACATCATTCCAGCTGAAGAGGCAGGTGGTGTTTAGCCAGAGAAATGGCCTAACAGAAGTGGTATTTAAAGAAGATTAACCTGCAAACATGTGCAGGAGAGATTAGGTTACAGGAACAAGCTGAATTTGCCAAAGATTGTTCCACACTGTAGATTCAAGCCATTTTGGTCCCTGGCTCTGTCTGGTTTAGAAAATCAAGATGCCCTGTGGTTTACCCATTGCCATTTAAAATATTTTAGTGATTATGAGGGAAGTAGTTTTTATCAAGGCTTTCCTTAGCTGTACAATCCTGGATATCCTTTATAAATAAGAGGAACCACTGAGAAGTGTAGATCTTTCTTGGAACCTATATGAGATGAGTGGAAGAGCAGTTTTGAGAGGGATGACAAACTGCAACTTTTGAATCTTTTTTTTTTCTTTTTTAGATGGGGTCTTGCTCTGTTGCCCAAGCTTACTACAACCTCTACCTCCCAGGCTCAAGCGATTCTCAGGCCTCAGGCTCCCAAATAGCTGGGACCACAGATGTACATCATCATGCCCAGCTAGTTTTTGTATTTTTGGCAAAGACAGCGTTTTGCCATGTTGTCCAGGCTGGTCTTGAACTCCTAAGCTCAAGTGATCTGCCTGCCTCGGCCTCCCAAAGTGCTAGGATTACAGGAGTGAGCCCGAGAGCCCAGCCATGCAACTTTTGAATCTTAATAAAGAAGTACCAACTTTTACAGTGATCAGTTTGGAAAGGAGGTAAATAGGAATCAGTGCTACATCACTTTACTGTGTCAAACTAATGAAATTCCAACGTTTTTTTTCCTCTTACAGGTAGAACAGTTCGAGTCATTAATATTCATCTGTATATTAAAATTTCTAAATAATTACTGGCTTAGGAGAAGGAAATGTGATTTTTAATTATAGAAATCCATTGTCATTATTAGAAAAAAATTCTACTTTTATTTTATGCATCATTTTGTATATAAAAAGACTAAATGCAACAGAAAATGATAGAAAATGCACATATAAAATATGTAACATTCTGAGTCTATTAATTTAGGACTAAAACAGATAAGTAAAACCTTTGCTGTTCATCAACATTCTTTGCTTTTATATAAAGAGTGGTCTCTTCTTAGTCTGAGAGATTATGAAATAAAATGTAACAAAATCCCTTTATCTGCCTGATAAGAGGGATATTTTAAATAAAGCACATATTTCACTATGATCTATGAATAACAGAAGTGGTTTCTTACTAATGTAATAATAATTATAATTAGGTCTCCAGATAAAAGCTCAAGAGATCAAGGCTAAGTAGAGTCCTTATTAACTTAAAAATTCATAGTTATTCCTGAATTAAACAAATGACTAATAGTTACACGGGAACGTTCTCACCGCTCTCTGCTAAATAGCATGAAAAATTAGAACACCCCATTTGTGATTGACAGTCCAGTGAAATCTATTTACAATATGAAATAAGGACCTCCTTCTGTAATTTAAGCAGATGGCCCTTTGTGGCTTTAGAGAATACCTGAGTCACATTCATTTCAGAATAATATTTTGGGACCCTGTTTCATCAAACCCTTTCATTGCCCCTTCGACATCCCCCCAACCTCCTGTCACCATGTCATGGGGTTAAAGTACAAATGTTTCTCGACTTTTAATGGGGTTATGTTCTGTGCCAATAAACTCACTGCAAGTTGAAAATATCGTTCAGTTGAAATTGCACTTAATACATCTAACCTATGAAAATGTTCTCAGAACACTTTCCTTAGTCTACAATTGGGCAGAGTCATCTGGCAACATGGTACACAGTAGAGTACTTGTATGATCTTGATCCTGTAACTGACTGGAAGCTGCAGCTCCTTGCAGCTGCCCAGCATGGCAAGAGAGTATCCTACTACACATTGCTAGCCCAGGAAAAGCTAGCCTATACTTCAAAACTATGTATTCTATGGAATGCTTATTGCTTTTGCCCCATTATAAAGTCAAAAAATTTAAAGTTGAAACACTGTAGGTGAGGAACTGTCTGTATTAAAGAGAATGGAATATATTTTCCTTAGTTTTTACTTAAAAAAATGGTTGTACCAGATTGCATTTAAATAATGCTACATTATGAAATATATCAGACACATAAAATCTAAAAACAATATTGTTAACTAACAATTGTGTACCTACCATAAACCTTGAAAGATAAAGCTGTACAAATATAATAAAGACCTTGGAGTTAATCTCTGGTAGCATTTCCATCACTCACGACCAGAGTCTTGATTTTGGTAATGCAACTGTACATATTTATTATATATAAATGCAATAATAAGCAGTATTGCTTTATGTCATTTAAAATTATATATAAAAATATCTTACCATGTAGATCCTCATATAGCTGATTTATTTTTATTCAATATTGTGTTTGTGTGATTTAGTACCTTTAGTTTGTTCATTTCACCGAATATGGCACTTCACTCTATTACCATGCCCTAATTTATTTTTGCATGTTCCTGCTGATTGACACTGGTCATTTCTAGATATTCCCTAGTAGAAACAGTATCACTGTGAACATTCTAGTATATAATTTTGTCCACATGTGTGAAAACTTCTTCTATGTATTTCATCCATTCTAAAAAGCAATTTTTAAAAAATATTTCAACACCTCTAAAACTGAAGTCTCCTAATTTCCAGTGCTCTAACAATAATAATTGGAAGTATATTTTCAGTAGAATGGATGAGCCAAAAAGGTATTAAGATCTTCAATGTTCCAGCTATCAAAAAAATTGCTTATTATGTGTTTGTATGAATCTGCACTGCCATTAAAGTATATGAGAATTCCACTTGCCCCATACACTCCTCAACACGTGGTATAGTCAGACATACCCATTGACTTATGGGTATGAAATGTCAACTCATTGTCATTTTTGCATGTATTTACTATTCTCACAACCTTTCCTATGAGTTTCCTCTTAAATCTTCCTTCTTGTTCCTTTTTAAAAAGGAATCTTACTTTTTCTTATTGATATCCTCTGTGGCAACATATATTAATAGAAACAGAAAGGTTTCTGGCCTGTAATTTTGCTTTTTAACAGCTCTCAAGCCAATTGATATTGTTTTTGTTTTCATTTGGTTTGGTTTGGTTTGTGGGTTTTCGTTTGTTTTGGGCAATCACTGTTTTCTTTCTGGTTGCTTTGAATTTATTTATGTGCATGTTTAACATAATTTGTCTAGGTTTGACTTATTCTGAAAATCTTGTACTTTTTAATAATTTTGAATAAAAAATTAGTCTTTTAAACCTCTAGAAAAATTTTTATTACTTTCTCTTCAATTATTACTTCTTACTCATTCTTTACATCCCATCCCCTGGGAACTCTAATTGGATATTTTTATTCTATACTTCATTTCCCTTTGACTTCTTTTTCATATTTTCACCTTTCACTCTCTATCTCCCTTTGTCTCAGTGCTTATAGAGTAGATGCCCTTATGTACTATATTCTGAGTGACTTCATTAGATACAATTTTTAGTTCACTCATTTTTCCTTCAATTATTTAAACAATATGTTAATTCATCCATTATATTTTTAAAGGGCTTTATTTCCAAAAATTATGCTTAATTCTTTTCAAATTTGCCTATTCCCTTTTCTCCTTTTTATCATTTTTCTAATATTTTTATTTCCTTGACACTTCCTATTATCCTAAATATGAATTGTTTTATAATCAGTAATCTAATTATCTGAAGTTCTTGAGAGAATTAATTCTGTAGTTAATGGCTTCTGCTTTTTCTTACTAATTTGATTATTTTCCCATGTCTTACATGATTTTAGAATAGGAGCTTATATTCAGCCCAGTATTATCACTGAGCAGTTTGGTATATCTGAACTGACCGTGGTAAAGGTCAAGTGGCTACCACTTAATTGCCTTTGTGGGGCTCCTATACTCAAGACACCCAAGGGCACCTAACCCACCTAAGCCAAGACAAATTTAAGTTTATTGATAAAAACTCAAAATCATACAATATGAAGACAAACTAGAAAAGTCAAATCTATGGACTAGAGTAAGATTTAATGTTATCTTTGAAGAGGCAAGGATTCCTAGTCTGGTTGATTGAACTGTAGAAAAAGATATTCAGAGCAGTAAGTGATGATCCTGAGTAATAATCCTCAAGCTGATGTTGACTTTTCTTTACAGAATTGGAAATCTATTGATTTTGTGGAATAATAATTAAATAATTATAAAACCCTGAGTGAATTCATTTTAACAAATAAAATTAGGCCAATTTATTTAACCCAAATAACCAATTATTTCCATTTAAAACTTAGATTTAATGTATAGTTTTTAAAAAGATTGATGACTTTTGAAGTTTAGAGTTGTTTTTAATATGTACTCACAGAATAATAACACATTGAAATTCTTTAATAGCTTCATTATATTTATGTTGTGAAAAATCTAACAACCAACTAAACATGATACATAGATCTAAGAAGGGAAGGAAACATGCTGCCAAATATAAGAATTATAATGTGTAAATACCCTTCTAATACACCTTTCACAGGGGATTCCAGGCACTTTTAAAAAGTAGTAACTTTTTAGTGTAACATTTCAGGGGAATGAGAAAGATCCACTGATGTTATACATTATTTTTAATTTAAAAAAATTTTACATCCAGAGGGTTCATGTGCAGGTTTGTTACATGGGTATATTGCATGTCAGTAAGGCTTGGTGTACTAATGATCCTATCACCAACATAGTGAGCATAGTACCCAATAGGTATCCAACCCATGCTCCCCTCCCCACACTCCCCCTTCAAGTAGTCCCCAGTGTCCACATGTTCCCTTCTTTGTGTCCACATGTATTCAATGTTTATCTCACACATATAAGTAAGAATATGCAATATTTGGTTTTCTCTTCCAGTGTTAATTCACATTGTTGCAATGGACAAGCTTTCATTCCTTTTTATGGCTGTGTGCTATTCCATCATTTATATACACCACATTTTCTTCATCCAGCCCACCATTAATGAACATCTTGGTTGACTCCATGTCTTCAGTATCATAAACAGTGCTGCAATGAACATACTAGCTGTATTAGTCCATTCTCACACTGCTATAAAGACATAGCCAAGACTGCATAATATATAAAGGAAAGAGGTTTAATTGACTCACAGTTCTGCATGGCTGGTGGTGGGGGGGTGCTCAGAAAATGTAAAATCACGGCAGAAGGTGAGAGTGAAGCAAAGGCACATCTTACATGGCAGCAGGTGAGGGAGAGCAAAGGAGCAAAGGGAGAAGAGCCTCCTAGAAAACCATCAGATCTCCTGAGAACCCACTCACTATCACAAGAACAGCATGGGGTAAACCACCACCATGATCCAATCACCTCCTATCAGATCCTGGCCTTCACACATAAAGATTATGGGGATTACATTCAAGATGAGATTTGGGTGGGGACACAGAGCCAAACCATATCACTATTGCATGTGTCTTTCAGGTAGAAATATTTATTTTAATTTCAGTATATACCTGATAGTGGAACTACTGGGTTGAATGGTAGTTTCATTTCAAGGTCTTTGAGAAATATCCACACTACTTTCCACAGTGGCTGAACAAATTTCTTCATACCAACAGTGTATATGTATTCCGTTTTCTCCACAGCATTTTGTCCTGTGTAGTGACACATAGGTGTTCTCTGAATTTCCCAAATTTGCATGTGGTTGACCTCTCTAGCAAGATTGGGAAAATTTTTTGTGGACTATATCCTTAAACATGCTTTCCAAGCTACTTGCTCTCCCTCCTTCAGTTTCTGGAATGTCAATGATTCATAGACTTGGTCCCTTTACATAATCTCATCTTTCTGAGAGGTTTTGTTCATTTTGAATTTTTTAAATTTTTCTCTGCCTGTGTTGCTTCAAAGGAGTGGTCTTCAAGCTCTGAGATCCTTTCCTTAGCTTGGTTTATTCTGTAGTTAATACTTACAACTGCATTTTGAAATTCCTGTAGTGAATTTTTCATTTCCAGAGGTTCCATTTCTTTCTTTCTTAAAATGATTGTGTCGTCTTTCAACTCTTGGATCATTTTACTGTTTTCCTTGGATTGGGCTTCATCCTTCTCTTGTATCTCAAGATTCTGAATTCTATGTCTGATATTGGTGCCATTTCACATTGGTTATGATCCATTGCTAAGAAGCAAGTGTGATGGTTTAGAGCTAAGTTGACACACTGGCTTTTAGAGTTGCCAGATTTCTTGCACTGTTTTTGTTTTTCATCTGTGTGGCCTGATGATTCTTTATCCTTTGAAGTAGCTGTCTTTTGGATGGGGTTTTTTGTTTTTATGCTCTTCATTGACCTTGAGGCTTTGACTGTGGTGCAAGTTAGAGATAGGTGAACAGCTTCATTGCTGGATGGTTTCAAGGGGCAAGGCTCAGCTCTGGACTCCTGGGCTGTCTGCTTTAACCCTAGGGGACTGGGAATGGGTCAGTGGCTTTGCTCTTCGGTCATCTGAAGTCAAGCCCCATCTGGGTTGGAGGGTTTGAGGTTTTCCCTAACCACTAGCAACAGCCCTCCATAGGGGATCACGGAGGGGCCACTGGCGTAGGTGCTCCAGTGCAGGTGCCCGGGGTACCATTGGTGGGAGGCTCTCTGGCTGGGGTAGCTAGATTGTCATGGCACTCCAGCAAGGGTTGCAGTAGCATCTCAGGTGATAGTCATTCTGCTGGAGGGCTGAAATTCTTTATTTAAGAGCCTGACCCAAATATAATTGCAGAAATTAGTATATTTTGGTTACAAGGAAAGAGGTGATTTGAAAATTGAGAAGTCCATGTTTGAATCACACTGTTGAAGTAATAATTCATATTTCTAAATCAAAGGTAATATTTTAAAAGCTACAGAGAAAATTGACTGCTTACAGTAGATTTCAATATATACCTGAGATCCTAAAGAAAATAATGGAGAGAAATAGAATCATATTTACTTTCAGAACTTTAAAGAGGATCTTATTTTTAGTTCTTATAATTGATACTATCTATCAAAAAAGCATAGTTGATTTTAAGCATATCAATCTAAATTTTGTTTTAAAATGACCATACTACATTTATTAGTTGTTTGCTTACAGATTTTTTTTCTGTGTTCTACACAGATATCAGAAATTTGAATGATATAGAATATGGTGTTGTTCCCTTTGGGAGTAGAATAAAATAGGGGTAAGCATTTAAGATTACTACTTTTATTTTGTTTGTGGTTATTTTGCCTTATTGATGCCCTTCATTTTATCTTCATAAAAATTTAGCTCTGTATCAAACTGCCCTTTCGTGTAGAAAACATTTACAAATGTATGCATCTATATTTCCAAGGAATGTTTCTATGAAACCATAACTCAATTAATTAGTCTTACCCAATATAATTAATAAAATGGAAAGATTGTGTGGGGTCTGAGACAATACAATATGACTTTAAATTCTATCTCTATTGCTTATTAGCTGTGCAGTCTTCAACAAGCCATTTAACCAAGCTGGATTTCACTTATTTAGTCTATAATTTGGGAATAATATTATGACTTCATTGAAGGGATTACTGTGACAACAACTGGCACACAGCACTAATTTAATGTTGGCTACTCTTATTCCAAAAAATTAAAACTTAGTAGAATTGAGCTAACAGAATGAATGGTTAAATAATTTTCTGAGGGATGGCCAGCACATTTCTAAATAACTATCTTTTTTAACAACTAACTAGAAAATTTACCAAAATCTTCTCCTTTGAAATATTTCCTCTGTGACTAATAGAAGAAAGCTTATAGTCAAAAGTTTTACTGAGAAGGGGAGAGAAAGAGACAGACAGAGAGAGACAGAGAGAGATTGAGATAGAAAGGATGTGAGCATTCTCAAAACAGATAAAAAGAAATGTATCTCTGACATTACTTTTCATAGATGACCAGCCCTGGGGCAGCTTCAGAGGCCACTCTGTTCTGCTATTCAGATGAAATTGCACAAAATAACAGGCAGCCCAATCACTCTCTGCTTTTGTGTGTAATTTTAGTCTCCTTGCAAATAGCTAGTTTATTTGTACTCTAAGAAGATTGGATTTTGAAAGAGAGATTACAAGTTAAGTAGTTGTATAAATTTTTTTCCTGTTTTCTCCTTAAGTGGTAACAGCATAGTTTTAAGATCCTAAAAGTTTTGTTTGTTTTACTCTACAGAAAAGTTACTCCGAACTTTAATCATTAATTACTGGAAACATTTTAATTTTGTTTTTGTTTTGCCACATATATGGTAATACTTTAGAAAGTACAGCTTATTGTTGACTTGTCAAATACACCCTTTGAAGAAGTGAAAAATCAATAGTCAGTGGTAAGTTGCTTTTGAAAATATGGTTCCATCCTAAATTATCATCAATGAATACATATGCTTTTACTTTTTTTTCTTTCTTTTTTTTTTTTTTTTTTTGAGACAGAGTCTCACTCTGTCACCCAGGCTGGAATGTAGTGGCATTATCTCGGCTCAACGCAACCTCTGTCTCCTGGATTCAAGTGATTCTCATGCCTCAGCCTCCCAAGTAGCCAGAATTACAGATGTGCACCACTATGCAGAGCTAATTTTTGTATTTTTTAGTAAAGACAGAGTTTCACCATGTTGGCCAGGCTGGTCTCCAACTCCTGGCCTCAAGTGATCCACCTGGCTGGGCCTCCCAAAGTGCTGGGATTACAGGAATGAGCTACCTCACCCAGCCTACGTATGCCTTAAAAGATCTCAAAAGAAAAGTAAACATTAAAGTTTTAGCATTTTCATTTCATGAACTACTGCAATTTTTTGCAATTATGTAATTATTAGCAATCCCAATTATGCTGCAATTTTTTAAATGAGTTAATTCTATTTAACAATGTGGAGAAAACACCAATATACTTTTTAATAAAAAGCAAGTCACTGAATAACACCTACAATATAATATCATTTTGTTCAAGCACACACAACATACACATACAAAATATTTCTATGTGTATGTATAAAAATTAACTCAGGATTGATTAAAGACTTAAACTAAGACCTAAAACCGTAGAACTTTCAGAAGAAAACCTAGGAAAAATGTTTTTGAACATTGGCCTAGGCAAGAAATTTATGATTAAGACCCCAAAGCAAATGTAACGAAAACAAAAATAAATAAATGAGGCTTAATTAAACTAAAAGGCTTCCGCACAGCAAAAGAATCAACAGAGCAAATGGACAACCTACAGATTTAGAGAAAATATTTGCAAACTATACATCCAACAAAGGATTAATATCCACAATCTGGTAGTGTGGTGCAAAAGTTACTGTGGCTTTTCCATTGAAAGTAATGCCAAAAACCACAGTTACTTTTGCACCAACCTATACAAGGAAATCAAATCAGCAATAAAAAAGGAATAATCTCATTAAAAAGTGGGCAGATGACATGAACAGACATTTTTTTAAAAGATGCTATACAAATGACCAACAAACTGATGAAAAAAATGTTTAACATCAATAATCATCAGAGAAATGCATATACAACCACAATGAGATATCATCCTACCCCAGTTAGAATGGCCATTATTAAAAAGTCAAAAAACTGTAGATATTGGTATGGATACAGTAAAAAGTGTACCCGTATACACTGTTGGTGGGAATGTAAACTAGCACAATCTCTGTGGAAAACAGCATGGAGATTTCTCAAAGATCTAAAAGTTGATCTACCATTCAATAAAGCAATCCCACTACTGGGTATTCACCTAAAGAAAATGAAGTGATTTTATCAAAAAGACACCTGCATGCATATGTTTATCACAGCACAAATCACAATTGCAAAGATATGGAATCAATCTAAGTGCCCATCAACTGACGAGTGGATAAAGAAAATGTGATATACAATGGGATACTACTGATCCATAAGAAAAGAACAAAACAATATCTTTTGTAGCAACTTGGATGGAACTGGAGGCCATTATCCTAAGTGAAGTAACTCAGAAGCAGAAAATCAAATACCACATGTTCTCACTTATTAGTGGGGGATAAGCTATGGGTATGCAGGGCATACACAGTAGTATCATGAACATTGGAGACTCAGAAGGAAGGAGGATGGGAAGGGAATGAGTGATGAACAGGTATTTATTGGATACGATGTATACTATTCAGGTGATGGGTATACTTAAAAAGTCCAGACTTTACCACAATGCAATTCATCAAGATACCCAAAACTATGTGTGCCCCTAAATCTACTGAAAAAAATTTCCAAGTGTAAATTCATCAAAATATGTGCTTACTGAGCTCTGAAATGAAACACACCACACTTAGAGCAGAAGTTATCTCTAGGTAAAAGAAGAAGTAGCTTTAGCTTTAACTATTATGTTTGTATATAACAACATACTTTTTGTTAAAAAAATGCCTTCTTATCTTACTTTTGTAATTTAAACATCAAAAGTTTCAGTAGATAGTTATATCTTTATGTGTCTTTGATTCATTAAAGCTGGTGTCTCTAATAAATAGATTTTTCATAATGACCTATAATAAACAAAGTGTCTTTTCTATGTGGTTTCAAAAGAATTATTTTTTTCAGAAATTAAAAATACCCATTTACAAGATATTGTTTTAAGAAAGTAAATATGGCTGGTAGTTTATCTTTTATCAACATTTTCATTCTCTGAGATTTAGAATGAATCATCTAAAGATTAAAGTAAAGCAAAAATTGCTTTTCTGAGATCAAAGTAAAATTGAAAAGAGTGGGAGTTAAAGACCAGCTTGGCCAAGATGGAGAAACCCCGTTTCTATTTACAAATACAAAGATTAGCCCGGCATGGTGGTGGGCGCCTGTAATCCCAACTACTCGGGACGCTGAGGCAGAGAATTGCTTGAGCCCGGGAGGCAGACGTTGCAGTGAGCTGAGATTGCGCCCCTGCACTTCAGCGTGGGGAACAGAGCGAGATTCCGTCTCCAAAAAAAAAAAAAAGAAAGAAAGAAAGAAAGAAAAAAGAAAAGAGTGTACTAAAATACTTTCTTCTAATAACCCAATAGGACCTAATATCCGTGAATTTATTCAAATTCCTTTGTAAAAATATTATTTTCAGTGTTTACTCACTCTTGGTATCATAGTTTCTCCTAGCTGTGCAAAGTTTGTTTCCTTTTATTTGCCCTGAGTTTGCCTAGAAAGAGGAAGATGTTACACAGAGATAAGAATTACATCTTTCTATGAATAAAGCACCACTATATTTATATCTGTATTTAATGTAGCTTACAAGTCTTGAGAATTTACGTTGAGTCAAAATGTACTCAGTGATAAAATTAACTCCTGTTGGTAAGGTATCAGAGCAACTATAGAAATACAACAGTGGTAAAATCAACTCCTGTTGGTAAGACAGCAGGGTAACTAGAAATAGAACAGTAGATTTCTGAATGTTACTTATCAGTTTATCAGCTAACCAAAGACAGAGACATGATATTTTCATTCAAACACACAATTTAACTCAGGCTAGATCCTCAATAAAGTACAAATCCTCTTATCTTACCAATATCTGGCTCAGATTTTTCCTGTCTTCAATCTCTGTGTATTCAAGAATTTCCTCTCTTTATTCATGCATATTTTGTAGATAAATCTTCTGATGCAATACCTGCAAAAATATAGTAAACCGCACATTTGATACAGTTGACTCCTGCTTGGATCCTTGGGCATAAAAATGATTAATAAAACATGACTACATAACTTAGATAATTCACTTCTATAATATGTAAAAACAAAAATGTTGCTAAATTAATAATTCCTGAATTCCTAGGTGCTTCCTGAAGTGGCTGAGTTGTAAATCACATTTTCTATTACCTGTGGTGAGACTCAGAGAATGCTTTCATTTACTCTGTTAGGCTTGGAAAATACCTCTATAAGCCATTCCAGAGAAGAAGCTGATACAATTTGGATTTTGTCCCCTACAAATCTTATGTTGAAATGTGACCCCCGGTGTTGGGGATGAGGCCAGGTGGGAGGTGTTGGGGTCATGGGGGCAGACTCTTCATGAATGAAGTGGTGCTCTTCCCATGGTAATGAGTTCACGCAAGATCCTGTTGTTAGAGAGACTGGAACCTCCTTCCTCTCTCTCTTGCTCCCTCTCCTTTTGCCCTGTCACAAGCCTGCTCCCCTTTTGCTTTCAGGCATCAGTAAAAGCTTCCTGGGCCTCATCAGAAGCCAGGCAGATGCTGGTGCTGTGTGTACAGTCAACAGAACTATGAGCCAAATAAGCCACCTTTCTTTATAAATTACCCAGTCTCAGATATTCCTTTGTAGTAACACCAAATAGATTAATACTAAAGTCTTTCTCAGTTTTTGGTGACTTGTATCTTTTGTAAAGTAAACTAAAATAAAATTGTGTCTCCTCTCTACGTCACTAATCATGTCCAGTCCTAAGACAAATCAGAATGGCACTCTCCCTTCCTTCTCTTGCGTCTTTCTTTTCTCCTTCCAGAACTACCACACCCCAGCTTGGGCCTGGGAAGCATAATTTAACATAGAAGCTTTGCACTTTGCCCGTCAGGTTTACCAGGCTCCCAGTCTATTATTATTTTATGATAAAATTTGTCTTTGAAAGGAGTCTGAATGTTAGTGCAATACTTTTCCAAATAGTGTCTTCATAGGGCTTCAAGGGATAGTTTAAATGCAAAACAAATTCAAGGCTTTCTGATTTCTCAATTAACTCTTACATAAAGTTATCAAATATGTATATTTTATGCCCTTTCAGTAGTACAAAAAATATGTAATTCATCTCTGAGATAAATTAATATGAGAAAAAAATTTTTCCTGATAATTTTATTTGGCCCCAAATAAATATACATGTACCGTCTTCATCTAAACAAAGTTACAAATGTGAAAATGAGAAGGGCATTTCTGAGCCTGTTGTATCAAAAGCCATATAAATGTACTGTCTTAGGAAGAAATGGACAAGTTCCACTTCCAGATTGCCTGCAGGTTAAAATAGGTACCAGGAAATGAACGGTTCTCACCTTAAAATCAAATAAGTTAACAATCCACTACTTTTGTTAGTTCAAAAGGAATTTGAAGACACTTAAATATATATTTGTACATTTAGAAAAATATTTTGAATTAAAATCTTTAAACTTCCCTTCCAGCTTCAAAAAACCAACAACAAAAAAACAGGTGACAGCCTTTTCAGTCTTTGGCACAAGACAAGGATGGCCACTCCCACCACTCCTATTCAACATAGTACTGGAAAGTTCCAACCAGAGCAATCAGGCCAAAGAAAGAAATAAAAGACATCCAAATTGAAAAAAAGGAAATCAAATTATCCCTATTTTCAAATGATGTAAGCTTATACTTAGAAAACTTTAAAAACTTCATCAAAAACCTTTAGATCTGAAAAAAAATTTCAAAATTTCAGGATAAAAAAGTCAACATACAAAAATCAGTAGTGTTTCTGTGCACTAATAACAAACTGCTGAAAAAAGAATTAAGAAGGCAATCCCATTTATAATCACTACAAACAAACATACCTAGGAACAAATTTAACCAAAAATGTGAAAGTCTTATACAAAGAAAGCTACAAAACACTAATGAAAGAAATTGAAGAGGACATCAACAAATAGAACGATATTCTATGCTCCTGGGTCAGAATAATTAATATCATTAAAATAACCATACTGTCTAAAGCAATATTCAGATTGAATACCACCCATATTAAAATACCAATGCCATTTTTCAAAGAGAGAGAAAAAAATCTTAAAATTTTTACCAAATCCAAAAAGAACCTGAATAGCCAAAACAATCCTGAGCAAAAAGAGAAAAGCTGAAGGTATCACCCTCCCTGACTTCAAATATATTCCAAAGCTACAATAACCAAAACAGCATAATATTGGTACAAAAACAGGCAGATAGACTCATGGAATATAACAGAAGGCCCAGAAGTAAGTCCATGTGTTTACAGCCAACTGATCTTCTACAAAGGCACCAAAAACATACATTGCGGAAATGACACCCTTTTCAATTAATGGTGCTGGAAAAAGTTGATATCCATATGCAGACGAATGAAACTAGCTCTCCTATCTCTCACCATTTACACAAAATGAATTAAAGACTTAAATGTAAGACCTGAAGCTTCAAAACTACTAGAAGAAAATGGAAAACGTTTCAGGACATTGGTTCAGGCAAATATTTTATGGCTAAGACCTCAAAAGCATAGGAAATAAAAATAAAAATAAACAAATGATACTATATTAAACAAAAAAGCTTGTATACAGTAAAGGTAATAATCAACAGAGTGAAGAGATAACATGCTGAATGGGAAAAAATATGTGCAAACTATTCATCAAACAAGGGAATAATGTCTGGAATCTACAAGGAACTCAAACAACTCAACAGCAAATAACCTCATTAAAAAATGGGTAAAAGACATGAATATTTTTCAAAAGAAGACATACAAACACATATATTGAAAATGCTCAATAACATTAATCATCAGGTAAATACAAATCAAAACCACAATGAGATATCAACTTAGAATGGCTATTACTAAAAAGACAAAAAAATTACAGATGCAGGCAAGGATACAGGGAAAAGAAAACTTTTATACACTGTTGGTGGGAATGCAAATTAGTACAGCTGTTACGGAAAACAGTACGGAGAATTCTCAAAAAGCTGAAAATAGAATCACCATAAGATCCAGCAGTCTCACTACTGGATATATATCCAAAGAAAAGGAAATTGGTATATTCAAGGGATACCTGCACTTCCATGTTTATTGCAGCACTATTCACAACAACAAAGATATCGGCTCAACCTAAGTGTTCATCAATGGATGAATGAATAAGGAAAATGTGAATTAATAAATAAAACGAATAAAGAAATGAATAAAGAAAATGAATACATACACACAATGGAGTATTATTCAGCCATAAAAAATGAAATTATGTCATTTGCAGCAACATGGATGGAACTGGAGGTCATTAGGTTAAGTGAAATAACTCAGGCCCAGGAAGACAAACATTGTATGTTCTCACCCTTATGTTGGAGCTAGAAAAGATGATCTCATGCAGGTAGAGAGTAGAACAATACACATCACAGGCTGGGAAGAATGTGTGGGTGGGTGGGAAGGGAGGAAAGGGAAGCTGGTTAATGGGTACAAACATAGAATTATATAGAAGGAATAAGCGTTAATGATCAATAGCAAAGTAGGGTGACTATAGTTAACAACAACGTATTGTATATTTCAATGAAGCTATAAAAGAAGATTGGAATGTTTCAAACACATAGAAATGATAAATACTCAAAGTGATTTGATCATTACACATTGTATGCATGTAGCAAAATATCACATATACCCCATATATATGTACAAATATTATGTATCAATAAATTTAAATGTCATTTTCTTTTTTGACTTAATATTTAAATATGTAGCAATGTGTTTTATCATAATCATTTTTAACTTTTATTTTTCATTTTATATAATCACTACTGTTCCTATTATAATTATTTCTTAACTTTATTTCTTTTAAATTCCAAATTAAGTCCTTTCTTGATGTTGCCTGGGATCTACTGAATTTGTGAACTACAGCATGTCCAAGCTCGACTAGACCTTAATGAGAGAATCTAATAATTAAGAGGGGATGTCTTACAGCATCATCTTCTCGACTGTCTCCTGTGTGTCCTGATTTCCCAATCTTGACACATTTCAGTCTTTACTTCTTTAGACCAGTAGAGTTGTTTTCAACATCTCATTGTCATTACAAAAGTGTAAACATCCCAGTGCAGCAGAACTTATTCAATGTGGCCTCAGTATTAAAATCCAAACTGAGTCATTATGCAGTCACCTAAGAATCCCTTTCGTATGGAATATTCATGGTTTACATCTTTATTTTTTACTTCTTTGATCCTTACCTCAGGAAACAAGATGGGAAAGCTCTCTGATTCCATGAGAACTGAGATTCCGAGTGGTGGTGTGCCTTGACCTAAGGTTTGCAGCTAATAAATTGAGGACCAAGGCTCAGAACCTAGATCTTCTGTCTCTAGTACAGTGCACTCTGTACTATGCCGATAACTGGATTTTGGAAAAATCTGAACTAGCCCTAAGGTTTCCTGGCTCCATACTTAGGATCCTTTTTATGATATAAAATACCTTATCTTAATCTCTCTTATGTTACCTGTACACACAAGCTGCTGGTTTTTAAAAATATTTTTAACATAATTACAGATTTACATACACTTGTTAAAAATACTACAGAAAGGCCCCATATTTCTTTCACTTACTTTTTCCACAGTGGTAACATCTTGCATAACTATAGCGCAATATACCAACCAGGACATTGACATTAATACAGTCCATTTACAGAGCATTTTCATTACCACAAGGTTTCTTCCTATAGCTATTACACAGCCACACCTACTTCCCTTCTCCCACTGCATCATTTTTGCCTCAACACTTGGCAACCATTAATGTACTTTCCATTTATTTAATATCATTATTTCAAGGATGCTTTATAAATGGTATCATATATACCTTTTGGAACTAAGTTTTTTCACTCAGCATAGTTTCCTGGAGATTCATCCAGTGGCTGTGTGTATGAATAGCCCACCACTGTTCATTGCTGAGTTGTATTCCCACTGTAGGGATTCACCACCGTTTGTTTAACCATCCCTCCCTTGAAAGACATCTAGGTTGTTTCCAGCTTGGAGCTGTTATGAATAAAGCTGCTAGGAGCTTTCATGCGCTGGAGTTTTTTGTTAACATACATTTATAAATATCACAGGCTAGTTTGTTTTAATTTTAATTTTATGTTAAGTTGTGGGATACATGTGCAGAATGTGCAGGTTTCTTACATAGTTATACGTGTGCCATAATGGTTTGCTGCGCCTATCAACCTGTCATCTAGTTTTTAAGCCCCACATTCATTAGGTATTTGTCCTAATGCTCTCCCTCCCCTTGTCCCCCACCCCCAACAAGCCTTGGTGTGTGATGTTTCCCTCCCTGTGTCCATGTGTTCTCATCATTCAGCTCCCACTGATGAGTGAGAACATGTGGTGTTTGGTTTTCTGTTTCTGTGATAGTTTACTGAGAATGATGGCTTCCAGCTTCATCCATGTCCCTGCAAAGGACATGATCTCATTCTTTTTTATGGCTGCATAGTATTCCATGGTGTATATGTGCCACATTTTCTTTATCCAGTCTATCATTGATGGGCATTTGGGTTGGTTCCGAGTCTTTACTATTGTAAATAGTGCTGCAATAAACAAACATTTGTGTGCATGTGTCTTTATAGTAAAATGATTTATAATCCTTTGGGTATATACCCAGTAATGAGATTCTTGGGTCAAATGATATTTCTAGTTCTAGATCCTTGAGGAATCACCACACTGTCTTCCACAATGGTTGAAATAATTTACACTCCCACCAACAGGGCAAAATCATTCCTATTTCTCCACATCCTCGCCAGCATCCGTTGTTTCCTGACTTTTTAATAATCGCCATTCTGACTGTTGTGAGATGGTATCTCACTGTGATTTTGATTTGCATTTCTCTAATGACAAGTGATGATGAGGCTATTTTTAAATTATCAAAGTCTATTTAAATAGCTTTTTCTAGACAAAACTAATCAAAAGTCACATGATCAAGAACTGCATGGGCTAGTTCTCTTCCACAACTGTACTAAGACCCTCTGTATGAGTCAGGGTTCTCCAGACAAACTCAGGCAGAAATTAATGTTGCAGTCCTGAGGCAGAGCTTCTTCTTTGGGAGACCTCAGTTTTTGCTCATAAAACCTTCAGCTGAGCAGATGAGGGCCACCTGCAAAGGGATGAGGCCCTTAACTTAACAGTCAACTGATTGTAGATGTTAACTATATCTGCAAAAGACCTTCACAGCAACAACAACTAGTTTAGTGTTTTAATTAAATAATTGGATGCTATAGCTCAGTCAACTTGACTTAAGACCATGACACCTAAAACAGCCTTCTTTATGGAACTAAATCTTTCTTTAAAATGTGTTTTAATGCCTCTTTTCATCATATTTTTGTTTGCAGCAGGCTGCAGGGAAGGCAAAGACTTTGCAAAGACTTTGTCAGAGGGATGAAAAATCAGTGAGATAGGACATAGCTAAAGAATGACAAACAAAAATCAGGACCACTAACTTTATCATTCGGAATAGTCCTAAGAGAATGATAGACAGAGAAGTTGTGAGCCCCCTTACATCATTGGAACTCCTGGAACTGCTGTATCTACAGATGATGCAGACTTTATCTAAGGCTGTTTCCAACGACAGAAGACAGGAAATGTGTTTGCCCTACGATAGTCTTGAGTGGATTACAGTCACCAATGGAAACAAACAGTGACCTAACATAAAAAGTAACTTGTCAGTATTAATTAACACAAATTTATGTCAACATAAAATTTATGTGGGCATAAAATTTATATGACCTCGTAAAAAGCCAGCAATTCACAGGAAATCATTTTTAATTTATGCAATATTTATTATAGAGCACATTTGAGACCTACATGAAAAAGATGATTTCTGACTCAAGAAATCAATGGTCTGACACATTTTTTTATTGAGTAGATAGATACCAAGTGTCCAGATTAATGGATTTAGTATTTCATTATACTCCACATGGATCAGAAACAGTGATATTAGTAGGTCCAGAACAAATTAAATGCAATATTTTTCTAAAGACTGGTACTGTGGTCTAGAATGTATGGCTGTGCTGTGTATGTATGTGTGCTCTTTATCCTGGAGATAAGAGGAACATAATTGCGATTTTCAATTACAGTACTTAAAGGGTTCTCATGAAAAACAAGGGCTTAGGTATATTCTGGCTCCAGAGGATGGAACTGAGAAAAATAATTTAGGAGGCTTATTTCATTTCAAGGTAAGAAACTTGACTTAGAAACTTAGAAGTGTCTCAACAATTAATCAGGAAATTGGTATAGCAATTAATTTCTTGAAACAAGGATCCAATAGTAGTTAATGATCCATTACCACCCAATAAGGATATTGTAGTTTGTGAAAGGTTAGATTATA
Source organism: Pan paniscus (assembly GCF_029289425.2). Taxonomy (NCBI): domain Eukaryota; kingdom Metazoa; phylum Chordata; class Mammalia; order Primates; family Hominidae; genus Pan; species Pan paniscus. The sequence continues at coordinate 77,999,141 of NC_073266.2, read as the reverse complement.
ATACTTCTGAAATGTAGTCCACTATGCGATTCTGCCATACCAAACATTTGTAAAAGTGCCATAAACCAGTGCTACTGTGATTAGAATATGGACAGCCCTCACTACTATTCTGTGTTTAGGGAGGAGGCAATAATTAAAAACCATGATATTATTATATATGTATTCAATGAAAACCTAGGTAATACTGTGCTTCTCATTGGTACTTTTGCAAAACACTCAGATGTCTAATTGTGTTTAATCCACAAAATAGTTCAATGAGAACTTCCTTGTCTGAAAACAGACATTAGGTCATTGTCAATACCTCTGCCAAAATACACATATCTAGCATATTGTGTCTCAAGTCAGGCATGTCTGGGAAGTGCTAACTCAAGGACAAGGTAAAATACTCATATTCTTCTACCAAGTAAGTAAAGAGAGGTTTTTAAGGAAGACTTTGCTCCCATCCACCATGATGCACTATGTTCATGTAACTTTGGTAATGACTTCACATAAGGAGATCACAGAGACATGCTCATTGTTCTCACTGAGCTCCTGAGATCATGAATTTCTTCAAAGCAAGAAACTGGTTCCTTTATGGTAAACAACGTACAAACACATTGGCAAGGAAGGACTGATCTATTGCATGTTGTACCTTCATTTAACTGTGTCATTCATCCCTTCTCATCAATGGTTGACTCAACTCCACTTTTTTTTTTTCCAGTGTGCAAGCTGAAATCTTGTTTTACTTTTGCTTTACAAAGCATGCTTGAAAATACCTTCAGATTCGTATGAAAACAAATAGTGAACTGCCCATTATTAAAGAACTTACAATTGATCCACCCCTGTACCATGTTAGTTGACTTTGTACAGAGTGCAGAGAGCCTGCATCCGTATTTACCTGTTGAATTTAATTTTATCCCTCTTTGTTGTGTGTAAAATCAGATTTAAAAAATTTTAGCATCACAGCCCAATGCTTCATGTACTCAAATTCTACACTTCACTAACCTTAATGCTACCACTAAAAGTAAGAAATTCTTGTTATTTCACAGGTTCTTTTTCACTGAGCAGGTATAACTACATTTCTTTTCTAATGGAAGAAAAAAGTTCATGAATTAAAGAAGACAATTTTACTGTGACTTAAGAAACGTGTTCTATTACAGTTGCTGGCAACTTCATGGAAATTACTTATTTTCTGTGTTTTGGGACATTTTGCTATTACCAATAATTTATTCTTACACATGAGGTATTTGTTATTGGTTTTTTAAAATAATTGATTATATGAAGCATTTATATAAGTGAAAATTTTGGGACTTGATTCCCTGAAATAATTCATTATATTCAATTTGTTGCTTCATGGTCTGTAGCTACATAATTGTTGTCTGACAAATATCCAATTAAGTCTGGCTTCATGATCCAATGAGGTCATGCATGATATATCTGTACTTAATCATATTTAAGTACATATATATACACACTATTCATTGATAAATTGTTACTGCTGTCATTTTGAACAGGCAAACTCAAAAAAAAAAAACTTCATAGACACAATCTAAAAACCAGAAGGGCTTCAGATGTCATCTATTATAAGCTCATCATTTTACAAAAAAGAAAAAGGTATTAAGTAATCTATTCACAGCCCATAGCTAGTTGTTGGAAGATTCCTCCAGCTACATATATTCATACATGTAAATCATACAGAAATGCTGGATAAAATAAACAACAGTAACAAATACACTTAAAATATGAGACAAAATTCAGATTAGATAAAAGTGGGTAGGGAATTTAAAAAGCAAAATTCTCATGGGCTAGAAAGGATTAGAGAAAATTAAGCTAAAAAATGAAGCCACATCAGCACATGGCAGCCAGGGACAAATCTAAAAGGTTCTGACCCAATCAGAGTTTTGGGGGAAGGGTTTTAGTAGTCTCCGAAGGAAAAGAGGCATTGCCTTTTCCCACTGGAGTTAGAAACGATTGGATTGAATCTATAGAATAAAGCGTGGTGCCATAAAAAGCTGCTTTCTATGTGATAAAGGGATTAGAAAAACACCATCCATCTTCCCAGAGAAGAAACAAGAAAGCAAGCTGTTCCTTTTCTTTGACAAAGAAGAAAAAAAAAAATTACAAAAAGCAATTTGGAACCACATCACTCATGAATGAAATTGCAAGTTTGCACTGTTTGAGTGGTGGTAAAGCTGCCAAATTGAGAGATTAATATAAAAACTAGATCCTAATTATTGAATCCCCTAGGGGTTCAGCAGAAGAAAAATAAGATCACATTTTTTGGACACTTCAAGTGCCCAAGAATTCTGAGATTTTTTTTTTACGGTCAAAATGAAACTATGAAAAATATCTGCTTCAGCAAATGAAGAGATGACTGCTGCAGAAGTTGCCTTTCCTATACACAACTGGAATATTAGTCAAAATATATAAAACAATCTTTTTGGACACTGGACAACAGACAGACAAGACTGTGACACCAGCGATAAAAACAAAACGCCTTGAGGCAGTTTCCAAGCTACAGCAGGGTGAGAAAACTGAAACAGGGCCCTGTGGTCTTTGTGAGTTAAGGAAACAGAAATTAGAGTTCGAGGAAACCAAGGCAGCTTAAGTCTGTGAAGCAGAGAAACTGCAAAGAATGCTGTACAAAGAACTCAAAAGAACATCAAAAGAGGGTTCTCAAGTCTTTGGTTCAGTGCTACTCTGCATCTGTGAAGATCATAGAGCGCAACTCCTTGAAGTCTGGAGAAAGAACCACCTGGAAAAAAAAAAAGACTGACAATTTGTGAAACTCACACAGGGATGGAAATAATCTGTGTTCACAGCCAGAGTAGAAAGAAATCTGTGTATAGCTCACTGAAGGGAAAATAGATTAGGCCCACAATGAAAGCTATCATTGACCTACATGATAGGTTTAAAAAAGCCATTAATGAATCAAACTGAACTGCATTACATAATGAAATTAAACAATCTTTAAAAGACTGTAGTAAAAACCAGCACTTCAAAATGCAAAAATCAGAAGATCTGGCATATAAATAAAAGTTACTAGGTATACAAAGAAACCAGAAAATATGTCCGTAAACAACAACAAAAAATAGCTGTAGAAACACAGCCAGAAATGAAAAGGGGAGATAATTTTAAAAGAAAAGTTCCTAAAATTATCTATTATGTATATTAGATATACATAATGGGATCAGCAAACATTTTTGTAAAGAGCCAAAGAGGAAATATTTTGTATCATTATAGACTAAGAGGTAAAAACCAAGGATATTATATAAGTACTTACATAACGAGAGGAAGCAAATTTCTACAAATTTTAATTGACAAAATTTTAAATATAATAATCATAATTGAGTGTGATGTTTTGTAATAAGGTCTACCACTGTGAAGAATGAAATTATTTTGGGGAGGCATAACATTTTGATCAGTTGAGCTCCTTTATGTTTCCTATCTCCACAATCAATTGTAAATGTTCATCATATAGTGATATATAAGGAGATTTTGTGTATTTCATCTTTGAAAATGTCTTTTCACACATACTTATGTGTGCAAAGCATACTGATATCACTCCACTAGCATGTGATTTTAATTGGGCACACTCATCACTTAAAAGGAATTTATAAAATTTCATTAGGTTCTTCTCCTGATATTTTCCTTTCAGCATTTGATTAGATAGCAAATCAATCACTTCCAATCAACAATTTGGTGGAAACTTCTCCACTACACAAAATGATGTCAAAATCTGATCATTTCTTTTTCATCTAAATCAAAATCTGAAAAATGCTGCTGAAATTGTAGTTTGAGCTAAAAAAATATATCTACTGCCAATTTGTATGGGAATGTGAGATCTTAATTCTGTACTTAAGATAATTAAGATACCTAATTATGATCATTAAGTCGGTAGCAAAATCTAATTTCTAAGATAATTATGATAATTAAGTCTGTTGCAAAATCTAATTTCTAAAGCCAGTCAGTATTTGGTGATAGAGACTGAGGGAAATTTTCTGCAGGCAGAAAAAAATTTAATCTCAAGCCCAAGCTAAAAACAAAATAATATCATAATAAAACTTTCTTACTGCTAAGCTATTCGACCATGGCATGATAGGACGTGTCAGGGTATTCTGCTTCTATTTCTGATAAAAATTTGTGAAAGTTATAACTATCAAGTCCCTGAGAGGAAAGGAAATTCACCATTGACAACTCTGGTTTAATAATACATTATAGTTCAAAAATTTATGCCTGGAAATCTGTTGATAAATAATGCAATTAATAGCCACAGTGTTTCAGCAGCTTACAATATTACACACTTTTTAATTTGTCCAGCTAAGCATTTTCCTGCTCCATAGCTGTTTTTACTACCATCTGTTTGAACACTTCTTAGCGGATTCCACTTCAGGTTGTATTGAAATCCATTTTTTTAACTTCTTTGAAAATACGTTCCTTTATAATTATTTCATGCAGACTATTCATAGAAGCTAATTTTTCAGTCACTTTAAATTTAACAATTAGTTCAAATTAACAGCAGAACAATATCGGTATATCTGCTAAATCATTAAGAGCCGAGAAAAATCACTCCAAATTATCTGCTGTGCTTTTTAATTATTCTTGTTGCTCCCAATGTTTTAAGCTCTGTGAAAAACTATTCTTGCCAAAAGATTGTCATTAGCTAGTTCAATTTCTCTGAACATATTTATTCAGCTGACGCAATCAAAATTAATTTAATTAACTCACCACCAGCAACAGTTTTCCTTCTCAGCTAACAAATGAGCCAATAATCTTGTTTTCAGCTACATTTTTATTTTTTACTTTTGTGAATAAATTCTGCTATGATGAGATGTTTCTTTTGTAAGTTTTAATTTTTCAGCTCTCACAGGAAGGCTGCTTTCCTGTGAGTTAGTAATATGATAAGTGCTTAGTCTGGTAATGTTACTGTATGTTGCATTTTTAAGCACAGCTGTAGTGCCAATGAATAGTAAAACACAATATATTTCCATCTAATTTAATGCTAAGATAATTCACACTCCAATGTGCCTTAAATGCACAAAATTCAATGTCCACGTTTTCTTCACTTCTTATTTTGATATGATGGGTATGCAAAAATAAAATTTTACAACATAACACTGTACATTTTCTCAAAATGCTGTCATGTTTCAGCTACATCACTGTGTACAGCGCACTGAAGAGCAGTGCAAAGCAATGAGAATGCTAAACGGAGTCTCTATTGTAATGACTCAGCTCTGCTGTTGTGGTATGAAAACAGCCAAAGTTGATAAATGGATGACATGGCTGTGTTACAATGTAATTTTAATTATGAGTGCTGAAATTTTAATTTCAAATAGTTTTCATATGTCACAACTGTTATTCTTTTAGTTTTTCAACTCCTTAAAAATGCAAAATTCATTCTTAACATTGCAAGTCATACAAAACAGACAGAGGGCTGGATTTGGCCCGCAGGCCACTGTCTGCCAACCCCCATCTAAGCAATCAGCTCAGGATGTTAGAAAAACAAAAATGTAAGTTAAAAAAAAGAAAATAAAGGAAATGATATAGATAAGAATAGATACTAATTAAATATAAAAATAAAAGAAAAAATGCTAATAGAGTATCAACAAAGTACAAGTTGTTTTGTAAAAAATTAACAGACAATAAACCACTAGTGAACTTGCTCCAGAAAATTAGAAAGACATATGTAGCAATTTGAAGAAAGAAAATGGAATGCAACTACGAATATAAAATGGAGGATGGAATATATAATGGAATATAAAAAATGATGGAAGATGGAAGATGGAATATAAAATTGAATATAAAAAAAATCATGAGAATGCAGTCAACACATTTATGTCCAGGAATGATAAAAATTTGTTAAATGAATGTTTTTAAAATATAACTTGCCAAAAGTTATCACAAGAATAAATATAAAAATACATTTAAATTATTAAATAAATTAATCAAAAATCTACTTAGATAAAAGCCCCAAGATTCAGATAATTTTGTAGGACACTGTTTACAAAACCTTAATAAGATAACTTTTATCTAAAAAAATCTAATCTATATAATTGAAAAGGGGGGAAAAATTGATTCTGTAGAGAAGATACCAGAATCTTGATAACAAATCCATAGTCAAAAATATTACAAAAGTAATTGTCATTCAACCTATTTTTGAGAACAGACACAAATATTTTACATAATATATTACAAACAGAAAATGATAATCATGATTAACTGAAAACATTATATTTTAAAAACAAATTAATGTAATACACCATGTCAATGCATTGAGGGAGAAAGCAGATAGCCTTGCAGTAGATTCAAGGCAGAGGCTGGAAAAAGCAAAAATTTTAATCCCAAATTTCTCTTTTTAAAAAAAGGTAAAAGCAATGCTGAGAAGACTACGAATAGAGAACTTCCTTAGCATCACTACTGTAGAGGAAAATAATCTATCACAAAATATGAGTAAGCCTATTAATGGTAAAACATTGAACATTCCCTTTAAGATTGGGAAGAAAACACAAGTACTCTCTGAATTTCTTAATATTCCACAATAAACTAGATATTCAAGACAGTTATATAAAGATTGGAAAAGATTATATTGTTTTCATTCACAAAAATATGATTGTCTGTATAGAAAATTCAAGAAAAACTGTGGGCAACCTATTAGAACTAATAAGACACAGTAAATTTTCTGGACAATGTTTAACAATGACAAAGTAGGGGGAAGATCTCTGGAGAAAGAATAATATTAATTTACATGAAAATAAACTTTAGTGATACCAATAATGATAATTTTTTTTTTTTTTCCTGAGACAGAATCTTGCTCTGTCACCCAGGCTGGAGTACAGTGGCACAATCGCAGCTCACTGCAACCTCCGCCTCCCAGGCTCAAGCAATTCTCTTCCCTCAACCTCCTGAGTAGCTAGAATTACAGGCGTGTGCCATCACGCCTGGCTAATTTTTGTATTTTTAATAGAGAGTGGGTTTCACCATCCTGGTCAGGCTGGTCTCTAACTCCAGACATCATGATCCGCCTGCCTCGGCCTCCCAAACTGCTGGGATTACGGGTTTGAGCCACCACGCCCGGCCTCAATAGTGATAATATTTTATATCTTAAGCTTTCTGTTTTATTTTTACAATTTAGAGTATCAGTAGGATTCCACTTCTCATTAAATTCCATGTAAATATCATTCTTTCCCAATCTACATTTACTATAGCATAACAAAGAATTCCATGTTTTAAAAATGAGTTGGAAGCAAAGTACACATTCATAAAACATAAATGAATAAAAGATTATCTGTTGTTGGGCCACAAAAAGAAATTCTTTACTAAAAAGGATATTTTCTTTAAATAAAATATTGTCCTATTTTTCTCTCAGTCAGGTTCCCAAATGGATTTGTATCTATGTATTTTGTGGCAAAGTTTATTCAATTCAGTTTGAGTTTTGAATTCAACAGATTGTGTACTTTTCATATAGTATTAGCAGTGATTATATACCTTACAAGTAGCATTAGAAATGTTTCATGAAAAGAAAACGTGGTAGGTATATAGGAAGGAAGTAGCCATGTTTTTTCTCCCCTGAGTCCCTGTGAGTCAAGAAAAAGTTTGTGTTTATTCTTTTCTTTATAATAATTAACATCAATAAATATTTACTTAAAAAATATATTTATTTTTAGTGACAGGAGAAAGATATATTACTTAAATTTCAGAGAAGTAAAAAAAGTGGAATCTAAAGTGATGCTAAGAAATAAATTTTTTTCCAGTAGAATCATTGATTCCTAGTCATATGTCATAATATACATTTGTATTTTTAAGGCAAGTGTTATAATATGACAATACATTTGTATTTCCTTTTACACTTTTGTGAACAAGTTCACACAAGTTGTGATAGTGATTCCTAACTGGGGGAGTGGTAGAGAACTAAGACACCAATAATTTACTCAATATTATATTCATATTAAAACAGAGAGAAAATCCAATTTTACTTATTTTTATCCTTGTTGTGTGAAAATTGTAGAAGTTTACCTATGTCCTTGCTTTTTAAAATATTTTGTCTTCCTTTTTTATGAAACTATTTGCCTCATTGTCTAGTAAATGTTGTTTATAGAAGCAACCAGCTTGGACAAAATAGACCAAGCAGTTTTAAAATCAAAAAACTGATTTTTTTGATACATTGAGGAGTGTACAGAATAGAAAATTAGTTATTTACTCTGAGATTTCCAACTGTTATTTATTATAACCATGTGTAAAATTTAATTATAGTAATGTTTATTCATACAAATTTATACTTTACATGAATAGAAATTGCTCTCTTTTTCCTTAACCGTCAATGTATTCTGTATTTGACAACAGCAATTGCTCTCAGGTAATGAGAATACAAGTCAGCTTAGAACTGCAGGTTTCTGACATGCATCATTAAGGAAAGAAATGTCAATATATTGGAACATGTTTCACAAACAATAGTTTGAATGGATTTAACTGCATTTCTAAAACATTATCCTTTACTTAGAACTTTTTTCTGCACTATGTTAATTTTTCCCCTGTATTGTAATATTTCTTAGCCATTTGGGGGTATGACCTCCTTTGAGGTGGAGTTTTTCCTACACGGAGGAAAAAATGCCCCTGTGCATGTTACAAAGAAATTATGTATAAACTTCAGAGGGCATACAGATGACAGCAGTAAAAAAAACAACAACAAAAAAATTATGAACTCTGGGTCAACAGCCAAACTAAAACTTTTTTTAAAAATTTGTTTTGACACTCTTTTCTTGAAATTTCCTTTATTTGCTTGTCTGGGGAGTTCTAAAGCATGCTTACTTTTACCTTATTAAACATGATTTTTCTCCTCAATGTTTTCTTTTCAAGTAAAGAATATTTAACAGATTATTCTTAAGGAAATAGTACTTCCAATGAGTTGATTCTTGAGTTCATCAATCTTGTTTACTTCTATTAAGCAACCATTAGCCTACAAAAATTTTTAAATAATACCTTCCTTAGAGTTCATTGTGGTTATAGGATTGTCAAGAAATCACAACACAAATAATGGAAAAGTAATTTATAATGAAAAGAATACAGTGATTCTGCCTCTCCTAATGTTGTGGGCAATGTGATTGATCACTCAATCTCATCAAATCTACCTGCTCTCAATGGCAAAGCTATGAACATAGATCCTCCTTCGCTTCATTGCTACCAAAATACACTATTATTTGGCTATAACTGCTGTCTATCACAGGGTTTTCAAATTTATCTGATGATAGGAACAACCTGGGGCATTGACTAAATATGCAGATTATCAGTCACGAAATATCAAGTTTTTCATGGAAACTCTGATTTAATGTGTTCATTTAGGCCCCCCAAATCCGTGGATTTAATAAGCATTTCAAATGAATCTTTTGAACGCAGTTTAGAAACACTTCGCCTGAATGCCTAAGACATGACTTGATTTGGCACTCTACAATTATTTAAAGGAAATTTTGGCTTTGAGTTCATTTGACATCTCATAAATTTTACTTTTTTATAATTTTGTTCACTAATTCTTCATTGATTATTACATACTAATTTGAATAATGGAAAATAACATTGAACTGAGAGTTAGAAGCTCATGGTTGAGGCTTTTTTTTTTTTTTTGGCCTCTAGTTCTTATGTGGACTTTTGTATGTAATTACCGTCTACTATCTCTGACTCAGTTTTCTCATCTGTAAAATGAGAATGTTTGGCTACATGGCTTCTAAATCCTTTTTAGCCCTAATATTAACCTATAACTAACACTAATAAGTTAATCTTTATTATGGTTGAATCTAGAACTTATGTTAGCAAAAAATTAATAAAAACACAGACATTAAACACAAAAGATTTTACTATTAAATGCCAATGGAAAAATACATAACATTTAATTGTAGTCTTGTCACATTGACCCTTAAAAGCAAATGTACAACCAGGGATCTGCTAGATTATGCAGAGGCATCTAAGGTAGGTGATCTGAGGAACCCCAAGCAGCCCTTAGTAGCTGCTAATAGCTACCAATTTGGCCAGAGTGATTTTATCATTTATTGCTGAAGATGAAATAATATTTAAAAACCTATTAAATAGATATTTCAGATCGGGTTGCCTTGTTTTCACATAGAACATACTTTAAGGATATAAGATAATTGTATCTCTGTATGTGTGCATTTGTGTGTATAAAATATGTTTGTGATATGTAGTAGCTTTAGAGGCATAAATTACTATAATTCATACGTAGGAATTTGTATGTGCAAATCCACACAGGCATAAATGTATGTGTTCGTATATTAAGATATTTTCTTTGGTAGGTAGAAGTTTGGAGCATGTGACTCTATTTTCATAGTTCTCTATAATTTCAATTGTTACATTTTGAGCAAATCAAATAAAACTGTGATTAATATATAAATATTTTACGGCTGACTTTATATACTTTTAAGACAGAATCTAGCCCCATCGCTCTGCTTATGGCAGCCTCGACCTCCTGAGCTCAAGGGATCCTCCCACATCAGCCTCCTGAGTAGCTGGGACTACAGGCACATGTCACCATGCCCGGCTAATTTTTTTGGTATTTTTTGTAGACATGGGGTTTCACCATGTTACACAGTCTGCTTCAGCCTCCCAAATTGCTGGAATTAGAGACATGAGCCACTGTGCCCAGCTTGAATTCATACATTTTTGAACTCTTTTTCTTCACATTTTAAACTGTTCTAAAAACTCCTCTGGTGAGTTGGGATAGAGGCAGTGGATTAACCTCTTCTGGGGTGTTCTATTTCAAGAGGCCTGAAGAAACACTTAGGCATTCCTAGTTAATCTACCATTATCCACTGGAGTTAAATTAACTTAATATGTAAAATATATTCTAATACATATTTCCTTTACTAATAAATATTTCCTTTCCACTTCTTTGCATTTTCCTTCCTGTTGTGTTCATTTTTTGGATCCATTGTTGTTTGTTAAGGTCCTCTTCCTCTCGAATGGTTTAATTGTATTCTCTCCAAATTGTGCTTCTACAGATGTCTTTCTCTTACTCTAAAGTGTTTGAATGTAGGAGTCTCAAGTTCCAGTCTATTTGCCTCAGGAGTCACTAGGGTTTTGTTCTACCATTTTCTAATGTTAAAGATTAGAAACATGGTGGCAGTCTTAATCATTTTATTTTGTAAGTAACTTACTCCTTTTTTCATGGAGGTTTTTCGTGTCCCTGTTTTCTTTGTATTTCAAGATTTCACCACAAAAATTTGTCATAGAATGTGCTAAAACTCATGAGTCCTTTTCATCTGCTAACTCAACATTGCAGTTCAGGAAAATATTTTTCTAGTAACAATGTTATTTTCATTATTCCTCCTCTTTGTTTTTCTTCTCTGGAATTCCTATTTTTCACATGTGTTTTAGTCTTCTACTGCTGTGTTACATTTCCATAAAATTAGCAGCTTAAAGAATTATACATTTGTTAGCACACAGTTTCTGTGGGAAATAAATCAGAACATAGCTTAGCGAGATCCTGTTCTCCAGGGCCTCATAAGCCTGCAATTAAAACATTGACCAGGGGCAGGGTGCAGTCCTTCACGCCTGTAATCCCAGCACTTTGGGAGGCTGAGGCGGGCGGATCACGAGGTCAGGAGATTGAGACCATCCTGGCTAACACGGTGAAACCCCATCTCTACTAAAATTACAAAACATTACCTGGGCGTGGTGGCGGGCACCTGTAGTCTCAGCTACTCGGGAGGCTGAGGCAGGAGGATGGTGTGAACCCGGGAGGCGGAGCTTGCAGTGAGCCGAGATCGTGCCACTGCACTCCAGCCTGGGAGACAGAGTGAGACTCTGTCTCAAAAAAAAAAAAAAAAAAAAAAAAAAAGAAAAGAAAAGAAATTGACCAGGAGTGCAGTTTTCTTAGAGACTTAACTGAAGAAGGACTTCCTTTCAAGATCATGTGGTTTTTGGCAGTGTTCCTAATGGATTTTCAGACTGAAGTCTTCCTCAGCTATTTGCTATATGGATTTATCTATATGGCTGCTCACAATAGGATAGCTTATTTTTAGAAGCCAGCAATGGATAAGAGTCTCCTAGCAAGACAGGTTGCAGTCTTAACATTATCACATACACAAAATCACGTACATCCTGTCACCTTTGCTATATTCTATTGCTTGGAAACAAGTCAAAGGTCCCACTCACATTCAAGGTGATAGATTTACAAAAAGACATGAACACCAGCAAGCAAGAATCATGGTGGCAACTATAGAGCCTGTCTACCACAGTATGTTAGCTCTCCTGAATCTGTTCTTCAAGATTCTGATCTTTTCCAGCATACGTTTTATATCTTTGAATCTTTGTTTTATACTAGAAATATCCCTACTATTGGGATTCCAAGCAGGTCAAGACACACATTTCACCAATGAATATGTAATTATCTCATTTAATCCTCATATAAGCATGTGTATTAGGTACCATTATTATCTTCATTTTACCATTAAATAAATTAAGATGCAGATACACATAACTTAGGTAAGTAGAAGTTTTCATGTAAAACCAAGAAAAAACAAGGATGAATTCTATTGCCATTACTATTTAGCATTTTACTGTCATTTGGTAATGGTAAAAAGTAAATGAAATTACATATCTGATACAAATATTGAGAAGACAGTGATAGAAATTATCATTTTATATGTAAATTATTGTCTATATAGAAAATGCAAGAAAATCAATTGAATCATTAATATAGATGTGTATTAATGGGAAATTGTACAATTAAGCATCAATAATACTTGTTCATATACTAGCAAAAAGTGCAAAATATACAGATATTCTCTAATACAAGCAAAAAGTATATAAAATGTCTAGAATTCAATTTAAATGGAAATGCTCAGGACCCATATAAAGCATATTACTACATTTTACTACAGGCATAAAAACATCCACCTAAGTGGAAGACAAAACAATTTTGTCTGATGAGAAAACTTGGCACAATAAAAATTTTCTGCAGAGTTGCTTATAAATTAATTATGATTCCAACCAATACCCTCAAGAGTATTGCTCTTAGAACTTGACAAAGCTATTTTAAAGATCATTGGGAAGAATCAGCTTCATCACAAACTTTTTGATGAGTAAGGACAGAAAATTACACTAACCTATGAGTCTACAGAAGCCAAAAAATACATTTCTGGCACAAAATTAATCAATGGCACATGACAGAAAAGAAATATAGTAGCTTACTTGCTCATAATGTAGCATGCATTCATGTGCAGAGGCTGCAACCCCTGGGATAAATAGTATTCCAGCCACAGGCATAGTAAGATGATTATTCTGGAGACACCAGGACAAGGGTGAAGAAAAAGTGAAGTCAAGGGCGTAACTTTTAAAAAGGAACCCTCTCAGTGTAATTCAAGAGGCAATCCTGTGTGTGCATGACTCTGAGAGTGACTGTCCTTAAAGTTAGCACCCAAAATGCCTCTTATCTAAACCTAGTCCAAGGTTGAAGCCCACCCTCTTTAAAGCAATTTATTTTTAGACTACCACACATAGCTTCACAAATTTCATCAATTGACACCTATATTCAAAATCCCTGGCCTGCCAGATCTTTGCCATACCTTTATCCTCAATAAGTTCTACGTAAGTTTTGCTCCTAACTTGGCCATTTCCCTGGAACATTTTTCACTGTGCCTTGGCATATACAGTTCCGTTATCAGCTAACTCCACAAACATCCTCAGTCTTTCTGAGATTGCTCCTTATACTTGTCTTAATTGAATCTAAAATCACAGTTCCCCTAAAATTTGGTCAAGTCATAAACTTGTGCCTCAAGATCAGGAGATAAGATTTGTATTCTTTATTTTATTTTGCCAGATAAATCACCACAACTCAGAAACAGATAATTCACTAAAACTGCCTTACCAAAAAATCCTGCTCACTTTGTCTTTACCACTGTCCACTCTGTTGTTGTCATCCACCATCTTCATGTTTGCACCCCCGATCCTTTTAATAAGTGACTGGTGGCTCCAAATTTTCCTCTCTGTCCCAAGTTCTGTCATTACCTTAAGTGACTCAATATGAATGCCCACACAATAGCCTACTTCTTAGTACTTTATTGTTCTCATCTCTAATGATCTTCTTTCTTCTGCTTTACTCTTTAATGACAACATAGCCTGACCAAATTATTTTACAAAATTGCTCCATGTCCAACATCACTAATCCAAACACCCCAGATTATGGCCACAACTTCTTCTCCTTCTAGTTGCTTCTTCAGCTACATATTCTGACTATTGCTTAACATCAAGGCCCTATTCCACTGACCCCTTACTTTCACTCAGTTTATGAGCCCTTTACTTTCTCCTATCTGTGAAGCTCTGTGATGTATCATACGTTGAAACTTTTGAAACAATATCCCTTGCAACCTTCTTTATTTCAATTATTTTTATAGGTCAAAACTCCATCCATTGATGGATATTCCACACATGCAATTGAGAAATGGAGCAACACTTAAAGTAGTTATATATGAAGGCTTTCATAATCACCTACCCCAAATAGACCTTCGAATTTGGCTCAGTTTTTAATATAACACGTTTTCTATTCAATGTGTGCTCCCTTGACTTACAACTCCTATTTTAACTCAACATCCCTGATATGGTTTAGCTGTGTCCCTACCCAAGTCTCATCTTGAATTTCCATGTGTTGTGGGACAGAACCAGTGGGACGTAATTGAATCATGGCAGCAGATCTTTCCCATGCTGTTCTCTTGATAGTGAATAAGTCTCACATGATCTGATGGTTTAAAAAATGGGAGTTTCCCTGCACGAGCTCTCTTTTTGCCTGCCACCATCCACGTAAGATTTGACTTGCTCCTCCTTGCCTTCCACCATGATTGTGATGCCTCCCCAGCCATGTGGAACTGTAAGTTCCATTAAATCTCTTTCTTTTGCACATTGCCAAGTCTCAGGTGTGTCTTTATCAGTAGCATGAAAATGGACTAGTACAGTAAATTGGTACCAGGTAGAGGGGCGCTGCTGTAGCATATCCAAAAATGTGGAAGCAACTTTGGAACTGGGTAAAAGGCAGAGGTTGGAACAGTTTGGAGGGCTCAGAAGAAGACAGAAAAATATGGGAAAATTTGGAACTTCCTAGAGACTTGTTGAATGGCTTTGTCAAAAATGCTGATAATGATATGGACAATGAAACCCCGGCTGAGGTGGTCTCAGATAGAGATAACGAACTTGTTGGGAACTGGAACTAAGGTGAATCAAGAGACTGGAGGCATTTTGCCCCTGAGATTTGCCCTAGATTTGCCCTAGAGATTTGTGGAACTTTGAACTTGAGAGAGATGACTTAGGGTATCTGGCAGAAGATAAGCCTGCAATTAAAACATTGACCAGGGGCCGGGTGCAGTGGTTCATGCCTGTAATCCCAGCACTTTGGGAGGCCGAGGCAGGCAGATCATCTGAGGTTAGGAGTACAAGACCAGCCTGGCCAACGTGGTGAAACCTCATCTCTACTAAAAATACAAAAATTAGCCAGGTGTGGTGGTGCATACCTGTAGTCCCAGCTACTTAGCTACTTAGGAGCCTGAGGCAGGAAAATCACTTGAAACCAGGGGGTGGAGGTTGCAGTAAGCCAAGATTGTGCCACTGCATCCCAGCCTGGATGACAGAGTGAGACTCCATGTCAAAAAACATAAAACAAAAAAGGGTGAGTTTCCTTGCACAAGCTATCTTTTTGCCTGCCACTATCCACATAAGATGTGACTTGCTCCTCCTCATCTTCCACCATGACTGTGAGGTCTCCCCAGCCATGTGGAACTCTAAGCCCATTAAACCTCTTGCTTTTGTAAGTTGCCCAGTCTTGGGAATGTCTTTATCAGCAGCATGAAAATGGACTAATACAATCTCTTTCTATTCCACTGAGAACAGAGAAGACAAAGGGTCAGATCTTCCTTAACTTCCCAAATCCACCTGTAAATCTACATAAATCCTAATATAGCCCATCTTTGTTTTCTTGTTATATCAAAAGACGGGCTTTACCTCCAAATTAGATACTATCACTGTGTAAGTTTTCTAAACCCTGTGCCTTCTCATCTTCTTAAGAACTTTATATTAAATACAAGTTTCACATTTTTGGCCATTCAACTACTCTTTCTCAATTAAATAATTTTCATAAAAATTGAAAAGTATGCAAACCTCTTCAACATAATAGCTTTTGAAAGTAATGTACACAAATTTATTGAAGTATAATTGACATACTTTGAAAGAGAAGCTACAAAGACAATAAAATACCTAGGATCCAACTTACAAGGGATGTGAAGGACCTCTTCAAGGAGAACTACAAACCACTGCTCAATGAAATAAAAGAGGATACAAACAGATGGAAGAACATTCCATGCTCATGGGTAGGAAGAATCAATATCGTGAAAATGCCATACTGCCCAAGGTAATTTATAGATTCAATGCCATCCCCATCAAGCTACCAATGACTTTCTTCACAGAATTGGAAAAAACTACTTTAAAGTTCATATGGAACCAAAAAAGAGCCCACATTGCCAAGTCAATCCTAAGCCAAAAGAACAAAGCTGGAGGCTTCACGCTACCTGACTTCAAACTATACTACAAGGCTACAGTAACCAAAACAGCATGGTATTGGTACCAAAACAGAGATATAGATCAATGGAACAGAACAGAGCCCTCAGAAATAACGCCGCATATCTACAACTATCTGATCTTTGACAAACCTGAGAAAAACAAGCAATGGGGAAACGATTCCCTATTTAATAAATGGTGCTGGGAAAACTGGCTAGCCATATGTAGAAAGCTGAAACTGGATCCCTTCCTTACACCTTATACAAAAATTAATTCAAGATGGATTAAAGACTTAAACTGTTGTGGGGTGGGGGGAGGAGGGAGGGATAGCATTAGGAGATATACCTAATGCTAAATTACGAGTTAATGGGTGCAGCACACCAGCATGGCGCATGTATACATATGTAACTAACCTGCACATTGTGCACATGTACCCTAAAACTTAAAGTATAGTAATAATTTAAAAAAAATTAAGCTAAACTTAAATTTAAACTTAAACTTAAACTAAAACCATAAAAACCCTGGAAGAAAACCTAGGCATTACCATTCAGGACATAGGCATGGGCAAGGACTTCATGTCTAAAACACCAAAAGCAATGGCAACAAAAGCCAAAATTGACAAACGGGATCTAATTAAACTAAAGAGCTTCTGCACAGCAAAAGAAACTACCATCAGAGTGAACAGGCAACCTACAAAATGGGAGAAAATTTTCGCAACCTACTCATCTGACAAAGGGCTAATATCCAGAATCTACAATGAACTCAAACAAATTCACAAGAAAAAAACAAACAACCCCATCAAAAAGTGGGCAAAGGACATGAACAGACACTTCTCAAAAGAAGACATTTATGCAGCCAAAAAACACATGAAAAAATGCTCACCATCACTGGCCATCAGAGAAATGCAAATCAAAACCACAATGAGATACCATCTCACACCAGTTAGAATGGCAATCATTAAAAAGTCAGGAAACAACAGGTGCTGGAGAGGATGTGGAGAAATAGGAACACTTTTACACTGTTGGTGGGACTGTAAACTAGTTCAACCATTGTGGAAGTCAGTGTGGCGATTCCTCAGGGATCTAGAACTAGAAATACCATTTGACCCAGCCATCCCATTACTGGGTATATACCCAAAGGACTGTAAATCATGCTGCTATAAAGACACATGCACACGTATGTTTATTGTGGCACTATTCACAATAGCAAAGACTTGGAACCAACCCAAATGTCCAACAATGATAGACTGGATTAAGAAAATGTGGCACAAATACACCATGGAATACTATGCAGCCATAAAACATGATGAGTTCATGTCCTTTGTAGGGACATGGATGAAATTGGAAATCATCATTCTCAGTAAACTATCACAAGGACAAAAAACCAAACACTGCATGTTCTCACTCATAGATGGGAATTGAACAATGAGAACACATGGACACAGGAAGGGGAACATAACACTCTGGGGACTGTTGTGGGGTGTGGGGAGGGGGGAGGGATAGCATTAGGAGATATACCTAATGCTAAATGACGAGTTAATGGGTGCAGCACACCAGCATGGCACATGTATACATATGTAACTAACCTGCACATTGTGCACATGTACCCTAAAACTTAAAAGTATAATAATAATTAAAAAAAGAGAAGTTAACTTCTCGTAGCATATTTGCATACATTTTAATAAGCAAAATTAATATCATTTAAACCATACCCAATTTCTGTATTATGACCAATTTGGGAGGTAAATGAAAAAAAAACTTTTTTACAAGATAGATGGGTAAAATAAGTGATATTTGAAAAATTCTAAAAGCACCTCATCTTAAAAATTTTTAGAAATTTTCAACTAAGACTTTAAAAGCCACGTCCCACTCCAATTATCAATGGACACACTTGCACAGGCCACTTCTTGCAATAGGTCCAAGGTTAACTTTCTTGTTTTCTTCCCAGTACTATTTTCTGAATTTAAAATTTTTACTTAATATGCACTGCTATTGATGTGCATGTTTGTGCTTGTAGTTGATACAGGTTTTTGACACACAATCACAAATGATTATTTGAAGTTCAAAAGTTCTCTGGAGCCTACTAGTCAGTTTCAAAAAGTGCACCTGAAGGATGACGACCACAGTATGGTATAACTGATTATGCAATGCTTCTGCTTCCCACTATTAGCTTCTTCTTCTTCTTCATTATCACCTTGATTTAATCTGCTTTGCCAGGGAATATGAAACTTACTGGAGTTGGAGAAATGGGGTCCAGTTTGGGTTATTAAGTAGGATGAAGGCAGAGCTCAATTACTCTTTCCTATGTGAGATATGTACTATTGCATGTAAAGATAAAAACCCACTTCTAGGATTATAGTCCAACTTGATCTAAAATAATTTCTTAACGCAAAATAGTATACATATATTTAATTAATTATTCTTATGGTTTTAGGGCAAACATAAGCCCAAAATCATAACCATTGGTTATGCAATACTGAGACAATCCATTTGTACTTACAGATAGGTTAAACTAAGCAGTCTCATATACATAAAAGAAATAAATCCTGAGTGAAATAATGTACTAGTTAATGTGTTTGCCTTTGAGATATATAAAAATAGTTGTGTTAATTTCACTCGGTATTTTTATCAAATGTTAAATGTATCATATATTATATAAATAAATAAATATATATATATACATACACACACACACACGCACACACACACACATACACTCCTAATCCAAAAATATTTCTGGAAAATTTTCTAGTTGCCTTAGAGCTAAAATTTGAAATACTGCATAATTATGTATTGTCAGAAAAATTAAAGTTTTGATTAACTCTTATAATTATTGAAGATAACTAAAAATACTCTGTATCTATGTTCTTGCAGATAAGGAATAAGAAGGGAGAGATTATATATGTACCTGTCCTTTAATTAAATATCTTACAAAGATTCTTTTAACTGATCTGTGAACTTCTGGGAAAAGCTCACCCATTTTATGAGTCATAGGTATCTGGTATTCTGCAGAATGTGACTTCAGATGCATTCACAGTGTGAACACTAGTCATCATCAAATTATAGCAGCATTATATTTGTGCTCCAAAAATAGACCTGCCCGGGAAAATTAGTATCCACTTTACTCAACTCTTAAGTAGAACTGCAGTGATAATAAGCATATGACAATGAACAAAATACATGGAAAAGTGTAATACTAGGCTTATGATCTGTATTTTTCATTTTTTAATTATTTCTATTTCTTTGAGAACTGTTTTCTCTCAGTTTGTAGTATGAAAAAATTCACAATAGAATTATACTAATATAACAGATATAGATTTTAAAAAGTTCTACACTGCAGGTATAACTACTGCTATTTAAAGAGAATATTTTGCCTAAATATAAAAAATAAAATACAGTTGACCTACGATATCAAACACATATGGAATATATCAATGATAGACACTTTAAAATGTCTACTTTGAGTTTCAAGAGATCAGATAAGTGTGAGTACTATAGCCTGACAGTATAAAGAAGCTAAATTTATATAATTCCTTTGCCCTCCAACCTGGGAATACTTAGAAAATGTCTCAAAACAATGAAAAGAACCTTGAATGATCTTTGAAGAAATGTACAATTGATGTAACATACAATTGTAACTTATATAACCATCTTTACATCCTTAGTATTTAGTGATCTGAAAGTGATATTCTAACCCAAGGCGAGCCGGGAAGTAAATTTAAATTACAGTTAACATCACCCAGCATTATCTCAGAGATATCAAAATGTTATCTTTCTGTCATTCATTTTATGCCTACAAGGAAATCTTTTCCATTGCCAAATCAAATCCAAGAGAAAATTTTCACTTTCTGCTTTGTTCTATTCGAAAATAAAAGAAAAAGAAAAGGGAAAAGAGGAAAGTTTCATAAAAATAAAGCTACTTTTGTGAAATAGAGAAGGAAACAATAGACATTTTATGCAGAAAAAATTAGTTCAGTCCAGGAGAAGGATAAGGAAAGTTATTTCTTTTCTAAGTGACTCTTTTTGTACATTCAGATCATCCATTCTGGATGAATTCTCAATTATTGAACTGAAATATCAGAAAATTTTAAATTAAAAAACTGTTTACATTAAACCATTAGTAAGTGTGGTGACTAATTATTGATCAATTAGCCTCAATAGAAAGGATTTAAGGTTGGCTTTTCTAAAAACCTAAATCTGCACTGCCTCCCTGGTAATGGTAGGAAAGTGGAGTTTATAGGCACTTCTCGAGGTTCCAGTTGATTTGCTGGAAGGTTCTAGTGGACTGAAACACAATAGCCTCAGGAATGGAGAGTTATTTTCAAATAATTCTCTATAAATTACAGGTGTTAGATAGAAAGAAAGATTAGTAAGACGATGGGGCATATGAAAAATTAAAATTAACACAGTATCTCTCAGATTAAACTTGAAAGGTCCCAGGACAAATAATATATGTCTTATTCACACCTGATCCTTTCCTGGGTACTACTTAACTCTGGCTGCTCCATAAACTGGTAAATTTCAGGATCCACTTATCAATAAACAGCCTTGTAGTTTTTCTTGAGTTTTCCTCTCAGCACTTTCAAGTGAATAAAAGTTAAATGCAAATTTCTTCGTAGTCAAAAGTCACTGTTAGTTTTTCAAAAAATAATAGTCACCCTTTCTTCATTATTCCACAAGCACCTTATACAAGGGTTGATAAATTTTTTTTTATAAAGGGCTAAATAATAAGCATTTTAGGCTTCATGGACCATAGCATCTCTGTCGTAAGTATTCTACTATCTAAATATAGCATGAAAAAAGCCATAGATAATACACCAAGAATGGGAAGAACTATGTCCCAATAAAATTTTATTTATGAACATTGAAATGTTAGCTTCATATCAGTTTCACTTGTCATAAACTATTATTCTTCTTTTGAATTCTTTTAAACAATTAAAATATGAAAGCCATTCTTACCTCTGAGTATGTGGGCTGTAAAACAAACAAACAAACAAAAGAGGTAGCAGGCTCATATTCCAAAAGGAAATGTGTGAACCCATAACTGATTCTATTTTCCTACTATTATATTTATTACAGTGTTACACACCTGTTTACATAGTTGTGTCTTCCACAGACAGTGAGTTTCTTGAGAGAAGGGATTTTTGCCTTAGCATATTTATGTCTCCAAAACTTGGCACAGTGATTAGCAGACAATAAGCCCTTGATAAATGCATGGTGAATGTATTTAAAATATTACCCCTATTCTACATCAAGCACTTTACGTTTTCTGTAACACAACATTCAAACAAATCTATTGACCACATTCAAATTCTGAGTTCTAGTAACCTGGTGATAGACATACATGCATTGGATTCTAGCTATATTAAGAAATCAAAACAAAAATCCGTCTCATGATAACCTAAGATACATTTTAGTTAATTGTTCAGGAATAAATTCTAGAAGAAACAACATAGAAAATGAAATTGTTTAGTGTTAAGGTTGAATAAGGGTGGTATTTAATACTTAACATGTTTAACGAATAATTGTTAGATTTTCTACCAAAATCTTTTATCTACCATGTTGGTGTAATCAGCATGATTCCTTACTGATGTCTCAAATCAAATCAGACTACTTACATTAGAAATGAAAGTGTTATGACAATACCTCAATAGACCAAAATCAATATCCAAGAACCAGTTATAACTATTTTTAGAACCTCTTTGCTTTATCTCTGAGCAACTAGATTCAATATGAGCTATTCAAATTACTGAAGGCTGACAGACGGTATGACAAGGATTACTGGATTAAAATAATTACTCTCAACTAAGTAAAAAAATTAAATGAAAGGCCTTTGTTGTGGGATGAATCGTGTGCCCCCAAAAAAGACATGTTGGAGCCCCAACCTTCATTTCCTGTTTATGTGACTGAGATGCTTTTGATGTTTATCCCCTCCAAATCTCATGTTAAAATGTGTCCTCCAGTGTTGAAGGTGGGGCCTAGGGGGATGTGTTAGATCATGGGAAGGATCCTTCATGAATAGCTTAGTGCCATACCCTTGGTAATGACTGAATTCTCACTCTGAGTTCACACGAGATCTGGCTGTTAGAGACCTCCTTCCTCTCTCTCTTACTCCCTCTCTTGCCACGTGATACACTGCTCCCCTTCACTTTCTACCATGATTGGAAGCTCCGTGAGGCCATCACAAGAAGCAGATGCTGGCACCACAATTCTTGTACAGCCTGCAGAACTCTGAACCAAAATAAACATCTTTTCTTTATAAATTAGTCAACTTCAAGTGTTTCTTTATAACAATACAAGAACAAACGAACAGAATATTGATACCTAGTAGTGGGATGTTGATAGAAACGTAACTGAATATGTGGAAGCAACTTTGGAACTGGGTAATGGGCAGAGACTGGAAGAGTTTGAAGGGCTCAGAAGAAGACAGGAAGACAAGGGAAATCTTAGAACTTCTTAGACACTGGTTAAATGGTTGTGACCAAAATGCTGATAGAGATGTGGAGACTGAAGTCCAGGCTGAAGTCTCAGATGGAAATTGGGAAGTTATTGGGAACTGGAGTAAAGGTCACATGTTTATGTCCTAGCAAACAGCTTGGACACGTGTACATGTCCTAGGGATCTGTGGAGGGTTGAACGTAAGAGTGATGACTTAAAGCATCTGGTAGAAGAAATTTCTAAGCAGCAAAGTGTTCAAAAATTGATGTGGCTGCATCTAACAACCTACAATCAGAGGTGGGAGCACAGAAATGACTTAATGTTAGAATTTATAATTAATAGGGAAGCATAATATAAAAGTTTGGAAAATTTGCAGCTTGGCTATGTGGCAGAGAAAGAAAATGCTTTTTCAGGAGAGGAATATAAGCAGGCTGCAGAAAAATAACTTGCTAGGCAGATTTGCATGACTAAAAGGGAGCCAGGTGTTACTCTCCAAAACAATGGGAAAAAGGCTTCAAAGTCATTTCAGAAATTTTCCAGGCTGCCCCTCCCATCACAGGCCCAGAGGCCTGGGAGAAAAGAATGGTTTTGTGAGCCAGGCCTGGGGCATCACTGCCCTATACTAGTCTGGGTTTCAGACTCACATGGGACATGTTGCCCCTTTCTTTTGGCCAATTTCTTCCTTTTGGAATGGGAATATCTAGCCAACGCCTACACAACTAATTGTATCTTGGAAGTAAATAATTTGGTTTTTTATTTTACAGGCTTATACGTGGAAGGAGATGTGTCTCAGGTCAGAATTAGTACTTTGGACTTGATGCTGGAACAAGTTAAGACTTTTAGGGACTATTGGGAAGGCATGTTTGTATTTTGCAATGTGAGAAAGATATGAAATTTAGGGAGCTGGGGTGGAGTGATATGGTTTGGATGTTTGTCCCCTTCAAATCTCATGTTGAAAAGTAACCACCAATATTGAGGGTGGGACCTGGTGGGAGGTGACTGGATCACAGGGGTGGATCCTTTATGAATAGCTCAGCACCACTCCCTTGGTAATGAGTGAATTCTCTCTCAGAGCTGATGTAAGATCTGATTGTTTAAAAGACTGTAGTGCTTCCCCACTCTCCCTCTTACTTCCTTTCTTGCCATGTGATACACTACTTCCCTTTCCCTTCTGCTGAATATAAGCTTCCTGAGGCCTCACTAGAAGGAGATGCTGGTGCCAGGATTCCTATATACTCTACAGAACCATGAGGAAAATAAACACATTGTCTCTATAAATTACCCAGCCCCATACTAACACAGTGACCTTATTTAGAAATAGGGTCTTTAAAGATGTAATCAAGTTAAGAAAGGGTCATACCCAATTAGAGTAGGACCTCATCCAACATGACTGGTGTCCTAATAAGAAAAATATAACAGGGGAGGGGATGGCTAATTAGAAGCAGCTGTAGTCTGCCGCTCTCACAAAACAGCGAGTGTACACTGTACCTTTGACTGAGGTATCCAGATTCTCACACTGGGACTAAGTAGGCAGACGGCTTGACCCACAGAGACTGAGGAAAAACAGGGTGGGGTGATGGCTCACCTGGGAGCAGCAGGAAGCCATGGAGCCCCCCCACACAGCCAAGGGTGGTGGTGAGTCATTGTGCGACCCTGCCCAGGAAGCCACGCCTTCCCTATGGATCTTTGCAACCTGTGTATCAGGATATCCTCTCCTGAGCCCAGGTCACCAGGGCCTTGGTCAAAAGCATAGAGCTTTGTGGAGTCTTGGTGGAGCAGCCGCTTGTTCACTCGGGCATGGAGGAAAATCCAGGAGTTTTCCATTCTCCAGTCCTGGGAATTCCGGCAAGGAAGAGGTCCCAGGCATTCCCCTAAAAAGGGGGTTCAATACAGGGAGGCATCTTCCTGTTGGGCTCCACTCCCATGGCGCCTCACAAGACCCACTGGCTTAGAATTCTACCCAGCAAGCAGTGGCAGGCTGGTGACAGCGCCTGAGAGGGACTGAGTTCCAGGAAGGAGAGACTGAGTTCCAGGAAGGAGGGGCAGTTACCATATCGGCAGCTGGAGTCAGCCACTCTAGCCTGTCGGCACCTGGGACCAAAAGGAATTCCCCACAACCTACCACAGCTGCTATGCCTGATTGTGGCCAGCCTGTTTCTTTAAGTGGGAACCTGATCCATCCCTCCTCACTGGGTGGGGCCTCCCTATGGGAATTTCAGCAACTCCAGCCAGGGTTATATGAACAGAACTATGATCTCTCCCTGGAATGGAGTCCCTGCGGGGAGCGGCAGCTGCTGTTTCTGTGGTTCAGCTGACTTAGTCTTGCTAGGCGGCTGTTTCTGGAGAGTCTGGACAGCCAGTGCAGGTCACCTCCTCTGCCAAGGGGCAGCCAGACTGCTTCTTTAAGCGAGTCCTTGATTCTATTCCTCCTGACTCTATAAGACCTCCTAAAAGGGGTCTCCAGACACCTCCTACAGGAGCATTCCAGCTGGCACCAGGTTGATGCCCCCTTGGGATAGAGCTCCCAGAGGAAGGAGCAGGCTTCCATCTTTGTTGTTTCACAGCCTTCACTGGTGATTCACACCTTCCTAGACCAAGGTGACTAGGGTTTGAAGTGACCAACAGCAAACTACAGGAGCCCTACGGAAGAGTGGCCTGTTAAAAAAACATAATAATAAATAATTATAAAAAAACAGAAAGCAGCAACAACATCAACTGAAAAGACCCCACAAAAACCCCATTCAAAGGTCAGCAACCCCAAAGATCAAAGATAGCTAAGCCTACAAAGATGAGAAAGAATCAATGCAAAAATAGTGAAAACTCAAAAAGCCGGAGTGCCTCTTCTCCTCCAAATGACCACAACATCTTTCCAGCAAGGGCACAAAACTGGGCTGAGGCTGAGATGGATAAATTGACAGAAGTAGTCTTCCGAAGGTGGGTAATAATGAAATTCACTGAACTAAAGGAGCATGTTCTAATCCAATGCAAAGAAGCTAAGAATCACGATAAAACATTACAGGAGCTGATAACCAGAATAGCCAGTTAAGAGAGAAACATAACTGACCTGATAGAGCTGAAAAATACAACACGAGAACTTCACAATGCAATTACAAGTATCAATATAGCCAAATAGAACAAGCAGAGGAAAGAATCTCAGAGCCTGAAGACTATCTTTCTGAAGTAAGACAGGCAGACAATAGAGAAAAAAGAATGAAGAGGAATGAACAAAATCTCTGAGAAATATGGGATTATGTAAAAAGACTGAACATATAACTGATTGGAGTACCTGAAAAACACAGGGGGAATTAAACCAAGTTGGAAAACATACTTCAGGATATCATCCAGGAGAACTACCCCAACTTAGCAACACAGGCCAACATTCAAATTCAGGAAATAAAAAGAACCCCAGTAAGATACTCCATGAGAAGACCAACCCCAAGACATATAATCATCAGATTCTCCAAGGTTGAAATGAAAGAAAAAATGTAAGGGCAGCCAGAGAAAAAGGCCAGGTCTCCTACAAAGGTAAGTCCATCAGACTAACAGCAGACCTCTCAGTGGAAACTCTATAAGCCAGAAGAGATTAGGGACCAGTATTCAACATTCTTAAGAAAAAGAAATCCCAACCCAGAATTTCATATCTGGCCAAACTAAGCTTCATAAGCAAAGGAAAAATGAGATCCTTTTCAGATAAACAAATGCTAAGGGAATATGTCACCACCAGGCCTGCCTTGCAAGAACTCCTGAAAGAACCACAAAATATGGAAAGTAAAAACACTTACCAGCCACTGCAAAAGCACACTAAAGTACACAGACCAATGACACCATGAAGTAATCACATAAACAAGTCTGAAAATTAACCAGCTAGCGCAATGATGGCAGGATCAAATTCTTACATAATAATAACCTTAAATGTAAATGGGCTAAATTCTCTGATTAAAAGACACAGAATGGCAAACTGGATAAAGAGTCAAGCCCCATTAGAATGCTGTCTTCAGAAGACCCATCTCACATGAAAAGACACACATAGGCTCAAAATAAAAGAATGGAGGAAAATTTACCAAGCAAATGGAAAACAGAAAAAAGTAGGGGTCATAATCCTAGTTTCCCATAAAACAGACTTTAAACTGACAAAGATCAAAAAAGACAAAGAAGGGCATTACATAATGGTAAAGGGTTCAAATCAACAAGAAGAGCTAACTATCCTAGATAAATATGCACCCAATACAAGGAGCACCTAGATTCATAAAGCAAGTTCTTAGACACCTACAAAGAGACTTAGACTCCTACATGTAACAGTGGAATTCTTTAATGGCCCACTGACAATATTAGACAGATCATTGAGAGAGAAAATAAACAAAGATATTCAGTACCTGAACTCAGCTCTGGATCAAGCAGACCTGAAAGATATCTACAGAACTCTCCACCCAGGATATACATTCTTCTCATTGCCACATGGCACTTACTCCAAAACTGATCACATAATTAGAAGTAAAACACTCCTCAGCAAATGCAAAAGAACTGAAATCATAACAATCTCTCAGACTACAGTGCAATAAATTAGAACTCAAGATTAACAAACTCACTCAAAACCACACAACTACATGGAAAATGGACAACTTACTCCTGAATGACTCCTTGTTAAATAATGAAATTAAGGCAGAAATCAAGAAGTTCTTTGAAACTAATGAGAACAAAGAGACAATATACCTGACTCCCTGGGATGCAGCTAAATCAGTGTTAAGATGGAAATTTATAGCGCTAAATGCCCACATTAAAAAGCTAGAAATATCTCGATTTGACATCCTAACATCACAACTAAAATAACTAGAGAACCAAGAGCAAACAAGCCCCAAAGCTAGCAGAAGACAAGAAAAAAAACAAGATCACAGAGGAGCTGAAGGAGGTAGAGACCAAAACATCAAAATTTTTAAAATTTTGTCTTCAAAAAATCAACAAATCTAGCAGCTGTCTTTTTTGAAAAATGAAATAAAA
The DNA here is from genome assembly GCF_029289425.2 of Pan paniscus. Taxonomy (NCBI): domain Eukaryota; kingdom Metazoa; phylum Chordata; class Mammalia; order Primates; family Hominidae; genus Pan; species Pan paniscus. The sequence continues at coordinate 77,971,185 of NC_073266.2, read as the reverse complement.
TAGATTGCTAGCCAGACTAATAAATCAGAAAAAAGAGAAGAACCAAATAGACACAATCAGAAATGATAAGGGGGATATCACCAATCACCCCACAGAAATACAAATGACCATTAGAGAATACTATAAATGCTTCTATGTACATAAACGAGAAAATCTAGAAGAAACTGATAAATTCCTGGACACATACACCCTCCCAAGACTGAACCAGGAATAAATTAAATCCCTGAATAGAACAATAACAAGTTCTGAAATTGAGGCAGTAATAAATAGCCTACCAACCAATAAAAGCCCAGGACCCGACAGATTTACAGCTGAATTCTACCAGAGATACAAAGAGCTGGAACCATTTTTACTCAAACTATTCCAAACAATTAAAAAGGAGGGACTCTTCCCTAACTCATTTTATGAAGCCAGCATCATTTTGATACCAAAACTTAGCAGAGATACAACAACAAAAAATGAAAACTTCAGGCCAATATTCCAGATGAACATTGATGCAAAAATTCTCAATAAAATACTGGCAAACTGAATTCAGCAGCACATCAAAAAGCTTATCCACCAGGATCAAGTAGTCTTCAGCCCTGGGATGCAAAGCCGGTTCAACATATACACATCAACAAATGTAATTCACCACATACATAGAACTAAAGACAAAAGCCACATGATTATCTCAATAGATGCAGAAAAGGCCTTCAATAAAATTCAACATCCCTTCATGATAAAAACTTACAATAAACTAGGTATTGAAGAAACAATTAACTATAAACTAGGTATTGAAGAAACAATTAAAAAAAAAAAAAAAAACGGCCGGGCGTGGTGGCTCAATCCTGTAATCCCAGCACTTCGGGAGGCCAAGGAGGGTGGATCGCCTGAGGTTAGGAGTTTGAGACCAGCCTGGCCAACATGGCGAAACACCATCTCTACTAAAAATACAAAAAAAATTAGCAGGGTGTGGTGGCGTGCATCTGTAATCCCAGCTACTCTGGAGGCTGAGGCAGAAAAATCGCTTGAACCCAGGAAGTGGAGGTTGCATTGCACTCCAGACTGGGCAACAAGAGCGAGACTCCGTCTCAAAAAACAAAACAAACAAACAAAACAAACAAACAAAAACAAAAAAACACCCACAGCCAATATCATACTAAATGGGCAAAATCTGGAACCATTCCCCATAAGACAAGGATGCCCTCTCTTACCACTCCTATTCAACACAGTATTGGAAGTTTGGGCCAAGGCAAGTAGACAAAAGAAAGAAATAAATGTATTCAAATAGGATAAGAGGAAGTTGAATTGTCTTTGTTTGCAGATGACATGATCCTATATCTAGAAAACCCCACCATCTCAGACCAAAAGCTTCTTAAGTTGATAAGCAACTTCAGCAAAGTCTCAGTATACAAAATCAATGTGCGAAATCACAAGCATTTCTATATACCAACAACAGACAAGCAGAGAGCCAAATCATGAATGAACTCCCATTCACAATTGCTGCAAGGAGAATAAAATAGCTAGGAATACAGCTAGCAAAGTAAGTGAAGGACCTCTTCAAGGAGAACTACAAGTCACTTCTCAAGGAAATCATAGAGGACAAAAACAAATGAAGAAACATTCCCTGCTCATGGATAGGAAGAATCAGTATCGTGTAAATGGCCATACTGCCCAAAATAATTTACAGATTTATTGCTATTCCCATTAAACTACCATTGACATTCTTCACAGAATTAGAAGAAGCTATTTTAAAATTCACATAGAACGATAAAAGAGCCCAAATAGCCAAGACAATCCTAGGCAAAAAGAACCAAGCTGGAGGCATCATGCTTTCAACTTCAAGCTATTCTACAAGGCTGCAGTAATCAAAACAGCATGGTACTGGTACAAAAACAGACACATAGACCAATGAAACAGGATAGAGAACTCAGAAATAAGACCACACACCTACAATCATCTGATCTTCAACAAACCTGACAAAAAACAAGCAATGGAGAAAGGATTCTCTATTTAATAAATGGTGCTCGGAAAACTGGCTAGCCATATGCAGAAAATTGAAATTGGACTCCTTCCTTTCAGCTTTTACAGCTGGATTAATGACTTAAATGTAAAACCTAAAACTATAAAAACCCTAGAAGAAAATATAGGCAATATCATTCAGGACATATGCATGGGCGAAGATTTCGTGATGAAAACTCCAAAAGAAATAGCAACGAAAGCAAAAATTGGCAAATGAGATCTAATTCAACTAAAGAGCTTCTACAGAGCAAAAGAAACTATCATCAAAGTAAACACACAATCTACAGAAGGGGAAAATTTTTTTGCAATCTATCCATCTGACAAAGGTTGAATATCCAGTGTCTACAAGGAACTTAAACAAATTTACAAGAACAAAACAAACAACCCCAATAAAAAGTGGGCAAATGACATGAACAGACACTTCTCAAAGAAGACATTCATGTTGCCAACAAACATATGAAAAAAAGCTCAACATCACTTATCATTAGAGAAATGCAAATCAAAACCATAATGAGGTATCATCTCACACCAGTCAGAATGGCAATTATTAAAAAGTCAAGAAACAACAGATGGTGGCGAGGATGTGGAGAAAAAGGAACATTTTTATACTGTTGGTGGGAATGTAAATTATTTCAACCACTGTGGAAGACTGTGTGATGATTTCTCACAGACCTAGAGGCAGAAATACCATTTGACCCAGCAATGCCATTACTGAGTATATACCCAAAGGAATATAAATCATTCCATTATAAAGATACATGCACATGTGTGTTCATTGCAGCATTACTACAATAGCAAGGACATGGAATCAATACAAATGCCCATCAGTGATAGACTGGATAGAGAAAATGTGGTACATATACACCATGGAATACTATGCAGACATAAAAGGAACAAAATCATGCCCTTCGCAGGCACATGGATGAAGTTGGAGGCCATTATCCACAGCAGACTAATGCAGGAACAGAAAACCAAATACCACATGTTACCTTATAAGTGGTAGCCGAATGATGAGAACACATGGACACATGGGGGGAACAACTTACACTGGGGCCTGTCAGTGGGGGTGGGTTGAGGGAGAGCACCAGGAATAATAGTTAAGGGATGTGGGCTTAATACCTGGGTGATGGGTTAATCTCTGCAGCGAACCACCATGACACACGTTTACCTATGTAACAAACCAGCACATCCTGCACATATACCCCAGAACTTAAAAGCTGAAGAAAAATTTAAAGAAAGAAAAAGCAAAACAGAGACATAAACACAGAAACACACAGGAAGATTGTCATTCAACAATGGGGACAGAGATTAGAAGGATGTGTCTTAGAGTCAAGGAACACCAAAGATTGTCAGCAACACCAGAAGCTAAGAGAAAGACAAGAAACAGATTTTGTCTGAGAGTCTTGTGAGAGAGCGTAGCACTGATGGCATCTTGATTCTGGACACCTGGCCTCCAGATTGGGAGGTAATAATTTCTGTTGTTTTAAGCCACTCAGTTTTTGGTTATTTGTTATGGAAGCTCTAGGAAACTAACACAGACTTTTAAGTAATTCCACTGCTTAAAAGTCCAATGGATGCACTCTTTTGTTATAGTCACAAATCAAACTATGAAATTTTATAGTTAAGAATAAAAACTGAATAGCTATAAAACCTGGTAAAATTAGATTGATTTACTAAAACAGTTTATCATATGCAAGACACTATTCTGAGTCCTTTACAAAACTTAATAAACTTAATTCATTTTTTAATCCTCATAATATAGACATGAGGTAGGTACTATTGCTTTTACAATTTTACATACAGAGAGACTAACACACATTGGCATTAAGTAACTAGCTCAAGTTCACATAGTCAATGGGAAAGCCGGGATTTGAAGTTAGGTGTTCTGCTTCCAGAAATAGTGACTTAAACCAATCCACTACACTGTCAGTGAAATGAAGAGAATTTTAGCAGAATGTGGTTATTTGTTTGTTAAAAAAAAAAAAAAGGTTATATGACTTAACATAGGTGCGCTGTTATTTTAAGCCCAGCATTAAGATAGTTCTAATCAGGTAAAAGAATGCAAAATATGCTTAACTGTGTAATGTAGTGTTCAGGCCCAATAAAATAAGGAAAAACCAACACAGATGATGAAAAAGGTTTAAAAAACCTTTGTTTGCCCAATAGTGACCATATTTAATTTTCTTACTTGTAAAAATAAATCTCTTTCCATTGGTTTTTGGATCAGATCACTTTGGGTGGTTTATTATAAATTATTTATTCTATTTCACTTCATCATTTTGAAATTATCTGTGTGTGCTCAACACACTGTTCTAGACACTGAGATTTAAAGAATTATACTCTACCACCTGTCCCTCATCAAATACATCAAATGAGGAGTGAGGAGTATATACATAGGCACACACACACAATTATGCACACATAAACATGCACACTATATATTTACACACATACAGCATATATTTTAACTATATATATATCAATTTGTAATGTATCTACATACCCTTATCTCATATATACACATAGACACACACACACACACACATATATATGTATGTATGTATATGTGTATATATATATATATATATATATATATATATATATATATATATAGTGCCATAAACTGAATACAAACTTCAATGGGTACTCAGAAGCTTGACAGATCATGACTGACTGCTCTTATTACACAGTGTTTTGAATTTGAGGATTGTACAAATGAGTTTAAGCCAAGGCTCTGCTAACATGGTGACTTCTCAGTATTTTAAGTAATATTGCAAATAACTCATGCCTTGTGGAAAATTAAACAGGATACCATAAAATAGTTGAAGGTTAGCATCTAGCACAACATCTGGAACATAGTAGGCATTCACTAAATTTTAAAGCTAGCTTAATTAGGGAAGACATAATAAAGCAATGATATTTGATTTTAGATGGAATCATTAGGAAAGATTTGGATAAATGAAGTTGTGGAATCCAGTAAAAGTAAGAGTAAATATTCCAAAGCAAGAAAACATGGAAATTTCTTGTTTAAGAAACATGAAGAAGTTTAATCCAACCAAGGATTGAACAAGGTAAGAAATAAGAGAAGACTGACATCATAAATTAAGACTAAAGTCAGTTTGGAATGCTAGGCCAGTAATCAGAAAGGAAATTTAAGTCACTGAAATTTTCAGGGAACTTTCTTGGTATACAAATATATGTACATTTAAAGCATGCATTTATAAATAATTTTCTATAAGAAATCTATATTTTATGCAAACAATGTAATTTGTTTTATTTAGAATTTACTTCTTTCACATCAAATATAGAAACAGAATTGTCATTTGAGTTTTTGGTTTTCAATGCAAAACAACAAAATGGACACTTTTGGGAAAGCATATTGAAATACATTCAAGTTGGGAAACATAGGCAAAAGATCTTTGAATTATTTATTCTTCGAGAGCAGTGATTCTCCAACTTGGCTACACGTTTGAATTACCTGGGGAGTTTTAAAAATAATGTGCCTAGGTTCTATCATCAAATATTTATAAACAAATGCATATTAAGAGGCAAGTGTGTTTTTTATACCGTTTTTGTTTTTACCCTCTCCCTCACCTCTCTCCTCCACTCACATAAATCCCTGCCCCTCTATTTAATCTTGTCATATCTAACATTTATTCATCCAAATTTTTCTTCATGATCATAAAATCATAGAAACATTCATATATATTTACACACACAGTGATTTTTGTTGCAATATACATTTTTGTGAAATACTGCATCCCGGTGTATACACTTTTTTGCATGCTCTTTTCTCACTTAGCAATAACTCATGAAGATTTCTCTCAACTAAGTCAACTGCTATAGCGCCATAACATTCTTAATTTTTAACAATTTTTAAAATTATAGATATGTAATAGTTGTACATATGTATGTGGTATATATGATATTTTGATACAGACATATAATGTGTAATAAGGGCAATCATGTGTAACCAGGATAATGGGGGTATCCATTACCTAAAGTGTTTATAATTTCCTTGTGTTAGAAACATTTCAATCCCACTGTTTTAGTTATTTTGAAATAAATAAATCATTATTAGCTACAGTTGACCTATTGTGCTATCTAACAGTAGATCTTAATCCCTATATCTAACTGCATTTTTATATCCACTAACCATCATGGAAATAGAGAGTAGAATGATGGTTACTACTGGCTGGGAAAGGTACTAGGGAGAGGGGGATAAAGAGGGCATGACTTTTTTGTAAGGCTTGCATTACTGTCATAGTGTGTTCATAGGCCAATTTTTTTCAGCTGTTCCCATACTACCGATGGATATTTACTGTATCCAAGTGGAGCACTAAGAATAATGCTACAACAAACATCCTTGTACTTACATATTTATCAACATGTGCTTTTTAAGCTATCTGTGAAATAGGATTTCAGAAGCAGGTTTATAGATATGATGGTTATTTTTAACTATAATAGATGTTGCTAGATGCTTCCAAAGATCACAACATTTTACTTTTTCATCCAGTCAGTTAAAAGAAAACCTTTATCTTAGCTTCATACCACCAACAGGTGTTATAGCTATGCTTCTGTGAAGGGCCTCGCAGGAAGAAGTTGCCACTATCAAATTTGAGGTGAGTAATTTGAGAAAAATATAATAAAGGGACATTTCCAGAGATGTTGGCAGGAGGAATGGGAACCCACAAGAGATCATCACCAAAGCTGGTTAGAACAGGGTGGTCTTACCACCTCTAGGGGTAAAGAAGCAGGGGGAGATCCTGTGACAAGAACCTAACGTTTTGTGGAGGGAGCTGGAAAACAATTACCCAATCCCACTTTCCACCTCCCTACAACCTGCTGCTGCTGCTTCTTACTGGAGAAACCCACCTGGAAGTCAGAAAATAGTGGACTCAAAGAAGCTACCAGCACAGATAAGGCTGCCAGTGCACAGGGCATGCTGGAGAAGGGTATAGACAGGATGTGGAGGGCAAACAGGAGACATTCCACACAAGCTTCTTCAAGTCATCTTAGAATAGTTGATGTGTCAAATTAATTAGTCATTTGCTGACTGCTAGAGAATTCGAGCATCCTTGGCTTTTCATAGCTGCGCTTCCACCAATTGTCTTCTCACCTTATTTGCACATTTTTTACTGGGTATCTGAATTTGTTTCTTTCCATTTTGCAATAACTATTTGTATGTTTTTGTTATTTTGTTTTTCTAAATCTCTTGTTTCTTGGTTGATTTAGATTACATATTCCATTGCCATACCCAAGATTATTTTTAAAATCTTATGGAATTCAAATATATGTAATTTTGCTTAAAAGCATCCAGATGGCTACTTTGGAGAAAGAAGGTGTCTTTCACCCATAGATGGTACCTTTTATGTCATATATTTTCTACTTTTTTTTTTAACAATTAAGACTTTAATTCATCCAGAATTTATTTTTATATGTGATATAACCAGGTGTGCTCTTTTATTATTCCAGAAGGCTAGCCAGCTGCATCAGCATCATTTAATGGCTTAAAAATTTTAATGTTAATAAATTGAACCATCATTTTTACATATATTAATTTTCCATCCTTACATGTTCTTTATTCTTTCCTGTACTCAGTTTGTCTACTCAAAGACCAAGACCAGAAAGATTCTAATTGCACTGGTTTTATACTGTGATCTTTCATTTAAAATGGAATACACGCACCACTTTGTTTCCTGAATTTTCTTGGATATTTCAAAGCATTTATTATTATGAAATGAAAGTTAATTTTTCCAGTGAAAAAATACATTGAGATTCTTATTAGAATCCCAATTACATTATTACATTATTTCATATCTTAATTTTGGAGTATTAATATTTTTAAAAAAATAAAACCTTTCATTAAAGAACATACGATGCCTTTACCTTTGTTCAGACAATATTTTATATTCATCCATCCAATTTAGTAGCTTCATAAAACTGATTTTGTTTTGTTAAATCCCTTCTTACACTTTTCCAGTTTTTTGTTTGTTTTTTGTTTTGTTTTGTTTTTTGCTGTTGGGAATAGACATTTGCTTTCTAGAGTTTGTTTGAGACAGGGTCTTACTCTGTCACTCAAGCTGGAGCACAGCGGCATAAACATGGCTCGCTGCAGCCTCTACCTCCTGGCCTCAATCGATCCTTTCACCATAGTTACCTGAGTAGGTGGGACCACAGGTGTGCACTAGCACACTCAGCTAATTTTTTAACTTTTTGTAGAGACACAGTATTGCTATGTTTTCTAGCCTGGTCTCAAATTCCTGGGCTCAAGCAATTCTCCCACCTCAACTTCTCAAATAATTTTTTAAAATTTTTTTGCAGAGATCAGGTCTCACTCCGTTGCTGAGGCTGGTCCAAACTCCTGGTTTCAAGCAATGCTCCTGTCTTGGCCTCCCAAAGTGCAGGGATTACAGGCATAAGCCACCATGCCTGGCCAACATTTTCATTCCATTTCTATTTCTAGAAATTTATTGCTAGAGTTGAATAAAGTGTATCCAATTCCTTGCCAAACTTACCAATTTTGTAATTATAAGAGCTTCCTTCTAGACTCTTGAGTTTTCTGGTATATAAACATACTATCAGTACAGAGATAATCTGAGCACCACTTTTTCAACTTTTCTTAGTGATATTTCACAGATGTGAATGTATAGAGAATAACATAATGAACATATTCCCCTAGCCCAGCTTAATTAAAAAAGTACTGAAAATGTGACTGTACTACCACATGTGGGCCTCACTGATCAATTCCACTCCCTCCCCACACAGAACTGCTATCCTGCATTGAACACTTACCATTCCCATGAATATATACATTGCTAAAAAGTACATTGAATTGTTTTCCACATCATAAATAATATCACATTGTACTTATCTTTCTGCAATAATTTTTCATTCAAAATTAGGTTTTCTGAGATTTATCCTTTTTCATTCAACATTAGGTTTTGGAGATTTATTCATGATAATACATTTAGCTCTCATTTTTTCTATTGGTTGATGTATAATATTCCACTGAAGGAAGACGTTATTGTATGTTTGTCCATATCTCAGTGTTTCAGAGTGATTTTTGTTTCTATTGTAACATCTGACGACATATGACTTTTTATGCATATAAGTCACGATATGTCTGTAAATGTGGAACTCCTTACTTAAGTCTATTTTTACCTTCAACTTGAAAAGATATTGGCAGCACTTTGGGAGGTCAGGGTGGGTGGATCACCTGAGTTCAGGAGTTCAAGACCAGCCTGACCAACATGATGAAACCCCATCTCTACTAAAAATAGAAAAATTAGCCGGTTGTGCTGGGGCACACCTGTAGTCCCAGCTACTCGGGAGGCTGAGGCAGGAGAATCACTTGAACCAGGAGGCAGAGGTTGCTGTGAGCCAAGATCGCACCACTGCATTCCAGCCTGGGCAACAGAGTGAGACTGCGCCTCAGAAAATAAATAAATAAATAAATAAATAAATAAATAAATAAATAAATAAATAAATGAAAAGATATTGGCAAAGTGCTATTCAAAGTATTTTGAGCCATGTTACCATTTTATACTTCCATCAGCATTTCCCATTTCTCCTCTTTCTAGCCAACATTTATCACATACATTTTATTTTAATCTTTGCCAATGTGATGTGTGTAAAAACAACGTCTCACTGTAGTTTTGATTTTCATTTATCCATCTTCTTGTGAGGATATTTTTCATATATTCATCAGATATTAAGGTTTCATTTTCTATGAATTATCTCATTATGTCTTTTATCCATTTATCTAAAGCATTATTAGTCTTCTCTTGTTTATTTGTAGCAATTCTTTATATATTCTTGAAAACTACCTTTGGTCTATATGCATTGCAATGTATGCGTTGCAAAGCACTCACCCAATTTGTCAGGACTTTTTTTTTTTTCCCCCAGCAAGAGTAGGGGAACTAGTTTCTCTCAAAAAGTTTAAAAATTTTATGAATTGAAGAAATTTGTATGTTCTTAGTGCCAGAACAGTTCCTGGAATAAGGCAGGTATTCAATAAATATTTGTCAGAATAAATAATTAACAATATCTTTGAGTTCCCAAAGTCTACTATAGCTTTTCTTTTTAAAAGTTGCAGTTTTTTAATTGAGTATACCAATGAACACTGCATTGACTATACATTTTGAAACTCCATCATACACTACAGTTTAGAAGGAAAAGCAATTTATATCATTTTAGTTACAGACTAGCACAGCATCAAGTGAAAATTAGCATTGAAAAAGTATTAGAGCAGTGGCTGCTCAAAAAGTCCCGTGACTTGGAACATCTAAAATCAGTATTTAAAGCATCAAAAGAATCCTAGAATCAAGGCCTATCTCAGAAATTTGTTTGGTAGTTGGCCATATAACTACAAAGAAAGAATCATTATTACTAAGAAAGAACTTGGTATTAGTGGTTATTTGCTCAGGTTTCTTCAAGCACTTCATCACATAAGTCAGAAGAAAATGGAAATTTTGAACCTCAATTTAGTGAATTTCCTGATATTCTTTTCCTCTCCATCCAGAATAAATGCTATTTCTCTGTCTTTTGTGAAATATACTTGCATTTACTCAATGTTAAAAACATTTCATAAATTCAAAACTACTTTCCGACATCCCCAAGACATATTTTAATGGCATTTTAAAGAGGTTATTATCTAAAGTCAGCACATAGTGTGATAATAGCGATTGGTAAAGTTTACTGTTAAAAAGCCTTACATAATTCATAGAATATAAGGCAGCATAATGCCCCATAGATTACTTTATTAGATTCTTAGCTCTTCATAAATTAAAGTTTCCTCTTGGTACTCAAAAATTTTGTTATGTAATATTTGATACATACAAGCGAATGCATGTAACACAAATATGTTACAGACAGTTTAATATTGAAACAGAACCCTATGAACCCATCACTGAAGAAACAGTACATTATGAAAACACTGTCGTCTTTCATATAGTGACGTCCATCCATTAGCTTTTCCCTTATTGTATTTCTCTTCCTATCCCCAGGACTAAACACTATGTGAATATTTTTGTTTAGGATTTTATTAAAAAGGAGTTTAAGGTGTTTATCAAATATTTATTAAACCCTAAACACTATATTGTTTAGTTTTGCTTTTAGTTCAAAGCTTTATAAAACTGTATCACATACTATGTAACCTTTGGACTTTTATTCCAGTACTATGTTAATGAAATCAACACTTTTCATAGGAAGCTGTAATTCCTTCACACTGGAAAATTTCCATTGTTTGATATGGAGTTTTTTAAATGTTTTTTTATTTATTTATTTTCTTACTATTATTATACTTTAAGTTTTAGGGTACATGTGCACAATGTGCAGGTTAGTTACATATGTATACATGTGCCATGCTGGTGTGATGCACCCATTAACTCGTCCTTTAGCATCAGGTATATCTCCTAATGCTATCCCTCCCCCTTCCCCACACCCCACAACAGTCCCCAGAGTGTGATGTTCCCCTTATTCTCATTGTTCAATTCCCACCTATGAGTGAGAACATCCGGTGTTGGGTTTTTTGTCCTTGTGATAGTTTACTGAGAATGATGATTTCCAATTTCATCCATGTCCCTACAAAGGACATGAACTCATCATGTTTTATGGCTGCATAGTATTCCATGGTGTATATGTGCCACATTTTCTTAATCCAGTCTATCATTGTTGGACATTTGGGTTGGCTCCAAGTCTTTGCTATTGTGAATAGTGCCACAATAAACATACGTGTGCATGTGTCTTTATAGCAGCATGATTTATAGTCCTTTGGGTATATACCCAGTAATGGGATGGCTGGGTCAAATGGTATTTCTAGTTCTAGATCCCTGAGGAATCGCCACACCAACTTCCACAATGGTTGAACTAGTTTACAGTCCCACCAACAGTGTAAAAGTGTTCCTATTTCTCCACATCCTCTCCAGCACCTGTTGTTTCCTGACGTTTTAATGATCACCATTCTAACTGGTGTGAGATGGTATCTCATTGTGGTTTTGATTTGCATTTCTCTGATTGTCAGTGATGGTGAGCATTTTTTCATGTGTTTTTTGGCTGCATGTCTTCTTTTGAGAAGTGTCTGTTCACGTCCTTCAAAATTGCTTCAAAGGGAATAAAATACCTAGGAATCCAACTTACAAGGGATGTGAAGGACCTCTTCAAGGAGAACTACAAACCACTGCTCAATGAAATAAAAGAGGATACAAACAGATGGAAGAACATTCCATGCTCATGTGTAGGAAGAATCAATATCGTGAAAATGGCCATACTGCCCAAGGTAATTTATAGATTCAATGCCATCCCCATCAAGCTACCAATGACTTTCTTCACAGAATTGGAAAAAACTACTTTAAAGTACATATGGAACCAAAAAAGAGCCCGCATCACCAAGTCAATCCTAAGCCAAAAGAACAAAGCTGGAGGCATCACCCTACCTGACTTCAAACTATACTACAAGGCTACAGTAACCAAAACAGCATGGTACTGGTACCAAAACAGAGATATAGACCAATGGAACAGAACAGAGCCCTCAGAAATAACGCCGCATGTCTACAACTATCTGATCTTTGACAAACCTGAGAAAAACAAGCAATGGGGCAAGGATTCCCTATTAAATAAATGGTGCTGGGAAAACTGGCTAGCCATATGTAGAAAGCTGAAACTGGATCCCTTCCTTACACCTTATACAAAAATTAATTCAAGATGGATTAAAGACTTAAACGTTAGACCTAAAACCATAAAAACCCTAGAAGAAAACCTAGTCATTACCATTCAGGACATAGGCATGGGCAAGGACTTCATGTCTAAAACACCAAAAGCAATGGCAACAAAAGCCAAAATTGACAAATGGGATCTAATTAAACTAAAGAGCTTCTGCACAGCAAAAGAAACTACCACCAGAGTGAACAGGCAACCTGCAGAATGGGAGAAAATTTTCGCAATCTACTCATCTGACAAAGGGCTAATATCCAGAATCTACAATGAACTCAAACACATTTACAAGAAAAAAACAAACAACCCCATTAAAAAGTGGGCAAAGGACACGAACAGACACTTCTCAAAAGAAGACATTTATGCAGCCAAAAAACACATGAAAAAATGCTCACCATCACTGGCCATCAGAGAAATGCAAATCAAAACCACAATGAGATACCATCTCACACCAGTTAGAATGGCAATCATTAAAAAGTCAGGAAACAACAGGTGCTGGAGAGGATGTGGAGAAATAGGAACACTTTTACACTGTTGGTGGGACTGTAAACTAGTTCAACCATTGTGGAAGTCGGTGTGGCGATTCCTCAGGGATCTAGAACTAGAAATACCATTTGACCCAGCCATCCCATTACTGGGTATATACCCAAAGGACTATAAATCATGCTACTACAAAGACACATGCACACGTATGTTTACTGCGGCACTATTCACAATAGCAAAGACTTGGAGCCAACCCAAATGTCCAACAATGATAGACTGGATTAAGAAAATGTGGCACATATACACCATGGAATACTATGCAGCCATAAAACATGATGAGTTCATGTCCTTTGTAGGGACATGGATGAAATTGGAAATCATCATTCTCAGTAAACTATCACAAGGACAAAAAACCCAACACCGGATGTTCTCACTCATAGGTGGGAATTGAACAATGAGAACACATGGACACAGGAAGGGGAACATCACACTCTGGGGACTGTTGTGGGGTGTGGGGAAGGGGGAGGGATAGCATTAGGAGATATACCTGATGCTAAAGGACAAGTTAATGGGTGCAGCACACCAGCATGGCACATGTATACATATGTAACTAACCTGCACACTGTGCACATGTACCCTAAAACCTAAAGTATAATAATAATAAAATAAAATAATATAAAAATAACAATAGAAAAAAAGTTTAAAAGTTTTTGAGTAGTTTGTTCTACATCAATAACCAATATACAATGTATTTAAATTTTAATACACTGCCAAATTCTGTTTGACATTACCTCTTTAAATTATTTTATGTCCATTTTCAAAAATTATTAACACTTACATATTTGTTTCTTTTTTATACTCATCTGGTTTTTATATTGTGGTTACATTGGAATCATAAAATGCATTAAAGCATATTCTATTTTCTACTTTCTGGAAGAGATTGATCACACTAAGTGGTATCTTCCTTTAAACATAAGTGATATGTAAAATCATCTGAGCCTCACTGAACTACTGATTATTTTATATTTATATTACTGCATTTTTTCCCAGAATTATTTGTGTTAAATTCTGTTTTTCTGTTTTTATATTTGTTGTCATAACATTGTTCTGATTATTATTTTTTATCCTTTGTTATTGCTTCTTTGTAATATTGTCTATTATTCTGTCTCCCTGTTTGACTTTCCCTCAATTATCAGGGTTTTATCAAACTTTAAGTTAGGTTTTCCAAAAAAGCAAAATTTCTGTTTATTGTCCCACTTACAGTATATTTTTTCTATTTTGTCAATCACACTCTCCTTTTTATTTTTTCATTCCTTCTACTCTTCTTGTGATTTTTCTGTTTTCTTATAAGTAAAATTCTTAATTTGGAGGCATCTCATTACTTTTCAGCCTTTCTAATATATATGTTCAAGATTATAGATTTCCAAATACCATTTTTACAATGCCCCACAGCTTTTGATATGTTTTCTTTTTATCATTCAAATATAAATATTATTTTCATTTCTATTATGCTTTCTTCTTTGATCCAATAATTATTTAAAATTTAGAATATTTTGTTTTCTCTGTATGGAAAGATCAAGCAACTCTTAAAAATCTGCTCTTTAAATAATAAACAAAATCCAGCAATGAGCCTTAATCAGTTTTAGCTAATATCACGAAGGCTGAGTTAAACCGTTTACTTTCAGAAAACTGAAGATTGTCTGAGGGTTCATTGATCTAAGTTTAATCAGCTAAATAATTTTGATCTGCTGCATGTCTCTAATCTTATTTCTGGACCAGAGACCAGCCCAAGAACATTCTCCTCATGACAATGGCAGAGAAATAACAGTGAAAATCTCATCAAACAAGCACTTTTAAGTGTCTACTTATGGCATATTGGCTTATATCCCATTGGACAAAATATTCATATCATTGAGTCTCAAATCCAAGTAGGAGTGTATTCACCTGCTGAAGTAGGGGAGAGTAAAATGCTTTGTGTACAACACATGTAATGTAGAATTTATCCCCTTAATCATTTTTAAGTGTACAGTTTCAGTAGCATTATGTACATTCACATGTGCAGCTATCACCACCATCTCTCTCCAGAACTTTTTCATCAGCACAAACAGAAACTCTGCACTCATTAATCAATAACTCTGCATCTCCTCCTTTTCTCAGTGCTTGGCAATCACCATTCTGTTTTCTGTCTCTATAAATTTGACTACTCTAGGAAACTCACGTAAGTGGAATCATACAGTATTGGACATTTTGTGACTGGTTTCTTTCACTTAGCATTATACTTTCAAGGTTAATTCATGTTGCACCATGTATCAGGGTTCAGTTCCTTTACACAGCTGAATATTCCATTGCACATACATGGCACATTTTGTTTATCCAGTCATTAATCGATGGACACTTGGTTTGCTTCTGCATTTTACCTGTTACAAACAATACTGCTTTAAACATGAGTGTGCAAATATCTGTTTGAGTTTCAGCTTTCAACTTTTGGGGGTACACACCCCAAAGTATAATTGCTGGATTATATAGTAATTTTATTCCTAGTTTTTTAAGGAACTGCCATACTGTTTTCCACAGGGGTTGCACCATTTTACATTTTCACTAACAGTGCACAAAAGTTCCAATTTTTCCTTCTTATGGAGACTTGGTTTTTCTATTTTTATAGTAGTCACTCTAATAAGTGGTATCTCACTGTGGTGAAAGTTAGTATTTTTAGTCAATCATTTAATCTATAAAATAATCTATCTGGCTTTAATGGGTTTAATCATCTTTCTAATATCTTCTTTGGTGATCAGCCTATTTTAAAATGTCTGTATATGCCAATTTAGATAAGTTATATTTTGACAGAAAACATTTTCTCTAATATTATGATTATATTGTGATAGAGTTGCACAAAGTCTTCTTTTATGATTCTCCAGATCTCTTTTTTGCCATTATATACTTTTACTGTCTTGTACTCACTGTCTTGTACTTTTACATCTTTTTTACAATCTGACTCACAAAGTATTTCCATCTGTATTTTTACATACACACCTTTTGGATAAGCCTTTCAACTATTTTTATTTTCAAGTTCATTAATTTCAGTTTTATTTTATTATTTTCATCCTTTTAAAAAGTCTTATTTGCTCTTCTTTGCTCCCAAGTTTGTGTTATATATACCTGTTTTGGTCTTATTTATCTCTTTTTTAAAAAAATATGACGACATTTAAACTATAAATGTTCTACTGAGTTTTTCCAGGGCTGGCCTATGGTATAATGTGTTCTTTATTTCATTGCTTTCTAGATGGCTTATAATTTCCAATTTTAAAACTTCCTGTCCAAGAGACTATGATTCTCAATATCTAAGTAGTTTCAATGTTTGCGATCACTTTTTAATTATTTAATTGTATTGGATCATGATTAGATGATGTGATCTGTAATTTCTCTATCATTTTCACTTGTTAAGTTTTATTTTGGCACCAATTCTACAAATGTTTTTTGAACCTTAAGAGTATTTTCCATTTAAACTTATAGGTACCTATTTAAAATCATGATTATTGACTGTAGTACTTGATTTCTCCACCTCACTCCTTAATTTTGTCTGCAAGGCCTTTCTACTTGTGAGATAGCTACATCAATTGGTGTCATTATAACAAAACTTTCATAGATTTATCTGTTTTTAGATTTATTTGGTTCCACTGTTTTTTGTTTGGAGTATGCAGACATGTGCAGCTATATCTTCTTCCCAAACTTGCCTT
Source organism: Pan paniscus (assembly GCF_029289425.2). Lineage (NCBI taxonomy): Eukaryota > Metazoa > Chordata > Mammalia > Primates > Hominidae > Pan > Pan paniscus. The sequence continues at coordinate 77,954,254 of NC_073266.2, read as the reverse complement.
TTTATCAATTGATTTTCAATGTTTTTAACATTAAGTTTCTTCTAATCAGTCTGATACTGATGTTTCCTCTTTTGCTTTAGTTTGTTTGTATTTATCTGGTATCCCTTTATTCACCCCTTTATGGTCAGCCTTTCCCTATCGCTGTGTTTTAAATGAATGTCTCATAAAGTGAACAAAGTTGGATTTTCTTTTTGTAACATACTGTTACAGTCCCTAATTTTCAAAAGGAAAATCTTATCTGTTTACATTTAGCTTAATTACTGAAACAAATTCTTTTAGTCTCTCCATCTTTTATTATTTAATATTTGTTTTACAGTGATTTTTAAGTTATTTTTTGCTGTTAAGGAAAAGGAACTATTCGTTGCATTTTCCCCTGGTTAATCCAGAAGTTTCACTATAATTTTCCATTCTCAATATGGTTAGTTTCTTGTTCCCTGATCTCCTGCATTATAGAAACATGTTATTCAATATTTCCCTTATGAGAATATATATTCCTGTAACTAAAATAGTCTATTTGTCTTTACTTCCTTGATACAAGTAATAGGAAATCTTTACAATACTTACAATTATCTCTTTATCTCTTCCCTTTTTACTACTAGATGAAATCCTGGGAAGATTTTTACTCCCATTTTTATACGTATTTCCAAATCTTAGAAACTTGACTAGTTAAGTAGTTTCAGATTTTGTTTATTAAATTCTCCACGCAAAATCTCCCTCTATTTTACATCCCTATTTAGCAGTTATTTTAGACATTTCCAAATAGTCATCTTTAAGCATTGACCTAAAGATAGTACATCAAGGTTCACTCTGCAGTTCACCTGCTAGAATTGATTTAGTGTTTTATTTAGAAATTTCTGTTGATTCTTCTACCTCATAGCATACACATTAATGATAAATTTTCTAGGTATTATTGCATATTCTGACCAGTTAATGGTAACATTGGTTTTGACAGTCTTTTTCATAGTCCGTTGTCTTCTAGCTACCTACATTGCAGATAAAAAGTCCCATGATAATTTATTCATTTTCCTTCATAAGTAAATTTTTGCTCCCACTGGCCATTAAGATAGAACTAAGCTACTTGTTCCCTACTTAAACACCTAGTGAAGCCTATTTTCATATTATATCAGAGACAGAGAAAATTCAACCCACATTTTCAGTACCCCCTTAGCCACTTGAAAACAAGATAAACAAGGTAGACACTCACAGAGCCGAAGTTAACATTCTCCTCCAGACTTCCAGAGTGTCCACAGATTTTTAGAGAGATAAGCTCATCACAAAGATGTGCATATTCCCAGATTTTGTTCCATAGTTTCTGATGCTAATCACCAAACACTTGCCTGACTTATGGAGGCAAAAGCCCCATGCTCTTTATCTCCTCGGGTACCCTACAGATCCCAACGCTTCACTTTTATCTAGCTGCCAACAGGACCGAGAAGTTATTTAACTTCATTCCTCAGTCCCAATGGGCTAAATTATGCTGTGTTAAAAATCATCTTCAAAATATCAGGCGCTTAAATGCATCTATCTTTCTCAGAATACATCTCTATAGCAGGTTGGCTGGGAGTTCTGATTTCCCTCACTCTGGAACCTAAGATGAGTGTGAACCATGTCTTGATTTTTGAGCTACACAGAGCCTCACACAAGCAATGAAATGCTCTGATCTGGAATTTGCATGGAGCTCTTCTGTTCATGACTCTTTGCCAGAACTAGTCACAGAATTTAACCCAAACACAAAAGGGCAGGAATCATGGGCCAGTATTCAGAGAGACAGAGATTTTTAGTTAACAAAACTAGAGACATTTTTCAGCTCAAGAGACATACATAACTTAGGAGTAGAGAGGAAAGTAGTCTCCTTCTGTCCTCCATATTTCCAGAATTTCTCTCTTAGGATATTAGCTCTTGGTCCTGGAAAGAGGGCCGTTGGAAGTTTTATCAAGGCATGAGGGAGGGAATTCTAGAGCATGTATTCTACACTGATGGCACATAGATGAGATGGAAGCAAGTAGCCTACTAAAAATAGGAAGGAAACTTAAAAGCTTAGCCTAACCCTAGGTGCACATTGCAGTCACCTGAAGTCTTTTCTATTTCTTTTTTTCTTTTTATTTATTTTTTGAGACAGGGTCTCACTTTGTCCCCCAGGCTGGAATGTAGTGGCGTGATCTCAGGTCACTGCAGCCTCGACCTCCCAGGTTCAAGTGATTCTCCTGCCTCAGCTCCCCAAGTAGCTGTTACTATACAGGTGCATGCCATCTCGCCTAGCTAATTTTTGTATTTTTAGTAGAGATGGAGTTTTGCCCTGGCCGACCTTGATCTCCTGAGCTCATGCAATCCAACAGCCTCGGCCTTCCAAAGTACTCTAAGATTATAGGCGTAAGCCGTTGCACCTGGCCCCAGTTGAAAGCTTTTGAAGAAAATACCTATGCCTGGACCCCATCTACCATTATTTAATTTATTTGGTATAGGATGAGGGTCAGGCATAGTTGCCTAAAACCAAGGAAAGTATTTTAGGCAATTTTACCATAGAGAACATCTGAGAATCTTATTTTAGTAATCAATAGAGAATTATATGAGCATGCTACATAATTGAAATAACAAATCCTGTAAGAGGCAATATGATCTCAGAAGAGCAGGATACATTCATCAATGTCTTTTTCAAGATGAATTTTATTATGTATATTTAAGATATACAATGGTACATTTAGTGTATACATATATACATATACTATACTATATATATACTATATGTAAATATAGTAAGTATATATTAAATATACCTAATATTATATACTATGTATAATATTCTTAGTATGATGTACTACATATACTTAGTATAGACTAAGTATATTAATATACCAAATATATACTAAATACTAAGTATTTAGTATGTTTATATAAAATATAGTATATATATAGTGTGTGTGTATATATATATATACACACACTATACACACACACTAAATATACCACTGTATATCTTAAATATACATATATATACATGGTTACAATAGTGTAAGAAATCAACAAGAACAAGTAGAAAGATCAAATGTAAGTAACCACTGTCTTAAAATATATGAGATACCCTAATCACTCTTACTGGAAAATAATACCATAATTCCCTACCCTCAGATAATCTCCTATAGGTTATGAATAAAATAAAATATATATCAAGCTTCAAGTACAGAATTGCTCTTATCCTCCTAAAATTTTTCACAAGTTATTTTATTAGGAACTGATTTGCCAGTGTTTCTCTAACTTATCAAATAAAATATCATGATGTTTATTTTTTTCTTGATAAACTTAACTAAGGACATGTAATACCTTTAATTCAAGTGAAGATTTGATAATCAATTTTAAAGCATAAAGATTTAATGAAATTATTAATATGAACTGTGCTTCTAAAACACACTGCATTTTATTCCATTTCTATGTGATGCTTGTCCCGAAATATGTGACATAAGACCCAAACAGGTCCTAAGACTTTAGCTTGTACCTTTTGAAAAACTCAAATTTACAGATTTATATAAGCAGCTCAATATATCTTTCAAAATTACTTTTGTATTTTATACCCACAGAAATTAAGAACCCAGATATAAAATTACTTTCCTAAAATATTCATTCTAATTGAACTTTATGTTTCTTATTTTACACAATTAAAAAAGACTTGAAGTTTTATTCCTCAAGGAAATCTTAATAAATATTTTAATAAAATTGTGTTATTTTTACTAAAAAATAGCTCTAGGTCAATTTTTTGAAGACTAATAATTTTTCTTTATTTAAGAACAAGTGTCAAAATTTATATATATATATATATTGCCTAATGTACTTCTTGAAAATTCAAATGTGTCATTTGTTGATTTTTTCCCCTAGTGTTCCATTAAACATATCATTGAAGAGATTTTTATACTCCAATAAGCAGTTACTGTAATCTTAAAAGTTAAATGGTGCTCAGCAGATACACTTCCCGAGTAAACATGTTTTTAAAATGAAAAATTTTAGCCAACTATTAACCATTCTCTGTATGCTGTCATTTAAACAGTATTTGAAAATTCAATGATTCCCTAGTTCTCTTTAGAAAATTATTCCTGTCACTCATGCTGAAAAAACTTACTAGTGTGCTGCTTAAAGCAAGAGTAATGCCAAAACAAATTCAGTGAATCAATTTTTCTCGAAAAAGTATAATGACCAATACGGTTTGGCTCTGTGTCCCCACCCAAATCTCATCTTGAATTGTACTCCAATAATTCCCACATGTTGGGAGAGGGACCCACAGGGAGACAATTGAATCAGGAGGGTGGTTTCCCCCAAATGTTCTCATGGTAGTGAATAAGTCTCACAAGACCTGATGGTTTTATAAGAAGGAGTTTTCCTGCACAAGCTTTCTCTTGGCCTGCTGCCATCCATGTAAGACATAACTTGCTCCTCCTTGCCTTTTGCCATGATTGTAAGGCCTCCCCAGCCATGTGGAACTGTAAGTCCTTAAACCTCTTTTTTCTCTATCACTTACCCAGTCTTGGATATGTCTTTATCAACAGTGTGAAAAACTGACTAATATAATGACACTTGAAGCCAAATTTATTAATATTTGTATTGTGATCTTTGTCCTGCAGTAAATGTAAAATGCTCAAATAATTAACAATTATATTTTCTTATTAAAATCAGTATCTGGGCCTGGTACAGTGGCTCACACCTATAATCCCAGCAATTTGGGAGGCCAAGGCAGGCGGAACACCAGGTCAGGATTCGAGACCAGCCTGGCCAACATGGTGAAACCCCATGTCTACTAAAAATGCAAAAATTAGCCGGGCGTGATGGGGCGTGTCTGTAATCCCAGTAACTCCTGAGGCTGAGGCAGGAGAATCGCTTGAAATCAGGAGGCGGTGGTTGCAGTGAGCCAGGATTGCACCACTCCACTCCAGCCTGGCGATAGAGCAAGACTCAGTCTTTAAAAAAAAAAAAATATATATATATATATATATATTTATGATATATCATATATTTATGATATATATCATATATATGATATATATACACGATATATATATGATATATATCATATTTATGATATATATATCAGTATCTGAGTTATTTATAGTAAAGTAAAAAGAAACTAATTTTTAAAAAATCCACTGTAGGTTGGGGGCAGTGGCTCATGCCTTTAATCCCAGCACTTTGGGAGAGGTGGAGGGTTGCTTGAGACCCGGAGTTTGAGACCAGCCTGTGAAACACAGCCGTACCTTGTCTGTACTTAAAAAAAAAAAAAAAAAAAAATTATCAGGTCGTGGTAGCTCACACCTGTAGTCCGACCTCCCACACCTCGCACACGAGTGGAAGCACACGCGGAGGATGCTGGGGAAGAACTTCGACCGTGTGCCCCCCTCCCAGGTAAAAGCCCCCCTCACTCAGGTGAGAGCCCGGCTGGGGCGGTGGGAGCACATCACAGTCCCACTCTCGCTCTCAGGCCTGTGCTGGGTGGAGTTTCAGCCTGCCCACTGTGGGCAGCATGCCCCTCAGCCCCACTTCCTCAGGGACCCCCATTTCCTTTCAGGGCCCCCCAAGCCTGAGGAACAAAAAGAAGTCAGAAGTAGCTAAATCAGAACTGTAAGATGGAAGCCTAATGATTTCCCATCGAGACTCTCACAAAATTGTCCTTGATAAAAGGAATGAGCAGGAGCATTGCCATCGCAGAGGGGATTCTTGAATAAAACTTTCTTGGGATTTTTTCTGCTAAAGCTTTGGCTAACCGCAAAACATTCTCATAATAAGCAGATATTACTATTCTTCCACCCTCCAGAAAGTCAACAAGCAAAACGCCTCTAGCATTCCACAAGACTGTTGCCATGAGTTTTGCTCTTGACTGGTTTGCTTTTGCTTTGACTTGACCACTGCTACCTCTTAGTATCTTTTGCTTTGATAGTGTTTTGTCTTCATAATTGTTCTAGTAAAGCCGTGTTTCATCTTCTGTTACAATTCTTCCAAAATATGCGTTAGAATCTTGATCCCACTTGTTTAAACTTTCCATTGAGAGCTCTGCCTTCGTCTGCAGCTGATCTGGCCACAATAGTTTTGGCACCCATTAAGTAGAAACTTTGCTCAATTTTAAATTTTTAGTTAGAATTGTGTAAGCTGAACCAATTGTGATATCTATGGTGTTGACTATTGTTTGTGCTGTTAATCGTGGGTCCTCTTCAGTTAGATCAGGAACAAGATTAATTTTTTTCTCACAAATTGAAGTGGATGATCTGCCATTTTGAGCTTCATCTTCAATATCACTTATCTCTTCTTAAAATGAGTTATTTATTTGTAAACTGCCAATTAATTTAGGGCATTGTCCCCATAACATTTTGTCAAACATCAATGGCTTCACCACTCTTCCCCTCAACCTTCACCATAAATTTGATGTTTCTTTTTACTCCAATTTCAGCAGAATTCATGTTGCTCTGATAAGGGTCCTTTACAAATAGATGTCTTCACCTTCTTAATGTCTCAAACTGGATTCTGCTCATTCTGTAACAAGTTAGTACAAGTTAATTTTGGTGCAAAACGTTTTGAAATCCATGCATAGCGTTTTCATATTATGCATTTTCCGTGAACTTTTTGAAGATCCCTCATAAAAATATTTCTATTAGTTTATTTGGATAACAATTTTCAACTTCAACTGTAGCCTGATACTTTGTAGAAGTGCAAGGTTCTTGATTTTAAGCAGAAAAAAAAGAAAAAGATTGAATTATGCTTTACCAATTTGAACTTCTTATAGTTTTTAATGAAAAGATTATTCCAAAAATACGGTCTTTCATGCCTGAGTAAAGCAAAACAATTTTCTTAATAGTTAAGTATAGAAATCATTGAAGAATTAGAATTAGTGTTTGGCAACGTTTTTGTAATTTTCCCTCCTACCAATGTGATGTCACAGATTGAAGTGGAGAACAACTTAAGATGAAAAACGTATCTTCAGAAAAATAATGGAGATTTTAAATTAATACTAAGATAATATACAAAATAATAATATCTTTATTTGAACTGTCGATAGGGGCTTTTCTATGTTCTTTACATGCAGTATCTCATTTAATTAATATAAAATATTGACTACATTGATTATAACATTGCTTACCCATTTCGATATACAGTATCTATTGTTTATTATTATGATTAATTATATTTAGAGATTAGGAATCTGAATCTGACACTCAAAGAGAAAGTACTCATTTGGGATCACTTTTGGGTGAGTTATTCACATGGAACTTTAAATTCAGCACATTGCTTCAAGATCCCATGTGATGGACACCTTTGTCTCAGTATGCCATACCTCTTCCAAGTAAAAGGGCAAAATGTTTTGATTTTTTTAAATTTATTTTCTTTATTGAGGTAAATTTTGTATAAAATAAAATTCACTTCAAAGTGTATGATTCAGTTGCATTTAGTACATTTTAAATATCGCACAAACATCACTAGGATCTAATTTTACATCATTTTTATCACACCAAAAAAACCTCACATATTCACTAAGCAGTCACTTCTCTCTTCAACTCAGCCCCTGGGTCCTACTAACATGTTTTCAGTATCTATGGATTTGCTTATTACGGACATTTCATGTAAGGGGGATCATACAACATTTGGACTTTTGTGTCTGGCTTCTTTTACTTCGCATAATGTTTGCAATATTCCTCTTTATAGATGAATAGTATTTCATTGTATGAATTTACCACATTTATCTCTTTATTAATTAATGAGCACTTAGGTTGTTTCTACTTTTTTGGCTACTGTAAATGGTACCGCTATGAACATTCATATACAGGTTTTTGATTAACAATATGTTTATAATTTTCTTGGATGTAAAGTTAGGAGTGGAATTTCTGGGTCATATGATAATTAAATGTTTCCCTTTTAGAGGAATGGCCAAACTGTTTTTCACAGAAGTTGCACCATTTTACATTCTCACCAACAATGATTTATCCACACACTTGACAACATTTATTTTCTGTTTTTTAATTGTTATGATAGTCATTCAAGTGGAAGTGCTATTTCATTGTGGTTTGGACTTTCATTTCCCTGATGACTAACAATATTGACCATCTTTTCATATGTTTATTGGCCATATGTACAACCTTTTTGGTGGAATGTCTGTTCCATTTTTTGCCAATGTTCTAACTGGGTTGTTTGATTTTTTGTTTTGCATTGTAATACTTCTTTATATATTCTAGATACTAGACCACTGGCTCTGAAAATCCTCCAGCTTTTATAGTTTCCTTGTCATGTAGCCTACTAAAGAGTACATGATTCCACTGGAGTGGCATCACTTCAATTACAGCTTCTTCATCAGTTATAGTTTGAGAGCATTGTACAGTTGATCATCATGCTTAGATTTGGCAATAAATCCCAATGGTTGTTTTAATGTATTGTATCAGGTTAGTAGAAAAGAATTGGGCCAAGAAGAATTTTGCATGTATTCTTCAGTCGTATTAAATCATTTGACACCATGTTTAAGGCAGACATTGTGTATGAGATGAAACTAACTATTCTAGCATTCTGATAGTTTGGGGAGTAAACCATTTAAAATAAAATTCTGTTTATTGAGTATGTACTGCATACAAGATACTGTACTGGATACATTAGGAAATACAAAGATGAAGCCCCAATATTTACAATCTATAGTTAAATTAAGACTTGATCTTAATGGATTAAAAAACATATATGAAGTAAAATGCCATAAAAGAGATACAAGCGCTGCTATTAGAGTAAAAAATATATCTATTCTAGCTAGGTTGGGAAATTGCAGAAGTGATAAGAGGTAGATACTTCTATAGAATAAAAAAGTACTGAAAAAAATAAATTACAGGAAGAGGGTAAAATAAACAGGAGCGCAGAACCTATAAAGTTAAAATACATTTGAGAAACAGCTAATGCCCCAAGTCAGGTTGCACGGAATATGAATTATACTTTGAGAAATGACAGTTGATTCAGTGAGAAAGCTGAATATTATTCTCTCCTAAAGTGACCCACTCTTTCCTACACTGTGTCAGTTTTAATCTGACACTTTCATAAGGTCCAGACCAAACACCCCCGATTTCCTAAAACCGTCCTTAATCTTTCCAACTTAAAATAAATAGCTGTTCCTCTAAAATCCAGCAGCATTTTATTTGATCTTCCCTCACAGCATTTTCCAATCATGAGGGTGGAATATGTTATGCTGACATTTTCTTATGGACAGGAAAGCCAAGAATGCATTGCACATAGGAGATCCTTTGAAAAATTTAGTAAATTTATAAATCAAATTCATGGAAATAGAACAGAAATAAATATTTTTGCAAGGCCATAGATTCCCAACTAAGGAATTTTAACATTATCCAGGAAGTAAATGAGGTGTCTTTGAAGGTATTTTAAAGGGTAGTTACATTTTAATAGTCATATTATTCTTTACAAATGGGATTATATCAAGCTAAACAGCTTCTGCACAGTAAAGGAAACATCAACAGAGTGAAGAGACAACCTAGAGAATGGGAGAAAATATGCAAACTACCTATCTGACAAAGGATTTAGAACCAGAACATATGACAAACTCAAATCAATAGCAAAAGAAAACTCCAAATGATCTCATTTTAAGATGACAAAATAACCTGAATAGACATTTCTAGAAATAGGAAATACAAATAGCCAATAGGCGAAAAAGTGCTCAACATCACTAACTGTCGGAAAAAAATGCAAATAAAAACCACAAGATACTATCTCACTCCAGTTAAAATGGCTATCATAAAAGAAATTTAAATACTGGTAAGCATGTGTGGAAAAGGAAACTCCCATACACTGTTAGTCAGAATAAAAATTAGTGTAGTTATTATAGAGGATTCTCAAGAAACTAAAACTAGAAATACAGTATCATCCAATAATCCCACTGCTGGGTATAAATCTCAAAGAAAGAAAATCAGTATGTGGAAGAGACACCTGCACTCCCATGTTCACAATAGCCAAGATATGAAATCAGCTTAAATGTCCACCAATGGATGAGTAGATGAAGAAAATGTAGTATATATACACAATGGAATATTATTCAGCCATAAAAATAATAAAATCCTATTATTTGCAGCAATATAGATGAACCAGGAGGACACTATGTTAAGTGAAAGAAGCCAGACACAGAATGTCAAATATTGCATGTTCTCATTTATATGTGGGATCTTAAAACATTGATCTCATGACGGTAGATGGTAGAATGGTTATTGCCAGAGGCTAGAAAGGATAAAGAAGATGGGAGATGAATAAAGGTTGGTTAATGGGTACAAAATTATTGTTGGATAAAAGAAACACATTCTAGTGTTCAATAGCACAGTGGGATGATTATAGTTAGCAATAATGTATTGTATATTTCAAAATAACTAGAAGAGAAGATTTGGAATGTTCAAAATACACACATAAAGGTGATAAATGTGTGAAATGATGGATATTCCAATTACCCTGATTTGATCAATCCAAATTTTTTGCATACATCAATATAGCTGTGTCCCAGAGATTCTGGTATATTGTACCTTTGTTTTATTAATTTTAAAGAATTTCTTGATTTGTGCCTTAATTTTATTGTTTACCCCAAAGTTATTCATGAGCAGTTTGTTTAATTTCCATGTAGTTGTGTAGTTTTGAGAGATCTTCTTAGTATTGATTTCTATTTTTTATTTCACATTTATCCAAGAGTATGGTTGGTATGATTTATGGCAGAACATGTCGTCAAAAAAATCATATTATGTATTTACTTAATTTCAAAGTAAATATTTTATTAGTTAATTTACCCACATGGTTAAGAACACGACATTAACAATAACATATTGTTAATGTAATATATTAATATATTGTATATTGCTTGAAAATCAAAGCCCAGTAAAACATAATTGAAACTGCCTAAAGTTAAAAAAAAAAGCATTTTTAACACAAAAAAAGCTAATAATTTAAATAAAAGAGAATTTTTGACAAGGTATTTGGGAAATAATGGCCAATTTTCAGGAAAATTATTGCTTCAAATGAAATTAGAAAAATTAAGCTATGATAAATTTTGCCAGATAATTCAAAATTTTTCTCAAGGGAAAAATTATGAGGTACAAGTAAATCTAAAGAAAAAGAAATTATAAAATAGTTCACTGAAGTGTAATACCTACTGTAATGATTCGAATCAAAATATATCCAACAGTTTTCAGACCAAAAATTTTAAAGGGAAAGCTCATTTTTCTATTGCACAAGTAGACTAATCTAAAGACTATTTTAGGCGCTATTTTTTATTATTCCATGTATTCTAAACATTTGGCAATATCTTATTTACCAGGAATTTCAATTCCTCATTCCTTTTTTTTTTCTTTGAGATGGAGTCTCGCTCTGTTGCCCAGGCTGGAGTGCAGTGGCTCAATCTCGGCTCACTGCAAGCTCTGCCTCCCGGGTTCACACCATTCTCCTGCCTCGGCCTCCCCAGTAGCTGGGAGTACAGGTGCCCGCCCCTGCGCCCTGCTAATTCTTTTTTTTTTTTTTTTTGAGACAGAGTCTCGTTCTGTCACCCAGGCTGGAGTGCAGTGGTGCAATCTTGGCTCACTGAAAGCTCCGACTCCCGGGTTCATGCCATTCTCTTGCCTCAGCCTCCCAAGTAGCTGGGACTACAGGCACCCGCCACCACGCCCAGCTAATTTTTTTATATTTTTAGTAGAGACGGGGTTTCACCATGTTAGCCAGGATGGTCTCGATCTCCTGACCTCATGATCCGCCCGTCTCGGCCTCCCAAAGTGCTGGGATTACAGGCATGAGCCACCATGCCTGGCCTCAATTCCTCATTTCTAAACCACAGATAACTCCACCTTAAACTCGTGGGTTCATGTGTTTTCTGATTATTTCATTTAAGACCAGTTCCTCTTTATAACTACGATGGCAAAATTTGCTTCTCAGAAGGAAAGTAAAAGTGTTATGTCTGTGAGTCATGTACTACACAACACCGGCCCAGGATAAGGGTTCTGGTTCTTTACCTCTGCTGCAATTCTCTTTTACCTGGTATTAAATAATTAAATATGACTCTATAATAAAGTTAATTTCAAATCTCAAACAGACTCTTGAAACTATACTCACAATGTGTAGCATCATTTATTCAGTGTAATTAAACAAACCCACTTTGCACTAAGTGATTCTAAGCATCTTGCTGTGGGAAATACAAAAATACACAAATGATGTTTTTTCTATCCTTAACTACAGTTTTGAACTTGAAGGAAAAACACACTCTGCAGAAATCCCCATAATGAAATGAGGACTGTGGTAAGTACTACAATAAAGGTACTTATAAATTGGTAATGAATTTTTCTCAGGTCAAATCAACCTGAAGAGTGTATCAGCATCACAGTATCAGTAATAAACTATTCTCTTCTGGCTGTATTCTAACAATCTAGTCCCTGAACCACCAATTACCCACAAACAGCCCTAATGTCATATTTCTTGTTCATTTTTCTGTCTCATTAAGTAGACTCTAGTCTGCCTCAGCCTGGGAGTCATGTACATCTAGTTATTATATTCCTGTACCGAATACTAGACTTCGTTTACAAATGTTTGTTGAATAAATGAATTCATGCATAAAACAAGGGTCCTACTTCTAAGTCGCCTGTGTTTGTATGCTCCCCACATATGTGGCACCCATCTGTTTCACCCTGTCCACTCTAGCTGTGCAGTGATGTCTCCTATTTAATTGCTGGTGCTGTTGACCTGGAACAGCAGCCTTGTTGTTGTTAATACCTTCAACTTACAGGCCACAGCTTGATGTTTTACATTTTCTCCTACTTTATTTTTACTTTCTATGTATTCTTAAGCTATTATGCCTGATCAGTGTTCCAGGAATTACTCCAATTAAAAAATGGGTTCCTTCACTACTATCTAGAGTCTATCTGTTGTCTACATCAGGGGTCCCCAACCCCCAGTACAGGTCTGTGGCCTGTTAGCAACTGGGCTGCAGAGCAGGAGGTGAGCAGCAGGTGGAGCCCATGAAGCTTCATCTGTACTTACAGCTGCTCCCCATGGCTCACATTACCACCTAAGCTTTGCCTCCCATCAGATCAGCAGTGGCATTAGATTCTCATAGATGTGAACCCTATTGTGAACTGCACATATGAGGGGTCTAGGTTGTACACTCCTTATGAGAATCTAATGCCTGATGATCTGTCACTGTCTCCCATCACCCCTAGATGGAACTGTGTAGCTGCAGGCAATGAAGCTCAGAGCGCCCACTGATTCTATATTATGGTGAGTTGTGTAATTATTATATGTTACAATGTAATAACAGAAATAAAGAGCACAATAAATGTAATGTGCTTCAGTCATCCCCAAACCATGCCCCTGCCCTCGTCCATGGAAAAATTGTCTTCCAAGAAACTGATCCCTGGCACCAAAAATGTTGGAGGCTGTTGTTCCATGTTATCGATAGCAAGGCAAAGATTTTGAAGTGTCATTGACTTTAATGAACCCATCAATGCAACCCCTTCCCTGTGGAACTCAGACATGGGTCTAATTGGGTTGGGAGAAAGCAAAACCTTCAGTGACACATTTGGTATTATAGTCAGAATCCCCATTTCCCTCCAACATAAATTCATTTTCTTTGGATCAAGTTTGTATACCTTGATTATCTCTGCACTTTAAGTAAATCACTTTCTAAGAGACTCCACGTCCTTATTATAATAAATCTCCTGTAGAATAAATCCACCTGGACTTCCAGATATAACTAAATTTTGAGGTAAAATGTTGAGGGACATATAACAAAGTAATAACATTGAAATTTTTAATTCAATTATATTCTGAGTTGCTACAGATTAACTCAGAGAAGAGATTGTCGTAAATAAATAACTGGTTTGTTATTTTAGTTATTTAACATGATAATGGAAAGAACAAATCTTGAAGTCCAAAGACAGGAATTATTTGTTGAAGATTCAAGTAACCTTGGTTTGAAATCTGGCTAAGTCACTTCTGATTTCTATATATGTTAAATACAAGTTTGGAGAAAGTACAACCTCTGAGCTTTAGTTTTCTCATTCATAAAGATTGAATATTCACAAGTTTCTTTTGAAGATTAAATGAAGTGATCAAGTGAAATTGAAAGCAACTTGCAAATTGAATAACACAATACAAATATTAGTTGTTGATTTCCTCTTTAACTTCACACACTCTCCTATTTTCCTCTCTTCCTATCTTCAAAGCCCTTGATGCCAGAGAGAAATTCAGCATGCTACATAAAACTTTAAAACACAAATTTTTACATAATAAAAATCACACAATCTAAGTTTTCAATACAACTCATAATGAACCATAGTCTTAATTCACTCTTAATATCAAATTTTTGAAAATCATCCCACAATTATGATTTTTTAATCCATATTTCAGTGAGGCTCTAAATTCTTCAATCTGTCATGGCAGGAAAAATGAACAATTAGAATATTGTAATATGCTCTAGAATAATATTTGTTAAATTTATTCAACCATTTCCCACATTCCAAAATATATTTTACATTTAGTCCAGTATGTATATACATATCCACACAGAAACAACCACACACAAATATACACACACACACACACACACACACACACACACACACACACACAAAGTTCTCAGGAAGCAGTACTTAATCTTACTAGAGGTGATGCATTACAATATGTTCTCATCTATTATATTCTATTCAATTATTTTAAATTTGGTGCTATCTGTCAAATTGATTTGACGGCCTACTGCTGGTTGTGACTCAAAGTTTGAAAAATAATGCTCTAGTTCAATTGTTAGGGTTTCTTTCTGTTAAGGATCTTGTTGAAAATAACAGAAACCCACTGTACTTTCTAAAGTAACAGAGTCTACTGTTACCTAGAGCTGCCATAACAAAATACCACAGACTGGGTGACTTGAACTACATACATTTATCTTCTCACAATTGTACAGGCTGGCAGTCTGAGATCGAGGTGCTGTAAGAGTAGGTTTCTGGTGACATCTCCCTCCCTGGCTTATCTACAGCCACCTTCTCTCTGTCCTTGCACACCCTTTCTTCTGTGCACATGCAGAATGAAAGAGGGAAATCGCTGATGTCTCTTCCTTTCCTTATAAGGACATCAGTCCTATTGGATTAACTTTCTGACCTCATTTAACCTTATTATCTAATTATAAGTCCCATCTCCAAGTACTGTCACATTGGGGATTAGGACTTAAACCTATGAACTTGGGGGAATTGGAGATACAATCAGTCCGTAATATCTGCTCTTGCTAATTCAAGTAGAAAATAAGTTTATGAGTAGAACACCAGACATCTCACAGAATCAACAAAGAACAGAAATTAAGATAGTCTTCTGGGTAGCAGAAAGGAAAGCCAAGATCTTAACCATGGTAATTGTCTGGTTGAGGTACAACTGCCTGTGCTGCCACCTCTGGTCATTCCCTGATGACGCCACCAGAAGTGAACGTCCTTTCATATCTAGAATTCCTGTTGCAGAGCTCTTAACTCCACAGAGGCAGCTTCGAGTAATTTCTTTGTCTCTTCAATGTGTATGTCCTTCTCCAGATGCAAAGTCTGGGTGAAAAGCATGTAACTCTCTAATAAGAGATCATGTGTACAGCAAGGAAATTTGAAGGCGAGCTGCCAAAAAAATAACAAATATACAGTACAATGTTATTTTTAATCTCTGATCATCTAGTATCATTTATAACTCACAGGTTTCAATGAAATCTTATGGGACAGTAATTTATATCTGTATCCTCTTCTACCAATAGTAGTACAATGATAACAAGATGAGAAAAGGGACAAGGATGGAGACTTTCTGAATCATCACTTAATTCCTGATATCCAGTGGGATAGGATCTTCTTGAATGCAAAGGCAATAGAAGGGACACCCATTAGTCAAATGGAGATCGGGGTCCTGTGGCAGATCCCCTGCCTCTCGAAACTTCTTGAACCTTCTCTGCCCTATCCCCCACCCCCACCCAGAGCTTACTTATATGTGGCATATAAATGTTTCCTTTGGCATCTGGTTAAATTTGGTGAAAGGGGAGCTTGGCAGAAGATCAGTGGGAGGGAAAAGAATGAAGTCCACATATTTATTCCTCATCTCCCTTCCTGCAAGACTGCCTTGAGCTGGCTCATTCCCTCCACTGAAGGTCACTGAATCTCTCAAGGCAGCTGACTCTTCAGAAATCTTTCCCTCCACATTCTAGTAATTGCCCCTCACCTTCTCCCTTCGATATTCCAGGAGGTTACAGTTCTGCTCCTACACTATCCACACCTATGTCTTGGTAAATAGCCTGTATTAGTCACAGTTCTATGGAGGGACAAAACTAATAGGATAGATGTATATATGAAATGGAGTTTATTAAGGATAATTGACTCACACAATCACAGGGTAAAGTCTCACGATAGACCATCTGCAAGCTGAGGAGCAAGGAAGCCAGTGGTGGATCAGTCCGAGTCCCAAAACCTCAAAAGTAGGGAAGCTGATGGTGCAGCCTTTAGTCTGTGGCCAAAGGCCTGAGAGCCCCTGGCAAACCACTGGTGTAAGTCTGTCCAAGAGTCCAAAAGCTGAAGAAAGTGGAGTCTGATGTTTGAGGGCAGGAAACATCCAGCATGGGAGAAAGAGAAAGAGTGAGAAAACTCAGCAAGTCTGCTCTTCCATTTTCTCCTGCCTGCTTTATCCTAGCCACACTGGCAGCTGATTAGATGGTGCTCACCCAGATTGAGGGTGGGTCTGCCTCTTCCAGTCCACTGACTCAAATGTTAATCTCCTTTGGCAGAATCCTCACAGACACGTCCAGGAACAATACTTTGCATCCTTCGATCCAATCAAGTTGACACTCAATATTAACCATCACATAGCCTGAATATCTTTTTGGTCTATCCTGTTTCAAGTATGCCACCCACTTCTGCTTGGGATTTTGGCAAATACAAGCCACATTCTGACTTTGTCAAAATTATATACCCTCGGTTAAGTAAAAAATTGTTTGACCTCAGTTGTTTATAAAATATGTAAAATAAGAGTAACTGTGCTACTTAAGAATATGATTACAGTAAATCTGAAAATGCTAAAAGCATTATTAAAATTGTCATTAGAAATATTAAATTTCAAACTTTAACTGTAAGAATCAAATGTGGTAAAATGTAATAAAGCATAAAAATCAATCACTTGAGGAATAAAACTGATACAATAAGATTTTCTCACTCTAAAGAAAAAAGACTCAGTTAACCGCTATTTTTAATAATCCTTTTAATTCCAATAGAAACAATGACATCTTAGACATGTTCTAATGTTATCACCACACTATATCAAATTTAGCAGCCTAATTTGGTTAAGCACAATTAATTTTCTGGCAAAATGAATTCCTTAATAAAGGAAACACGTTGTCTCTCTCAGTGCACCGAAGAGAAAGATAACATCTCTGAAACAATAAGCAATGTTTAGGGTTTTTTTGCCCCCAGTGCTGAACCTGAGAAAACAAAATGAAAAGATTTATATTTGAAAGTGGAATTTTAGTTTTGTTGACTATGATTCCTCCTCAGAAATACCCCAAGAGACGGTAATACCTGGTAGCCATGGCAATGCATTGTGGAGAGAGGAACCCCAAATCCCCAAAAAGGGCCTGACTGCAGGATGCTAGATGGCTGAAGCATCAGCTTAAATTGAGGAAAACTCCTAGAGGCTCCAGAAAAATACGTGAGCAGCATTCTACTTTCCATGAGCAAATATAGAAAGAGCCCATGACACATATGTTGTTACTCTTAATGTTATCCACACATCTGTAATCCTGATACGTCTTAGGGAAACTTGTTCTCCCTAAAAATGTGAGACTATTCTAAACGCATCAAGGCACTTCCTACTTTCTACTAGTCTCTCTCTCTCTCTCCACACACTGCTTACACTACCTGCAGGTGTATCATTTAGGGTAACACTAGTATCTGCTTCACTAATCCACATCCCAAACTTTTAATAGCTGAAATTTGATAGAAGTCTATTTTTACTCATCTTCAACAGCCACATGTGTAAGTGTGTTTGCAGGCAGTAAGCATGGGGGGAGTGTTCATTCAGGGACAAACCTTCTTCACCATCAACCCATTCTTTCTAAAGTCACCATGGTTGTCTCCATCTGCTCAATGGAAAGGGAACAAGCACGATGATCTATAATGAGAGGCTTTTAAGGACTACAACAAGAATGTATTTTTTACAAACATCCTATTATAGTTCAGTCATATGTTTATACCTAAGTACGAATGAATTCTAGCTAGCCATGTTGTCAGAAAGAAGAAACTGTTTTTAGTTAACACTTGGCAGATGATGCCATAACTAATTTATTGTTTTGTTTTTACTACTTATCATAATTTTGGCAAACTTTCTGTTTTTTCTTCTACTTTTATTTTAGGTTCCATGGGTACATGGGTAGGTTTGTTACGTGGATAAGTTGCCTGTCACTGAGGTTTGGCATATGAATGATCTCATCACCCAGGTAGTGAGCATAGTACCTGATAGGTAGCCTTTCAACCCGTGACCCTACTCCACTCTCCCTGCTCAGGTCATCCCTAGTGTCTATTGCTCCCATGTTTGTGTCTATGCACTCAATGTTCAGCTCCCACTTGTAAGAAAGAACATGCTAGTAGCTGGTTTTCTTTTCCTGCATTAGTTCGCTTAGGATAATGGCCTCCAGCTACATCCCTTTTGCTACAAAGGACATGATTTCATTCTTTTTTATGGCTACACAGCATTCCATAGTGTATAGATACCACATTTGCTTTATCCAGTCCACTGTTGTTGGGCACCTAGGTTGATTCCATGTCTTTGATATTGTGAATAGTGCTGCAATGAACATATGAGTACATGTGTCTTTTTGGCAAAACAATTTATATTCCTTTGGGTATAAACTTGGTAGTGGGATTGCTGGGTTGAATGGTAGTTCTGTTTTATGTTTTTTTGAGAAATCTATACATTGCTTTCCACAGTGACTGGAATAATTTACATTCCCAACAGTGTATAAATGGTTCCTTTTCTCTGAAGCCTTGCCAGCATCTGTTGTGTTTTGACTTTTTAATAATAGCCATTCTGACTGGTGTGATATAGTATCTCATTGTGGTTTTGATTTGCATTTATCTAGTGATTAGTGATAATAAGCATTTTTTCATATACTTGTTGGGTGCATGTATGTGTTCTTTTCAGAAGTGTCTATTCATGTCCTTTGCCCATTTTTTAATGAGGTTGCTTGATTTTTGTTTTTTGAATTGCTTAAGTTCCTTATAGATTCTGGATATTATGCCTTTGTCAGATGCATAGATTGTGAACATTTTCTCCCATTCTGTAGGCTGTCTGTTTACTCTCTTGATAGTTTCTTTTGCCATGCAGAAGCTCTTTAGTTTAATTAGGTCCCACTTGTCAATTTTTGGTTTTGTTACAATTGCTTTTGGAGATTTTATCATAAATTCTTTGCCAAAGCTGATGTCCAGAATGGTATTAGGTTGGTGCAAAAGTAATTGTGGTTTTTGCAATATTTTTAATGGCAAAACCCACAATTTCGTTTGCACCAATGTAATATTTCCTAGGTTTCTTCTAGATTTTTGTTTTAGGTCTTACATTTAAGTCTTTATATTGAGTTAATTTTTGTATATGGTGAAAGGAAGGAGTTCAGTTTAAATCTTCTGCATATGACTAGCCAGCTATTCTGGAACCATTTATTGAATAGGGAGTCCTCTCCCCATTGTTTATGATTGTCAGCTTTGTCAAAAATGAGATGGCTGTAGGTGTTTGGCTTTATGTCTGGGTTCTCTATCCTATTGCATTGATCTACGTGTCTGTTCTTGTATCAATACCAGGTTGTTGTGGTTACTGTAGCCTTTTAGTATGAAGTCAGGTAGTGTGATGTTTCTGGGTTTGTTCTTTTTGCTTAGGATTGCTTTGGCCACTCTGGCTGCTTTGGTTTCATGTGAAAGGGAATTATGGAATAGTTTTTTTTCTGATTCTTTGAAAAATGACATTGCTAGTTTGATAGAAATAGCATTGGATTTGTAAGTTGCTTTGCTAAATGGAAATTTGGTCATTTTAGCAACATTGACTCTTCCTATCTCTGAACGTGGAATGTTTTTCCATTTGTTTGTGTTGTCTCTGCTTTCTTTCAGCTGTGTTTTGTAATTCTAATTGTAGAGATCTTTCACCTCCTTGGTAAGCCGTATTTCTAAGTATTTTACTCATTTTGTGGCTACTGTGAATGGGATTGTGTTCTTGCTTAGGCTCTCACCTTGAATGCTGTTGGTGTACAGAAATGCTGCTGATTTTTCTACATTTATTTTGTATTCTGAAACTTTGCTGAAGCTGTTTATCAGTTCTAGGAGACTTTTGGCAAAGCATATGGTGTTTCTAGATATAGAATCATGTCATCTGCCAAGAGAGATAGTTTGCCTTTCTTTCTTCCTAGTTGGATGCCTTTTATTCCTTTCTCATGCCTGACTGCTCTGGATAGGACTTTGAATACTGTGTTGAACAGGAGGGCTGAGAGAGAGTATCCTTGTCTTGTTCCAGTTTTCAAGGGAAATGCTTCCAGCTTTTGCCTGTTCCATGGATGTTACCTGTGGATTTGTTATATGCAAGCTTTCTTTGAAGTAATCAAACTCAGTAGATTCACAATATCCTATTATATGTATATACATTCATGTATTATTTCCTCAATCAGGAGTTGACCAAGCTCAGGATTTATAAATCACACTGCCATGAACAGTTTTGGGAGGCTTCATCATACAATTGCTTTTGGAGACTTCATCATAAATTCTTTGCCAAAGCTGATGTCCAGAATGGTATTAGGCTGGTGCAAAAGTAATTGTGGTTTTAATTAATGTATACTTAATTACTATTTATCAAGTAATTTTCCCAGAAGAAATGTATAAAAAAGAAAAACACTGAGAACATGTTAAAATCTCCTAATTCTTGATAACCTTGCACATTGCTTTTCAGAAAGATTGGACCAATTCATATCTCCTTGGAAAGAATGTGAGAGGGCTCAGCTCACCAATCCCGTGTTGGTTTAACAGTGTCTCATTCATATTTCCCAAATTGACTGCCAAAACAATCAGCAAAAATACTGCTTGAAATTATATTTCATTGTTTATTAACATGGTTAAGTATGTCTTCAGAAATGTTTTCTATTTGCAGTCTCTTTTGTATATTTCTTTTTTTAGCTCTGTTAGTTTAAATAAGACATATACATAGCTGGCATATCTGTTTCAAAATTTTAACCAAATTTTTGGCCTTTCACTTGTGTGAATTTTTATGTGGTTAGAAAAAAAAGGCATATAAACATAAGTTCCATGGATGAAAGTATAAAGAAAATAATTTTGGCAATACTATCCTATCTCAAAATAATATAAAGATTCATCTTTTAGAGACTGTATCCCTTTTCTTTCTTCTTCCCCTTTTGTTTTACTTAATCCATCTTGAATTGATCTTGAAATAGAGTGTGAACAAAGATCAAAAGAGCAAAATTAAACACTTTCCTCACAGCCAGTTTCCTCAGCACATTTTATTGAATTATTAGTTCTTTCTCCATTGATTTATTATGCTTAATTTTATCATAGATTAAGCTTATTTGAATAATGTATATAATTGAGGGCACACTTTTATCAGCATCATCACTTTATCATCATCATTTAAAACTTCACAAGAATAGACATCTTAATGCAGATATTGCCACTTAATTTTAAGAGCCATATACTCTGTTTCAAAACTTTATATACAAGCGATCGTCATAACCGATAGGAGGTGAAAATGAAGTGGCAGGACTAAGTCGGACACTCATCACAGCAAAAGAAATAGAAAATGTGCCCTGCTTTTTCTAAAAGAACATTTTTTATTCTAAATGATGTTTAATATATGCAAACAGGGTTTAGCTAAAGAGCCAATGTAATACAAGAAATAAATTTTCTGATATATATGAGGACTAGTTGAATTTCCAAACCCTTCTTAACACTTCACTGGAAACTAATCCATTCTGTAGACTTAAGGAAAGGTTAAAACTCTTCTGTCAAAACTGTGCTATGCAAAAATAATCAGAATGTAATTGAGGCACTGACAGCATCTCAAAGCACTGTCTATTACTCTATATTTTTTATATGTCTATCAAGGTCTTTTGGGAGCCCTCAGCTAAACTGGGATTCCAGTACCAGAGCTGCCAGGAACCTACTCTAATGGGAGAGGAAGGGGAGCTGGATATGGGTGTTTACAGAGTATCTCTCACAGGATCTTTCTTTTACCTATTTGTCCTACCCGTTACCAGGATCTCTCACACAGGAAACTTGTTTATACTGGCAGACACCTTTGTGGCTCTTTTCTGACCCATATTCACTTTTCACCTGTCTGAACATCACTCTGGTGCAAGGAGGCTGACCTTGTGTTCTCCAGGAACTCTGGGGAAAACCCAACATGGGGAAGCCCTTGGTTCTTCGGAAGGAGGGTGCAAATTCAATACACCACCACAATGGAAAACAAGTTCAGAGACTCTTATTTATAGATGCTAGGCAAGGAGGATGTTATGAGTTAAGAGGGCAGTTCTCCTGCCCTGAGTCACAGGAGGCAGGAATGAAGAATCAGGCAGAGAGACGGAAGAGTATTTAGCAGCTAGGAGGACATATAGGGAAGAGGATGTGGGTCACCCTAAGGATGCAGACAAATTCCTCTGTGGTCCGTTTAAAGGAGACAGCAGTACAGTGGGAAGCCCAATCTGCTGGGCGGGGTAAATGCCTCTAAGTTCTAGTCTCAGCCACGAGCTTGAGCCATTTGAGTGTGGTGTAGAATTGGATACTGTGTAAAGGCCGACTGAGCCCTGCTTCTGGTATGAGAAAGCTAACTCTGAATTCAAAATGGATGCTGAGACAACATAAAATTATTATAATTCACTACATAAGGAAAAACCTAAACTTTGACTCTAACCAATACTAAAACAATTCAGGATATATGAATACATAGAAAATACTCATTAGTGGCTTTAAATATAAGAGAAAATTTTATTCTGTTTAGAAGTATAAATGACAACTTTTAAACCTCACCCTATATATAAATTGGCATAACCTGTCAGGAGAACTCTTTGTCGCTATCAAAGCTCACACACATGAACAATGATCCAGTAATTCCACTTCTAGGTAATACCCAACACAAACGTGCACCAAAAGGTAAAAACAAAAATGTTGGTAGAAGCACTATTCACAACAGCTAAAACCCAGACAAACAAATCATGGTATATTCATTGAGATACTACAGAGCAGTGAAAGTGAACTAAATATTCTAAACAAACACAATATTAACAAATCTCATAAACAATGTTGAGCAAAATCAGCAAGAATGTATACTATGTTATTCTATATATACAAGTTAAAAGTAGCCAAAGCTAATCTATGGTGTTAGAAGTCCAAGGTGGTAGGTACCTTACGTGAGATCGCTAATATAGGAAAGCAGGAACAGAGGGGAAGGGACAAACTTCACAGAATGACTCTACTAAGAAAAAGTATGTACATGCTCACTGTTTTATTTTGGTGCCTAGCATCCCCTATTGTAAGCTGGTCAGCAT
Organism: Pan paniscus; assembly: GCF_029289425.2. NCBI lineage: Eukaryota > Metazoa > Chordata > Mammalia > Primates > Hominidae > Pan > Pan paniscus. The sequence goes on along the minus strand of NC_073266.2, from coordinate 77,930,697 downwards.
TCCTCCTCCCCAGGCACATATAGATGTCAGGACGAATGGCACATGGGCACCAATGCTTAGGCTATAAAGCTTATTATTCATATAGCAAACAGCAAAATGATTCCTCAAGAAAAACCTGTATTTCTTTCAGAGTAAAACAAGAGAGGAGGGGAGTGGTGGCTTGGATTTTTGTTGTGGCTGGGAGTTGAGCCTAGATAGAGGTACCCACCCAGGTGGACCTTGGCTGATTTGAAATTGCCACCACTGCCAAGGGATGGAGGGTGCTGGGCTTTCTAATCAGGTTGCCCAGATATCAGGTAAAGGGTAAAAAGGAGAGTGGGGACATGAAAGTTGTCAGAGGTCAAACATTCAAAACAGAGTCTCTTTACTACAATTATAGTTAGACATTTATGTTAAAGTATGTCTTATGAAATTATATTTAAAAATTTAAAAAACAAAAAAGCATTACAGCAAAAGGAGAAAAATCTTTTATTCTTTTGTGCAAAATACAGCCTCTCTATTCTATATCCAAATGATGCCCTCTTCAGTTATGGGTAAATCTCAAGAACCTTACAAAATAAACTGGGTGTGTATCCCACATGTTTATACCAGGCCATTAGAAATTCTGATAACTTTAAAACCCTAGAAGAAAACCTAGGCAATACCATTCAGGACATAGGCATGGGCAAGGACTTTATGTCTAAAACACCAAAAGCAATGGCAACAACAGCCAAAATTGACAAATGGGATCTAATTAAACTAAAGAGCTTCTGCACAGCAAAAGAAACTACCATTAGAGTGAACAGGCAACCTACAAAATGGGAGAACATTTTTGCAATCTACTCATCTGACAAAGGGCTAATATCCAGAATCTACAAAGAACTCAAACATATTTACAAGAAAAAAAAAAAACAACCCCATCAACAAGTGGGCAAGAGATATGAACAGACACTTCTCAAAAGAAGACATTTATGCAACCAACAGACACATGAAAAAAATGCTCATCATCACTGGCCATCAGAGAAATGCAAATCAAAACCACAATGAGATACCATCTCACACCAGTTAGAATGGCGATCATTAAAAAGTTAGGAAACAACAGATGCTGGAGAAGATGTGGAGAAATAGGAACACTTTTACACTGTTGGTGGGACTGTAAACTAGTTCAACCATTGTGGAAGTAGGTGTGGCGATTCCTCAGGGATCTAGAACTAGAAATACCATTTGACCCAGCCATCCCATTACTGGGTATATACCCAAAGAACTATAAATCATGCTACTATAAAGACACATGCACACGTATGTTTATTGCGGCACTATTCACAATAGCAAAAACTTGTAGCCAACACAAATGTCCAACAACGATAGACTGGATTAAGAAAATGTGGCACATATACACCATGGAATACTATGCAGCCATAAAAAATGGTGAGTTCATGTCCTTTGTAGGGATATGGATGAAGCTGGAAACCATCATTCTCAGCAAACTATCACAGGGACAAAAAACCAAACACTGCACGTTCTCACTCATGGATGGGAATTTAACAGTGAGAACACCTGGACACAGGAAGGGGAATATCACACACCTGGGCCTGTCGTGGGGTGGGGGGAAGGGGAGGGATAGCATTAGGAGATATACCTAACGTAAATGACGAGTTAATGGGTGCAGCACACCAATATGGCACATGTATACATATGTAACAAACCTGCACAGTTGTAAACATGTACCCTAGAACTTAAAATATAATAAAAAAAGAAATTATGGTAACTTTTATGTGTGTTCAGTCCTAACAGCTAGTTTTGAAGTTGTACAGTTATATTCCTTCCTTCATTAGCTATGCAGTTGGCATAAATATTTTAGATAAATGAAAGATCTTATATTACCTGTTTTATTCACACGTGGCCTATAATTTATGGCTCAAACAAGATTGCAATATTTGATCAAGAGAGAGGACAAGAGGTTTCAGCAAAAGGCAATGTTTCTCAAAATTAAATTACCAACCTGTCTTTCCCCAAATCTTCCCTAAAGTAGAATTTCTCCTGCTAAAGTAGAAAAACTATTGAAGCATTTTTGTTGTCTCAAAAAATCTTAAAATAATCCATTTCCTCTAAATGTGACAAATAATACTTGTACTTCCCCACCTCCCCCTCCAACCTTTATTTCAAAATCATATTTTAGAGAATGATTGTCTGGATATTCCTGTGACTTCCATTCCTTATCTCTGTGTAAAGAACTTTTAGGAATTTAGAAAGAAAAGCCCTCAGATCCAGTACTGCACAAACTCCAAGATAAAGTTTATAAATGTAGATTATGTGTTCTTTCTGCTCTGCTTATATTTTCTATCTGGTGCTGCCAAATATTGCATGAAACATACTTATGATAAAAAATTATCATTGTTTGTCTGAAATTAACTGGGCATCCAATACATTTTTGTTTTGTAAATCTGGCAACCCTATTTCTTTTTTTTTTTTTTTGAGACAGTCTCTCGCTCTGTCACCCAGGCTGCAGTGCAGTGGCGCGATCTCTGCTCACTGCAACCTCCATCTCCTGGGTTGAAGTGATTCTCCTGCCTCAGCCTCTTGAGTAGCTGGGGCTACAGGCACCCATCACCATGGCTGGCTAATTTTTTGTACTTTTAGTAGAGACGGAGTTTCACTGTGTTAGCCAGGATGGTCTCGATCTCCTGACCTCGTGATCTGCCCGCTTCAGCCTCCCAAAGTGCTGGGATTACAGGCACGAGCCACCGCGCACGGCCTGGCAACCCTGTTTCTATACAAGGAAGTTCTCATCTACCTGTGGATTCATCTTTCTGCTGCACGCTGATCACTGTCAGTCTCTCTCAAGTCACATCTTCCCACCTAAGACCCAACCGTCGTTTTCCACCTGCCTACTAGATTTTTCACTCGGCTGTTAGAGAGTGATCTCAAGTTCAGCGTATCTGAAGCTAAAACTTTCATCACTCCACTTCTAACAAAGTAAAATTATTTTCCCCGCCCCCACCACACTGTAACACACCAGATCCCACATTCATTCATCTCACCAGTATTTGTCGAGTATCTATTGTTGAGTGAACAAAACAGACAAATATCCTGTCCCCATGAAGCTTTGCCCTTTTTTCAAGATCCTCTATAACCCGAACCCATCCTGGGTGTCCACACGGATTCCACGTGGATCTCCGTAATTTCTATTCCTTGCCTCAAAACATGCCATCCTTACTCTGGCCTCTCCTATTTTTTCCTTTTTATCTCAACAACTCCCACTCTTCTCAGTGAATACTCCTTATGTTCAACTCGGACTAAAATCAAAAGAGAAAATTTATTTGTTTATAAAACTAAATCATCTAGAAATAGCATTAATCTTTCTGAAGGGGTGGATCTCAATGAATTGGAGACTATTGTCAAGGCATATATTTCTCCTTGTCTTTCCCATCACTTCTTCAAGGTGTGGTCTTTCTGCCTGCACTTCATCATTCTCATCACTCAAGACACTGCAGTTGGTTTCCACGCCCATCACATGCTTCTTGCCCAAGTCCCCAATGGCATTCTGCAAGTGCAGCACAATTGACACTTTGCAGACTTCATCCATGGACTTTCTCCAGCACATTTGACCTCATCATCAGCTCTCACATCTGATACTTCATAATGCCTTTGTTCCTGATTCTCTTCCTGCCTCCATAGACTCTTCATACATTCTTCTACCCATTCGCCACATCTAGAAAAACTGAAGTGTTGATTTTTCACAGGGTTTCACCTTTGACCCAAAGCCCTTCCCACTTTTCATGGACAATCTTGTCTAAACATGTGCCTTCACCAGCTACATATATATTTTAAATTTAAACTTGATCTCTCTTCTGTACCCCAATATTATAGTCTAGCTTTTTCACCTGAACTTTAATTCATCAAAACCAAGCTTATTACCATCCGATTTCTGTGCCATATTTGCCCTTTTTTCATTGGTAATTGTTGACACCTTCACCCACTCAGTTATCTAAAACAGAAATCTCAGAATTATTCAAGAGTCTTTCTTATGTTTCATTTGCCTCATTCGAGCCTAGCCATTCTAGCTTCTGAATGTCTCTGGAATGACAAAATACCCTTCACTTCCACCCCTACCTCTGGCCACTCTAATTGAAACCTATAGGATTTGGGGACTCGAGTATTCCACTATACTTCTGAGCAGTTGCAAAGCTCAGGGACTTACATTATTCAAAGTGTTGTCTGCTCCACAGCTAGAGTGACCTTTCTAAAAACATCTTGCTTAGATTCTTCAGTGTCTTACCAATGAGATAAAGTTTAGACTCTTTAGTAAAGTACATGAAGCTCTTCAGAGACTACTGGCTTTCTACTTACAAGACTTATTATTTATTCTTTTTTATACATAAATATTACCACATTCCTGTGCCCCTGCACACTGGTAAAGTTTCATACATCTTTCAATACTCTTCTAAACCATCACCTCTTCATTGAATCACTTCCTGACCTTGTCTGTCAACTTCAGGTAGAAGTAGAGATGCCTTTCTTTGTGGTCTTCCTGCACTTAGTTGATATGTCTCTGTCACAAGTTACTTTGAATTGTGCTTATTTCATCTTTCCCATTGCACTTTCCCTCCATGGGCACACGTACTCTTTATATCCCCAGGACAAGTCGTAAACTCTGGCAAATGAATGGTACTTATAGTGAACTACTGACCATTCACTCATTCAACAACTACTTAATGACCTCATATGTTCCAGGCACTCTTACATGTGGTGAAAATAAAAAAGTTAACAATGTAGACAAATATTAGCTCTGATGGAGTTAATATTCTAACGAATCCTCAGAAATAACATACTTTAATAGTCATACAGTGAATTATTAGGAAATCCAGAATGTATAGTTATTTAGTGAATATCTATCAATTGATTGGATTTTCCTAACATTTACACCTAAGTGATATCTTGTTTCTCGTTAAAATAAAATTTTTAAATGTAAAATTTAGTAATATTTTGTATAAAAATATAAATATTTAATATATATTTTAAATACCAATATTTTAATATTTGAAATACTTTTAAACTGCCATTTTACTTTTATTGAAATGCTATCTTTTATAAAAATTAAATGAAATCAAGAAAATATTGCATAAGTACTTTTCTTTTTCTATGAGCTATTATTTTGATCTAGTACATAGTTGGCCAATTCTGAATTTTTAACTGTATTATGAAATATACTATGCCTGTTCAGTTATGGGACACTGTTTTCTGAAAGCATCAAAGACAAACTAGAAGGCTTCCAGAAGTTAGTGACTAGAATGCAAAAAATGTTCTCATTCTTGTCAAATGGGAAATGGTGGAGAAATAGGAACAATTTGCCTACAAAAATTGATAATAAGAGTAATATTAATGATATTAAAGCTAACACCTATAGAATTTTACTACGTCACATATTGTTTAGTGCTCTTGACTTATATTAACATATATTAACTTACATTAACCGATTTAATGTTCTACCTTTGCAGAGGTCACGTCATTTGCAAGTGGCACAGTAAAGATTCTGGCAGAGTTCTCTTTTTAAAACATTTTTAATTTCTGTGGGTGCATAGATGTATATATTTTGGGAGTTCTCTTAGTCCTACACTAATCCACTTCCCTATATTAGGTTGCAATAGACCAGCAGCAGATATAATAACTGTTTTCTGTTTCATGGAAAATGATTAGAAGTCCTTTAAAATCAAATCCTGACATAAAAATGTTAAGTTGCTGTTGAGATAATGAGCTGGGCACAATATGATCCAATGTGTGCATACTCTCATTCTGTGATGGGTGCCGTGGATGGGCCTGTGTTCCCCCATCCCCACAAATTCCTATGTTGACTCCCTAATCCACAATGTGACTATATTTGAAGATATCATTTTTTAGGAGGTAATTAAGGCTACATGAGGCCATAAGGGTGGGTTCCTAATCTCATAGGATTGGTGGCTTCAGAAGAAAAGGTACATAGAAAAATATCCCTTCCTCTCCCTCCCTCTCGTTCTCTCTCTGTCCACAAATAAGCATCAAGGAAAGGTCACATTAAATTTTTGTTTTTTAGTCTGTGGTAATGTGTTACGGCAGCCTACGCTGACACCTGAGTTATGAAAATATTTAACACATCTCCAATTCCTTTAAATGCGGTGCAAGGGGAAAATACAAATCATTGGAAGATGATACAAACACTAAGAAAATCTAAATATCAAAACATTTAGAAATATGGTATTAATTGCCTTTTCTGGTAGAAGAAAACAGGAAATGATAAAAATAAATGTATTCAAAGCCAAGTAGCATGAATAAACTTGGACTATATTATAGCAAAATGCCACATTTTTTTCAAATTAACTTTTGGTTTATAATAGGGAAAGGGTGTAAAAATCATCTGCGCAAGGTTAGCACCACACACCTCTTTAGAGAAACATGCTGTAGGTTGTTAATCCACATAGAGTTGAAGCCATACCAAGCGAGATCTTATTCAAATCGACTTCTCTATTTACCTCAAGTTAGATAGTTTTTTGGCAGCCTACAAAGAGGAAGACTAAGTACAGTTGACCCTTGAACAACTTGAAGGTCAGGGGCGCCAACCCTTGTGCAGTCAAAAATTTGCATACAACTTTTAACTCCCCCCAAACTTAATGAATTACAAATAGCCTATTATTGACTGACAGCCTTACTGATAACGTACAGGCAATTAACCCATATTTTGTGTATGTATTATACACAGTATTCTTACAATAAAGAAAAAAGAAAATGGTATTATGAAAAAAGGAAGAAAAATCCATTTGCAGTACTGTACTGCATTTATTGATATAGTTTTTGATACAGTTTATGTCATTTGTCTATAAGATGGATTTTCTGAAATAGTGGGCAGCTGCAGCTGCGGATTTCAATCTATGGTAGATATGAAGCAGTTTACCTTTTTCTTGTAATGTCATGACTTTTCTCTGCTTCTTGGGAATACTTCTGCATCACTAGTGGCACTTCACAGAGGTACATGGTGTAATTCAAGGTTTGTAGTATTGCACAAAACACAGAAAAAAATATAAAGAACCTCAGGAGATCACTTTTTACTGTGATATGCAATTTATTGGAAAGATGAACTGCTCATCAGAGATGATTGGCCTCACAGGGCATTTTAAGTGAATACTCCCAACGCTTGAGCTCACATACATAATAGCAACAGGAGATGACTCCAGCAAAATTATTGCAGAAGTGCAGTATATACTACAGTTAATTTTATGCTGTTATGACTTATTGCTGCATCTTCACATTTGTTTACACTTCTCTCAACTGCAAATGGTGCCATGTACAATCTGTAAGTGTGTGTATAATTTGATAAATTTTAACTTTTTATAATAACTATATTTTATGGTAGGGAATGATAAAAATAAACTAGTATCTACACATATTATATGCATTTATAGCTAACTTTTTCTTAATTTTTTAAATATTTCCGGGTTATATGGTTTGTGAGTTTTTTCAAATGATCCCTAATCTCCAAAAAAAAAAAAAAAAACCCTCCAATATATGTATTGACAAAAATTTGCTTGTAAGTGGATCCACACAGTTCAAACCCATGTTGTTCAAGGCCAACTGTAAATGGAACTAGAAGAATTCCAGTATTTAAATGCGAAGTCATATGAGCATACTCTGAGCTCATTTGTTCAAATAAATTGATAAAAAGACCTAATTAAGCTGTATCTTATTGAACTAGTTTTCTCCCTTGTTTTACTTCACTAGTTCTTAAAATGTCACTACTATCAGGAAATTCAATGGAGAAAGAAGCAATTAATTTATCTTGGCTTTATTCATGTCCATACTTTAAGATCTCTAAACATACCACAGCTGGTACCTCAAAAAAATATATTTACACTTAAACTTCTACATAAAATATGCTAATCTTCACAAAGCTGGGCAGAAAATCAAATGGCCACCTTTGTCTCCCAAAGAGAAGAATAAGATCATTTCTATTTTCTCATGGCAGCATTTATCTGTTTAGCATTCAAGAGTCTGGGTTCTAATCAATCAGTCTCCCTCCCTCACTAGACTTCAAAAAAAAAAAAAAAGAGAGATCTCTTACATTCTTATCTTTGTTATTCCCATGGGTTAAGGCAGTGTCGGACACAAAATAGGCATACAAATATTGGAAAAATGAAAAAACAAAACAAGACTAATGACTTAAAATGTTGTTAAGAGATTAAAATAATAGGCTAAATTTAATAGGGTGAACTTGAGTAATAATGTAAACCTGCAAAAATGTGTTGAAGTGCAGTGTGCAGAAGACATGGATGAGCAGCAGGCCATCCTATGGTTTTCTGTCTACATGAATAACCATAGTGATGTTCTTGCCAGATTTGCTAATGCAATCTTCAATGAATATTTATAGAATTAGGATGGGGTGTACGCATGAAGTAGGGTCAAATTAGAGTGTTTAAGATAATTGTGGAATTTTAATCCATCTCAAATGAGGAATGGGTAAAGAACACAGGAGATTTATCCTGGAAAGAAGAACAAAGCTAATAGTAAATGTGACTATTTTGAAGTACCATGATGTGGCAATGAGGATATTTGGTCTGTGAAGCCATAAGAAATAGAACTAGAACCAACAGTTAAAAATTGCATCAAGATTTTGGCTTGATAAAGAAAAGTACTTTCTAATAGCCAAAGTTGTCTTGAAAACGTCCTGTAACTGAAAGTTCACTGTTTATTTGTTATCCATGCAATTACCAATGAAACTAAATAAAACCTTAATTCAATTTTTACATTAATTAATTCAATTTTTAAATTCAATTTTTAAAATTTTCTAGAAAACAAATTCTAAAGAATGGTATGAGATGCAGAATCACTAAGTGCTTTTGTATGTATTGGATACATACAAAATGTTCAATGGGAAATTTTCAAATAAAAACCAAACACCGCATATTCTCACTCATAGGTGGGAATTGAACAATGAGATCACATGGACACAGGAAGGGGAATATCATACTCTGGGGACTGTGGTGGGGAGGGGGGAGGGGGGAGGGATAGCATTGGGAGATATACCTAATGCTAGATGACGAGTTAGTGGGTGCAGCGCACCAGCATGGCACATGTATACATAAGTAACTAACCTGCACAATGTGCACATGTACCCTAAAACTTAAAGTATAATTAAAAAAAATAAAATAAAATAAAATAAAATAATGATTTTCATGCAAATATAAAATGAACACATTTTAAAGATTTTATTAATTCATTATTATGAAGAAGCCAAGCATATGTTAATAACAAATACAAAGGGGAATCCAAAGAACAGATACATGTATAGATTAGGAACACTGAAGTGAATTTGTAAATTGACTCAAAACTGTTCTTCCATGAAAGGAAGAAAATTAAATTGAGCCTCTGACAGAATCTATTTGTCAGTTTATAGTTGAGAATTATTTGCATTACTATTATTTATCAACTACTTACAGAGTCATAAAATTGTAAAAGGCAAGAAAAGTTCATATCCTCCATAGAACTAGAATCTGACAGCACAGAAAGGTATGCTCTAAATAATGCAGTTTTCTGTTGAAGACACACAGTAATCTTTTTTCTTATTTTAAATGTCCTTGCACTTGTAAGTCCTAAAATTTATGGTATACGGTCAAAAGTGAGGAAGCATTAATTTTTTTTATTTACCTATTGCACTGATCCATGAAATAAAATTCTAATTAATACCCTGTATTGGTACTTGAAGATGACAACCTCTTAAGACTATGGCCTTTTCATTTTTAAAAATTCATGAAATTGAAATGGTCATATTTGGATTTGATTTCCTTATAATTTCAAATATTTCCATAGAGCTAATTCTAAAAAGTTTGATGTGTATTGCAAATCTTTATTTCTTTCCTGGGTCTTTTTGTCTAAGAGATTCTTCTCTTACTATTTTTATTTTCTCCCATAATAAATATTTCATTGGGTAGCCCTAATTATAATAATTCATTATTTTTAAAAAAACCATTTCAACAACTAAAGAGAAAATAACAAACTTGAATCATTAAACAGGTAAAATTTTCTAAATAAAAAGACTGCTTTCATAGCGTTAAAATGTAGTTCTTCTTTCATTAATTCATCAGGTCATAAGCAGAGTGATAGGTCTAGTAAGATGAAACAATTACTGAGATAAAAATGTTGAAAATATATGAAACCTAAGACTTTGAGGCCTAAGCATTCAGGTTGACTACCTACATTGATGCGGTTCAGTATATAATTGAGAAACTATCCACTTGCGCTCCAGTTGTAGACAGATGTAAAAGTACATTGGCTTAACCATGGAAAAAAACAGTCTAGAGACGAAATACCACCAAAAAAGTCACATCAATTGCAAGTTCTGGTTTGGAAACGCCTCTGGTTTGTTATGGATTTAAGGCAGACCTGATGAAGACAGGTGACAACGCACTGCTTGCTTCTTCAAGATACTGTACTTACCTTAGGAAAAGTAATCACTTGTTGAGTGCTTTGCAGCTGAAAATAGATTGTCACATACACTATTTTTGAGCCTCACAATGACTAAGTTAGGTATTATTCGTCTTCTCTATTGACTGATGGGGAAACTAAGGATCAGATAAATGCTGTCTTGTCCAATGTCATTGAATTTTTAATGATGGAACCATGAATAGCATAATTTCTGAAGCCATTTTTGTCATAGTCAAAACAAGTTTATTGAAAACAACAGAAAGAGAATCATTAGAGGATGCCCTTAAAATGATCTTAACTAATTATAACTACACAGATATATGAATTGGTGAGGAAATCTAAGAGAACAGATAATACTGATGATTCAAGTCCTATTACTATAACTAGATGTTTCCCCCCCACAAAAAAGATAAAAAGCTAGGTTATATGTGTTTAAGTATGTCATTCTATTAAGTGGTTAATAATTCAAGTGTATCTTATGAGGAAACATTTTAATTGGCTTATTTATTCATATTTATAGTATATATTGGGGATAGGATAAACTTTAATCTTAGTCCCTCTCCAAAAAATAAGATCAAAGAGCAGAAAATGAATAGTTGAGGGGTTTTTTTCCAGCTATATTATTTTCATTTCTCTTGTGGAGCAGTGTTTATATCAGACAGTTAAGCAAGTAACTTTTCTAGCTATCGCTGTGGTGGTTTAAAAGTAGATTTATTTTCAATTTGCAGTAAATTCTTAGACTCTGCTTTTGCAGCTAATTCATTTTTGCCATCCTCATATCACATTGAGCATACGAATTCCTTTGAGCAATAAATATCTATGAGACTCTTAAGACAAATATTATTAGGCTATAAGTTTGCTTACTTAAAACCAATATCTGAAAAATAAGCCCCGGAGAACTTCCTTTATTTCATTTTTTCTGACCAAAGGGCAGCCCAGTACACTGACCAAAATAAGACAAGTGCATACTCATCAGTAACTGAAACTGTTCTTTAAAACTTACTTGGTAACAGAAAAATATGTCTTTTAATTTTAACAGAGATACTCCTTTTTCAGTGATTTCACAGCTAGTCATTTCCGATTTCCATCTCAATTTATCCCCTGTCAACAAATAACTGAAGAATTATAAAATCATGGATCAGGTCATCGAGTTATTCACTAAAGTCATATTGCATATTGAGACATAATCAAGGATTTTTACCTCAAACCACTGATCAAAAGACTTAAGCCTCTCACTTTGATCAAGGGAACATTATTCTTCTGGTGACAGACAATTATTCCAGAGTTGATACAAATTCACAAATTCTGACACATTTTTAATGCATCAAATTATACATCTTAAAGAAAATCCAATAGCATAGAAATATATCCAAGTAACCAAAACTAGGTTGAATGTTTCTTGTTTCTCTAGAACTTTGACCAAATGCTGGTGAGAAAAGCAATGGTCAATTATTGCACTTTCTACAGGAAGCTCCAAACACTGGGAGCCACACAACCCTTCCAGGGCTTACTAATAGGCCACTTATTTCCCTCCATCTGGCTATCATTTGCCATCGCCAAGCTATGTGTATATCAGACCACAAAAGAGGAAGAGAAATTGAATCAATGGAATGAGAATTATTTGAACTGTCTTCAGTTAGGCAAAGAAGTTAGCTGTAAATGAGAACAGACTTGTTTATCAGAAGGTTGTCCAAAAATAGGGAGATGGGGCAACATCAAAAGATGTCTTGATCTGCCAACCGAGCAATGCAATGTAAGAGGGCTGCTTCGGAGTATATTGAATGCCCACAGGCTACCCAGTCAACTGCTGGCCTGAACACCCAGCATCATTCCTGATGAGAAATTGATGGGACCATGATACCAGCAGCAGGTGTCAACATAGGCCTCAGGCCAGATGAGGGTCCAAAGAGGGCTATTTGTGCCGCAGCAATACAGCATGACAACTGAATAAGTGCAGAGGATGTAGAGTCAGGACTAGACAGATGAGTAGGTATAACCCTGAGAAATAAAGGAAACCCTTGAGTAGGGCTGAATGTTTAAATGTTGTTTTCACTTATGCAAAACTTATCAATGTTATAAATGATAAATAGATATGTGAGTTTATGATAGAAAACTATAATTGGGTTATAGAAATATAGATGAAATATGAAGATCTGAACTTTAGCTTAAAATTCACATTTCATTAACACTTTTATATTGAATATGTAAATGCTTATTCATTGAACAACAACAACAAAAAATCCAAAACTAGAAATGTTGGCTCTGTGACTATAGCAGATTTGCAGTAGATACTGTAAACCTGTCATTAGTAATGAAACACATTTAAATGAAATATCACATTAATAAAGCTGCAGTTTACATTTTCAAGTTCTGTCAAATACCTGACACCTTACAAATGTGCAAATAAAAATCAAGGTACCCTAATAAACTATTTTACATTGACTCCAAACTTATTTTACTATAGTTTATACTGCCAGTAAACAGTAATAAATTTAGAAGTTTCTAGTCAGCTAGCAATGGCCATGCCTTATTGGGATTAAATATTGATTTGCTTATAAGTCCTGACATAATCTTTTCATATTGACTTCCACACCTTTGAAGTTTAATATAAAATGCAACAGCAACTTATCAGCATCACTGACTCATTTAGCCTCTCTACATTCTCCATTAGAATATTACTTGTCTGTTTTGGTCTCTATTACATTCCCAGCACCTAAAATATTCCTGGGCTTACTAAACATATGTTGAATGAAAGAGTGACTATTTGACTATTAACCTATAGTCCAGTGACAAAGGCAGAAGAGATACTGTTATGGGCTCAATTGTAAACCCCCAGAATTCATATGTTGAAGTCCTAAAAAATGTGATTGCATTTGAAGACGGAGCTGTTAAATAGGTAAGTAAGTCAAAATGATATTATCAGAGTGACCCCTAATGCAATATGACTGGTGTCCTTACAAGAAAAGAAAATAAGGACACAGACACACACAGAGGGAGGACCATGTGAAGATAAAGGGAGAAGACAAGCCATCCACAAGTCCAGGAGGGCATCCTCACAAGAAACTAACCCTGCTGACACCTCGATCTTGGACTTCTAGAACTGAGAGAAAAAAAATTTCTATTGTTTAAGTGACCCAGTCTGCAATACTTTGTTATGATAGCCCTAGCAAACTAATATACAAACTTAATGAATTTTCTGGTTGATAGAATTTTTTAAAAAAACATGCAAAGAATTTCAGGAAAAATCGTAATTTTTTTTTTACAAATGTTAGATTTCATCATGGAGCAATAATCAAGCTATGATTATGAAATATTATGTAGTCCTTCTAATGTTGAATTAAAAGGTTTTACCCCTCTTACTGTATTAAAATGAGGTTTGTGAAACTATGCCAAACATTGTAATCCTGATATAATCCATCATCAATGATCATAAAAGCAGAATATTACCTATATCAAATGTTATTGCCTAATCCAGGAGCAGGCATTATATTTAAAATTACTAGAAGCCAAACAGAAGCAAAGGCTATGATATGGAAAATATCAGATCAGAATTGTAAGCGTACTTGACTACTTGGACTTTTAAGCAGCAGTCGAATGTACTGTGACTAAATTTAATTTTTATAGAAAATTTGGTCTCCCCTATTATGCATAAATAAATAATTTTATGGAATTTTGGAGGAATGGAAGGCTAAGACAATTGAGCTACAATAAAAATGTGACTTGGGAATATTTATGCTTTTTGGATTAAAAAAAACTTTGGGTGATTTTATATCCAATGAGTGTGCAGAGGTTAAATAATAATGTTTACATAATCACTCAATATACTGTTCATTTAAAGAGGCAACAAAACTCGTTTAATGTTAATAAATCTTGTGTAAGGAAATTTCCCCAAGATAAAAGCTATGGCTAGCTGCAAAACCAGCTACAGAGTAATATGTTTTCAAAGTTCTAAAACTTTAAAGCCAAATGAGAGTCATGTCCTAGAGTAACAGAATTCACATTGAATGACATTGTTGACTGGGGAAGTGTGAGGAGCAACTGAAGCCAAAGGATATTATTTAATTGCCAGAGAACTAACATCTGTTATTAATCTTGTTAAAGAGACTTGAGTCTAGTGTTAGAGTCATCTTGGTAAAACTATATCCCACTAATTGCACTAGACAGAAAATCCATAAATAGAACTATGTACTTGCTTTGGAAGATTGTGGCTTGTCACATTTGCAAACAACAATTAAATTGAGGCACTAATCTAAAAGTTCGTATGCCTTTTGTTTAATACCAAAAGGGGCTGTTAGTAAGCCAAAGGAAAGAAAGTTAAATAATAAAAACAGGCTCTTTTTCTCTCACATAATTTTTAAGAAAAGAACAGTCTCTCTATTAACTAAAGAATCCAAATGCCTACACCTATTAAATATAATTGTATATGATGTTGAAAGCTAAAACAATGCAATAATTTTTTGCATCCATAATTCCACACAGTTGACTGTCATTAACTTTTCAAAAATACTTAGTTTATTCTCAGTTCATTAGTTAATTATCACATCAACAGGCAAAATGATGGTGCATATAATTATGAAATGTCAACGCATCAAGGCAGTGGATGCAATATGTGTACAATATGAAATGGACATGCTATGCTAGTCAATATATAAGAATGGGGCCAGGCTCAGTGGCTCATGCCTGTAATCCCAGCACTTTGGGAGGACCACTTGAGACCCAGAGTTCAAGACCAGCCGGAGCAACAGAATGAGATCCGATTACTACAAAAAAAAAAAATTAATTATCTGGGAATGGTGGCATGTGCCTGTAAGCCTACCTACTGAGGAGGCTGAGGAGAGAGGATCACCTGAACTCAGGAGTTGGAGGTTGCAATGAGTCCTGATTACACCACTATAGTCCAGCATGAGCAACAGAGACAAAGAAGGGAAGAAAGAGGAGGGGAGGGGAGGGGAGGAAGGGAAAATGAAAATCTGGTAGAAAACTTTGGTTATTTGAGATCGCCTTTGAGTTTTCAAGCTGGGATGCAACTTTGAAGTATTTTTAAAATCAAAGCATATATGATGCCACATACTCTAGCAATATTGTGTTTTGAATCTCAGGAACTTTGGAGCATAGATCACCATGATATTGGCCTTCTGTATGCTAACCGGGGAAACTTCTTGGATGCCTAATTAAAGTCTCCAAAATAAGCTGCAACTATGTGTTCATGTATCAGGATATCGTTGATGCAGACATTATGGCAAATGAATATGTCATCATCTGCTTCCATTACCTGCGTGCTGGCTCTCTCAATTTATGTAATCTATAGGCAAAATCACCAATCTATTGGCTCTCAAGTCTATAGGTCAGACTTCACCTCTTGATAGACATATAATTAACTGGCTTTTGGCCTTCTCTGTCTCTGCAAAAAACTTATAATGTCCAGAACTGAATCAGTAATCTTTTCTTACATTGTTAGCCCTGTACAGTGATGGCACATCTAATCATATAGCAGGCCAAGATAGAAAATGAACTTATTCCTGACTCCTTCCTCTATTTACTCTTAAAATCCAATAAATCACCATGTTGCAAATTTCATTTTATTACTACTTACATGAAAAAAAAATCTTTTCATCTACAGTCCTATTACCAATGTTCAATATCAAGTTCTTGTTGCTTATCTAGCATCTAACATTATTTTAAATTTTATCTATCCTTTTAGAATAAAGTCAAACATCTTCAGAAAAGTCTTCTATAAGATTTATGCCAACCTAATTCCCCTCTCCTCCCACTTTCTGACTCTTACTTTATATTCTAATAATCCTTATGTGACTCATATCCACTACATCCCATGCTGTTTCTTACTTCCATAACACTGACCATTGCTAAAGTTTTTCCCTGGGTCTGAAATCCCCATCTTTCTTTTCTTCCATATTACTTATTCTTACTTAAGGTTTAAGATTTGGTGCAGGTATTATCTCCTAGGGAAGCCCTCTGTGATCCCTCCTGAGCTGGGTTACATATTCACACATGGTACTCTCTTAATATCTCTGTTAAGTATCTTTCTCTGAATTTCCACATTACTTTATTGGAGCCTACTTGTTTATACTAGTATACAAAGAGCTTGAAAGAAAAACTGTTAACTTATTTACTTGTTTCTCTTAAGGGTACTAGCATGATGCCTAGTATAGCATAGACACTTAGTAAATAGTGAGTAAATGAATAAATGAATGAGTGGGTAGATGGCTTAAGGAGAGACAGATAATTGCAATAGATACGCTATTATTTTCTCCGTTTGATTCCCTATAAAAGATGTAATTTTTTTTCTCTAAATTTTAAAGATCTTTGCCTAAGATCATTTGGGCTTTCCTATACCTAAGTAAAATTATCTGAAAATAGTGTGTTATGTTTTAAATTTAAAACAGATGAAAATTATTAGGATAAATAATAACCCAAATATGTTCTAGTAAACAGGACAAAATAATCATTCTAATTAATTTCAGAGTCTCATGTTCTCTAAACATATACAATCTCTTAATTTAATAAATGAAGATACTATTAAGGAACTATTTACCTATTTTCAAAGGAGGAAAATACTTAACTATATTTGATTTTTAATTTTAATTTCTGTGTTAGTGCTTTTTGAAGATGGTAAACAATGAAAAAAATTATTAAAAATTCACTAAAGAAATATGTATAAAATAAATCTAAACCTCTCAAATGATTTTTTGTATGTTTGTAGCATTTGTACTTCTGATGCTATAGTTTGAAACTCTGCTAAAATGTTGAGACACTGTGTACCTGGAAATTCTCTTCAGAAGTGCAATCATTATTACTTTTCCAGTCAGATCTGTTTCAAGGACATACATGCACTAAGTAGAAAGACTCCTGCAGATGGAGAGAAGAAGCTGTTAAAAAATGCTTGTAAGATGACTATCCTAAGTGTGGGTAGAGGGAAAATCTACTCTGCATCTAAAAGATTTCAAGCAGGTTTGCGGCATATTTTCTCAGAATCCAATCTGCCCACATCTTAGGCCTTAGTTTAAATTTCCAAATCATTATTGGCCACATTTTCCATCTTTGCAAACAAATGATATACCAATAGAAGACACTTTAATTGAGTCTGCATGGAAAACACTGTATCTATGATAAATTTTTGCAATGTACATTTTAAGCGAAAGGACATATTGTCCTAACACTTTAACAGATATTTGGAAGGAGATATAAAATGTACTAATCTAAAATTGTCACAAAAGTATATTGCTTCTTGGGGTGAAAGAAGACGTAGAACATTTCATTATCAAATTTTTGATTTTTAAAGATCCCCATTTTGATTAGGATTAGTATATGATTTAACAACTATTCTGGAATAGACTGCTATTTTAGATCTTATTTCATCTCTGAGTTGGCAATTAAAACATTCACATTATCTGTGGCCACACTTTGGCTCGCTCTTACGAACAGAATCCAAGAGTGTAAAAGGTCGAAAGGAATTGTAGTAGTAATCCACTTTGAAGGTATACAGACGTTTTTTAAAAATAATATGGAACCAAGGTCCCTAAGAAAAAGAAACTGCAGGTAGGAACACGGGTGTGACCTAGCCACCTGCACTATAACTTGCTGAGATTAACTTTCCCTGCGGTTCTTGTCTCAGGTTATCATTGTGACAGCTAAGTAGACTTCCACGGTGAAGCCATTTCTTATTTAAAATCATAGCCCAAAGCGAGACAAAACTCCCTTTCTTGCCTTTTGAACAAGTTGCGTAATGACCAAAAGAGGGCCCAGCAGAGACTGTGTACTAAGCTCCAATCATGGAACCTGCCCCCAACAACCATCCCCTTTAGGTGAGGCTATCCAGGCCACCACCGTTCCTGCTCATGGAAACCTATGTTGAATCACTTTGCCCTTGTGGCCATCACAGCTGACAGGATGTGGAGGTGATACCTAACATGAGAAGGGCTACTCTGTGTGCTGGCTTGTGGCCTGTGATGTGCTGTGGCATTCAATACCCTCTCAGATATTTGAACTGAAACACAGAATAAACCTAAAGGTTAGCAGTGGGTGCTGAACATGCAGTTTCTGTAAGGAAGTGTTGAGGTCATGAGGAATCCAGGGAAGGCTGAAGTTAGTTTCTACGGAAGGTAGAGGTGCAGGATGAGGAGCCTAGACAGAAAAAAACAAAGATGAAAATGGAGAATGGAGAGAAAAAAAAACCATGGCATCACATGGAACAGATTGAAGAAGCTGTGCTTGGTCCCTAGAACAGAAGTTCAACCCTTAATAGAGCCTCACAATTACACCCTTGCACTTGAAGTAATTTGAGTAGACTTCATTCTTCCTTGCTACTAAATAGCTTGCTTGAAAAAAATATATGGGAGGCAGTAAGGACCCAATGTTCTGCAGTCTCCAGGTGCCTCACACACACGAACTCAGATGTGGTCATCTCTGACATCTCATACCTTGCGACAAACCAAAATGCTATCACCATTTTTTCTTCATCCAGGCAAACATCTGGCTTAAGGAATTATGGGCAATACCACCTTCTCTCTCCAGTGAAGGATACACAGTCAGACACATACCGAGCTCAAGCAAGAGAAGAAACATCACACATCCTTAACTTCCCTTTTGATATTTTAAAAAACAAATTGAACAGGTTCTTGCCAAACACAAATGCAACTTGAATACGAATAATTTATAAAAGAAAGTGCAAGATGTGTTTGTTAGATGTTGTAGGACATCTGATGGAGTCTCAAATCCACGAAATGGCAAAACTCACTATTTACAGGATATGACTTCACGCTTCTCTTTCCTATTATAAAAGATCAATTAAAGTGCAAAAAATGTGCATAATCTCTCATTTTTCAAGTCATAGGAAAATCCAAGAGACTTGTGTGTGCTATCGTACAAAACTATCAACTCTATTTCACCAGATGTACTCAAAAACAGTTGAAACAGCACAGGCATGGTCAGAGGCAGGCTATACAAGAAAATCCAAATTTATAAAATCAGGAATGGAGAAATACCAGGTTTTATTATAAATTTGTTATAGTTTTATCTATGTAGAGATTTACCTATAATGTCTAAGCACAGATTATTAACATAAATGTTGTAGTAGATAATGGCAGAAGACTCAATTAAAAACAAATGAAAATTTTGAAGTTTAGATTTATGAGAAAGCTTTGAGAATGTATTCACTGCACATAGAAACTTATGACTTTAAGTATATATTAGTTTTTTTGAATATTTACTGGAGGAAACTTAATAAAACAAGGCACCCTACCATAATGTCTTTCCCTACCAAGGCAAGACAAGATTTTAAATATCCTACTCTTCTTTTCCCACACCCCATATTTAAGGAAAATCCATCAAAGAGCAAGAACTAGGTTTTCTCAAAAGTGACTAATTGGTACAAAGACCACATCAGGTTCCTTACAAAGAAGGATTCATCTCCAGATTTTGATTACAAGACTCCATTTATATATAAGCAAATGAGCCCACTGGGTGGCTAATTGTAACCTACATGTTATTTAGTATAAAGTGATTAAACAGTGCCACTCTGAGCTAGCTGTGCTGAGAATAGAAGTTTAATGGTATGTGAAGTATCACTGAGTGTTCGCACATAAAGAGGAATTGCTTCAGTGCTTACATGGATAAGAAATTGGATTTCATAACCAAAAATATTTTTTAAAACTGCTCCCATAATCTAAGTGTGCCAAAAAAGGTGAATCCTGAAAAGAATATGCAATTCCCAGGTAAACTCCAGATAACTATTTAGCAGCATAAACATAGTTTTAGAAAAATATAAATAAATATAGCTACTTCTTGTATAATATTTACTCTGTGCAAGGCACAAGTCAAAGTGCTTCATACATATTAGCTCATTTAATTCTTACAGTAACCCTTTGATGCGATGATGATGATTATCCTAACGTTGTGGAGATGAAATTGAGACAATCACTTACATTTTTTTATACATACACACAGTTATTTTGACAGACCTAACTAGCAGTATGTTATTTTATTTTTAAGTGTTATCAGGATTACTGAGAATGTGCTAATCTAGTGGAAATTATATGTCTATATTTGTATGTCCGATTTTGATCAGTAATGGTACTGTGAATAAAACAGACACACACAAAAATCAGTGACCACACTGATTTCAGAAAACAAGAACCAAGAGTTTATGCAGAAAGGCTGATCTCTCCAAGGTACTGCTGATTGAAAGTTTATTCTCCTCAAAGTTTTTCCACCTTGCTCCTTTATTTAAGAGGTTTTCATTTGTGATATTCAGAGATAGTTGGACCTGGCTTGAGAATTTGGAGGATTAGATTACTGTTGCAGATTGATTTCATATACGAGTAAGTCAGATCTCTGAACTAATATGAGTGCAGTATAATTAAAGGGAGTGAAATATAGCTGGAATCACAGAAACAGTACTGTAATTCTAACTATCACATTCATTTGGAGTATGAACTGGGACAACTAACATAATTTCTTTGTTACTTAAAAATTTATTTTTAAAATAATAAAATTAGTCTAGAAAATCTTTAAACTCCTATCTAAATTAAAATTGTGTGAGTATAAATAAGTGGACATCAATAACATAGTTTTCATTTAACAAAATGAGAATGATCTTAGCAAAATCTTAGATAATATAGATCAATTATCTAAAGACAGAAACTACCAAAACTCACTCAAGAAAAAAATAAACTGAATCGTATGATGCATACATATTAAATACATTAAATTTATATTTAACTGCTTTCCAACAACAACAAAAACTCCAGACCCAGAAGTTTTTGCTGGTGAATTCTGCCAACATTTATGAAGAAATAATGTCAAACCTACAATGCAAGGACCAGTTTTTATTTAATAATAATAATAATAATGAATTATTATTATTATTATTGAGACAGAGTTTTACTCTTGTTGCCCAGCTGGAGTGCAATGGTGCGATCTTAGCTCACTGCAACATCTGGCTCCCAGGTTCAAGCGATTCTCCTGTCTCATCCTCCCAAGTAGCTGGAATTACAGGCATGCACCACCACGCCTAGCTAATTTTTTTTTTTTTTTTTTTTTTTTTAGTAGAGATGAGGTTTCCCCCTGTTACTCAGGCTGGTATTGAACTCCTGACCTCAAGTGATCCACCTGCCTTGGCCTCTCAAAGTGCTGGGATTACAGGTGTGAGCCACTGCACCCTGCCCAAGGACCAATTCTAAATGCAGTAACACCAAAAAAGTAAATATATAAGTGCAAGTCTAACAGAATGTGGGTAGAATCTGTATGATGTAAACTATAAAAGACTGATGAAAGATGCATGAAATTACAACCAAAAACTGAATCTTACTGTAGGTAAACTTCAAAATAAATTTTTAAAATATGATAAAGAAATATAGAAATTAGAAATTATAATTCATCCATCCAACAATCAATCAAGGTTGGAAAACTCTATTTTTCTCCTGTCTTTTCTTAATTTTGTAAAACACTGTGGATTACTGAAAACATCCTAAGAATAGTAACTGGTCCTTGACTTGGAAAAAGTCATACGCCTTTCAGGAGGACAGATATACAAGCAACAAATGACAAAAGAGTAATCATTATGGCACAGTCATGCAATAAAGTGCTGAGGAGAAGAGTTCAGGCAACATTTATTGTACTCTGCTGGGGTAGGGTAGTTGTGTGAGAGAACACTAAATGCTAAAGGCAAGAAACGAGTTGTCATTTGAGATGACATTATTCCAGGGTAAGGGAGGCAGGAGGGAATTACATAAACACTCTTTGTTCCTTATTTCCACTATTCTTGTACTCAAGATCCTGGGAGAAATGTTCAACAGTAGCATACTTATTCTTCCCCCAGGCTGCTTCCAGACAATAACTGTGCAGCAGGGATACCAAATCAGGTCTATCACAGGGAGACGCGGGACCCATCTGAAAGCCAGCTTTAGTTTGAGTGCTCCCCAGAAGTCATGCCAACCTTCCTTAGACTTTATAGGAGGTCTAGGACGCTTCCCTCCACCCTTTCTTCCCTCTCTCCACTCAGGGGCAAGTTCATTTCATGATTTGACAAGTTTTTTTTTTCTTTTAGCTTGTCCTGGCTCCTCATTTTCTTCTTCACCGTTATTTTATTAGTTAAATCTTACATGCTTAATCCCATTTTGGTATCCTCTTCTGAAAAAGACACGCACTAACACAGTGAGCCACTACGCCCTGCCCAAGGACCAGTTCTAAATGCAATAACACCAAAAGAGTAATATATAAGTACAAGTCTAACAGAATGTGGGTAGAATCTGTATGAAGTAAACTATAAAAGACTAGTGAAAGATGCATGAAATTACAACAACAAACTGAACCTTATTATACAACTCCATATTATACAACCACAAACTGAAAAGATATACACTCCTTTGCCTATTTTGTTTCTCACATTTGCCTCAAAAATACATGTGTTCCTCATTATTCTGTTTATAGTGCCCTGTTTCCTCCCATCCTAGTAGAAGCCGACCGTTTCCCCTACAGCATATATCTACTGCAACGAAAATATGTCTTCCTACTAGATCATTCCTTTTCTTTTCTTTGGAGATGAGGTCTGTCTCCGTTACCTGGGCTGGAGTGCAGTGGTGTGATCATAGCTCACTGCAGCCTCGAACCCCTGTGCTCAAGCAATCCTCCCACTCCAGTCTCCTGAGTAGCTGGGACTACAGGCACATGCCACCATGCTCAGCTGATTTTAATTTTTTTTTTTCAGACATGGGGTCTCACTATGTTGCTCAGGCTGGTCTCAAACTCCTGGCATCAAGTGATCCTCCAACCTCACCCTCCCAAAGTGGTGGAATTACAAGGGTGAGATACCATGTTCAGCCCCATACTAGATCATTCTTTTGACCTCTACATCTAGTTTTGCTAAATAGATATGTTCATTCAGAGATGGCAAAAACACTGCAAATTCAAAATTTCAAAAACTAAATGTGCTTTATCTCTTAATAAATTTCTCTTTCAATATTCTTTGACTGCATATAACAATCAGGATTCAATACAGAAAACAGATATATTCTCAGCATATCAAGTAGAAGGGGACTTTATACAGGAAATAAAGGTGCTTACAAATTTGGGGATGGTTGTAGACCTTCAACGATTTTATTTCATTCCAATTTTATAGCACCTGGGCTGTGATCTGCAGATCAGAAAGCTGCCATTGGTACTGCTATCCCTGATACATAAAGAGGGTAACCAGATACATAAAAGTGGAGTTGCCTAATGCCAAAGCCTACGTCTGCCAGAACCTGTTAGCCAGCTACCATGGCTGCAAGAAGATGACTTCTGCCTCACTTATTAACAAGTCTATGAAGACTGTATCTAACTGGGAAAAATTAATTCACATACAAAACTCAGGCTGCAAAGGACCCTAGGCAATATAGATTTTAGCTTTCTAAACTCCAAACTGAAACAGATCCAAATGGAGATTAAGAGAGCCAGCCTGTGTACCTGCTAACTTAATGGCACCAACATAACCAATTCGCCCAAGCCAAAAAGTAGAGGGTGTTGAAGAGTCCTTTCTCGTCCTCATTCAGTTGATGGATAAATAGTCTTGTTCTTACCTAAGCTGTTACTGGCTTACCTCAAGCCTTCACAAACTCTTATTTGGGCTTCTGAAATGGTATCTTGGTAGTGTCAAAGAGTATATTAACTCTTCACTTTTACCCTTCATAATTCCATGCAGTGCTTTTCCTAAAGTGTAAATGTTATATTCCTCCTTCAGTCTCAAGGCTGTTTATCCAAAAGGCAATGTAGGACGCATTCAAGGTTTGGAAGGAATGTCCTGGGCCCCTGGCACTCTGGCATGATGTGCAAAGCCTTAGATAACCTGTTGCTTGCTGACATCTCCACTCATTTCCTATGTCTCTTCTTTGTGTACTCCACCCATTCCAAAATATTTGCTATGCCCCAAATTTGAAATATCATATTATACAACCAGAATTTGTGGAAATTATTCCCTCTGCCTTGAATTCTAGCCCTCTTTACCTCTTTTACAGAGTTAAATGCTCCAATATTTATCTAAATAAATTCCCCCCCCAGTAATAATTTAAGACTCAGTTGAGCAGAGATTTCTTGAACTGATGGCTATTATATCACTGATCACGAATGTAGGAATTATTAGCTTACAACTAATTAGGCCTAGACTCCCTTGCAGCCTGAGTTCTGCATTAAGACTCCGCATTTTGATGGTATCTACACTGCAGTTCCTCCATGACAGAGCACATATATCTTGTTTGCCTTCATATTGGGAACATAGTAGGTGCTCAGTAAAATACTGGTTGATAGAAAGAGTGAAAGAAAAAAGGAAAATTAAGCCGACTGGAGAGGAGTTTAAAACAGCCATAGCAAAACTGCACAATGAATCTTGCTATAAGCTAAATAGGAAGGAAATACTGAAATGCTAAATTTTCTAAAATTTTAAGATAAAATCATATTTCATAGTGTCAAGTTTATAAACAAATTAGTAATATTTCATTAGGATTAAAGATATTTTAATAAAATTATGTGATCTTAGTGTTGTTTAATGTAAAATATTTAGAAACAAAGGAGTTATATAATTAATTCCTTAGAGAACCATAGTTATTTTATATTAAAAATAATAAATATGGGCTTCAACAAAAGTATTTTATCATATTTTATATAATTTTTCTCTAAAATATATGTTAAAAATCATAATGAGAAAAATTGTGTTTATCTTATAATGGGGTATAAAATGTTCATATGTTAAGTATCAGTACCTAATTATATACATTTTACTGGGACATTCTATATATGGACAGCAATTATGCAAACTAGGAGACATGTAAGCATCAGCCTATAGACATAGGAGCTACATTTTAATAAATTAGGATTATATTTCATAAGGTAATTATTACCCATTTTTAAGTGAGCAGAATTTTTATAGTCAGAATAATTTGGTCAATGTTTCCCAAATTGTGATTCAGTGAATATAAATTCCAAATTATAGTTACATTTAGTTCTGCTGTAACATAATATATATGTTCCTTAAAAATCAGTGTGCTATGAAAAATCATGCAAAAAGTAAAAATAAAAACAACAGAGCTTATGGAAAAAATGGCACTAGGCACATAAAACTCAAAAACTTTATCAGTGATACATTTACAAAAAAGAACCCTGACTGAACCAGACTTGCATCCCAGGGATGAAGCCCACTTGATCATGGTGGATAAGCTTTTTGATGTGCTGCTGGATTCGGTTTGCCAGTATTTTACTGAGGATTTTTGCATCAATGTTCATCAAGGATATTGGTCTAAAATTCTCTTTTTTGGTTGTGTCTCTGCCCGGCTTTGGTATCAGAATGATGCTGGCCTCATAAAATGAGTTAGGGAGGATTCCCTCTTTTTCTATTGATTATAATAGTTTCAGAAGGAATGGTACCAGTTCCTCCTTGTACCTCTGGTAGAATTCAGCTGTGAATCCATCTGGTCCTGGACTCTTTTTGGTTGGTAAACTATTGATTATTGCCACAATTTCAGCTCCTGTTATTGGTCTATTCAGAGATTCAACTTCTTCCTGGTTTAGTCTTGGGAGAGTGTATGTGTCGAGGAATGTATCCATTTCTTCTAGATTTTCTAGTTTATTTGCGTAGAGGTGTTTGTAGTATTCTCTGATGGTAGTTTGTATTTCTGTGGGATCGGTGGTGATATCCCCTTTATCATTTTTTATTGTGTCTATTTGATACTACAAGGCTACAGTAACCAAAACAGCATGGTACTGGTACCAAAACAGAGATATAGATCAATGGAACAGAACAGAGCCCTCAGAAATAACGCCGCATACCTACAACTATCTGATCTTTGACAAACCTGAGAAAAACAAGCAATGGGGAAAGGATTCCCTATTTAATAAATGGTGCTGGGAAAACTGGCTAGCCATATGTAGAAAGCTGAAACTGGATCCCTTCCTTACACCTCATACAAAAATCAATTCAAGATGGATTAAAGATTTAAACGTTAGACCTAAAACCATAAAAACCCTAGAAGAAAACCTAGGCATTACCATTCAGGACATAGGCGTGGGCAAGGACTTCATGTCCAAAACACCAAAAGCAATGGCAACAAAAGCCAAAATTGACAAATGGGATCTAATTAAACTAAAGAGCTTCTGCACAGCAAAAGAAACTACCATCAGAGTGAACAGGCAACCTACAACATGGGAGAAAATTTTCGCAACCTACTCATCTGACAAAGGGCTAATATCCAGAATCTACAATGAACTCAAACAAATTTACAAGAAAAAAACAAACAACCCCATCAAAAAGTGGGCGAAGGACATGAACAGACCCTTCTCAAAAGAAGACATTTATGCAGCAAAAAAAATATGAAAAAATGCTCATCATCACTGGCCATCAGAGAAATGCAAATCAAAACCACTATGAGATATCATCTCACACCAGTTAGAATGGCAATCATTAAAAAGTCAGGAAACAACAGGTGCTGGAGAGGATGTGGAGAAATAGGAACACTCTTACACTGTTGGTGGGACTGTAAACTAGTTCAGCCATTGTGGAAGTCAGTGTGGCGATTCCTCAGGGATCTAGAACTAGAAATACCATTTGACCCAGCCATCCCATTACTGGGTATATACCCAAAGGACTATAAATCATGCTGCTATAAAGACACATGCACACGTATGTTTATTGTGGCATTATTCACAATAGCAAAGACTTGGAACCAACCCAAATGTCCAACAATGATAGACTGGATTAAGAAAATGTGGCACATATACACCATGGAATACTATGCAGCCATAAAAAATGATGAGTTCATGTCCTTTGTAGGGACATGGATGAAATTGGAAACCATCATTCTCAGTAAACTATCGCAAGAACAAAAAACCAAACACCGCATATTCTCACTCATAGGTGGGAATTGAACAATGAGATCACATGGACACAGGAAGGGGAATATCACACTGTGGGGACTGTGGTGGGGTGGGGGGAGGGGGGAGGGATAGCATTGGGAGATATACCTAATGCTAGATGACGAGTTAGTGGGTGCAGCGCACCAGCATGGCACATGTATACATATGTAACTAACCTGCACAATGTGCACATGTACCCTAAAACTTAAAGTATAATTAAAAAAACAAACAAACAAAAAAAAACAAAACAAAAAACAAAAAACAAAAAAGAACCCAATAAAACCAGGCCCATTGTCTTATAGTTAAAACAGGAGCATGCCTAATAGTTAAAAATACATCAACCTGCAATACATACAGCACTTAAAAAAAAATCTGCAGTTAGCTTGTGGAAGTCAGTTTCAGAAGGGTTGTAGCTTATGAGTTATAAAGTGATAGAAGGATGATTATGTAAATTCTCACAAGAAATTCTAACACCACTTGTGGATGGCTGTGCCTCCTGACACTCAGTGAGCTCTATTGTTTGAGGTGTGTGTGTTTTGCATGCTCCCGTGTCTTGGTTCAACCAGATGCACTTTTCCCCATTCACCTACTGTCTCTCTTAGACAAAACTGTGCAAAAATACACAATTTATCCTATGCCCAAAATGTTCCCTGATATATGAATTAAGTTTGGAACAAATTTACATTTCAAAACAAGCATTATAACAGAAATGAGTGTAATAGGTACTTGAAAATAAAAGTGGAAGAAGGAGGGTTCTATGTTCCAACAAGTTCAAGAAATATGGGGGTTAAGCAATGTTTATTCTTGTATTAGGCAATTTCTGAAACTTTGTTTGCTGATGTAAACTCTGAAACTTCAAGAGGGCAATGAGTTTGCAAAATTTTAAAAATTATTTGACATTAGAGCATTCCCTTTCATTAATATTTTGTGGTGGAAAAACTCTTAACAACTAAAAACAGTGTTCCATGTAGCATAGTTTGGTAAACATTCTTCTATATTAATGTTTCACATTTATTGTTATAAAATGTAAAACAAGATTTTTCTCTCAGAACAGAAATAAATTATGCTCTAATTCAATTTTGTGAGGATTACAAAAGAAATCTGAAATAAATTTTCAAAAATACTATCAATGTGTCTAATATTACTGGTTGTATTTCTTCTGGCTCGTAGAGAAATATGAACCATGACAGGCAAATAAAATACCATATTCGAGATCATCTTTTCAGCACAATTAACCTCACAATTACACCCAGTGATTAAATTTTTGATGTTGAGGGTATGTAATTTTCTGGGACTTCAGTGTGATCCTTTTGTTCATAAATAAAACATTTTTATGGGAAAAAAATTTTAAGGGAGTAATTAATTTTGTTCATTATTACTAATTTCACCTATTATTTCTAAATTAACATTTTTATTTTATTCAAATTTTTAACCAGTTCTTTTATTCTGTTTTTATATGCAATGTTTATATAGGATTTAGAATAAGTATGAAATAACTATTTGATCATTTATTAGATAGTCTGTCAAGGAAGAAAATTGCCATAGATGAATCTAATATAATTTAATCTTTTTTCAGATAAAAGGCAATAGATGGAAGATGAGAGTGGAAATGAGAGCATCAGGATGATTGAAAATTCTCTCATCAGTTAAAACAACTAGAGCACTTGCAAAGCTTGTCAGGATTAACACTTTCAGAACTCTGAAAATTGACCAATACTTCAAATAACCCAAGGTAAATTTATTCAGGAAAGTGGCTAAATTGAAGTAAGAAGAGTGAAACTTGCAGGATTTTAACTAGACACATTTTCCCATTCCCAACTCACCAGCTCTGCAGTAGCTTTGACAACTAACATCCTATAAAAATGTTTAAAAGCAGCAGCCTAGCAGGAAATGGAGGGTGCAAAATGGGGTTGGATCTTCTTCAAAGCTCCATTCCTGTTACCAGAGATGCCATCATTATTTTGACCTATCTGTTGGTTTCCTGACAAACTCTACTTGCAGGGATTTCTTATTTGACCTAACTCAGAACTCACCCATGGAGAACAGTCTTTTCCTCAGGGACATTTGTTGGAAACAATCAGAACAACTGCTTAACATCATGGCTGCCTAAGGCAATGGATAGAAGTTGGCGAAAAAAATCAGCTATTCAAAAAGCTTATAAGAGAAAGCTCAAGAAAATGAGATGTCCATAGGAATTTATTAAAACTCTAATATATTCCTGAGAATCTAGAAAGCCGTACATACATGCAGGACTGTGCTTATGATCAGAAACAACAACAACAACAACAAAAACTAAGAAGGCTTTGAGTTCTCACCTCTGGCTGACCTTTGTGGCTGTGTGTAAGCAGAAGGTAAGGCCAAGGCAGAGTTGCCCAGTGCCTGGCTAAGTGTCAAAGGCATGCCCACCATGGACACAGAGTCTCTCAGCAATGACTAGGGGAGATGTTAGTTCCTGACATCTAAGGAAATCTCTGTCCACTTATCAGCTGACCAATCAGCTATCAGAGCAGAGACCTCATTGATTATACAAGACAAAGAATACACACTTTTTAGAATTATTTAAGAAAAATTACTGAACAACAACAATAACAAACAACAACAACAACAAACCCTGGGTAAGAGAGAAAATCTGATTTTCAGGGTTGCTGGATTGTGTTATTCAAAATTCCCCGTTTTTAACAAAAATGAATAAATAAAATGCAGGCAAATAAATAAGAAAATATAGCCCATACACATTAGGAAAAGGAAGTCAGCAGAAATTATTCCTGGGGAAGTCTAGATGTTGCACTTAATATATAAAGCCTTTAAATCAGTTCAAACATGTTCAAATGATTAGCGAAAACTATATCTAAAAATTAAAGGAAATTATGAGAACAATTTCTCATCAAACAGAAGATATCAAAATATAAGTGTAAACTTTAATAACCATGGGTTAGGCAATCCTTTTTTAAATATGATCCCAAAAGCTCAGGCAACCAAAAAAATTTGATAAATTTAACATCATCGTAATTAAAAGGTCTGTGGTTTCAAGAACACTATCAATAATTGAAATGGCAAAAGTACCCAGAATATGTAAAGAGCCACTACAACTCAATAATTTAAAAAAATCCAATTAAAAATGAGCAAAGGATTTGAATAGGCATTTCTCCAAAGATTATTACACAAGTAACTGGTAAGGATGTAAAATCATCTTCAGTATCATTAGGCATTAGGGAAATGAAAATCAAAAGTATAATGAGAGTTCACTTCATATCCTTATGATGGCTAAAATAAAAAAGATGGACAATAGCAAGTGCTAGCAAGAATGTGAAGAGATTTGAACCCTCATACATTGCTAACTGGAAATGTCAAATGGTGTAGCCACTTCAGAAAACAGTTTGGCAGTTCCTCAAAACAAGAAACAGAGTTATCATATGATTCAGCAATTCCATTCCTGGTTGTGTATCCAAAAGAATTGAAATCATCTGTCACATAAGAATTTGTCCATAAATATTCCTAGCAGCATAATTCGTGATAGCCAAAACTGGAAATAACCCAAATGTTCCTCAACTGATGAATACATTTAAAAATATAATGTATACAGCCAGGTGCAGTGGCTCATGCCTGTAATCCCAGCACTTTGGGAGGCCGAGGCGGGCGGATCATGAGGTCAGGAGATCGAGACCACGGTGAAACCCCATCTCTACTAAAAATACAAAAAATTAGCAAGGTGCGGTGGCGGGCACCTGTAGTCCCAGCTACTTGGGAGGCTGAGGCAGGAGAATGGTGTGAACCCAGGAGGCGGAGCTTGCAGTGAGCTGAGATTGCACCACTGCACTCCAGCCTGGGTGACAGAGCAAGACTCCATCTCAAAAAAAAAAAATAATATATATATATATATATTACATATATATATACAAATATATATATACATTTATGTATATATATATAAATGTATACATACAATGGAATATTACTCAGCCATAAAAACTAATCAAAACTGGGCACAGTGGCTCATGCCTGTAATCTCAGCACTTGGAGAAACCGAGATGGGCATATCGTTTGAGCCCAAGAGTTTGAGACCAGCCTGGACAACATAATGAGATTCAATCTCTACAAAATTTTTTTTAAAAGCTAGCTGGGTGTGGAGGTACACTTAGTTCCAGCTACTCAGGAGGCTGAAGTAGGAGGATCACTTGAACCTAGTGAGCCACGATCATGCCACTGCACTCCAGCCTGGGTGACAGAGCAAGATCCTGTTTCAATTTTTAAAAAATCAAATTCTGATTCACATTATAGTGTAAGCAAACCTTGAAAATATTATGCTACATGAAAACAGTGAGCCACAAAAGGCCACATATTGCATTATTTCAATCATATAAAATGTCTAAAATAGGCACATTGATAGAGACAGAAAGTAGATTAGCAGTTTCTAGAGGATAAGGAAAGGGTAAAATGGGGAGCAACTGCTAACGGGATAATGAAAATGTTTTAGAAATAGAAAGTGATGATTATGGCACAACTCTGTGAATATATTCCCCAAAAAAATCCATTTAATTACTAAAGAGGTGATTTTTTTTGATATGTGAATTATATGTCAATTCTTAAAAAGAGAAAAAATAAGGCAAGAAGAAGGTAAGATTTCCAGCTCATGATGTTCAGGAAAGCCCATTCCAGCATTTTACAATATACAGATGATTAGGCATTCAGAAATACAGGGGAAGGGAGTTGGAGGTGTGAGTTCTGCTCTGTGCAATCATTCAAGAGACAGGCTCCTTTCATGATATGGTCCTGCCACCTGTAACATGCGATTTCAAAGACAGGAGAGAAAACTTGTGTAAAATTATGAAAGAGCTAATGCGATGAGCCTCACTGTCAACATGCCATTAGCTAGAATTTAGTCATAAGGTCCTACCCAATTCCAAAGGTGGATGGAAGACGTTAATTTATCTCAATGCTCAGGAACAATACTTAGTATTGTCTCTGTCACAAAAGGAAAGAGGATACATTCCCAACCTAAGTAATTGAGATTCAGAATTAACCCTGAAATAAGCAGCTACAAACTATAGAGCACTAAAACCAAAAATAATCATAGAAGAAAAGAATATACAAAATTTTGTATAATCTGTTGTTCAATTAATTTGGAAAGTAACTTTGCTGCCATCTTTCAAACCACCTTAAGCAAAATATTCAGAAACTTCAATAAATAACTAGTATCACCAGTCTTGGCTTGATAAGTAAAGTTACTAGGTATTTGTCGGTTCAACTTACAATACGTTAAACTATGGAGGTTTAAAAAAAAGTTGCTTAAAAAAAAACAGAATGCAGCTTATTATTTTCCTGAGTTCAGTGTAAGCATAGTTACATTAATGCCGTATGAGTTTAAAATATTGTAAATAAAAAGCACCTTTTTTCAGCTATAACACAAACCCTTCAATAGAGAAATATGGGATATTAGTGCACTAAAATCAACCCCTTTTGAACCCATTCATAATTTATAGCTACCTACATAGTTCTTCCAGCCATACCATGTCTATCTGTATCATTAAATATCCAGGTATTTTAATTGAACCACTACTGGCTGGGTTCTTAATAAAAACAAAAAATTAAGAGGGTAAATAAATTCAGTATCCTAGCCAAAAAGCAGAGTATCTGTTTCAGGAACATAGGACAGTATACTTTCCATTTCATTTTACACACACACATGATGTCTTTTACATAAGAATGAACCTGGCTGCCTCAAGATAGCTTGTTTTGATATCACAGAATGGCCTCTAGGGATCAAGTTGTTTCCCTTGAAAACTTAAAAAGGGAAATTCAGTCTCTCTTATCCGGCTTGCTTCTCGACTTCAGACTTCAGGAGCTTCTGCATCTGAATCTGTGTCACCCTGCAATTTGTGTCTCTGAAACATAATCCTGTCTCACAGACTCCCGTTGCATTGGGATTGGTCAGAAGGAAGCGGAGGAGGAGCCACCGTGAACATGTTTTTTTTCTCTCCACACATCATAAAAATCAGCAGCTGGCGCCTACAGCCCCTAACACTCAAAGCAACGCTCAGGCTGGAAACAGAAGCTTCCGAGAGGCAGCCGATGTGAGCATGTGCGCACAGATTCGTCTCCCAATGGCATGGCAGCTTCTAGGAAAATTATTTTGAACAGACTTGAATGCATAAGATTAAAGTTAAAGCAGAAGTGAGAACAAGAAAGCAAAGAGCAGACTCTTTCAACTGAGAATGAATATTTTGAAGCCCAAGATTTTAAAGTGATGATGATTAGAGTCGTACCTAAAAGAGACTAAAAACTCCATGTCAAGCTCTGGACTTGTGACATTTACTCACAGCAGGCATGGCAATTTTAGCCTCACAACTTTCAGACAGATAACGACTTGGAGTAAATAACTGAGACGACTCCCTGACCCAGGAGGTTAAATCAATTCAGGGGGACACTGGAATTCTCCTGCCAGCATGGTGAACTCCACCCACCGTGGGATGCACACTTCTCTGCACCTCTGGAACCGCAGCAGTTACAGACTGCACAGCAATGCCAGTGAGTCCCTTGGAAAAGGCTACTCTGATGGAGGGTGCTACGAGCAACTTTTTGTCTCTCCTGAGGTGTTTGTGACTCTGGGTGTCATCAGCTTGTTGGAGAATATCTTAGTGATTGTGGCAATAGCCAAGAACAAGAATCTGCATTCACCCATGTACTTTTTCATCTGCAGCCTGGCTGTGGCTGATATGCTGGTGAGCGTTTCAAATGGATCAGAAACCATTGTCATCACCCTATTAAACAGTACAGATACGGATGCACAGAGTTTCACAGTGAATATTGATAATGTCATTGACTCGGTGATCTGTAGCTCCTTGCTTGCATCCATTTGCAGCCTGCTTTCAATTGCAGTGGACAGGTACTTTACTATCTTCTATGCTCTCCAGTACCATAACATTATGACAGTTAAGAGGGTTGGGATCATCATAAGTTGTATCTGGGCAGCTTGCACGGTTTCAGGCATTTTGTTCATCATTTACTCAGATAGTAGTGCTGTCATCATCTGCCTCATCACCATGTTCTTCACCATGCTGGCTCTCATGGCTTCTCTCTATGTCCACATGTTCCTGATGGCCAGGCTTCACATTAAGAGGATTGCTGTCCTCCCCGGCACTGGTGCCATCCGCCAAGGTGCCAATATGAAGGGAGCGATTACCTTGACCATCCTGATTGGCGTCTTTGTTGTCTGCTGGGCCCCATTCTTCCTCCACTTAATATTCTACATCTCTTGTCCTCAGAATCCATATTGTGTGTGCTTCATGTCTCACTTTAACTTGTATCTCATACTGATCATGTGTAATTCAATCATCGATCCTCTGATTTATGCACTCCGGAGTCAAGAACTGAGGAAAACCTTCAAAGAGATCATCTGTTGCTATCCCCTGGGAGGCCTTTGTGACTTGTCTAGCAGATATTAAATGGGGACAGAGCACGCAATATAGGAACATGCATAAGAGACTTTTTCATTCTTACCCTACCTGAATATTGTACTTCTGCAACAGCTTTCTCTTCTATGTAGGGTACTGGTTGAGAATATCCATTGTGTAAATTTAAGCCTATGATTTTTAATGAGAAAAAATGCCCAGTCTCTGTATTATTTCCAATGTCATGCTACTTTTTGGCCATAAAATATGAATCTATGTTATAGGTTGTAGGCACTGTGGATTTACAAAAAGAAAAGTCCTTATTAAAAGCTTAACAATGTCTCTTTCGTGTTATTCATAAGCATTGGACACTTTGCGTGCTTTCGTAACATAGAAATCAGAGCCTCATTAAATATATTCTAATAAATGCTTTATTA
Source organism: Pan paniscus (assembly GCF_029289425.2). NCBI lineage: Eukaryota > Metazoa > Chordata > Mammalia > Primates > Hominidae > Pan > Pan paniscus. Next base: position 77,895,548 of record NC_073266.2, on the reverse strand, counting down.
TATTATACTATCCACCATTGAAATGTAGAGAGTTCATTCTAGCAGTTAAGGGAAAATATTTAAAGAATAGATGTATAATCATTTTTAAAGATATCATCACTGAAATTTCAAGTAATTTAATTAAAGGTTTGTTCATCCTCCCTGTGCAGAAGTAGAAATGAAACTCCTCTAGAGAGAAAAACAGGTGCTGAAGAAAGAGAGATGCTGAGTTAGAAAACTATGTGTACTTCTCAGACACAGAAAGATTCATCTCCCTTAGCAAACAGGCTATTTCACACAGGCAATTCGGTTTGGGGTGGGTGGGAAAAGGCAGCTATAGGGATGAAAGTGTCCTGGAAAACCTAAGTTGCCACGTCAAGCTAAATTTCCTGTTACCAAATTATCCCTAAACAATATTAATAAAACAGAGAATGGGGATTTATGCCCCCCTTTAAACAAGGATTCAGGGTCTGCTGAAGTGTCCAGAAAAGGTAATATTGTACTGAGAGATTTAGCTTCCTGTTTCTAGAGAAGTACAGGACTGACATCGCATTCTTTCTCATTTCACATGAAAATGACTTGCTGTTTACTTATTGCTGATTTTTTGAACTGGAGTACAAATGTTGATTATCAAGGATTTTAAACTTCAAAACCAAATTCATAGCAGAAGTGTTTTCTGGCAATATTTGTAAATAACTAAAATAAAGGTATCTGTGATGCTGGTACATTTTAAGCAGGAAGGGAGGCACCCACCAAACCCCAGAGGATGGCACGCAATAAACTAGCCTTCCACAGCCACTTCTTGAAGAGTAAAATGTTTTGCTCCAAAATAATCCTACAGATTTGGCCACTGAGCAATAAAATTTGTACTGTACTTTCTAATCTGTGTGTAATTTAAAATAAAGCAAAAGAATATATTAGGTTGAGGATTACCAGTAAACTATCTTAGGATTTATAGGGTCTTCAAATGCTCATGGGCAGAGGCCATATGCAAAGGTACTCCTTAACTCAAATCTAAATGTTCTACACTGATTATAAGACCCAAGAAACACTTTCAACATTCATCTGAAAACACTACCTTAAAGGATAATAGTGAAGTTAAAGTTTACACATAAGCAGTGGTACTAAAGCTGAAATTTTAATTCCACTGCAATTCCTCTATTTTGAAGCAAAAGTGAATGTGAGGATTTAAATATACACTAATCTAACAATCATAGTCTATAGCAGTAGAGGGACACAGTTATGTTTTTTTCATTGCTACATTTCCTGTCCATTCTTTCATTTCATGAATCTGAAAAATCCCAGGGACTAGAGATATGAAAAAGAGAGCTATGAGCACACCCCATCTTCTGTGGTGGCTGCCCTTCCCAGTTTATCCTATTTCTCCTCCAAGTGTCATCTCAGATACTCAGAAGGAAATCCTGGCTCCTCCTTCTTCAGGTTCATACCTTCTCCTGGAGTGGTTTACAGTGTTAGGGTGTGTATAATTCATGAACGAGCCATATAACACCACCCTCCCCTATATGCCATGGTACCATATTGGACTTCAGCTCCTTTAAGTGCAGAGACCGTCTCTTACTTAGTTTTTCTATTCTCCAAGTCTTCCTCTATTCAAGTTACTTCCTTTTGTTCAAGTAAAAACAAGATTCCCTCAGAGGCCAGGCCTTACCCAAGCCACCTCTAAGCTCCATTCCACATCCAGTGAGATTTGGAGCCCCACCAGCTCTAGTTGGATTGTTATTGTATCAACTGGGGAAGTGTTATGGTTTAAAACTGTAGGCTTAAGCAAGTATATTTAGGATGAATACAGGAGGGAGCAGAGAGTGAGAGTGGGGCTGGAGATTTGGAAGAAACAAGCTTGAAGTACACGAAATGAAGATACTGTAGTGACCATGGCTGCTAGAGCAGATGCAGAGAAAGTGGTTATTCCAAGTAGGTAATTTTAAATATATTAGGAGCAAAGAACTGAAATTCACAGAATTGTATGAGAACATTCCCCTCAAGGAAAGGGGATTCTATTTCTGCTCCATTCACCTTACATCTAATAACAACATGTCATCACGACTTCAGACCTTATCCAACCATAATATTCAGATTCCTGTTTGGAATCCCCAGTTCCATATTGCAGTCTCACTTTCCTTGCTGTTTTATTTTTGTGCAATCTGTCTTTTCTGTTAGCATGTGAGCCCCTTAAAGAAAAGCCTTATGCTCATATTTTTATTGCCACAGGGAATAGCATATTTCATATTTAACATATTAGAGAGACTAAAAAAATCTAGAGAGAGATAAAATATTCTTGACTTCTGAAAGTGGTTTCCCATTTAGTCTCACCTTGAGCATTCTTGATGCTGCATCTATTTCAGTGGTGGCAATGATGACAGATCGGGGCAGAACTTTCTTAAGGAGCCGCTGCCTAGCCATCGTTGTCTCGTCCTACCTAGAGTGTCTTCAGGGAAGGACAATAGAAGCCATGGTGGTCACTGGGGAAGCAAGTGGGTCAGGCATTGGTTGCACACAGAAATGTTATAAAGGCAACCTATAGCCATCCTACTGAAAACCCATGATCAATAAATAGAGAGATGTGGAATCACAGCATGAATGAAGTAATAAGGGAATGTCTGTCCCATCAGATTATCTTGGTTTTACTACCGACAGTAGAATTAGTCATTGTTTAAGCCATATCAAGATTGATTTGTCCAGTTATGGTCTTAGGAGTTAGAGCTATCTGTAGCTAAGGACATTGGCTTATCTAAAACTTAGCACAAATGAGAATTATTCTTCCACATGCAGTGTCCATTAGGGAGAAATACATATGAATTATGCTAAATGGAAAGCATGGTACCATCCCGTGTCTGAGACATTCCATCCCCACCCCAGTGAAGTACCTCCAAGGAAACTGAGCTGTAGCACATGGCTTAGCCTACAGGCCCCAAACTGCCCCTCCCTCTCTCCTACTAAATCCACAAACTGACATCTTGTCACCTTTCAACCAACAAAAGACTACCTGAACATCATGGTTAAGAAGAAAAGAGAATGAAATGCAAGAGAGAGAGGGAGAGAGAGAGAAAGAGAAGAATGCTTACCAGGTTATGGATTGGCTTTCCACTTCAACTGATGAAAAAAATAAACAAACAAATAAATAATGCCATAAAACATGTACCCACGAGCAGGGGCTTTAAACACATAGCTCAACCCTGCTGGTGGCCCAGGAATTTCTATATGAGGCGGCTTAGGGTGCAGTGTGGTTCAGAGGAGTTACAATGGACTGTCTTGAAGGTTTCTGCACAGCAGTTGCCTTCTTTCAGGTTGCATAGGTTCTTGAAATGTGTTAGGAGGGATATTTGAAGATTATACCTTGGTGAGATTAATAAACTTGGGCACCATGGGTGTCCTAGAATCTGACTTCATCAGACAAGTGCTTCTTTATGGTGAGGAAAAGGGAGTGGAAGGAGACCGGAACATGGTACAGAGTATTGTCTTCTCTTCCATCTTTCAAAAAGTTATTCCATTAATCAAATGTTATTCCTACAGCTTTTTTAAAAACTTGTAGGCTATTTTGTCCTTTACTATTTCTCTTGCTAATCTAGAAGCCAATAGTATTAAAGATGATATGTTTTCAATGAATGCTTCTTACCTGACTTCTTGTTTTATATTTCTTTTATGTTTTTTTCACTCAATTTTTCTTAAATTTCTTTGTATTGTGGTGATACACTAAGGCAAAGAGAAAGAAAAATAGGAAAAAATCCAAATGTTCATATTAGTTTGGTTCAATGGACCGATGCTTTAAAGTGCATAAAAATGTGAACACATTGCGTTTGCATTTGGCCTAAGCTGTTTTGCTTTACAGAATCCTACTGGAAAGAAAGCACTTTTAGTGGAAATAAGAAAGGAGTAGAACTCTACAGTTACTGCAAGGACACTGCAGCATAGTGATCAAGGCCCCAGAAATGCACTTGTATCACATATCCATATTATGGCTTAACCAAAGGAATAAGGGAAACTAGATAGTCTACATTAGTCAACTTGAAGTACAAACAGATGTTCCCTTGGAATATTCTTAAGGAATGGAAATAAATGTTGCCTGCAAAAAAGAATTTAATTATAGCATTGGAGTGGCCTTTGACAAATGGCTGCTATAAATTTTATGGTATCAAATTCACATTTTTAAAAGCTGAATTAATTTTCACAATTGTAGAGGAGGTAGTAAGGTAGGTGATTTTATATCCTTTTATGTTGAAATATAAATTGACAAAATTACATTAGAGGACATTATGCAATGTGTATCACAAACTCTAAAAACACCCATTCCTTATTATTTCATTGTGATTAGTTTTAGAAGTATGATTGTTAGGTTAGGAAGCCACCACTAATGGAAGGCTCACATCACCTCCTAAGTGTAACTGTCTGAGGATCATTGATGTGAGATCTGGTGTACCTACCCTCAAAAATTCCAGTTTATTAGTGATAAAACTTTACATCATTATTCTGTTGTGAAAATATTGGTAGATGAGAATAAACTTTCTGATAAAACCTTCTAATATCAGACACCTTTTGTTCTATTTTGTTTGATATTTAATTTTTTGAAGAAAGCGTGTTTATTTGAGGTTCACAGCAAGATTAACCAGAAAGTACAGAGATTTCTCATGTACCCCCTTCCCCACACATGAAAAACCTCTCATTATCAACATTCACCACCAGAGTGGTACAATTGTTATAATAGATGAACCTACCTTGACACATCATAATCACCCAAGTCTATAGTTTACATTAGGGTTCACTCTTGGTGTTGTAATTTCTATGGGTTTGGACCAATATATAATGATCTGTATCCAACATGATAGTATCATACAGAGTAGTTTCTAACAACCCTAAAAATACTCTATTCTCTGCCTATTTATCTCTCTCTCCCCAACAGCTGATAACCATTGGTCTTTTTACTATCTCTAGTTTCGGCTTTCCCAGACTGTCATGCACTTGGGATCATATAGTTGACAGTCTCTTCAGATTGGCTTCTCTCACTTTTTGAATTTAAATATGGATCTAAGTTTTCTGCATGTCTTTTTATGGCTTAATAGCTCATTTCCTTTTAGTATTGGATAAAATTCCACTATAGGTATATACCACAGTTTATCCACTCCCCTGCTGAAGAACATCTTAGTTGCTTCCATATTTTGGCAATTAAATAAAGCTGTGTGGACCTAAGTTTTCAACTCCTTTGGCTAAATACCAAAGAACAGTAATGAACTTTTAAAAACTCCAGTATGGCAATCACATGAAAAAAAGCTCAACATCACTGATCATCAGAGAAATGCAAATCAAAACCACAATGAGATATCATCTCACACCAATCAGAATGGCTATCATTAAAAAGTCATAAACTAACAGATGCTGGCGAGATTGTGGAGAAAAGGGAATACATACACTGTTGGTGGGAGTGTAAATTAGTTTAGCCCTTGTGGAATAATGTGTGGTGTAATTCCTCTAAAACCTAAAGATAGAAATACTATTTGACCCAGCAATCCCATTACTGGGTATATACCCAAAGGAATATAAATCATTCTGTTATAAAGATACATGCATGCCTATGTTCATTGCAGCACTCTTCACAATACCAAAGACATGAAATCAACCTAAATGCCCATCAACAGTAGTAGACTGGATTAAGAAAACATGGTACATAGATACCATGGAATACTATGCAGCCATAAAAAGGAATGAGATCGTGCCCTTTGCAGGGACATGGATGGAGCTGGAGACCATTATCCTTAGCAAACTAACTCAGGAACATAAAAACCAAAAGGCGTGTGTTCTCATAAGTGTGAGCTAAATGATGAGAATGCATGAACACATGGTGGGAAACAACACACACTGGGGCCTTTCAGAGGGTGGAAGGTGGCAGAAGGGAGAGGATCAGGAAAAATAACTAACGGGTACCAGGCTTAATACCTGGGTGATGAAATAATCTGTACAACACCCACCCCATGACACAAGTTTACCTATGTAACAAACCTGCACATGTATTCCTGAAGTTAAAAGTTTAAAAAATAATATTTAAAAATACAACAAAACAAAAAAACTCTGGTATGAATATGATGATGTTTGTGGCTATCCTTTAATCTTTAAAGGATGGTTAGTTAATATTTGAATGATGCTGGTCAGAAGCATACACTTCAGACACAGCTGGTAAGTGTCATCACATACTTCTATTAAAATTTTCACAGATGGCCAGGAGTGGTGGCTCACGCCTGTAATCCCAGCACTTTGGGAGGCTGAGGCGGGCAGATCACCTGATGTCAGGAGTTTGCAAACAGCCTGGCCAACGTGGTAAAACCCCGTCTCTACTGAAAATACACAAATTAGCAGGGCGTGGTGGCAGGTGCCTGTAATCCCAGCTACTGAGGAGGCTTAGGCAGGAGAATTGCTTGAACCCAGGAGGCGGAGGTTGAAGGGAGCCAAGATCGGGCCACTGCACTCCAGGCCAGGTGACAGAGTGAGACTCCATCTCAAAAAAAAAAAAAAAAAAAAAAAAAATCACAGAGGTTCAATGAATATGTGCAGGATATAATAGAAATAATTTTTTCATTGGTGAAATGGGTGTTTTTCAAAACTTGTTGACTTAAAAATTGCATAGCAATTGACACAACTTGCACGAAGAAGGTACAAAATTTTCCCCACTTAGCAGCTTGCTTAGCACTTAGACTGTATGTCCGAAGCTCCATATATAGTTCCATGTATCCCCCACCCACCTCAAGGTCTCTGTTGCCCATCTTAAATATTTTGATATTACTAAAAACAATTTTTGAAGCAGTATTGACATGGGTTTTATGTTACAAGGAACATACAAAACAAAATACTTAGCATGATACAAATTATCTAGAGGAAAGTACCACCGTCTTACTTATATACCTCCTGCATATTACCTTTCATAAGTCATGAGCAATTGGTAGTCATTATTCCTGAGTGATAATATTGAGGGGCATGTTGATTTTCTTTATTGAGTGTGTTTCTATTATGTACATTTACTACAATAAGCACATTTTAATGTCTTAATATATTTTAAAAGAATAAACATTACAACAGAAAGATGGTTGGTGGAAATGCAATTGCCAAATTACTGATTTGTGGAGAAGTTATGTTTGAATAAGATCAGATCTTGGTGACTATATCAGCTTTCCACCCTTTTAAGTAGACTCAGAGGGCCTGCCTGATGGCACATGTGTAGTCAGTGGCAGCAGTAAAGCCCGAGACCCCGTTTCTGGCTCCCCATCTAGGTTTCCCTTGTATCAAATTTCAAGAAGCTTGTTCTGTAGGTAAATATGGCTTTCCCAGTCGCAGAGACCTAGGACTGAATTCTGGTTATACTCCTTTTAAGCTGTGAGATTTTGTGGAAGTTAATTTTCTCATAATTAAATCATAATAATAAAATACTTGCCTAATGGGAATCTTTAAAGGATAAAGGCAATTAAATAAGATCAAGAGTGTTATATTCCACAAAACTGTTCCCAATACATATAGGCACTCAAAAATGGTAATTATTATTGTTTTAAAAAATATAAAATAAATGAATAAATGCAGACTTACTAGTTTTCTATCTTTTTCAGCTATTCTATCAATCAACATAGCTAGGCCTTAAGCTTAATTTTTATCTTAAGTCATATTTTAAAATTTCCTTGGGTTTGATTACATTTTTATGTAAATATATTTGAACATAATACATGGGCATATCTGTACTCCAAAGGATAATTTGTTATCACCAAAAATGTTAATTGTTCTAAAATTTGCAGTGTCACATTTAATATTGGAAAAGGCTAATTTGAAGATAATGTGCCAAATATGAAATAACCAATTAGCTCATTTATTCAGAAATGGATTGATACTTACTACACTTTATCCCATGAATTCAAATGTTAACATAAAAAATCATTATCTAAGTTGAGATTGCTGATATTAAATGTAAACCCTTGAAAAGGAACCATAAATCAGAAATTTATGATTACATCTTTATGTTCAGCTATTATATCAGCCCATCACATACACACTAAAGCTGTGTGCATGAGAGTAGAAAGAACATAAGATTGAACTAAATGAGTATTGAATTCAAATCCCAGATCTGCTATTTACCAACTGTTGAACCTTGGCCAAGTTACTTGAATTTCCTAAGCACGTAAAGTCTAATCTATGAAATGAAGATAATATCTGTTATCTATCATATGGTTAATGATAAATATTAAATAATGTAAAATTAGATAATTGATTTTAAAAACCTAGTACGGCGTTTGTTACTATAGGCAGCTATATTACAAAAACAATCAAATTATACCCAGAAGATTATCAGAGCTTAGATCCTAGAAGAGTTTAAATGGTGATAGAGACTTGGATATCCTCACTTCTCTAACACAGAGAGACAGCAACCCATTCAAATCTGTTTTTGATACTTTATTTCTGACAAGTGGAGCAAGTAAAAACAAACTCCTGTTTTTCTTATTTTAAATATAAAGATAATTTGAACATTTCAAAAATATTTAGGCAAAGTAGTGGGTGGAGGTGTGCAGAAAGACAGTTTGTTTCAATGGCTTCAGTAATGTTGGAATTCTTATGTTAAATCATGGGTTTAACGTATAATTTAATATTGTGCTTCACGGCTTGGAGACATATGACACATTCTTTTGTATGTATTTAGTATTACATGAAACTTAAATGGATATGTTTATTTTGTAATATTTGTGGTGAGCAGGAACATACAAAGCTACATTTACTTATAAGAAATAAAGGATCCCTAGCACACCTGCCACTTGGAGAAAAAAAAAAGAGCTTTGATCTGTGATAGAATGGTTGATTTGTCCTTGGGTTAATAAAATTAATAATCACAGTTTACAATTATTAACAGTGCTTTCCCTGACAAGAGACACCTGGAGACCCCACAAATATAAAGCCAAATGGAAAACTTTTAGCATCTCAATCAGTAAACGATTCAATAAGTTTTTGTATAGGATTCATCTGCAAATCAATAATCATGGTTTAACTTCTAAGATTTTAAACAGTGTGGGAAATTTCGCTGTTAAATGTGAGTCGTCACTAAATAAAATTTAAAAGTAAATATATAACAATAACTTTGATCGCTATTCCTCCTGAAGGGGGAAAAAAACACTATGCTAAATTTTTTTTTTTTGCAGTAAGTTTAATTCCCCAATTTAAATCTGTTTCATTTGTATTACCGAGGTTTTAAAATGGCCCTGTTGAAAACAACACATTCATATCCTATATACGTTTCACAATATTTGGAGATTTTACTAAAATGACACATAGTATTTATATTTTTATTGAATTCTTTCATTTATGAAGAAAGCTAGAAAGCTTTGGGTATTTCTTTTTTGTAATTTTGTGTACATAGGATCATTGATATGATGTTAAATATTGTGCTCTGGATATCATTTTTATCTATTAGTTATAAAGCTATTTACCATCAACGTTAGAAGAAAAATCTTTACCTTTTCACCTTTGGCTTACCTCTAACTTTCCTTTCTAAGATACCATGTCACATCTCTACCTTTTCTGCATCAATGTCTTACTTTCACCTTAAACTCAACGTGTCTAAAACTGAAGTGTTCCTTGACACAAAATTTGACCCCTGCTTTTTACTTTGTTTTCATCATCCCATAATTCTCCTTGAAACAGAAACTTAAACTCCAGTCACTGCACTTTCACTCCAACATTAAATTAGAGAGATTCTGAATGAAGATCAGGTGCATAGAGTCTGACACAAATATCTGTGATTTTTTGGATTTACAATGGAGAAGGAAAGGAAGAAAATTGGTTCCTACAAATTCATAAATCATCTTGGGAAAAAATAGACAAGGACATGGACAGGACATGATTGATATGGTTTGGTAGTTTTGTTTTGTTTGTTTTTTTTTTTTTTTGAGAATCCTGCTTAAAAATCAGGTACAGAGAAGTCTGGAATATACATATAAATTTTGTAGTTGAGTACATACAAAGATAGTAGGAGATAAGTACAGTTAGAGAATCCTTATTGTAAAAATCCTACATCCAAAATGCTCCAACAACCTTTTGAGCACCAATATGATGGCACAAATGGAAAATTCTACACCTGATCTTATGTTACATGCTGCAGCCAAAATGCAGACATATAGTATTATTCACAACAGCAAAGACATGGAATCAACCTAGATGCCCATCAACAGTGGATTATATACAGAAATCATGGTACATATACACCACGGAATCCTATGCAGCCATTAAAAAAGAATTTAATCATGTCCTTTGCAGCAACATGGATGCAGCAGAGGCCATAGTCCTAAGCGAATTAATGCAGGAACAGAAAACCAAATACATGTGTTCTCACTTATAAGTGGGAGCTAAACATTGGGTACATATGGACAAAATGATGAGAACAATAGTCACTGGGGACTACCAGAGGAAGGGAGAGGGGGAAGACGGCAAGGGCTGAAAAACTACCTATTGGCACTAAGCTTACCACCTGGGTGACAGGATCGTTCATACCCCAAACCTCAGCATTACTGCACCATGCTAGCTGCAGTAAACAGAGGTGAGTTGTGGATGTGGAAGGCTTTCTATTAAAAAGTTTAGCATGAAGGAGGCTATATATGCTGATATCAATGCTTGGAACACAGTGACTAAAGACACAGTATGCTTGCCTGGCACAAACTTTGGCCTGTGACTATGTTCAGTGATCATGATGAACAAGATGATGACTATGAAGAATTGAGTACGTCAAGTGAGAAAAATGATGTCTATCCTCCTTACATGTGCGAAAAATATACCTTCAGAGTTTGTCAGCAATCTGGAAGTGGACATTAAAGAAGTTTTTAACATCAATAATGGGGTTTCTATTGTTCCTTCATTGACTGATGGTCAGCTAGGGTAAGGTAGCCTAGCTCTGAAGCAAGGTGATTGTGACAATAGTGATGATGATGATGTTTACAATGCAGAAAAAGTGTCTATAGACAACACGGTGAAAATAAATGATGGGCTTATTGAACAGCACGCATTCATAACAGAACAAAAAAATGATGTCACTTAATAAAATCAAAGAGACTTGTAAGACAAAAAGAAAAACAAAAAAAGAAAGGTTAATGAGCCAGATGAGTCTGGAGGAAACACTTTTAAAAGTTATCCAGGGCCAGGCAGGGTGGCTCACGCCTGTAATCCCAGCACTTTGGGAGGCCGAGGTGGGCGGATCACGAGGTCAAGAGATCGAGACCATGCTGGCCAACTTGGTGAAACCCTGTCTGTACTAAAAATACAATACAAAAATGGTACAGTTCTCTGGGGCACTTACCATGAGCAGAGCTTGCAGGACTGGAAGTTGCTCTGGGTGAGTCAATGAGTGGTAAGTGAGTGTCAAGGCCTAGGACATTACTGTATACAACTATAGACTTTATAAAACTTGTGCAATTAGGATACACTAAATTTATTTAAAATGTTTTCTGTCTTCGATAATAAAATTAACCTTAGCTTGCTATAACTTTTTACTTTATAAGCCTTTTATATTTTTATCTTTGTGAATCTTCTGTAATGACACAGCTTAAAACACAAATACATTGTCCAATTATACAAAAATATTTTCTTTACATTCTTATTTTATAAGCATTTTACTATTTTTTTTTTTTTTTTACTTTTCAAACATTTTGTTTCAAAACTAAGACACAAACATAGGCCTTAGTTTTTTTAACCAAAACTAAGACATTGACCTAGACCTACAGAGGGTCAGGATCATCAATATGACTGTCTTCCATCTTCACATCTTATTCAACTCTTTGAGACAATAACACACATGGAGCGGCATCTCCTATGGTAACAATGCCTTCTTCTAGATACCTTCTGAAGCACCTGACTGAGGCTGTTTTACAGTTAACTTTTTTTTAATAAGTAGAAGGAGTGCACTCTAAAGGATTAAAATAGAGTAAATACATAAATAATTGTTGATTACCATTATCAATTACTATGTACTGTACATAATTGCATGTGCTATATATTTTTATATGACTGGTAATACAGTGGGTTTGCTTACACCCACATTACCACAGATAGTATGGAATGCATTGCTTTCTATAACTCATACAATGGCTATGCTAAAGACTTCTAAATTTATATCTTCAATTTATATAGCTTTCTTCAATAGCAGACCTACTTACTCAACTATTTTCTGAACATCTCTATTTGGCTTTCTAAAAGAAATCCCAGACTTACAAGTCTATTTTGAATGCCTAGATTTTCTATCCAAAACTTCTCTCTTACTCCAAGGAACAGCAAGGAGGTCTATATGGCTGTATCAAACATGCCAAGCAGCCCTACCTTAGGGACATTGCATTGCCTCTTACATCTATTTGGAAAGCTATACCCTAGATATGCACATAGCTAACTATTTCATCTCCTTCAAGTTTTTGCTCAGATGTCTCCTCTTTGAAACCTACCTTGAGAATTCTTTTTAAAAAGGCAAACTCAGTGTACCAGCCCAACATTCCATATTCCCCTGATCTTTTCAAATTTTTTTTTCACAATGCCTTCTAGCAAATCACATAGTTTACCAAATTATAATATTTTTTGTCTGTTTGTTTCCACTTAGACCTAAAACTCTGTGAAGGCAGGAAACTTTTGATTCGTTCATTGAAGAATTCTAAATACCTAGATTAGAACTTTTCTATAATAAAAGCTGGATAGATATTGGATGAACGAATAAAGAAGGGAAAATGTAAAAATAGGAGGAAAAAAGCTAAAGTTAGATGCTTTGTTAATAGCAGTGTTTAAGGGGCTAGTGAACAAAGAACAGGCCAAGAAGTAATGACTATAGAAGTAATGGTAAAACTAGAAAGAGTGACAATATGATTCAAGCCCAAGGAGGAGTGAGTTTTAAGGAATTAGTTGTCAATCATTTCACAAAGAAAAAACAGGCGTTCAGAAAATTTTACAACTAGAAATTTAATGTATTTATTGGAGAATAGAATTACAAAGAAGACTGAGATTTTGATGAAATGACTTTTTAGAAATATGAAACATGAGAGGAAGAGCCAATTTTCAGTAAAATGTTGAAGCCAACATCAGATTGATTGAGGCTCATCTGGGAACATAGAAGTAGAATGGGAGATGGAGTAGAGAAACAGAATACAGATTCTTCGGCTAACAAGCTGCACTGAATAGAATGAAGCACATAGTAATAAGAGATAATTTCCTCAAAATGGGTAAGTTTTAAGGAAGATTATATACAGAGACAAAGAACCAATACAGACTAAGAGGTTGAAAATACTGAATATTTATTGAAAACTCAATAGTACAGCTAAATCATTTTCCCATAATTTTCCATAACTGTTACCTTTCTGACTGAGTTAATGTTGTCCTAATTATGCCAACAAGTAGTTCTGTGAAGAGCTCTTCTTAGGAACTGTACCCTTCCAAAACACCAGGAGATGAAATTGAAATGCAAACATCTCCCTCACCCCAGATAACAGATGACTAGCTAGCTCGGCTAAGGACAGTGGCAGTAAAGTCTAGGCACACTCACCCTTTTCTGTCCAGAGCAAGAATCTGCAGGCAGTGGTTTTGTTTCTTTCTTTTCTTTTTTTTTTTTTTTGAGACAGCCTTGCTCTGTCACCCAGGCTGGTGTGCAGTGGTATGATCTCGGCTCACTGCAGCCTCTGCTTCCCAGGATCCAGCAATTCTCCTGCCTCAGCCTCCAGAGTAGCTGGGATTACAGGCGCCCACCATCATACCTGGCTAATTTTTGTATTTTTAGTAGAGATGAGGTTTCACCATGTTGGCCAGGCTGGTCTTGAACTCCTGACCTCAGGTGATCCATCTGCTTCGGCCTCCCAAAGTGCTGGGATTACAGACTTGAGCCACTGTGTCCTACCTGGTGCAGTATCTATTATTCACGGATGCATGGATGGAGTGAGCCTTACTTCTCTCTAAGCAGGAGCCATCCACTCATAGATGGTCTGCCTACATATCAAACAAGAAAGCTGGAGCCCCAGCTGCCAGGGATAGACTTCAGAACCCCACAGAAGCATGCTGAGACCACCTACAGCTGTTACTGTGCACAGAAAAAAGGTAAGAAGGATCTTCTCAGGCATCAGTGATAGCCAGTGTGATTGCAGAAAATGAATGGGAAAAAGCAAGGAGTATGACACCACATGCACACACACATATGCACACACACAAAGAGTTATGGCCAAGTGTGACAGAGGGCTGTACTTGAACAAGATTCTGGCTGAACTGATCTTTTATTTAAATTCTTCTCCAGGATGGGAGCAGAGGGGTCAACTATCCACACGTATCCCTGATACACACTGATTGAACTTAGCTTTTCTTCCTTTATCAACATACAGACCACTTCCACTGAAGTCATAGAGAATGCTTATTTTTGCTTGATTTATTCATTGTGACACTTAGGTAATTTTGTCCTGCATTATGTTGTTACATTTTTATTTAAATATTTTGTTACATAGTGTCTTAGAAACTTTTGAAAACAGAGCCTTGCTTTCATGTGATTGTTTTGGATAAAAGGAAGATGATCAGATTCAAAGACAAAAGTAGAGTTAAAGACTGAATGTCAAATAGGCCTTCATCAAGGAGAATGGCAGAAGCCTGAGATGGAGAGGACCTGGGCCTTGATGACATCACCGCATCACAGAACTAACCAGGCCTGGGGCCTGGATAACAAAATGCCTCCATTTTCTCATTTATAAAATGGAAAAAATTACATGCTTACCTTACAGGTTATTAACAAGATTACAAGAGTCAATATACGTGAAGTGCTTAGAATAATGCCTGGGATATAATACAAGGAGGGAGAAATGGGGAAAGAAATGGAGGGAGGAAGGAAGGGAAGAAATAAAAGGGGGAATGAAGGGAAAGGGAAAGGAAAGGAAGAAAAAGGAAGGAAGAAAGTGCTTTGAGAGAAAGTAATATGCAGTTTCCAATAAGAGTATTAGAAGAGAAGCCCTAACTTACCAAAGGAATTTCAGGCTGATAAATCTCAGGGAGTAGAAAGAAAAAGTTACATGAGAGGTACAGATAAAATAATGAGAGGAGGTGCTATAAAAAGATGCTGCAACCACGCACAGTGGCTCACACCTATAATCCCAAGTACTTGGGAGACTGAAGTAGGAGAATCACTTGAGGCCAGGAGTTTGAGACCAACTTGGGCAACATAGTGAAGCCCCATCTTTAAACATGTTTTTAAAAGATTAGCTGGCTTCCACCAACAGTGGAAGCCAGCTAATCTTTTAAAAACCATTTGACCCAGCCATCCCATTACTGGGTATATACCCAAAGGACTATAAATCATGCTGCTATAAAGACACATGCACACGTATGTTTATTGTGGCATTATTCACAATAGCAAAGACTTGGAACCAACCCAAATGTCCAACAATGATAGACTGGATTAAGAAAATGTGGCACATATACACCATGGAATACTATGCAGCCATAAAAAATGATGAGTTCATGTCCTTTGTAGGGACATGGATAAAACTGGAAACCATCATTCTCAGTAAACTATCGCAAGAACAAAAAACCAAACACCGCATATTCTCACTCATAGGTGGGAATTGAACAATGAGATCACATGGACACAGGAAGGGGAATATCACACTCTGGGGACTGTGGTGGGGAGGGGAGAGGGGGGAGGGATAGCATCGGGAGATATACCTAATGCTAGATGACAAGTTAGTGGGTGCAGCGCACCAGCATGGCACATGTATACATATGTAACTAACCTGCACAATGTGCACATGTACCCAAAAACTTAAAGTATAATAAAAAAAAAAAAAAGAAAAAAAAAAAAAAGATTAGCTGGGCGTGGTGGCACATGCCTGTAGTCCTAACTGCTCAGGAGGCTGACGTGGGAGGATCACTTGAGCTCAAGAGTTCAAGACTGCAGTGAGCTGTGATCACACCACTGCACTCCAGCCTGGGCAAAAGAGCAAGACCTCATCTTTTTTGGGCGGGGGGGGGGGGGGGGGTAGAAAAAAAGGATAGTCGAACGTGATAAATAAGGGAATTGAGATTCTATACAGAAACATTGATATTAACGCTACACAGACAAATATGTTTGAAGTGAGTTTTGAGAGTACTGACTCACTACTGCTGTGTGGGTCTCCTTTTATTCAATGAGATTCTAAGTCAAGCAAGAACAGAGTTTATATTTTATACTAATTTTTATAATCCTTCTTAACAGTTTAACCATATTACAGTTTCTTTAAAAAATTCTTAGTTATAATTTTAAAAAACACAAAAATTATGTACTCTGGTGGAAACCATATCCAATGTTTGTATAGTGTTTTTTCTGATGTAGCTATCACAAATAATAAATGAGCTATAAAATACTATTTTTATATTTTTTCAACATTTGGTATCAACACATCTGAACTCACATTTTTAAACTACACATTCTGTTTTGATTATTAAGACAGAGTAATACTTATTCCTAAGGAGTAATTCATTCACTTTTAGTTTTGTTCCACTTATTGATAAGCCATTTATAAATGAGAAAACAAATTCACATGATGCAATTGATCTAGAATTTTTAAGGACTTTTCAGTTTTAATTACTGATGCTTTATGACAGATTATTTACTTTCTTTTTATCAAGGGTATAATATTAGATTTTTTTTCTCAAAGCAAGTAGTGGCCGATCTGGAAATGTAGGCTTCAGGAAGTCAAAGAAAAGATGAATTTTGTAACCATGACCAATTTCACTTTCAATCAAGCCTAAATATGGCAACCAAAATGTTCTGCCATTTGAATGAGCATTTACTAAAAATCCATTGTGTTCTATGATTTAGCAAAAATCTTCTGAAAGGGAGAAAACATTATCAGTGTTAACCACTAAAATTTTTTTAATAGTGTCTTAATCATGCCTTAACAGCATAGCAATAAAAGAGAAGGAGGCAAATGAAGGAGGAAAATTTTAAGATGTAGGATATGGTCTTCAAATTGGAACTGGAAAATCTGTTATGTGTGGTCATCAAATGAATACAGTCTGTGGTGATAACTTTTTCTATGAAAATCCTGAGTACTAAATTTTAAGCTCCTTAACATCTCAAATTTTCTCTTTCCTGGTAAGGACTTCCAAGGGCCATACACATTTACACAAAATGGCAAAAATATATATATATGTATGTGTATATATATATATATATATATGGCTTAAGATGAACTTGAAAAAACGTAATGAGATGAATGTGAAAAGAATATCATATTCAAAAAGTTCTGACTTAGATAAATCAGCCAAAAGCTAGTTCCCAAGGGGAATAAAAATTAATGAGCTAAAACTTTATGGAAGTGCTTGAAATCCCTAGTTCCTATAAAGCAACATTTAGCTTAATGTTTAAAATCAACAGGGCACTTTTAAGAGTGCCCTGACCCAAATCACCTTATGGATCAGGATTTAAAATTCACTTCCCCTTCTTTAAATCATTTTTCTATTTGATTTTGACTATTCCTGCTTTTTATATTACTTGCTACATTTACCTTAGTTTGCATGTACAAGAATTGTGGGGTCTTATTAGTTTTTCAAACGTGTTCCGTTAGAAAAGAACATGATGCCCTTAGCTCCCTTGAGGAAGGTATCATAATACCAAGCATACTAAAATCCAAGCTAGATAAAGGTCCATGGTTGTTCACTCCAGCTTTGGTTATACTGAACAACCCAGAAGCAACCAGGGACACCACTGTATTTAGAAATCTAGAATCCTTCTGTAGACTCGGGGATAGGCCTCCGTGTTACAGACTTGAGCTAATCTAGCGCTGCAAAGATCCACCAAGATACTATGATGTCGTGTATGTGGAGGGCTGATCCTACCAATAAAAGCTTCTGGAGACTTTTCAGAATCACTTCTCCACCCCCAGCAACTACCAGATATATGAAGTCAGCTGAGAGTAAGTCTGTATGCTGAATCTTATACTTTTGACCTTCCCAGGAACATCTAGAATTCAAGGCTGTTGGTTGCTGCTCCAGGGCTATTTTGTGTTTATCTATTCATGTAGGCACTCCGGTTATTGACTACTCAATCAGCTGATAGAAACAATGGTTCAAACTTGCCTACTTCCTGAAAGATTTTGGTATGGTAACACCAGGAAAAATTTCTCTACTAGAAAAAAAAAAAGTGAGTCATCTTAAACAGGTACTTCAGGTTCAAAATCTGTTTTTGCAATATTTTATATTTTGAGATTAACTTTTTGAAATATAAAATTTGCTATTTAGTCAATAAAAATCTCTTAGAAGATAAGACAGCATTAATATTTGTTTTCAATGTTTCCATGCTAAATGTCCTCAGACATTGAATTAGTGTAATATTTGATTCCATTGCTAGTCAAGTAACAGTTTTCAAATGTGAGATATTGGTACTTCCAAATCAAAAAAACTGGCAAAAATGAAGGAAATGAAGTAAAGTCATTATAGGAAAAGACCAAGAGGAGCAGAGGCATCATCATCATCAGCATTGAGAGTGTGGTTTATCATGTTTGGTGTCACATGTACCAAGAGATACAAGAAAATTGCCTGCATGAAGCTTGCAGTCTAACTTGGTAGATAGCTTGTTGCCTTTTAAAAAATTTTAATAATTTGTTTTTCTGTTTCTATCTAAATGTTCCAAAGGAGTGACAGTCACAACTTTTACACCCCAGAAAATGATAGACAAGAGTGGATTAGGTTGCTTGAGGGGTTGAAGGAGAGGGTAACCTAGACTGGCAGAGGGAACAGAGTAGAAGAACAGTGGATGTGACAATCTGCACATCAGATTCAGAGAATAATGAACTGGCTTTGCCTAAATGTAGAATCTAACTGAGGAAGAGTAATAGTTTGAAGAGGTAAGATCTAAACTGCAGAGGATCTTAATCTTCAGGGACTCTTGCTTCTCTATTGCAGAATTTTCTTATCATTTTCCAAATATACACAATAGCAGTAAAATTGTGTTAATACTTTTGAAAGTGTCAAACATCTACTGAGCACTTCTTTTGACTTAAGAGTGTTAAGCACTTCTAATGAGTTAGCTGCTATAATGATGGCAACATCCTTTAGATAAGTATTATGGTCTCCTAAAATTTTACAGAGTGAATGTTGGGATATCGAGGATGAGTAACTTGCCCGGACGCACATAGCTAGGAATAAGTACACGTGATGGTTAATTTCAAGTGTCAATTTAACTGGATTAAGGACTAGCTAGAGAAATGGTAAAGCATTATTTTGGGTGTGCCTGAGACGGTGTTTCCAGAGCAGGTTGGCATCTGGGTCCACATGGACTGAGGTGAAGATTTGCTCTCCATGTGGGTGAGCACCAAACAACTGGCTGGGGATCTGCACAGAACAAAAAGGCAGAGGAAAAGGTTTCCTCTCCTCCTGGAGATAGGACACACTCTTCTTCTGACCTTGGACATTAGGACCCCAGGCTCCCTGGCTTTGGGACTCCAGGACTTACATACCAGTGGCCTTCCTGAGTTCCCAGGCCTTTAACCTCAGACTGAAAATTACATCATTGACTTCCCTGGTTCCGAGGCATTTGGACCTGGACTGAGCTACACTGGCATTTCAGGGTCTCCAGCTTTCAGATGGTCTGTTGAGGGACTTAGCTTCCATGCTGACTAATACAGTAGTTAAAACCCATCAATATGGAACTTCCTAAAATACCTCACCTCAACGACACATGATTCTAGAAATCCAAAATTATTTCCACTCTCAAATTTAACATTTGTGAGTTTTTAGTGTGGCCTTCAAAGAACAAAGAAGTAAAAAATAAATAGCAGAATTGGTGCTATATTTCTTTCTGAAGGGCAACATAAACTAACCTCACACCAACACTGCTGCCCTTTAGGAAAGAACAGAGATAATTACGTCTTTTCCTAGAGCACCAAGGCATCTCTTTTTTTTTAGGGCATCATAAATATATTAATTAATTCTGTCTGGTCTGCAGTGAAGCATTTTTCATAAGTAACCCACCATCCCATCTGTGCGACATTTAAATTATAATTAAGTATGAAACATTCAATGGCCATTTCTGGCATTAAAGTAAAATTGTTCTACAAGTGTATTTGAGTAAGTAGTTTACAAAAGAAATATATAGAAATATTAATAATTCAGAATGCTTGCTTTAGTTCAGCTGAACAAAGTAATGCGAGAAATGACTCATTAGGCAGAGGATACATTGTCAGCAGGAAAAAAGGAGGTGATGAGTCGGTTTGGTGTAAGTGGATGGTGTAACAATGTTTTGGCATTTATAGGGTATGCTTTAAACCCCCATGGCTGGTGGGTTTAAATGATTTTTGCAGTGTTCAAGCTGTCTAACTTTTATTGAGCTGTGATTCCAGTGTGATATTTCCCTCTCTGCCCCCCTCGATGCTCTTTTTGAATTGCTAACAGGTGCGGAGAGCTACAGCCTGCAGTGCTTTTGTGGTTGTTCTTTTTTGTACAAATTTAATCATCAAATGATTTTTTTTATCTACTTCCTTCTGTAATGCTTAAGAAACACACCATTAAGCTTGTACATGATTAGATTTCAATTCCAAAATATGCACAAAGCAAACTAGGCACATTATCACAATGCCCTTAGAAAAGGGGATGACAATCTTACTCCTACTTTTTTCCTGGACTCCAAAACTCAAACCCAGGCACCTGAGTTGATGCTCGATTTTCCTGCAATGTAATGCAACCTTAACTTGTTTCAGTATTGGCCATTTCACATCTTCTGAACAGATAACCTACTGGGTATCAAGATATTAATATGAATTGCCATTGCCTTGAACTTCTCTTTACTCCTATTTTAGGGTCTACTATCCTGTTGTGTCTGCCTCCCTACTTCTGTTGTTCTCCTTCATTCACTTAGGAAGCCCATACACAGGTCCAGCTTTATCCCAGGACTAAAGACAAGCCTAGGCTTAGGCAACAGGACCTCAGGCAGTGGTTCTTAAAGATGCCATCAAATTACCCATGTTAATTATCCACTCTCTCTTTGCGTCTCAGCATTAAGCACTGGTGACTGGGTTTCTGGCTTGTTCCCTGATCTTTTTATCTGCTGTATGCCCCAGCCTTCCAGGATTTAGGGTGACTGTAAGCCAGCTATCTGCTGTCTGATGTTACTGCCTGCTGCCTGCTAACAATCCATTGTTAGCAATCCAACAAATGTCTGTCCAGACAGACATTTCCTGCCTGTCTCTGAAAAACTGCCTGACAATGTGAGCATCTCTGTTCTCATCCTTGCCAGGGATGAAGATTAGAAAGGCTTTTATCTTAGATGCTTTCTATTGTTCACCTGCCATGCAACACTGTCCACACACCGAGCCTCAGTGAGATATTTTTGCCTTATTATTTAGATGGTTTTTTACCTGCTGAATCACACTTCTTTCTGCCCCTCAGGCTGTTGACCCCAGCAGCAGCCGCAGCCTTCTGGATGATAGAATTCTAGGTGCTGGCTTCTACCATTTTGCACTATGTCATTGCAGTTATAGAATTACAACTATCTGGCATAGTTTGTACTGCCCTCAGCTTTCATTCTTCTGAATTCTTGGAATATCGTCCAGAGTGGACCACTTTTACATTCCCACCTCCTACATGGTGATGCTTTGGGGTTATGTTCACCTCTCCCACAAGAGGTAATATATCTATATGGCCTTGTATGGTAGTTTCATGGGGAACAGACCAAAGTGGGGTTGAACCCAGGTTAGCACCTCTGTTGCACCTCCTTGGAGTTCTATGTAGGGAAGAGCAGTGAAGTAAAGAGGGGTAGGGAATTGGCAGGAGAAAGAGCCCCAAAGAAAAAAATGTCCAAGTGGAGAACTTGGGAATGGACACAAGACACCCCCGCCTCCCTACATATACTGCCAGAAAGTTACTTTGAAAATGAGGAAGCTGTGGCTCATTCATGTTTTTCCATGTGGCTCCCTGATTAGCAAGTATGGGGTAAGTAAAATACTGATTACAGGTTGTTATAGGCTAAATCATGTCTCACTGAAATTCATATGTTGAAGCCCTATCCCCCAGTACTTCCAAATATAACTTTGTTTGGAGATAGGGTCTTTAAAATAAGTAATCAAAATAAAATGAGGTAATTAAGGTGGGTCCTAATCCAATATGTCTGATGTCCTCATAAAAAGAAATTATGATATAGACACACATGGAGGGAAGACCATTAATGTAAGTAAGAGAAGATGGCCATCTACCAGCAAAGGAGGGAGGTCTCAGAAGAAACAACCTTGATGACACATTCTCCTTGCACTCCTAGGCTCTAACACTGTGAGAAGATAAATCTCTGTTAATAGTGTGTTACAGCACTTGTCATGGCAACCCTAACAAACCAATATACAGATCAACCTAAAAAAGAATCATCTCGTGATAGTTTGCTGAGAATTAAGGTTTCCAGCTTCATCCATGTCCCTACAAAGGACACAAACTCATCATTTTTATGGCTGCATGGCATTCCATGGTGTATATGTGCCACATTTTCTTAATCCAGTCTATCATTGTTGGACATTTGGGTTGGTTCCAAGTCTTTGCTATTGTGAACAGTGCCGCAATAAACATACATGTGCATGTGTCTTTATAGCAGCATGATTTATAATCCTTTGGGTATATACCCAGTAATGGGATGGCTGGGTCAAATGGTATTTCTAGTTCTAGATCCCTGAGGAATCGCCACACTGACTTCCACAATGGTTGAACTAGTTTACAGTCCCACCAGCAGTGTAAAAGTGTTCCTATTTCTCCACATCCTCTCCAGCACCTGTCGTTTCCTGACTTTTTAATGATCGCCATTCTAGCTGGTGTGAGATGGTATCTCATTGTGGTTTTGATTTGCATTTCTCTGATGGCCAGTGATGATGAGCATTTCTTCATGTGTTTTTTGGCTGCATAAATGTCTTCTTTTGAGAAGTGTCATTCTCAGCAAACTATCGCAAGGACAAAAAACCAAACACTGCATGTTCTCACTCATAGGTGGGAATTGAACAGTGAGAACACATGGACACAGGAAGAGGAACATCACACACCGGGACCTGTTGTGGGGTGGGGGGAGGGGGGAGGGATAGCATTAGCAGATATACCTAATGCTAAATGACGAGTTAATGGGTGCAGCACACCAACATGGCACTTGTATACATATGTAACAAACCTGCATGTTGTGCACAAGTACCCTAAAACTTAAAGTATAAAAAAAAAAAAAAGAAACATCTCACATTCAGGACAGGACAAAAGTGCTTTTAAATTCCCTCTAATGTGATGTGAAACTCCCCGTCTTGCGTTTAGGAAAAGGTTACAAAAGCAGTTGGCAGAAATAATAGAAAATGACCTCAAGTGAGCCAGGCATGGTGGCTCACATCCCAGCTACTTGGGAGGCTGAGGTGGGAGATCACTTAAGCTCAGAAGTTTGAGGCCACAGTAAGATATTATCGCAGCACTGCACTTCAGCAACCTGGATGACAGAACAAGACCTGGTCTTAAAAAAACAAAACAAAAAAAAAGAATGACCTCAAGTAACAGATGACTAATCTGAAGTCAACCTTGAGGTTCTGAAATTCAATGAATAAGTTTATCTGTAAATTTACTTCACTACCACATTTCATTGAATGAATTCAATAGTTAACTCTAGCTGAGTCATATATTTTCCGTGTGATACTGAACAAGTCTTCTAAACTCTCCCAGTAGAGTTTAAAATGTAAACTGTAATGCGTCAATCAGATGGTGTCATTTCCTTTCTTAAAACTCTAAATGATGGTTCATCCCTCTTAGAATAAAATCCAGATCCTCCCATTCCCCTATCAGATTCTCAATGATTAGGCCGAGCTCATGCTGCGCCTCATTTCCTGGGATCCAGGAGCTCCATCCCCACCTTCTTTGTGCCATTTACCTAACACAAGATCCTCCTCTCCCCTCAGGCCTGTTCACACGCTCTTTCCTCTTATGGTGATAATCTTGCCCAGACATCCATGAGTTTCATTGCTCGTTGCATTCAAAGTATCCAAAGCATCATTTTTTTCTAAAAGATTGTCCCATCCAGTCACTCATTGCCTTCCCATGCTTAATTGTCTCTATCATTTCTCACCCTGATATCGAAGATTCATTTTTTATGAGTATAATATCAAAAATGTTTAATTTATTTTAATACCTTTTGAGGTACAAGTGGTTCTTGGTTACATGGATGAATTGTATATTGGTGAAGTCAGATTTAGTGCTCCCATCACCTAAGTAGTATGTACTTTTTTATCCCTTAATCCCCCTTCTGCATCTCCAAGGTTAATTATACCACTCTGCATGCCTTTGCGTACACATAGCTTAGCTCCCACTTATAAGTGAGAACATATGGTATTTGGTTTTCTATTCATGAGTTTCTTCACTTAGAATAATGCTCTTCAGCTCTACCCAAGTTACTGCAAAAAACATTATTTCATTCTTTTTTATGGCTGAGTACTATTCCATAGTGTGTATATGCCACATTTTCTTTACCCACTTATTGGTCCATGGGCACTTAGGTTGGTTCCATATTTTGCAATTGTGAATTGTGCTGCAATAAATAACATGTACAGGTGTCTTTTGGATACAATGAACTCTTTTCCTTTGGGTAGATACTCAGTCGTAGGATTGCTGGATCAAATGGTACATCCACTTTTAGTTATTTAAGAAATCCCCATACTGCTTTCCACAGAGTTTGTACTAATTTATATTCCTACCAGGAGTGTATAAGCACTTCATTTGTCTATTTTTTTTTGACTTTTCAATAATGGCCATTTTTTGCAGGGGTAAAGTGGTATCTCACTGAGGTTGTAATTTGCATTTCCCTGATACTTAGTAATGTTGAGCATTTTTTCATATTTTTTGGCCATATGTATAACTTGAGAAATGTCTATTTATGTTTTTTGCCCACTTTTTGATGAGATTTGTGTTTTACTTGCAGATTTGTTTGAGTTCCTTGTAGATCCCGGATATGAGTCCTTTGTTGAATGCATAGTTTGCAAATATTTTCTCCCCATCTGTGGGTTGTCTGTTTATTCTAATGATTTATATATTTACTTATTTATTGCTGTACAGAAGCTTTTTAGTTTAATTAGGTTCCAGTTATTTGTTCTGAGTGTGTGTTGCCTGTCTTTCCCACCAGGTGCTGGCTCAGGGTGAGCTAGGGCCAGGTTCTAGCCACTGCTGCATCCCCATA
This sequence comes from Pan paniscus, assembly GCF_029289425.2. Lineage (NCBI taxonomy): Eukaryota > Metazoa > Chordata > Mammalia > Primates > Hominidae > Pan > Pan paniscus. Next base: position 77,870,395 of record NC_073266.2, on the reverse strand, counting down.
AGTCAAATGGCACCTGGCACAGGCATTCAGCTCACATTTGCTAAAGAAATAGTAACTGCAGACATTAAATATTCTTTATAGAGAAGAGTATTATTTGAGGTTATTTGTGCTTAGAATTATGTGTGCAAAATTTTTCATAAGAAAAAATGATGTTTTTAGCTACTATATTATAGAAGCAGCAGATAGGTAAAGAAAATTCATGAGAGGCAGGCATGGCATAGATTATATACTGCCACTACTACAAGGACAACCTTGCCAGCCAAAACCAGTGAGTTTTCCTCGCCCTCACTCAGACAAATGTGGATTAAAGAGACAGTGAGCTTAAAGGGAGATAAACATTACTTAGTGATGGCTTGGAATCAAAATAAGTGAAATATGATGCTGTCCAACCCTGGCATTTTCAACATTTGAGCTGAAAACAGGATTAAAGTTGAGAGGATTAATTTTTCAAAAATGAGTTTTGCCAATAGAGGTAAATATTTTGCTTGAAGAATTCCAAATTCTAGAAGAAGGTGACTTACCCATTTTACTTTAAAAAAAAATGCTCATTAAAAAATAAAAACAAATGATTTTTAAATTACCCCTATCACTGAGTCCCTCTACTGGCATAAACAATTAGGAACTGTCTATAGGGCTCAAATACCAAGTCAAATCAAGCCAACAAGAATATTAAATGCCAAACGCATACCCCTCTCACAAACCTGCATGTCCTATTTTTGTCTCTGAATTTTAAGTCAAAAAAATGTGTATCTGCATAATGCTGAAGCACTACAATGTGAATATTATATCTTAATTTCAGGATGTATAACTGATAAACTGGCAGTCCCCTTAGAAGATTACCTACCCTCCTCCTCCTCCTCTTGGCAAGTTCTCCTCTATTTTATACCCTTAGTTTTTTGTCTCCTAAACCCTTTGGACTGTTTCAATGTTTCTCTTCTTTGTCTTTTTTCCTCACAATGTAGAATAAGTAATAATAGCCATATTACCAGATGAATAGGGAAGATGTTTTCTAGGTTTTTAACTGTAAATGAGACAGTCCCACACATTCTTATTTACCATAGCTATAAAGGAAAAGAAATAAATGTTCTTCAGTTTAAACATAAGGAATTCTGGCCGGGCATGGTGGCTCATGCCTGTAATCTTAGCACTTTGGGAGGCCAAGGCAGGTGGATCACGAGGTCAGGAGTTCAAGACCAGCCTGGCCAACATAGTGGAAACCCGATCTCTATCAAAAATAAAAAAAATTAGCCAGGCATGGTGGTGCATGCCTGTAGTCCCAGCTACTCGGGAGGCTGAGGCAGGAGAATCACTTGAACCTGGGAGGTAGAGGTTGCAGGGAGCTGAGATCACGCCACTGCACTCCAGCTTGGGCAACAGAATAAGAGTTCGTCTCAAAACAAAAACAAAAACAAAGAATTCTGCCAGCTACCATGAACAAATGATCAAAGCAGATCTTTCAAATTTATATACATTTTTCATTTTTAGCACATTTGCTTTCATAAGAAGTATTGATATGCAAATTTTCTACTGGATGAGTTTGCAAAAGGCAGTCCTGAGATTCAATGCCTAAATGTGATTAAAGCCACATTTAAAATGGAAATCTCCAACAGTGAGATCCTATAGGAAAAATAGTAGCCAAAGGATTTTACCTGAAAATCAAGAGTTGTGCTCTTTAAGCCCTATAGAAGTGAAAACGGTAGGAAGACATTTTCTTTTATATAGGGAGTTTGAAAGCTGTGTAAATCAAAGCCATACTAAAATGTATGAATAGAGTTAGAGAACTAAAGATAGAGAAAAATGAAATAGATGGGTAAATAATGGAATGTTATATTTTTAAAACAAGCTTGGCATTACTAGACACATAAAATAGTGACAACAGACATGCTCCCTACCTAAAGAAAATGTCAGTTTCTTTTATGAATTGTAAATTTAAGTAAAAGCAACTATTGGCATTGACAATATTGTTTCAATAACGTGCTCTAACAGAAAGATGCATTTAGTAATAAAAATGAAATCCTACTAAAGAAGAATATTGAGTTGAAGGAATAATCTGCTTTAGGAAATTTGCGACTCATTGCATTTATGTTTCCAACAAGACAGCTTTTAGAAAATAGGGAAACTTGTTATATTTACCAGAGATTCATTTATGCCTCCAACAAATATCTCTTGTGCCTTTAATATGTGAAAGAAGAGATCAATTCACAAACACTTACTATTGATATTTAATTTATGTTTGTTTGGAGTTTTTTCTAAATTGTAGCAACAAACTTTTTTCAGGTATTTAGTAGTGGCATCAACTCCATGAAACCAGTGCTCTCAAACCAGAACCATGCATGGGAGGGAAAAACTTTTCTCTACCCTCTCAGGTTCTATGGCTGGTCCTAAGAATGAAACTGATATAAGACAAATTAACAGGAGAAAAGCATACAAATTTTTTTTATGTATACACAAGAGTCTTTAGAAGGAAAAGGAAGACCCAAAGAAACTATTAGACCCCAAAGCTTATACAGGCAGACCTCAGAGATATTGCAGGTTTGGTTCCAGACCATGGCAATAAAGTAAATATTGCAATAAAGCCAGTCACATACATATTTGGTTTCTTGCTGTATATAAAAGTCTTGTTTGAACTCTGCAGTCTATTAAAGTGTGCAATAGCATTGTTTAAAAAATTGTTCCTACCTAATTAAAAATATTGTATTGCTAAAAAATGTTAACAACGATCCAAGCCTTCAGAGGGTTGTAATCTTTTTGCTGGTGGAGGGTCTTGCCTCGATATTGATGGCTGCTGACTGATCAGGGTGGTGGCTGCTGAAGGTTGAGGTGGCAGTGGCAATTTCTTTAAAATAAGACATTAGTGGAGTTCACTGTATTGACTGACTTTTCCTTTCACAAAAATTTCTCTGTAGCATTCCACGCCATTGGTACCATTTTACCCACAGTAGAACTTCTTTCAAAACTGAAATCAGCCCTCTCAAACCCTGCCGCTGCTTCATCAACTAAGTTTACGTAATATTCAAAATCTTCTGTCATTTCAACAATGTTCACAGCATCTTCACCAGGAGTAGTTTCCTTCTCAAGAAACCACTTTCTTTTCTTATTCATAAAAAGTAGCTCCTCAACCAATCAAGTTCTATCGTGAGATTGCAGCGATCTCACAATAATGCATCACATTTAAGCTCCACTTCTAATTCTAGTTCTCTAGCTATTTCTACCACATCTGCATTATATTCTCTACTAAAATCTTGAACTCCTCACAGTCATCCATCAGAGCTGGAATAAACTTCTTCCAAACTTTTGTTAATTTTTAATATTTTGATTTCCTCCCATGAATGACAAATGTTTTTAATGGCATCTAGAATGGCGAATCCTTTCCATAAGGTTTTCAACTTACTTTGCCCAGATCTATCAGAGGAATCACTAGCTATGGCAGCTTTAGCCTTACAAAATGTATTTCTTAAATAATAAAAATTAAAAGTCAGAATTACTCCCTGATCTGTGGATGTTGAATTAGAAAGCATGAAATCAACACTAATATCTTTGTACATCTCCATCAAACCTCTTGGGCGACTAGACGCCTAGTCAATGAACAGTAATATTTTGAAAGCAATATTTTTTCTGAGTAGTGGGTCTCAATAGTGGGTTTAAAATATTTAGTAAACCATGCAATAGACAGATGTGCTGTCATCCAGGCTTTGTTCTTCCATTTACAGAGCACAAGCAGAGTAGATTTACCATCATTCTTAAGGGACCTAGAATTTTTGGAATTGTAAACAAGCATTGGCTTCAACTTAGTGCCACCAGATGATTTGGCCCTAATAAGAAAGTCATTCTGTCACTTGAAGCCAGACATTGACTTCTCTAGCTATGGAAGTCCCAAATGGCATCTTCTTTCAATAGAAGGCTGTTTCAATTACATTGAAAATCTATTGTTTACTATAGCCACTTTCATCAATGACCTTAGCTAGAGCTTCTGGATAACTCGCTACAGTTAATTTTTACATCAGCACTTGCTACTTCACCTTACACTTTTATATTATGAAGATGGCTTATTTTCTTAAACTTTATGAGCTAAGCTCTGCTACTTTCATGCTTTTCTTTTGTAGCTTCGTTACATCCATCAGCGTTCACAGAATTGAAGAGAGTTATGAACTTTCTCTGGATTGGGCTTTGTCTTAAGGGAATGTTGTGGCTGGTTTAAGCTTCTATCCAGACTGCTAAAACTTTATATCAGCACTAAGGCTATTTCACTTTCTTATCATTCATGTGTTCACTGGAGTAGCACTTTTTATTTTTTTTAAGAAATTTTTATTTGCTTTCACAACTTGGCTAGCTGGCTCAAGAGACCTAGCTTTCAGCCTATCTCAGCTTTCATCATGCCTTCCTCATTAGTATTAGTCATTTCTAGCTTTTGATTTAAAGTGAGAGATGTGCGACTCCTCCTTTCAGTTGAACACTTAGAAAGCCATTGTAGGATTGTTCATTGACCTAATTTCAATATTGTTCTGTCTCAGGGAACAGGGAAGCCTGAGGAAAGGGAGAGAGGCTGGGGAGCAGCCAATCTGTGGAGCAATCAGAACACACAGAACATTTGTTGATAATGTTTCTTGTCTTATATGAGCCCAATTTGTGGGCCCTAAAAGAATTACATTGGTAACATCAAAGAGCATTGATCACACATATCAACAACCAACATAATAATAATGGAAGGTTAAAATATTTCAATAATTACCAAAAGGTGACACAGGGACATTAAATGAACGCATGCTATTGGAAAATGGTGCCATAGAGTTGCTTGACACAGGGTTGCTAAAAATCTGCAATTTGTAAACAAAACACAGTATCTATGAAGTGCAGTAACAAAGCACAATAACACAAAGTCCGCCTTTATACCTTTTTAACACAAAGAAGCATAAATTGTGCAAATGTGACAGAACACATGGGCTTGGGTTAGGGACAGTACAGTGACTAGAAAATACACGGGTAAAACTAATGAAAGATAAGTGTTATTTTAGTAGGTTTGTTTGTACAAGTCCATTTCAACATGAATCCTGGTCTCCTGAGATAAAAATGTTATTTTCTTTCTGGTACAGGGAGGGCACCTTTCTGATTAAGAATGTTATGACCTGCTTTTAGATAGATAGGCAATGTAAGAGATCCTTATCTGCACCTGCTGCTTTACAAGACCCTTCAGCTCAAAATAACCAGTATGCCAGAGAGGCATATTGTGTGGGGACATGTTTTGAACCTTTTCAAAAGTTTATTACTCTCGTTTATGACTTTACAACTTGTCTATTCTAAGAAACCTGGAGTTGCGGTATTCTAATTAAGAATATTATATTCTTAATTAGTAACTTACAAAGACTGGTTAATTCTACCTTTGTAGTGTGATTTGTGAGTCACCATTATTTGCTATCCTTTTTGTCAGGAGTTTCATTCATGCTCAGAACAGGGTAGTGATATCAACTGGGGTACACTTGTATATTTAAAGTGTAAAATGAGTACTGAGAATATTTTCTAAGTAGAATTAATGGTCAAAATTACAGGGAGAATTGAGAAGAAATCAGGTTGACCAGAAGAGCAGTTTTGTCACAACCAACAAGGATAATTGTTTCATTTCAGATATAGTATAAGACTTCCAATAGGAAATAGTAATTAGAAGACACTAAAGGTGCTTATAACCTTAAAATTCCAAGATTCTATAAATTGTCAAAAATTAACGAGTTTTATTTTATCTTAGATCATTCAACCAAAAGTTTGTAGTTCAACCTATAGTCCTGAATTTACCATTTGTTTGCCTGAATTATTTTACTGACCTTGAATGGGATAAACTACAGATTTTAAGGAATAAAGTGCAGTATATGGCGATAAAAATTAATGGTTGGAAACCCATGAGAAATAAAAGCCAACTTTCTCAATAAGCTCTGTCTTGACACAGATGGAGATTTTAATGAGCTATGTTTCATTTTTGGTCATTTTTTTCTGTTTGTATAGTTTGGGGATTTTTTCATGCTTCTTTGTTGTCTTTCCATTAAAAATCTGAATAAGAATAACTCAGATTCAAGACACCGATTTCATCTGAAAGGAAGAATGAAAAAGAGAATAATCTTGGCAAGCTAGAAAAGTTTTCAGGCACACAGCAAAAGCCATTACTTTCCTTTACTGCATTTTTCAAATAGAAAGACTGACACATTGTTGGATTAGAAATTGTAAATTAGCCTGTTTCTTTCCATATCTGTAGAGGACTCAAGTGTCATTTTTAAGAACGTTTTTGTGACACTCATTTAGGAGGGAGAGAAAATTGTCAGCCCAAATCTACCATTGCTCATAATATGGGTTCATCTCAACACAATGGGCATTTCTTCACTGTGTACATCTCTCTGGCTCTCCTTCCCTTACACTTTATTAATCTCCCAATTTCTTTGAATAATATGACTTCCTTACTCTTTTTTGCCCTCTCCATCATTTCTTTTTAATGTGTCTAATAACTAAGAGCTACTTATTATCACTGAGGACTGAAAATATTTTTATTCTCTGAAAAAACTTGACTCAAGGAAGTTCCTCAAGTCTAGTTTGCAGAAAACAGATAATATGAAGGGTGCCCAAGAGAAAAGCACTTCTCCAAGCTTTAGAACAAAGCTCTCAGAGAAAAGGCCACTGCTGGAACCCTCTTTTCCTAAAATTTCTTATTGCTTGGCCCTTCTCACCTAATATGTCTCAGCTCAAATATCATGTTCCCAAAGAGACCGTCCTGAACACTAAAGAAGATGAGTTGCAAAATAAGAGGAACCAAGCCTGGGATTGGAACTGGAGAGAGGATTTCCAAGAGCAATTATTTGAGAGAGAGTAAGCACATTTAAAAATGAAAAACAGCTGGGCAGGCCTTAGTGACTGGGGCTGCAATCACTAGCACCAGGCTGCTAGGCACCTGAGCTCGCCTGCAGGGATCAGCCACCCATGAGCCACTGCAGAGCCTTCTCACCTACTTCTACCTACAAAGAACATGATGTGTGAGATGATGCAGATCAGGTGTCAGGTGAAGCAGAAGGTCCCCCAGGAGGAAGTAGGAGTCAATATAATATAGCATATGAATAGAATGAAAAGAAAGAAACATGTGATCTCAATTTACACAGAAAAAGCATTTTACAAAATCCAACCATTTTTATGACAAAATCACTTGAAAAACTGGAAATACAAGACAAATTCCTGAACTGGATAAAAGGCATCTATAAAATTAACAGCTAACGTTACACCTAATGGTGAAAGACTGAAAGCTTTTTCCCTAAGATCAGGAATAAAGACGCTGGTTCTCATCACTTTTATTTAACATTGCACTTCAAAGTTATACCTAAAGCAAACATAGTAGAAGAATTAAAGGGCAGCTAAACTGGAAAGGAAGAAGTAAAACTATTTCTACTCACAGACGACATGATCTTACATAGGAAAATATGCCCTCAAAATGCTTAAAACATTTGAGTTAATAAATTTAGCAAAGTTTTGGGATATAAAATCAACATGCAAAAATCAGTTATATTTATGTACACTTGCAGTTAACAATCTCAAAATGAAATTCAGAAAACAATTCCAGTTACAGTAGCATCCAAAAGAATGAAACTCTTAAGAAAAAAATTGGAACAAGGAGGTGCAAGTTTTGTGCACTGAAAACTACAAAACATTGTTGAAAGAAATAAAAGAGAACTTTAAGTAAAAAAAAAAAAATCCTATGTTCATGGATTAGAAGAATCAATATTGTTAAGATGACAATATTCCCCAGATGAATTTCTAGATTTAGTGCAATCACTGTTAAAATTCCAACTACCTTTTTTGCCTAAATGGAGAAGTGCATTCTAAAATTCATATGAGGCCAGGTGTGGTGGCTCATACTTGTAATCCCAGCACTTAGGGAGGCCAAGGCGGAAAGATCACTTGAGGCCAAAAGTTAAAGACCAGGCTGGGCATCATAGTGAGACTCCATCTCTACAAAAATATTTGAGAAAATAGCCAGGTGTGGTGGCATGCACCTGTAGTCCTAGCTTCTTGGAAGGCTGAGGTGGGAGGATCTCTTGAGCCCAGTAATTCAAAGCTACAGTGAGCTATGATTATGCCGCTGCACTCCCACCTGGGTGACAGAGCAAGACCCTGCCTCTAAAATAATAATAAAATTTATATGGAATTGCTAAAGCCCCAAATAGCCAAAACAGTCTTGAAAATAAGAATAAAGTTAGAGGAATCACACTTCTCAATATCAAATTTTACTATAGAGTTACAGTAATCAAAACAGCATGATACTGACATAAGCATAGACATACAGTATAGATCAATGTAATAAAACTGAGTCCAGAAACAAACCTACACTTCTGTGGTAAACTGATTTTTAACAAGGATGGCAAGATTATTTAATGAGGATAGAATAGTACCATTTATAACAAATGGTACTAGATCATATCCATATGCAAAAGAATGAAGATAGCCACCTCACACAATAAAATTTAGTCAAAATGGAACGATGACCTCGATGTAAGAGACAAAACTATAAAACTCTTAGAAGAAAGCACAGGACTAAATCTTAATAACTTTATATCTGGCATTTTGGGAGGAATATTATTGTCCTAAGTTTTTATTTTTTTTCCATAAATTACTGGAGTACAGATGACATATATTGTATAAGTAAGTTCTTTAGTGGTGATTAGTGAGATTTTGGTGCTCCCATCACCTGAGCAGTATACACTGCACCATATTTGTAGCCTTTTATCCCTCACCCCCTCCCATTCTTCCCCCCAAGTCCCCAAAGTCCATTGTATCATTCTTATGCCTTTGCGTCCTCATAGCTTAGCTCCATCTCTACAAAAATATGATATCAGCGAGAACATACGATGTTTGGTTTTCCATTTCTGAGTTACATCACTCATGAGAATTATAGTCTCCAATCTCATCCAGGTCACTGCAAATGCTGTTGATTCCTTTTTATGGCTGCATTGTATTCCATCATATATATATATATATATATATATATATATATATATATATATATATACACACACATACATACACACACACACACACACACACACACACATACACACACACCACAGTTTCTTTATCCACTCGTTGATTGATGGGCATTTGGGTTGGTTCCACGATTTTGCAATTGTGAATTGTGCTGCTATAAACATGCATGTGCAGGTATCTTTTTTGGATAATGACTTCTTTTCCTCTGGGTAGATACCCGATAGTGGGATTGCTGGATCGAATGGTAGTTCTACTTTTAGTTCTTTAAGAAATCTCCACAGTTTTCCATAGTGGCTGTACTAGTTTATGTTCCCACCAGCAGTGTAGAAGTGTTCCCTGTTCACCGCATCCACGCCAAAATCTACTGTTTTTTGATGTTTTGATCATGGCTATTCTTGCAGGAGTAAGGTGGTATCACATTGTGGTTTTGATTTGCATTTCCCTGATCATTAATGATGTTCAGCATTTTTTCATATGTTTGTTGGACATTTGTGTATGTATATCTTTTTTGAGAATTGTCTATTTATGTCCTTGTCCACTTTTTGATGGGATTGTTTTTTTCTTACTGATTTGCATTCGTTGTAGATTCTTGATATTAGTCCTTTGTCAGATGTATAGATTGTGAAGATTTTCTCCCACTCTGTGCTGTCTGTTTACTCTGCTGACTGTTCCTTTTGTCATGCTAAAGCTCTTTAGTTTAATTAGGTCCCATCTATTTATCTTTGCTTTTATTGCATTTGCTTTGGGGTTCTTGGTCATGAAATCCTTGCCTAAGCCAACGTCTAGAAGAGTTTTTCCAATGTTATCTTCTATAATTTTTATAGCTTCAGGTCATAGGTTTAAGTCCTTAATCCATCTTGAGTTGATTTCTGTATAAGGTGAGAGATGAGGATCCAGTTTCATTCTCCTACATGTGGCTAGCCAATTATCCCAGCACCATTTGTTGAAAAGGGTGTCCTTTCCCCACTTTGTTTTTGTTTGCTTTGTCAAAGATCAGTAAGTATCCAGGTTAGCCTTACAGGTAGTGTGAAATCAGGTAGTGTGATGCCCCCAGATTTGTTATTTTTGCTTAGTCTTGCTTTGGCCATGCGGGCTCTTTTTTGGCTCCCTATGAATTTTAGTATTTTCTAATTCTGTGAAGAATGATGGTGATATTCAGATGGGGATTGTGTTGAATTTGTAGATTGCTTTTGGCAGTATGATCATTTTCACAATATTGATTCTACCCATCCATGAGCATGGGATGTGTTTCCATTTGTGTCATCTATAATTTCTTTCAGCAGTGTTTTGTATTTTTCTTGCAGAGGTCTTTTGACTCCTTTGTTAGGTATATTCCTAAGTATTTTATTTTTATTTTTTGCAGCTATTGTAAAAGGGGTTGAGTTCTTGATTTGATTCTCTTCTTGGTTGCTGTTGGTGTATAGAAGAGCTACTGATTTGTGTATATTAATCTTGTATCTGGAAACTTTGCTGAATTCTTTTATCAGTTCTGGGAGCTTTCTAGAGGAGTCCTTAGGGTTTTCAAGGTAAACGATCATATCCTCAGCAAACAGTGACAGTTTGACTTCCTCTTTACCGATTTGGATGCCTTTTCTTTCTTTCTCATCTGATTGCTCTGGCTAGGACCCAGTGCTACGTTGAAGAGGAGTGGTGAGAGTGGGTATCCTTATCTTGTTCCTGTTCTCAGAGGGAATGCTTTCAACTTTTCCCCATTCAGTATTATGTTGGCTGTGGGTTTGTCACAGATGGCTTTTATTACATTAAGGCATGTCCCTTGCATGCCGATTTTGCTGAGGGTTTTAATCATAAAGGATGCTGGATTTTGTTGAATGCTTTTTCTGCATCTATTGAGATGATTATTTCATTTTCAATTCTGTTTATGAGGTGTATCACATTTATTAACTTGTGTATGTTAAACCATCCCTGCATCCCTGGTATGAAACCCATTTGATCATGGTGGATTATCTTTTTGATATGCTGTTGGATTCTGTTAGTTAGTATTTTGTTAAGGATTTTAGCATCTTTGTTCATCAAGGATATCAGTCTGTAGTTTTCTTCTTTGATTGTGTCCTTTCCTGGTTTTGGTATTAGAGTAATGCTGGCTTCATAGAATGAATTAGGGAGGGTTTCTTCTTTCTCTATTTTGTGGAATAGCATCAAAAGGATTGGTACCAATTCTTCTTTGCATGTCTGGTAGAATTCTACTGTGAATCCATCTGCTCCTGGGCTTTTTTTTGTTGTTGGCAATTTTTAAATTACCATTTCAATCTCACTGCTTGTTGTTGGTCTGTATACAGTATCTAATTCTCCCTGATTTAAGCTAGGAGGGTTTTATTTTTTCCAGAAATTTATCCATCTCTTCTAGGGTTTCTAGTTTATGTGTTAAAGATGATCATGGTAGTCTTGAACGATCTTTTGTATTTCAATGGTGTCAGTTGTAATATCTCCTGTTTCATTTCTCAGTGAGGTTATCTGGATTTTCTCTCTTCTTTTCTTGGCTAATCTTGTTAATGGTCTATCAATTTTATTTATCTTTTTGAAGAACCAGCTTTTTGTTTCATTTATCTCGTGTATTTTTTGTGTGTTTCAATTTCATTTAGTTCTGCTCTGATCTTGGTTATTTCTTCTGCTGGGTTTGGGTTTGGTTTGTTCTTGTTTCTCTAGTTCCTTAAGGTGTGACCTTAGGTTGTCTGTCTGTGCTCTTTCAGACTTTTTGATGTAGGCTTTTAGGCCTATGAACTTTCCTCTTAGCACTGCCTTTGCTATACCCCAGAGATATTGAAAGGTGAGTCATTATTGTCATTCAGGTCAAAGAATTTTTTAATTTCCATCTTGATTCCCTTTTTGACCTAATGCTCATTCAAGAGCAGCTTATTTAATTTCCATGTGTTTGAATGGTTTTGAAGGTTTCTTTTGGAGTTGATTTCCAGTTTTATTCCCCTGTGGTCCGAGAGAGTGATATAATTTCAGTGTTCTTAAATTTGTTGAGGCTTGCTTTGTGGCATATCATGTGGTCTGTCTTGGAGAAAGTTTCATGTGCTGTTGAATAGAATGTGTATTCTGTGGTTGCTGGATGAAATGTTCTGTATAAATCTGTTAAGTCCATTTGTTCCCAGGTATAGTTTAAATCCATTGTTTCTTTGTTGATTTTTTGTCTTTATGACCTGTCTAGTGCTGTTAGTGGAGTATTGAAGTTTCCCACTATTATTCTGTTGCTATCTTATTTCTTAAGTCTATTAGTAGTTGTCTTATAAATTTGGGAACTTCAGTGTTAGGTGCACATATATTTAGGATTGTGCTATTGGCCTGTTGGGCAAGGCCTTTTACCATTATATACTTTGCCTCTTTGTCTCTTTTAACTGCTGTTGCTTTAAAGTTTATTTTGTCTGATATAAGAATAGGCACCCCTGCTCACTTTTGGTGTCCATTTGTATGAAATGCCTTTCCCCCCCCCCCTTTAAGTTTGTATGAGTCCTTGTGTGTTAGGTGAGTCTCCTGAAGGCAGCTGATAGTTGGTTGGTGAGTTTGTATCCATTCTGCAGTTCTGTATCTTTTAAGTGAAGCATTTAGGCCATTTACATTCAATGTTAGTATTGAAATGTGAGGTATCGTTGTTTTCATCATGCTCTTTGTTGCCTGTGTGCTTTGGGTTTTGTTTTTTGTTTTTGCTTTTAACTTGTATTTTTGTTTTACAGGTCCTATGTGATTTATGCTTTAAAGAGGTTCTGTTTTGATGTGTTCCCAGGATTTGTTTCAAGATTTAGAGCTCCTTTTAGCCATTCTTGTAGTGGTGGTTTGGTAATGGTGAATTCTCTTAGAATTTGTTTGTCCGAAAATGACTGTATCTTTCCTTCATATATGATGTTTAGTTTCGCTGGATACAAAATTGTTAGTGATAATTCTTTTGTTTGAGGAGGCTGAAGATTGGTCCCCAATCCCTTCTAGCTTGTAGGATTTCTGCTGAGAAATCTGCTGTTAATCTGATAGATTCTCCTTTATAGGTTACCTGGTGCATCTGTCTCATAGCTCTTAAGATTGTTTCCTTCGTCTTAACTTTGGAACACCTGATGACAATGTGCCTAGGTGAAGATCTTTTTGTGATGAATTTCCCAGATGTTCTTTGTGCTGCTTGTATTTGCATGTCTATGTCCCTTGCAAGGCTGGGGAAGTTTTCCTTATTTCCCCAAATATGTTTTCCAGGCTTTTAGAATTCTCTTCTTCCTCAGGTACACTGATTATTCTTAGGTTTGGTCATTTAACAGAATCCCAGACTTCTTGGAGGCTTTGTTCATATTTTCTTATTTTTTTTTAATTTGTCTTTGTTGGATTGGGTTACTTCGAAGACCCTGTCTTTGAGCTCTGAATTTCTTTCTTCTACTGTTCAGTTCTATTGCTGAGACTTTCCAGAGCATTTCACATTTCTAAAAGTGTGTCCAAAGTTTCCTGAATTTATTGTTTTTTCTTTGAGATGTCTACTTCCATAAATACTTCCCCTTTCACTTCTTGTATCATTTTTTGGATTTCCTTGGGCCTCGCCTTTCTCTGGTCCCTCCCTGGTTAGCTTAATAACTAACCCTCTGAATTATTTTTCAGGTAAATCAGAGATTTATTCTTGGTTTGGATCCATTGCTAGTGAACCTGTGTGATTTGGGGAGGGTGTTATAGAACATTGTTTTATTCACATTACCAGGGTTGGTTTTCTGGTTCCTTCTCATTTGGGTAGGTTCTGTTAGAGGGAAGGTCTAGGGCTGAAGGCTGTTGTTCAGTTTCTTTTGTCCCAGAGGGTGTTCTCTTGATGTAGTACTCTCCCCATTTCCTATGGATGTGGCTTCCTGTGAGCCAAGCTGCAGTGATGGTTGTCTCTATTCTGGGTCTAGCCACCCAGCAAGTTTACCTGATTCCAGGCTGGTACTGGGGGTTGTCTGCACAGAGTCCCGTGATGTGAACCGTCTATGGGTCTCTCAGCCATTGATACCAGTGCCTGGACGTGGCAGGGGGGTGAAGTGGACTCCATGAGGAGTCTTGTGTTTTAGCTTTGGTGGTTTAATGCTCTATTTTTGTGCTGGTTGGCCTCCTGCCAGGAGGTGGCACTTTCCAGGAAGCATCAGCTGCACAGTGTGGAGAGGGACCAGTGGTGGGTGGGGCCCTAGAACTCTCAAGATTATATGGCCTTTGTCTTCCTCTACCAGGGTGAATACGGAAGGACCATTAGGTGGGGGTGGGGCTAGGCATGTCTGAGCTCAGATTCTCCTTGGGTGGGTCATACTGCAGCTGCTGTAGAGGATGGGGATGAGTTTCCCAGGTCACTGGAGTTGTGTACCAAGGAGGGTTATGGTTGCCTCTGCTGAGACATGCAGGTCATCAGGGAATTGGGGGAAAGCCAGCAGTCATAGGCCTTACCCAGCTCCCACGCAAACCGAAGGGCCGGTCTCATTCCCATCGTGCCCGCAGTAGCCCTGAGTCTCTTTCTAGGCAGTGGGCAAGATGGGCTTGAAAACTTGCCTGAGGCTATCTGCCTTCCAGCTCTGAGAGAAAAGAGCTTTATTTCTTCCCTGACTTGTGAAGTCTGCATGCCTGATCTGCGCCCTCCCCTGAGTTCTGGCCAGGAGGCTTCGCATCCCATTCAAATTGTTACAAAGTTCAGCTAGAGAATTCTGTCTCCCTGTGGAGTTTTACCCACTGCTCCTCTGGCCATCCTCCTGATGGATCCCTGTGGTGCTAGGCAGGAATGGACTGCTTGGGGATGCAGGGAGCTCCCAAGGCCTTTCTGCTGCTTCCTCTACCCCTGTATTTCACTCAGCTCTCTAACTTGACTCAGCTCTCTAACTTGACTCAGCTCCAGGTAAAGTCAGAAATTTCTCCCACAAACAGACCTTCAGCTTCTCCAGTGAGTGTGTCACATTGATTCTTACTTATGGCACCAAAACCACAAGCAACAGAAGGAAAAATAGATAAATTTGACTTTATCAAAATTAAAAGCTTTTGTGCATAAAGGACACTATCAACTATGAAAAGACAGGCTACAAGATGTGGGAAAATATTTTTAAATCATATATCCCATAAGTGATAAGCATCTAGTATCTAAAATATATAAATAACTCATAACTCAATAAGACAAATAATACAATTAAAAATGGACAAAGGAGTTACATAGACATTTCTCCAGAGAAGATAGACAAATTGCCAACAAGCATATGAAAAGGTGCTCAGCAACATCAATCACTAGAAAAAAATCAAAACCACAAGGAGATACCACTTCATACCCACTAGGATGGCTACAATCAATAAAAGGAAAAAAAAAAACAAACACAAGTGTTCATAAGGATATGGAGAATTTGGAAATCTCATATATTGCTTGTGGGAATGTAAAATGAACAGCTGCTGTTGAAAACAATTTGGTGTTTCCTCAATAAGTTAAAGATAGAATTGTCAATAACCCAGCAATCTGACTTCTAGATATAGGCCCATGGGAACTGCAAGCAGGAATCTGAACAAAAACTTACATGACATCATTATTCACAATAGCCTCAAAGTAGAAACAATTAAAATGTCTTTCAATTGATGAATACATAAATGAAAAGTGTATGTGTGTGTGGGTATGTGGGTATATTCCATTATTTCATACTAATAATCCATTTTACATGTATCTTTATAATTTAGCCATCAAAAGGACGGAAGTGCTGATATAAGCGGCAACATGAATGAACCTTAAAGACATTAAGTGAAAGAAGCCAGACACAAAAGACCACATCCTTACTGTATGATTCCATTTATACAAAATATCCATGAAAGATAAATCCATAGAGATAGAAAGTTGATCCGTAGTTGCCATGGACTGAGGTATGCATGGTGACTGCTAATGGGTATGGGATTTCTTTTGGGGGCAATTGAAAATGTTCTGAAATTTGGTAGCCATGATTGTGCAGAACACTGTGAATGTACAAAAAGCCACTGAATTGTAAAGGTTATGACATGTCATTTTTACCATAATAAAAAAATAGAACGATGTCATTGTTTGACAACTTTAATTTTTTTCATTCAAATTATAATACCTACATAATTATGTTTAAAATTGTTAAAAAGTTGGAAAATGCTCTCTAGTGGTCTTTCTTTCCTGTTGTATGCACAGTGCCTGGAACACTAACTTCACCTAGAAGATGCTCCATAAATATTCCCTTTTCCTGGAAATTTTTCATCGACTTCCTGCCCCAATTATCTATAGTTTCTCCTGTGATTCCAGTTAGCTTTTAGGATTTTTTTCAAAGGCTTCTTTCCTTCTGCCAGTGTTTGAATTTCTTTTGTACTTGAGAACTCTGCCTTGGGTCCTCATGTCTACAACATTTCACTAGGTGTGATTTCCTTCACTATTTTGACTTTACTTTCACCCGTATGGAATTGGCTGACATATTACCCTAGAGTCAAATTCCAGAATTCTATTCCCACATATAACTAACTACTACTACACAGACACTCCCTTATTTACTAAAAGCATCTTATACATATCTAAAACTGAATTTATTTGCTTCCTACTCAGGTGAACTCCTTCAACAACTATGTTTCTCACCGTATTTATTTGTTATGTATTTGCTGACCATCTACTACCTGCCATGAACTCTACAAGTTTCTGAATACACATTGGTAAATGGAACAAGCACTAGCTCTCTTTATGGCGCTTACCTCCTAGAGAGGGAGGGAGAGAGAGAGAGAGAGAGAGAGAGAGACAAACAAAAATCAAGCTCTAAAAATAAGAATATAAATTTTAGATTCTAATCAGTGCTATACAAGTTGCAGCAATAGAAAATCACAGCAGAAGTGAAGGAAGCACTGGTGGAGAAAGGATTTTCATCAGCAGCCTCTCTGAAGAGGTGGAACTTACTGTGAGATCTGAGTGATGACAAGGAGCCAGCCATATGACAAGTAGGGAAATGTGCAGATAAGAAGAAACAGCAGGTTCTCAGGCGCAGAGGCTGAAACAGCTTGACATGCCCTAGAATTTAAAAGGAAACCACTGTGTAATGAATGCTGGAGAGTGTGGCATAAGATAATTTTGATGGCAGGGTTGGGGCTGGATCATAAGCTCTGCCAAAGATTTTGTATTTTATTTAAAGTGCAATAAGAAGCTACTGGAGTGTTTAAGCAGGGCGTTTATGTTTTTAAAAGATTTTTCTAGCTGGATGGGAAAAACAGATTGCTGCGGAGCAGAAGTGTAAGTGTAGATAAGTAGTAAAAGGTTATTGCTGTTATCAAGACAAAACACAAGGAGAGAAGATAGTAGAAATGGAGAGTAGAGGACTGATTTGAGGTATTTTTTTAGGAAGAAATAAAAGCCCTTGTTCATGGACTAGATGGGAAGAATCAGAAAGAAGAAATAAGTGATAATTTTCAAGTTGCTGGCTTGAGCAATACAGAAGATAATGGAGACATATATGGAAGGGCAGCTGAAAAATCAAATTTATATTTTGAAGCAGGCAAATTTGAGATGCTCGGAGAACACGCAGCATAAAAAACAAGTCACATGTACAAATCCAGAATTAAAAAGACACTGTCGTTTGTCAAATGATGGCCCCAGAAAGAGATATATTCACATCATAGCCTCTGAAACCTATAAATTTGAAAGCATTTGAAACAAGTGCCTTTGCATATGTAATTAAGCTAACAATTTCCAGATGAGATAATTCTGACTTACCTGAGTGGACTCTAAATTCAACAACAAATATGTTCCAAAGAGAAAAAGGAGAAGATCATGTGAAAATGGAGGCAGAGATTGGAGCCATGCAGCCACGAGCTAAGGAATGCCTGGAGCCACCAGAAACCAGAGAAGCAAGAAAGGAATCTCCCTTAGAGCCTGCAGAGGGAGGATTGCTCTGCCAAAGTCTTGATTTAGGACTCTGACCTTCAGACTGTGAGAGAATCCATTTCTGATGTCTTAAGCCACCAAGTTTATGATCATTTGTTTTGGCAGCCCTAGGAAACTAATACAGGGACACTTGGGCTGGAAATGTAAATTTGGAAGTCACCATCACATAGGTAACATTTAAAATCCAATGAAAAGAAGTATTCTTGGGAGAGAGTGTAGAAAGCAAAGAGAATGAGGCCTAACAATTACAGGTCTGATATAAGAGGCTGCAACTGCAATAGAAACTGAGAAGAAGCAAGAAGTATGAGAGGTAGGTGGTAGTCAGAGAAGATAAAAGGGGACAGTTTCGAGGGAGGAATTGTTAGCAAGGCCCAATGTTACGAAGAGGCCAAAAACAATGGGATTATCAAAGACCACATAATATAAAAATATAAAAGTTTTTTGTGACCTTAACCAGGACAGTTTTCTGTGGAATTACTGAGTAGGGCCCAAACTATGGTGGGTGGGGAAGTGAGATTATACATATGAACAATTCTGTTGAAAAATTATGCTATGAAAAATGACACTAAAAAAGCAGCCATGAATGCAATGCTGATGTGAGGTTAAGATGTGTGTTTGTAGATATTTCTTTTGTTTGAGCATGGGAAATTTTACAGTGTTTTTGCATGCTGGTGAGAATAATTGGTTACGGCATGTCATATTGATACAAGAAAAAAAGGGGAGAATTGGGGAAACAAAAGGCCTTGAGGGCAGATGAGTTGCAGAACACATATCAAGAGACTGGCCTTTGAAAGGAAGAAGGTCACATCCTCAGTTGTATTAGGAGATTTTAAAAAGTAAAGATAAATGCAAATATGAGTAATCTCAAAGATGTGTAGGAAAACAAAAAACATTTTGTGTGTGGGCCTATTATTTTTTCATTAGTGCTTGAGTTAAGACCATAAGTTTTGGGTATGGCAGTACAAAAGACAAAAAAGGAGGTAGGTTAAGGAGAGATTATAATGTCTGCAACTCTTGGCTTAGAAAATGAGAAAATTTAGTTTATAAGCAGCAGAATGTTGGATTATATGGCAGTGCTGATATCAGAAACTTGATATTAAACCAGTGAGCCCCACTGCATGTATTTTTTTTCTCACTGTGTTCAGCTACATGATTGCAGGCATAAAGAATCTATATGAATGAGTTCATCTAGGATTGGGGTTTTGCAAGGCAAATATGACCATCAGGGGATAGGGAGAGGGGAGTGGATTGAGGGGAAGTGAATTTTCAGGGGAAAGATTACAATTATAGATCAACATACTGAGCAGTACACAGAAAAAGTGAAAAGATAAAGGAGACTGTAGTGGAAAAAAAGGATACGGAATCAATAAATTGTAGGTCAACATGACGTTGAGTAACTACTGGAGCATGAGCTGTAAGAGTCGGAACTCAGTGTTGGACAGGAAAGGAGTGTGCATTTGTGATTTTGGGTTTTTTTTTTTAATTTGTAAAATACCCGTAAGAATTGATGGCTCATATAATACAGAAGAAAAACACACTGGAGTTGTGGTTAAGAAACTGGAAGAACAAATGTAGAATAGGCATCATCGTAGATGTTGACAGGAAATGGGTTGGAGGAGGAGACAGGCAACTAGTGTCCAAAGTCCTCAATGGATGAATAAATGTCCAGTCATAGAATGGCAATGATGAAAAGGTGGACATGAGGATATGTCTGGATAACATGACCTTCTCAATGTGTGAGAGAAGATTTCTTAAATAGGGTTGAACAACATTGGCCTGGACATGATGATGAAGGATGACAAGAGACTTGACGGAAGAAGAATAGCCATTCAGTGCCCTAGCCCCCCAAAATGAAATTCATAAGAAAAATAATAATAATTCACTTGATTTCTGAAAGCAAAGTAGTGACTTCAGAGAACAGCCAAATTTAGTTAAGGTGAAAAGATCAAGCAATTTAAGATATGGGAAATTACCTGTTCACAGAATATAATTTCTAGAGCCACAGCACAAGGATTTGAAATGACAAGGACTGAAGAATAGGGTTACATTAGGATATGTATAAATGTGGAGATACTAATAGTCAACCATGGAATCTTACACTTCTGCTGATGACTGAGGTAAACAAGCAGGACCCAATGTATGGCATTACTGTCTACCAACACTTCCTAACCACAAACCTGCAGTTAATCTTAAAATTCTCCCTCTTTTTATCAGGCCAATCTGATTGGTCACCGAGTCTTATCTGTTTTTTTGGAAGCTACCCCCTCATTTCTACCTCTGCTACCTCTTTTTTAGTTTAAGCATCTAAACTAAATATTTTACATCTTTTCTTTGTTTTCTATCGATAGCTTCCTAATTTACATTTCTGTCACGAGACTCAAACCCACACCTTTAAAAGCATCATTTGTTTCTGACAAGTTGGATTTTTGTTAAAAGTAAATCTCCTTGGTCTAAAGTTAATAAATGAACCACCTTTATCTTAAGAGACACTATGAACTTGTACAAGATACACATAGTCCTTTATTATCTAGCCCTCCCTCCCTCCAAAGCTATAGCTCTCTCTCCTCTCTCGCACACACACAGAAAGCTTC